>NC_058085.1:158949807-160188735 GCF_014858855.1 Bufo gargarizans | reverse complement strand
GCTTATTTCAGTGGTGCCTCTTATGAGCTAAACGTAAGTGGTTCCCAAGAACCAGCTTTATAATCAATGCAGCCTGGGCCTGGAAAATAGTCATGGCTGCCTGAGAAGACTTGTGGTTATTCATGCTCTCCTGCTTTTCCCACCCACTTGCTGATCATTGACAGTTTTCCCCCTATGAGAGAAATAGCAATCATCATCTACTGGGTGGGTGGGAGAGCATGAGATCATGAATAATTGTGATTAGGCAGCACGGTGGCTCAGGGGCTAGCACTGGCTTCTCGTTTTGAATCCCAACAAGAACCACATCTACATGGAGTTTGTATGGTTTCCCCGTATTTGTGTGGGTTTCCTCCTATCCACCAAAGACATACTGATAGGGAACTTGTGAGCTCCATCTGGGACGACAAGTCTGTAAAGGGCTGCAGAATATGTCAGTGATTATACTGCAGATTCCCATGGTTGCCCGGGCTCAGAACTGAACCCGTCCCGGACATATGTCCATTTTCACCCAGGCAGCCCCCCTGACTTGTGCATTGGAGCAGTTCATGCTCAGATGCATTTTCTGGGGTTCTGGTTAATCGGGCTCTCCTTAGGGCAGTCAGCCCAGTGACGTCTCCGGCAGTGATGGCTGGGCTTTAGCGTTGCCCTTGCCTGTAAAACGGCTAGGGCAGCACTAAAGCTCTCCCATCAGAGCCGGTGATGTCACGAACACACTACCGAGCGGAAGCCTCCGCCCGTCAGTGTGTTATTGTAAATAAAAGAGCCCTTGCCTGGCTAAAATTAGGGATATGTCCGGGTTCAGCTCTGAACCCGGAGAACCCCTTTAATTTTAGCTCATGAGTGATGAGTTACAGGCCGCTGAAATCAGCATGTCTGTCACTACTTTATGCGTCTTTCAGTGAGGGTAGCTTAAAGTTCATGATCAGTTCCCTTTAATGGTCCCCCATTCATTTGAATAGGCTTTATGTAATACTAAATTTCCCCTACATTGATAACTGAAAGTATCTGCTCCTGAATGACACTGAGTGCCTGCAGCTGCATTCTACAAGGGATTTGTCCAGCTGAGATGACTCCTGTTTTGTACACTGCTCCAGTTATGACCTGGACTGATCCAGTAATAGAAGGTCCACAGATAGGAATATTATAATGCTGCTTGTTCACAAGACTGCAGAACTGAACGTCACCTAATAGCAGTTCCCTTTCCCGGGTACTTGGATACCTGCAGTAGGGCCAACTTATGTACCAAGAAGTACAACACCAATTCCCAAAAAGTTTGGACGCTGTGTAAAATGTAAATACAAGTAAATAAAAGTTGAAAATGAGACATTTTACCATTTCATAAAAAATAAATAAAAAAAATTTAGAACTTGATGGCAATAGGCACATCTCAAAAAAAGTTGAGACAGGGGCAACAAAAAGTTGAAAGCGTGGTACTAATAAAAAACAGCTGGAGGAGCAATTTGCAACTAAGGGTACTTTCACACTAGCGTTATTCTTTTCCAGTATTGAGTTCCGTCCTAGGGGCACTATACCGGAAAAGAACTGATCAGTTTTATCCTAATCCATTCTGAATGGAGAGCGATCCGATCAGGATGTCTTCAGTTCAGTCTTTTTGACTTTTCAGGACGGAGATAATACCGCAGCATACTACGGTTTTATCTTGGTCCAAAATTCCAGAACACTTGCCAGAATGCCGGATGCAGCATTAATTTACATTGAAACGTATTAGTGCCGGATCCGGCATTAAAAATACTGCAAGGCCGAATCCGTCCTTTTGGTCTACGCATGCGCAGACCTTTAAAAATGTGGGAAAAAAAATTAACTGATTCGTTCTTGCAATGCATTTGTGAGACAGATCCGGATCAGTCTACAAATGCTGTCCGTTTGCATGCAGATTGTGATTTTAGCATGAACAAGTAGGTTAAAGAGGACCTTTCACCAGAAAAAAGTATCTAAACTGACTATACAGACGTGTAGAGCGGCGCCCAGGGATCCGCCTGCACTTACTGTTATCCCCGGGCGCCGCTCCGTTCTCCGGTTATAGCCTCCGATATGTTCCTAGTTAGGCTCCACCCAGGGGAACCTGCCACGGTCTCCTCCTATGCTGTAGCGCTGGCCAATCGCAGCGCTCAGCTCATAGCTAGGCTATGAGCTGAGCGCTGCGATTGGCCAGCGCTACAGCATAGGAGAAAGAGACGCCGGCAGGTTCCCCTGGGTGGAGCCTAACTAGGAACATACCGGAGGCTATAACCGGAGAACGGAGCGGCGCCCGGGGATAACAGTAAGTGCAGGGGGATCCCTGGGCGCCGCTCTACACGTCTGTATAGTCAGTTTAGATACTTTTTTCTGGTGAAAGGTCCTCTTTAAAGACTATTTTTATCCTACTGTAGTATGTTTTTATTGTATTACAGTATGTGTGCTGAGCTATTGTGTTCTCATCACATGCGCTGACCTTTTTTGTTGTTGTTGCTGTTATTTGTAACAATGTCTGTGTTTTGTCTGCTAAAAACTGGTTAATGGCTTTACATGTGGAATGAGGATTGTCTCCAACTTTGTTCTGTCTGTCTTTTTTCTGCCTGTGTGGCATCAACTGTTTCTTAAATCCATAAAAATAAACCCTGAGGAACACAGACGTAAAAAGTATTGCAAGTCCCTTTTTCTGTTGGCACACGACCAGTTTTGCCCTTGTATGCCAGTTAGGCGTGACAGTGGTTGGGTAGGGGCGTGTCAGGGAATTTACTTATATTTACTCCAGAAACAGGCGCAAATATAAGCTATAAACTAATTGTAGCACAACATATGTAAGCGTTGTGGGCCTGGTAATTTGTAGTGAAGTCTGCTGGTCCTGCATTTTGAAGCATCTGAACTAATCTGGGATGTGTTCATCATTAAAGAGTTAAAAAAAAAAAAGGTCTATATTATTTTTTTGTAACATGAGCGTTTCATTCTGTCCTCCTGTTGATAGATGTAAATAATTCTGCTTCAGCACATAAGTATAGTAATAAGGAAAAATAAAGAAAACACACCCAAACTGAAAATATGTGCACTATGGCGAAGGATCATCCATCATCCCTTGCCTGGTCTAGCTTTACAGCTGTTATCAATTGCATCTTAAATAACATTTATCATACGTTTATTGTATGCTAAGAAGGTTTTGAGTCTTATGGTGTTTGACATCTGTTGACTTTATGACTACATCAATCTGTCAGCAGTTTGGCCGACAGCACTAGGCAGGGTCTGGGGAGAGCATGACAGACATACCTTTTGTGGCGTTTTCATTATGAGGAGTAGTGTGAATCTGAAGTTTTATCCTGCCAAATTTCGCTTTTGCGAAGTGCCCTGGGAGGGGCTTCACTGTAAAGTGGGCTCTGCATTGGGCAGCTTCATTACCTCTCCCCTCTGCTCTGAATGACAGTTGTGGCCTGCAACCAGAACACCACTACAGCTGGCACTCAGGAGGGTGTAAAGAACAGAGAGAGCACTTTACGATAAAGCTCCACCTTCATTATACCCAAGGAGCAGAATTTTGGCAGAATAAAATGTCATACTCACACTACTCTACGTGATAAAAGCCTGACAAAAGGTTTGTACTGCTCTTTCCAGACCCTACCTAGTGCTGTCAGCAGCATAGCATGGTCAAAACTGCTGACGGATTCTCTTTAAAGGGGGTTGTCTCACCTGGTCCCATATCGGAGAGCAGCAATGCATGTGCAGCCAGCTTCCATTTATTTTTATGGTAGTTCAGAAAAATACTTCTGGCAGTCCCATAGAGGAGAATAGAGTAGAAGCTGCGCTTGTGCGGTGCACTCTCCATTCATTTCTATGGGACATATATATAACCAACTTCTTGATATAGTGTTATTCTTCAGCTGCTCTGTTTTCCACAGGGGTATGCCAAATCCATTGTAATGGTCCTTTATCTTTTTTTTTTTTTTTTTTTTTTCGGTAGATGGATTTGTGAGTCCACTAGTGGAACTGTCTGCAAAACAAGTAGCGTTTCACATTCCATTCGAAGTGGTCGAAAAGGTTTACCCCCCAGTTCCAGAGCAGCTACAACTACGAATTGCATTCTGGAGCTTCCCAGAGAATGAAGAGGATATAAGGTAAGTGCTCTGCAGGGGATATGTGGTGTTTGACATATTAAGGATCCCCGTTGTGGGATGCACATGTTGATTACATCCTATTGTTGGGCTGCACCTGTACAGTTGTAGTACATTAGTTAGCAGCAAGCCACATGCGGAGACCATTGCTATCCCCCACCGTGTACGTGCACCCTTGGGGTAACTGAACACAACGCAGATTGCATATGGTTTTTCGGCATGGATTTTTGTGCAGAAAAACTGCAGCATAAAACTGTACCGGCAAAGTGAATGAGATTTGCATGTACACTTTGCATATTTTTTACATGTGTATTTTAAAATTTACAGCATGTCAATTGTGCGATTCCACACCTTATATATAGAAGTTTCCCCATAGTTTTCAATGGGGTTGCTAATATAAACAGAAAATATGCACCAAAATCCGCAACAAAAACCAGCATTACAAAACTCACAAAAAAAGCACCACAACTGCAGTAATAGGATTTATGTAAAGTTTTTTTATGCCGTGTTTGTGAGAATTTCATGCTGATTTTCTGCATACAAATGTGGAACGTGTACAGGTAGGCTTAGTGTTTGATGAGTGTGTTATTCCATGAAATTTATCATGAAGTTTCCACATTAGTCTGTATCGTCACCAGTCGCCATTATGGTTAAGGCTATTTTCACATCTGCGGCCGGGTGTTCCAGCCAGCTGTTATGTCAGAGAATGCCTGGAATCATCAGCTAGACAAAAACTGCTGCGTGCAGCATTTTTATTATCCGGCCGATTCTCTGTATATTTGCCAGGTATGCGCTGGATCTCAGCTGGACACTATATTATAGTAAACGCTGTGCCGGATCCATAGAACTCCGGCAGGCTATTCTAACCACCGTGCTGGATAGGCATCTGCAGGTATGAAACTATCCTAAGTCACTCCTGGGCTTCTCTATACAAAATTGTGATTTTTTAACTTTTTTTATTGTTATTAGATGAGCGAATTTTAAAAAAATTTAATTCGGCCAGTTCTCCGAATTTTTTTTTTTTTAAATTGTATTGCTAATGGCAAAAAAAAACAGGAGCGTATCCAAAACAGAGATGAGACGTAAATGGAATATTTGCATGTCTTCTGTGTTTTGTACCCACTCCTGCTTTTGGCTACCAAATCACAAGCCAATTCTGATGGGACCATACAGCTGTTACACAGACAGGATCCGTTGTGCATCTCATTTTTCCTTCCTTCTGACAGATCAGAAGAAGGGTCAAATAAATGATCTTGTCAGCCAGGCCGAAAGGCAAAATAGTGGCCCAGTCATGAAGTGGGGAGGGTGGGAACAGCATGAGAAGTCCACAGAGTGGCCCTATAACATAGGTGAGGTGGAAGCAGAATCAGGAGGCCGCAGAGTGGCACAATGACAGTGTGGAGGTGGCAGCAGCATCAGAAGACCACAGAGTGGGAAGGTGACATAGTGTGGAGGTGGCAGCAGCATGAGGAGACCACAGAGTGTCAAGGTGACATAGTGTGGAGGTGGCAGCAACATGAGGAGACCACAGAGTGGCAAGGTGACATAGTGTGGAGGTGGCAGCAGCATCAGAAGACCACAGAGTGGCAAGGTGACATAGTGTGGAGGTGGCAGCAGCATGAGGAGACCACAGAGTGTCAAGGTGACATAGTGTGGAGGTGGCAGCAGCATCAGAAGACCACAGAGTGGCAAGGTGACATAGTGTGGAGGTGGCAGCAGCATGAGGAGACCACAGAGTGTCAAGGTGACATAGTGTGGAGGTGGCAGCAACATGAGGAGACCACAGAGTGGCAAGGTGACATAGTGTGGAGGTGGCAGCAGCATCAGAAGACCACAGAGTGGCAAGGTGACATAGTGTGGAGGTGGCAGCAACATGAGGAGACCACAGAGTGGCAAGGTGACATAGTGTGGAGATGGCCGCAGCATCAGGAAACCACAGAGTGACCCGGTGACAAAGTGGGGAGGAGGGTGGCAATACCAGTACCAGCTGAAGATAGTGGGTGAAAGAAGGAGCACTTGGCATCAGATTTGTGGCATCATGCGGGTGGCAGCATCAGAATAGTAGCTGAGGCAGGTAGCCAGAAGAAACCGGTTTCTTTTATCAAAGTGTTGGTGTGGCACCATGGATGATCTAGTCTGATGCATCAGGCATTGGCGGGTGGAAATCCTGGCTGATCAATGCCTGATTCATCTTGAAAAAGGTCAGTCTCTCCACATTTTGAGTGGACAGGCAAGTTCTTTTGGGGGTAACTATGGCCCCCACCGCACGAAACACCCGCTCTGATGTCACACTACTGGCCGGGCAGAACAGCTTTTCCAGGGCAAACTCGGACAGTTGCGGCCACAAATCCGGTTTGACTGCCCAGTAGTCCAGCGGATCTTCAATGATGGCTGGCAGGGTGCACTCCAAGTATGCCACCACCTTCTGGTTCAGGTTCTGCTCTATGTCTAGCTGCTGGTGAGTAGTTTCTTCACTATGCGGGTGAAGAAAACTGCTTATCCTCATCAGCGACTCTAGACTCAGGCTGCTGCTGCTCCTGCCACCCCTCCCCAGCAGCCATTGCAGTGGAACGTGAGCACAGAGGCCCCTCCGGTCAGACCTGCGAGAGGATGGACGATGGAGCATATAGGCAGCGGCCAACTGACTACATAGGATGACTCTATAGTAGTTCAGTTTGTCCTCCCTCTCAGCGGGAGCGAGGGTCCAATAAGGTGGGGAGACAGAAGTCATCCCTCTGCTGAATAGTGTGACAATTCGGTTGTCACTACGCAAGCAAGTGAGCATGCATCGGTCCATTTGTGAAACTGACTCAGAGGAACTCCCTGCCTCCATCTCTACTGCATACAGCCACGTTGTGTCTGGGTCCTTTGCCTCCTTTTCCTTATCGCCCTGTAGCTCCTCTGGCAGCTCCTGCTCCTCCTCTCCTGTCACCTGTGTATAAAAACCACCCATTTCGCTAGACATTGCTTGTGCTCCAGTGTCCTCCTTTTCCAGTTCAGCCCCCACAGGGCTCATGTGGCCGTGAGATCTAGGCACCACGTCTCCAGTCCCCTGACCAGCCAGATTTACCAGCATCTATTCCAGGACATGTAGTTGTGAAATTACATTGTTCATCCCGTAGTCTTGGCGACTGAGAAGTAATGTGGCCTCCTCAAAGGGCCTGAGCAAACGGCAGGTGTCACGCATGAGCTGCCACTGGCTGACATCGAAGTTACACAGGGGAGTACTCCTGTCCGCTTGGCTCATCAAGAAATCGTTTATGGTCTTTCTCTGTTAGTATAGTCTGTCCAACATATGGAGGGGGGAATTCCAATGGGTGGAAATGTCACATATCAGCCTATGTTGGGGGGTGCCGTTCTGCCGCTTCAGCTCAAGGAGGGTGTGCTTTGCGGTGTACGAGTGGCTGAAGTGCATGCAAAGTTTCCTGGCCACTTTTAGGATGTCTTGCAGATTGGTGGAAGACTTCAGGAACCGCTTGACAACCAGACTGAACACGTGTGCCATGCAGGGCGCATGGCTCAGCCCTCCTTGATGCAGCGCCGACACCATGTTCTTCCTGTTATCGGTCACAATGGTTCTGATTTTGAGTTGTCACGGAGATAACCAGGATTCGATTTCTTGATAAAGAACACTGAGCAGTTCCTCCCCTGTATGACTCAGTTCGCACAGGCAAACGAGGTGCAGAACAGCGTGACACTGCCGTGCCCGGCACATGTGGTATGCTGGAGGGGCAGTGAGAATTGTTCCTGCAGTGGAGGATGAGGAGGCAGAGGCTGACATTGTCACAGGACCAACTGCGTGAGAATGTAGAGGCGGAAGCGGCATCACCTGGCCAAGTTGCTGGTGTGGCTGTGCAGGAACCACATTCACCCAGTGGGCCGTAAAGGACATGTATTGTCCCTGACCGTAGTTACAGCTCCACATGTCGGCGCAGACACAGACAGGCTCAAGGACTGGCCCACCTTCTGTTCTACATGTGTTTGCAGGGTTAGTACTGCCTTTTTGGCAAAGATATTACGGCTTGGGACACTCCACATCGACTCTGCACAAGCCATCAGTTCTCTGAAAGGTGCAGAGTCCACCACTTGGAAAGGGAGGGACTGCAGCACCAGCAACTTGGACAGGAGCTTCAGCGCCGTTGGATGAGCATCAGGACCAGCAGATAATGGGAAGGGCAGACAGCTCCCTTCGGCTGAGGTGGTGGAGCCTTGACTGCCTGAAATCGGCTGCGTGCCACTGGGTGATGCAGCGGTCGCTGCGGCAGGCTGGACCACCACATCGGAGCCACTGTTCTCCCAGGACACTTTATGGTGACTCTGCACATGTTGACGCAGGGCCATGGTGCCAACATTCACACCCTGGCCACGCTTCACCTTCTGCCCACAGATTCTACATATGGCCATGTTCACCTCCTCCGGTGGCTTAACAAAAAACTGCCACACCACCGAATAGGTGATTTTCCCCCCCAACAGTACGCACTGACTGACTGCTACCGCCGCTGCCTCAGTGAACCCATGCACTGCTACGTTCCGTGCAGGTAGGCTCCGGCGAATCGGGTGGTCTAGGGTTGTCGAGATACCAGAAAAAAGTATTGCGATACTCAATACCATTCAATACCACAAAAAAAACACCAAAAAAGCCGTGTGCATTCCGCATTTTATGGAACGTCCGGCCCATAATAGAACAGTCCTATCCTATTTTTTGGGGGGACAAGGTGACTGAAAAATTGCGAATTGTGCGTTTTTTCTTTTTCTTTTTTTCTTTCAGGACATTCACCGAGATATTTTAAAATATTTTAATAGTTTGGACTTTTCGGCAGTATGTTTATTTGTTTATATATTTTATATGTAAAATTGGGAAAGGAGGCGATTTATACTTATTTATATTTATTTATTTTTTCCTCCACTTTTTATTTACAAAATCTTAGCCCCCTTAGGGGCTAGAGCCCTTGTCCTATTCACCGTAATAGAGCTCTATTAGTGTGACTAGGATCTCACACTCTCCCTGCTGCCCTTTTGTATAGTGCACACAGCAGCAGGGAGCTGACCATGGCAGCCAGGGCTTCAGTAGTGTCCTGGCTGCCATGGTAACCGATCGGAGCCCCAGGATTACACTGCTGGGGCTCCGATCACAGCTGCCACTGCACCACCAATGAGGAGGAGGAGGGGAGAGGGGACCCTGTTGCCACTGCCACCAATGACTTTAATACTGGGGTTGGGGGGTGCACACTGCGCCACCAATGAAGATAACTCGCCTATTAATTCAAATACAGGAGGCGGGTACTGGCTGCAGAATCGTACCGCTGGCACCCGACCTCTATGAGAGGTAGCTGCGATTTGCGGCAGTTATCCCCTCAGGTGTCTGCAACCAGTACCCGCCTCCTGTATTTGAATTAATGGGCAAGTTATCTTCATTGGTGGCGCAGTGGCCACAGCTCCTCCCCTCCTCTTCCCCTTTCTCCTCTCGTTGGTGGCAGCAGCAGCAGCACAGGGGGTAGGGAGGGACTGCTTCCTTCTCCCCTGTGCTTCTGAGGGAACATGGTGCACAGTAGCACAGCCTAGTATCGGTAAATGGCAAATCCCGGTATCAAACTGATACTGGGACAAAAGTATCGATAATTCGATACCCGAGACAACCCTAGGGTGGTCTACCCTGGGCATATTTTGGCTCCTGACCTTCCACTGCTGCCACCCTGCTGACTCCCGGCCACGCTAGCGACTTGCTGGCTCCGCTGCTGCCTCACGGGCAAGCTGTTACACTCTTCTCCTGATGATGATGAAGCCCCTTCGTCACCCGGCTCCAAAGTGCGATTAGCTACATCATCATCATCCAGTACTGTCTGCATGCCACTGATGAACTCCATAACCGTCTCTGGGCCAGGAGCCTGACTGCTCGCAACACCAGCTCCCACACCACTCTCCTCATCACTACTTGCCTGCCTAGTGGAGGAGGCGGTGGATGTCTCCTCCACATCTTGGCTTGCCAGTAGCTGCTGACTGTCTTCTAGTAGCTTTTCCTCACTGTATAGTGGAGCTGAGCCCACAGCATACAATACTTCTCTGGCTGAAGGAACAGAAAAAAACAGAGGCAGGTTGAGGACAGGTGAGGGCACAGGGCCTGCTCCCGGGCCATGCCAACTAAGGGTTGTGTCTGACAAACCCACTGACTTTTGGCTGAGGGTGTCTGATATCACTTGCGACAAAGTCGAAGATTGAGTTAACCATTCAAGAACTGCTGGGTTGCTGGTCAAGACACGATCGCCGACACTGGGAGCTCAGGCCTCTCAAAGTGACCCCTGCTGCCACGGCCCCTTACTCTACTGAGACCTCTTCCTGTGCCAGAAACATTTAGGCCTCTGCCACTACCCTGTGCAGGGCCTGGCACTTCTCTGTTTGACATACTGTTATATCAAATAAATAAAAAGGAAATTAAAACACCCGGAAAAAGCCCTTTTTCCCCACTAATACACACAAAAAAGGGCTTTAGAACATATAACTGTACAGCTGAACAGCAAATATATTTTTACTTTTGCCACTAATACACGCCACAAAAGGCTTTACATATAACTGCACCGCTGAACGGCAAATATTTTTTTATTTTGCCACTAATACACAACAAAAAGAGCTGTAATTTTCTCACTTCACCACACAACTGCTAATAAGCCCTTTTTTTCCCCACTAATACAAGCCCAAAAATGCTTTAGAACATATAACTGAACCGCACAAGGGAAAATAAGACTTAGAAATATTTCCTTGTAATAAACCCTGTTAATGGCTGTAACACCCCAATAACAAGAACGGTTTGCTGGAATTACAGAGCTGTATAATGACAATTTAGATCCCCAGTCAGTGCTGAAAGGTGTAATAGGATTGTTCCTATTACCCAGGCTGTCACTTTCCCTACTGAACCCTGTTCAACATAAATGCTGTGGAATGATTCCTCCCTTTCCTTTCCCTACACCTTGAATAATCTTTCTCTGCACTTGTAAATAATTTTTCTAGCACAATGAAGTTTTTTCTATCACTGTCCCTAGCGCCTGCTGACGTCTCTCCCTGTACTAAGTACACTGGAAAATGGCAGAATCCAAGATGGCTGAGGTTATTTATAGGGCTGTGACATCACAGGGCTGGCTGGCTGCTGATTGGCTGCATTCATGGCATTATGGGTGATCCCGCCTTCCCAGAGTTCCTTGCTCCATGTCCTTGCATGTGCAGCAGCCATTTTAGGAAAAAATGCGATTCACTACACGAAGCGTGAGGAAATTCGGATTCTGTGCGAACCAAATTTTTCTTTGTCAGCTTTGATTCGCTTATCTCTAATTATTATTATTATTTTGTTAAATTTGTAAGGGCTTATTCACATCTGCGTTGGAGGGTTTTTTGGGGGGCCTCCGACACAGATTATGCCAAAAAGAGTAGGAAAAAAAAAAGTCCTGCTTTCAGGACTTTTTTTCTGCTAATAAAAAAGGACTCTGGAACAGATCCATTATAGTCAATGGGGTCTGTTCAGGTTCCGATGTGCTGAATCTGGCAGTTCCATTATTTAATGTTATTCTGCTTCTTTGTCGAAGCAGAACAACATAAATGATTATTGCTGGTGTAAACCTATTCGAACATGGATTTTTTTTCTCACATTTTTCAAGTACAGTAGAGAATGCTGGTGGAAAACTCCATAAAAATGCAATTCCTGAAGCATCTTGGGAGTCTTTTAGTGACGCAGCGGTTAGTTGCACCGCTCTCTGTGATTTTTCCCCGTTCACGCCAGGTCTAAAATTGAGGGGCGGGGAGGGGACGGGATGGCAGGCCCATCTCATTCATTGTTTTCTACGCCTGTTTTAGGCATAGAAAATCGTCTAAATGTAAGACAGCAAGGAAGCTGTTTTACATTTAGACTGGTGCTGGATGCGCCGAAATTATGTAGGGGCTAACACCTCTTCATAAGTTAGGCAGATCCACCGCCAGCTATGGGGCTTTATTAAGACCGGTGTTTAAAGCGTCGGTCTTAATAAATGTGTTCTCTTGTGTTTTGGAAAAAAACTCTGCTGACCCCAAAAACATCTCAAGTCAAAGTGCTTTGTATGTTGCATTTTTACTATAGCATCTGGCTGCAATGCTTTTGAGAAAACGCATACACACAAAAAGGCATGAAAAACTTTTTTTCAAGCAAAAACCTGAATGTGACACTAACCTTATTGAAAAGCACATACAGGCAGCACAGTAAACCCCTCCAGCCCTACTGTACTATGCATTCTGTATTCAGAATACTATTATTTTCCCTTATAACCATGTTATAAGGGAAAATAATACAGATCGGGTCTCCATCCCGAACGTCTCCTAGCAACCGTGCGTAAAAATCGCACCACATCCGCACTTGCTTGCGGATGCTTGCGATTTTCACGCAGCCCCATTCACTTCTATGGGGCCTGCGTTGCGTGAAAAACGCACAATATAGAACATGCTGCGATTTTCACGTAACGCAAAAGTGATGTGTGAAAATCACTGCTCATGTGCACAGCCCCATAGAAATGAATGGGTTAGCATTCAGTGCGGGTGCAATGCGTTCACCTCACACATTGCACCTGCGCGGAAATCTTGCCCGTGTGAAAGAGGCCTTACGGTATTTGGAAAAAATACTGCAGCATGCTGCGGTATTCTCTCCGGCCAAAATTCCGGAACACTTGACGGAATGCTGGATCTGGCATTAATTTCTTTTGAAATGCACAAGTTTTCCGTCAAAACGGATCCGGTTTCCCGATCTGCGCATGCGCAGACCTTTAAAAATGTAAAAAAAAATAAATGCCGGATCCGTTTTTCCTGATGACACCAGAGAGACGGATCCGGTATTGCAATGCATT
Organism: Bufo gargarizans; assembly: GCF_014858855.1. NCBI lineage: Eukaryota > Metazoa > Chordata > Amphibia > Anura > Bufonidae > Bufo > Bufo gargarizans. The sequence goes on along the minus strand of NC_058085.1, from coordinate 160,175,780 downwards.
TGTGAGACGGATCCGTCCACAAATGCTATCCGTTTGCCCACGGATATCTTGATCCGATAGGCAGTTCCGGCAGCGGAACTGCCTGCCGGATCCTTACAACGCAAGCGTGAAAGTACCCTAAGAAGAAATCCGGAAAATGGTGCAAATTTTGGCGCAAATCTATACAGTACAGGCACATAGCAGGTGTAGATCTTACTGTTAGGTCATTTAAAAAATGACTGCAGCTAACTTGTTTATTTAGATTGGAGTAAGATTCAGAAATCGCCAGTTTTAGTAAATGAGGGCCATTGTGTCATATAAAAAAAACTAAACAAGGATAGCATTTCCCATATGGTATTATTTAGAATTGGTAAAAGGAAAGCATGTAGAAAGAGAAAAGTAGGAACCAGGTGGGGACTTTGACCATTTTGATTCATAGAGCAGTTTAAGTTTTACACTGGAAGAATAGCCATGAGGAGAACAAGCCGTGGACATAGGAATTTATCTTCCTGGCCTTGGCCCTGAGTAGCTCTTCCTTTTGGAAAAATATCAGAGGTGTCCAACCATTCCAACAATGTTGTAGCCTGGGGGCACCTCTAAAGGCAGAGAATCAGAAGTGGTCAGCACTCAGGAAAGAGATAAAGCTTGTATCATGACCCTCCAGCATTGCATTGAAAAGTGGTCTTGGCAGGAGTGGGGATGGGTGGTCTTATCAAAAGAAAAGAAAAAGGCCAGTATGCATAATACAGTGATCCGTCAAGATACAATGTCCTCAGAATACAATATTTTCAACATAGAATGGTCTTTTCTGGCCCATCGTAAGTAGAAACTAGACTCAACATACAGTGTCTCAGACCCAGATCCAACCAATCAAGGCCACTTCTCTGGTAAAATAACTGGTAGTTGCTGGTTAGCAGCTGTTCCTGACTGTTATATGTAAGGACTTGTTTTATCTGTTTTAGTTATCTGCTTATTTTTCTTAAATCTTCATTTTCTCTTATCTTGGATGACATTTTGGGGCTTTGGAACCGATTACTCAACTTACAATGATTTCAACATACAATGGTCCTCCTGGAACCAATTAATATTGTATCTTGAGGGACCACTGTATATGGTGGAACTGAGCAGCTATAAGAGGACATCTGGTCTGGATAAGAGGGTGGGCTTCTTAAAGAGGCAATCTTTTTGCGAGGTTTCTCAATATCTTCCATAGCCTCATTGGTAACTCTGCAAGCTACCTGCATTCCCTACGTCTGTACCAAACTTGATCTGATGATATAGTTTCTTTAATATAATGCTTTCAAGTCTTCCCGACAAGAACAATACAGTAAAACTATCCTGCTAGAATTCAGTGTATCAGAGAGGATTACATTATTGGGTGGACAGTTATGAAAACACAATCTTCTCCTTCAACAGGTTGTATTCATGCTTGGCAAATGGCAGTGCCGATGAGTTCCAGAGAGGAGAACAGCTGTTTCGTATGAGAGCCGTGAAGGACCCTCTACAGATAGGTAAGAACTTTGGAGAAGTCAAACATTGCAGTCGTATTCCATTTTTATCTGCAATTTTTAAAAAAAATATATGTAATACATCATTGGTCCTATTTTCTTGTCAGAAGAAAATATACTATGACGAATGCTTAATTAACTCCTGGGACTTTCCAGAAAAAAAGGGTCAAACTGCAAAATGGTTTTATAAGAGGGCTTAGTGTACACACGGTGGGATGTTTGAGCTTTGGTGCTTCCCACCCTTCTTTGTGATGTACACTGCAATACATATTGCCAGGCTGTTCATGTCCACCCTTGCCAACTGCACAGATGGCTCTCCTGCCCTTTTACTACATAGAGGTCAATCATTGGGAACTTACTATTAACTGAAGGAGGGAATGTATCTCCCAGTTTACCTGTTTTAAATGAACTAATTAAAACCAAGTCATCTTTTATTTTCTGCGTATGATCAGGGGCATACGTCTTGCCTGAGCTACTGCTCACAGCGGTTCCAAGAGAGGTTTTTCAACCGTCACATAGGAAGAAGAAGTCTGAAGAGAACAATTATGGGATAAATTAAAGGCAATGCATTACCTAAATATGTTTACTTATTATAACCAGACTAAACAAATTCCTTTTATTTGCTGTTTTTATTTTCTGGTTGTCGATTTTATTTATATTTTTTGCCTATTTCTGTACATGAATATAGAGATCCTGCCTGATCAGCTATCAATATTTAGAGATATGCTTTACAGCAACCACATGGACCATAGACACAATGGTCAGGCAATATTCATTGACTTCTGTGGGTTAGTTTTCTAGGCTAGGTTCAGAGGTGTGCAGATAGGGGGTAGGTGAGCTATTCTTCTCCTATGCCATCTTGCCTGAGCTGCCTTTCTGCTCTGCTAACAGCAGGTCAGAGATATCCTCAGCTGCTCTGCTGGGCTGTGTGGATGTAAAGGTCCTACTTGACGCCACTGAAGCCAATTGCTGGCCGCTGCGCTCTATATACGTCATGACAAATGGTCATGTGATGCAAATGGAGCAGGCACCACTGCAGCCTGAGATTGGCTTCTGCTGCGTCAAGTGGGAAGTTTACATACAGGGAGTGCAGTGGAGCAGCCAAGGAGCGAAGGAGTTGGCAGACAGCGTCAGGAAGCAGGTAAGCATGCTTCCCTTTGTAGGTCTGCCCAAGAGGGGGCTTTGCCAAACAATATTCTTTATTTTTATTATGAGGAAAGGGGTGTGAAAACACCCCCAGGTTTTCCACTCTCAGGTGCCATGGTCACATTGGCATCTGAGAGGTTAAATGTCTGCATTAGGCCATGGAGTCTGCTGTGTGAATCAGTCGCTCTGCTGTAAAGCGGACGCCATCTTTAAAGATTTGACGTCTGCCAAACGTACGAGGGATGTCGTCAAGTGGTAAAAGGGGTTTGCCCATAAACGTAAATGTTTAGAGTAAAAGAGCCTTTGTGATGGCTTATTGTACAGTGTTAATATTTTATCTTTCCAGGTTTCCACTTGAGTGCCACTGTGGTCCCCCCGCAAATGCTTTCTCCTAAAGGCGCCTACAATGTGGCTGTGATGTTTGACCGTTGCCGGATCACGTCGTGCAGCTGTACCTGTGGAGCAGGAGCAAAGTGGTGCTCGCATGTTGTGGCCCTCTGTCTCTTTAGGATACACAACGTTAGTGACTTGGTTAATGGAGGAATCATCATTATGTTTGTTCCTTGATCTGTATAATTTAATGTGATGTTTGTCCCTTATTAACATTAGCACAATACCATGAAAAACGGAGAAAATGCGTGAAGCACCCATTGCAGTAAACACCTAGCTGCATTTTGAAACCTCATTACTCAGAGTGACGTGATTAATTTTATTCCTGTAAATCTGCTAGGCCAGGGACCAGCAACCTCCGGCACTCCAGCTGTTCTGAAACTACAACTCCCAGCACACTCCATTCACTTCTATGGGAGATACAAGAACAGCCAAACAAGTGTGCATGCTAGGAGTTGTAGTTTCACAGCAGCTGGAGTGCCGAAGGTTGCTGACCCCCCTGTGCTAGGCAGAGCTTCTCTAATCACATCTGAGAGTTACCTGTGTAATATCTTAGGTTCTTCTCAATGTTCTTTGGTTATTCCCTTAGGACAGGGATGCTCAACCTGTGGCATCCAGCTGTTGTAAAACTACAACTCCCACCATGCCCTGCTGCAGGCTGATAGCTGCAGGCTGTCCGGGCATGCTAGGTGGACAGATGGATGGTTGATGGATGGTTGATGGATAGGTGGAGTATTACTAAATATATGGCTACTCATCCCCATTACTATCAATGGAGCAGCCAAGAGGAAAATCTTCTGTGCCGTGACAGACAACATTTTTAATCTTTTTGGCATACAAAAAAACATGCTAAGAACAGCACACCACCAAAACCATACAAGCAGCATCGTAGTGTAAGGCTAAACGCACACGATCAGGATTGCGTGCAAATTTTCTGCGCAGATTTGCGTGCGGAAAATCCGCAACGTAGGTCATGTACATTGTATTCTATGAGAATTTGAAATTCTCAATGCTCACGATGCTGATTTTTTCCGTGGGGATTTTGACCAACTTTTTCCTGACCGGATTTTCTTCACTTAGTAAAATCCGCATGCAGAAAATGCGCACCAAATCTGCACACAAATGCGCACCGATTGATGCGGATTGACTGCACAGGTTTGCCTGCGAACACCTGCGGATTTCAGTGCGGATTCTCCGCGCATGAATCCTGAACGTCTGCATGTACCCTTAGAGTGCTTATGTGCAGCACCATTTACACTACACAACATGTAGGTAATGCCCATATCATATCGGTTTGGTGTGATAGCATTGATCTGTATTCTAGTTCATGTTCTACAGCATCCTAATCCTGCATACAATTACATTTATTTCCCATAGGCATCAGCAGTCTGTCTGCGAGCTCCAGTTTCTGAGTCCCTGTCCAGGCTTCAGAGGGATCAGCTGCAGAAGTTTGCGCAGTACCTCATCAGCGAGCTGCCACAGCAGGTGGGGATTTTGCTTACTGTGTGACAGGTGGTCGATAGATCTACTGGTAGGAAGCTAACTCTATCTCTCTTTATCCAGATACTGCCCACTGCTCAGCGTCTTCTGGATGAATTACTGTCTTCACAGTCAACTGCCATAAACACAGTGTGTGGAGCCCCAGGTAGTCCTGATATTCAAGAGTGCATTATATTGTAGTATCCAAAGTAACACCAAACCAGAACAGTAGTAAGCTTCTGCCAGATAACCACCAAACTAGTTTATTCATCCATTTTAGTTGGCATCAGAATTTCTGATGTTCCCCATAAAATGCAGTACACTTGAGTCAGTATGTTGTCACCTTAAACCGCTAGTGTCACTTCAGCAAGTGGCATTCATCATGTAGAGAACATTAATACCAGCTGCTTACTAATGTATTGTGATTGTCCATATTACCTCCTTAGCTGGCAGGATTCATTTTTCTATCACATTATACACTGCTCATTTCCATGGTTACGACCACCCTGCAATCCATCAGCGGTGGCCGTACTTGCACACTACAGGAAAAAGTGCCAACCTCTCTGGTGGCCGGGACCGTGAGAGCTCACATAGGCTGGTGCTTTTTTCTATAGTGTGCAAGCACGACCACCACTGATGGATTGCAATGGAATGGATGGAAAAATGAATCCCGCCAGCAAAGGAAGCCATATGGATAATCACAATACATTAGTAAGTGCCTTGTTATAACTTTCTCTACATGATAAATGCTATTTGCTGAAGGGCATTTAAAAGGCATCTGTCACCAGAAATGTCGCAATAAAAACGTTTGACCTGAAGCATATGCACTCAGCAGCTGAAAATATCTGTGTTGGTCTCATCTTCCTATGTGTCCTCATTGCCGAAATTGATCAATTATATACAAATGAGCCCCTAGGTACAACAAGGGCAGTGCCAATGCACCCAGAGGCTCCTCTCACTCTGCTTCTGCCAGCCCCTTGCCACCTTGATTGACAGGGTCAGGCTGTGAAAACATCATCATGCCTGGCCCTGAATTCTCTTAAAATCTTGCTCCTGCGCCGTTCACTTTGGAAATGCAGTCTTGGAGAGGAATACTTAACAGGGAGGATCCAGAACTGGCAGACAAGTCTTCTCTTCTTAGCGATGCCTTCTCCTTTTGTCTTCCGGGTGGACTGAGATCTGCCAGCGGAAGTGCAATACTAGTGATCCGCCGGCGAGCCTCTGTACCGCACTACGCCTGCTTCAGATGCTGACTTGAACAGTGCAGATGTGAGACTTCAGAATTAAGGACTTGGCGGCAGAAGCAGAGTGAGTGCAGCCTCTGAGGGCACCGCCCTCGTTGCACCTAGGGGCTCATTTGTTTATAATGACTTACATTTTCTCTGCAATGTGGGCACATAGAATTATGGAACCAACACAGAAAGATTCAGCTGACAAGAGCACATGTCTAGTCAGCCTGCTTTACTGCTATATATCTGGTGACAGATGCCCTTTAAACAATGGCATACTTCTCATATACACAGGGCAGGTGACTGCTGTTGGGCCTGTGGTAGCAGAGGTCGCACTACAGAAGAAGAGTTCCAGAAGAGTTTTGAGGAGTATTTTTTTAGGCAGGAAGTAGTATGGAATAAGACGCCGGGTGGCTTTTTTTTTTTTTTGCCATAGCTTTTATTTATTTATTTATTTGATATGTAGATGTAACCGTATAAGGAATTGTTTTTTGCAGAATGATTTATATTTTTAGTTACAACATTTTGGTTGTACATATAGCTCATTACCTTTTCTGGCGTGGCAATAGGGAAAAAAGCAGTTCCGCAACAGTTTTTTGCACTTTAAATTGATAATGTTCATTGTTGGGCATAACTAGTGTATTACCTTTATTCTATTGGTTAATCTGATTATAGTGATAACAAATATGCATAGTTTTATGTGTTTTTACTACATTTGCACAATAATAGTACATTTTGTTAAGCCGCTGCATTCCAGGAGCTAGAAGTCATAAATATTTTGCGCTGATGTAGTCGTATGAGGGCTTGTTTTTTTGCGGGGCGAGAAGTAGTTTTTATTGGTGCAATTTCTTGGGGTATATAGGACTGATAGATTAACATTTATTATTTGTGGGTGCGGGGGTGAATAGAAAAAGAACAATTGCATATTTTTTTTTAAACTTTTTTTTTTTTACTTTGTTTATGAGCAGTTTAAATAACTCTTTATTATACGAGTTGTGGTAAACGTGATGTGATCTAATATATGTGTGCTTTATACCGTTTTTCTAAAATGAAGCAACTTTTTACGGAAAAAATTGGCTGTGTATGTTGCACAGTTTAATGCCTCATTTACACGTCAGTGTTTGTTCTGTGATTTCCATCAGTGATTGTGAGCGAAAACCAGGTGCGGCTCTAAACACAGGACAGGAGCAGATCTTTCCTTTATACTTATGTCTGTGTAGCCTACACGCCTGGTTTTGGCTCACAAAATAGACATATAACAGGTGAAACTCGAAAAATTCTAATATCATGCAAAGTTCATATATTTCAGTAATGCAACTTAAAATGTGAAACTAATATATGAGATAGACTCATTACATGCAAAGTGAGATATTTCAAGCCTTTATTTGTTATAATTTGGATGATTATGGCTTACAGCTTATGAAACCCCAAAGTCACAATTTGGAGGTCCCCTTAGCTCAGGGGGTATGGAATAATTAGCTGACTAGAGTGTGACACTTTGAGTCTAGAATATTGAACCTTTTCACAAAATTCTAATTTTAAGCTGCATTAATGCAATTCCTTTTAATTTGCATTACTCAAATAAATGGACTTTTGCACGATATTCTAATTTTTCCAGTTTCACCTGTAGTCATGTCAGCCCTGAGAGCCTTTGATAGGCCACCGGTTGCCACTGCTGATGGTCACAGAGGGAGCCCTGTCCCTCTAACTGCCTACATTCCGTGGTTACTATTGACAATGGCATCTAGGGAGTTAAGTGGCCGGCATCGGAGTTCTCCGATGCTGACGGTTACAGCGGGAGCCCAGCTTTAGTCAGTGCCAGACTCCCGTGGTGATCCAGAACTTTGTATTAGCACAGCCTGTGTACTCTGTTCAGTTGCTTCTGCCCGCGCCAGGATTAAAGGGGTGCCTTCTCAAAGGGTGTTGAACCCAACCGATCAGATATTTATGACCTATCCTGATGATAGGTCACCAGTAAGAAAATCCAAGAAAACAATTTTTATGGTGTGGGTGGCAGGGACTGAACAAACGACATAACCTTCCCTGATGCAGTGCTTCGGACCAAACAAAGCCTCATGCGAGAACTATTCATGAGACATTTTGGAAAGAGTAAAATTGCTTGTACAGGTGTTATTGTGACCTTTTGATTGGAGGATGCAAGGGGGTCTGGCAATTAAACTGCTGCCCTTGCTGTTACATTGTCATGACTCATTTCTACATACACCACTAGGAGTAGTTTACTGCATAAATGTTTATAAAGCTTGCTATACAGTTAGCTCCCCCTTGTGGTGGCTCCCTGCCTCCAGAGTTACATAATTAACCAAGACAGAAAACAGAGCTGCCCCGTACAGCTGTCCATAATACTTTTTTTTTTTTTTTTTTTTTTTTTTTTTTTTGGGTGAATACATCTCACAACCATATGTTTCCATATTGAGATAGCCATCAGTCTCTTCAGGTTTCTGTAGCTCAATAATGTCCAAAATGGTGGCATGCTGCACTGTACTATTCAGTAAAAGAAAACTCTGAAAACGGATTTACCAGCTTTATGTGAATGGGATCCATTCAAGTTTCTTGCAGAGTGGAGATCTGTCATATTCAACACGGATGCTGTAAAACAGAAACCATGACATTAGTGTGAAGAGATCTTAATTATCAGTGTATGGGTGGCCGATGATTAGGGGAATATCGGGCAGTATTCTGCACAGTATGCAGTATGTATGTGCTCTCAGCAGGCAATCCTGCCACAAACTTCACATGATATTTAGCTATTTATACTGTTTTTGTACCAGTTGTCCATCAGTTGTTTTAGTCTAGGTATCGTCATGGCTTAAAAATGGCACTTGTCAGTCATTGAGCAAAATGTTCACTGCCATCTCATTTAAAAGCTATTTCTGCTGTCTACGTGACCTGCTAACTGCATAGAACCATCCAGACATAAATGTTTTATCAAACACTTTATTCTTGAAAGTTAGAGTCTATATATGACATAAGGAAATTTTTGAAGATATGGTGGAAATTGTCATTAGACCATAGAAATAGGGTATGTGTGTTAAACAACCATTTCATCTATGTTTGAGAATATCAGAAGATGGACTGTCTCATCTACTTGTAAGCTTGATAAGCTTATTGTAGGCTTTTTGCTCCAGATCCCACAGCTGGACCCTCTGCCTCTGACCAGAGCACTTGGTACCTGGATGAATCCACTTTGAGTGATAACATAAAGAAGACGCTCCATAAGTTTTGTGGCCCTTCTCCTGTTGTTTTCAGGTAAGTAAATTGAGCCATGGTTATTTGAAGCCTCTCATACGTTACTAAATGCTATGTGCATTTAGGGTTGGATTAGCTGTTAAAGAGGCTTTCACACTAACGAAACCCTGGAGAAAGTGCTAAACGCTTTACTCCACTGACTCATAGAAGTGAAAAGAGGTGGTCACGCATGTGCAGCACCACTTCATTCTTGTAGTGGACTTCGAGACCTCGATTTTTGTGATGACTAGGGATCCCAGCAGACAGACCCCCAGCGATCAGACAATTATCCCCTGTCCTGGGTAAAGCATATAAGTGTTGTTATTGGGAAAACCCCTATTTTTAGATCAGGAAAAAAAAACATTGGCTAAAGGAGGAAATTGCATAAAGTAGCAAAAGAACCATAACCTGATTAATCCTTCACATTTCCAGCACCCAGAGCTCCCTGCTGGTTATTGGTTACTTTTCCACAACTCTACCCATATGCCGCAGCCAGTCGGTGGTCTTGACAGTCTCATGTTGTACACTGCTGAGGCCATTGGGCAGGTGGGTGGACAAGCATGTCTTCATTGTATCAAAGTAATCAAGTGAGTGATGGTTCTTTTATTTTATGCCATTTCCCACTTCAGGTATGGTTTTTTTCCGAACGCCTTTGATGTGAAGTATTAACTGAATGATAAATGTGTCCTGTAACCTAAGTCTTCTCTTTGTCTAAACAGTGATGTCAATTCCATGTATCTATCATCTACTGAGCCACCTGCTGCAGCAGAATGGGCTTGTCTCCTGCGCCCTTTAAGAGGAAGGGAACCAGAGGGTATTTGGAATCTTCTGTCCATTGTTCGTGAGATGTTCAAGAGACGGGACACGAATGCAGCCCCCTTACTGGAGATCCTCACTGAACAGTGTCTGACGTATGAGCAGGTATATGTTATGACTTAGCTGCTTTCAGAGATATTGGCACTTCAACCCTTAGACCCTGTTTTAGTCATAGTGGATTTGGTGTAGAGATTGTTTTGTAATACCCTGAACATCTGACCATAGTATACATTTGATCATGTACTTATACGTGGTCACCATAATGCTGTATAGAACTCTGCTGTTAACCCTTTCCTGCACCATGCCATAAATGTACAGGGTGGCTGTAAACATGTTCATGCATCATGCCGTATATTTACGGCATAGTGATGACCTCGGCTCGGGAGCCGAGCTGCCACCATTTAGCAGCGGGAGTCAGCTGTAATAGAAACGATCGGAGATGACACAGATTAGTTATTTACTAACCAGTGGTTTACAGAGGGTGGGGTCTTCCTGTGTACCCCCTCAGGCCCCCTGCATCACTGGCATGGGGTCCATGGCAACCAGAGACTTAACATTGGCTTCCAAGGTTGCTATGTACAGAGGCCAATTAGACCCTGCCAGAGGCGAAATACAGTACCAGTGTAATACTGAAGGTAAAATACATTACAGTACAGAAGTATTGTTATGTAGTTCAGAAATGATCAGATAATTATAAGTTTAAAGAGGACCTTTCATCTGTTTTACTTATAGGAGCTAAATACCTGTACTTGATGCTGCCACCCATTTTTTTTATTTTTTTTAAACATCGCCCCTATGCCCCGCCGCGCCTGCCTGAAGTTATCGCGCTCAGTTTGGCATTTCTGAGCATTGGTACTGGGAGGAGGAGACGCAAGGGTTTCTCAATGGGCGTCTCCTTCTCCCTGGCTGTGCCCGTGATCCAATCACATCACAGACCGTCACAGCCAGAGAGGTATTTAGCTCCTATAAGTAAAACAGATGAATGGTCCGCTTTAAGTCCCCTAGTAAAAAAAGTAAAAAAAAAAAAAAATATAAAAAAGTTAAAAATAAAAAATAAAGATGTCAAGTAAAAGAAATTGACTTTTTCCCCTTATCCATTATTGGAACAAAGATGAAAAAATATAGTAAACATAATTGGTATCACTGTGTCTGTAACAACCTGTTCTATAAAATTCTTATGTTACTTGACCCACGTGATGAACGCTGTAAAAATATCACCTTGTCAAAAAGGTATAAAAAAATCTTATGTACCCTGATATGGTTCTAGTAGAAACTACAGCTCATCCCACAAAAAAAAAGCCCTCATACAGCTGCTTTGATGGCAAAAGAAAAATGTTATGCTTGTTAGAACAAAAAAAACGAAATTATTTATAATTAAAGAGGACCTTTCACCTAAAAAAAAAAATTAAACTAAGACTATAGCGTTACTTACATGCCCCCATGATTTCTTGAACGTTAATTCTTTTTTCATTCTGTGCCCCCGTTTGTCCGCTATGCCCCCCGGAATAATTCCCGCCGTTTATGCTAATGAGCCAGCCTCAAATGGGCTGGCTTTAAAAGTTCTCGCGGGCGTGCCTTCCATCTTCTCCCTGGCACGGAGCGCATCCAATCAGCGCGCTCCGCTCTTAGCCAGGGAGAAGACGCTCCAGTTCTCGCGAGACTTCAGAGAACTGGAGCGATTTCATCTATCATCTATAACAGCTTACAATGGAGAGGCACAACAGTTCTAAAGGCAGCCAAACACATTCCAGAAGATCGCTCGGCCATACACGTGTTCGGATTGGCTGAACGTGTAGGTGTATTCAATGGGGACAGAGCCGTGGTCAGACCCTTCTGATATCATCTGCTGGGGGAGAGCATTAGGCTGTCAACAAAAATGAAATAAAAAGTGATCAAAATGTCATATGTACGGTATACCAAAAAGGTCACCTATGGAAACTATAGCTTGTCCTGCAAAAAAAGAAAAAGCAATCATACCACTCCAAACAAAAAATAAATTATGGATCTTAGAATTTCGCGACAAAACTAATTATTTAATGGTGTGAAAGTCATTAATCATCACACCACAGAATAAAGTTATCATGTTATTTACCCTGCACAGTGAATTAATAAAGTAATAATACAATCTGAAAGAATTGCTTTTATTTGGCTGCCCTCCTTAAAACAAATTGGAATAAAAAGTACAAATCACTGCAAAAAATGCACCAAAATGATACGCAACTGACAATACTAGCTAATTCCTTAGTCCGATGTTAAAAGCTGAGAACTTTGCCAATATCTTCCAGTCAGTAACATATCGAAGCCCCTCATGCACTACGCCACGGTGTCTCAGCACGCATGGGGTCCTACCACTAAAACGCCTGTGGTGTGTGAACAGGGTCTGTACAGTGCTAGAAATCACCTCACAGCCAGACACTCACATGCCTCCATAGTGGTATCACCAATGCACTGTGAGGTAAAATAAAGCTGTGAGCTGCACCCACAACAGACCATGTGACATAGAAGCTACCAGGTGCAAAATAATGTTACCACCACAATGAAGTGGCACATTCCATACACATAAGGACAAAAACCGACTGGCTTAAACGGGTTAAAAAGGCTCAAAACCCAGACACTGTGGCGTGTCTATAACCGGGGGAGCAATTCCGCAATTCCTCCGCATGCGGTCCGCAGACAACAGCAATCCCCAGCAAAAAATGCGTACAATGCAATATGCTGGGGCAGAATAAGAAGTAATCAAAAAGCCATGTTTAACCCAATAAAAACGACAGCTTGTCCTTTAACAAACAAGCCCTCATGCAGCTATATCAACAAAATAAAACTTTTCATGGAACTTAGATTATGCTGACAAAAAAAGGGCCACATGTGCAGCATTTCAGGTAGAAAATGTTTTATTTCTCTATTTACAGCTGCTGTTTTATTAACTACTGTAAATGGATCAAATTGAAAATCTGCAAAAAAGAACATTTTTTAATTTCACCTCCATTTTGCATTAAAGGGGTCGTCCAGCTGTTAAAGAGGACCTTTCATTACAATAAAAAATCTAAACTAACTATACAGACATGGAGAGCGGCGCCCAGGGATCTCCCTGCACTTACTGTTATACTTGGGCGCCGCTCCGTTTTCCCGGTATAGGCTCTGGTATCTTCATATGTTCGGCTCAACTGGGTGGAGCCTGCCGGCGTCTCCTTCTCCCAGGCTGTAGCGCTGGCCAATCGCAGCGCTCAGCTCATAGCCTGAGAGAAAAAAAAACTCTCAGGCTATGAGCTGAGCGCTGCGATTGGCCGCTGCACTACAGTAATACACTGGTATAGATCATACGAGTGTGCAACATAGAAGTCAGGGTTTTCTGTAGCAAATATTTTCTCCCATTTCATCAAGGTATTATAATGCCGTTCTATAGTAAGTTGTACCCAAAGGTAAAAATAAGCTTGTATGTCTCATTTTTGTCTTGGGGGCAGCTGCCTTGCACACTATAAGCGATTCTTTCTATTCAGCTCAGAAAAGTTGTTTCACTGTGCCAAAACGACCTAACCTCTAAGCCAACTTTTTATTGCCTTGGAAACTCTTAATTTTTTTTTTTAACTTAACCCTTAATGTTCTTGGGGAACTTTAATGGAAGAACACAAATAAAGGCAGTGTCTAGCAACTATCCTGTGTTTACTGTACTTGGTGGGTTTATTCAAGCTGCAAATAGTAGTCATTGAGCGGTTTGGTTCTAAGCAGCTATTCATGGACATAGTGTATGGTTCTAACTAGAGATGAGCGAATTTAATGTTATGAAATTCGTTCACGCTTTGTTTGGTGGTAAAAGCAGAATTGCGTTATGGATTCCATTACCACGGACCATAACGTAATTCTATGACGGAATGCATAGCGGAAGGCCTTTAGAGCAGGCATGCTTAACCTGCGGCCCTCTAGCTGTTGCAAAACTACAACTCCCAGCATGCCCGAACAGCCTACAGCAGGGCATTGTGGGAGTTGTAGTTTTACAACAGCTGGAGGGCAGCAGGTTGAGCATGCCTGCTTTAGAGGCATTCCGTGGTCCATTCCGTCATAATAGGTCTATGGGCTGCATAACGGATCCGTCCTGTATCTGTTATGTAGGAGAGGACTCCCCTGCATAACGGAAACGGGACGGATTCGTTTTGCAGCCCATAGTCTTCTATTATGATGGAATGCATCTAAAGGCATTCCGTTATGCATGCAGTCATAGAATTGCGTTATGGTCCGTGGTAACAGAATCGATAACGCAATTCTGCTTTTACCACCAAACGAAGCATGAACAAAATTCTAAATATGAAATTCACTTATCTCTAATTTTAATCATCTAAGCTCTGTAAGGTGGTTTTAACTTTTTGCTGTTCTGCAAGTAAAATTAAACTTAGGCCTGTTTCAGAAAGCCAAAGATGTACGATGCTGTAAGGGTACTTTCACACTAGCGTTATTCTTTTCCTTCATTGAGTTCCGTCCTAGGGGCTCAGTACCGGAAAATAACTGATCGGTTTTGTCCTAATGCATTCTGAATGGAGAGCTATCCGTTCAGGATGCATCAGGATTTCTTCAGTTAAGTCTTTTTGCCTTTTCAGGACGGAGATAATGCTGCGGTTTTATCTCCGTCCAAAATTCCGGAACACTTGCCGGAATGCCGGATCCAGCATTTTTCCCCATTGAAATGCATTAATGCTGGATCCGGCCCCGAGTGTTCCGGCAAAACAGATCTGGCATTGCGGTCTGCGCATGCTCAGACCGCAAAAAATGTGAAAAAAATAAATGCCGGATCTGTTTTTCTGGAGAGACGGATCCGGCATTTCAATGTATTTGTCAGACCGATCCTGATCCCTATGACAAATGCCATAAGTTTGCATACATTTTGATGGATCCGGCAGGCAGTTCCGGCGACGGAACTGCCTGCTGGAATCCTCTGCCGCAAGTGTGAAAGTACCCTAAGTTCAAATCATTAGACCAACGTTCTGGCCGGGACTTGTGACTTTAAAGGATAACTGTCACATTTAGACCCTAATTCTAATTTTCATATATGTAGTTACTAATAACATGATATTCCAGAATCAGTTACTATTAGACTGACTTACCCCATATTTAATAAGATTCAGCCCTTCGCAACCAGTCTGCATAAAACTGCAATTTCACTATTCAGTTAAGATGGCCGCCACTGCCCTTATCCTGAGGCTAATCCCACCTGCCCTCACTAGCCAGTAACAATAGCCCCCCAAAAGTGTCAGTAACCAGAGCCCTCCCCCCTAAAGGGTTAATCTCCTGCAGCACAAAGGGGTCCTCTTACCACATGTTGCTTTCATTTATACACTGAGCAGACGGCAGATCTCCCTTCCCTGGTCTGCGCTGCTCCAACTCTGCATTCTCCTGCTCTGCTGAGTGAGGGAGCGTCTGCCAAGCGCAGGGACAGGGAGAAGTGCACACAGCCGAGGCACTGTTATCAGCTGCAGGGGAGGACCTGGCTTTAATCATTTACTTACAGTCCCTGGCTGTCAGTAATCTGACCTTGCACGCAGAGTCCTCCGTCCTTCAACAGATAGACGGACCATGCCTAGCAACCTTATTTTAAGCACAGGTAAAAGCAGGCAGTACAGGGAACAAAACTGTGGAATTAAGGGGTAATTGAGTACACAGTGAAAAGTTGAAATAGGGCCACCAAGGAGATATTAATCACCACAATCCAATACTCCCCAAAAAAAAAAATGACAGTTATACTTTAAAGAAAACCTGTTGCAACGAAGAGCAGTGTAATCTGCCGACAGTGTGTTATAGAGCAGGGGGAGCTGAGCAGATTAATATATATAATTTTAGTATTTTTTGGGGGGTAGGAAAAAATTCTGCAAAACTTGCAATTTATACATTTAACACTCTGCTCTTTCTGAGCTCACTTGTGGCCATGTTAACAGTGATTGATAGCATTCTCTATAGTGTTTATCCAGAGATAGATGTCAGTCAGTAATAAGATGGCTCCAGTATGCAATTAAACTTCAAAATAGCAATGAATTGCATGTATAAATTATAATTTATACTAAATCTTTTCCCATGAAACTATATATCATTCTGCTCAGCTCCTCCTGAAGCATATCAAAAACACAAAGAGAAGGGGAAAGCTTTTTGTCTGTTGGAACAACATCAGAAACTACCCTTTAAGGATCACAGGAGGGGGGCTAAAATTGGGAAAACTTAAATTAAAGTACATCAGTTGGTTTTATTAATTTATATTTAGAAAACAACAAAAGAACGTATGTCTATGGACAATCCCTCTAATAGGACCAGTCTCATTGTTGCAGATTTAAATTTGCGGATGCTGATAAATCAGTTTATTGCATAGTAATTTATGATCACATCAAACATGGGGAAGAGAAGTCTGGGATGGAATAGTGGGTTGTGATTTGCATTTCTGTCAGCTAAGACAGCTCTGGCTTATATCTACAGATAACAGGTTGGTGGTACAATGTGCGAACATCAGCATCCCATAGCAGCGCTAGTGGACATACAGGTCGCAGCAATGGACAGTCAGAAGTTGCTGCTCATGCCTGTGCTAGTATGTGTGATGAAATGGTTGTCCTATGGAGATTAGCAGTTTTAGATCCTACCATCAGCCCACAAAGGTATGTTGACAGTTAGTGCCTACATAATGTGTCTGTAAGTCTTTGCTTTTATTGCCTTTATTTTTGCTCGTTTAATGTATTACAGACGACGGGACCTCTGTTCTCAGTTACGTCAGTGGCAACTAAAAGTCATTGAGAATGTGAAGAGGGGCCAGCATAAAAAGTCTCTAGACAAACTCTTCCAAGGTTTTAAGCCAGCAGTAGAGGCATGCTATTTCAATTGGGAAGAGGCATATCCCATTTCAGGAATCACTTATTGCAGCAGTGACAAGAAGAACTCTTTTTGTTGGGTCAAAGCGTTTCAACAGAGAACCTGCCGACTGCAGTGTTCTGAGGCGGTATGCGAAGGTGGACGTGCACAAGGGCATGAAAGCTGCCTACTCTTTGGAGAACGGTCACGTCCTTCTTCCCAGGAAATGTCTGTACGCCCCAAGGAGCTTGTGGGCAAAAGGAAAGTGGCATCTGAAGTACCTCAAAGAGTTCTTAGGAGACTTTCTACAGAGGGTGGAGAGAAAGCTATATATAAATCTACAGTTAACAAAACAAAATTACCAGCAAGTAAATGTCTGGCCAACAAGCACAGTGGAAAGCGTCGAATGAGTAGTGAAGATAGTTCTCTAGAACCAGACATGGCCGAAATGAGTCTTGATGATAGTAGCTTGGCACTTGGTGCTGAAGCCAGTAATACTTTCAGCTTCATTGAATCTCCTCTAAGTAGACGTTACAGGGACAACTTTGAGGATGAGGGTGGTGTTTACTATTCAGAAGGCTTAGAGTCTACTGTCATTGTAAGTGCAGCAGTGCCTAAACCTGATGCAGGCATGGAAACATCTGCTGCTAATGGCAGTGGAGAAGGGGATTCGATTGTTGCAGATGATGAGGAGAAAGGAAGCCTGAAGGTGGAGGCAGTGGCAGAAGATGGCGCAGTGGGTGGGGGTCAAGGACACAGCAAAGCACCAGAAGAAGGTAAGAGCCGTGAAAAGGGTGAGGATGAAGATGACTATCAAGCCTACTACTTAAACCCACAAGAGACAGCTAAAAATGAAGATGAGAAAGCAGAGGAAGGAACAGAAGAACAGGATATATTTGCAGGAATAAAGCCTCTGGACCAGGAAAACAGAATGGAGGTAATAAAATGTTAAACGTTGCATATTTACAGGTGAAACTCGAAAAATTAGAATGTCGTGCAAAAGTCTATTTATTTCAGTAATGAAACTTAAAAGAAATTCTATTAATGCTGCTTAAAATTAGAATTTTGTGAAAAGGTTCAATATTCTAGA
Organism: Bufo gargarizans; assembly: GCF_014858855.1. Classification (NCBI taxonomy): domain Eukaryota; kingdom Metazoa; phylum Chordata; class Amphibia; order Anura; family Bufonidae; genus Bufo; species Bufo gargarizans. Next base: position 160,158,081 of record NC_058085.1, on the reverse strand, counting down.
CTCAAAGTGTCACTCTCTAGTCAGCTAATTAGTCCATACCCCCTGAGCCAAGGGGGCCTGAGATTGTGACTTTGGGGTTTCATAAACTGTAGGCCATAATCATCCAAATTATAACAAATAAAGGCTTGAAATATCTCTCTTTGCATGTCTATCTTATATGTTAGTTTCACATTTTAAGTTGCATTACTGAAATATATGAACTTTGCACGATATTCTAATTTTTCGAGTTTTACCTGTATGTAGACTCATCAGTAATTTCATGATGATTTGTGGTGTTTACTACGCAGTTTATATTAGACAGGAAAGTTCTTGTAAGAAGGTACTACTAATGCGTAATATAATAGTAGTAGTACTACTACATTACTGCAAGTATTACTACTACTACTAATATTAAAGGTACCTTTTGACACCAAGCATTTATATATTAAAGGGGTTTTCTGAGATTTTTATACTGATGACTAGGGATGAGCGAATCGACTTTGGGTGAAACATCCAAAGTCTATTTGCATAAAACTTTGTTCCAATGCTGTATGGAGCAGGAGCTCCCTACAGTATTAGAATGCATTGGCTCCGATGAGCCGAAGTTATTACTTTGCAAAGTCTCGTGAGACTTTGTGCAATAACTTCATAAATGAATTTGTACTGTAAAAAAACATTTCCCGAACTGAAGTTCGGTTCCAAGTGGGAAATGTTTTTTTACAGTACAAATTGATTTATTAGGTTATTACGCGAAGTAATAACTTCGGCTCATTGTAGCCAATACATTCTAATACTATACGGAGCTCCTGCTCCGTACAGTATTGGAACGAAGTTTTATGCAAACTGACTTCGGATGTTTCATCCGAAGTCGATTCGCTCATCCCTACTGATGACGTCACAGGAGCACCACTGTCTTCTCAAAAAAGCTGATCGTCGGGGGTCTCTGTTGTTGGATCCCACTGATTAGATACTGATGACCTATCCTTAGGATTGGTCATCAGTAAAATGAAATCCTGGAAAACCCTTTTTAAGTAGTGTAAAAGAGATCTTATAAAATTGAGAGGAGAAACCTCCCCCACTTACATCGAGTCATGAGAGCAATAATTAAATATCTCCCTCTCTGGGGAGAAAATCTGTACAATCTACAAGAATTCCCTAGGTACCTCCAGATGTGTATATTTCAACATATAAGCTAGATGGTATAAGACCCCTTGGGTGCTACATAACATTTCTGTGGAAGCTTCACTCCTCCTATGCTGGTGCCGCCTGACTCTGTCAGAGTGCTGCTCTGATGACTTAATCTGTGGCCCTTATCTCTGAACTCCTGACAGCTTATACACACTCATTTAACCTAAATTCTTAAAGACTATTATGTCTGTTAGGAAAGGGCTACAGATCGAGCTGTCACATTGAAAAAAAGGAGTAAAAATTAGGGTTGTCACCAGTGGAGAGTTAGTAAGTTCTTTATTTTTAATCAACTTGATGCGTTTCGGGGACAATGGCAAGACCTCTTCTTTAGGAGCATAAGAGCATACACATAGCATAAAAAGACATATATAGAGATAAAAATGTATTGTCTAACCAATAGAAATTCATAAATGCCTGGGAATCAGGAAACCGGAAGTGAAGGACGTCACTTCCGGTTGTGGACCACATATACAGAGAGGGTATTGCAAAAAGCACAAAATATAGCCCTTTTCATATATATAATAACAAATGTAATCAGTTAATCATATTTATCGAGAGAGAGGGCTCTGGTTCCACTGAGATCACTGGAAGCAGGCTGTGGGAACATGCGTTCCAACATGGAACGCATGTGAGGTTGCCGGGAAATGGTAGAGAATTGGAATGCTCCTGCAGCCTGCTTCCAGTCAGCTCAGTGGAACAAGAGCACTCTCTCTCAATAATTAAGCGGCCAATAGGATTAACTGATTACATTTATTATTATACAGTATATATAAAAAGGGTTGTATTTTGTGTTTTTTGCAATGCCCTCTCTGTATATGTGGTCCGCAACCGGAAGTGACGTCCCCATCAATTCCGGATTCCTGAATTTTTTGGGCATTTATAAATTTCCATTGGTTAGACAATATATTTTTATCTCTACTTATATGTGTCTTTTTATGCTATGTGTATGCTCTAATGCTCCTGAAGAAGGGTAATTGCTATTGTCCCCGAAACACGTCGAGTTGATTTAAAATATCTCGCCATTGAAGTTCCTGGCTACATCATTGGGATATTGGAGTTTACCATACTTTCAAGGCGATCTCGTGATGGAGGAGTGGGTACAAGTGTCTTGAGCTTATCTTGCATCCCCTCCCTGGTGAAGTAAGTCACCTTCTACATTTATTACCATTTATCTATAATTGTCATTCTTATGATTTTTTTTTAGCATTGTGTGACACTTAATTGAATCACTGCACCAACGCTCCTACATATCTTTTACACTTTTATTTCCGGCAAATCAGCTCTGACAGATTCACTGACAACTGGGGAAGGAGTAGTCTGCAGATCCTGTTATAATGTTTTAATTAAGACCAATTGAAAAAAAGATTTCCAGCCCAAAAACAGTAGAATGCAAAAAAAAAAAAAAAAAATACCCTCAATGGTGTCCATAGCCTTTAATCTACACCCATTGACAAAAAAAAAGAATGCACCAAGAAGGAGTCGTTAGAATTGGATGAAACTTTCTGTGTGAGTGTAATGATGATATATGTAAGTGATTACAATATTAGAGTGAAAGGTTACGTTTATTGGGGAAAACTGTACAATTGAAAGGCGGATCTAGTACCCTGTTGGGCCGCCTCTGGCCTGGGTACAAATTGAGAGGCAGTTGGAGATGGAGGCATACAGGTTCTCTATGGTATCCTGCCGAATATTTGCCCACAGATGTTGCAACTGGGCCTGTAGATCCTGCACACTCATAGGTTGCCGAAGCTGGTGTCCCAGCTGGTCCCATAAATGCTCCACTGGCAATACATCTGGTGACTGGGCAGGCCAATCTAGAGGAGACATTCCTAGGAAACCTTTGCTGTCTGTGGGTGAGCATTATCCTGTTGGGAGGTACTGTCTCTCCTTGGGGAGAGTGTCTTAATCAGCGTGAGGGGCTTATAGGCTATAGCTATCTTACATCTGGAGGCATTGGAGGTCTAGCTTGTTAAGAGCTCATTTGCATCCCTTTCTTGCCAGAATTCCAGAGGAACAGTGGCCTATAAGCCTCCTCACGCCGATTAAGGCACTCTCCTCGCAAGGAGAGACAGTACCCCCAAATCCTGACTTAAGCCTCATTCACACGTCCGTGTCTGTGCTCTAATCCGTGAGCAGGTTTTCAGTGATGCATCTATGTTGGGTCCTTGTGTCAGTTTTTTGCTGTCCGTGTTGTTTCACTGACACTGAACAGCTGGAAAATAATTTTCAAAGCATCTCCTTCTTAATGATCCGTGAAACACGGATGCAACATGGATGGAATCCGTGTTGCATCAGTGGTATTCACGGATCCATAGACTATAATGGATGTGATGGATCCATGAACCGGGCCGTGCTAAAACACTGATGTCTGAATACACACATTAAAATGAATGAGGACGTGTGCTGTCTATGGAGAACACGTATAGCACACGTCCGTGAAACACTGACGTGTGAATGAGAGGCCTCTCACCCAGTTAAGCCAGTACTCTCTGCTCTGCACAGATGTGGGACAGTCACAGACAGCCGAAACAGCTGACTGCAGATGTGATGTTGGCATATTTATTATCCAAGTCATGCCTCAAGGCCTCTAGTTAAAGGGTCGAACACTGACTTATAGGATAGCTGCCTTACATCTGGTGGCAGAGCTTGTTCTGAACTCATTTGCATCCCTTTTATCCTGCTGGAAATTGCCAGTTAAAAGCCCTGTAATAAGAGGCAACACATGTGGCCGCAGGATATCCTGCACATTTTGCTCAGCTGTTAGTGTCCCTCGTATCACTGATCAATGATTGGGGCAGAGACAGGGGTGTTGTAATGAAGGTGTCACCTGTCTTTGGGTGGTGGACAATGAAACTGTAGGAGCTGCTCATGCTTGTCAGCAGATCAACTGATCCTCTCTACTGATGGACTGCCTGGGTTGTCCAGAGCCTGTTCGCCGCGTGCGTTTTCCCTCATGTAACCTCCTCACCTAACACCTCTTAACAGCCAGGCATGTTTAGCAGTCAACAATCTCTCACTAAGTAGCCTCTGAGAGCCTTCTATGAGACCTTTTAGGGCTGTATTAGACTGGCAGATGAGGCTGACGATTGTTAGGAAGGAAGGGTTCCTTCCGGACAATCGCCTGCTAGTCACTGAAGGAGAGCGCTGCTATTACATGCAGCAATCTCCAAGTATGAGGAGGAGCGATCACTAATGCCATCACTCGTCCCCATACTGAATCATTATTTGCCGGCAGCAGAGCATGATTAGACGGCACAATCTGCTGCCAGCAAACAATGATTTTTGTGACTGCATAAAAATGTGATTACCCTATGAATGAGCGTTTGCTCATTAATCAGGTAATCAGCAGCACCTTTACTGTTTGCTTGCTAGCGATGATCCGGTCGACCCTCGGTCAGTGTATTACAGCCCTTACACAGTCTTGTGGCAAGACCCGGTGTCTAATCAGACCACACCTTAATCGTTTACATATCTGCCTGAGACATAACTGCATGCTGAGATTTGCACATTGGTGCGGTATTTCTCCATCCTTTAGATATGGAACCTAATCTATATATAAAGATAGACGTATATATGTATCTTCCGCGATCAATCAAAAACACAACCATCGATTTCAACGAAACTTGGCATACACATCCCTTGCTACCTGGAAAGAAATCTTGTGGGGGTCTCAGGTCTCTAGGACGTACTGTTCCTGAGATATTCCCAAAAAATGACCTGCATTAGCCAATACAAGCCTGCAAGTCTTTCTCTTCATATCCCAACTGCCATACACACAGTCACATGTCCCTTATCAGCCAATAGAAGCTCACAGGCCCTTAGTCTCCACATACACACAGTTTTACTCCAGGTTTCCATAACAACCCAGCCATTTTTCTTCACTGCTGTAGGTCAGCTTTAGGCTAGGGCCACACAACGACAAGTGTCGCGCGACAATAAGACGCACGACACATAGGGCACAGCTACACTGCTACATCTGTTACGCGACATTGATGTCGCACCAATGTCCGCAACACTTTTTTTACTGATAGTCTATGGTGTTGCACTGGATGGATTTTTTGCAACTGTCGCAGTCGCAGCATGTCACATGTTGCAGTCCTACACCATAGACTATCATTATATGAATTGTTGGGACAAAATGTCGTCGTGTAGCGCTAGCATTAAAGGGGCGGGCACTGTGGAGGTCACTGTTAAAGGGGTGGGCACTGTGGAGGTCACCGATAAGGGGGCAGGGGCCACTATTAAAGGGGCAACTGCTGTAGAGGTCACTGTTAAGGCAGCGAGGTATTGTGTGGGTCATTGTTAAGGGGGCGGGCCCCTGAGGATGTCACGGTCAAGGGAATGGGGTTCTGTGAAACTCACTGTTAAAGGGGCGTGCTGCTGTGAAGGTCAAAATTAAGGGGATGCGCTGCTGTGGAGGTCCCATTTTAAAGTGGCGGGGCACTGTGGGGGAGGTCAGTGTTAAGGGGTGGGGGTCTGTGGAGTTCACTGTTAAAGGGGCGGGGTGCTGTAGAGGTCACTGTTATGGGGGATACTGTCAATATCTTTTAACGACACCTACTAAGAGTTTGAGGTTTCTGTTGTGATGTCACAAACCAACAAAAGGAGAGTGGCATTTAGGTTCCTCGAGGGGCCCTCTCATGACTTATGATGTGTCACTTTCCAGCCATTTTAATGTGTTCTAGTTCATCCTTTTGTTTGGAGTTCTGTATATTCTTGGTGAACAACACTCTAGACAAGGGGTCAGCACCCTCAGGCACTCCATTTGCATTTATGAGACACAGCTGGAGTGCCTGACTCAGGTGGCGCAGCTCAGCCTTTTCCTCCCAAATTCTTGGGTTGGGTTACTTCCACTATATTTTAAAAAGAAAAAATTTAGAATTCAAGAATTCAGCATATTTCTGTTCTGCTTGGAGGAAACTGGTTTTCTTAAAAATTAACCAATAATTAGCTTGAAGTAGGTTAGAAATCATTTGATAATGTCAACCTTTATTGCAGGTATTGTTTGCTTGTGCCGAGGCTCTGTATGCTCATGGATACAGCAGTGAAGCATGCTGTCTTACAGTGGAACTAGCACATGATCTATTGGCTAATCCTCCTGACCTCAAGGTTGAGCAGCCCCCAACCAAGGTGAGAAGCATTGACAGGTGAGGTCTGATATCAAATTGCTTATAGAAGTGTTTTCTTTTTTTTTTTTTTTTTACTACCAAAGGATTGGAATAAGAGGTGATACGGGATGATCCGCAGTGCAATCATAAAAGGTTCCAGATTAGATATTTCTTTTTGAAAGGTATCTTTATTGAAGTAGGTTTCTTTTTCAGGTGGTGAAGCATTTCGGGCTGATTCAGACCATTCAGCCCCAAAATGCATCACCACCTGAAAAAGGAACATACTTCAATAAAGATACCTGGTTGCTCTGCAGCTCACCCCGTATCACCTCTTATTCCAGTTCTTCAGCCTGCACGTGGTGCCTGAGGGATTAAGCCTGGCTGCATCTGCACCACTAACTTCATGCAACTCTGGGCCTTGTGCTCCTAGCGCAACCCCATAAGGTGAGCACCTCTTATTGAGATCTTCTTCACGGTCCTACCTATGTGCGCTGCTCTCTGTTTTGTTTTCAGTGTACTACCAAAGGATGTGATGGTGTATCACTACCATATGTCATTGTTTTCTCATGACTTGGAAACCACTACCTATCCTTAGCATGAAGGAGACTTTGCTTCACAGAATTTCTTTGTCCAGATAAACTCTTGACTACTGCTGTCTCGGGAACTGCAACACAAATCTGTTCCCCTCAATGGAGCTATGTTTTTCCCTGCTCTGCAGAAGAAATGAAGACCAGGGAAGAATGTAATGCCATGTGCTAGTGATGACATGTCCTAACGTTCCAAGATTGGAATACCTCCTTAACAGGGTTTTCCACAAAGCACTCTTGTGATATGTTCCAGCAGTTTCCATTCTTGATAAACTAATTTGGACCCTCATTGTAGATGTCTCCACTCGTATGCTCACAGTTAACTCTGGCTGTAATATAAAAAATATATACTACAAAGCATGCATTTTTAGCAGGAGAGGACATGCATAATATCATTCTTCTCATAGCCTACATATTAGAGTATTATTGGGTGCTCTCGGCTCTCCCCTAATAGATGTCAAGGAATAAAAGGATCAGGGTCTGATGTGCAGCGCTGTATAGAATTGGAAGCAGTCAGCTCTGTGCACCTTGTAGTCTCCGTGCAAGGGTAACTGCATCTCAGCTCCCATTCAAGTGAATGGGAGGTGAGTTTAAGTACTCCTGCCCCAAAAACTACACGGTGTACGAAGCTTTCGGCTTCTGCTCTGTACATGGTGAAGCATCTCATGCTGCGGCAGCCCGAAATAGCTGATCGGTTTGCGTGCTCTGTATACCCTCACCGATCTGATATTGATTACCTATACTGAGGATAGGTCATCAGTATCTATAGAACATAACCTACAAAAACCTCACCATCCTACTAACCAGCATCAAAAGCCGCCAATACAAGTATGCCTTATTGGGCTGTTCATATGTTCTTTAATATAAAATATTAGGCTTGCTATTGTACATATATGTATTTTGGTGTCTGCGGCGCTATTGTGTTATCAGATATATTTATATCGGTGGTGTTCTGTTGTGATATACTGTGGACCATTTTTCATTCATATTTACGGAGATGAATTCAGTAGCGCCGTTGACACAATATATATTTCAAAGACATAGATCACTGTTTCTGGTATAATACCCCTTGCTATGTTCTCTGTATCAAGTTCCATCATGCTATTCTCTTCTTTTTGAATGACTTTATTTTGATATATTGATAGAATGTAAGATATTTTTATATATTTTGAGTGCCATTGGCTTCTTTCTGGGTGCATCAGTATCTATTACCCTGGAGAACCCCTTTAACGTCTTAACCGTTCCTCTAAAAGTTTATTCTGCTTGTGCAATGTATTATTTTTTATAGATGCTACTTTAAGTTATGTATTGTGCTCAGGGTTGTGTCCTGTTTGTTCACATCATATATTACAGGCAGAGAGTCACAATATCTAAAATTATGTTTACTGTGTTTGAACAAGGTACCTACTTGTTATAATTCTGTATTTTATTGCATAGGGTAAAAAAAACAAAGTTTCAACTAGTAAGCAGACGTGGATAGCAACAAACACATTGTCCAAAGCAGCCTTCCTTCTGACTGTGCTGAGCGAGCGGCAGGAATACCACAACCTGGCCTTCTGTATTGGAATGTTTGCCCTGGAGCTTCAGAGACCCCCTGCTTCCACCAAAGCATTAGAGGTAACCTAAGTGTTCCAAAAAAGAAGCTAAAAAAAAAAATCATACTTTCATTTAAAATGAAACTCTGCCTTTGGCTTGATTCTACAAAATGGAGGTTATATATGTATATACAGAAAAGACATGTTATTGAGCTATCCTCATTAAACACAAGAAGAATATATGGGAAAATGATTACTGCGTATAAGGCCTGTTTCCCACTTCCGGTTGTATTAAAGCAAAACTGAACAATTCGGATTCGGTATGAAAATTATTGTAAGTCAATGGGTGCGGATCAGTTTTTTTAGCTGACAAAAAAAAAAAGATCTGTACCATTGACTTACATTGATTTTCATGCCGAATCTGGTTTGTTCCATTTCGCAGACCAGGCACAAAACTGCAGCTTGCAGCGGGAAACGCAACAAAACGGAACGGAATGCATCCTGATCAGTTTTGTCCCTATTGACAATAAATGGCGACAAAATTGATCCGTTTTGGCCCGGTTTTGATATCCTCTGCCGGATCTCAAAACCAGAAAGCAAGTGTGAAATAGGCCTAAGACAAAACTGTGTGTAGCTACACCATATACTGAATATAATGCCAAGTTTATGTTGACCAAGTGGTATGTGTGTGTGTGTATGTATATATATATATATATATATATATATATATATTATTGTATATAATCAAATTGTTGTTTAAAGGAGCTTTCCTGTAATAATTAGTTTTTATGAAGTGCCTGCAGCCCACCCCCTGAAACAGAAGATTCATACTTACCTGCCCCATGCCGCCCCAGTCCTCCGAAATGCCCCCGCTGTCTTCATCTTCCGGTTCCCACACTGTTCACATCCACCACCCCATGTAATGATTGGCTTCATCGGTGACATGCTGCTTGCAGCCACATCACAGCTGAAACCAGTCATTGACTGGAGCCATGAATGTGACCATATCCTTTGCCAGCCGGAAGATGGAGGCAGGACCAGAATGGCGAGCAGCAGGTAAATATAAATCTTCTGTTTTAGGGGCACGCTGCAGGCAGTGTTCCCTCTAAGCCTTGGCAGCTGCTGAGCGTGGTCGGCTCAGAGCTGGGCACAGCGCCATCAAAGGTGGGCGCTAGGAAAACCTAAGATAAGTGTCACATCAAAGAGCATACAGTGTAACCTCTGCACCATGCCGTACAATACAGTGTAACCGCTGCACCATGCCGTACAATATATAGTATAGTTCATACACAGTGCCGTACAATATACAGTATAGTTCATGCACCATGCTGTACAATATACAATATAACCCCAAAACCATGCAATATGATGTACATTATAATCCCTACACCATGCTGTACGATGTACATTATAATCCCTACACCATGCTGTACGATGTACATTATAATCCCTACACCATGCTGTACGATGTACGTTATAATCCCTACACCATGCTGTACGATGTACATTATAATCCCTACACCTCATGCTGTACGATGTACGTTATAATCCCTACACCATGCTGTACGATGTACATTATAATCCCTACACCATGCTGTACGATGTACGTTATAATCCCTACACCATGCTGTACGATGTACGTTATAATCCCTACACCATGCTGTACGATGTACGTTATAATCCCTACACCATGCTGTACGATGTACGTTATAATCCATACACCATGCCGTACAATATACAGTATAGTTCATGAAGAAAAGAGAGAAAATCCAGCTCATGATAGCAGGGAATACTTTATTCACAGCGGTATTAAAACTTCCACATACGCAGGGCAGTCAAATCTATGCATTTCGGACATTTACATGCTGGTCCTTAATCATGATAATGAACAGTATAGTTCATACACCGTGCTGCACAATATAATCCATACACCATGACGTATAATATACATTATAATTCATACACCATGCCGTACAATATACACAATAATCCCCCAGTGTAGGTGGTATACTGTATATTGTACGGCATGGTATCTGAACTATACTGTATATTGTACGGCATAGTGTATGAGCTATACTGTATATTGTACGGCACTGTGTATGAACTATACTGTATATTGTACGGCACTGTGTATGAACTATACTGTATATTGTACGGCACTGTGTATGAACTATACTGTATATTGTACGGCACTGTGTATGAACTATACTGTATATTGTACGGCACGGTGTATGAACTATACTGTATATTGTACGGCATGGTACAGGGATTATAATGTACAGTATACTGTACAGCAAATGACAATATAACCCCTGTGCCATGCTGTACAATAAACAGTATAACCCCTACACGGTGTCCCTACACTGCACCTCTCTGTATATATTTCATTATTTTGCACCTCTCTGTATATATTTCATTATTTTGCCCCTCTCTCCATCTCTGTATATATTCCATGATAATGAAGGATTTGCTGCCAGTGGGCCTGCCCTCATATGGCCGGTGTGGGCTCCCTTTTCTGAATTCAAGTGCGGCGTGCCCCCCCCTCCCTATGAAGCCGGTGTGTGTGCATACATAAATAAATAAAAATACCTACTCTGCTCCACTCATCTGTCAGAACAATCCCGTCATACCCTCTCCGGCGCCGCGCCATTCAGTCATCCCGCCATTCAGTCATCCCGCGTGATCCTGCGAGACCTGTGACCTCAGTGCCGAGTCTCGCACTGTCACAGCTGGTGGCGCAGCACCGGAGAGGGTATGGGTTACTTAATGTGCGCACTGGGCCGGTAGCGCAGCCGGCCAATCGCACTGTAGGCGTTATAAAAATAAATTGCACAGAGAGGCCCCGAGCCCCTTACATAAAGTCCGTGCAGCAGCAGTGAGCGGGCCAGCAGAGGTGCTGAGCGGAGGCATAAAGGAAGCTGCGTGGCCGCGCGCCCGCGCAGCTTACAAGGAACACTGGCTGCAGGTACTTGATAAAAAATAATTATTACTGGAAAAACCCTTTAAGGCTATGAACACCTTTTGGGGGCGTTTTGTTATAATTCCATTTGACTCATTTTTGGCTAAAAATATTTTTTTCGTTTTTGCGTTTTCACTTCTCTTTCCCATCTTCCTTGAGCTATAGCTTTTTTATATTTACGTTCACATTGCTGTATGAGGGCTTATTTTTTGCGGGACAAGTTGTACTTTCTAATGCCACCATTAATTAGGGCATACACTGTAGTGGGAAGCGGTAAAAAAAAATACAAATGGGGTGGAATTGAAAAAAAAACACCTCCACCTTTTTACGGGTTTTGTTCCTATGGCACTCCGCTTGTGGCAAAAACTGACCCATGCCCTTCATTCTCTGGGTCAGTACGTTTACAGTGATACCCCATATGTATAGGGTTTTATGTCTAAAAAATAAATTAAAACTTTGAAAAAATAATATATATATATATTTTTTTTACATCACCGTATTCTGACCCCCATAACTCTTTTATAGTTATATCTACTAAGCCGTGTGGGGACTTTTTGCGGGGCAATCTATAGTTTTTATTAATATCATTTTGGAGTGTGTGTGACTTTTTGATCACATTTTGTTACATTTTTGGGGGTAAGAGAAGCGATGAAAAAATGGCAAATTGGCCATTTTGACCCTTATTTTTGGAAAAATATTTGTATCTTTTAATAGTACGGGCATTTTCGGTCGCGCTGATACTCATGATGTTCGAAAGCGCGAGCTTCCGGGTTTTTGACACTTTAGATGCCATGATCTCACTTGAACACTGCATTTAAAGGCTTTAATTACCGCGATCAGCATTATTGCCGGTCGCAGTAATTAGCCGCAGGTCTCTGCTGTATGAAACATCAGAGACCTGTCAGCCATGTTTCCATATATGGCGCTGGTAGCGAAAGGGTTAAGCAATTTCTGCAGTTTTTGCCATAATAGGTTAACCACTGTGCCTTTCCCTTTCACTTTAAGCCATTATCTGCCAGACAGGTATATCCCTTATCTTTGAAGTGCTAACAGCTCATAAACAACTTATTTAAGCCATATTCTTACCATTAAGATAACATTTGACCTATAAAGAGTGTTTATGAGATCAGGAGATCAGAGATAAGGAGCTGTAAACTGAGGGTACTTTCACACTTGCGTTGTTTGATTCCGGCAGCCAGTTCCGTTGCCTGAACTGCCTGCCTGATCAGGCAAACTGTATGCAAATGCATGTCATTTTTGCCTGATCAGTCAGAAAAATGCATTGCAATACCGGATCCGTTTTTCCGGTGTCATCAGGCAAAACGGATCAGGTATATATTTTTTTCTCATTTTTAAAGGTCTGCGCATGCGTAGACCGGAAGGACGGATCCGGCATTCAGGTATTTTGAATGCCGGATCCGGCACTAATACATTCCTATGGAAAAAAATGCCGGATCCAGCATTCAGGGAAGTCTTCAGTTTTTTTTCGCCGGAGACAAAACCATAGCATGCTACGGTTTTCTCTTTTGCCTGATCAGTCAAAATGACTGAACTGAAGACATCCTGATGCAAACTGAACGGATTACTCTCCATTCAGAATGCATGGGGATATGCCTGATCAGTTATTTTCCGGTATAGAGCCCCTGTGACGTAACTCGGCCTCTTTCACACTTGCGTTGTCCGGATCCGGCGTGTACTCCACTTGCCGGAATTACACGCCGGATCCGGAAAAACGCAAGTGAACTGAAAGCATTTGAAGACGGATCCGTCTTCAAAATGCTTTCAGCGTTACTATGGCAGCCAGGACGCTATTAAAGTCCTGGTTGCCATAGTAGTAGTGGGGAGCGGGGGAGCGGTATACTTACAGTCCGTGCGGCTTCCGGGGCGCTCCAGAATGACGTCGGAGCGCCCTATGCACATGGATAACGTGCCATGCGATCACATGATCCATGCGCTTGGGGCGCCCTGACGTCATTCTGGAGCGCCCCGGGAGCCGCACGGACGGTAAGTATGCTGCTCCCCGGCTCCCCACTACACTTTACCATGGCTGCCAGGACTTTAGCGTCCCGGCAGCCATGGTAACCATTCAGAAAAAGCTAAACGTCGGATCCGGCAATGGGCCGAAACGACGTTTAGCTTAAGGCCAGATCCGGATCAATGCCTTTCAACGGGCATTAATTCCGGATCCGGCCTTGCGGCAAGTGTTCAGGATTTTTGGCCGGAGCAAAAAAGCGCAGCATGCTGCGGTATTTTCTCCGGCCAAAAAACTTTCTGGTCCGGAACTGAAGACATCCTGATGCATCCTGAACAGATTTCTCTCCATTCAGAATGCATTAGGATAAAACTGATCAGGATTCTTCCGGCATAGAGCCCCGACGACGGAACTCTATGCCGGAAGAAAAGAACGCAGGTGTGAAAGAGCCCTAAGACCAATTGAAAAAATTATTTTTAGCTCAAAATGAGTACAATGCAATAAAAAAAAAAAATGCCCCAAAGGTGTCCATAGCCTTTAAGGGCAGCTTATATTATAGCAGTAGTGTGATTATGAAGTTTTATCCTGCCAGGTTCTGCTCCTGCAAGTACACTGGAGGAGGAGTTCACTGTGAAGTTCTCTCTGTACTGAGTTGCTTCAGAGCACCTCCTCTCTGCTCTGACAACTGTAGTGGGTTCCTAGCTGGATGCTACAGCTGCCATTTAGGCCTCTTTCACACAGGCGTCGCGTGTGAGGGCCGAATAGGATGCGGGTGCGTTGCTGGAAAATGCACGATTTTTCCGTGCGAGTGCCAAGCGTTTTAATGCGTTTTGCATGCGCGTGCGAAAAATCTGCATGTTTGATACCCAGACCTGAACCCGAACTTCTTCTCAGAAGTTTGGGTTAGGTGTTCGGGTTTGGGTTAGCCGGCGCATGCGCATTAATTACTGTGATGCCGTACCAGGAATGGACATCGCAGTGTGCATGCGCCGGCCGACGGACTCAGAGCTCAGGCACGGGATCTCGGCGAGAGAAGTAGTAAGAAGATGGGCGGGCAGAGGGAAAGACTGGGCGGGGGCAAGCGGCGATAAGGCAGAGCTGCCTGGGTACCTACGAGGTTGATGCCGCCCCTGGGCACTTGCGAGCCCTCATTTGCATATCCTACTAAGATGATTTTTTATAGTTTTATACGTCCACGATTGCTTATAAAGGTAACGTTTTATCAATTGTAATGCTGCTCGAAAGCTATGGGATGGGTTAAAAAGGTGAAACTGTGATGACAGACTCCCTTTAACCCCTTCATCCCTAATTTACTTAGCATTCTGTATGAAGAATGCTATTATTTTCCCTTATAACCATGTTATAAGGGAAAATAATAATGATCGGGTCCCCATCCCGATCGTCTCCTAGCAACCATATGTGAAAATCGCACCGCATCCGCACTTGCTTGTGGATGCTTGCGATTTTCACGCAGCCCCATTCACTTCTATGGGGCCTGCGTTGTGTGAAAAACGCACAATATAGAGCATGCTGTGATTTTCACGCAACGGAAGTGATGCATGAAAATCACTGCTCCTGTGCACAGCCCCATAGAAATGAATGGGTCCGGATTAAGTGCGGGTGCAATGCGTTCAACTCATGCATTGCACCCGTGCGGAAAACTCGCCCGTGTGAAGAAGGCCTTAGCAGAGGAATGAGAGCACTGTAAAGCCTTGCCTCCAGGAGCAGAACCTGGCAGAATAAAACATCATATTCATACTACCATACCTGGCGCTTTCACTCCCTTTAATCGGTAGCAGAGCTTACAACTGTTCATGCAATCACATTTGTGAGGATTGCGGTGTCTTCTGTTGCCACCTTATTTTTATGTAGGTAACCACTCACTAGTGGGATGAATGTATGTGAAATCAAAGTGAAAATTGTAACGTAGCAATATTATTGGTTGGTCTCATATAACACAATGTTAATTTTTGCATTATGCAGTTCCTGATGCTCAGTAAAATTCTTATTTATTTTACTTTAAAGGCATTATCCCACGATTAATGTAAAACGTGAAAATCAGCCATCATACAGTACACGACAATTTCTTTCTAACAAAGCTAGGACCAGCCCTGTACCTCACATGGATCCAGAGATCTCACCATTCATTGCTCCAATAGTTATTCTAGATTTATTTTAAGATGTCAGCTTTTGGGGGGCATGTCCTTTCTGCTGCAGCTGGTGGCAGTTGAAGGGTGGTACTGAGCATGTGCTTCTGTCTCAGTCTGCAGGACAGAGAAATTAGAAAAAGAGCAGACAGCAGGTGGCGCTGTACAGAAAGATTTCATTGAATAACTCAGTAGCTATAATACATTTTTAATTACAAGTAATTGCAAAAGTGTTCAGATCCAGGTGCTAGTTTTAAAATGGTAGAATATTTTTAATGGGACAAGAAATTAATGGATTGATTGTGTAAAAAGTCACGTCTGATTTCATGAATTTTCTGGTTTGTAATTTTTACATTTTACATGTATTGTCACCTTTAACATGGTAAAAAAAAGTTCAGAGAGGAAGAGCTCCACAGTCAAAAGGGAATAAAAGCAACAGCTTTCTTTCTCATAGTAAAGTTATGTACGTTGTGGTCGCTGCTTCTGCATTGTGAACCGCACTTGGCTCTTAGTCGTAGCTTAGATTTGCCGGCACGGGTGAACATAGATCTCGTAGGACCCCATAGCAAAACTGAGGATGGGCCCCCTTCACCCATTTTCCCAATGTATGTATGTCATGCACTCCCAGGCAATGCAGGACATGTGCAACGCCCCAGTTTTCTGACAAATTTACTTTTTTGTTAGTTTTTTAAAATCAAGTGTAAGAAATTTTAATGAAATACAAGTTGTAATCAACAAAATTGGAATACATACTTCAAATATACGATGATCGTTCTAAACACCATATTTCTCAATGTATTTACACCAGAAAACTGTCAAAAATACATGCTACGTCTCCTGCTTTACTTATATTACAAAGCTAACTGGCTGCCTGCAGTCACCACTAGGGGGAGCTCAGTGAATAGGAGTTAGTCCAACTGCCATGGTAGCTGTGATAATCTCTTTGCATTGAGCGCCCCCTAGTGGCAGCTCTGTGAAAGTGCAGTGTTTTGACAAGGGGGAAGAGCAAGTTTCATGCGGGCCACTTCGGGCCCCATAGCAGTCGCATGCTCGTACGCCACTGTATTCTAGGATGTGATTGGTTGTCAGATATTTAAAATGACAGTGTTTGTCTTGCACCTGTAAGCTATGAGTAAGAGCGGTTTGAAACGTGTGAGGTGACCAGAATGTATATGATGGATTTTTATTTGGACTGTGGAGCTCTCTCCCCCCTTCGTATGTCTACAGTGCAGCCCTGCGCATGCTTTAGGTATATCAGTGAGCTGGTTTGAGCTTTTTTCCACAATAATAGTAGTATTTTACATGATTTGCTTCTAGTTTTGTCCTGCTTGTATCATACTTCTGTATTTTTCTCTGTAGGTAAAGCTGGCATACCAAGAATCTGAGATTGTCTCCCTTTTAAAGAAGATTCCTTTAGACTGCAATGAAATGAACACTATTCGTGGACGAGCGAAGGATTTACGAGATGGCACACTGTGTGACTATCGGCCTGTGCTTCCTCTTATGCTGGCCAGTTTTATATTTGATGTCCTTTGTACACCAGGTACCAAGATTTTGTCTATTAGACTTTTTCTGCTACTGTCTGCAACTTGGCTGCATCTAGAGGTGTGTATTTGGTTGACCAAGAAGAACTCACTAGGAAATTGCATTAAAGTGGTTGTGCAGCCAGCACATATTGATGAGCTAATCTCAGGACAGGTCATCAATATCTGATCAGTGGCGGTCCCACCCCTGACAACCCTGCCAATCCGCTGTTTGAAGAGGAGGTGTCACTCGTGCAATCGCTACTTCCTCTTAAATATTACACTGCGCGTGGTCTCACTAACAGCGGCGGCGCAGTGTAATTACAAGTGCTTACACTGTGCCGCCGATTTCTGAGACGACGCACAGTGTAATCTTGAAGCTTACAGCTGAACAGCTGATTGGCGGGGGTGCCAGGGGTGGGACCGCCACTGATCAGATATTGATGACCTGTCCTTAGGATAGCTCATCAATATGTACTGGCTGCACATCCACTTTTCCCTATCTAATCGAGCACTGATTGTATGTTATGATCACCACTACTGGAATCGATCCCTTTAACAGTGGGAATATTTTAATACGATACAGAGTTGCAGGAGGGTTACAAATACTCTGCCAGTAACCAGGCAATCTGTCTACTGACTACTAGATCCTTGTATTAATGCCTATTGTGGAACAGTGGTGTACTTAACATTGAGGCAGACTAGGCATCTGCAGTGGGGCCCGGATGAGAGGGGCCTTAGCTCTGAACTCCTTCTCTTGCTGCCAGACATAGATTGATGCCATTTACCTGCAGCCACCACTAGAGGGAGATTTTTACAGCTGCCATTGAGTTCAGTGATAACTGTATAAATTCCTGTGCACTGGGCTCCACCAGTTTTATAATATACTGTGCTTTGTGGAGAGAAGCAGCGGATATAGAGCTCAATGGGGAAGATTTATTATGTACTTATGCAAATTATCAGGTGTAAATATATTAAGACATATGGTGTTCAGAATATGCACCATATTTATGAAGCACCTGTGGAACTTCTTTTTTATGAAAAAATTCCTCCACTGGGAAAAAAACAAAACACCTTACTGTAAGGGGGGCATGCTGTCTTGCTATGAGGCCCAATGATATATGTGTCTTGTTGTAATATTTCATTTCTCCCGCATTCAAAGAAAGCAATTTTATTAGGGATGCATTAAAGAATTGACAGTATGTGCAATTATTTTCTTCCACAGATATTCCTCCAAAAGAAGAGGCCATTTAAAGCTATAGTGTTACCCATTGTTTCCACAAGAGGGCAGAGCAGACTACATAACAGACTGGAGTTATTTGCTGTAGTTTAGTTGGAAATTGTTGCAGGAGTTGTGTGTTGGAATCTATGAAATTTTTAGATTCTCTTATTATTTTTAACATGTTTTATAGACCCGAGCAATTATTTTTAGGAAGTCTGTCACTACTGTGGTGCATTTTAAACAGTTCCCAGTGCACTGTAGTTCTTATACATCCAGTCCCAAACACAGCTTTATGTGCTGTCCTCCTGGACAGAGGTAGGGGGCGCATCGCATCTCCACACCACCTGGAGTGCTGATGGGTTGGTGTGGCAGCTGGAGTTCTAACAAAGGCCCCCATGTCTGGCATACTAGTACACTTATTAAGCCTTGTGGTTAAATACCCTTGTCGGAATATTTAGAAATGAAAAAGGTTAAAAATCAAAAAATACCATAAATTCCCCGTTAAAATGACAAAACATGAAAACATTTACACACAATTGCTGTTGCCACCACCGTAATGATGTAAACGATGAATTTATTGTGTGAATAGCTTAAAAAAGCAAGACTTACTTTTTATTCATCCTGCCTCCCAAAAAATGAAATAAAATGCTATAAATAAAATTGTATGTCCCTAAAACGGTACCAATGAAAACACCAACTCATCAGGCAAAAGAAAAGCAAAAAAACTAAACAAATATTGATGTTTTATCCTCAGGATAGGCCATGAATATCAGATTGGTGTTGGTCCGACTCCCAGCACCTCCGCCGATCAGCTTTTAGAAGAGGTAGCTTCTGCTTCAAAATGACCTGCTTATTGTCTGGTTTGTAGAGGTGGTGCAACTACTTGTTCCGTTCAAGTGCCGCCTCTACCAGTAGACTGTGCACAGGTAATTTTGAAGCAGAAGCAGTGCTTGCAGGAGTGCGGCTTTTTCTTCAAACAGCTGAACGGCGGGGGTGCCGTTAGTTGGACCCTCACCAGTCTGATATTGATGACCTGTCCTGACGATAAATAGTCAATATCTTTGCACTGCACATCCCCTTTAATATCTCTGGTTGATTGGGCTGAACAATGATTTTCATATGACTTTGTGGAAGTGTTAAGCTCTTCACGTCCCCCTCTGTATATGTACGGCGGAAGTCGCATCTTTAAACATGGTGCCTGCTTGCACGTGCAGGGGGCGCCATGGCTGCCGGGTTTCTGCTGTTTCAAACAGCAGAGACCCACGGTGGATGTATGCGATCAGCCATAAGACTGATCGCATACATTCCACTCCTCAGATGCCTTAGTCAAATGTGACCACGGCATCTGAGCAGTCCGGAAGCGGGAGCCCGTAACAGCAGTCCCCAGCTGAGATCGGGGAGCCTGTTATGCTGCTCCAAAAGCACGAAGCCTCGAGCAGGCTTTGGCAGCTATTAGTGGAATATCCTAATACAGGCCACTAGGTGGCAGCACTGTATTGTTATATTGAAAATTAAGGGGCACATTTATTAAAGAGGACCTTTGATCGGTCGAAACATTGTGAACTAATTGTCATGATCTGTACAGCGGCGCCCAGGGATCTCACTGCACTAACTATTATCCCTGGGCACCGCTCCGTTCTCCTGCTATGCCCTCCGGTATGCTCGGTCACTTGGTTATAGTAGGCAGAGACTTAGGGGACTTGGTTATAGTAGGAGGAGACTGCCCTTGTTCTGCTGGGCGTCTCCTTTTCCTAGGCTGTAGCGCTGGCCAATTGCAGAGCACAGCTCACAGCCTGGGAGGTTTTTTTCTCCCGGGCTGTGAGCTCTGCACTCCGATTGGCCAGCGCTACAGCCTAGGAGAAGGAGACGCCCAGCAGAACAAGGGCAGTCTCCTCCTACTATAACCAAGTCCCCTAAGTCTCTGCCTACTATAACCAAGTGACCGAACATACCCGAAGATATAGCAGGAGAACGGAGCGGCGCCCAGGGATAATAGTAAGTGCAGTGAGATCCCTGGGCGCCGCTGTACAGATTATGATACTTAGTTCACCGATGCTTCACTCTGGAGACGACAACCCGGCAGTGACGAGAACTGTCGAGTGAGTATGCGCGCCCCCTACTTGCATCTGCGCCCCCTGTTGTCTGTGCACCCGGGGCGCATAATGTGCATGTTTGAAGAGCACTCTGATGGGGTCCAGCATTGTCACTGTACTTCATGCCGGGCCTCCTCAGAGCGCTCCCATTACATGGGAGCGCAGCGGGCCCCCTCTCCCGCCGGGCCCGGGTGCGGTCGCAGATCGTTACGCCCCTGTGACTGTGGCTCCGCCAGAGTTATAAAGACAAAATCCAAATCAGACAGCTCACAACCTCGTATCAGTGTTTGCACGGGAAAGGGGCAATACCCATATGAGTAATAGAAGTAATCTCAGCAAATGTGCTTTCTCTTAATGATATACTTTAATCTTCAAAACTTCTGGTTCACAACTTCTAGAGTTATGAAGAGGCACAGGCTTCTAAATTTAAGACCGCTTTCTAGCTGTCTTGCATTTAGAACATTTTCTACTCCTAAAACAGGTGTAGAAAATGGTAAATGAGACCGTCCCCTTCCACGCCCACATTTTTAGACCTGGCGTGAGTGGGGAGAAGCCACAGATTGCAGCGCAAAGGACCTTTGAGCTGCAATCTGTGCCAGAAATATGACTAACTTAGGCGTATTTCTGTTTAATAAATGACCCTGGAACTGTTCAATGATGGCTATATAGCCATCGATGAACACAATAGGGAATATAATGATTGCCAGTTATAGTCGACCAGGGTGACTTAACAAAAGTAAAAAAAAGTTTCTATAAAAGTGCAAATTACATCCCTTTCCCAAAAATAAAAATAATCAGTAAAAAAAAGTACACATCATGGGCATCGCCACATGCAAAAATGCCCGTACTATTAAAATATGACAGTATTAATCCCATACAGCGAATGGTGTAACGGGAAAAGAAATAAAAACGCCAATTCACAATTTTTTCTCATTTTAATTTCACAATAATAAAAAAAAAGTGATCAAAAAGTCGCACACACTTAAAAAATGAGCCCTCACACAGCTCTGTACCCGTAACTACAAAAAAAGATATAGGGGTCTGAATTTTTTTATATTTTTTTCCCCAGTATTAAAACACAAGAAAAACTATACAATGGTGGTATTGTTGTAATTGTACTGACCTGGAGATTGAAGGTAACAGGTCAATGTTACCGCATAGTGAACTCTGTAAAAAATAAAAAAAACTGTGGCAGAATTTCCCTTTTTTTCAATTCTACCCCATTTGGAATTTTTTTCCTGCTTCCCACTACATTGTATGCAACCGTAAATGGTGTTATTAGAAAGTACAACTTGTCCCCCCAAAATAATCCCTAATAAGGCTATGTGGATGGAAAAATAAAAAAGTTATGACTCTAGGAAAGGAAGGCGAGGAGTAAAAAAATGAAAATACGAAAATGGAAAATTGCCTGGTCATCTAAGGGTTAAAGAAGGGGAAACAATGCAGTGTAATGTGGGTATAGTAATAAAACGTGTGAGAAAACAGCTGTGTGATTCTGACAATTGTCTTGCAGTGGTATCCCCAACAGGTTCCCGTCCTCCAAGTCGTAACCGTAACAACGAGATGCCTGGGGATGAAGAGCTGGGCTTTGAGGCAGCTGTTGCTGCGCTAGGTAGGTAATTTATTTCTGTAGCGGCCTCGCACATTTATCTCTAATTGTTTGTTTAGTCATGTAATTGAGCCGTTCCATCTCCCTCATTGTGTATGATACAGCGCGGAGCTATAAAACAAATATGTATTAACAGGACCTGATACATGTGCATAATGGCTTCCTTTCCGCGTGTAAAAGCAGCCATATAATGGTGGCTGTCCACAGGCAATCCAAACTAGAACAGCTGCCATGAACTAGAACTGCTATGTCTATGGCTGGAACATTTATTGGCCGGTAAACTCTTTTGTAGTATGTACTCGGCCATCTTCTGAGAAAAGAATATATGTAAGAGGGGTATCTGTGTATCTATGCCCTTTTCATGACAAGTGCCCTAAGTACGAAAGTTGCTGGATTGTACTGGGAAGCAGAGAGGGACACCTTCACATCCATAAGCAACTTTAAAAGGGGTTACCCAAGATTTGCTTTCAGTCCCCCTACCTGCCAAGAGAGCTATACTTGCTGTGCTGAAGTTCCTTGGCTCCCAGGTTGTCTTCACCTGGCTTGTAAACCTGCACAGATAGGGTCTCGTGTATCACTGACCTCAGTGTGTCATCAAGCGGCAAGCCACTGCTATTTCACGTGACCCCATCCATGTAGGAGGTTAACAGATGGGGACAAAATGTCCAATGAAGAGGGATTTTGAACTGAGCAATGGGAACAAGGCGAGTATGGATTTTTCCACAGGTCCTGTTGGGACCAGATTAAAAAAAAAGCCTAAACAACTCTTTAAAGGGGTTGTTCAAGAATGGGACCCCCCACTTGGCCGGACCTGTAAAGGGAAGCTTACCTATCTTCCTCCGGGAGGAGAAGATATGCTGTGGATTTTCTGCTGCAAAAAATCCTCCGTGTATATGTCCTATGTGGACGTACAATAAGGTTACAACTGTCTGACATGAAGATGGCCTGGA
This sequence comes from Bufo gargarizans, assembly GCF_014858855.1. Classification (NCBI taxonomy): domain Eukaryota; kingdom Metazoa; phylum Chordata; class Amphibia; order Anura; family Bufonidae; genus Bufo; species Bufo gargarizans. Next base: position 160,135,209 of record NC_058085.1, on the reverse strand, counting down.
AGTCAGCTGATTGTTGTGGTTCAGCTTCTGAAACCTTTGGTAATCAGCTGTTAGGAAGTTGCAGTCAACCATACATTTTATTTGCAAAATAAGAATAGTACAGTAGACGGACATCGCAGAACCTTTTTGCACATGATTGATGTGCTGCAATACTCAAAGGGGTTGTCCAGCCTTTACTAAGTTATGGCCTATCCTCATGATATACCATCACTAGCTGATCAGCAGTGGTCTGACACCCTGCACTCCTGCTGATCAGCTGTCCATGTGTAGTTCCGTTGCTGGAAGTCAGTGCTGATACTACGTGGCTCCATCGTCCATCAGCTGTGTAGCGGACAGAGCTTATGTCTGCAGCACTGCTCCCACCCATCAGCTCTTCCCATGAGAGCCATGGCCTCCTCTCAGCCGTGCTTGAATGGGACTGATCTTGACCTAGACCATATGACTGATGAAGTATGACCTGTCATGAGGAGTATAAAACATTCGGAAAACCCCTTTAAAGTATTGTATAAAATCTGCCTTTTTAGACAATTGGATTTATATGATCTGATTTTTTTAATTGTAGATATGTTTATTTTCGTATAATCCCTTGTACACACTAGATGATAAACTACTACTCTATTGACCACAAAATGCTTGATTATTAGAGTTTTTTTTTTCTGAGACCACAACTGACCTCAGGTTGTGCTGTTTGAGAATACGATTACCTGCTTTTCATTTGATATCTTGAAACAGAAGCCAGTAATCCATTTGCAGAATGTCTGGCCATAGTAATGTTTTACCATTTCATCACCAAGTGTTCCCATGAATTATGGATTGCTGGAACCAATTAGCTCAGTGACCTTTTTGTCCTTCCTTAAGCAAGGTTGGATTAAATTTGTGATGCAAAGCAAGAACCTCATGTCCAAAGACCCAAAGTGTAAATCTGTCTTCTAGATGCTCTTAATCTGGGCTAAAAGAGAGTTCCAAACTCCCTGCTCAGAATTGCCACCTTGCGCTTAAGAGGGTGCGGCTTGCCTGAGTATGCCAAAAGATGTGTGGGGGAAATCTAGTCATGAGTGAGATCTCTTTAAAGGGGTTTTACCACCAAATACATGTATCATCTATCAACAGGGTAAGTGATAAATGCATGATTGCTCCGGAGCCTATGACTGAAACCCCCACCGATCACTAGTCCCCCATTCCTCCTTACCCTCATGACCATAATGAGTATTAGTTTGGGCAGTGGCTGTTTTCAGACTTTATGGGACGATACAAATCGTCCCATAGATTTTGAATGGAGCAGCAGTGCACATGCTTGACCACCGCTTTATTCAAATAGTCACTGTGGTCATGAAAGTGAGGAGGACTGGCAAACTCTAGAGATCGGTGATGGTCCCAATGGTGGGGGACTCCTCCTAAATGTGGTTGTGCCATTGAGAGGAATGGGAAGGCCAGATCACTAGTTCTAGATCTAGTGATTTTACTTTTTATAGCTATTATATATAGCTGTTAAATGTAAATAAATATGGTGGGAAAACCCCTTTAAGGCTTCTTGTAGATGTAGGCACACAACTCGTATTTAGGCCTTTTGCACACGACTATTTATTTTGCGGTCTGCAAAATGTGGATCCCCAAAATACGGATGTTGTCTATTTGACGTCCGGGTTGCATCTGATTGTTTTTTGCGGCTCCATTGACTTCAGTGGTTTCATGGTCAGCATTTTGTAGCCAGGTATATTACATGTTCTATCCTATGTGGAACAGACATACAGATGCGGAAAACACTAGGATCTGTGGGTTGATCCATGTTTGGATGCAAAATGTGGACCAGAGACCCATTGAAGTAAATTGTTCCACAAAAAACAGATGCAACACGGACGTCACACATCCATCATTTCAGCGTTAGTGTTTGCAGATCACAAAATACATATGGTCTTGTGCATAAAGGCCTTACCTATGGGAAATCTAGTGTGGTTTTTTCTAAAAATCTGCCACAGAAATCCAAAGAAATTTGGATTTCTGTTGCGGATGTGTCAGTGGATCTACACGTTTTTGAATCATTGTTATTCAGCGGGGCTTATCCGTTGTGTTTCTGAGCAGAATTTATGAAAATAATAGACCTGCTGTCAACTTTAAAATCCACAATGCCCTCGTTATTTCTTGCTGATTTTTTTTCCCACTGCTTGTGAATGGGGTGTACGATACCCCAATAATTTCCATTAGCTATTTCAGGTGGCCGTAACGTGGTTGTAATTTAGCACTCACATTACAGGCGCAGTTTCTGTCCTAACTGCTGGATTAATGATGATCAAAAATGACAGCACCATCTATGCCTATGATGCTGTAACTTTGAGTCATGAGACCTGCATTGGGCCGGGAATTGCAGCCGTTATATACATGCTAAAGTGCGTCCACTTTGTGGCCATCTGTCAGTACATTCTGTCGCTACATCCTACATCTCTACGGTCATAGTAGTGGTGTGCTGTGCCACCAAACTGCACTCCTGCGGTTTGGGGATGTGGCACACTACCACTACAAGTACAAGCACCATAATGCTCTTATATGAACCCTTTAGGCCCATATTTCAAGCATGGCCTACCTATTTAAAAAAAAAAAAAGGGGGGAGGTAAGATCACATTAAACTTAGTTTTTCTTTGGAATATCTCTTAAAAGTATAATTGTCATTTTAATAAAAAGATTGGTAGATACATGGGTTCTGAGACCCCCACTGATCTACCTTATTTTTATTTATTTTTTATATATTCTTTATTTTTCATTTTTCTTTGTATAATCACGTAACAAAGAAGCATTAGGATGATACATAGATGAGAACAAAAGGTAACAATACATGGAAATGTCAGCATTCAAGTTCAAATAGTACCAGTCTTTGCTAGATAAGTGTATATTAGAATCGCCTCCAGCATTCTCTGAACTGGTCTCATATATTTTGCAATACCATGGAAACACTTAATAGAAGAAGGAGAATAAGAGAAGCAAAAATAAAAGAAGAAGGCAGAAAAGAGAGATGGATGGGGGGGGGGGGAGGGGAAGAAGAGGGGGGGATGCTACTGTTCTACCTTATTTCTGTGTAGGCTGCGTGCCTGGTTTCGGCTCACTATCACTGATGCAAATTACTGACCAAACACCTACCAAAACACTGAAGTGTGAACTAGGCCCTACACTTCTGTCCCATTAGTGACCGTGGACATCTCACCACCTGGACGCCCATTGGTCTAAACCAGGGATGCTCAACCTGCTGCCCTCCAGCTGTTGCAAAACTACGACTCCCAGCATGCCTGGACAGCCTACAGCTATTAGGGCATGCTGGGAATTGTAGTTTTGGAACAGCTGGAGGGCTGCAGGTTGAGCATCCCTGGTCTAAACCTATGACATGTCAGAACTTTGTCTTAATACCAGCTATCCTTGAAGAGTAAAGTTGTCCAGGCTCCTGTAATGGTTGTTTCTATGTTCTGTCGTTATACATCTAGCAGATGGCAGATATAATGGTGAACATCCACAGCTTTGAAATCAGTTTGTCCCTTTTATACTCTAGCTTGTGTATATTGGTATAAACACTGAAAATAATCAGGTGTTAATTGCTTTTGTTCTCACTCATTTGCCCAGGCATGAAGACAACCGTCAGTGAAGCAGAGCATCCTTTGCTTTGTGAGGGAACCAGAAGAGAGAAGGGTGATTTGGCACTAGCTCTAATGATTACCTACAAAGATGATCAATCAAAGCTGAAAAAGGTATTTAAAGAACTGAAGCCAAGAACAATGTATTCAATACATCACAATGTGTGTCTCTCTTAGTATGCCGGTTGGGAAGGCAGAACTATTAAACCAGAAAGCTACTCCATAGCTCATTTTTACACCTAAAACTAACAGTCTAGTCAGCGACATTCTAGTTACTTTGCTCCATTGCAAAAGGAATTGTACCTGTACACATATGATTTCATTTATTTATAGCAATAATGGGGTAGTCACAATACCAGAATTTGAATTTCGATGCCAAGTAAAGTTTCTCGATACCAAATCAATACTTTGCCCAAAAAAATAAAAGGTCTATCCATTGTTTAAACTTAAAACATTTATTGAATTAACCTTCACATTAAAGGGATTCTCCTCCTTTCCTATATTGATGACTTATACTCAGGATAGGTCATCAATATCAGATCAGCGGGGGCCCTGCTGGCGTCACCACTACCAATCAGCTGTATGAAGAGACCACATTGCTGGTATGAGCATTACCTTCGCTTCACTGTTTACCTGCTCGCCATGGACATTGCAGCGGTGAGCAGTGTAATTACAGCTCCTCCGTCTCATTCACTTCAATGTGACGTCTCAGAATTACACTGCTCACTGCTGCAAAGTTGAAGGCGAGCAAGTAAACAGTGAAGAGAATGCTGCACTCATATGATGCGTTTTCTTCATATAGCTGATCAGCAGGGGGTGCCGGCAGTCGGGTATCCACTAATCGGATATTGATGACCTATCCTGAGGAAAGAAGGAGAATCCCTTTAACGTGAAGGTTAATTCAATAAATGTTTTACGTTTAAACAAGGGATAGGCCTTTTTTTTCATCTATATGAAGAAAACACATCATACGAGTGCTGCATTGTCTTCACTGTTTACCTCGACATTTCGCTGGGGAGAAGTTCAATTACAGCTCCCACGTCTCATTCAGTTCAGTGAGAGAGCTCTGAATAGGAGGAGCTGCAATTACACTGCTCACCGCTGCAATGTCCATGGCGAGTATGTAAAGAGTGAAGGGAAGGTAATGCTCATACCAGCACTGCGGTCTCTTCTGCTGATCGCCAGGAGTGATGGCAGTAGGTCCTCCGCTGATCTGATATTGATGACCTATCCTGAAGATAGCTCATCAATATAGGAAAAGCGGAGAACCCCTTTAACTGTAAATAACATCATTCCCTCCTCCAGTCTTCTGTAACATACAGTCCCATGTAAATAACATCAGTCCACGCCTACCAGTCTTCTGTCACGTACAGTCCCATTTAAATAACATTACTCCCCTCTGCCAGTCTTCTGTAACATACAGTTCCATGTAAATCTCATCCCTCACCAGTATACACATGTAGAATATAACACTGCCGTTGCTTTCTGTCACCAGTGATTGTGGCACTACAACTCCCAGCAAAGAGAATCACAATCCAGATCAGTAAAACATGTCAGTCTTCTTCCACCTTCTAGAGTGCGATCAAACCAATGAAAAAAAGCACAAGAATCCGAGACAAGCCATGCAGTGACCACAGAGCCACTGTCCCCCAGACACCAATACTAAATAGTGATGATATGAAGAGATTCTAGTGAGCAGAAGGCCCCGCCTCTTCCTGTGACATCACACTTCCAGGGTCACATGACTAGTGGGTAGTGAGCTCTGTCCTCCAAGAGCTCTCACCCCCACAGCCTTCTCGGCTTCTGCACTTCCCTGAGCTACACTGCCACAACTGACTGATGAGAACATGGTGCACCGTGTTGTGCACTATGTTCTCTAATCGGAACTGATAGTAAGCTGTGTAGTATCGGAAAAAAATGACAATCTCAGTATTGAACCAAACTGGGCATCAAAGTATTGAAAAAAGTATTGATACTCCAATATCTGGTGGAACCCTGATTCCAATGTTCTATGTTACAGGTTAGCCTGTAGCCACCAGACTTGTAACTTCTGCAGTGCTTAGTCCCTAATGGATCCAAAATAGACTGGATTACTCCCTTGTAATGGTCACATATGTACAGTTAGGTCCATATATATTTGGACAGACACCGCATTTTTCTAATCTTTGTTCTGTACATTACAACAATGGATTTGGAACAAAACTATTCAGATGCAGTTGAATTTCAGACTTTCAGCTTTAATTCAGTGGGTTAAACAAAACGATTACATAAAAATGTGAGGAACTAAAGCATTTTTTAAACCTAATTACTTAAAGGGAACCTGTCACTAGTTTTATGGTGTCGTAACTAAGGGCAACATAAATAAGTGACTGATTCTCTTAGCAAAATGCTGGGTCACTTTCTTTAATTGCCCAAATCTTGTATTGAAAAGCTCCAGCTGATAATGATGAGTCCTGAATATTCATGAGCTCAGGACTCTCCCCACCCACCTGCTGCTGAATGACAGTTTTTTTCCATATGAATCAGCAGCAGGTGGGTAGGGGAATGGCTATAGCTGTTAATTAAATAAACGCTGGACTCAATGAAAGCACGCTGGACTCAAATCAGCTCATTAGCATGCGGCATGTGGCATCTTTGTGTGTATATTATGAGGTAACCATCTGTCACACCAGTAAGTGAATACATCTAAGGTACTTTTTAGTAGTTAATGTTTGTATATAATTAGTTAGATTATAATCAAATATCCACATGACAGGTTCCCTTTAATTTCAGGGGCTCAAAAGTAATCGGACAAATTAAATAATTGTAAATAAAATGTTAATTTCTAATATTTGGTTATAAACCCTTTGTTGGCAATGACTGCCTGAAGTCTTGAACTCATGGACATCACCAGACACTGTGTTTCCTTTTTAATGCTCTGCCAGGTCCTTACTGCAGCGGTTTTCAGTTGCTTGTTTGTTTGTGGGCCTTTCTGTCTGAAGTTTAGTCTTTAACAAGTAAAATACATGCTCTATTGGGTTCAGATCAGGCGACTGACTTTGCCATTCAAGAATATTCCACTTCTTTGCTTTAATAAACTCCTAGGTTGCTTTGGTTTTATGTTTTGGGTCATTATCCATCTGTATTTTGAAACGCCGACCAATCAGTTTGGCTGCATTTGGCTGTATTTGAGCGCACAGTATGTCTCTGAAAACCCCAGAATTCATCAAGCTGCTTCTGTCCTGTGTCACATCATCAATAAACACTAGGGACCCAGTGCCACCAGCAGCCATGCATGCCCAAGCCATCACACTGCCTCTGCCGTGTTTTACAGATGGTGTGGATCATGAGCTGTACCATGCCTTCGTCATACGTTTTTCTTTCCATCATTCTGGTAGAGGTTGTTCTTGGTTTCATCTGTGTGCTGGTTTTTTAAGATTTTTGTTTTTAGCAAAGTCCATTCCAGCCTTCTTATTCTTGAGGCTTATGAGTGGCTTGCACCGTGCAGTGAACCCTCTGTATTTACTTTCATGCAGTCTTCTCTTTATATTGGATATTGGTACGCCTATATCCTGGAGAGTGTTGTTCACTTGGTTGGCTGTTGTGAAGGGGTTTCTCTTCACCATGGTAATTATTTTGCGATTATCCTCCACTGTTGTCTTCTGTAGGCGTCCAGGTCTTTTTGCATGGTTGAGGTCACCAGTGCTTTCTTTCTTTCTCAGGATGTACCAAACTATAGATTTTGCTACTCCTAACAGTGTAGCAACTTCTCGGATGTTTTTTTTTCTGTTTTCTCCATTTTCTCAGATGAAGGATGACTTGTTTCACCTGCATGGAGAGCTCATTTGACCGCATGTTTACTTCTCAGCAAAATTTTCTAAATGCAAGCACCACACCTCAACTCAACTCAACTCCAGGCCTATTATGTGCTGAATTGAGAATAAAAAAATGAAGCAATTGCCCACACCTGCCCATGAAACAGCCCTCGAGTCAATTGTCCGATGACTTTTGGTCCCTTTAAAAACAGGGTTCCACATGTAAAGGAGCTGAAACTGCTAAACCTTTCATCAAATTTTAATGTGGATAACCTCAAATGAAAGCTAAAAGTCTGGACTTTATGTCCATGTCCATTATATAACTATAACTTGAATATGTTTTAGTAAGCAGGTGATAAAAACAAAGTTTGTGTCAGTGTACAAATATATATGGACCTAACTGTATCTGTCTAAGGCACTGCTCACATTGGAAGTATGCATAAGGAATATTTTCAGACATTTACCTCTGCCAGCTGCATTTATAACTTTGTAATGACATGCAGAAGCACATGTCACTGTATAATCAGTTTTTTTACTGGATGGAATAGTGTGTTCTACGATGCTGTTCCATAAGCAAAAATAGGATACTGTTTTGGCATACATCTGGTCAATGGGACCCTATGGATACACACAGTGTGTGTGCGCCAAGAGCTTTTACCGGTGCAACTTTATGTGGATACAGCCTAAGGCTACTTTAACACTTGCGTTCGGAGCGGATCCGTCTGGTGTCTGCACAGACGGATCCGCTCCTATAATGCAGACAATGGGGTCCGTTCAGAACGGATCCGTCTGCATTATATTTCAGAAAAAATTCTAAGTCTGAAAGTTAGTCAGACGGATCCGTCCAGACTTTACATTGAAAGTCAATGGGGGACGAATCCGTTTGAAATTGAGCCATATTGTGTCAACTTCAAACGGATCCGTCCCCATTGACTTACATTGTAAGTCTGGACGGATCCGTTTGGCTCTGCACGGCCAGGCAGACAGCTGCGTTCAGGTGTCCGCCTGCTGAGCATAACGGAGGTCAACGGTGCCAGACTGATGCATTCTGAGCGGATCCGCATCCACTCAGAATACATTGGGGCTGTACGGATGCGTTCAGGGCCGCTTGTGACGGAACCCCGAACGCTAGTGTGAAAGTAGCCTAAGCTGTACAAAAATATGAAACACTGATCATGACGAATAAGAATATTGCTCTTTGCCCGAATATTTTTCCCTATTACAGGAGTTTTCCTTTCACCGTATGTAGTAACTTATTGCAGGAATGTGCCATTAGTTACTAAATGTGGGGTATCTAACCGCTGGAACATCCATTATAATGAAGGGGCCCAGGTCACATAAGCCTCTGCACAGGGATGCTGTCTGACCTGCAAAGTACTGGGTTGCTGAACTTAAATGGCATCTGTCATTTGCATATGTAAAAAATCCTTTTTCTCAGCAATGCAGGCACATATGAACATGAAACCAACACAGATGCCCTCATCTGCCAAGTGCACATGCAACAGGTCAGCCAGGTATTAATCTGGCCTTTATAGGGATATTCTGGTTATTTTAAGTTATCCCCTGTCCAATGGATAGGTGACCTATTAGATTGGTGGGGATTCTACCGCTGGGAGTGCCACCAGTCATGAGAATGGGGGCCTCGTACACTGCAAGACCTCCTGAAATGAATGGAGCGGTAGGTCCGGAGCTCACTGTCATTCTATTCCTCTCATAGGACTGGCATGGATGACGGAGTATAGCACTCTGCTATTTCCAGCAGGCCCCATAGACATGAATGGAGCAGCATTGTGCATGCCTCAATGTTCTTTTGGGAAGTTGGGCGTGGGCTGTGGGGTGCAGGTCCACCAATCTAAGGGCTGTTTCACACGAGCGGATGCCGTGTGTGACATCCGCTGCGTGAATGACAGCAAAGACCCGATGCAGACTGCAGAGGCACGGAGCATTAACATGACTGATAATGCTCCGTGCCTCTCTGTGATCTCTTTACTACGAAATCACAATGACAACTTTATCTCACTGTGATTTTGTAGTAAAGAGGTCACAGAGAGGCACGGAGCATTATCAGTCATGTTATTGCTCCGTGCCTCTGCAGTCCGCATCGGGTCTTTGCTGTCATTCACGCAGCGGATGTCAAACATGGCATCCGTTCGTGTGAAACAGCCCTAATAGTTATCCTCTATTCTCTCAGACTGGGGATAACTTGAAGTAACTGGAAGGCCCCTTTAAGATATGTGCTCTAGTTATTGGTTTGGATCCTAGAGGTCAGAGAGCCTCCAGTTAGTAAGTGATGACATATCCCTGAAATATGCAATCCCTTAAACTGATTTACTTATTATACTTTCTTTCTCTTTCTTTCCCTAACCTCTAGATATTGGACAAGCTGTTGGATCGTGAAAGTCAAACTCACAAACCTCAAACTCTTAGTTCCTTCTACTCTTCCAGTAAACCAACAACAGCCAGTCAAAAGTCTCCCTCCAAACATGCCTCCCAGTCCACAGCAGCCATTATAATATCAGGTAGCCCAGCCACGCACCAGCAGCCAGGCTGTGAGCACCGCGGTCCATGGAGGGATTACTGAAAACTTCTCTGAGAAGAACACACAGGGTACCTTGCTCATCTAGCTTTCCTTACACACAATGCTCTTATACCTTATAGACCCTGTACTGCTCACATGTGGACGGTCAGTCTTTTATCCTCAGGAATATCTTAAAGGGCTTATCCAACAAAAGTGTTCCTCTCCAGAGAGAAAAATGGGAGAAGACAACTGAATGAGTACATGGGTTGTTGTTGGACAACCTCGTTTGAAGTGTATTGTAATGTATACATTTTCACTACTGTTTTGTTTTTTTCCTTGCATTATGCATGGACATGTAGGAGGGAAGTGATTGACATAGCCGTATTGTCCTCTCTTGGTTTGTAGTCCAAAAAGTTATGACTGTTTCTGAAATAATGACGTGGTCCCCCATGCAGTGTAAGAGACCATGGAGCGAAAATAGTTCACATTAAAGAGGTGGTCTGACAAATATTAGATAATGCAAAACATTACAAGTTCTCAGTTGGAGTAATACTCCTTTTGTTGTTACATACTTGTTATGGCGCCCCCTATCTCACATGCTTAGTAGTACAGTCAGACAGCCTGCCGTTGCTGGAGTGATTCCTGCTATTGTGCAGGCCGGCAATAAAAATCAAGTCTATAAAGGCATTTTATTCTAAGCAGCACAGGTTTAACCCATTGCCACACGTTTACTAATGTCAGTGCACCTATGCACTCTTGTAAACTGTGCCAAAATGTGGTGCAAATTAGCACCATTTGGCGCATTTGGTTCTAGTGCTGGAAAGCAGGTGTGGCTTTGCTCGAGCAGGTTTGGGCTAATATCCGCCATAAAAATCTGTCTCAAACTAAGCCAATCAATAGTGGGTATAGAGTTAGGCCTCATGCACACGATTTTTTCACGGTCCGCAAAATGGGGTTCCGTTGTTCCGTGATCCGTTTCAGTTTTTGTTTCCGTGTGTCTTCCTTGATTTTTGGAGGACCACCAGACATAAAGGAAAGTGAAAAAAAAAATCTAAGTCAAGATTGCCTTGCAAATGATAGGAAAAAAAACGGACACGGATCACGGACGCGGATGACAATCTTGTGTGCCTCCGTGTTTTTTCACGGATCCATTGACTTGAATGGGTCCGCGAACCATTGTCCGTGAAAAAAATAGGACAGGTCATATTTTTTTTACGGACTGAAAACACGGATCACGGACGCAAATGACAAACGGTGCATTATCCGAGTTTTCAACGGACCCATTGAAAATCAATGGGTCCACAGAAAATCACGGAAAACGGAACAACGGACACGGAACACAACAACGGTCGTGTGCATGAGGCCTTAGACCAAACTTTCTATCCCTGCACCAGATTCATCATCCAGCCTGAGCCACAGTGATAAATCTGGTGCAGGTCTAGACTCCATATGTAGGATTAGTATATCTGCCCCATTTGGTGTATGTTCTCAGAAAATAAAACGAACACAGGGGGGTGCCAAACAAATATGTAATGGCTAGATATAGACAGAGCTTTTTTACTTAAATAGTTCCAATTGAAAACTTAATTTGCATGATCTAGCAGAGTAAAATAATTTTTAGTCATGGGACAGCCCCTTTACATTCACCAGTTTTCATTACATTCCTAATTATTTGTGTCTTTAGGGTACTTTCACACTAGTGTTATTCTTTTCCGGCATAGAGTTCCGTCCTAGGGGCTAATTACTGGAAAAGAACTGATCAGTTTTATCCCCATGTATTCTGAATGGAGAGAAATACGTTCAGGATGTCTTCAGTTCAGTCTTTTTGCCTTTTCAGGACGAGATAATACCGCAGCATGCTGTAGTTTTATCTCCGTCCAAAATTCTGGAATGCCGGATCCGGCATTTTTTTCCCATTGAAATGCATTAATGACGGACCCGGCCCCAGGTGTTTTGGCAAAACGGATCAGTTTTTGCTATCTGTGCATGCTCAGACCACAAAAAAAAAAAAAAAAGAATGCTGGATCAGTTTTTCCGGATGACACGGAGAGATGGATCCGACATTTCAATGGATTTGTCATACGGATCATAATCCTGATCCGTCTGACAAATGCCATCAGTTTGCATACGTTTTGAGGGATCCGACAGGCAGTTCCGGCGACGGCAGTTCCAGAATCCTCTGCCGCAAGTGTGAAAGTACCCTTACTATTCTGTCTCATTGAAGCAGTATGGTCATTGGTATTTTGACGCAAATTATACCCTAGTCCAGTGGTGGCAAACCACTCAGAGCCCTCTCTGTGGGCACCTGCTCCCTGGTATGGTGTACCAGTATGCCTTAGACTTTTCCTGCCATTCATCAGCGCAGGGCTCACTATGAACAGCACAGGCAGCGCACTGAATGTAGGCAGGGTATTACAGCTACATGATAAAGTACATGGAAGATATACTATATTGGCATTCAGGTTAAAGTGCGTGTTAGCACTTTGAGATAAATAAGTGTGTTTTGGGCTGCAGTTTGGGCACTCGGTCTGTAAAAGGTTCGCCATAACTGCCCTAGTCTGTTAAGTTGTCCTGGCAACTATCATACCTTTTTTTATTATTATTATTATTTTTTATTAAATAATAAAAACTTTATTATATCGACTAATATGCTTCACAGAAGAAGCAGTCCCCGAAACGTCAAATCTCAAATATTGCACACAGCATAATATAAGTATGCGCAGTATTGTACCTAACATACACATTGATATGGGGGTGTTGTCATCCTAGGTATTTGTTGCATGCATATAAGATATGCTTCAGAACACCGGAACAGACAGAGGTGCACACTTCTACATGCATTCTCTATCTGTTCATTTCTGTGGCAGCCATGCTTAGTTGCTCAGCTAATTTACATGGAAGTGAATCGAGAGAGATGTACCCAGGCACAGCCACCTGTCCAAGAGGCCAGAGGCAGCCTCGGGTCTGGGGACCCTCATTCTGTAGATAGTAGTGGGCCGCAGAGGTGGAACCCATATCTTTTAGACAGTTATGGCATATTCTGTGGACGAAGGAATGTTAAAAATGGGAATATCCCTTTGAGTGCTCATGTCCATGACCTTTGGCTGTTTAGTGGTCCGCAAATTGCAAATCTTCAAAACACGGATGCGGCCATGTGTATTTTGTGGAACGGCTGGCCCCCAATAGAACTGTCCTATCCTTGTCCATACTGCGGAGTGCGGACTATAATAGGACATGTTCTATCATTTTGCAGATGGCATGGAAAGGAGATATGGATGCAGACATCACACATTAAAGTGTATGGGTCCGTATCTGAATCACAAAAAATTCGGATCAAGCTGAGGCCAAAAAAAAACCTGTATGCATGAGCCCTAATTGGAATGCATCATCAGAAAATGACCTATTGTGTAAATCACGTTCTTGTGTTAAACAGCTTTCTTTAATTTTCCATGTCACATCTAAAATCCTGCAGTTTTCACACTAGGTCTAATAAAATGTTGAGACTTTTGGTTCTGTACAGGCAACTTTTCAGTAGCCATCTCATTATCATCACAGGCTGAATTACGAAGACATATAGATAACACAGTATCCACCATTCACAGTAGGTGATATCATAACTTAGCAGCTCCCTTCTGACCTCTGTACAGGTCACAGAGAATGCCTAGAAAGTTCTTTCCATTGGGTCTAAGGCCTATGCAGCTGCTCTCAAAGAACAGGAAGTCTTGATATATCTTAAACCTATGGCTTTAAAAAAAAAAAAAAAAAAAAAGTATGTTTAACATAAAAATTGATTTAAACCATGTAATTTTCTGATGACACATTCCCTTTAAGTTTTACACTGTATTTATACATTTGGCTGTGTTCACACCTACATTACAGGCTTTATTGGGAGCCTCTGTCGCCGATTCTGTCAAAATAGAGCAGGTGACCCAATCAGTTTAGTCTATTGGGCACCATTAGTATCTGTCATGTTAGGGATTTGGCACTTATGTCATTTTGATTGTTCTGCTCCTATGTGAACAGTATTAACACTGTTGTATGTGTGTGTGTCTGTGTTACAGATAGTTCCCAGAAAACAAGCAATGAACCGGTGGAAGCACAAGTGTACAAACAGGAAGGAAAAGTACCAAGCCGCCTGGCACTGGGAAACCGAGGAGGATATAATGGGAGGTGCTGGGGATCACCAGTGCGTCAGAAAAAAAAGCACACAGGTAATTAACTTTCAGTCAGCATTGATATAATTATGGATTGGATAATGAGAGGTCACAATAACACCTTTTATAAGCGTCACATTGAGCTGGTAAGAACCTATATGTGCCCCTGTGTGGCATGCACTGAAGCTGTGCTTGTGACTTCACTATGAGGAGTGAAAGAAGAATTGGCGTGCCTTCATATGTGCCATTTTGATGCAGTTTTTGAAGTGGATTCATAGAAAGAGAGAGAGGTAGAATCTTTCCTGTATACTTTATTATCCCCTTCTTATTTTGGCTTCAAAAACTGCATGAAAAACTCATCCCCACTGCTTGGGTGTACCCACCCTTATAAGTGAACAGCACCTCCCGCTCGTGCCATACATACAATCCAGAAATCAGTCAGCCCTCCACCATTGACGGTTAGTGACGGATACAGTGACCCGCACCTTGTTCTTATTTTATGGATAGAGAGAGCTACATATTAGTGTGTGTATTTACACACATACATTTTTTTAAAACATTGATAAATCTGCTCCGCTCCTTCCGCTCTATAGCATGCTGCCTGTGTGGTGACAGGCTCTCTTTAAGTAGCAGTATAAAATGTGCTTTTACAAGTAATGTGAAACTTATCGACCTATAGGTAATATAACTGTAGAAGGAAAGACCTCCTATATGAATACAAAATATAACACCTGTTGCATGGAAGATGCTCTTGAAAGGGGCACAGACCACAACACCTATGTACCTCTAAGTGGAGTTTTCAATAATAAGCTGTGTCTTCAAGATGGAGTGCACACAGGCATTTAGAGTCTGATGGATGGTGGCCAGGAGGGTAATGAGGTAAGTATGAACAAAAAAGAAACAATATAGCAGTGCTCAGAAACACTACCAAACAGTGTCACATAACTCCAAGGGCAAAGGTGACAGACATCATAAGCGGGGGAGAGGGTATATCAAGTCACCCCTTCCTGACCAGTGTATCATATTTCCAATGGACCAATTATTTGATCCTGGTGATTGAAATTCTGTACCCTATGGATAAGAAGAATCAAGCACGCATCTGGTTAATATTATAAATTTATTGGGGTTCCAGTCATTTTGGCAACGCTTTTGAATGATTAGGCATATTGACAGCTCAATAATTCAGTGGTTAATGTGTCTAATAATCAGTAATAGATTTGGTTATGGTTCTGCTTCTGGAATCTTGGAACTGCGCATTGTTCCAGTTTCTGGAAGTGCGTTCCACAGACCAGAAATGGGATAGGCAGAAACAAAGATGAAACCTACATTATAATCCAGTTGGAGATAAACAACAATCAGTAGATATCCAGAAAGTGTTCTATGATTTTTAGGTTCAACCTTTTCAATGGGAATAAATATGTGTAGTATATAAAAAAGACCGTATCACCGTATCTGTTGCCATTTTACAAAATTGTATTGTTTCTATTTTATTTTATTTATATTTTATTTATATTTTGTTTTGATAAAAGGGATGGCTAGCATTGACAGCAGCGCGCCAGAAACTACATCTGACAGCTCCCCAACACTTAGTCGCCGACCACTTCGTGGTGGTTGGGGTGCTACTCCTTGGGGACGAGGGCAGGACAGTGATAGTATCAGCAGCTCCTCAAGTGATTCACTTGGTTCATCATCGTCTAGTGGGAGCAGGAGGGCAAGTGGTGGAGCCAGAGCCAAGACGGTAGAAGTTGGAAGGTAAGTGATTACATCTTTAATAAAATATAGATGCAATTATCTGTCATATAGTAGAAATAAAATTTAGGGTAAATAACTTGACTGTTTCAATTGTCCAGATACAAAGGCCGTCGTTTGGAGAGCCATGCTCCCCATGTCCCTAATCAACCCTCTGAAGCAGCTGCCCACTTCTATTTTGAGCTGGCAAAGACTGTCCTCATCAAAGCTGGTGGGAACAGCAGCACATCCATCTTTACACATCCATCCTCCAGCGGTGGACACCAAGGGCCCCATCGCAACCTGCACCTCTGTGCCTTTGAGATAGGTCTCTATGCCCTGGGCCTACACAATTTTGTGTCTCCAAACTGGCTGTCTAGAACCTACTCTTCACACGTCTCCTGGATAACTGGTGAGCATTACTAATGGATCACTGGAATCTCCAGCAATTTCATGGTGTTTCTTTTAATAACTATGTATTTGAAACTATATCGATGGTGATCTTCAAGTGTTCTGGTTAATATTTCAGCTTTGTAGGTGGGAGTATGCAAGGTAGCAGGAAGGTGTGTTCCTTGAGTCTTCAGAGACAGATGAATGTCTACAGGAGAACTGAAAATGAGATGGTTATAGGAGTGATGTGGGACAGACATTGCATGTAAGGAAGTGGACATTAAGCATGGAAGGACATGCGGTACATGGGACCCTGCAATATTGTAAATAATATTCCCCCTACCGTTTCCAGACTACTCAGCTTAGAGGATAAAGAGATTTGGTGTAAAGAACTGAAGAGTGAATGAATAACATTATCCTATTATACACACATGTTAAAGGCCAACCTAAAGAACAGGGGCTTTGATACAGTGGATACCGTCCCTTGTAGGGCACACTGCACTTTGCTGCTACAGAATAAAATCAGCACGTGATTGCTCTAGGACAGGGATCGCCAACCCGAGGCTCTCCAGCTGTTGCAAAACTACAACTCCCATCATGCCCGGACAGTCTACAGCTATCAGCCTACAGTAGGGCATGGTGGGAGTTGTAGTTTTACAACAGCTGGAGAGCTGCAGGTTGGCCATGCCTGCTCTAGGACATTGCTTGTTCTGTACACAATACCATAGGCATAAATACTACTGTTTCTTCCCTCTGCAGCCACACTGGATTGGTATACAAGGTTCCTGTAATAAACAGTATTCATTCCGTTGAAGTCCCTTTAATTTTATTTAGGTTCATTTATTTAGTACAATCAGAAAACTGAACCTTGGGACAAATGGTTTCTACGCTGTTTCACCGCTGAATAAGTGTTTGGTCATGGTTGTTTGGTTTTTTTGTTGTTTGTTTTTTGTATATCTTGGGTTAAAATGTTGCCATTGAAAGTGACTGCAGAATGAGGGTGATAGAAAAACGTAGTGAGTAACGGGATCTTATTCAGCATTGCAATGGAAATGATGCTAAAAGAGTTAGTTTGGTCCAAAGTGTTTCTTGGTCAGTCTTTATCTGTTGAAGAATTCTGACCAGTAAAACACTTTTTGCATCTTACCTTGTGGCAGGGCTAATTTAGACCCCATAGTCCATCACATTTATTTCCTGACTCCTGAATGGATTCACCTTTTCTGCATCACACATGATTATAAATGGCAGTGCTTTTTATTATTGTTTGTACTGATCAGCCTGATTTTGGATTCCAGGGCAGGCAATGGAGATTGGAAGTGCAGCACTAAATATTCTTGTGGAGTGCTGGGATGGCCATCTCACTCCACCAGAGGTGGCCTCTTTGGCAGACAGGGCTTCCCGAGCTAGAGATTCCAATATGGTTCGAGCAGCGGCAGAACTGGCTCTGAGCTGCCTCCCTCATGCACATGCATTGAACCCCAATGAGATCCAGAGAGCTCTGGTACAGTGCAAAGAGCAGGTAGGTACCATAGCTTGGAGATGAATGCATTTTGTAGCTCACATCTATCATGCATGCATTAACTTGAGTCTAATGTTAAAGCTGTAAGGCACTGGGAGTTTTTATCCATGTAAACGTATTGATCGTTTTCTTCCTAGGATAACCTTATGCTAGAGAAGGCTTGCATGGCAGTGGAGGATGCAGCTAAAGGAGGAGGTGTTTACCCCGAAGTCTTATTTGAAGTGGCTCATCAGTGGTATTGGCTGTATGAGCAAATGATGGGTGGCACTCCAGCGCAAAGAGAAGGAGCTACTGGCTGCAGTACAGGAGGTGCTCGTTCTGTGGCTGAGGTGGTGCGTGGACTTACAGACAGCAGGATAATACCAGAGACCTCCACTGTGACTGTGGCAACTGCAGTGACTGCTGCAACCGTAGTCCCGGTGATATCAGTTGGGTCAACGATCTACCAGCAGCATACGGCAATGGCTCATGCACACAGCCAGGGACTACACCCTTATACTACTCTCCAGACACACATACCCACTGTGTGTACTCCACAGTACATTGGAATCCCTCGTCAGCAAATGCCACAGCCAACAGTCTTCCCAGTTCCTGGAACATTGTACACACAGGTAAACAATGGAGATCGGGATGTGGTGCACTGAAACAAGTGCAAAAATGTTGTCCATAATGACCTTTAGTCCAAAGCCATGGCGTGAAAGCATAGAGTGGAGGTGATGTGTCACATACTGGTCATTCTTAGAGTGATTCGTAAATAAGTACCGACTTTGCCTGGTTTAATATGCTATATTATTTTAGTATTTCCTAAATACTAAATCCCTTTTTTATTTTTATCACAGTGTGCATTGCGTTTTAATGATGTGTAGCTTGAGGAATATAACAAGCAGTGAAGACTCCTCTTTTTTTCTGTGGTTGACCCTTAATTAAATATTACCTTTCTGTAATAGATAACACCAAACACAAATTTTCAATTGTATCATTAACAAGTTACTCTTGTTATGCTGCCCCCTGCTGTTCTTTTGCTTTCCTCTCAGAACATCCACCTGTCCGTTATCTGACATTCTGATCGCCCATCTCAGATATTTATTGCATATCCACAGTATGGGCCAGAACTGGCAGATCCACCTCTGAGACCAAGGCCTATCTCTAGTATGGTGTTCCCCTCACCCTGTCGTGCCTCACCATGCGCCCAGGCTGTGGGTTAAACTGAAACAGCCCAACATACTGTGCTTTCCGTAAAGCCTCATAGTGAGCTCTGCTATTTTCCTCAACCCAATCCACTTTCACAGCCTGGATGCAGCAGACGACCTCTGGGGCCTGCACCTATGAGATCTATATGTACGTCTCTTATGAGACTACAATAGACTGTTGCACAAACTATGCCTATTTTAGGGAGTGCACATGCCAGAATAAGACGACTGCTGTATGAACCATGAATCCTAGACACATACTGAGGAATGGAATATACACTCCTGAACCTTGAAACAGCAACTCTGGATAGGCCATCAGTATCTGATTGGTGGGGGTCTGACTCCCAGAACCCCCACCAATCAGGTGTTTGAGAAGTCAGCAGAACTCGCAGTAACGCCGCAGCCTTCTCTGTGCTTTTCCCTAAGCATAGGAGCAGCTCGGCCCCATTGAAGTGAATGGGGCTGAACGTAATATCAAGCACAGCCGCTATACAATGTACTGTGCTGTGCTTGGTAACCTTCTCACTGCTAATCTGCAGGGGTCCCAAGTGTTAGACCCCCACCTATCAGGTACTCATCACCTATTCTGAGAATAGGTCATCAGTGTTAAAATGTAGGAAAGGTCCTTCCCCAAACTGCATGTGACTATCTGGATGTAATTCTGCCCATGACGCTCTCTTAGTCTGAGATGAAACCCATCCATTTTCTGGAGCTGAGGGGCCCAGACTATGTTGGGTATAGTGCATATACCGTTAGCAGGACTACATTTCTCTGTAGTCTCGCAGCAGCGGTTATAAACCCATCTTTTGGGGAATTACAATTTAGTGAAAACCATTTCGGAGGATAGAGCATACATTGTAATCAGTTGGGTACGATTAGCTTGTAGGTCAGACGGCAAGGCTAATGTGCAGCGGCTAATGACTATCATTTTGCTTTTCTTTGCAGGGCGTTCATCCAGCGTTCATCGGAGCCCAGTATCCCTACACAGTAACAACTCCTTCTATTGCAGCTACAGCTGTGTCTTTTCCGGGGGCTCCTGTCCCTTCAATGACACAGATTGCTGTCCATCCTTATCATACAGAAGCAGGGCTGTCGCTAACATCCAACGTAGCAAGTGAGTAAGCCTCAATGACCAATCCTCCAGAAGGAACTTGACACTGGCGTTTCACACCGTTGTGCCCCTGTGATACCACTAGGTGCTGCTATAATCCTTCACTGCCGATGCGGGTTGGATTTGTTGCCATAGCAACGCCAATTCAGATTCTACTTCAGAGGAAGTTATCTCTGGTTATGCTTGTGAGGGGATTGAGGCCGAGCTTCACATGCGTTATTACCACTCAGTTATTTATATGACAATATTTATGTTGTATCATAAACTGAACATTTCATTTGTAGATTGATTTGTGTCCCCCCCCCCCCCCCCCCCACCATTCACCATGTATGGATTTTCTTTTTTCCTTAGTCTCCTTATCGTCATTTCCAGGCAGCCAGGTTTACCAGTTTAAAGCTGTTCTCAGCAGTGGATTTTTTTAAGCATGAAATGGGATCATGTATGAAAAATTATATTGTTTTTTTCTCTGATTTTCCTAAATGGTTGATGCAAATGACACAGTATCATTTTCACGTCATCAACCGTTAAGAGTATAAATCAAATTTAATCGAACAAACCTCCCAATGATAAGTGTTTTTTTCAGTGCTGTTCCAAATTATTCCGCACGGCGGTTTCAAAACATTTTATAGGCTGTAAAGAACTGAAAATGGTCATTTCTTAAGTTTATACCATTAAGAGGTCACATTTACTGAAATCAAAAGCTATTTCAATCAAAAATATCTCAACAGGCCAAGTTACATGTTAAAGGGTTTCTGTCACTAGAATTTCAGTATTACATTAGCGATGTGGTAATGTCAGCTGCACCTAACTCTGCTATTCTAATAATTATCCGTGTCCCCGTTACTGTAGAATTCTTACTTTTATAACATGTAACTGAGCTTCTAGGAGCAGGGGGGGCACGTTGCTCCGGCACCTAGAGGCTCCCGGCCCCCACCTCAAGTCTCGCCTTCCAAGTGTTGATTGACAGGGCTAGGCATCGTTCGTATCCTTCTGCCTGCCCTGGGGAAATCTTGCGCCGTTCGGTATTCTGCGCAGGCGCAGTGAGGGAAGGCCGCTCACAGGATGGCAGCTTCCTCACCGCGCCTGTGCAGAATACTGAACGGTGCTAGATATCCCCAGGGCAGGCAGAAGGATGCGAACGATGCCTGGCCCTGTCAATCAACACTTGGAAGGCGTCACTTGAGGACCAGTAAAAAAAAAAGGTTAGATCCAGGTTCATCTGTGAACCCGGACAACCCCTTTAGGTAGTTTTCCTTTAATTGGGCTCACCTGTCAAACTTATTATCACTGGTGTTTGAGATTAATTTCAGTGACCCAAGAGCCATGAGACACAATACCATCCATGAGTTTAACTGAAAAACAAAAAATTACATCTTTATGACACTTAAATCCAATTTGCATAATAATTTGCGGTGTAAAGCAGTATTCCCATTTTATAAATGGATGGCATATCACTAGGACCTACCAATATGAGCTATGAGGCTGCAGATTTACTTCTGCTTCCCCTTCACTGTTTTTACCTGCACAGTTGGGTGGTCTGGAGCGCTGTGCAGGAAAAAACGGGGAACGGGATGTAGCACTGTGACCCTTCATTCCCCGGATCAGTGGGGTCCCAGAGGTTGGACCACCACCAATGATAACGATATGATATCGCAATAGATTATGGAGAAAATAAAATGGACAAGAATAGGCATCGCTACAATGGGTCTGCAACAAAAAAAAACCGGATGCAATGTGGACATCATCCGTATTGTTTGCTTATACGTGTTTTGAAGACCACAAAATGCCCACTGTCTTGTGAATACAACCATAGATGTAAATGCATTACATATATTGTTCTGATCCTGAGTCATTATAGTCTACACCTTTATTCACAGAGCTTCCGTAACACGCATGTGTGACCGGCCACTCTGTTCAGTTAAGGGGGGCTGCAAGGGGGTACAGGGCCCCCGTTATCGTGGTTGGTGGGGGTCCCAGTGGTAGGATAGGGGATAACTTCAAACAATCGGTTTTAACTGCTCATTTGCATACAGATTAAAAGTACTTTTTCTCCAAAATGAAGCAACCGGTTACCAAGTAAAAGTATCCTTACATTCACCTGAGCTAGTCCTTCAAGGCATGTTGTCTGGTTTAGGCCCGCTTTACATCTATCAGTTGTGTCCGGCCAGCTACTTCAGGCCAGGGGCCGGACACAACTGACGAATATTTACTGCATGTCAGTGATAGCGCCACACAGAAAAACTGAGCATGCAGCATAGAAAACCGTGGGATCAGTTCAGGCTGCCGTTTCCCTCTGGCATTTTATGCTTCAAGCTGGAGCTAAACGGAATCGGATCACTGGACATGTGTAAAGGGGCCCTTAACAGTGAATTTCCTGGTGACAGACGCCCCTTACTGAATTCTGTTACAGAATGAGTTTTTGAAGAGCGGTCTCCTGATCTGTTACACTTCTGGTTAACAAAGGTTGGGTGTAATAATGGCCTCTGATCACATTGTTCCTTTTCTTGATTCCAGTAGGGAGCGTTCACACAGGAACTACATTTCCAGCAATCCCTGGCACTACCCTGACAACACTAACCACTCAACCCACCCAGCTGGTTACAGGGAGCTTCCCTGTGGAGGATGAGCAGCACAGTCAGCCCGTCAGCCCCCAGTGCTTACACTACCTCCACTCTGCCTATCGTGTCGGTAAGTCATTGTGCAGGACGAGGGGGTGTTCACTTTTGGAATGTTTTTCTTTTCTTTTTCGTTTCAATTACAACCACTATTAGCTGCATCGTGGCCTCAGTGGTAGGCTGAAGATACCATGGCCAGGGTTAAAAAAACATGGCTGCTTTCTTACAAATACAGCGCAGCACCCGTCCATAGTTTCTGAAGTGGAGACGAGCTGCAACACCAGACACAATCCATGGACAGGTGGGACACTGTGTTTGGAAGGAGTGAGACAATGAACACCCAGGAGTCCTATAAAACATTTATTTTCAATGCATGAAAAAGTCCATGTGCATAATACACAGTATTAAAAGGCTATGAATTTTGATAAAACACCTTTGTCAAAGCTTCAGGCAAAAGTGTTCCCATATACACTGAAGCCGATCACTGCCTTCAGGGGTCTATGGCACAAGACTGCTGAGGCCATTGATTGATTGGCTGCAGAAGTATCACCGCTGCATTGAAAGAGAGGGTGCCAGTTACAAATATTGGAAACCTTCTGATAGCATTAGAGTTTAGTCTCATCCCCAACTAGATAAATCCGAATTCCCCTGGATGCCGAAAAAGCATTTAAGGCTACTTTCACACTAGTGTTTTCGTTTCCACTAATGAAGGGACACTGACAGGCCCAATAAGCATATTTAGGTATATATATGACAGTACAAGTCTTCTAAAGTGTATTAAAATCATATAAGTATCCCCCCTGTTCACCTTATAAATACAGTAAACTGAAGTTTTATAACCTGGTAGAAGCGTCTTTATTCTGCCCAAGGGGCGGCATTTCATCTCCACTTGCGCCCAGCCAGCCGCCCCCAACTGCCGTTTTGAAGCGCCGCCCAGCTCATCAATATTCACTTCGCTGGGCGGCTACTACTGTCCCCGACGTCACAAGATCCGGCGCATGCCCAATACAATCCTATGGGCATCGGCGAAGTGAATATTGATAAGCTGGGCGGCGCTTCAAAACGGCAGTTGGGGGCGGCTGGCTGGGCGCAAGTGGAGATGAAACGCTGCCCCTTGGGCAGAAAGAAGACGCTTCTACCAGGTTATAAAACTTCAGTTTACTGTATTTATAAGGTGGACAGGGGGGATACTTATATGATTTTAATACACTTTAGAAGACCTGTACTGTCATATATATAGCTAAATATGATTATTGGTCCTGTCAGTGTCCCTTTAAGATCTGTCATATGATCTCAATAGCGTAAGAAAACGCTTCAGTTTTGCACCCATTCATTGTCAATGGGGACAAAACTGAACGAAACTGAATGCTCCAAAATGCATTCCGTTCCATTTGGTTGCATCCCCATCGCGGACAGAATAATGCTGCAAGCTGCGTTTTTCTGTCCGTGATGTGGTGTGAAGCAAGACTGATCTGACACGATAGAAAACGGATCCATCCCCCATTTAATTTCAGTGGTGTTCATAACTAATCCGTCTTGGCTATAGAAGACATAATACAACCGTATACGTTCATGACGGATGCAGGCGGTTATATTATTGTAACAGAAGAGTTTTTGCAGATCCATGACGGATCCGCAAAAAACACTAGTGTGAAAGTAGCCTTATAATGTTTTAATTAGACAAAATGGGCATCATAGATCATTTCTGAACCCTTCTTTTGGGCATGTATGGCACTCCCACAGCATGAATGTACACCTGAGTCCTCTTTTCCAGACCCTTTTTAATTAACTAAGGGCACATGTCCGAGGTGTCCACTGTCACTTGTACATTTTAATTTGACAGCGGAACCTTTGGATAGGTATTTGGAAGGATCTGGATAAGTACAGGCGAATTGTGTATCATTTTATTTGCGGATGATGTGCTTCTGTTTCTGAGTAAACCTCAGGTTAATTTAGGCCTCATTCACATCACCGTTTCTCCTTTCCGTTTTCCGGCTCCGTTGAGGAGCAGGAGAACGGATTCTGTAGATAACTGAGACCTAACTAAGCGTAATGGAGCCGAAAGACCCCATAGACTATGATGGGGGTCTCTTCGGTGTCCGCTCAGAACATATTTGAGCGGAGACGAAAGTTCTGCATGCAGTGCTCATACTACATAGCTTCCCTAGGGGCTGTCACACAACCTGTGGACCCCCTAGTTCTTCTCTTCCATTCTTTTTCTTCAGATGATGTAATAGACTTGATACTTGTAATACTTCTAGCACCTATGAGAAATATTTTCCAATATTGGCTAAAACCAACCCCTCAACCCTCCCCCCACAATTATTGAGTTGACAGAAACTATTAAAGAAGATTACCATAGAAAACATGCAAGGAGATTCTTTGAGAAGTGGAAACCGCTGATTTATTAGACATTGGTCTAACAGATATTCAGCGGTAATACACAGGGGTGTGCAGTGGAAAGTCTGAAGAACTTCAGGGCTACTTGACCCTCTGGGACAGGGGAGATCATCATAAAATCTGAGAATTTGGTCTCAGTTGGTAATGGTATTTTATTTGATAAAGATCATTTTTCTAATGCCATTTAATTGTGTATGCAAATGGAGCTTCATTTTTATTTT
This sequence comes from Bufo gargarizans, assembly GCF_014858855.1. Classification (NCBI taxonomy): domain Eukaryota; kingdom Metazoa; phylum Chordata; class Amphibia; order Anura; family Bufonidae; genus Bufo; species Bufo gargarizans. The sequence goes on along the minus strand of NC_058085.1, from coordinate 160,109,955 downwards.
TATTTTAACTGCCTCCCTGCAGTTTGCCACAAAAAAAAATAAATGCAATTTTGACAACCCCTCTAAGGGACAAAAGTATATTGACATATTTAAAGTATGATTAATTCCTAAAATGTGCCAAGCAGGTGGTGCTATACAGATTTAAAGGGGTTCTTCATTTTTTTAAACTGATGATCTATCCTCTTGAGATTCAGCGCTGATTCTGGCCCAAGATAGGACATGCTGCTGCTTTTCACAAGTGCTGCTTCCCATTGATATGACGCTGATTTTGAGGCAGAAACACTCTAAAATCAGCACCAAAAAACTGTGTGTGAACTGGCCCTTAGAGATCCACTCTCTAGCCCTTGACTAATGACTGGACTAGTAATGTGCTTCTCCTTATACATGGCGGCTAAGCTGCAGTATAATATGTGGGGGAGGGAAAGCGCATTAGTCTCAGGAGGTGTATTTCTGACTATCTGAGACTCAATTGATGTACAGTTAAAAATGTCCGACATTATAGGTGGTAAAAATCTGATGGGTTCATGTGGATTACATCTGTCATTACTAAATACGTACTGTTCATTGTATTTGCTATATTTCCATCAGGGATGCTGGCATTAGAGATGTTGGGTCGTAGAGCCCACAATGACCACCCCAACAACTTCTCCAGAAGCCCCCCATACACTGAGGACGTCAAGTGGCTGCTGAGTCTAGCTGCCAAGTTAGGTAAGGACAGGTTGTGGTAATGGATTAGAGGACCTTGTGACTAGCATACTGTGGTCCTTTCAGCTGAACTAAGTAATCTTTTGCTGAATGCCATGAATACCAATCATTTTCAATTGCCGAAGCCTTTTTCCTCCGGTAATGAGTCTACATTTATGCATCCTGTGATAACTGACCTTTTCAGAGAATGCATGTGGCCGACAGCTGGGGCTTGTTGACCAGAATAAAATGACATTGAGCATCATGTAGTCTTTCACAATACCAATGGGCACTTATGGGTTAATGGTTTTTCGTCTCGGATGCCTGCGTTTTTGCCATATTTCAGATTCCAGCTATTGTGTTCTGCATTTAGTATTCTTTTTCACTTTCCACAGGTGTCAATTATGTGCACCAGTTCTGCGTCGGAGCAGCCAAAGGTGTGCTGAGCCCATTCGTACTACAGGAGATTATTATGGAGGCACTTCAGCGGCTTAACCCTGCCCACATCCATAACCACCTGCGTACCCCTGCCTTCCATCAGCTGGTGCAGCGCTGTCAGCAGTCTTACATGCAGGTAACTTAATGTTGTAGTAAGTTTGAGAATGCATACATTATTCTGAAATTATTTAAAAAAATAGTTTGTGATGATCCCAATTTATATTTCTAGTAGCCCAGAAAATAATTGCATGGGTCAGTCTAGTTTATGACACTCCTTGAGATCAACAAGTGGGGAGGCACTGCGTTTACACTATGCCCAATACTATGGATAATGAGCAGTGCTTCAGACTGATAGGTCTGCCTGTAAGGGAAGGTTCCAGTGTGGTACCTCACCTTCTATCAGCTTCCTCACCTTAAAGGGTTTGTGTCACTTCCGCAAATGGCATTTATCATGTAGAGAAAGTTAATACGAGACACTTACTAATGTATTGCGATTGTCCATATTGCCTCCTTTGCTGGCTAGACTAATTCTTCCATCACATTATACACTGCTTATTTCCATGGTTACGACCACCCTGCTATTTCTGGCCACTATATCACTTCTATCTAGCATTTGTTTGCAGTTTTCTTCTGTGCTTGCTAAAAAAAAATTGGTTTGATGTTTTCTAAGACATGGTGGGTGGAGACTAGCTGCCATCCACTGCACACACAGAAAAGTAGAGGAGAATCTCCTTCCTAAGGCTAGGTCTACACAACGACATTTGTCGCGCGACATTTTGTTGCACTAATGTCGCACGACAATTTTTATAATGGCAGTCTATGCTGTCGCACTGCAACATGCGACATGCTGTGACTGCGACAGTCGCAGAAAATCCATTCGAGATGGATTTTTCTGCGACTGTCGCAGTCGCAGCATGTCGCATGTTGCAGTGCGACACCATAGACTGCCATTATAAAAATTGTTGCGCAACATTAGTGCAACCAAATGTTGCGCCCTATTTGTCGCACGACTTTTTGTCGCGCAACAAATGTCGTCGTGTAGACCTAGCCTTACTGTCTTCACAGTCACAGAGAAGCAGACTTAGACTTAGGCCCCTTTCAGACAGGCGGGTGTCGCGTTGCGGACTTACAGCAGAGCACCTGGCCTGACCGGGTCACATTTCATTATATTGATTTATGATGCTATGTAACCCTTAGAGTTCTGGAATGTATTGAATAACACTGACAGTATTACGTTAGTGTTATCCAGTAAATTCCAGACCTCTAAGGGTTACATAGCATCATAAATCAGTATAATGCTATGTGACCCCGGCAATGCTGGAAGGTAAGGCCGGGTGCTGTGCTGCGAGTCCGCAGCGTGACACCTGCTCATCTGAAAGGGGCCTTAGGATAATGGAGGACATTACAGAGAAGTACTGATCTGTATTTTTGTCCATGAAGCACCTGTGCTGAGCTATATCCTTCCTATGTAGCTGCACAGTCTCCTATCTCCTTAGCTCACTCTCACTCCTCCCCCCTCCCCTCTCTCTATAGACTTGCATTGACATGTTGTAATATGATCCTCCTGCAGAGATGATCCATCCTGGGTGGGAAAAAGGCATTTTTCAAAGTGAAAAGCAACTTGTGTGGGGGTTGGGGCTGGTAGGCAGCTGAGAACTTGAGAACTAGACGTTTCTCACTGATAAAACATATTACAAAGTTTCTTGTGGTCACTCCTACTATTGCTTTATGCAAAGTTGTGTGAAAGGTTAGCGACCATTTAAGTTTAGCTGCACAGTTATCAGTTTCACTATATTTCAGCTCAAATGAGTGTGTTTTATGGACCAGAGATGGCCATGTGAAAGCAGCTTTAGTGTTCTGGCATGCTAAAAGTGTTATATATAACAAGCTGTAAAGAGTCTACAAGTAGGGGGTAAGGAGAGCTATGATGTAGGAGTCCAGTATATTGAAGAGATGTGGGCTCCTTTCCAAAGTTTCCCCTATTACTGTAGATAGGGAGAAAGCTGTTAATCAATGGCAGGAAGTATGGGGTGTTTTCATCTGATGAATACATTGAACTCCTTGGCTATAGCGCTTGCAGTTTTGCTGCACCTATTAATAACTGTGAGTTTGACAAACTAATCTTCAGCATATTCACAAATATCTGTGGAAATCAGCATGTCTGTCACTATTCAGATAGGACAGTAGCCGATCTTCAGGTTTGTGGCTGTGAACCACTGGATGGACTGGTAGTCCTGTTTACTGGTTATTGTTAAGCTGAAGTCTAACATATCATGATATATTATTATGCAGGATATTCTGTCTGTACATTCCAGTAATGGTAGATGATCTTAGTGCAGGCCTTACTAAACAGCTATCAAATATTTTAATGGTTTTTTAATCTTCACAGTATGTTCCTTTTCTGTTTCCTGGAAATAGACTAATAAATGACTACATTATGAAGCTCTTAAATAGCATTTGGTGCCCGTGATTTTTTTTAATTCCCTTCATGAGAACATGAAATATTCAACTTAACCCTATCCTGACATCCATTTTACATGTACATTGGATGTCAGGTTTTGAAACATGGTGTCTTCTCAAAGATCTGAACAGGGCGCCATATACAGTGGGTGCCTGCTGTTTTATACAGCCGATACCTGCTGGCATTGTCCGTGATCGGAGACGACGCCAATCATGGACGATTAGTCCCTCAGATGCTGCCGTCAAGAGCAACCATGGCATCAGAGTAGTTTGACAAAGGGAGGGAGCAAGCGCCCTCTGTCCACTGATCGGCACCCCACAAATGTAATTGTGGGGTGCTAGGTACTTTATATACATAATTGGTATTGCTGCATCCATAATGATCCGATCTAATAAATTATTTCATTATTTAAATGAGTTCTCTGGGAATTAGATAAAATGGCCACAAGCAACTTGTCCTAGAATGTGAACAGCACTCGTTGCCTCCACTTGTAGAGCTACCTACACTGCATTGCTCTACAATAGAGGGTAATGATGTGATCCTGCCTACAATATGTCATTATGACTGAGCAGCCTGAGAGGACAACTCACCAACATGTAGTATATGCAAGTGCCTGAGCATAATGTGTAGAGTGGACCCCTTCACCCAACTAGGCAGCTCTGCAAGTTAGCCCTGCTAACATTCTAGGACAGGTTGCGTGTGGCCATTTTAAATAATTCCCAGAGAACTGTAGTGGAAAGCTTGAAAAAAAATTCCAAATGGAATGGAACTGGAAAAAGAAACCACACAATTCCACCACAGTTTTCTGGGTTTCGTTTTTAGGGTGTTCCCTATGTCCCCCCCCATAACTTTTTTTTATAGTTATTTTTACGATAGGAGTATGTATTACTTTTTGATCACTTTTTAATCTTTTTTTTGTTTTGTGTCAAAGCGACAAACAAATGGCAAATCGGCCATTTTTATTTTTTTCAATTATGCCATTCGGTGTACAGGATAAATATTTTAAGATTGTAATAATTTGGGCATTTTGTGATGCGGCGATGCTATTGATTATTAACATTATATAATTTTTTTTTTTTAGAGGGTTTTTTCTTTTCTTCATAAGTTCACCTTGAACATGTGATCCTCAGATCGCTTCTCATGTAGACTGCAGTGAATTACCATTGCAATCTATGGGAGATTCATTATGTTCCCATGGGGCAGGGCTCCATATGGAATATACGATCACAGAAGGCACAGAGCTAAAATATCTTTTGTTGAAAATATATTTTAAAATTAGATAGGGGTGCCAAACAACAACTATAAATATTAAAATCAAAGAGATGCAGACAGGGGTACCACAGTGGGCATAGAGCAGAAAATTGATGAGATGGCACAGGGAGGATGAAGGGACCCCCTGACACTGTACCCTAAATACCCCAACACTGCATGGCACCACCTGCAAGGAAAATCCCTACAACACTGGAATCACCCCTAGTTGCAACCTAAACAATCCCTATACTGTCTCGGCACAATTACCAACAAGTGCGGGTCCATCAGGGGACTCATCAGTCAGGAAGAAACAGCATGGCCCTTGCCTTGGGACAAATTCACATTCTTTTATTCGCTCCACAGTGGGTACATTTCACGGGTATGACTTGATGCACACAAATCTTCCTACAGCAGTTTCACATCAATGGATGCTTTCTTTCATGGGATTCAACCTAGGGGAATAAGTGATGTGTAAAACAGAACCCCCCCCCCCCAAAAAAAAGGGGTTAGTCAAACAGAAGTCTTGAGATGGCAACATCCACAAAAAGCAGATCTAGAAGTGGTCACATTGATTAAAACATAGAACACTTGAAACATGAATAATAACGATAGCCAGGCCCACAATGAAGCAGCTCACGCCACCCACGTGCCAAGATAATCAGGATAGGAATATAGCTGTTCAAGGAACTTTCAGAGGGCCCGAGGCTGCCACAGCAACCGTAAGTCTCAGCAACCGTAAGTCTCATTCGATCCTGGGAGAGCGGCGCTTCCGGGAAAATATGCCTCAGATGCCATGGTCGCTATTTACCATGGCATCTCAGGGGTTAAATGTCAAAAATACCTCAGGGTGTCTCCTGTGTAAAACAGAAGGTATTCGGCAGAAGCTGAACGGGCGCCCTCTATGAAGACCTGTTATACGCCGCACACGTAAGGTGCGTGCTGGAAAGTGGTTAACACAAAAAAAAGTGCTTTTTATTTATTTTTAAGTAGAAGTAAAACAAAGCAAAAAAAAAAAAAAAAAAACCCATATAAATATAATCTCCATAATTGTACTAACCCGCAAAATAAAGTAATTATGTCATTTTTATGGCACAGTGGACACTAAGCCATAAAAACAATGTTGGAAATGTGTTGGTTTTTTTCACATTGTCGTTCCCAGAAAATGCTATGTTGACATAAAAAAAATAAAAAAAATAAAAATATTTTTAAACAGTCAGATGAATTTAGTCAGATAAAAAATAAATGCAATTTTAAGTACCAAACTAGGCTGCATCCTTAAGGGGTTAAATGGTGACATTACAAGGTACAACTTGTCCAGCAAAAAACAAGCCCAAAAACAAATAAAAAAGCTTTGTCGCTTTTGGAAGGCAGGAAGTAAAAAAAACTAAATTCAAAATCAGAAACTGGCACTTTCAAGAAGGCTCTGCTTTTTGGGTAAGGCTGGTTTGACAGTTGCGGCAGGAGTTCAGTCAGGCTGTTCCTGCAGAGAACAGCCTTCTGGAGCTCTCCAGATCCGGCATTGCTGGACGTCACCGGAATGCACAGTGGCCCCATTGACTATAATGGGGTCTGTTACCCGGCAAATATGTCGGGATTCGGCGAGACAAACACTGTTGCACAGTCATATTTTTTTTTTGTTTGGCTCAGATTAGCAGTAGATGCACACCATTCAGCATAACCCATCTTTGTAGTAGTTTGCTGCCACATCCACATTCATTGCCTTCAGTTACTAACATTAGAAAATACATATATACATGTGTTTGTTCCAGTGCCTATCACACAATAACATTGAGGCTTCTTGCACACAGCTGTTGCCCCGCTGTGGCCGTATTGTGGCCTGCATACGGCAGGTCCGCAATACACGGGCCACCGGCCGTGTGCATTCCGCATCACGGATTCGGACCCATTCACTTGAATGGGTCCGCAAATCCGGAGATGCTTTGCGGAATGGAAGCATGGAACGGAACCCCGCGGAAGCCCTCCGTAGTGCTTCTGTGGGGTTCCATTCCGTGCTTCTGTTACGCCAAAAAATAGAACTTCTTCTATCGTTTTGCGGAACAGATGGATCGCACACCCCATTCAAGTGAATGGGTCTGGGATCCGGATGTGGACTGCAAATTGCGGTCCGCAATGCATGGGCACCGATCGTGGAGGCCTTAAAAGCACTTTCAGATTTCCTGTTATGGCATGTGTACCAGTGTTACTTGGGGAGATGTACCAAGCCAAGTGTGTGATGATTTTGCCAGGAAAATGGGTGTGCATGCCTTTTGGCAGATTGTGTTTTAGATCCATTTTGCACCTCACTATGCAGCTAGGGAGTAATTTATTAAGACTGTTAATTGATATGCCGGTCTTAATAACCTTGCGCTGGCGGCGGATGTGTCTAAGTTATGTAGAGGCGCAGGCCTCTACATAACTTTGGCCATGCGACATGGTTTAAACTATGCAAACTCCCTTTCTGACTTAGTTATGAGACCATTTTCCATGCCATAAAGTGGCAAAGAAAATGGTATATGAGATGGGCCGGGCGGCTGGCCCTCTTCTCCGCCTGTTTTTCTGCCAACTTGGAAAAGTGGCGTGAGCGGGGAGAAGGCACAGATTTTGTTTCAAAACTTCTTTGTGACAAAATCTGACTAAAATATGCCAAAACGTATTGTATATTTCTTCATAACAGACTCCTGCAGCAATGAAAAACATGCAATGCAACAAAAAATCCCAAATAAACCAGAAGTCTCTTGTTGGTAAAAGTGGCTGTAGGGTGATGTTGAGGGATAGTTTGGCTCATTAATGCATGATACCTGATGCTCACATCCAACTAATCGGAGTAGCACAACAATTCTTAAAGGGTAACGGTCATGTTTTCTTTTTAAAAAAAACAAACAAAAAGAAGCTGCAGCAGTATTATGCATAAAGCAAACTTTAGTTTCGTCACATACCACTGTTTTCCTTGAGTTTTTCCCTTAGTTACGGCTGCTTAAACATTTACAATATGAGGACCTGCTCAAGATGGCTCCTCTGCCAGCTCTATGAGGCCAAAACTGCTTTCCCTCACTTCCCATACAGACTTGCTGTAACCAGCCCTAGCAACTGTCTTTTAAAGGAGCAGTGGAAAGAGACAGAGGACATTAATGCAAGCTGTTATTATAAGGTATTTTGGCAATCATTGACAGACTCACTCAGGTATACATGCCTAGCTCTAATAAACTAGCAAATAAAATAAAATATGACAGTTACACTTTAATACTTGCATTGAGCCTGCCGATCATGGCTGGTCAGCACTATTTAGACACAGTGACAGATCTGATAAAAATCTGTAAATAGCAGCTTGTTGATGGTTTTCAGGTAGCAATTTTTGTAAAGAAATGTTTACTTTAAGCAGGATGAGCAAACATGCTTAAAGGGAACCTGTCACCGAGATTTTGTGTATAGAGCTGAGGACATAGGTTGCTAGATGGCCACTAGCACATCCGCAATACCCAGTCCCCATAGCTCTGTGTGCTTTTTATTGTGTAAAAAAAACGATTTAATACATATGCAAATTAACCTGAGATGAGTCCTGTGTGGGAGATGAGTCAGGGACAGGACTCATCTCAGGTTAATTTGCATATGTATCAAATCGTTTTTTTTACACAATAAAAGCACACAGAGCTATGGGGACTGGGTATTGCGGTTGTGCTAACGTCTATCTAGCAACCCATGTCCTCAGATCTATACACAAAATCCCGGTGACAGGTTCCCTTTAATTATGAGTATTTATACAATGGCAATAAAGGTACAATTTTGCAATAAAATTGATGTTTTCCTTCCCTTTTGTTGAGATGCATATTTAAGAGCAGGCCAGCCTGGAATCATTACAGCGTATATGTTCACTCAGGTTCTCTTTGACATGTATTACATTTTGTCTATAGGAAATACTGTAGTGTGACAAAAGGGGGACACCAGGAAGCGGGCAAATGCTTTGTCCTATCACTGTAGTTTTCTCGGTTCATAGACATGGTTTGTAATGTGGCTTCTGTTTCTTTGCAGTACATTCACCATCGTTTAATACATCTTACCCCAGCGGACTATGATGACTTTGTAAACGCCATTCGCAGCGCAAGGAGTGCATTTTGCCTCACCCCTTTAGGAGCCATGCAGTTCAATGACATTCTACAGAATCTGAAGAGAGGCAAACAGACCAAGGAGCTATGGCAGAGGGTGTCCCTGGAAATGGCCACATATTCTCCTTGACCCTAAAAGAGACATTTCTTTCACCCTTTAAGTGAATAGCATACCACACGGCTTCCATCTGCAGGACTTGGGCTCACCTCTAGCCGAGCAAAAGGACTAGACGCCACCACAGGCTCGGGGCTAGATGGTTACTCTGTAAAGCCTCATCCACACATCAGTGATTGTGAGCCAAAACCAGGATAAGGTATAAGGGACGGATCTGCACCTGTTCTGTGTTTAGACCCGCACCTGGTTTTAGTTCAGAATCACCGACTGTGTGAATGAGGCATAACAGTGGAACTTGTGAACCAGCTCTATGATGTGTTGTGGATCTCGGAGCAGCAGTTGTATGAACTATTTGTACAAGGTTGGATTTTTTTTAATATATAAGATTATATACACTATTTTAGTTAATGCATTACAGCTCACATGTCTAATGTGTCATTCCTTATATTAGAAGACCCAGGTTGACTTACCCTACCCTGGCTTTGATGTTATTGGTTGGGGCTTTGTTGAAGTCTGCTTCTCATTTGTTAAATAGGATTTTTTGCATAGTGTACATTTGTCTCCGTGTTTTTTTTGTTCATATGCAAAATATTTATTTTGGCTTTTTATTTGACACGTGTATTCTGTATCCCCTCCATCAGTACATATAATACCTGAATTAAACAGCTCTTCTCACAGCCAATATTCAAAGCTAAGAAGCCTTCAAGGCATATGTAAAACACTGTTCTCCTGTATTTCCTAAAGGACTTGGTATGTGTTTTAATGCAACAGAAAGGGGAATGTTTTTTGACAACTGGGAAATTTAAGTATGTGTGTTCTGCCTCCCCTGAAAGCAGAATATCCTCCTTTCTTTGGTTTTCCTGGTAGATACATGCATTGTCGTCTTATTTTTGTTTTCCTAATTAAAAGGAAAATATTCTTTACATCAACCTTGCCTTATTATTCACGTTTCTCAGTAGACACCCCCTCGAAAAACTTAGGAAATGCAGTATCTAGCCCTGCTAGATTATTACCCCTTTGAGAATGCTGCATACATCTGAAATTGCCTATTCAATTTGACAGATTATCTTTGATAGACCAACTTATCTGCAGCCATCATGTTATAGAGAAAGAGGAGCTGAGTAGCTTAATATGCAGTATCTTTTGTGAGATCCTGGGATGTATTCCCTGCAAGAGTCCAGTGAGTGGTCCAGCTCAGTAATTGACAGCTGGCTCTGAATCCACAGTCAATAGGGGTTGTGCAACTTTAGGAACTTTCTAACTGTGGACAGCAGCATGTTCTAACTGTAGAAAAACTCCTTCACCTGCTTCCCGCCTCACTTCGTTGGTCTTCCGGTCCCCATCCTGTAACCTTCTCGACAGAATGGGGTCATGTGTGTACTGCTGCAGCCGATGACTGGTCTCAGTGGTGACCTGTTCACAAGCAGCATGTTACTGTTGAAACGTCATGATTCAGGCCAGATATTGGCTGTAGGGGCATAAGTGACTCCATTCATCCAGATGTTCACAGGCCAAAGACAGCTGGAATGTAGTATGGTCTTAACAAGTATAACACACTGCTACCCACACAAGCGCTGCAGATGGGGTGTGGAATAACGTAACTTAAAGGGAACTTGTTAGCACAAAATCAGCCCCTGCACAGCAAGCTGATGATGTTCTTATATGGGTCTTCTGTATGCGATAATCATCTTTATTCCCCGCTTCTGATGGAGACTGGTACCTTTTTGCTTGACGTAAAGGTTGCCATGCCCAAACCCTGCCTCACCTCCACTGGTTATCATTCTCTAGCACAGGAAAGGAGAGGCCAGGGTAGCCATTTGTATATACACTTGTGGTGACTCTTATGCCTTCTGTAAGTTCAGATGCAGCAAAAAGAAAAAGGTTGTATTGCCACAAAACCGAAGTGACTCCAAACTCTGCTTTATAAAGGGGCCACTGCCCAAAAAACAACACACTGTGTAGTGACTGATTCCAAAACATGGCATGCCAGTAGGCTTGAATGTTAGGCTACTTTCACACTCTAGTTTGGTACAGATCCGTCATGGATGTGCACAGACTGATCCGTCAATAACATTAACATAGCCAAGACGGATCAGTCTTGAACACCATTGAAATTCAATAGAGGAAGGATCCGTTTTCTATTGTGCCAGATTGTGTCATAGAAAATGGATCCGTCCCCATTAACTTACATTGTGTGTCAGAACGGATCCGTTTGGTTGTTTTGTCAGACAGACACCAAAAAACTGCAAGCAGCGTTTGTGTCTGCCTCCAAAGCGGAATGGAGAGGGAACTGAAGCAAACTGATGCATTCTGAGCAGATACTTTTCAATTCAGAATGCAAAACTGATCCGTTTTGGACAGCTTGTGAGAGCCCTGAACGGATCTCAAACGGAAAGCCAAAACGCCAGTGTGAAGCCTAATGCATACAGATCTTTACATGCATACTTTGCTGTAGATTTCACTCTTTGCAAAGGAAAACATTCAGTGCATATACACAACAAAACAAGCAGATATGCTACAAGTGAATGTGGTTTTGAAAATCCCTTTTTGCATGTATTGTACTGTATCAGTCTGAAGGTGGCCATATACTGTATATCTTTTGATGTGTTCTAAAATACAAACTGAGCAAATTCAGGAGCCAGTTTCTTAAAGTGCTGCCTCCAGGTTTGATGAATTTTTCAAAGGCACAAGTGGATTAAAAGAAAATAGTAAAATCTGTCCTTTTATACTTACTCTCCCTATATGATCCACTACTGATTTTGGCTTAAAAAAACTGCATAAAGCCTGAACATGTGGCAGCACCCTGGGGCTTCTGAGACTATCCTGTTAGTAATAATAGGCTGTGAGTCATGCCTTGCCTTTTTTCCCCCTTTGCTGAGACTTAAAAATCTGTAGCTTTAGGCCTCTTGCAAACCCCCCCCCAATGGATCTGCAAAAAAACAGAAGGTACTCCGTATGCCTTCCGTTTATAGAACAGTGTTATTATTGTCCGCATAACGGATGAGGATAAGACATGTTCTATCAGGGGCCAGCTGTTCCGTAAAAAACAATGCACATGGATGTCATCCGTATTTTTTGTGGATCCGTTTTTTTGCGGACCGCAAAATACTGAAAAAGCCATACGGTCGTGTGCAAGAGGCCTTTATCCTGAATCTATTCTAAAAGTTCCCTACAACACGTGCTCAATGTTGCAACAAATCTGCATATCTATAGCATCTCTTTCTACTTTTGTAAGTGAAAGGTTTGTGGTTGTGATGACATTTTCAGGGTCATTTGCCTCCAATATACCTCATTTTTAAAGAGCTGCACTAACAACTAGTCACATATGGTGGTGTAGTTTAAGCCTCATTCACAAGTCCGTGTTCCACAGACAGCACATGTACCCATTCATTGTAATGTGTGTATTCACACGGTCCGTGTTAGCACAGATGCATGCTCTATTTTATCAGTGTTCACGGATCCACCACTTATATTCTAGGGGTCTGGGAATACTACAGATGCTATCAGTGTTGTATGGATCATTAGGTAGAAGAGAATCTTTGAAAATTATTTTTCAGCTGTGCACAGTCAGTGAAACATGGATCCTTCATGGATGCATCACTGGCCACCTTCTCACGGATTGGAGCACTGGCACGGATGTGTAAATGAGGCTTTAGACCTCATGCACATGACTGTATGCGTTTTGCAATCTGCAAAATACGATTGACCCCTGTATTGCGTCCATGGTCCACATTTTATGGCCAAGAATAGGACATGTATCTTTTTGCAGAACAGACACATGGATGACATCCACGTTTGGCCATTTTTTTGGCGGACCAATAGATGTGAATGGGTCCATGTGCAATCTGCAAAAAATATGGTTCAGACACAGATATAAAATATGGTTGTGTGCATGAGACCTTAAAATGAAAATGCAGTGCAATCTGCAGACAGCATATTATTGAGCAGGGGCAGCTAAGAAAATTGCTAGTTCTATGGGAAATGAATCGGTATAACCTTTATTCATATGGATAGGTCATCAGTATCTGATCAGTGGGGCTCCAACACCTGGGGACCCCCGTCAATTAGCTGATTGTGAACGCACCGCTGCTTGCAGTAGCTCCGCTGGATACTTGCAGCTCGTCTTAAGCCATGTGATCTCCTGTTCATCAGTTTTATGCGGCCTACAGAATGGATGGACTGCATGTTTAAAGTAACAGGTTTTCTCTATACCACAGGCATGTTCGGGAGTGGGGGTTGTGTGCTTAAAGGCTCTATAGTTGGGGTTAAACAAGTTACCATGCATCTGATGGAAATCATAATTTGTTAGTCCATGAAATAACCACAAACAAAACATTTAGTGAATCCACGAATGCTACTTCTAGCTTTTATTTCGATGTGTTCAGCTACGAGAGCCAAAAATTTCTCCATTATCATCATTCAATGTGAATGACACAATACATGAGGGTCCAGTGCAGTAGGGGGACAGAGGGGTTGTTGACAAAATGCCACATGTATCTTTTTTCCTTATGTTTAAGTATTTGGTTGTACAGTTTTCTAACCCGCTCAAAAAAGGTACATGGCATAAAATACTATATTGCATACTATTTACATTTGAACATACAAGAGTAAATGGACCATTGTACAAAATACACAATACCTACAGATTAACTTAAGAAGCTTGTGTAGGAATGCCCCTTATCCATCTGCTCTCCCTCTCCTCATATTCTGTTAAGACGCACAATATTGTGTAGAGCTGAACCTTAAAACACAGGCTTTTGCTGTGGAATGACAGACGATTAAAAACTCGTGTGAGAAAAATAAAAAGCAAAGTGCTGCTAACTACATGGGAAAGGTCACATGTTTCCATTAATATCCAAATCCATGGAATTTCTAACATTTCATGGAATGTTAATTGTGCAAAATCTAACATTTATTGGGTTAAAGGTTTCTCTCTCCCCCTCCCCCAGCTTTAGGATAGGTCTTCATTATCAGATTGGTGGGAGTCTAATTCTTGGCAGCCCAGTCAATCAGCTGGTTGAAGGGGCTGTGGCCTCTTCTTTACTGACCAAGAAATAGCTCATTCTGCTCTATCACTAATAATCAGATAAAACAGCTGATCAGCCACAGCCTTGAGAGTCTGACTCCCCCAATATGATAGGAGTTGCCTATACTGATCCCAGAAAAAACCCTTTTAAATGTCTAAAGAACTTACACTGCCCTCCACTGTCCAACTGCTGCAATGACTGGGTGAAGATAATAACCTGGACCTTCCTAGCAGCCAGAGAATCCAACAAGGATTTTCCACTTAGTCTTTAAAAGGGTACATTGGGAGTTGTAGTCTTCTCACTTTACTTACCCCTTAAAATAAAACAACCCAAAAACCTTAAAATCATATTCCAATACATGTAGCACATAACTAGTAGTCATGTACTAAATTCATCTATTTACATGTAATGCATGGAGTTAATACTGTAGCGTTTACCTGACAAATACCAATCAGCTGTTCTTATAAATGGACAGCCCAGTGTGAAAATATTCATACAGAAAAAACACTCAGATATACAGCTAGCCGACAGTAATCAGATTTACAGGTAATTTACCACTCTGCTCAGACAGATTTTGCTCTGCAACTCCGCTAACGGGGCATAAGGGCTGAGTCACTGCCTGAGTCTAACTGTTCAACAAGGCAAAATGGAACCAGTCGAGCCATGTTTTTGTAACAACACAGCATGCCAGCGAAATCAATGTTCACAGCCTGTAGGCAATCATGGGAAAATAGTGTACAAGAAGACTTGATTGCAGGGATGGTACAGAGAAGACCGAGAGCTCTGAGGCTTGTTCACACATACACTGGGAGAAAATGGACTTAAATACTCTTTTTCCACAGCTTGAAGAAACCTTTCAGCCAGGAGATCAAGTATCCAGTCTTCCAAGGTATGAATATCATTGGAAGGGGATCTGAAAATGAGGTTAAATTGCAATCTTGCTAGGTCCGTTAATGCCCCTTAGATCCTGGCCTGTACAGGCTAAATGTTGAGTGATTACATTGCTTGGGGCTGAAGATCTGACATTATAAACAGTTAACACTTAAATACATAAGTTGTATTTCTAACCAGTGGCTTTGCTTGTTCAGTTCCAGGCATAGTCATGGTGAGATTGGTTCTGTTAATCATTGCAGTGCAAGGGGTCCACATTCCACAGCAATGAACTGCTCCCAGAAAGAACGATGAACAGTTGTGCTGACAATCACATACACAAAACATTGTCAAGAGAGGTCGTTCTCCAACTTGTTTTGCATTGAAAGCTCTCCTTCTGGAGACCGAACTCAGCTTCTGCTGGAATTCTGAAGTTCTTCTCGTAGCCATGTTGGCAAAGGTTGCCCCAGTCTGTTCAGCAACTTGGACAGTTCAATGTTGTTTTCCCGATAAAGGTCTGCAAGGTGACTCCGGGACTAAAAACAGAAGATGAAGCATGGTTATGGACAGGGGTTCTCAATGAGAACATAGGCAGTAGTTATTCCAGAAATTCTTAGTAAGCTACAGGTTCCTAAGACTCCTCTTATGAGACTCTAAACTTTCAAAGGCCTTATTCAGATGGCGGTAATGTGGGAGCATTTGATCATCCATATTACAGCTGCAAATGCCAGCCTGACTATGGGTCTAAGGATAGGGATATATGATGCTGTAAGTTCCTATGATTCTGTTAGGGTCCATTCACACATCTGCAAAATGGGTCCGAATCCGTTCCGCAATTTTGTGGAACGGGTGCAGACCCATTCATTTTCAATGGGGCCTGAATGTGCTGTCCCCATTCACACTTCTGCAAAAAATAGAACATGTCCAATTAGGCATTTTCTATTATAGTGCCGGCGATGTGCGGTCCGCAAAACACTTACGGACGTGTGAACAGACCCTTAGTTTGTGCCATTTAGGCTACATGCACACTACAGTGTGCCCCCCATGGGCGTATTGTGGCCCGCCTACAGCAGGTCCGCAATACACAGGCACCGCCCGTGTGCATTCCGCATCACGGACCCATTCACTTGAATGGGTCCGCAATCACGGAGATGCGGAACGGAGACACAGATCGGAACCCCGCAGAAGCACCATGGAGTGCTTCCGTGGTGTTTGTGGCCGTGCCCCCGCACTGCAAAAAAGTAGCGCATGCACTACTTTTTTGCGACGCAGATCGCGGACCCCATTCAAGTGAGTGGGTCCACGATCCGCATGCGGCTGCCCCACGGTCTGTGCCCATGCGTTGTAAGGGCTCCGTGCTGGTGCTGCGGTCTGCGTTTGTGTGCATGTAGCCTAAACCTGAGGCTGTGTCAGGATTGGAGCCTCTGATATGGACACTGAAATGCTTATCAAGCATCTGATTGAAGCTTTACTTCAACAGCTGAGATGATTTTAATATACCCAAGATAATTTAGTGCTTTGTCATTTAACATTAATATGATGTAAACTGAGAATATCTATGCTGTACAAAAGCATCATTGCCCCCTTGAATACTATACGCACAGCACCTGGAGAAGAGAGCAGATGTGCCTGTAAAAATGTGAATGGGACTGAGCAGCAATATCCCACAAAGACCATAGATGAGAGCTGTGCAGCGTCTAGTAAACTAGAGTGGGCATGTGCTGTGCTGCAGCCCCTTAGAAAACTCAGATTAAAAGCTATGTTCACCTTTGGGGGCAACTTTTCTTTTATTATTGCATTGTACTCCTTATGGAGGTAATTTTTTTTTCAATGGGTCTTTATTAAAAATATTGAGTACTTCTCTCTGTACAGAGATGAGATGCTCTATTAGCAGGATCTGAATTAGCAGGGAGCTGACAGCTCTTTATCTTTGCTCTCTGACATTATAAACATTCATTACTGCTCAGTCCTGATCTTACTGATGATAATGTGGCTTAAATAAGTATTTATGACCTCTTAGAGATAAACTGTTATGAGATGACACAAAAAATGAACGTAGGATTCATACAACTGTAAACAGTTAACCCTTTGTGACAGAACGGCTCAATATTAAAAAAAATAAAAAAAAATTGAAAAAAAATAGATTTTTTTTTTAGCCCAAAATTAGTAAAAATGCAATCATAGAAAAATGACCAGCGAAGGTGTACATAGCATGCCTTTTCCTATAGTTTTATTCTTCATATTTCAATAGTATAGGTGATGGTAGTGAACTATGCTATATTTTATTAAAGAAAAAGTGCCCCTTTCTACACTTAATCCCCCCTGCCTCACTGCTGTCTCTGGATAAATCCGTACACAGAACTCTGAGGAGGTGGAAGAAGTGAAGGAGACAAGATACGGCAGCAGCTACTATGTGGTGATTAATCTCTCCCCAGAATGGGTTGTCCGGTGAAAAAATTATTCAGCTCAGAGATTAAATAAATCACTCACTCAAAGGTGCAGCCACAAATGGTCTCTCTGCCCTTTCTGTTGTAAGCAGATTTCTTCAGTGTATGGATTTGATCGATTAATTCACAGACCGTGATGAAGGTAGAAACTGGGAGGGAGGGACGACGACTATAGAAACAGGCAATTAATAAAAATATTACAAAATTTGAAATTATCACCTATACTATTGACTTACAAAAAGTTAAACTTTAGGTATGCTTTAAACATTTATACAGAGATCTGCAACATGTAAAAGGAGGTTACTCATTTTATAAAGTGATGGGCATGTCCCTATGACCCCATCCTACATCTGAGGACTTCACCAATCCTGAGACGAAAGGGGGCCACAGCAGTGGTGCAATTAGGCATGCTTCTGGCTGCGAATGGAACTACAGCATAGGCCCATTCACGTGAGTGGGGCCGCACTGCATCATGTTGCAAGAAGGGAATACCCCTTTGATAAATATTGCAGAGATTACAACAAAGGTGTAAAGAATATTAACACAGACTCTAGGACGTCATCCATGTCGCATAGTTACTGCCATCTCCTATAGCGTACACTTAAAGTACTTGCAGAGAACTCACCGAAGGCTCCATTTCTGGGTATCTGCGACCCTTGCTTTTTCCAAGGCATTTGGTTTTCCCATTATCTATCACCTGACACCAGAATCCTTTTGCTTCATCAAACCTAGGTGAATAAAACATGTTGGTTAGTGTACCGCTGCCCATATACTATGATTCTGTATATCCAGATATAAATACAATATCTAACATACACGGATTTATGTATATATTAAAAATAATGAACTTCTATAGTCAATTCAGGGTATGAAAGGGAATCTGTCACCAGTGACCTCCCTATCCATTTGCATACACATATAGCTGTGGTTCACCTGATTAAAACACAATTTTTATTTTGCTGATCCGAGGCTTCGTTCCAGAGTTATAATTTTTCCTAATATGCAAATTAGGCATTTGGTGCAACAAGGGCATCACCATTGCTCTTGTTGCACACAAGCTCCACTCCTTTCTATGGCCAGCCCCTTCCTCGCTGTTCTGCCACTGCCTACCTTTGTTGATCAAAGCAGAAACGGAGGGGCTGGCCTTTAAAAGGAGTGGAGATTGGGTGCAACAAGAGCAATAGTGATGCCATCAATGCAAGAAAGGCCTAATTTGCATACTAAGAACAAGTATTAACTTGAGTACGGAGCCTCTGATGGAAAAAGAAAAACAATGTTTTAATCAGGTGAGAGGGTGCTGCCTTTAAAAGCACCTCTGAAAAGTAGTGGTGGGAGCTTCATGACAATGACTAGCTCTAGAGCGATCACAGCACTGGATATACATTACATTTCCTATTTACTGCACTGGTTACAAGCTCCTACACAGAAACTTACAGGACATAAACTCTCCTTGTGGAAGTACTTTCTGCAAGAACAAAAGTTTACTTGTGGAGAGGTGAAGCTGAGCTAGTGAGTGAAAGGGGTGCATTATGGAGAAGGAGTGGACAGACTAATGTGTTTATGTAAGAACGCCATCGTCAATACTACATGAACCTGAAACCTGCAATGCTGGAAACGCCATAGCCTACGATGACACACTAATAGGAATCGCACAATGGTTGTCCTTTCTGAAACCATTACTACAAATCATCAAATTGATTAGCAAATAGTTAAACATGCATAAAAGGTAGATTTACATGCAGATTATCGGGAATGAACGTTCCCGCAAAAGCATATTCTTGACAATCTGCCTGTCTAAATGTGCCGTCATCACCCTATGAACAAGCAAACCACTCGTTTATCGGATGATCCTGTCGTTTTTGCAGGCAGATCAATCATCGTTCCTGGGCAGCAGATGGCTCTGTCTAAATAGCGATCTGCTGCCCAGAAACAATGTAGCAGTATGAGGACTAACAATCGCAATAGCGATCCCCTGTCCTCATACTGTGAAGATCGCTGCATGTAAATGCAGCGGTCGCCTTCACTGAACGAGCAGCCAGCTGTCGGGAAGGAACGTTTCTTTACCGACAATCAGCTTTCTGGTCAGCGCGTGTAAAGGCATTCATAACCTGACCAGGTAAGTAGGTGACCATCACCTTGCCTGGTATGGTGTAAGCAAGAGCTGCAGCTTGTTCCATGAGTCCTCTATCCTTCCACTGAAAACTTACTTGAGGGCCTGTGTGTAATTGAAATGAGGAGTCACTCCCAAGAACTTCTGGACACCATCCATGGCTGCAGATGGGTTGTTACGCAATTCTTGGCCATCCACTATATAAAGCTGGTGGAGGGAAAAAGAAATAAAATTATCACCAAACTGCTTACACACTGAAATTCTGTAATAGACCGGGTGATAAATGGGATGGCTGGGAGCTAGCAATACCTGGTAAGACAGAAGGGATACTAAGTCATGAATATAAACGGGCCTTCTTCTGGGACTGTGCCAGTGAGCTCTGATGTCATCACTTCTCTATTCATTAGGGCACTTGATGTATGAAGCCCATTATGCACTACACAAACTGCCTCACAGAAAAATTGGTCTTGTTGCTCGTAACAATAACAACCAGAGTGCACAAGACGAATGAACACTGGAGTCTGACTGGTGAGTAGGGGCAATGAGGACCTTTCCATGTGTGATAAATTCTGCTACAGGAGGTCCACTGTGCCCAAAACTTTACAGATGTAGGAAAAAACAGGTTTCATCTATTCATATAGAGAAACTCTAGAACAGCTGTTGCAAAACTACAACTTGGACTCCTGTTTACAAGATCAGCAGTCGGACCCCCAGTGATCAGCTAGTTAGGGGATAACTTGGCACAACCCCTTCAAGTAAAATACCCTTTACACAGACCAAGAATCCGCCAGATAATCGCTAACAAATTATCTGGCGGACATTTGTCAGGTAATATGCTCGTTTGTGCAAGCAACTAAATCATTGTTTACCCATTTATCTAAACTAGAGTTGTTTTGATACAAAAATTTTAATTTGGATACCACGAGAAAAAAATAAAAACCGCCCAAAAAAAAAAGAAAAGCTGCATGCATTCCGCATTTTATGGAATGTCCGGCCCATGATCGAAGAGTCCTATCCTATTTTTTGGGGGGACAAGGCAAAAAGAAAAAAGCCGAATCGCGCAGTTTTTACTTTTACGGCATTCACCGCATAGAAGATATATTTTAATATAGTTTGGACTTTTCGGACGTGGCAATATTTTGGGAAAGGGGGTGATTTTTTAAACTTTTTTTTTTTTTTTTTTAAACATTTAATAACCATTTCCCCCCCTTAGGGGGCTAGAACCTGTCTTTTCACCCTGATAATCTATAGAGCTCTATTGGGGTGAATAGGACCTCACATTCTCCCTGCTGCCCTGTGCATAATACACACAGCAGCAGGGAGCTTACCATGGCAGGCAGCCAGGGCTGCCATGGTAACCGATCGGAGCCTTGCAATTACACTGCTGGGGCTCCAATCAGAAACTGCCACCAATGAGAGGAGGTGAGGGCACTCTGTGGCCATTGGCACCAATACTGGGGGGGTGGGAAGAGGGCGCACTGCACCACCAATGATAATTAACGGCACCCGAGGGGTTAATTGCCGCGGATTGCAGGTGCCGGCAATGTGTTTGTGCCGCCGCCTGCATTTGTAATGCATTAAACGTTAGTTATCATTGTTGGCGCAGTGGCTTCAGCCCCTCCCCTCCTCTGCCCTCTCATTAGAGGCAGTGGCAGCACAGGGGGGAGGGAGAGACTGCTTCCTTCTTCCCGTGCTGCTGAGGGAACATGGTCGTGCTGAGAGCAGCGCAATCCATGTTCTCTGATACTGGGCTGTGCAGTAGCACAGCCTAGTATCGATAAAAGACAAATCCCGGTATCATATCGATTTTGGGCTAAAAGTATCGATTCGGTATCGAAAGTTCGATACACGAAACAACCCTAATCTAAACAGCACTCTGTTGCTGGCAAACGAGTCTGCATGGGGATGAGCGATAGCATAGCTGTTGCTCCTTCCCATAATGTGGAGGAGATCTCTGCATGTAAATGCGCTGGTCTCCTCCACTGATGAGCAGGCGATTGTTGGGAACCAACGCTTCCTTCCTCACAATCGCCTGCTAAATCTTACCGTGTAAAGGGACCTAAATAAGCTGCATATAAGCAGTCCGCTGCTCACCAAGCAGCCCAGCTGAAGATATATTATGGATATATTATCATTTACGGAACGGGATATTCCTGCATCTAAATCTACAAGTCTGCCCTAACCAGCCTGGTGAGGTGGCTGCATCTAAGAGGACCATATAGGCTCTGCCGTTTCCATGACAGCACCAGATGCAGTGGGGTCCCAGAGGTAGGACCTGCCATCTATCAGACATTTATGACATAGTGTGTGAATGTGCCATGAATGTCTACAGTGGGAATAACCTTTTGAAGGGTTAGGGATTCTGCCCATCTGTTTTAGGGTATGGTCACATGGCAGATTTCTAAACTGTATTCCACACTTAAATCTGCATAAAATCTGTGTATTTTTTTTATGTCCCAGTGATTTGAATCCAGGCGACACCACTTCTTCACATGAATGGAACACATTGTGAGTGGACAGATTCGTGGCATGGCAAGCTGTACATCCACAGCAGAAACCCAAGGGCCTGATAGAAAAGTCTGCCATGTGACAATAAGCTTATTTATGATGCCTTACACTGAATAACTGCAGTGTACTATATTCCGCATCGCTTTACAGACATTAGCATCAAGCTGTCCCCAATGGGACTCACAATCTAAGGTCCCTATCAGTATGTCTTTGGAGTGTGGGAGGAAAACGGAGTACCCGGAGGAAACCCACGCAAACACGGGGAGAACATACAAAATCCATGCAGTGCTTGGTCAGATACGAAGCTAGGACCACAGTGCTAACCACTGAGCCACCCACGTCTTAGCCTAAAGGTTACCATAGCAAACAAAGACAGCTTCTGTCACACTAACCTGGCTCGTTGGGTAGTGGGTCAGCCATCTCTCCAGGTGAGTAGCATACCAACCAGGCACCAGGCAGCGGCTCTGCAGATTTTTCAGTTCATGTGGCGCATGTAAACCAGCCATAATGACTTGAGCAAAGGTGTAGTTGATTGCCACTGGATCACTGTGTGCTCGCTGGTGCTAACCAAAGAAAGCAAAAGAAGGTTGTCACCATATTGCAGCAAACACCATGCATCTAAAAAGCTTCACAAACTCGGAAAATTAACCCATCGGTACAAACGTTCTCGGACATTCTGTCTACTGCACCCTCACAATAGGCCAGCATGCCCTGTTTTGCAGAGATCACTTTCCAGCCTGTGGGGCAGCAGTCATATCCTGCCCAAGGTTTATTCTAATGAGAGATTACAGTTTATTCAAAATTGTATTGAGATGGTCAAGTCCAGGTGCCCAGGGCTTTACGTTCCTATTCAGACGAGGGGTGATCTGTGGGATTTCCAGACCAGGTTTATATAGTAATGGGTCTGGAGGAGCTGTAATGCCTTTTTCTTAAAGGGCTTCTGTGACCCCACTAAAGTGATTATTTTTTTTTGGGCTGGTGAAATTAGTTATATTGCGATATATCACAATATAATTGTGTTACTTACTTTGATCCAGCAGTTTCTTCAAAAAACGAAGTTTTATAATATGTAAATTCGGTCTCTACCAGCAAGTAGGGCGGCTACTTGCTGGTAGCTGCTGCAGAAATCCGCCCTCTCGTCGTGTTGATTGACAGGGCCAGCCGGGATCTCCTCCTCCGGCCAGCCCTGTCGGCATTTCAAAAATCGCGCGCCTCTGTTGATTCGGCGCAGGCGCTCTGAGATGAGGAGGCTCGTCTCCTCAGCACTCCCTCAGTGCGCCTGCGCCGATGACATCACCGAAATAGAAGACGTCATCGGCGCAGGCGCACTGAGGGAGTGCTGAGGAGACGAGCCTCCTCATCTCAGAGCGCCTGCGCCGAATCAACAGAGGCGCGCGATTTTTGAAATGCCGACAGGGCTGGCCGGAGGAGGAGATCCCGGCTGGCCCTGTCAATCAACACGACGAGGGGGCGGATTTCTGCAGCAGCTACCAGCAAGTAGACGCCCTACTTGCTGTTAGAGACCGAATTTACATATGATAAAACTTTGTTTTTTGAAGAAACTGCTGGATCAAAGTAAGTAACACAATTATATTGTGATATATCGCAATATAACTAATTTCACTAGCCCAAAAAAAAAAAAAATCACTTTAGTGGGGTGACAGAAGCCCTTTAAGCTTTTAGTCTCTCAAAAAAAGCCGTAGATAGTATTTGTCGCCTTGATTATTTCTGACAGGTCCATTTTAATCATCCTTTTTGTCCGCAAACAATAACATGTGTGTGGAAAGTGAGCCACTTGAATGAACTTCATAAGTGTCATAGCTTTCGTAAGATAAAGAAATGGCAAAGGGAAACCATATTTAGATGAAGTATTTCCCCCGAGCAGTTGGCTGCTAGTCACACCACACAGATTGTTCTTCACGCCAGAAAAAAGCAATTAACTTTGTATGCGTCTAGCAGAGATGACCAGGAATAGTTAAATCAATAAAGGAGATTAGCTGAAGCCCCTGCAGACAACCCCGGTCCTGGTTGTTGTAGATTTACTGTAATGAGCTTTTTCTGCAGCCACAAACACCGGTCATTTAGGCTAATAATGACAGAGCGAGAGAACGTCTGCACCGGCAATGCCAACAAACTATTAACCTTTAAGGACCTCTTCACAAACTAAATTCTAGACACCCCGGGGGCCACAAGAACTGGGACAGTAGCATCCCTAACCTCCAACGTCACCCAACTAAATTAACTTTCTCCTCTACAACTCCGATTCCTTTATATAAAGGCTGCAGATACTGTAATAGTAATCAAATCTTACTGGAGATCACATTTGGGCTCCTATCTTGCTCACAGGCCAAGCATTGACTGGCGCACGCGAGTGGTCCTTTGGATAGTATCCAGTTATATCGGTATTCTTGCGCATGTATCGAATTTAGGCTATGCTTTAAAGAGGACCTTTCATCAGGATAGCTCTAGTCTAATTATTATTCTACCTTATAGGGCGGCCCCCAGTTATGACACAGCTCTTTTTCCCTACAGAACCCCCCCGTTCGTCCGCTGTTGGTCCCGTATATTTCGGCGCCTTATAATATAATAAAGCGACTCGGTTATACTAGGAGGAGACTTCTATTTTCCCTGGGAGTGGTTATCTTCTCCCTGTTTGTGAGCACAACCAATCAGAGCGCCCCGCTGTTAGCCAGGGGGGTTTTGTAGAAAAAAATAAAGTGCCATGGCATCATTCGGGGCCGCCTTATAAGGTAACTTATAGCTAGCCTGATGAAGGGTCCTCTTTAAGAAGGGACTATCATTGTTTGTGGGAGTTTCTGCTATTGTTTTACTATTATATCTACATGTCTATTTTGTTGGTTTTGATTATTTTTGTTAGGGCAGATAGGGGCATGTTCAGGCATAGGTACTGGGACAGAGGGCACCTACCATCAAGGTGTTTCTCTGGGCTGAGCCAGTAATGGGGACGGTTCAGGGAGAGATTCCCCGTTACCCTGTCATGGTGTATTTCCTACCCCCCCCTGCTCTAAATTGTATTTTGGACATCTTAGCAGCACTTTTCCTGGGTATACGTATACAGGTCCTTCTCAAAAAATTTGCATATTGTGATAAAGTTCATTATTTTCTGTAATGTACTGATAAACATTAGACTTTCATATATTTTAGATTCATTACACACCAACTGAAGTAGTTCAAGCCTTTTATTGTTTTAATATTGATGATTTTGGCATACAGCTCATGAAAACCCAAATTTTCTATCTAAAAAAATTAGCATATTTCATCCGACCAATAAAAGAAAAGTGTTTTTAATACAAAAAAAGTCAACCTTCAAATAATTCTGTTCAGTTATGCACTCAATACTTGGTCGGGAATCCTTTTGCAGAAATGACTGCTTCAATGCGGCGTGGCATGGAGGCAATCAGCCTGTGGCACTGCTGAGGTGTTATGGAGGCCCAGGATGCTTCGATAGCGGCCTTAAGCTCATCCAGAGTGTTGGGTCTTGCGTCTCTCAACTTTCTCTTCCCAATATCCCACAGATTCTCTATGGGGTTCAGGTCAGGAGAGTTGGCAGGGCAATTGAGCACAGTAATACCATGGTCAGTAAACCATTTACCAGTGGTTTTGGCACTGTGAGCAGGTGCCAGGTCGTGCTGAAAAATGAAATCTTCATCTCCATAAAGCTTTTCAGCAGATGGAAGCATGAAGTGCTCCAAAATCTCCTGATAGCTAGCTGCATTGACCCTGCCCTTGATAAAACACAGTGGACCAACACCAGCAGCTGACATGGCACCCCAGACCATCACTGACTGGGTACTTGACACTGGACTTCAGGCATTTTGGCATTTCCCTCTCCCCAGTCTTCCTCCAGACTCTGGCACCTTGATTTCCGAATGACATGCAACAGTCCAGTGCTGCTTCTCTGTAGCCCAGGTCAGGCGCTTCTGCCGCTGTTTCTGGTTCAAAAGTGGCTTGACCTGGGGAATGCGGCACCTGTAGCCCATTTCCTGCACACGCCTGTACACGGTGGTTTTGGATGTTTCTACTCCAGACTCAGTCCACTGCTTCCGCAGGTCCCCCAAGGTCTGGAATCGGTCCTTCTCCACAATGTTCCTCAGGGTCCGGTCACCTCTTCTCGTTGTGCAGCGTTTTCTGCCACACTTTTTCCTTCCCACAGACTTCCCACTGAGGTGCCTTGATACAGCACTCTGGGAACAGCCTATTCGTTCAGAAATTTCTTTCTGTGTCTTACCCTCTTGCTTGAGGGTGTCAATGATGGCCTTCTGGACAGCAGTCAGGTCGGCAGTCTTACCCATGATTGCGGTTTTGAGTAATGAACCAGGCTGGGAGTTTTTAAAAAGCCTCAGGAATCTTTTGCAGGTGTTTAGAGTTAATTAGTTGATTCAGATGATTAGGTTAATAGCTCGTTTAGAGAACCTTTTCATGATATGCTAATTTTTTGAGATAGGAAATTTGGGTTTTCATGAGCTGTATGCCAAAATCATCAATATTAAAACAATAAAAGGCTTGAACTACTTCAGTTGGTGTGTAATGAATCTAAAATATATGAAAGTCTAATGTTTATCAGTACATTACAGAAAATAATGAACTTTATCACAATATGCAAATTTTTTGAGAAGGACCTGTATATAACATTAGCTCCTTTTTGGGTGCTTTTTATAATATGATTTATATTAAAAGTTAAGTTTTTTTGGTGCATGCTTTCTTTGATTCAGATCACATTTGGGCCACTCCTTGTCACAGCATTTTGGTTGTGGCACTAACACGGGCAAACCAGAATGTGCTGGATCAAGCCTGAAGAAGGGTTTAAAGAGGACATATGCAATCAGTGCCACCAGTGTCAGACAATACTTTGACCCCCTTCCCCCACACACACACTCCCCAAACTGGTAACAACCATCTGGAACTTAATTGCAAACTTCTAGCAATTAATTGATAACTTCTAGCAGGAATAATAAAAAAGGAATGGTACAACAGACTAAAAATAGATGCTGAGAATTGTTCTTACATGGGGAATAAAAGTAGTTACTAAAACACATACAGTGGATCTAAAAAGTCTACACACCCCTGTTATAATGTCAGGATTCTGTAATGTAAAAAAAATTAAATGAGACAAAGATAAATCTTTTCAGAACTTATTTTATGTGACCTATGAACTGTACCACTCAATTGAAAAAACAAAAATCTTTTAGGTAGAGGGAAGAAATAATAATAATAATAATAATAATAATAATAATAATATGGTTGCATAAGTGTGCACACCCTTAAACTAATACTTTGTTGAAGCACCTTTCGGTTTTATTACAGCACTCAGTCTTTTGGGGTATGAGTCTATCAGCATGGCACATTTTGACTTGACAAGATTTGCCCACTCTTCTTTGCAAAAACACGCCAAATCTGTCAGATTGCGAGGGCATCTCCTGTGCACAGCCCTCTTCAGATCACCCCACAGATTTTCAATTGGATTCAGGTCTGGGCTCTGGCTGGACCATTCCAAAACTTAAATCTTCTTCTGGGGAAGCCATTCCTTTGTTGATTTGGATGTATGCTTTGGGTCGTTGTGCTGAAAGATGAAGTTCCTCTTCATGTTCAGCTTTCTAGTAGAAGCCTGAAGGTTTTGTGCCAATATTGACTGGTATTTGGAACTGTTCATAATTCCCTCTAGCTTAACTAAGGCCCCAGTTCCAGCGGATAAAAAACAGCCCCAAAGCATGATGCTGCCACCACCATGCTTCACTGTGGGTATGGTGTTCTTTTGGTGATGTGCAGTGTTGTTTTTGGGGCAAACATATCTCTTGGAATTATGGCCAAAAAGTTCAACCTTGGTTTCATCAGACCATAACACCTTTTCCCACATGCTTTTGGGAGACTTTAGATGTGTTTTTGCAAAATGTAGCCTGGCTTGGATGTTTTTCTTCAGAAAAGGCTTTCGTCTTGCCACTCTACCCCATAGCCCAGACATGAAGAATACAGGAGATTGTTGTCACATGTACCACACAGCCAGTACTTGCCAGATATTCCTGACGCTCCTTTAATGTTGCTGTAGGCCTCTTGGTAGCCTCCCAGACCAGTTTTCTTCTCATCTTTTCATCAATTTTGGAGGGACGTCCAGTTCTTGGTAATGTCACTGTTGTGCCATATTTTATGGCCAGTGTTTCATGGTATATCTAATGCATTAAAAATTATTTTGTAGCCTTCTCCTGACTGATACCTTTTAACAATGAGATCCCTCTGATGGTTTGGAAGCTCTCTGTAGACCATGGCTTTTGCTGAGCTTTATTTGGGGTTAATCAGAGGCACTTCAAATGATGGCAGGTGTATGCCGACTCCTATTTAATATGATTTTGAATGTGATTTCTCAATTCCGAACACAACTACATCCCCACATTTATGCAACCACATTATTAGATTTTTTTTTTGTTTTATTACCTCCGCCTAAAAGATTTCAGTTTGTTTTTCAATTGAGTGGTACAGTTTATAGGTCACATTAAGGCCTCATGCACACGGCCATGTTCCACGTCCGAGAGCGGTCCGTGGTAACCCGGTCGGGATTCCTGTTGACAGCAGGAGCGCACTGAGTCATTGGTTGCTATGACGCCGTGCGCTTAATGCCGCTGCTGCACTACAGTAATACACAAATAAATTCAGCAGAGACTTGTTTCCAGCGCAGAGCTATTGCTCTTCTACTAGATATACCCAGGCAGCCCCCCCCCCCCCCACCCGATGTTAGCATTGGAGCATCTCATGCTCCGATGCGCTCCCTTGCCCTGCACTAGATCGCAGCACAGGGCAAGGACTCTTGTTTACAATAACACACTGCTGGGCAGAAGCTTCCGCCCGGCAGTATGTTCGGTAACGACACCAAGATTCCTGGCAGCCCCAAGGAGAGTCCAGTTCGTCACCGGAACGCCTGAAAATGCCTTTGCCCTGCGCGATTTAGCGCAGGTCAAAGGAGAGCATCGGAGCATGAACTGCTCCTATGCTCAAGTCAGGGGGGCTGCCTGGGTGAAAATGGAGGTATGTCCTGGTTCAACTTTGAACCCGGACAACCCCTTTAATTGGGATTAGAATATCAGTATAGTCGAGACTGAACTTATATACAGTAATTCGTCACTTCCAGCATGCCCAATGCCCTCCTTACTATAAATAATGGAACCATGTAACTAGCGGTCACTTTTGGGACACCCCTTGTTACACCTTCTTGGGATGCACCATTAACTGAATACTACAATCAGCACAGCTCTGTAATGACCCATCTCTAATAAATTATATATATTCCTGTGTTTTCTACATTGCCCACTTCGTCATACCAGTGTAATAAAACCTGGGTTTGTGATATGTGAAACTAATATACAATGACTTCAAACGTATTATTAAGTGTGCGGTCGCGAGTAAAAGGTCAGCGAACTGTGGATTAATATAATAACAGTAATTAATCTTTCCAATTCACTCTCATTATATTCACTACCCATACAGCAATTAAACATAGAAATTTCATTTACCTGGTACCAAGAATAGGCCCGATCGGCAGGATTAATCAGGATGACGATAATCTTGGCTCCGGGCAGGAGAGCAGCTGCGCGTTTTGGTACCACTTCTAAGTCAAAGTAGTTTGCACTTTTCTCAAACATGAAGTCTGTGCTGGCATTAGAGGGCATGGGGAAAAAATCCATGTACCTAGAGATATGAGTAAAGTGGTGACGGGTCACTGATGTGGGTTCAGTAGAGAAAGAAAAAGATATCTATACAGAGTTTTACGGTGCATTTACCAGTCAATGCCTTTGTGGTAGTTTATACCATTGAAAAACTGAATTTCTTCAAAGGTGACAGGGCTCTGGAAGTTGCTGGTGACAGCCTGGTGCATGTTGAGGAAGGAGTACAGGGCGGTTGTACCTGTGGAAGAATGAAAGAATTACAGAAAGGGTCTGATTCTTGTGGATGTCACTGTACGCATTGCATAGGATGAAAAACACAGCAAAAAAAATAAAAATAAAAAAAATAAATGAAAACTTGACATGCTGCAGGTTTAAAATCTGCCCTAATAGGTCAGTTTCCGCAGTGTATGGATGAGTTCTTGTAACATCTGATCCACTTTTCTGGTGTTGTTTTACCATCCACATTTTCATGAGGTATCGGCTGACCAGTAATCTTTTTCTCAGGATTAAATAAATGGAAATTCCCAGTACACTTACCAGTCTTTTGGGGCCCAACAACAAGAAACTTGGGCAACCTGTCACACGTCTTCTCCTTTGACCAGATGTCCTTATGCCTCTTGTCGCCACATGGGTTCTGGGATAAGAGACAATATGCATTGGTGGCTTAAAGTGAAGTTTGCTGTGCAATTGGGTGGCACGCAGTTGTCAATTAACCCCTTAAAGACTGGGCCTATTTTCATTTTTGCATTATTTTTTTCCCCACGTTGCAATTGCCATACCTTTATTTTTCCTGTCACATTTTTTTGTGGGACAAAATGCATTTCTAAAGCCACCTTTTAATTTACCATGTCTTGTATTAGAAAACGGCAAAAAAAAAAAAAAAAGAAGCTGTATAAGGGTTTGTTTTTCACGTAACGAACTGTAGTTTTTACTGGTACCATTTTTGTGGTACGTATGACTTTTTGATCACGGTTATTCAAATATTTTTTATTTTGGCAAATCTCCTGTTTTTCTTTTTTTTTTTTTTTCTCCTGTTCCGGCGTTCACCACACAGGAAATTTTAAAAACATTTCTGTCATTTTTTAATGCTTATATATTTTTATATGTAAAATTTGAAGGGGCGGGTGATTTAAACAGTGTATTTTTTTAATTAAAACTTTTTTTATTTTTTTATTTTTTAGGGGTCTAGTACATAGGATCGTTTGATCCGTTCTCCTTTTCACCCTAAGATCTCTATTAGGGGGAATAGGATTTTTACACTTTCAATTCTGAGCTACGCCTCGTGCATAGTTCCGCATGGAGATTACCATGGCAGGCCTGAAAGGCTTCAGCAGTGTCTAGGCTGCCATGGCGACCAATTGGAGCCTCGCAATTTCACTGCTGGGGCTCCGATCGGATACATGTATGGGATAATGCGTTAAGGGGTTAATTCATACATTTCCTAGCAGAATATAGTATCTTTTTATAACTCTTCATCGTGCCGTTCCTCTCTTATACATTTCCATTCATAAGAGCCTAAAGGTTCACTTAAAGTGAAGATACGGGTCTTCCATTTTGCAATCTCTGGACTTCATTAGTAGGTAAAAAGAAGAGACAGTATGGCACAGTATAACCATAAATACACGTCCACTGGCTGAAAGCACAGGAGAAATGGAACATCCTTCATTCCCTCTAAAACCTTTGGAGTGAGGCGGATACGAATTGGTATGTAATCATCATGACATGTCTGAGTGTTACATAATCAGTGAATACACTTACCTGCCACAGTGGGTTCTTCTCTTGGGGGAAGATCTCAAAATATCTCTTTGCAAGGTGGACGGGCGGCAGAGTCTGTAGTCTGAGGTTGGTCCAGCACTGCACAAACTTTACTAGGCTTTCAAATGTGTAAAGCCCCAGGCGGTCATTGCCGTAGTTAGAAAGATGTGTCATGAAGATGCTGATCTGTAACAGACGCACACAGGGAATGCCATCTAGGTTAACTCTCCTAAGTAGAGCACTTGGCTGTATAAACACACATCTATTATTAATGCGCCGCGCAGAGAGATAAGACGACGGCAGAGGGCGAGGTGCTGCGGGATTTCAGACCTAGGTCCAATTTTCTGGTTAGAATTCACATCCATGTGATGTACAGAAGTCTTTTTTGACATTAACATGACATTACAGAACTAGAACCGGTGAATATTTCATGACCTCGCCATGGCGCGGTGCTGAATATTTCAGTGGAGAAGGATGGGGGGGGGCCTGCGTTCTGCTCTACTTGTGCATCCAAGTTCTCTCTTCAGAGACCACGGCTTGCACTGGGATACACTGTAACCTACTATGGAATCCAAACTATTCAACAATGCTGAAATGCAAACTAAAGTCTCCATGTCTTAAATAAAGTTTCCCATGTATTTAACTGTCCTTTTATTAAATCTGTAAAAGAGAAATAACGTTCTAGCGATTTATTTTTGTAAACTTTCATGTGGACGGACATATTGCCGAACATTTCCTTCAGCAGGGTGTGTTCGCTTTATAGCAGCAGCAGCGAAAGGGAGTGGACAGAAATATCATGGCTTAGGAGTCTCCAGGAAGTAAGGGACACTAGGCCTCTCCACCAAAGAGCGACAGGGGAGATACGTGATGCCACCTCATTTAGGTCTACAACAGTGCAGGAGGAAACGAGACAACACGGGGAATCCACTTGCAAAAAAAGAAGTGCTCTTTACTTACCTGGCCCTTGCCCCAGTTCTAACAGCTGGGTTCGGTTAACAGGGCTGAAGCAATGACCTCACGTTGACAAGTGACCGCTGCAACCAATTACTGGCCTCAGCAGTGCACTGAAGAAACAGGACAACCCCTTTAAGCCCCCCACCCTCTGCGGACTCTGTCCGAGTCTACACAGCAAAACACAAATGAGAAGCAGAAAACAGGAGGCACTGGTGTAAAAACTGGAATAAATCACTATTACACTTATTTTATATTCTTCCCTTAAAAATAACCCCAAAACCAGAACAAAAACACACAAAAATGATACTTGTCTTTATAAAGACGTATGTATATATGTATGTTTCGCAATCACTCAAAAACGCAACCATCGATTTCAACCAAACTTGGTATACACATCCCTTGCTACCTGGAAAGAAATCTTGTGGGGGGTCACAGCTCTCTAGGACGTAGCGTTCCTGAGATATTCCCAAATTCCTTTCTCTTCATATCCCAACTGCCATACACAGTCACATGTCCCTTATCAGCCAATAGAAGCTTGCAGGCCCTTAGTCTCCACATACACACAGTTTTACTCCAGGTTTCCATAACAAGCCAGTCATTTTTTTCTTCACTGCTGTAGGTCAGCTTTAGGCTAGGGCTGCACGATACATATGGCACAACTACACTTTTACATGCATCCATCTTCGCAGTCATAGCATATCACAGTGCAACACCATAGCCCATTATAAAAATTGTGCGGAGGACCCCCGAAGGGGGGCGGGCCCCTGAGGAGGACCCCCGAAGGGGGGCGGGCCCCTGAGGAGGACCCCCGAAGGGGGGCGGGCCCCTGAGGAGGACCCCCGAAGGGGGGCGGGCCCCTGAGGAGGACCCCCGAAGGGAGTGGGGTGCTGTGAAACTCATTGTTAAAGGGGCGGGCTGCTGTGGAGGTCCCATTTTAACCACTTCAACCCCGCTAGCTAAAACCCCCTTAATGACCAGGCCACTTTTTACACTTCTGCACTACACTACTTTCACCGTTTATCGCTCGGTCATGCAACTTACCACCCAAATGAATTTTACCTCCTTTTCTTCTCACTAATAGAGCTTTCATTTGGTGGTATTTCATTGCTGCTGACATTTTAACTTTTTTTGTTATTAATCAAAATTAATTTTTTGCAAAAAAATGACATTTTTCACTTTCAGCTGTAAAATTTTGCACAAAAAAAAACGACATCCATATATAAATTTTTCGCTAAATTTATTGTTCTACATGTCTTTGATAAAAAAAAAATGTTTGGGCAAAAAAAAAAAAATGGTTTGGGTAAAAGTTATAGCGTTTACAAACTATGGTACAAAAATGTGAATTTCCGCTTTTTGAAGCAGCTCTGACTTTCTGAGCACCTGTCATGTTTCCTGAGGTTCTACAATGCCCAGACAGTAGAAAACCCCCACAAATGACCCCATTTCGGAAAGTAGACACCCTAAGGTATTTACTGATGGGCATAGTGAGTTCATAGAACTTTTTATTTTTTGTCACAAGTTAGCGGAAAATGATGATTTTTATTTAAAATTTTTTTTTTCTTACAAAGTCTCATATTCCACTAACTTGCGACAAAAAATAAAAAATTCTAGGAACTCGCCATGCCCCTCACGGAATACCTTGGGGTGTCTTCTTTCCAAAATGGGGTCACTTGTGGGGTAGTTATACTGCCCTGGCAATTTAGGGGCCCAAATGTGTGAGAAGTACTTTGCAATCAAAATGTGTAAAAAATGGCCTGCGAAATCCGAAAGGTGAACTTTGGAATATGTGCCCCTTTGCCCACCTTGGCTGCAAAAAAGTGTCACACATGTGGTATCGCCGTACTCAGGAGAAGTTGGGCAATGTGTTTTGGGGTGCCATTTTACATATAACCATGCTGGGTGAGAGAAATATCTTGGCAAAAGATAACTTTTCCCATTTTTTTATACAAAGTTGGCATTTGACCAAGATATTTTTCTCACCCAGCATGGGTATATGTAAAATGACACCCCAAAACACATTGCCCAACTTCTCCTGAGTACGGCGATACCAGATGTGTGACACTTTTTTGCAGCCTAGATGCGCAAAGCGGCCCAAATTCCTTTTAGGAGGGCATTTTTAGACATTTGGATCCCAGACTTCTTCTCACACTTTCGGGCCCCTAAAAAGCCAGGGCAGTATAAATACCCCACATGTGACCCCACTTTGGAAAGAAGACACCCCAAGGTATTCAATGAGAGGCATGGCGAGTTCATAGAAATTTTTATTTTTTTGCATGAGTTAGCGGAAATTGATTTTTTTTTTGTTTTTTTCTCACAAAGTCTCACTTTCCGCTAACTTAGGACAAAAATTTCAATCTTTCATGGACTCAATATGCCCCTCACGGAATACCTTGGGGTGTCTTCTTTCCGAAATGGGGTCACATGTGGGGTATTTATACTGCCCTGGCTTTTTAGGGGCCCTAAAGCGTGAGAAGAAGTCTGGAATATAAATGTCTAAAAATGCATTTGGATTCCGTGAGGGGTATGGTGCGTCCATGTGAGATTTTATTTTTTGACACAAGTTAGTGGAATATGAGACTTTGTAAGAAAAAACAAACAAAAAAAAATATATATATTTCCGCTAACTTGGGCCAAAAAATGTCTGAATGGAGCCTTACAGGGGGGTGATCAATGACAGGGGGGTGATCACCCATATAGACTTCCTGATCACCCCCCTGTCATTGATCACCCCCCTGGTAAGGCTCCATTCAGACATCCGTATGATTTTTACGGATCCATGGATACATGGATCGGATCCGCAAAACACATGCGGATGTCTGAATGGAGCCTTACAGGGGGGTGATCAATGACAGGGGGTGATCAGGGAGTGTATATGGGTGATCACCCCCCTGTAAGGCTCCATTCAGACGTCCGTATGATTTTTACGGATCCATGGATCGGATCCGCAAAACACATGCGGAAGTCTGAATGGAGCCTTACAGGGGGGTGATCAATGACAGGGGGTGATCAGGGAGTGTATATGGGTGATCACCCGCCTGTCATTGATCACCCCCCTGTAAGGCTCCATTCAGACGTCCGTATGATATTTACGGATCCATGGATACATGGATCGGATCCGCAAAACACATGTGGACGTCTGAATAGAGCCTTACAGGGGGGTGATCAATGACAGGGGGTGATCAGGGAGTGTATATGGGTGATCACCCGCCTGTCATTGATCACCCCCCTGTAAGGCTCCATTCAGACGTCCGCATGTGTTTTGCGGATCCGATCCATGTATCCGTGGATCCGTAAAAATCATACGGACGTCTGAACGGAGCCTGACAGGGGGGGTGATCAGGGAGTTTATATGGGGTGATCAGGGGTTCATAAGGGGTTAATAAGTGACGGGGGGGGGGGGGGTGTAGTGTAGTGTGGTGTTTGGTGCTACTTATTACACAGCTACCTCTGTCCTCTGGTGGTCGATCCTAACAAAAGGGACCACCAGAGGACCAGGTAGCAGGTATATTAGACGCTGTTATCAAAACAGCATCTAATATACCTGTTAGGGGTTAAAAAAAAAATCTGATCTCCAGCCTGCCAGCGAGCGGTCGCCGCTGGCAGGCTGGAGATCCACTCGCTTACCTTCCGTTCCTGTGTGCGCGCGTTCACAGGAAATCCCGGCCCTCGCGAGATGACGCATATATGCGTGACTCTGCGCAGGGCTGCCGCCTCCGGACCGCACATTTGCGTTAGGCGGTCCGGAGGTGGTTAAGAAGGCTAGGCACTGTGGGTGGGGAGGCTGTGGAGTTCACGGTTATGGGGATACTGTCGATATCTTAACGACACACACAAACATAACGTGAAATAAATGAAATAAAACCGTCCGAAGCCGGGTCCTTCTGTAGTAATAATAATAATAAATATTATATCAGGGGGTTCTATGACGGCCATTAAGTGGGTATGTAGTGTGTGATATAACACGTTTCCTTGCGGCTGTACGTGCCGCGGGATGCTCTCCAGTAACTGTGGAAACAGTGCAATGAAGGTGTGAAGCGACATCATTCACACAAACAACCATTACTTTCCTGTTCTCGTCTTGATTACAGGCTTCACTTTCATATTCTCCTGCAGCTTTCCTAGCCCGTGGCAGAAAACAATCCTTCAATTCTCTCTACGAGGTCTACACTTGAGCCTGCTATCTAGACCAAAACATTTCTCAGGGTTCAGAGATATATATTTATATATATATATATATATATATATATATATATATATATATATATATATATATGAATGTTTGTTCAGTAAATACTAAACTGTACTCCCTTGAAATAACTATGCATCGACATTCCTCTGTTGTCACTCCAGGAAATCTATGAATAAATTATCAGCTGGGTGTTACCGATCCGCAAAAAAAAAAAAAAAAAAAACGGAAGCTGCCAGTGTGCCTTCCGCAATTTGAACAGAACGGACGGCCTATTATAGAAATGCATATTCTTGTCCACAAAACGGACAATAGGACATGCTATATTTTTTTTTGCGGGCCACGGAACGGAGCAAAGGATACGGACAGCACATTGAGTGCTGACCGCATGTTTTGCGGCCCCATTGAAGTGAATGGGTCTGCAGCCGAGAAAACCGGTTGTGTGCATGAGGCCTTAGTCTAAAGGTTTTCCATTATTGTCCTTTTGAGGACAATTGCTACAGCCTTCATGCCACAATTGTAGCATAAAATTCCCAGGTTCTCTTCCTTATGGAGGAGTACGTATACAGAAAGTCAATGAGGGACATTTATCAAGACTGGCATTCCCATATGCCAGTCTCGATCCCTCTGCACCAGAGTGAGATGCGCCTAATTGATTAGCAAGCAGATTCCTCTTAATAAATGAGTGGCACCTCTCGCAGTCTGTGCACCAGAAACTGAAGTCTGCTCCAGTTAGTAGCTAGCACAGACTTCAGCTATAACTTGCGCCAGTTTCTGGCATTAGTTGTAGTAAATTCAGCTGGCAGTACTTGGCCCCTCTCCTCCTGCAAACCCCACCCCTTTTCTGAAGACAGCAGAAAAGTGGTGAAAGGCTTGAAAAGTCACAAATTATGGCGCAAGTATAATTGTTACTTAGATGCCTGCATTTCTGTAATCACATTTCTTTCCATGCCTGGTCCAAATCTAACTTCCTAATACACATACTGTATAAACCCACGGTGTGGTCATGTTCTGCCATAGTGTGGCACATGCCCAGATCCGCAGGGTACATTCTAGTAGATAGACCTGTTCATAACAAAAGTATAAAGGGCCGTCATGACATGGAAGGACCACACGGAGAGACCTCTTATCATAGTGTCCAAATTCAAAGGGCAAAGTTAGTATGGAAAGTCAAACATGAAGAACTGCAATAGTACATCGTACATTCCTTCAAACGGTGAAAAGTACATTAAAACAGATAACTTTATGAGGACCATGAAGAGGTTCAGACACCGTAAGGAGATTTATGAAGTAGTCGGAAGGCGGCCGGAGCCGCCATTAAACTCTCTACACCGATACACATATCTATCCAATGCTTAAGTACTGGTGACAAAACCGGCGAACATGACTATCCAGGAATATTGAAAGTTATCTGACGATGGAGAGCGTCTCCTGGAGCGGCATTACCACTAATATTACCAATGTACCCAGGGTGACCAGTTAAGTGATGCAGCCCACCATCTCTTCCCAGATGTAAATCAATAGATGTTTGGATTTATTAAAATATTTTAAATGAAAAGGACATACAGATTCTTAACCAAGTAAAACATACTGCAATATGTAAGTATATGCATGTTAGCTCTTACCGGGTTCAACAGAACGGTCAGGAACAGTTCCCCACCGCGGATGGACTTGTCAAGCTCTTTCGAACCTCCCGGATACTCATTGTAGAATATAGTATGAGTGAAAAGTCCACACGTCTGTCGGGGTAAAACCTTGAGGCAAAATAGATTGCAGTAGCTTACTAGTTATACTTTTTATGGCTATAACACTGTTCATCTCACTGAGGTGGTCGCACGCGCTCAGTTCTATCCTTCAACTGTCAGCAGCCTGTCTACTGTTAGAAGCTGTGACAGTTACAGGTAGAGAGCTGCAGCAGAAAGGGCATGCTGCTGAGAAAGGGCATGGTCCTGTGCTGCCAACCTGAAAAAAATCTAGCAGAGCAAATAGAGAATTGAATGGGGGGAGGGGGGAGGGGGGGGGGCAACTCTGGATCCATGAGACATACAGGGCTGGTTCTAGCTTTGATAGAAAAAGAAAGCCAGACACTACATGCTGTCTGATTTTCATTAATCATGGGCTAACCCATAACACACCATAAGGCCTCATGCACACGACCGTTGTGTGCATCTGTGGCCGTGGTGCCGTTTTCCGTTTCTTTTCACTGACCCATTGACTTTCAATTGGTCAGTGGAAAAATCGGAAAATGCACCGTTTGGCAGCCGCATCTGTGATCCGTGTTTCCTGGCCGTGAAAAAAATATGACCTGTCCTATTTTTTTCACGGCCAACGGTTCACGGACCCATTCAAGTCAATGGGTCCGTGAAAAATCACGGATGCACACAAGATTGTCATCCGTGTCCGTGATCCGTGTCCGTTTTTTCCTATCATTTCAATGACAAACTTGACTTAGATTTTTTTTTTTTTCATTTTTCATGTCCGTGGATCCTCCAAAAAACAAGGAAGACCCACGGACGAAAAAACGGTCACGGATCACGGACCCCGTTTTTACGGACCTTAAAAAAAAAACGGTCGTGTGCATGAGGCCTAAGGCTGTGTCCACACACACTGGTAACGCTGCAGATTTTCCGCCCAGATGTGTAGGTGGAAAAAATTCAGCAGTGTAATACATATGGAGCAGAAAAATAACCAGGTACAAATGGATGTGCAGGGAAGACCTTCAGGTTGGGGCATGTCAATGCTTCATGTGGATTGTCAACTTCAGATTTCGCCAATGCATAAGGCGAAATTCAAGGCAAAGCCACAATAAAATCCACATGCAAAAAAATGCTGATTTTGCAGCGAAATCCGCTGTGTATATTATATAGTGTATCTCTGTCGGCGGTTTCACATTTTTTTCTATACATTCAGGATTATTTCACTACATGCGGACATGATTAGAGATAAACGGGTCAACAATTGCAGTTACCTCCGTCCAACCCCATGCAACTCACAAAGGGGAGTTTCTCACCATGATGTTGTTGTGGACAAATCCTCTCCGGTGGCGGGCAGGTCTCAAGTGAGGGTATTCCTCTGTGCTGGTGACATGGATGTTCCAGACAGATTGCCAAGCTTCATAAAGTTGACTATGTACAGGGTAAACTCCAGAATGATGGGGTGCCACCGCATATCCCAAGTCTATGGGGATACCATGTTCCTAAAAATCCAACGGTATAGCAGATTGGTAAGGAAGCGGGAGGGAAATAGAACTAAATCAAACCAAGAGAACAAATCATTTTATGACCACTGCAAAAATGAGCTAAAGGGGTTGGCCAACCTATGCCTAAAATAACAGATTGTGAACTTTACCCCAGCTCTGAAGCTGAAAGCTGCCCCAACACAGCAAACCTTCACCTGATGACTTCCTTGGGCTGTTTCTGGCTTCCTCCACTATAGCGCAAGAGCTTAATGATAAGCGGACTGTCCGGAGAGGATTCTACTGCCTGGATGTGCGTAGGACATATCCAGTTACGATTAAGCGCCTGCATTGTAGCGAACAAAGCCAGAAACAGCCCAAGTAAGCGGTCACATGAACAAGTCACTTGGCTTCCGCCATCTTGGGTCTTATGAACGTGTTGACATGGCCAATACTAAGGCAGCAGGGATCTTCATCTTCAGAGATGGGGTACACTATACAATCAGTTACTGGCAAGCCCTAGTAACTATGATAATACATGTACAGAATATATACCCGACTCCAGGTCATTGCCGATACTCACCCCCACTATGTGCCCAAGAACCAGCCGTACAATGCATAGATAGGACTTCTTTTGGAGTCTTCTCCATTATGTGCGTTCCATTAATGGGTGCACAGAGGGGGAACGGAGGTGTGTAGCAACATCCAAATTACTGATCTTTAGTCAGTGGCAGGTGTTCTATACATGTATTATTGTACTTACTAAGATTTGCTGGAGGTGACAGATTCCCTTTAAACTTGCATGTATAAAACATTACAATTTTTAGGTATTGACTGGCCAACCCATTTAGGGTGCATAGTAGTGGTCATACACATTAGATGAATATTGGCCAAGCCTACTGATTTAGGTGGGACAAGCCGACCATCCAATAAGTATTAATTGTCCTTGACAGCAGATCTTGATCTGCCCGATCCCTTTGTTCTCAAGTGAGACAAGCAAGGGTGTCTGGAAGCGGCTTCCTCCCCTGCAGGCATTGAGAACACATGCACGCTTGGCCAAGCATGCTGATATAGGAGGGAGGTCGGGAAGTTCTGGATGGTCAAAAAAAATGTTCCAAGAGTTGGATTCACATTTACATCATTACAAATATTAATGGAGTCATAAGAGAGCGAAAAAAACTGGCTTTATATTATTATCCATCATATCAACATATAACATACATAAAAATAGCTGTGAACTATGGAAGGAAGAGAGTTGGGTTTTAGGGCAGACCATACACAACACTAAAGAAATGCCGTATCCCTATGTGCAGGTAAAGGATGCTCGACCTTACAACTGCCGCTCTTCTTTTACCACTGTAACTAGATACGGCCAGGCTGGCTTTGCAGATTTTTGAGTTAACGCTTACCATTATAATGAGATAAAGAAAAGACCAACTACATGAAAGGCCACTCGAGGTCAACAACGTACTACAAATGCGAGGGCTGCCAATGTGAAAGCTAATAAAGGCTGCCAGCTCTGCCTCATAGCTGCTCGGAGAGACCTTTACTACTGCACAGAGGCTCGAGTACCAGAGAAAAATGGGAGGCGAGCACTAGGTTACTTTATGCAAGCGTTCTTCTGTCAGGCCCGCAGTGACTAATATGGGTAAGACATGAAGTTTCACATGTGTGGTCACGGCTCACTTGGGCCAGGTCTGTCTTTATTAATGTTCCACATCAGTAGTCAGAGGATGTGTACTGAAGCCTGCTGGCACAGAACAGACTTCTCACACATCTTTGTCAGAATTAATTGCCCGCACAATTGTTTTCCTTCCTTTTATCCTTCTTGTACGACCCATATTACCTCGGAATGAAATCAAGCTGGTCACACATTTGCCACAAGACCACAGGTCACAAGAATTTAAGGGGTTTGAGGCTTTTAAAGTTGATGGCTATCAATATTAGATTAGCAGAAGCCTGACTCTGCTACCTGGCGATCAGCTATTTAAAAGGGACTGGGTCACCAGGGCTAGCGCTCAATCCTCTTCATAATTTACATTGGTCCAAACACTGTCTAATACATAATGCTGTACTCTTAGCAGCAGTGGTGCATGGCACTTTCATTTGAATGGGATAAAGCTGCAACAATCAGTGGTGGAACGAATAATAATTATATAATATATATAATTCTGAAGAATTTCTCTAAAATCATTGAAAATGCAAGCCAGAAAGTTATGCAAAATCAAGGAAGTAGCAGGTGTCGCTAAGATCTGTAGAGGATCATATTTTCAAGCACCTAGCTCCAATCTGTGGGAAGTGGGAGGGGCATAAAAGCCACATGAAAACTCAAAAAATGGATCAAGTTGTGTGGGATGATTGTGTGATGCCTCCCGTTAGTCACTGTGCCAGTTATCGCTACTTGTTGTAAACAGAGAGGGGCAGAATCCTTGAAATGAGAGGCTTTGGTTTATTACTCCAGCACATCACTATGAGCCTAGGCCGAGAAGTCAGCACTGTTCAACGCCGTGTGTCCTGATGGTTCAGAGAAGGACGATGAACTGGAATGACAGCAAGAGAGCACAGAGGCAAATCTCTGCACGCAGAGATTGTCTGATTAAAAGAATGGCGCATAGTGATCCATTTTGTACTGCAAATTAAATTGGTTGTCACATTCCAAACTTATAGCGGCAAACAGCGTCTACACAAAGCATTAGAAGGCATTTATACATCATTGGGCTACGAGCCAGACGCCCAGCAATAGGTGTTCTATTGACCTTACGGCACCAATCTTAAACGCCATGAAGAGGCCTTCACAAGGAAACATCACACCGGCCTTACGCCTGGGATTATGGTGTGGGACGGCCTAATGTATGAACACCAAAACCCTTTCGTTTTCACTTTGGTTACGCTAACAGATTGGCGTTACATTGCTTTGGTTGTGGAACCAGTAGTATGTCCATTTCTCGAAAGTGTCCCAGGGCCGTTTCTCAAACGGAGAACACGAGGCTTCATGTTGTTCATGCAGCTGTTCTTCTATGGAATTAAAATACATGACCCATACATAAGCAATATAGAGCTTGATGCCACAAGGGATTGGCGTCCTATACTACAGGCAGCGAACGCATGAGGCGTTCACTCCAGAGGAGCAGATACACCGCAGATCGAAAGCAAGCGTGCCCGCAAAGTTTGGTGCGACACAGTCTACCGCTATACATTTATCTACATTATGTGTAGCAGATTATGGTACAATGTACACAGTAAAATCTGGGATCACTATTCGAGACATCACTGTTGAGGATGACGAAATACGCTGGTCCAGCGGGACATATTTTCCCTTGTGGCACAATTGTGAGGAAAGGATCAATATGCTTATTAAATA
Organism: Bufo gargarizans; assembly: GCF_014858855.1. NCBI lineage: Eukaryota > Metazoa > Chordata > Amphibia > Anura > Bufonidae > Bufo > Bufo gargarizans. Next base: position 160,066,840 of record NC_058085.1, on the reverse strand, counting down.
GTAAAGTACTGTTGTTGGCAATTACAGTTCCAGTGCATTATATAATATATGGTAATCCAAAGCACAGACTAATCTTTGTGTGTGGATTAAACTAGTAAGGGTCCATTCATACGTCCGTATGTTTTGCAGATCTGCAAAACAAGGAAACCGGCAATGTGCGTTCCGCATTTTGCAGACCGCACATCGCCAGCACACTCATAGAAAATGCCTTTTCTTGTTCGCAATTGCAGACAATAGGACATGTTCTATTTTTTTTTGCAGAATGGAAGTGCACATCCGGAAATGTGGACATAACATTCCGGCCCCATAGAAAATTAATGGGTCTGCACCTGTTCCACAAAATTGCGGAACGGATGTGGACCCATTTTGCAGACGTGTGAATGGACCCTTAAGGAGAATACATTCATTGCTATATACGAGGCTGGTAAAGTGGGTTTATCTAGCCATAATTTGATTATAATAGCGGTTATTGCGAGGGCCCCGCATTTGGCTGTTTTAGGCCTGAGTTCCCATCACCGTTTAGCTTTCCGTTCTTCTGATCAGTTGTCATCAGTTTTTAGCCATTTCAGTCTGAGATTTATTTTTAAGGCTACTTTCACACTAGCGTTTTTATTTTCCGGTATTGAAATCAGTCATAGGTTCTCAATACCGGAAAAACGCTTCAGATTTCTCCCCATTCATTGTCAATGAGGACAAAACGTAATGCTCCAAAATGCATTCCGTTCGGTTACGTTCCCATACCGGAATGTATAGAGCAAGACTGATCCGTTTTCTCTGACACAATAGAAAAACGGATCAGTCCTCCATTGACTTTCAATGGAGTTCATGACTGATCAGTCTGAGCTATGTTAAAGAGAATACAACTGGCTCCGTTCATGAAGGATGCAGATGGTTTTATTTATCATGACTGAAGCGTCCTGCCGGATCCAGTAAAAACGCCTACCAGATCCGGAAATCCATATGCAAACTTTTTTTTCCGGATCAGTTCGACTTATTCATTGAAATACCGTATCGGTCTTTCCGGTATCATCTGGAATAACTGATCCGGTATTTAATTTGGTCAAAGCTAGAAAGATCTGCGCATGCGCAGACCGGAAAACCAGATCCGGCGTTGGAGCAATTTCCGGAACATTTGGTACCGGATCCGGCATTAAATATATTTCAATGGAAATTAATGCTGGGCCCGGCAAGTGCGGTAGGGTTTCGGAATTTTGGCCAGAAAAAAAAACTGCAGCTTTTGTCCGGTCAAATACCGTACAAGGGACAGAATGAAGACATCCTAAAGCACACTGAACGGATTGCTTTCCATTCAGAATGCAATAGGACAAAACAGACGTTTTTTTTCCCCCGGTATGGAGACCCTTTACTGGATTTTAATACCGGAAAAGAATATCGCTAGTGTGAAGGTACACTTAGACAGGGGGGGGGAGAAGTCCCGCATGCAGTACTTTTGTTTCAGTCAAAAAAAAAAACTGGATCCTATGCATAACTGATACAACAGGATTTTTTTTTTTTTTTTTTTTACAGGATCCTGTTTTTTTCCCCTCTCTCTCTCCTTCTGACAGATCAGAAGAACGGAAAGCTAAACAGTGATGTGAATGCACCCTTAGGGACAGTGACTGCAATATTATAATTTTTAATAAGATTTATTGTAATGTCATTTTTGTTTTATCATAATGAATTAATGTGATTATTTACATATCTGGCTATTTTTAGCTATATACTTTTAAGTATTTTTTTTACTTGTCTTTTATAAATAGTATTACGTTATTTGGAGGTTGGTTATTCATTATTAGTACACTGAGAGCCAGTCATTTCTGTGATTCATTGCTCAGACAACCATTAATAACCTTATTGATGGCATGCCAAGGCGTGCGGATTCCTGCACTTGGCGCTCATAATCTATACTGAATAAATTGAGAAGTTTTGAGTACTTTGTTCACATTTTGTTATCATTTGCATATCATTAACATATCTATCAATCCTGCGATTTCTATAATTCCATGACTTTTCCTTCTTGGTGTTGAGAAGGATAGATCTTCAGTTTAAGGCTACTTTCACACTTGCGTTCAGAGCGGATCTGTCTGAGACGGATCCGCTCATATAATGCAGACGGTGGCTCCGTTCAGTACGGATCCGTCTGCATTATATTGTTAAAAAATTTCTAAGTGTGAAAGTAGCCTCAGACGGATCCGTCCAGACTTTACATTGAAAGTCAATGGGGGACGGATCAGTTTGAAAATTGAGCCATATTGTGTCATATTCAAACGGATCCGTCCCCATTGACTTACATTGTAAGTCTGGACGGATCCGCACGCCTCCGCACGGCCAGGCGGACACCCGAACGCTGCAAGCAGTGTTCAGGTGTCCGCCTGCTGAGCGGAGCGGAGGCTGAACGCTGCCAGACTGATGCATTCTGAGAGGATCCGCATCCACTCAGAATGCATTAGGGCTGAACAGAAGCGGTCGGGGCCGCTTGCGAGAGCCTTCAAACGGAGCTCACAAGCGGACACCCGAACGCAAGTGTGAAAGTAGCCCAATACGTATCATTAACAAAAATGGCACAATCTATATTTTCAGTAGGTAATCGTTCAGTAAAGCTCTCCTTAAACTTGCATCTTGGTTTCTATCATAGTCAGATCTGTCACAGGCCGGATTCCTGATGGACCCCATCAGCTTTGTCGAGGGGGTCTACTATTTTGATTGGAAAAATAGTGCTGCATGTCGCACTAGTGTGGAGGTCCAATACAACAATGTAGTAGGGGAATAGGTCTCTTAAAGGGCATCTGTCAGCAGAGTGGTACCTAGGAAACTGGCTGACCTGTTACATGTACACTTGGAAGCTGAAGGTATCTGTGTTGGTCCCATGATCATATGTAGCCACATGAGAAAATTGAGGTTTTAATGTATGGAAATGAACCTCTAGGAGCAATGGCGGCGTTGCCATTACACATAGAGGCTCAGCTCTCTCTGCGACTGCCACCCCCTGCACTTTGACAGAGCTAGGGGTGATGATGTTTACACTGCCTGCTCCGATCATAGTGCAGGGGGTGTGGCTGTTGCAGGGAGCACAGCCTCTAGGTGTAATGGCAACGCCCCCATTGCTCCTAGAGGTACATTTGCATATATTAAAACTTTTTTCTTAGCAATGCAGACAAATATGAACATGGGACCGACACAAATGTCTTTAGCTGCCAAGTGCACATTGTACAGGTCAGTCAGTCCCGCAGATGCCGTCCTATTAGGGTGAATATATCCCTGTGTAAGAGGCAGAGAGCACTTGAAAAAGTGACACTAAAGCCAGCCATACACATCAGACCTATGTCAGCTAGTGTCATCTAATGCTTATGGGCCCCCCAACTCTCCCCTGACTGCTGATGTCAGGAGAGAAGGATCTTCTCTTTTGGTTCTTGAGGAGATGAGCTGCTGTGGTATCACCTATTACAGGGATCAGCAACCTACGGCACTCCAGCTGTTCTGAAACTACAACTCCCAGAACTCTTCACTTCAATGGGAATTACAAGAACAGCTAAGTGTTAGTGCATGCTGGGAGTTGTAGTTTCACAGCAGCTGCAGTACCGCAGATTGCTGATCTCTGACGTATTCTGAATTGTGGATCCTGTCTTATCAACACAGAGGTGTTACTTGTTATTGTAATTCTGCCTGTGGTGATAATGGCTACTGAAAAATTACCAGTACCAGAACAGGGAAAATCATGACCCATTATTAAACCTAGTGGCCAGTGTGAAAACTGCAGTTATATAATTTTTTTTTAAATATATAGGGACATTAAAAAATAAAAAAACTCAAAACTATGTTTAACATAAAAATGTTATTTAAAAACGCCTTAGTGACCACGCAAATAAAAAAAAAAACATTACAAGAGCTATAACTAGTTTTTTCATCAATGTACAGTGGGGCAAAAAAGTATTTAGTCAGCCACCAATTGTGCAAGTTCTCCCACTTAAAAAGATGAGAGAAGCCTGTAATTTTCATCATAGGTATACCTCAACTACGAGAGACAGAATGGGGGAAAGAATACAGGAAATCACATTGTAGGATTTCTAATGAATTAATTGGTAAATTCCTTGGTAAAATAAGTATTTGGTCACCTACAAACAAGAAAGATTTCTGGCTCTCACAAACCTGTAACTTCTTCTTTAACCGCTACAGGACCGCCGTACGCAGGATTGCGTCCTGCCGGCGGCCCTGCTCTTCTGGGTGGACGCATATACGCGTCCTCCCGCGATTTCCTGTGAATGCGCGCGCGCTCACAGGAACGGAAGGTAAGAGAGTGGATCTCCAACCTGCCAGCGGCGATCGTTCGCTGGCAGGCTGGAGATCTGATTTTTTTTAACCCCTAACAGGTATATTAGACGCCGTTTTGATAAAAGCGTCTAATATACCTGCTACCTGGTCCTCTGGTGGTCCCTTTTGTTAGGATCGACCACCAGAGGACACAGGTAGCTCAGTAAAGTCGCACCAAACACCACACTACACCCCCCCCCCCCCCCGTCACTTATTAACCCCTTATGAACCCCTGATCACCCATGATCACCCCATATAAACTCCCTGATCACCCCCCTGTCATTGATCACCCCCCTGTCATTGATCACCCCCCTGTCATTGATCACCCCCCTGTCATTGATCACCCCCCTGTCATTGATCACCCCCCTGTCATTGATCACCCCCCTGTCATGCTCCGTTCAGACGTCCGTATGATTTTTACGGATCCACGGATCGGATCCGCAAAACACATACGGACGTCTGAATGGAGCCTTACAGGAGGGTGATCAATGACAGGCGGGTGATCACCCATAAAGATTCCCTGATCACCCCCCCTGTCATTGATCACCCCCCTGTAAGGCTCCATTCAGACGTCCGCATGTGTTTTGCGGATGCGATCCATGTATCCATGGATCCGTAAAAATCATTTGGACGTCTGAATGGAGCCTTACAGGGGGGTGATCACCCATATACACTCCCTGATCACCCCCTGTCATTGATCACCCCCCTGTCATTGATCACCCCCCTGTAAGGCTCCATTCAGACGTCCGCATGTGTTTTGCGGATCCGATCCATGAATCCATGGATCCGATCCATGGATCCGTAAAAATTATACGGACGTCTGAATGGAGCCTTACCAGGGGGGTGATCAATGACAGGGGGTGATCAGGGAGTGTATATGGGTGATCACCCCCCTGTCATTGATCACCCCCCTGTCAGGCTCCATTCAGACATTTTTTTGGCCCAAGTTAGCGGAAATATATATATTTTTTTGTTTGTTTTTTCTTACCAAGTCTCATATTCCACTAACTTGTGTCAAAAAATAAAATCTCACATGAACTCACCATACCCCTCACAGAATCCAAATGCGTAACATTTTTAGACATTTATATTCCAGACTTCTTCTCACGCTTTAGGGCCCCTAAAAAGCCTGGGCAGTATAAATACCCCACATGTGACCCCATTTGAGGGGCATATTGAGTCCATGAAAGATTGAAATTTTTGCCCTAAGTTAGCGGAAAGTGAGACTTTGTGAGGAAAAAAAACAAAAAAAAAAATCAATTTCCGCTAACTTATGCAAAAAAAAAAAAATTCTATGAACTCGCCAGGCCCCTCATTGAATACCTTGGGGTGTCTTCTTTCCAAAGTGGGGTCACATGTGGGGTATTTATACTGCCCTGGCTTTTTAGGGGCCCGAAAGTGTGAGAAGAAGTCTGGGTTCCAAATGTCTAGAAATGCCCTCCTAAAAGGAATTTGGGCACCTTTGCGCATCTAGGCTGCAAAAAAGTGTCACACATCTGGTATCGCCGTACTCAGGAGAAGTTGGGGAATGTGTTTTGGGGTGTCATTTTACATATACCCATGCTGGGTGAGAAAAATATCTTTGTCAAATGCCAACTTTGTATCAAAAAATGGGAAAAGTTGTCTTTTGCCAAGATATTTCGCAGGCCATTTTTTTTTACACATTTTGATTGCAAGGTACTTCTCTCACATTTGGGCCCCTAAATTGCCAGGGCAGTATAACTACCCCACAAGTGACCCCATTTTGGAAAGAAGACACCCCAAGGTATTCCGTGAGGGGCATGGCGAGTTCCTAGAATCTTTTATTTTTTGTCGCAAGTTAGTGGAATATGAGACTTTGTAAGAAAAAAAAAAATTAAAATCATCATTTTCCGCTAACTTGTGACAAAAAATAAAAAGTTCTATGAACTCACTATGCCCATCAGCGAATACCTTAGGGTGTCTACTTTCCGAAATGGGGTCATTTGTGGGATTTTTCTACAGTTTGGGCATTGTAGAACCTCAGGAAACATGACAGGTGCTCAGAAAGTCAGAGCTGCTTCAAAAAGCGGAAATTCACATTTTTGTACCTTAGTTTGTAAACGCTATAACTTTTACCCAAACCATATTTTTTTTGCCCAAACATTTTTTTTTTTATCAAAGACATGTAGAACAATAAATTTGGCGAAAAATTTATATATGGATGTCGTTTTTTTTTTACAGCTGAAAGTGAAAAATGTCATTTTTGTGCAAAACAAAATCGTTAAATTTTGATTAATAACACAAAAAGTAAAAATGTCAGCAGCAATAAAATACCACCAAATGAAAGCTCTATTAGTGAGAAGAAAAGGAGGTGAAATTAATTTGGGTGGTAAGTTGTATGACCGAGCGATAAACGGTGAAAGTAGTGTAGTGCAGAAGTGTAAAAAGTGGCCTGGTCATGAAGGGGGTTTTAGCTAGCGGGGTTGAAGTGGTTAAGAGGCTCCTTTGTCCTCCCATCGTTACCTGTTTGAACGTGTTATCAGTATAAAAAGACACCTGCCCACAACCTCAAACAGTCACACTCCAAACTCCACTATGGCCAAGACCAAAGAGCTGTCGAAGGACACCAGAAACAAAATTCTAGACCTGCACAAGGCTGGGAAGACTGAATCTGCAATAGGCAAGCAGCTTGGTGTGAAGAAATCAATTGTGGGAGCAATTATTAGAAAATGGAAGATATACAAGGTCAATCATAATCTCCCTCGATCTAGGCGTCCACGCAAGATCTCACCCTGTGGGGTCAAAATGATCACAAGAACGGTGAGCAAAAATCCCAGAACCACACGGGGGGGACCTAGTAAATGACCTGCAGAGAGCTGGGACCAAAGTAACAAAGGCTACCATCAGTAACACACTACGCCGCCAGGGACTTAAATCCTGCAGTGCCAGACGTGTCCCCCTGCTTAAGCCAGTACATGTCTGGGCCCGTCTAAAGTTTGCTAGAGAGTATTTGGATGATCCAGAAGAGGATTGGGAGAATGTCATATGGTCAGATGAAAACAAAGTAGAATTTTTTGGTAAAAACTCAACTCGTCGTGTTTGGAGGAGAAAGAATGCTAAGTTGCATCCAAAGAACACCATACCTACTGTGAAGCATGGGGGTGGAAATATCATGCTTTGGGGATGTTTTTCTGCAAAGGGACCAGGACGACTGATCCGTGTAAGGCCTCATGCACACAACCGTTGTTAGCTTCCGCATCCGTTCTGCCGATTTAAGCGTTTCAGGTGCGGACCCATTCATTTATATGGAGCCGTTGAAAATGCGGATAGTGCACTGTTTGTCATCCGTGGTTCCAGTCAGTCAAAAAAAATATAACCTGTCCTATTATTTCCGCAGAAAAACGGTTCGCGGACCCATTCAACTCAATGAGACAGCTAAAAACGTGGGAGGGACACAAGATTGTCATCCGCGTCCGTTTTGTTTCCTATAATTTGCATGGCAAACCTTAGACTTTTTTTTACATTCCTTTATGTCTGGTGGTCCTCCAAAAATAAAGGAAGACGCACTGAAACAAAAACTGAAACGGATCATGGAACAGCAGAACCCCATTTTGCGGAACAGAACACAGCAACGGTCGTGTGCATGAGGACTAAAGGAAATATTAAATGGGGCCATGTATCGTGAGATTTTGAGTGAAAACCTCCTTCCATCAGCAAGGGCATTGAAGATGAAACGTGACTGGGTCTTTCAGCACCAAACACACCACCCAGGCAACGAAGGAGTGGCTTCGTAAGAAGCATTTCAAGGTCCTGGAGTGGCCTAGCCAGTCTCCAGATCTCAACCCCATAGAAAACCTTTGGAGGGAGTTGAAAGTCCATGTTGCCCAGCGACAGCCCCAAAACATCCCTGCTCTAGCGGAGATCTGCATGGAGGAATGGGCCAAAATACCAGCAACAGTGTGTGAAAACCTTGTGAAGACTTACAGAAAACATGTGACCTCTGTCATTGCCAGCAAAGGGTATATAACAAAGTATTGGGATGAACTTTTGTTATTGACCAAATACTTATTTTCCTCCATAATTTGCAAATAAATTATTAAAAAAATAAAAATAAAGTCAGACAATGTGATTTTCTGGATTTTTTTTCTCTCATTAGGTCTCTCATAGTTGAGGTATACCCATGATGAAAATTATAGGACTCATCGGAGAACTTGCACAATTGGTGGCCGACTAAATACTTTTTTGCCCCACTGTACGTGTATGAAGGCTTATTTTTTTGCAGGACAGGTTATAGTTTCTAATGCACCATTTTGGGTACATGTAGCCATGGATTAAAGCCAGCTGTTTAGCTTAACCCTTTCAGGCCAGGGCCATTTTCACATTGAGTTTTCATTTTAACTCCCCGCCTTCCCATAGTCCTAACTTTTTAATTTTTCCGTTCACATAGCCTTATGAGAGCTTATTTTGTGAGGGACAAGTTGTACTTTCTAACGGCGCCATTTACGGTTGCATACCATGTAGTGGGAAGCGGCAAAAAAATTCCAAATGGGGTAGAATTGGGAAAAAAACGATTCTGATAAAGTTTTTTTTTTTAATATATATATATTACACTGTACACCACGCGGTAAAATTGACCTGTTATCTTAATTCTCCAGGTCAGTACTGTTCCAATGATACCACACTTGTAAAATAAATAAAAATAAAAAAATCATTCAAACCTTTCAGAAAAAAAAAAAATATACATTTTATAACCACATTCTGACCCCTATAACCATTTGTAGTTATGTGTACGGGACGATCTGAAGAGTGTGCGACTTTTTGATCACCTTTTATAAAAAAAAATTATTGGGTAGTTGAAGTGGGAAAAAAAATGGCAAATTGTCAGTTTTTCATTTTTTTCCCGTTACGCCATTTGCCGTAAGCCCTTAATATTGTTATATTTTAATAGTATGGGCATTTTCGCACGCGGCGATGCCCACGATGTTAATTTTATTTTTTTACTGATTAAGTAATTTTATTAAGGAAATGGGGGTGATTTGAACTTTGTTTTTTTATTTTATTTTTTATATTTGTAAAAAAAAAAAATTTTTAGGTCACCTTGGGTGACAATAACTGGCAGTCATTAGATTGCCCATTGTGTTCATTGATGTCTATATAGACATCATTGAACACTTCATTTACACTATACCAATACAATGCTGCCACCTAGTGGCCTGTATTGGTATAGTCCTGAAATAAGCTCCGAAGCCTGCTTGAGGCTTCAGGCTATTTCATAGCTATAACAGGTTCCTCGATCTCAGTCAGGGAACGTTGTTACCGGAGCGGAAGTGCGCAACTTCCGCTTCCAGATCATGAAAATGCCATGGTCAGATTTGACTACGGCATCTGAAGTGGAAAATGTATGCTATCAGCCTTATGGCTGATTGCATACATGTGCCGCGGGTCACTGCTATTTAAAATAGCAGAAACCCGGCAGCTATAAAGAACAGCCCGATGATGTACATGTATGTAATCGGGCGTAAAAGGGTTAAACCGCCTTTGTTTACGTCAGTAAAAAGGCTTATTAGTGGTCACTAAGGGGTTAAACAATAGGTCATTTCCCGATTACATAATCACCTCAACTTCCTAAATCAGGTTTACACCTCATGAACATAGCTAAATAGACGCACTTTTCAAAACTGAAGTGAGCGATACAAAACCATAAAAAGTTACATTTTTGCACAAACCAGCCCAAAAACTCACAAAAGCCCCCTCTTATGACTTTTTGGAGCCAGGATTCTGCCCTGCAAGCTTTATAAATATGCTTCATTATATTTTCTCTCTCTCTGATGTAGACAACGATGACATGAGATCATTTCAAGAGAGTGATCTGGCCGCATGATCAGCAAATAAAGCTTTCATAGATTGTCATAATACATAGAACCTTATATGAAGGGGGACTCATCCTGAACACATCTATTGAAATGTACTGTTAATCAAAAAGACACCCTGAGAAGAAGAATCCAATAGCAACCTTAGTCCATGAATGGTCTTCCAAGCTCTGGTTACTGTGAGAGATCGCGATAGAGCGATAGATAGATATATATATATATATATCTCTATATCTGTAGCGAGAAACGCAGGTTTACGGATATTTTTCGCCCTATAAGAAGCACCTACGTTTTTGAGGAGGAAAATAAGAAAAAAAAAAAAAAATTTTGAACCAAAAGGTGTGCTTTTGAACTAATTGTCTGTGGATGACACTATTATGGGGGATCTGTGGATGACACTGTTATAGCATCTTATGTTATATGTGTGTCATCCACAGATGCCCCCCATAACACTGTCCTTGTGTAAATAGTGACCCCCAAATACAGGCCGTGGAGGCCGGCAACTTGTGTTGGAATCGCGGCGGGGCCAGGTGCAGTATTCATTAAGTGAAGTCATGGGTAAAGCTTTGTTAAGGTATAGCAATCCTCTGCAGCAGTAGCGTGCGTAGTACTCACTATGAAACTCCCGTAGCAGTCATGGCGGCCGGCAGCGTAACGTCACTCACTCCGTCACACGCCTGCTCAGCCTGTTTTATACATAAAGAGGGAGGAGCATACGCGTGAGGAAGTGAGTGACCGGGCCAGCATGCCTGCTACGGGAGTTTTGTAGTGAGTACTACGTGCACTACTGCTGCAGAGGATTGCTATACCTTAAAGCTTTACCCATGATTTCACTTAATAAATACCGCTATGAGCGGGGCCCGGTGTAATGGAGAACAGTGACTGCAAAGGGCCCCGCTGCGATTCCAACACAAGTTGCCGGCCTCCAGCCCCTCCTCCCTCCCCGCTGATACATCGCAGGCCGCGCTGTGCAGCATCGCGGCCGGCGATGTATCAGTGCAAAGTAAAAAAAGGCAGCATTTGCCCCATAAGATGCACTGCCATTTCCCCCCCCCACTTTTGGGGGTCTTATAGGGCGAAAAATACAGTATATGGTATTTAGAGTGATGGTAAGGCCACTTATAATACGGACACAATGCGTTGAGGGATTTTGTACTTGTGTAATCATTTTATTATCCTACCCTTTGTTATTGCTTTTATTACACCATAATTCTTACAAAAGTCACCTCAATATCTATGGTTTGGTGGCAGCAATTTTTCTACACAGTTACCCTGGCACTGTAGTTATACTAAATGATTCTTTGCAGGCTTCATAAATGAAGGCATTAATGCGTCTCATAAAAAAGTAGTCATTTCTTATGAAGTCCCATAGTGCGTAATAAATGTCTTACTCTTACACTTCTGGAATTGGTCCTATTCCGAATGGTTCTTTAGCGTATCCATATCTCAGATTTGTGCTCTAAATAGTAGTCCTAGTCACTGTGTTCCAGAAGGCACTTGTAGTGGGGTGGAACTGTGAAGCCGGCAGAGAATTAACACCTACTCTACCATTACGTTTGCCACAGTGCAGTGACCAGTTCAATTTATTTATCCCTCCTGCGGCCAGAGATCAGCACTGGAGGTCAGACGGAAAGGCCTGACCTGATAGCCGATGGCCAAATGTTCGTTCACCTGACAGTTACCTCTCCCGACTCCTTCAACTTGGCTGAGCATGCACGTGTCCTGAACTGGCAGCAGGACATCTCCTCGAGGTCAAATAGATAACTGAAATCTCACTGCTCAATCCTTCTCTACCCCAAAATGTGCCATCTCTACGTACGATGATTAGAAGCTCTCGCTAATACTGGCATGTTCAGCTGACATTTATGTAATGTGTATAGCCAGCTAAAAGATCACAGACATGATACGTTCCAGAACAGGAGAAATTTAGGAGTATCTCATGGAATTCTGGACACTTAAGTAGTTATGCCAACCAATGTCTTAACAAAGGGGTATTCCAAGACTTTTATACTGATGAACTAACCTCTGGAGAGGTCACCATTATCTGATTATGGGGGTCCCACATGCTGCAATCTAGGAGTGGTGGCCGTGCTTCCACACTATAGGAAAAAGCGCCAGACTTTCTGGTGGCCAGGACAGGCAGAGTGTGCCAAGGAACACATTTGCAGCACCTCCCATCCAGGCCACCTCATATCTGTGCTATAGCGGTGGCCAAAGCCATTGGAAACCAGCAGTATATAATAAAATGTAAAAACTAATCAAGCCAAGGAAGCAATATGGACAATCACAATACATTAGCAAGAGCCTTGTATTAACTTTGCCTACATAATAAATGCCATATGCTGAAGAGAAATCTTTAAAAGGGAACCTGTCACCGGCAAAAACGATCTGAAGCTGCCAGCAGTACCCATAGAGATTGAATGTTGCAGAACGGATGTGGACCCATTTGCAGACGTGTGAATGGAGCCTAAAAGGAACGTTTTCAGAGCTTTTGCCACATCTGCCTTAAGTAACAAAACAATAGTCAGAAACACACTGCTAGCTACTCTCAGATGGTTTTTAGAGGTGACAGGTTCCCTTTAAGACTTAGGTTTCCTCAGTGGGGCCATATGGCACTGACTGCACTACACCAGTAGTTACATGCCAGCAGGTGACGCCTCTCGCCAGGAGATGGCACAGCCTGGATTGTTGCGTTTACCCGCCTACTTCTACATATCTGAAAGCAAAAAGCTTCCATGTATCAATAATGCCTGCTGCAGCTGTACGGTGTGGGCACTGCTCCTGCTCACTTGGCCAGAGCTGGTCCACTAACCATGGCTGTACTCTCCTCATTTTCTCTCTGTTCCTGAGACTATTTCTTCTTTGATACTTGCGTCACTCTAAGCTTTCCTGCTTGCAAGAGCTAGATAAAACCACAACTTTGTGTTCTGGCCATCAACTATTAAAGGTGGAATTCCACCTAAACTAATCAATTGAACGCTGGGTCAGTGACCAGGAACCCAAACTGTTCCCAAATGAAGCAACCTCGAGTCCTCTTCTGATCACCGCCACCAAGGCACATTATATCCAGCAATGATATCACTGCATGGCATATCTGAAGACAATTTCTTAAATTTGCTGATGTCGCCTTGGCTTCAAATGCATTTGGAATGAATTTCTAAGAACCTTGGGAAACGTGCCAGATGGCAAAGACTGTTTCCCATAGCAACCCAAAAATTAGCATAACTAGACTAATGAATACACTTTTCATTCTATTAAAGTGCTTGATGGATGATCTCCACAAGCCTCGTTTCAGTCAGATTGCTTCAGTAAGTGGAAAGCACCCTCAAGACTGCGCATTAAGGGGGCTACCATGTAGGGGGTAACTGAGAATGCTTTGTGTATTTTAATGAAGACTCTAATAGCAGCAGAAATGTAAAAGGCACATCCTGCTTCACCACGATGACTATGACTACAAGTACCTCAGCAAGAACTAGAAAACATGCAATTTTGTCAATTCAAACCTGGCTTTGCACATTACATGGTTAATCTGCAGAAAAGAGAATCACAGCAGGAGCGAGAAGAAATACAGCGAGGAACAGAAGTATTTGAACACCCTGCGATTTTGCAAGTTCTCCCACTTAGAAATCATGGAGGGGTCTGAAATTCACATTGTAGGTGCAGACAGAATAAAAAAAAAAAAATAAGGAAATCACATTGTATGATTTTTAAAGTATTTGTCTTGCACTGCTGAACAAAAGTATTTGAACACCTTAGAAACAGCAAGAATTCTGGCTCTCAAATACCTGTTACCGTGCCTTTAAAAAGTCCACCTCTACTCCACACATTAATCTAACTTAGTAGCACCTGTCTGAGCTCTTTAAAGACCCCTATCCACCCCACAGTCAGTCAGATGCCAACTACTACCATGGGCAAGACCAAAGAGCTGTCAAAAGACACCAGACACAAAATTGTGGACCTCCACAAGGCTGGAAAGGGCTATGGGGCAATTGCCAAGTAGCTTGGTGAAAATAGATCAACTGTTGGAGCAATTGTTAGAAAATGGAAGAGGCTAAAGACAACTGTCAGTCTCCCTCAGACTAGGGCGCCATGCAAGATCTCGCCTCATGGGGTATCACTGATAAGAAAGGTGAGGAATCCGCCAGGAACTACAAGGGAGGAGCTGGTCAATGACATGGAGAGCTGGGACCACAGTTTCAAAGGTCACCGTCGGTAGAACACTACGCAGTCAGGGTTTTTAAATCATGCATTACACGGAAGGTTCCCCTGCTCAAGTCATCACATGTCCAGGCCCGTCTGAAGTTTGCCAATGACCATCTGGATGATCCAGAAGAGGCATGGGAGAAAGTCAAGTGGTCAGATGAGAACTTGTTGGTCTAAAATTCACTTGTCATGTTTGGAGAAAAAAGGATGAGTTGCATCCCAAGAACACCATCCCTACTGTGAAGCATGGGGGTGGTAACATCATGCTTTGGGGGTGCTTTTCTGCGAAGGGGACAGGACGACTGCATTGTATTAAGGAGAGGATGATTAGGGCCATTTATTGTGAGATTTTGAGCAACAACCTCCTTCGCTCAGTCAGAGCATTGAAGATGGGTCGTGGCTGGGTCTTCCAACATGACAATGACCCGAAGCACACAGCCAGGATAACCAAGGAGTGGCTCCGTAAGAAGCATATCAAGGTTCTGGAGTGGCCTAGCCAGTCTCAAGACCTAAATCCAATAGAACATCTTTGGAGGGAGATGAAACTCTGTGTTGCTCAGCGACAGCCCCAAAACCTGACAGATCTAGTGGAGGAGTGGGACAAAATCCCTGTTGCAGTGTGTGTAAACCTGGTCAAGAACTAAGACTTCTGTACCAAATATTAACACTGATTTTCTCAGGTGCTCAAATACTTATGTTCAGCAATGCAAGACAAATACATTCTTTAAAAACCATACAATGTGATTTCCTGAAATTTTTATTTTTTATTCTCTCAGAGTTTGAATGCACCTACAATGTGAATTTCAGACCCCTCCATGATTTCTAAGTGGGAGAACTTGAAAAATCACAGGGTGTTCAAATACTTCTGTTCCTCCCTGTAAAAGGGGAACTATCCAACTGTGTTCTGTAACGGATGGTCCCACATATTGCGCAGTGATTGGAAATGACAATACATGATCGGATTGCTTGATCCTATAATAGAGAGACGGTTTTAGCTCACAAGTAGAGATCAATTCGTCTCATGCTTTAAAATTTTTGTACAGAAGTGTTTTCCAGCTTTAAATGTTGTCACATCAGAGAGAATCTGGAGATTTTCAAGGAAGACCAAGATCTTAAGAGTTGCCTTCAACTACTTAGAACGCCAGAGCAGGCGAGATAAAAGCTGTCCCAGGTCCTCACATATTTGTGACTGCCAAGTTCCTCTCAGACTCGTTCTAGTTATAGTTATAAAAAAAAAAAAAAATATATAAAAAATACCAATGCTTTCATGTAGTTTACTTGAATGTAGATCTCTCCTCTTTAGATCCTACTTGTGCACAATCCATCCTGCCTGCAGTCCTTTGCAGGCAGAGTCTGCCTTTGTTTCCACCTAATGTAGATCTCTGAATCCTGCAGGTAATAAAAGCTTTCATCAGGATTAAAACAGGAAGCGCAATCAGGTCATTACCAGGGCAAACTGCTTGTTGAGCCTCATCTGCTCTGCGAGGACAGTGACGTTATGGAACAAGTGAGGCTGCATGTGGCTCCACATATGAGGGAACCACCAGAATTCTTTCCTGTGCATGAGAAGCATGTCATCCCCCTGGTCTTCCTCATCTGTGCCTGGAGAGACAGGACGGCATCATGAAATGTCACTGGTACTACCTGAATCCTAGGAGGCATACAACTGCTACATTCTAACATAAGCAGCCCTAGGCCCCTTTCACACGAGCGAGTTTTCCGCGCGGGAGCAATGCTTGACGTGAACGCATAGCACCCGCACTGAATCCTGACCCATTCATTTCAATGGGTCTGTGTACGAGTTGGTTTTTTTCACGCATCTGTTCAGCATTGCGCGAGAATAGCAGAATGTTCTATATTCTGCGTTTTTCACGCAGCCCTGGCTCCATAGGAGTGAATGGGGGATCAGTCAAAAATGCTTTGGAAGCAAGTGCAGATGCAATGCATTTTTCACCTTCAGTTTTTGATCACGCCCGTGAAAAATGCATTGCACCCACACGGAAAAAACTGAAACACTGAACGCAATTGCAGACAAAACTAACTGAATTTGCTTGCAAAATGGTACGCGTTTTACTGAACGCACCCTGAAAGCATCCGGAGCCAATCCATATCGTTCATGTGAAAGAGGCCTTATGGAGGACAGCAGACGCTATCCAAATCATCAGTGGAAAACAGTTATAAAACATCAATAAATAAATAAAAAGTAAATGGTCATTGTCATTTCAACAAACTTTACATAAATCAATAGTATAAGTAAATAAAAGAAACTGTGTAATATATCTTATCAGAGGAAAAATGGCTCTGGCAGCATTCTTCCTCCTCTCCGCATAGAATTCCATGCGCAGTGCGTCTCTGTCTCTTCTATCACTGTAGCTCACCCCCCTCCCCTCTGCAAACTCTTCTACAGGCAGCATGTAATCTGGCCCTTCAATGAGCAGCCAGCCCTGTTGTCTCTCAAGACGGACTTGTCAGAGAACGAAGCATTTTTCTCCAAAATGATATATTACAAAGTTTCTTATATTCACTTGTACTATAGATTTATGCAGTTTGTTATAACAACCATCAACATTTAACAGCAATTAAAAATATTACCCAAGAAATACCAAATTAATTGGCGCTGAAGATTTGTCCAGCCCAGATCTAGTTACTTCACCAATTTAACAAAAAAAATGTATCCATATATATTTAAAGAGAACCTGTCAGCTGCTTGACATGCCTCGTCTCTAAGAAATATTGCAAACCTACTAAAATAATTGTGCTGTTTTTTTGGAAGCATATGAATAAGTTGACAAATAGGTGTTGCCATTAGTCTGCTCATTGGGGTGCATCCCTCCACACTCTAAGCTTGTCCAATCAATACCGTGTAATGACACTTTCACACAAGAAAACTTTTTATCAGTATCTGTAAACCTGGAGCGGATCCAAAATCTTCCCATTATATTTTTTGCCTGCCAGATTCCAACAGTGCTAGTGTGAAAGTACCCTAAGAGCTGACAGGAAAAGAGAGGTGACAGGGCAGAGAGGTGAGAAGGGCTCAAGTTGCATCACATAGGACAACATGGAGACCCTGCAGGGTGAGGGGACAGTAGCTCCATGTCACCGATCTGCCATTGCTGCCTTTACTCCGCACTCAGCAAAGCCAGGCGGGTAATGTAGGATTCACTAGGAAAACCGTATTTGGCAGACACAAGAGCCTCTAGGCCTATCCTGCACTATATAGGCAAAGATAAAAATCCCGGAGTGCTTCTTTAATGACTACATAGAATAATTTGTCTTTAAAGTTTTCTACGTGCAGTACTGGAAAATGTGTTGAGGATTTATCTCAGCCGTGACTATATTGCTTATATCAGTCTATATAGATTATTATGAGGACCTGTAGAATGTAGGCTCGGATTACTTCCATTCTGCACTCACTTATAAAAGTGCAGCAGTTTATTAAATGTTCCCACAGATTTCCCTTCGCCCAGCCAGCATGCTTCATCACTTCATGCAGATGTAAAGCACAGTAAGGGCTCTTTCACACGAGCGGATCCCGTGCAGGTAATCCGCTGCGTGAAAGAGAGCCAAGCCCCGTTCCGGACAGCAGAGACACGGAGCACTAACATGACTGATAATGCTCCGTGCCTCTCTGTGATCTTTATACTACAAAATCACAGTGAGATAAAGTTGTAACTGTGAGACAGAGAGACAAAGAGCATTATCAATCATATTACTGCTCCGTGTCTCGGCTGTCCAGAACGGGGCTTGGCTCTCTTTTACGCAGCGGATTACCCGCACGGGATCCTCTCGTGTGAAAGAGCCCTAACACAGGGGCTGCTCTGATGAAAGCTGCAATGACAAACTACTGTACCTGTGTGGTAGAACTTCCCAGAGAAGCCCAGATTGAAGGTGAAATTCGGCACTAGAGTCCTTAGCTTGCTCTGAGTGTTCAGCAAAGCCTGAAATGAAGAGAAATACAAGTCAGCATTATGAAGAACCGCTGGGACATGGGCGAGACGGTCGATTTATCACATTGTGACACTTATATCAAGACCAACAAAACTGGTATTAGAACTTGAAGACTATTCAAAGCCTTGACATGCGAACTGTACAACTGATGAAGAGGGCCAGTATGTACTAACAGGAGCTCTTCTGCCATACACCGATTATATAGATTATACATCGTTCCCTTATCTGTTCCACAGGTAGATACATGGTAGGAACCTCCAGATGTAAATTCAAAGCAGAAAAAAAAATTCTCCTGGTCATCATACATGTAAAGATTGCCTCATTCTCAATACACTTGATATTTTTCAAATCTCATTTGCATTTACATGCAGCGGCAATGATTGGGAAAGAACTGTTCCTTCCTGAAAAATGCTGAGGAGGCGAGAGCTGCACTTACCTGTAGCTATCACCTCCGCTATATGGGCTGAGGGATGGCTACTGTAATTGCTCGTCCCCATGTAGATGAAATGTCTTACGGTAGCAGAACTCTGTTCACACAGCACAATCTGCTGCCCAGAGAATGATTTAGGTGTCCAAATCAATGATCATTTCATCCGATTTTGCTCGTTCAGGTGGTGATTGGCGGCACCACTATACAGGTTAATTATTGGGAATGGGGTACATACTAATGTTCATTCCCGATAATTATCCGTTGTAAAGGGACCATTAGACATTTGGAATCAGATTGGTGTACCTAGGGCAGTGATGGCTAACCTTCAGCTGTGGTGAAACTACAACTCCCAGCAGGCTCCATTCATTTCTATGGAGTTCTGAGAGCAGCCAAGCAAGGTGGCATCTTGGGAGTCATAGTTTTAGCACAGCTTGAGCGCCGGGGGTTAGAAGTCACAGACCTAGCGTAAAACCCAGAGAGACATCAAATGTGCAGATACTACCTTGGTCAGGTAAATTAGGCTACTTTCACACCAACATCTTTACTGGATCCGGCAGGGTTCAGCAAAAACGCTTCAGTTACTGATAATACAACCATCTGCATCCGTTATGAACGGATCCGGTTGTATTATCTTTAACATAGCCAAGACTGATCCATCATGAACGCCATTGAAAGCCAATGGGGGATGGATGCATTTTATATTGTGTCCACGGATCCATCCCCATTGACTTGCATTGAGGGTCATGATGGATCCGTCTTGCTCCGCATCCCATGACTGAAAGAAAACCGCAGTATGCTGCGGTTTGCCCTCCAGTATGGGAACGCAACTGAACGGAATGCATTTTGGAGCACTAAGTTTTGTCCCCATTGACAATGAATGGGGAAAAAACAGAAGCATTTTTTTCCGGTATTGAGACCCTATGACGGATGTCAATAACGGAAAATAGAAACACTAGTGTGAAAGTAGCCTTACAGTAATATATATTTCAGACAACCACCTAAAATTACATTTAAATTTGGTCTTTGTGGGTGGGGGACGACGACGACGTACTTTATGGTGGAACTGAAAATCTGGCCCAGGTAGTTTCACTGTAGGCATGTTTACCAGCACGGACAATACCCACGCTGGGTTCAGACCTGAGCGTTCGCGATGGAGCGCTCTGTATGCGCGATTGTACGGGCGTTTGCAATCGCGCATACAGAGACAAGAGAACGCCCATTGTCGCGCATTCCCGCTAAAGTCTATGTACGGGAACGCACGACAAGACGCCCCAAAGAAGCTCATGTACTTCTTGGGGCGTCGGGCGTTTTACAGCGCGATCGTACGCGTTGTAAAACGCTCAGGTGAGAACCATTCCCATAGGGAATCATTGGTTCTTGCCTGTTGAGCGTTTTACAGCGCGTAGGAACGCGCTGTAAAACGCTCAGGTCTGAACCCAGCCTTAGGGTACATGCGAGTCCTCAGATCTGGCTGAAGTCTGCAGAGGCAAAATAAACACCAAATCGCGTGGCTTTAGCTGCGGATTACTCCGCATTTGCCAAAGGTTTCACCGAGGATATCCGTCGCTGATGATTTCACATGCTATTAATTTAAAATAACTCAAGTTACGTGTGGACACTGGTCGGGTTGTATGGATGACTTTTTACTGCTGCTGTACGCAAACCGACAGACATGTCCACAGCATTCCCGCCATGTGGGAACCTTCCCTTCCTTTCTTCCTAAAAACTAATTGATCATCTGAGTGCAGTCTATGACAGCCCAATGCTAACGACTTTGCTCACAACTTTTTAAGTCTCATTTTTCCTTCAACAAAGTAACTGGAGCACAAATATAAAATGTTAAATTACCTAAAATTCACAAGTTTTCAAGTATCCAAGTGTGCATGAGGCCTTCTGGTTAAAGTGGTTATTCCACGAGAAGTATTAGTATGCGATGAATCGAGCATTATAGCAACATACACCCCAAAATAATTGTTATGCTTTATAAATGTACATTTTCCCCTGTGGTAGCGCCCCCTACGGATTAGTCTTCTGGTCCACCATCTCTCAGTCAGCAGTGGACTAACATGTCCAGTAGCTTCCTCCCCTCAGCACTGGAATAGGAATCTCATAGCAAAGTTTCCCAAACACTTTTCATGCAATTATTCCTACTTCTAAATTCCTAGATATCTTCTAGACCAGGGGTAGGCAACCTCCGGCACTCCAGATGTTGTAAAACTACAACTCCCAGCATGCATACTTCCTCTACTCTTCTCAGAACTCTCACAGAAATGAATGGAGCATGCTGGGAATCGTAGTTTTGCCACAGCTGGAGTGCCGGAGGTTGCTGACTCCTGTTCTAGACAGTGGGAAAGGAAATGGGGAATCGTAAAAAACACGGCACGCCTCAAGATACTCAAAATGTTCTTTTTTTTTTTTTATCAAAAAGCTTTCATTGAATGTATACAATCGCCAACAATAAAAAGTCCATATCTTCAAGTAGGACAAAACGCACAGAGACCAAGCTGACCGCCAACATTACGGGAGTGTTCCCATTCATCTGGCCTCAACGCCAAAATGTTGCAGTAGCGCAGTCGGTGCTCAGCACTGTCTTCGGGAGTTTTGTCCTACTTGCAGATATGGGCTGTTCACCATAGATGATTGTACACATTCTTTGAAAGTTTTTGTATATTTATATTGCTGGTATAAGGCTACTTTCACACTTGCGGCAGAGAGAACTGCCTGCCGGATCAGTCAAAACGTATGCCAACTGATGGCATTTGTAAGACTGATCAGGATCCTGATCCGTCTTACAAATGCATTGAAATGCCGGATCCGTCTTTCCGATGTCATCTGGAAAAACTGATCCGGCATTGATATTTTTTTTTTTGGTCTGGTGCATGCGCAGACCGGAAAGACGGATCCAGCATTGCAGTATTTTGAATGCCGGATCCGGCACTAATACATTCCTATGCAAAAAAAAATGCCGGCAAGTGTTCCGGATTTTTGGCCGGAGATCTAACCGTAGCATGCCGCGGTATTATCTCCGTCCTGAACAGTCAAAAAGACTGAACTGAAGACATCCTGAACGGATCGCTCTACATTCAGAATACATGGGGATATGCCTGATCAGTTCTTTTCCGTTATAGAGCCCCTAGGACAGAACTCTATACCGGAAAAGAAAAACGCTAGTGTGAAAGTGCCCTTAAGGCTGGGTTCACACCTGAGCGTTTTACAGCGCGTTCAAACGCGCTGTAAAACGCTCAACACATGAAAACCAATGCTTCCCTATGGGAATGGTTCTCACCTGGGCGTTTTACAGTGCGTACGATCGCGCTGTAAAACGCCTGACGCATAATCAAGTACTTGAGCTTCTTTTGGGCGTTTTGATGCGCGTTTGTGGCCATAGGACACTGCAGTCAATCACACAAACGCACGTCAAACGCGCGTTTACTATTACAAAAACCGCACATAAAAACGCGCGACAAAAACGCGCGTAAAACGCGCGTTTGAGAAACGCTCAGGTGTGAACCCAGCCTTAGAAGAATATTCAAGTATTGAGGTGTGTTGTGCTTTATCATGACTTTCGGGTGATGCCGCGACCACTGAATTTGTGCTTCCAGAGCAATTTCCAAGGTTGGAGAGTTTTGTTTTTTTTGCAATGAAGAAAAGAAAAAGCAGATACAAAAAACACTATTTGATTATATTGAAAGCCAGACAACAGATGGAGGTGTTAGCAACAAACTTTACCACGTTAAATTGAATCTCCAAAGTGCAAATGAGACTATAAAACGGCAGCGCTTTAAATGCTTTTCTGACAGAACAAGGTTAATAAAATGATAATGCCGTTCTCCAAGAATGAAAATCTGGAGCAATTAGAGCTTATAAAGCCACTTGTGACAACACTACAGTACTTTTTCTAATGAGAACGCACATACAGGTTTCAGATGCAGCCAGAACTGAAAATATTTGTTGCCGAGAGGCGAAACTTCAGAAGAACTACATCAAATGTGACAGTGGTTATAGGCCATGCATCGGACAATCTGCTACATGTCTACATGGGAACAATGAGAGCACTGATCAAAAGTGATACAAGGGAAGAGTGGGTAAGCAGAAGGTCCAGAAATTACAAGACACCTGCTATGGTAAAAACATACAGACAGCAAATAAAGTGCCAGACAACACATTAGGGGTTTTAAATATCCTCTTTAGGTATAATAAAAAAATAATTAAAAAAATAATAATATAATAATAATAATAATAATAATAAATTCTAATAATATATAAGGGCAAGCAGCAAATGACAAGTTTACATACACACAAATCCATTAAGGAAGAGAGACAGGAGGGTTCACATAAAAAAGGTTAAACATAAAATATACAGACTAAACAATAAAACATTAAAAGGGAACCAGTCACCAGGATTTTGTGTATAGAGCTGAGGACATGGGTTGCTAGATGGCCGCTAGCACATCCACAATATCCAGTCCCCATAGCTCTGTGTGCTTTTATTGTGTAAAAAACCTGATTTGATAAATTAACTTGAGATGAGTCCTGTGTGGGAGATGAGTCAGGGACAGGACTTATCTCAGGTTAATTTGCATATGTATCAAATCGGTTTTTTTACACAATAAAAGCACATAGAGCTATGGGGACTGGGTATTGCGGATGTGCTAGTGGCCATCTAGCAACCCATGTCCTCAGCTTTATACACAAAATCCCGGTGACAGATTCCCTTTAAGTCCAAAAATACCTCAAAGGACATAATACAATGAGTGCGGCGAGGAGATGCTGACAAACACATGAAAGAGCTAATAATCCACAGATAGACTCGTCCCTGCGATGGACTGCACCGCTATAAGTTCTGTGGATAACAGGTACAATGGCTGGGCACGCTGCGGAGGACCGTCAGAACGCTAGAGTTAAAGCATTATATTAGTATATAGGCCATTCGGGAGGGGATAGAATATAAACCACGGAAGGACCAATTGGGTGCGCATAAAAAAGCACTAGCAATAAAACACAGACAGATCAGTCCATTAGGTCTTCAAAGAGGTATTTAAAAAAAAAAAACACGGACACTATATGGACATATGATTTAAAAAAAATTACATTTTCAGAAAATGGAGAGGGAGGGGGCTCATCCTCTGGTGGCCATACAGCTTTCTAGCATAGGTTTACCACAAAATATAGTACGCTCGGTAAGTATCAAACAACTCTCTATAAAATATGTGTATTTAAAAGAGTCAAGCATGTGGACACCAAGCTATGACCCATATGGGGGACTAGTATGTGGATGGGATCCTATTTTTCATAACCCACTCCTATTTGTACTCTGAAGCCCTGTGTGTTTCCTTTATATATTTCTATATATGTAGAGATACTTTCACACGTCTGTCCATATTATTAAAGGGGTTGTGCCATGAATACTTTTGTAATCGTATGCAATACTAAATTTGGTATAGCCAGTTAGCTATTCAATAAAATGTATCTGTACAGCGCCACCTGCTGTTTGTTTTTTTCCTTATATTTTTGTCGGTCTCAGCTGGTCAAATGTGCTCAGTTTAAAACGGTCACCCCTTTAATAATTTTTTTCTTCATGATTTGGTATCCACATGCTTGTACTGTGAAAGTGGACATAGGGCCAGATTAATCATAGCCCAGGGGCGTACAATGGACTATAAAAACCAGGCACACTGCCGGATGCTGCACGCTTCGTCATAAATCAGGTGCAACATCTGGCAGTCCATGCACCTAAACCGAAATCTTTGCCTGGCTGATTTAGATTTCGGTGTTCTCTGCGCCAGAAAACTGGTGTAGACGATGATAAATGTGATGGGGCCGCTGGCCCTACCCCAGTCACTCCTCCTTACCAGGAAAGTGGTGAGGCCAGTGGACTAATGGCACTTGCGCAAATATTTGATAAATTTGACCCTACAGCCTTTAAGAAAGCAGTCGTACTTCAGTACCTGGCAGGAGAGCCACTGTGTGTATTTTTAGTCTCTTTTCCAGTAATGAGCTCTGATAAGGCTACATGCACACGACCGTGGTGTGTTTTGCGGTCCGCAAATCGTGGATCTGCAAAACATGGATGGCGTCCGTGCGTGTTCCGCAATTTGCGGAACGGCACGGACAGCCTTTAATATAACTGCCTATTCTTGGCCGCAAAGCGCAGACAAGAATAGGACAAGTTATATATTATTATTTTTTTTGCGGGGCCACGGAGCCGAGCAACGGATGCGGACAGCACACAGAGTGCGGCCCTAGTGAAGTGAATGAGTCTGCATCCGAGCCGTGAAAACTGCAGCTCGGATGCGGACCAAAACACCGGCCGTGTGCATGAGGCCTATAGCTATTATTTTACAAGGTACACACTAGCAGATTACATATAAAAAACAAACACCTGTTCACACAATCTTAGCCCAAAAACTGCAATTTTTAGGGTGTGCTGCATCTTTTATGGCTTCTCCCCTATTCAAATACAGTGTCTGAGCATTTAAAATGTTCCCTTTATAGGCTTAGTGTGTTTTTGGGCCTAGTCTTAAATGGGGTGGGGATTAATGGAAAAAGGGTGGAGCTTCCCATTAGGGCCTAAGATGCGATGTTTCGAGTAAAAATGATGCCACATTTCGGACGTAAAATTGAGTCTCAAAGTAAGCCAGTTAATGGTTGGTATAGAGAAAATCGTCTATCCGGCCTGAGCCCCTGTGATAGATCTGGTCTAGGCTTACGCCCTCTATCGGATCAGTAAATCTGCCCCACTGCAGAGGAAAAATGTAAACTAGATATTAAAGCGCTCACATAAGACATCGGGAAGAAAAGAAGGAGGGAGGACGCCCCATGGAAAGGTTATCCGACTTATACAGGCCCTTGGAATGCGGCTTAATACTGGTCGAAACCCAATTAAAGGATTTCATTCCATCAATCGCATCTTTCAGGAAATCCTGCTGCTAAGGTCGTGTCTTATGAGGTAGCTAAACCTTTTTTAGTAACAAGTCACCATAGCAATGCTGTGTGCTATTCTCTAGCCAGAGAGTAACATAAATCCTCCTTCCCTTCACGTCGGCAGCCAAAAGAAACATCCCTGTGCCAATACCTACTGCATCAGCCGCTATGATATCACAGGCGGCTAGTCTCCCACAAGTGTGTGACACGCGGGAGGAAAGAAGGCCAGTGCTCCAATACAAACATCCTGCACACAAAGCCTAGAGACCCCCCTCCCCACATACACACCCTATTTATACAATGGAGTCCCTATTCCTCCTTTTTATAGGACTATTCAAGGACCTTTAGACATTTACTTCTCTGCAGCCTTCTCAATGGGTTACGGGAAAAAGGTGCATCTTCTCGAGTTGGGCTTCTCCGTCAAATATTATAAAATGCATGTTTCTTATATAGGACCATTTTTGGGCAAGCAAAATGACCACCAATTCAGCTCCAACAGGGACTATCCCAGAATAAAGGGGTTCTTGCACTACTAAGTGGTGTCTCTCCTATCCCGTGGATAGGGCATAATCATTTGTGATGGGACAAAGCCTTTAACGTTGGCCTAATTGGTTGCTGCCCAGCTTTTTGAAAAACAAGTATAGTGGCAACTATGTCTTCACAATCTATTTTTCTTTATTAAATTTTTCTCTTTCTAAATCATGCAGTTTTTCTTAAAAAAATAAAATAAATAAAAATAATAATGAACCTATTGTAAAATTGTAAGCCACTGATGCAGAGGCTACACCAAGTAAAATTGTTTTCCAAGATATTTTTAATATATCCTCTGTATAGGTCTCGCCAGTATCTAATCGGTGAGGGTCCGACTGCCGCTCAGCTGTATGATGGCACCAGTGTTCACAGCGTGGCACAACTTAACGAGCACAGCACCGCACATTGTATAGAGGCTGTGTGTGGTATGACGCTCAGCCCATTCACTTCAATGGAGCTGAGCTGCGCCTAGGCCACGTGACCCATGAACTGGTCATCACTGGCCTAGGGAAAGCTGTGATAAGCCCACATCGCTACTGCGAGCGGCGGTGCCTTCCCAAAAAGCTGATAGGGGGGGATCCCAGGTGTCGGACTACCATCACCAATCAGATACGGATAAGTAATCAGTATAAACCTCTCTGAAACCCCCTTTTATAACCTCCGATTCCTGCTTTTACAGGGTGCCTTGAACAGAGTTACCTCCATACAACTTGCTCATCACATGACCTTTTATTTTTCATATGGCTCTAAGGCCAGGCACACAAACCAGATACCTTTTGTCCAACACACGCTTGGTTAGACCAAGCATGCATATTAACAGGGACAACGGAGTAAAGGTACGTTTACTCAGGACTATTACATCAGGCTGCTCTTCCTAATAATTGTTAGGAGTCCCAGCGGTAGGAAAGAGAAGAGGATAACTTAATGTAACCGGAAGACCCCTTTAAGTGCTTACTGTACCGAGTTGCTTCATAGCTCCTCCCCTCTGCTCCGAATTAAAGCTGTAACATCCAACCAAAAGACATCTCTCACTCAGAGGGGAGGGGCTGTGAAGCATCTCAGTGCAGAGAGAATAGCACAGTGAAGCCCCCTCCCCCTGGGCACTTGCCGGAGCAGAGTAAAACTTCATATTCTTACTACCCCTGATAATAAAAGCTCCACAAAAGGTATGTTTGTACTATTCTCCCCAGCCCCTGTCTTGTGCGGTCAGATTAGCATGGTCAAAACTGCTGACAGATTCCTTTAACGTCACTCATTTCCCAAATACATGATTAATACCACTGATATTTAAAGCAATGAAAGGAGTGGAAACGTCCAGTACCACGGCTACCACTTATCTCTGAAGGAGCACCTGAAGAAATTGGGTAACTAAGCTATGTCTCGCTCATTGGTACACAGTGGTTTTATGAAGGCAAAAAAGATTGATCTGAAAAACCACTTAAAAACATTGCGCTGCAATTTATTAAAATGTAAAACATACTTTCAAGTTCCAGCCTAGTATATCAGAGCATTTAAGAGGCCGCAATAGTACATTTTTCACCATAAAACTTGATTCTGCTAAGTATATTCAAGCAATGAGAAGCTCAAGAGCAGGACGACAAGAGGCACCTTTGAATTTGCTATAAGCGCGTAGAAAGCCAGCACACCGCTTTATTATTTTCAGAAGCAAAGAGGTGAAAAATCAAAGATTTCTCAATGGGTATCATTGATCCAGAGGCTTGAGTGAATAAAATGGGCTGCAAAAAACCCTTTCCTGCAGAGTGCAAAATGTGGCATGTGGAGACAAAGCAGCGGGGCAATTCATGTATTTTTCAGATAGACTGGCATGGAAAATAACTGAACAAGGAAAGGATAGCACTCGCTGTGTCCACTCCTCCCACCACATACAGACTACTTTTCTCCTGAAAACTTATACAAAAGTAATAAAACAAAAGTCACTGACACACTGCAGTTTCAAAGCAAAAGGGCCAAGAATGTCCCAATTACAAAGCCATTTACTCGATTTTCGGTAAGAACAGCGTGCATGTTCTTCAGCAGAGATCACTAATGCTTAGACCGGACTCGTACTGTATTAGCCGCCAATGACTATATGACTAATCTTCTCCAGTTATCTGTGTGAGAATTAGAATTGGGTAATACTCATGCAAAAATAGCAAAGTTGAAGCGGGTGGGTACGCCTAAGACCTGCAACATTTCTATTTTCTTTAATCCCTTTTCTGTCCCATTTGACAATGCAAAGAGGGCCTGGCATCCAGTGACAAGGTAACCCTTCTCCCATGTTCTGTAACCCTCTCTTCTCGGTCACTGCTCAAAGAGATGGACATTTGTAGAATCCTTGGGTTCTTAAAATTTCCTTTTTCTATTTTCATCTTTGAATAACATGCATTTAAATGGGTTGAAGGGGAGGTCTGGCTTGTGTTTCAGATCCCTTGACATTATTTTGGTGGTCAGCTGTATTCGTACAATAGGAATAAAGACACTAGTCCCCAATTGCTATTCCTACTATGAGCGCAGCTGGTCTCCGGCGTAGTGAGTCCAATTCACACCAAGGTCCAATTAATAGTCATAAAGACCGCATAGCTCCAGATAGATACAGATCCGACCAAATTGTGGTAGACAGACAACTGTCTTGGTATAGTCAAATCACTTTTATGTCAAGCATAGACAAAACAAAAAAAAAAAAGCAGCTAGATGACTAGAGCTGCTCTCAAATTTCAATTGCTGTTTTAGGCAGACATAAAAATCTGGTGTATACTCTGCGAGGGCAGCTAGACTAGACTATTAGAGTCACTCTCCGGTCTGGACTGTTGCCATAGGAAGATACAAAAAAATAAATAAATAAAAAAGAGTTGGTGTATATACCCTGGTTGCAAAAAAAAAAGCAGCTAGACTATTAGAGTCACTCCCAAACCTGAACTGCTGTTAAGGGAAGACACAAAAATATGATTTAGGGCTCATGCACACGACTATGTATTTCGCGGTCCGCAAAAAATGGATCCGAAAAAATACAGCATGCCAATGATCCTACATGCAGATAAATCAGCTCAAAATGTCTCCATGATTAAAAACTAGGATGATTCATAAGGGCTGGGTTTGTACTCAAAAGCCTAAGACCGATAAACAAAATTATGTCTGGAAGCCGCGCAGAAGACGAATGTGACGAGTATGGCAAACCAATGCCATGATTCACACATACGGATAAAAACAGCCAGCTTTTAAGTCATTTTATTGAACTCTATATGTAGTAACTGCAATTCAAAAGGTAAATGTATTACCCCCTACAGAACGACTGGTATGCAGAAGCCATGTGCAGCCCCCCTTGTCATCTTGCAGATGGCTCTATTTGAAAGCTGCAGGGTGCACTTTAAGGCTTCATTCACACTTTGTCGTCTGGCTCGTGCAAAGCAGGCGTGCTCCTGTTATTCAGACACTGCACAGTACACAATGTTTTCATGAAGATCTTCACCCGCAACACAGAGCTATCCGGGAAGATAGCCACAATACCTGCACTTAGGAAGGTGGGGGCAACCAGGGGCGTTCTTCCTGCCGCTCTCAAGATGACAGATAGCTAGAATGAGGAGTGGGTGGATGGCAGGCTAAGGCGGTTTAGCAGTTTTGTGCACCAATGAAGATTTAGAGATTGCCTGGCGTTACCATGACAGCACATCTGTCAGACGATAAGACCCAAAACAGGACCATAAGGCTGAGCAATCTAACATTGGAGACGAGCAAGGAGACAAGGCAAAGACGGATCAGAGCGTGAAGAACGAGGACGAGTTATGGAGTGCCACTTCACATAATGCTCCCGCTTGCAATCTGCAAACCTCATGGGACACTGAAATGTAGAGATAGAAGAGGGAATTTCATACGCCAGTCTAAGATGTGCAGAAGACTTGGAGCATCTTCGGGTAGTCCATGCACTGGAAAAAGCTAAATGTACACTATAAACCGGCAGAGATTTGCTCTATAATTTGAACCAATTTCCTGCATAAATGAAAGGCCCTGCACCTTCCCTTAGATTATTTTTTTTTAAACTGTTTATTGGAGACTACAAAGAAAAGCAGCAAAGAATGTAAATGGACATTCATAAGTAACTACAGATCGCTAGCAAAACTCTTCAAAGGGGTGTTCACCCCTGGGGATCTTTCAGTGGTAATCATACTTGCCTGATCTACGCTGCTGGGTCCTGGCTACAGCTCTCCCCCTTGGGAGCAGCAAGTCTCAGGTCTCCCTGTGCCAACATCTGGTTTCACATGGGTCACCTGGCCGCAGCAGTGAGGTGTCACTTATTGGTCACGTGACCCAGTGCCCGACACCAGTCTTTGGTTGCAGCGTTAAGTAAACCGCGTGAAACCAGATGCTGACACGGGGAGACCTGAGACATACAGGAGTCCAAGGAGAAGCGATAGAGCCGAAAACCCAGCAGCAGGGATCAGGCAAGTAGGATTCCCACCACAGGTCTGGCAGGGAAGGTTCCTAGGGCTGAACAACCCCTTTAAGTGTATATGCACACTGTGTATTATGTATGATTTTTCCACATGGATTTTCGTGAGGAAAATCTGCAGCCCAAGAGTACCAGCTAAGTAGATGATATCATCAAAATCTCATGTATACGATGCAGAAATTTTCCATGCGGAAATTGACCTGGGGTGCAGATTTTGAAATCTATAGCATGTCAATTGCTTGTGCGGATTTTCAGTGCAAATTTAAAGGGTAAGGATCTGGGGCATGTGTGCATGAAAATTTTCACATAATACATGTGACTTGAGGCGGAAACACAGCGAGAACTGTGCAGAAAGACTGCATATACCCTAAAGCTGGATTTTTCATAATAAAGAATAAATATCCAGATATATTGGTACAATGGTGGCAACTCTGATTACCCACAAGACCACCGCTTGACACCCCCACTGGAATACAGAGCTTTGTGTAAAAGGCCACAAATATATATTCAAAGAAAATGGTGTAAACTGCATCACATGTGGCTGACTAGAATTTGAACGGACTAGAACTAGAATAGAAATGAACACCTGCTCAATTGAGAGGGGTTGAACCTGGATATACCCCCATTTTCACCCAGACAGGCTTTTTATGGAGATCCGGTGAAGTACCAGGCTCCCTACAGGGACTGCTAGGAAGAGGCTTCCAACCAGCAGTGTTCCTGGTGATGTCACCAGCTCTGATGGGCGGGCTTTAGCTCTGCCCTAGCTGTTTTACAGGCTAGGGCATTGCTAAAGCCCGCCCATTAGTGCTGGTGACGTAACCCGGCTCATTGCTGGGTGAAAGCCTTTGCCTAGCAGTCCTTATAGGGAGCCTGGTACTTCACCGGATCTCCATAAAAAGCCTTTGCTCTGCGTGACTCAGCGCAGGGCAAAGGAGAGCATCGGAGCATGAAATGCTCTGATGCTCATATCACAGGGCCTAAAGTTGAGGCACACAGTTTTCAGTGTTGCAAATTCAAAAGGATTTATTCATTCAAAATCATACAGTAGTTTCATCCATTTGCCCAATATTTGTATTAGTGAGTATGAACAGTATTCTTAGACCGGATGTTTCGGTCACATTAGACCTTCATCTGCGGTCACATTCTTTATCTGTTCTGGCGGGTATGGAGGCTTGTGGGGCGCTGGATGCATCCAGGTGGACATGCGTACGCCGCTTCTCTTCCCACAGCCAGGTCTCTGCAGAGCAGCCAATAGAAAAAGCTTTCATTCCGGTTCATAAGGGAAGGAGCGGAGCCTTAGCATTAGCTGAGAAAACTCTTGCAGGGGAAGTAAGAAGGGACTAAACCGACAGCTGCCAGAGGGGGAAGGAGACAGATTCTGTTCAGATTATTTTAATCTTCATTAGTTCAACGTCTGTACTATCCTTGTAATAACACGAGTTGGAAGAATGTATGAACAGAAATGAGTGGTCCTCATTTTACATCATTGTTCCCAAGCCCCAACCTTGCATTTTGAGTGGTTTGGAGGAGAAAATCTCCCCGAGATCTTCTAGTTCTTGCCAGACGTAAACGCAAGCGGATAACAAGTAGGTGCAAAGCCAAATGCAAGCCTGAGACGCAGAGAGCACTGGGAGGCATGGACACAGAAAATGCTTGACAGAGCCGCCTGACAAGCTGTCACACAGACACCCTGCTGACAATCCTCACGCCAGACAGTGCACAGAATAGCGGAAGCCACACCTCGCCTCTAAGCTTGTACGCCGAACACAGATATGGATGCCTCCTGTGGATAGATCCCCCCTGCTTCCCAGCTCTATGAGACCATAAAAAAAAGGGAGCGGGAGGGGAAAAAAAGTGTCCTTGAAATGACATGAAAGGAGCAGTCGCCTCTCGAAGCAGAAACTTCACGCCTGAGGAAAATTAAAATCCTTCTTATGTGCAAATCCTGTAGGGTCTGAAACCAAATCCATTTAGCTTTGTGCGAGTTGCTCCCCGTTTCCTTGTGCATTTATTCTTTGCACTTTTTGCAATCTAGAAGATTTTTTTTTTTCTACCGGTCTCCTTATGCTAGAAAAATGGAGCAAGCACAATGGAAAACAAAGCAATCTAAACCAGGCACCATACACACCCTACTAAGTCCCAAAAGCAATATTGTAGAACGCCTGGATTGGCAGTGCCCAGCAACAAGGTAACCAATGCAGCTATAATGTGTCACGGCAAGCATCACGGTACAATATACCAGCCAGTCACACATTCTACAGTGCAAGCATAAGCAATAAAAGGAACACTGGAGGAAAAAAATTAAAATTCTCCCCTGCCACCTTCTATAAAGTGCAGCAGGTGCACCACAGGAGGACACTGGTCATACAAAGCCCCCAGACTCATAAGAATAGAGACACCAGGGAGTTTAAGAGCCACAGAAGAAAAATCAATTAACCGGTCGGACATCACAGATTGCCTGATGTTAAAAGGTTCATTTCAGCTAAGTGCTCGATAAAATAAAAATGCCCGCCATCTCTCATCCTGATCACACATTTTATCTGCAATTACCCTATAGCCTTCCATTCAAGACAAAAATTATAGACGCAAAATGATTTGACTTGAAAAGTGCAGCTTTTGCTGTTTTATGAGCGGCTGTTACAGAAGACCTGTACGGTAGCTGTCAGTACCCGGACAGGGAACAGAACGCAGGGCTTTAACTTACAAACCAGGAGACTGGCCAAATACCGTCCAACCAGATGGAGGAACGGGAAGGCTGGATGACTTGCTATTGACCACGAGGTGCAGGCAAGCGTGTCCGGATTAGGTCTAGATGCAATTTTGCTAGCAAGTACACTCAGTTTTGTTTGCGAACGCGTTCAGTTGTTCAGTTTTTATTGCGCGGTTGAAATGCGCATTGATGCGTTTTTCACACCAGTGATAAAAAAAAAAAAAACAATGTTTACAAACACCATCTTTTAGCAACCATCCTTGAAAATCACATCGCTTCGGCTACTTTCACACTTGCGGCAGGATGGATCAGACAGGCTGTTCACCCTGTCGGATCAGTCCTTCCGCTATTTAGCCGTGCCGCCGCTCCGTCCCCACTGACTATAATGGGGACGGGGTGCGGAGCTCCGGTGCAGCACGGTAGTGCACGGCGATAGGCCGCCGGACTAAAAGTCCTGCATGTCTGACTTTTTAGTCCGGCGGCCTCTCGCTGCGAACTGCCGTGCTGCACCGGAGCTTCGCCCCCGTCCCCATTATAGTCAATGGGAACGGAGCGGCGGTCCGGCGAAATAGCAGAAGGACGGATCCGACAGGGTGAACAGCCTGTCGGATCCATCCTGCCGCAAGTGTGAAAGTACCCTAACCAAGCACAGCTAATCCGGACACGCTCATCTGCAAGGGACTTTAGGGTATGTTCAAAAACTTCACATCACTGTTTAGTTTTCCCATTCTTCTGATCCGTCAGAAGAACAGAAAGATAAAACAAAAACGGATCCCTTATTTTGAGCATCTGTTGTGCTCATTTTGCATCCGTTTTAGTCATTTCCGTCTAAGATCCGTTAATTTTTGAAAGGAGGAAAAATCTTCCACAAAAGGACTCCTCCTCCCTCCCCCCATCTAAAATAACAGAGCAAAATGCAAAATAAGCACAACAGATGCTCAAGGATTTATTTTAGTTTTTCTTCACAAATCATCTGTGCAAAAAAATCTGCACTGCAATACAGTACCACAAGATTTTTAAAATCTCATTTACACAGTGTGGCAATTTTCTGAACGGAAACTGACCTGCGATGCGGAATTTGAAATCTGCAGCCTGTCAACGGTTTGTGCAGGTTTCATCCTATGAATCGAGAGCTGGGGCAAATCCACATAAAACAATCTGCGACATAATACACAAGTAACGCATATGGATTTTGGTGGGGAAACACCATGAATAACGCATGAAAATCTGCATAAACACTGCTGTGCGATTGTATGGGAAGACATGCTTGCAGTATATGCCACTGCACTGGTTATTATTGGTCTTCTACCTCTGGTCTTGTGATATTGGAGAACAGTGATCAATTATCAGAATAAGGGCTCGTATTTTGCGTTCCGTATACGGGCCGTTTTTTGCGTTCCGCATACGGAACCATTAATTTCAATGGGTCCGCAAAAGATGCGGACAGCACTCTGTGTGCTGTCTGCATCAGTTGCTCTGTTCTGAGGCCCGCAAAAATTATGAGTCCTGTCCTATTCTTGTCCGTTTTCCGGACAAGAATAGGCATTTCTATAATGGGCTTCCTGTTCCGTTCCGCAAATTGCGGAAGGTACACGGACGGCATCCGTTTTTTGCGGATTCGTAATTTGTGGACTGCAAAAAGCAGTCGTCTGAACAAGCCCTAAGGGTGGGTTCACACTTGGATTAGGGTATTATGTTTTGATCAGTCATAATAGAGGTCTAGGGGCAAGCGTAACGGATCTGTCTGGTTTCCGTTATGCAGGACGGAAAACAAAGTCCTGTTGACAGGAATTTGTTTTCCGTCCAGCATGACTGAAACCAGACGGATCCGTTACGCTTGCCCATAGACTTCTATTATGATGGATCAAAACTGAATACCTCTAAAAAGGCTTCCGTTTTGCATTCCGTCTACGAACTCTGTTATAAACGGAACCTATAACAGAATACCCTAACAAATGCGAATCAGCCCTAAATGGGTAGTGGTGACATAGTTGGATTACCAAACCACCTTGACTGACGCCAAAAGGTTGGCAAAATGTGCCATAGCCGTTATTGTGAGATGATCTGTTGCAATATTGAATCCAGTCTCCTAGTAGCAAGAAATATTAAGTTTAAAAAAAATAAAATAAAAAATTATATATTTTTTACAGATTCTTATTCATTTAGTCAAAACTAAATTCTAAAATGAATCCATCACATTTTCCTCATCTTGAAAAATGCTTACAAAGCACAACACCAATAAACCTCCTTAACAGGATAATGCCAAATAAAGAGATTATTCTAATAGGATTGTGGTCACATGACGTGTTGGTTGTGGATGAGCCCCTTATTGTCATAGGCTTGGCAGCCAGGAGATTAGCATTTAGCTGAACTGGTGGAATCGCTTCTGTGCTCATAGGTCATGTCCACTTCAACCGACTGAACCGTAATATCACGTGCACACTACTTAAGCGTCCGCGACAGCGCACAGGGATATTATAGACCAGCGTAAAAGGCATGTCTAGGATAATTTCCCACCATAGACTACGGAGATTTATAGCAATACTTAAGGTAGAAGAGACCGCCACAGAATTATATTCAGGCAAAGCATTAGACCATGACCATGGTGTGTAGGCATACATAGAGTAATAGTTAGGCACAGTTATGGCTCCCATTAAAGTACCCAGGTAACAAACCTAAACACCAAAATACAAAGTCACAGAGGGGCGTTGTCAATACCAAATCTTTTTTTACACCTTATTACTGTAAAACGTGGAACATATGAAGTCCAACAACAACCATAGTCAGAATGTCTCCAGCAAGGTGGCATTCGTGAGGAATAATTCGACCCTGCATGTATATTTTTTTTTTTTAAATAGAGCATTCTTACCCAGATCAGTCACATAGAAACCAGAGCCATCGATGTGTACCAACTTCCCACCAGAACCAGAGGCTCCCTGTTGTGCCCTATGGCAGGTCTATGCCATACAAATGTAGGGAAAACTGAGAGGGGCAACCCTTTCCACAGGCTAAGGGTACATTCACATGACCATGTCAGTCTTGCGGACCTTAAACAGGACCTTTCATGTTTTTTATTTTTTTATTCTAGATAAATACCTTACTTAAATATCGCTCCGACGCCCCGCTGTGCCCCCTGGTAATTTTCCTGTGCCTGCAATAACCAATAGCAAAGCTCCATACAGTAAGGAGCTTTACTATTAGATAGTTTGGGCCAGAGCAATACAGCGCCCTGCAGCAGGGGGAGCCGGCGGGAGCCGAAAGGAGGAGGGTCCGGCTCCCGGGAGTTTCTACAGTAAGGAGAGCGGGGAGGGCTGCACAAGGACCCCGGAAAACATGGCAGCAGAGGAGCTGAAGAGGACTCCTCAGAGGTGACAGCACATGTATACATTACACGCTGATGCATGTAGTGTAGTATGTAGTGCATGCAGGCAGGCTATTATAGCAAACTGATAAAGTAAAGGGTTAATTCCGTTATATTGGACTGGACTTTATCACTTGACTATAATTGCCTGATGGTATTTAGTAATGGATAAATACCCACCTCCTAGGCTGGTTTCACACGGGCGTTGCAGGAACATGCATGATTTTTCTGCGCGAGTGCAAAACATTGTAATCGGCATGTTTCACAGAAGTTCGGGCTTGGGATCGGTGTTCTGTAGATTGTATTATTTTCCCTTATAACATGGTTATAAGGGAAAATAATAGCATTCTGAATACAGAATGCATAGTACAATAGCGATGGAGGGGTTAAAAACATTTTTTTTTAAATAGCTTAACTCACCTAAATCGACTTGCTCGCGTAGCCGACATCTCCTCTGTCTCTTTCTTTGCCGATTGCAGTCAAAGGACCTGTGGTGACGTCACTCCGGTCATCACATGGTCTGTCACATGATCTTTTACCATGGTGATGGATCACGTGATGAATGGAGTGACATCACCACAGGTCCTTTGACTGCAATCAGCAGAAAAGATGCCGACTACGCGAGCAAGTGGATTAAGGAGAGTTAAAACTTTTTTTTTTTTTAAACCCCTCCAGCGCTATTGTACAATGCATTCTGTATTCAGAACCATGCTGCATTCTGTATTCACAACCATGTTATAAGGGAAAATAATAAAATGATCGTGTCTCCATCCCGATCGTCTACTAGCAACCGTGTGTGATGCTTGCGATTTTCATGCAGCCCCATTCACTTCTATGGAAAACGCAGAATATAGACATGCTGCGATTTTCACGCAACGCACAAGTGATGCGTGAAAATCACTGCTCATGTGAACAGCCCCATATAAATTAATGGGTCAGGATTCAGTGCGGGTGCAATGCGTTCAACTCACGCATTGCACCCGCGCAGAATACTCGCCCGTGTGAAAGGGGCCTTAAACCCCGTTCACACCACCACTATTTATTTCTGTTCTGCTCCGTTAGATGAGTAGAGCAACAAAAATAACAGAAGTGCTGGATCGGGCAGGTAAGGGTGGGTTTTTGCCATACTTTCAACATACACAAAAACCATAAAACATTAACAGACTCCTCAGGCAGGTGCTATACTGTGGTATCCGTCACCATGGAGTTCCATTGTAAGAAAAAAAGAAGATAGATATATATATATATATATATACACACACACACACACTTTTTTTTTGCAGAGCTCTGCAGGATGGGAAAGTGTAGTGTACCACGTTTTTCCATCCTGCAAGGTTCAGCAAAAAAAACACGAAGGTCAACTTTTATTATTTTTACAATGGAACTCTGTGGTGACGGATGCAACAGTATGGCATCTGTCTGAGACGTCTGATAACATATCAGTTTTTTG
The DNA here is from genome assembly GCF_014858855.1 of Bufo gargarizans. Classification (NCBI taxonomy): domain Eukaryota; kingdom Metazoa; phylum Chordata; class Amphibia; order Anura; family Bufonidae; genus Bufo; species Bufo gargarizans. The sequence goes on along the minus strand of NC_058085.1, from coordinate 160,028,700 downwards.
TGTACATTAGGCTACTTTCAAACTCACGTTTGGTGCGGATGAGTCATGGATCTGCCCAGACTGATCAGTTTAGAATGGATCCGTTTGTATTATCTTTAACATAGAGACAAAATGGATCCGTCTTGAACACCATTGAAAGTCAATGGAGGATGGATGCGTTTTCTATTGTGCCATATTGTGTCATAGAAAACGGATCCGTCCCCCATTGACTTACATTGTGTGTCAGAACTGATCCGTTTGGCTCCAGTTTCGTCAGACGGACACCAAAACGCTGCAAGCAGCGTTTTGGTGTTCCACCTCCAAAGCGGAATGAAGACGGAACGGAGGCAAACTGATGCATTCTGAGCGGATCCTTTTCCATTCAGAATGCATTAGGGCCAAACTGATACGTTTTGGACCGCTTGTGAGAGCCCATGATTGAGCTCCCAAACGGAAAGCCAAAAAACGCCTGTGTTAAAGTAGCCTTAAATGTATGACAAAAACTTTATTTGAGCCCAGCCTGACTGACAGGGAAAAAGCTGAACAGACTCCGCCAACTATGAAGGAGTCCGTTCAGTTTTCGTCTTTTTACCGGACAAAAAAGTGCTGCATGTGAGGCTTTTTTGTCCGGTCTTTTGACAGGATCTGCAACAGAGGCTCCAAACGCAGCTTCCAATACAGATGTGGACATGCGCAGGCCTATATATTATGTATTTGTATTACTGCAGCTTTCGTACTCGGGTAAAAATACTCCTCAAAAATGGTCAGAGTATTTTTACTCTTCTAGAAAAAACGTAGTGCGACCATCTGGTCCACATAATGCGTTAAAATATAGGACGTGTCCCATCTTTTGTGGCAAGGCTACACAGACCCAGGGGCACACTGAAGCGGCCTGCAAAACGGACACGGTTGTGTGAATGTACACTTAACCTCACCAGGTGCCCTAGTATGCCCTATAGAAGCTCCCACATCACAGCTGGGTGGAATCCCCTAATATCAGATATGGAAGACTAAGTTCTAGGGTTGCTGCCACAAAGTGCATCAGAAAAGCATGCACGGTTTTTGAAACAAAATACCTGGGTTTACGGTTTTCTTCCAGCAAAGAGAAGCAGACACGCAGGAGACATATTACATTACTGTAAATCTACTTAGTAATTAATGTAATTCCGTTTTGCTGTGTGGTGTGATTTTTTTTTTTTTACTTTTCCTAGAAGAAAACATGACAAATTGTAGGCATGTTGTTGTAAAAACCGCACACATTTTTTAGCTGCACCAAAAACGCAACACCCATCTGATACCCCTGATGATTCCACCAAGCTGTGATGAAACTGGAGTTTGTCTAGGGCATCTGTTCAGTGGGAAGGTGCGCTCTTCATACAGTTTTCCCGTACATTCCGGCTCCCAATCCTGGTGGAAAGTTAGTAGATTCCTATGTGACAGATCTGGGTAGGAGCATTCCATTCTTTTCCTGCAGGGAAATTTCTGACTAGCTCATTGTTCGTTTTCAACGGGTTGCTTAAAGGGGTTGTCCAGGTTCAGAGCTGAACCTGGACAGCCCTTCCATTTTCACCCAGGCAGCCCCCCTGACATGAGCATCGGAGCAGTTCATGCTCCGATGCTCTCCTTTGCCCTGCGCTAAATTGCACAGGGCAAAGGCATTTTTCTGAGTTCCGGTGACGTACCGGGGCTCTCTATGGGGCTGACAGGAACCCCGGTGATGTCTCCGGCACTGATGGGCGGGATTTGGCTCTGCCCTAGCCAGTAAAACGGCTAGGGCAGAGCTAAAGCCCGCCCCTCAGAGCCGGTGACGTCACCGAACACACCGCTGGGCGGAAGTTACCGCCCGGCAGTGTGTTATTGAAAACAAAAGAGCCCGTGCCCTGCGCGATCTAGCGCAGGGCACTGGAGCGCATCGGAGCATGAGCTGCTCCGATGCTAGGCTCAGGGGGGATGCTGGGGTGAAAATAACGGTATGTCCGGGTTCAGCTCTGAACCCGGACAACCCCTTTAAATGAACAAGATATTGTATCGAAGGAGAAATTTACAACTGGGGCCAGCTTTGTGGCAATTGGCAACCAAATATGAAAACCATGAATTATAAATATATGTATATGTCAATGGTTTCAAACCTGTGGCTGCCCAGCTGTAAACAACTACCAGTGCATGCTGGGAGTTGTAGCTTTGCAACAGCTGGAGAACCAAAAAGGTTGAAGATCACTGGTACGGGTTAAACATCCAATCTTTTACATAAATTTAAAAAAAAATAAAATAAAAAAATATGAATAATGATTTATAAATTCAATTATATCTTACCTCAACATCTGATACTTTCATTCGAGTTCCTTCTTTGCCAACAAATATATCGTCAATGTCAACCAAAATGTATCGGTCAAGTGTTAAGCAGAGCCTCTTGCCAGTTAAGTAGGCAATGGCGTCAACAAATATGAGTTTGTGCAGCCAAAAGTTAAGATTATTTCCAAACAGTACCCTTTGGATACCATCATGAAGACCCAAGTCCTGCACGACAGTGGCATGAAGTGCTTTGTGCGTAGCAAGATGGGGAATGGATTCGGCAGACTTGGTGCTAGCCAACAGTACAGGTTCGTAGGTGCTGTGGTTAGACTGAAATACTGTCCAGTCATCTCCAGGAAGAGGACCCTGCTCCACTTCATTAGCTCGGGTCACATACAGAAGTGGAGCATTAGGATTAATATGGTAGTCTCTCAATCCCAGATTGGAATGTAGGAAGAGCGGGAAGCCTTTGAGCTGAGCACTTAGTAAGCTGTTTTCGTTGGCTTTAAAGAAACCAATGATCCCAACTCCATATTCCACACAGTACTTGTCCAGCAGTTCCCTGTTCCAAGCATCCAGATTCACATATTTCAAGATGTTCTCATAAATGATCAGAGCATAACGACCCCGGTCTTTGTCGGTCAGAGTTGGCATATCTCCCTTACCAGGAGCTATTTCTGTCCTGTACCTAAATCGGCCATGTTCTAATATAGCCACAATCTCCTGTCCGAGCTGAGAGTATATGCTCTCTGCAAACACCAACACCACTGGTTCAGTGCGGGAGGTGTCCACAGCTTTGGCTATCCGCCAGCTTGCTTGGGGCTGAACCACAATCCTCTGCTGACTGCTGCAGTCACTAAAGGGTAAAGGGGGAGGCTCCTTGATTTTAGGGCTGTTGGTCACATAGTAAGCCAAAAAACACATGGAAGCTAAACTGAAAGCAATCAACAGTAGGATCAATCGGTGGAGTTCCAGCTGTCGCATGTGCCGAACCAGTTTCCATAGATAAACCATGGTGAGGCCAAAAACCTCACCTGCCTACAGCATTCACCTAGACTGCTTGATGTGTGGCCTATGACTACACAACGACAAGACACCACGTTCCTCGGGGGAGCAGCCGCAACAGCACAGTAGAAGACAGTAAAAGTAGGACGCAAAGAGGTGAGATCGCCTCCAACCTGCCATTTATGTCAGGTTACCATGGCCTCCAATTCCCATTGCTTCTTCGCACTCCGATCCGGGCCGCTTAACAGATTGCCACCACACGATTACATTCCCAATCTCTTCTCACATCTCTCCTTCCTCTTGTGCTGGCAAGGAGCTGCCTCTGAAGAAAGACTCCCTCCCAGAGTCTAATCCAGCAGTTTAATCTTCGCCGTCAGGCTGTGTCCTGGAATTGGGCAAAACAAAACATTGTCAAAAAGGCGGTTTTACCAGGAAAACAGAAAAAGGTCATTAACTCCTCGCCTCCTGTTGTTCTGGCGATCCCGTAAATACTGACTAGCCACCAAGCCCACCCACAAGTCACCTGGATATATGGAACCATTTATATTTGCTAACTTTCACACTGTAAAGATGTGCCTCCTACTTGATTACAGATCCCTTGATAAAGGTCAAAACTGACCGAAACGTCGGGACCACTGTACATAATCGCATGCTTTGCCTTGAAATAATATTGGATGTAATGTGACACAAAGTGTTCAAAATGAATGAATAAAACTACAACCGTTAATAACATTAGACTATAAAATGATATGTTCACTAGATACAAATCCTTTAGCACAAAACAGGCACCTTAGGCTCCTTTTACACGGGTGAGTATTCCGCGCGGATGCGCGAGTTGAACGCATTGCATCCGCACTGAATCCCGACCCATTCATTTCTATGGGGCTGTTCACATGAGCGGTGATTTTCACGTATCACTTGTGCGCTGGGTGAAAAATCGCAGCATGCTCCTCTTTGTGCGTTTTTCACGAAACAGGCCCCATAGAAATGAATGGGGTTGCGTGAAAATCACAAGCATCCGCAAGCAAGTGCGGATGAGGTGCGATTTTCACGCACGGTTGCTAGGAGACGATCGGAATGGAGACTCGATCATTATTATTTTCCCTTATAACATGATAATAAGGGAAAATAATAGCATTCTGAATACAGAATGCATAGTAAAATAGCGCTGGAGGGGTTAAAATAAATAAATAAATTTAACTCACCTTAGTCCAGTTGATCGCGCAGCCGGCTTCTCGTCTGTCTCCTTTGCTGAACAGGACCTGTGGTGACATCACATGATCTTTTACCATGGTGATGGATCATGTGATGACCGGAGTGACGTCACCACAGGTCCTGTTCCTGCAATAAATGCTCACCACAGGTCCTGTTCAGCAAAGGAGACAGATGAGAAGCCGGGCTGCGCGATCAACTGGACTAAGGAGAGTTAAATTATTTTTATTTTATTTTTAACCCCTCCAGCGCTATTTTACTATGCATTCTGTATTCAGAATGCTATTATTTTCCCTTATAACCATGTTATAAGGGAAAATAATACAATCTACAGAACACCGATCCCAAGCCTGAACTTCTGTGAAGTTCGGGTTTGGGTACCAAACACAGCCTCAAAAGTCTCACTGGGCATGCGCCGAGCCCAGTGATGTTACCTGAGCCCTGTTGCCCTCAGGAGGGTGATGATCGTGCAGGCGGTACTGCGCCTGCGCGAGTTTTCTGGCCGCAGACAGGAAGGACGGATGCGTCTGCATTATATTTCAGATAACATTCTAAGTCTGAAAGTTAGTCAGACGGATCAGTCCAGACTTTACATTGAAAGTCAATGGGGGTCGGATCAGTTTGAAATTGAGCCATATTGTGTCAACTTCAAAACGGATCCGTCCCCATTGTAGAGTCTGGACGGATCAGTTTGGCTCCGCACGGCCAGGCGGACACCCGAACGTGTTCGGGTGTCCGCCTGCTGAGCGGAGCGGAGGCCAAACGGTGCCAGACTGAGGATCTGCATCCACTCAGAATGCATTAGGGCAGTACGGATGCGTTCGGGGCCGCTTGTGAGAGCCTTCAAACGGAACTCACAAGCGGAACCCCAACACAAGTGTGAAAGTAGCCTCAACAATATGGAATCTTTTTTTCTGTACAGAGCTAAAATGCTCTACTAGATGCCTGTGTTTTTTTTTTTGTCCTTTACATCATCTGAGGAGCAGAGGGACTTATAATCTGTGCTCTCTCACATTATAAACAAACACTCATTAAAGCTCAATCATTAAGTGTTTATGACCTCTTAGTAGTTTAAAAATAAGGGAAATTAGATGACCTGCACAAAGTGAAAGTGAAAGTAGCAGTCACACAGATAGGCCTCTTGCACACAAACGTTGTGTGCCCGTGGCCGTATAGCATCACGGATGCAGACCCATTCACTCGAATGGGTCCGCAACAACGGAGATGCAGAACGGAAGCACAGATCGGAACTCCGTAGTGCTTCTGTGGTGTTTGTACGTGCCTCCGCACTGCAAAAAAATTAAAAATTAAAATATAGAACTTGTTCTATTTTTTTGCGGTGCGGACGGATCACGGACCCATTCAAGTTAAATGGGTCTCGATCCGTCCCGGCCGCCGAACGTACGTTGCCCGTGCACTGGGGACCGCAAATTGCACGGAACAGATGCACAACGTTCGTGTGCAAGAGGCCTTAGAAACAGTTAACCCTTTGTGACTGAACAGCTTAATATTTTTAGTAAAGGCAAATTGAAAATTATTTCTAGCCGAAAATAAGACTCCAAAAAGGTGTGCATGACCTTTGAATTTTATTTGTACATGTCACAATTACAAAAATTGTCCTGGCTACCAGAGATGCAAAATATCCAAATACTCCTTATGACACATTTAAGTTTTATGACACTTAAGCAATCAGAGCAGCCAGGAAACCTTAGAACAAAGGGGCCATGACACCCCTAGTATTATTTCCAATATAAGTGAAGCCCCACGCCAAGTACTGTGCAGACAATGATTAAATCTTGTATTGTTCCATATGTTAAAGGGAGTCTGTCAGCAGATTTACCCCTTTTTAGCAGTTGCCATACCGCTGTAGCCGCAACACAGATGATTAACACAGTACCTTTATATGCTTTGGTGGACTTTTAAATATGCCAAAAACGAACTTTGATGAGGGCTCGCAAGTGCCCAGGGCGGAGTCCACCGGGTTGGAGCCCAGGCAGCTCTGCCTCTTCGGCTCTTATCCCCGCCCAGTCTCCTCCTCTGCCCGCCTATCTGTTGTCTCTCCCCCTCAGCGAGATCCCGCGCAGACGCGATAACTTCCTTGGCCGAGGCATGCGCACTGCGATGCCCATTGCTGACACGGCATCGCAGTAGCTTATGCGCATACCCCGACCAAGGAAGTCATCGTGTCGGCGCGGGATCTCGCTGAGGGGGAGAGACAACAGATAGGCGGGCAGAGGAGGAGGCTGGGCGGGGATAAGAGCCGAAGAGGCAGAGCTGCCTGGGCTCCAACCCGGTGGACTCCGCCCTGGGCACTTGCGAGCCCTCATCAAAGTTCGTTTTTGGCATATTTAAAAGTCCACCAAAGCATATAAAAAGGTACTGTGTTAATCATCTGTGTTGCGGCTACAGCGGTATGGCAACTGTTAAAAAGGGGTAAATCTGCTGACAGACTCCCTTTGAAGCAGTCTGCGGATCGGTTACTACTGTGGATGAAAACAGAATATAATAAAAGCAGTAATCATGGTCGGCGCAAGGTAGGATGAAAAGGGTGCAGGTGCAAGAGCCCATGATATCTGCGTAACTCCCAAACACTGGAGAGAAGCACACATAGGTGCAGCAATCTCCCCATTCTGAGGTTGCATGTGACCTCTCGGCGACACAGATACAAAGCCAAATAGAATCTTCTAGGTTTCTTTGAAAGAAGACACGGCTGCCAAAGGCCACTCGCACAGCCAACATATCTGCACGTCTACTCTGCATAAACCGAAAATATTTCCTGAAAGAGGCAATGAGAACACATGTGGCAGCTGAACCTACCAAAACCATCCCACATCTGGCTGAAAGCCGCACTTACTCCGGACACGATGGAAAGTATTGAGCTGAGGGAAATATGCGCTCAGCAGAGCTGCTGGAATGGGTTCCCCCACACAGGAATGGTGATGTAGCCACCACGGAATAGGCACCAATCTTTATGGAGGTAATGTTTCCTTGTGCGTTACATGACCGCACCAAGACCCCCTAAACCACACAATCCAGCTGACAACATGGAGATGAATCCACAGGTTGGGGGAAATAAAAAAATAAATAAATAAATAAATAAATAAAAATAAATAGACCACAAACCCATCTGGTTCAGACAAACCCATGTCACATAGAGCAAACCCCCTCTACTAGCTAGTCACCAACTGTGAACAATGAGCACATGATTTACATGTGGAATTCCCCTTAATCCCATTACCCACAAAGGATTTTAAATTTTTGCATTTTCTTTTTCCATTCCCTGACTTTCCAAGGCCATAACGTTTTTATTTTTCCATTCACACAGCTTGTTTTTATTGTGGGACAAGCTGAAGTTTCTAATAGCACCATTTAAAACTGCTTATATAATGCACTGGGAAGCTAGAAAAAAACTAAACAAAAAAAAAAAACTATTTCAAATGGAGAAGGGGGGGCGCAAGTCTGACACAGTCAAAACAACAGTCGTGTGCATGAGGCCTTAGGCCTTTTTCACAAGGGCGAGTATTCTGCGCGGATGCGATGCGTGAGGTGAACGCATTGCACTCGTACTGAATACTGACCCATTCATTTCTATGGGGCTGTTCACATGAGCGGTGATTTTCACGCATCACTTATGCGTTGAGTGAAAATCGCAGCATGCTTTATTTTGTGCGGTTTTTTTACGCAATGCAGGCCGCATAGAAATGAATAGGGTTGCGTGAAAATCGCAAGCATCCGCAAGCAAGTGCGGATGTGCTGCGATTTTCACGCACGGTTGCTAGGAGACGATCGGGATGGAGACCCGGTCATTATTATTTTCCCTTATAACAACATGGTTATAAGCAAAAATAATAGCAGTACAATAGCGCTGGAGAGGTTAATTTATTTTTATTTTTTTAACTCCACTTAATCCACTTGATCGCGCAGCCAGCATCTCTTCTGTCTGTCTTCTGTGCTGTGTGGATGAACAGGACCTGTGGTGACGTCACTGCGGTCATCACATGATCCATCACCATGGTAAAAGATCATGTGATGACCGGAGTGACGTCATCACAGGTCCTGTTACTGCACACAGCACAGAAGACAGAAGAGATGCCGGGCTGCGCGAGCAAGTGGATTAAGGCGAGTTAACTTTTTTTTTTTTTTTTTTTAACCCCTCCAGCGCTATTTTACTATGCATTCTGTATTCAAAATGCTATTTTCCCTTATAACCATGTTATAAGGAAAAGTAATACAATCTACAGAACACAGATCCCAAGCCCGAACTTCTGTGAAGTTGTTCGGGTTTGGGTACCAAACATGTGCGATTTTTCTCACACGAGTGCAAAACGCATTACAATGTTTTGCACTCACGCGGAAAAATTGCGCGTGTTCCTGCAACGCACATTTTCCTGCAACGCCCGTGTGAAAGAGGCCTTAGATAGGCCCATGACTCTTCCCAATGGAAGCTGTTGGAGAGAGATGGATAATGCAGTTGGATTTCAACATGCCCGATCTTTGGTCTCAAGGACAAAAGAGGTGTCTTGCAGTGACTTTCTCCCCTTTTTCCTGCTCAAAATACATGCATGCTCAGCACGAGGTGGTCAAGAAATACTGTTGTCATATGTCATAACAGGACACAAGGTCAGAACCAATGCAAGTCTACTGAGCAAAACAGATTATTACATAATTTAATTACAGTATATAATGTAAAATAATTGCAAATATAGGATGGAATTTGCATTTGTTCCCTTTTCAGATGCTCTCCGCACGACCTGGATCAATTGTTTTTGCTAATCTATGTTTACAGTGCTGGAAAAAAAATATCTGTATTGAAAAGGAGCTGCTTTTTATAATTAAAATGCTCTTTCACGAGTTCGACTTGGCAGGTTACAATTAAGGCTTGCGTTGCCCACGCAGAGTGCAGGCAGTGCACCTGAAAAATATCAGCCACAAAAGTTGTCTCAAGCTGATCTAACGCATTTCAGACCCGAACTGTTAAAACAGATTTATAGTCAAAGAAACTCACAAAATGATCATGGTAAATGTTCAGGCACAATGCCATCACGACTTGTTTTGCTATGGAGACACTATTGCTGTTATGTTACGCATTTGTAGGGTATTAAACCAATAGATCATCAAGTTCTATCTAGATCTTTATACGTAATGAGTCTCTACAGCTTCACAATGTCAGATCACTCTCCTCCAAGGTAAAAGTTGTCCGACTTACAAACCCCTTCCTGACACAGAGATTTTCTGTTTTTGCATTTTCATTTTTCGCGCCCTGCCTTCCCAGAGCCATAACTTTTTCTTACTTTTCCATTTTTTGCAGGACAATCGTATTGCAGGAAAAGCGTATGACTTAAAGATCCCTTTTTATAAAAAAATTTGGGGAGGTAAAGTGATGAAAATCTGTAAATCAATTTTTCACATCATTCACAGTCAGGGATATTTTTATTTTATTTTTAAAGTACGGGTGCCCATGATTATTGGGGGATTTTTTTTTTTTTTTTTTTTTTTTAACTTGGTTAGGTCCCCAACAATTTGTATAGAATAGAATAATGTATAGAATTATTCTCTACAGAAATAGGTATAGTATATCACAGTTCAGTGCTGCCCCCTGCTGGCCTGAACTGTAATATACAACTAACTAGCCTGGAAGCCTAGTAAAGCTCATTGTGTGCAGTTCCGGGTTTAGTCCTCTCAGACGCTGTGGTCACATTTGACCATGGTATCTGATGGGTTAAATGTCAATGGTCGGCATTAAAAGGGGTTGTCTCATCATAGTCAATGGGGGCATATCGCTAGGATATGCCCCCATTGTCTTATAGGTGTGGGTCCCACAGCTGGGACCCGCACCTATATGGAGAACTTAGCCCCGAAAGTGCAGCCCTCTATTCATTTTCTATGGGGCCGGCGAAAATAGAGTGGTGGCTCGGCTATTTCCATCAAGCCGATAGAAGTGAGCAGTGGCCGGTCATGCGCGGTGTGCTCCCATTCACTTCTATGGGAAGCTGGCTTGGTGGTGGCTGGAACGGAGTCCTCCTGCCACCATCTTGAGGGCTCCGTTCCTAGGGATATGCCCCCATTTTCTATGATGAGACAACCCCTTTACCTCGTTCACGGACATTAGCCACAGGTGTCTGCTGTATGAAACAGCAGGCACCCGGCGGCTATGGCACTCGCTTCACTCTGAAGCAGGCGCCTTTTTTAAAAGACCCGACATCTGCCATACATATACAGTGGATGTTGTGAAGGGGTTAAAAAATTATTAAAATAAATTAAAATGTGGTGGATATACACACACCAGACAACAGTAGGCTAATGGTTAAACAACCATTAGAGGGATTCTCAGGGATTTTCATATTGATGGCCTTTCCTCAGGATAGGTCATTAATATGAGATTGGCGAGGGTCCAACTGCCAGTACCCCCAACGATTAATTATTTCAGGAAGCTGCGGCCATGGTCTGTCCATCTGACAGCAGTAGTGCTCGCTACTTCAGCTCAGCCTCATCCACGTGTACGGAACTGAGCTGTGCCTAGGCCATGGGACCGATGAACGCGACATCACCCGGCCTAGAAAGAGGACTATGCTCTCATGGAGCACCACTGCCTCTTCAGACAGCCGACTAGTAGACGTGGCAGCAGTCAGATCTCCACCGATCTGATATTGGTGCCCTACCCTTAAGATCTTTCACATCTTTCTTTTAAGACCTTAGCCTCTTTCACACAAGAGATACCGATTGTGTTTAGTGTGATGGGTTTGTACCATCAGAACTGTATCCAGATTGCACATGTTTTTCACATGCATGAAGATAAACTGAACACCAACCATCTACATCTCCATCAACCATCAGTGAAAAACACGTTGCATCCAGATGTCTTCAGTTTTTCACACAAGCCCCATTCACTTCAATGGAGCCAGGGCTAAGTGAAAAATACACAATACAGGACATGCTGTGATTTTTCCAGAACGCAGAAATGATGCATGAAAAAAACGACTCATGTACACAGACCCGCTGAAATGAATCGATCAGGATTCAATCCGGATGCAACAACAAAACTCGTTCATGTGAAAGAGCCGTAATAGGTGCGAGTCCCACCTCTGGGAAACTCCCCTATCAGAACACCGGGCAACAGTTTTAAGGGTCGAGAATGTGCAGGTCCGATCGTGTTGTGGTTACCATTCAGACCCCTTGCAAAGCTGGAGCAAGAGCATTTTCACAGTTGAGCTCCAGTCAATGGCGCTAAACACAGAGGGCCTGCATGAAAAGCCACAACAGAAAGCAATGTGGAGTGCGGTTTCTGCCGTGGGACACATGGATTCAGGTGCACCTACCCTCACTGTCACAGCTTCCTACAGTACTTAGGGCTGGTGGCAGCTAGGGGATGCAACTGGGCATGTGCGACCACCTCAGTAAGTGGACATGCACATTACTATAAAGACTGAACACACTGGGGGGTACCATCATAATAAATAGAATCTATCTCAAGTGGAGTATTTTAGCAACAAACCAAAATTACAAAAGCAACTAGTTTTTCATGTTGAGAGATATTAACATGTAAAGGTGGCACAACCCCTTTAATGAAAAGGGCCTCATGCAGTATCCATACTTATCAGACTAGGCTTTGAACTAGAGCAGGCATCCTCAAACTGTGGCCCTTCAGCTGTTGCAAAACTACAACTCCCAGCATGCCCGAACAGCCTACAGGTATCAGCCTACAGCAGGGCATTGTGGGAGTTGTAGTTTTACAACAGCTGGGAGGGCCTCAGTTTGAGGGTGCCTGGACTAGAGGATCACTGTATTTGTAGGTAGCTAGAACCGACTCTTTAAAGGGGTTCTCCAGTAATTAATATTTTTAAAAACCATTAGAATTTTTTTTTTTTTTTAAATAAGCTTCCAAATAACAGAATACTCCACTTCTCATACTTCCCATTTCCCCTTCTCGACAAGGACATGTGACCGCAGCAGCCAATCACTAGCAGTAGCTGCACAACCCATTTAACTACACGGCTCTCTGAATGGAAGAAGAGGGATTCTGAGCCCTGTATAAGAAAAACCCAACAGTGCTTTAAAGGGAACCTGTCATCAACTTTGTGCTGATCTCACTGAGGGCAGTATAAAGTAGTGACAGACATGCTGATCTCAGCGGTGTGTCACACATGAGCCAATAGTAAGTGGTTGCTGAGAACCAGCATCATAATCATTGCAGCCCAGGCCTTGAGAAGAGTCAAATCTACCTGAGAAGAGTCCTGGTTATTATAATCTCCTGCTCTCCTGCTGATGATTGGCAGTTCTCTCCTAGAGAGATGGGGAGAAAACTAGGTAGAAGACTGTCAGTCATCAGCAGGTGGGCAGGAGAGCAGGAATACATGGATAACCAGGACTCTTCTCAGGTGGCCAGGACTCTTTTCCAGGCCCAATCTGCAATGATTGTGATGTTGGTTCTCGGCAACCACTTAGTTTTAACTTCTAAATGACAGACCACTGAAATCAACTCACCTTTCTCTACTTTATCCTGTCGTTAGTACGGGCAGCATAAAGGTGATGACAGGTTCACTTTAAGACTAGAACTTGACTATATTTGTTTTCACTGTCACATACGTGCCTAAAATGTACAGCCACAAGTGCACATAGACGAGTGATATTAGTCCTGAGATTGGACTAAGGATTCAACAAAGTAAATACCGCACGTGCGCTGGCATTTAAAAGCAAACTTCCCCTTTAAGTCGCAACTAAATGAACATTATCGTATTGCAGCCATAATGAACCATTAATGCTTAAATAGCCGCTTTTGTTAGTGATGTTTTCTCTGTAATAGCAGTCACGCTGCCTACATTTCAAATGAAATTAGTAAGGTGGTGTATGTGGCATGCTGAGCTCCCATCGCCTGTTTACAAGCAAAGGATTTAAAAGCTTCTTGCAAAAGAGTGTTTGGCCCGCCAGCAAAAGAGCATCAGTGAAGTGCCAGGGTTTACACCTTTTTACTAGGATTATATTCTAATTCTGCCATCTCTCTGAAGGGTGGTAAAGGGGTACCTCGCAAAAACTACAGCCATCAATTACTCTACAAGGAGTTCAACCATCCCAAATGGTACAGGAAAATCCAATGCCAGAGTCACAATTGCATGTTCTTTTCTGTAAAGGTATATAAATCTGCATTCAGCAAAAGCTCCACCTAGTGGTGGCTACCGGGAGCCACTGAACACCAATTTATCATCAAATTCAATGGGAGGTGAATAAATCTGCATTTAGCAAAATGTTCCCCCTAGTGGTGGCTATCATCAACCAAAAAATTGACATGTGAAGGGATGCAGAAGACTAGGAGCTCAGGCAAAGGAATACTATAAGGCCGGAGACACACAGGCAGTATTTTTATGCAGTCTAAGTGAAAGCCAAAGCCAGAAGTGGATCCAGCAGGAAGAAGTATAAGACCTTCCGTTATATCTTTCATTCTTTTTGAATTCAATCAGAGGATGAATAAAAAAAGTGCAGTAAAAACCTGCCAAGGCTAGTTACACGTGTGTAATTGTGCCCGTACTATAGACGAGCATCCTGGCCTGAAGGTTGGCCTACTAACCCAAACTCACAGCATGATGGGGATCTATGCTTGAGTCAAGCTGGCCTTCAGGTATAGTCACTGCGGTGTAAAGTGGTAGAGAGCGGCACATACTGAGAGTCAGGCATCAACAGGCACACAAAAATATGTCAGTGTGCAACTGAATGGGGGCGGTCAATAAAACAGCATTTCTAGAGGGTCCGACCATGAACCCCACTGATCACAAGAACAGGGATCCCCGAGACACCTGTGTAAATGGGGTGGGGGTGAGCATCCCAATCCCATAGAAATTAATGCAGCAGTGCTCATGAATCCGCACAAGGGACTAGGGGACTCCTGTTCTGATCGGTAGGGGTTCCAGTCGATCATATATTTATCTACTATGTTGGTTGTGGGCCATCCACTAGAACCGCAGACTGCATTGAAAAACACTTTGGGGGAGATTGATCAAAACTAGTGGTGTGAAGTACAACTGGCTTAGATGCCCATAGCAACCAATGACACAAACATCAAAGTAGGCAGCACTACATACCCCACCATAGGGAAAAGTCCAATTCATCTGGTATCAGCAATGATGGTCCAGATATGGTGCTCGCAGGTCGAGATCCAGGCTAAGGGCCCCTTGGAATAATAATTGAAAAAATCCGCAGCACTCCTCCGTTTTTGTAAAAAATTCCGATGGAGTGCTGCGGATGTATTCAATTATCACAGCAACCAATGGGCAGTTGTCCTTTTCACCAGTTTTGAGCAATTCCCCCACATAAGCACTAGGTTTGCTGGAAAATCTAATACAAACTGCTACATAAACCTGACTAATTCCGGTTCTCAAGTATCCAAAGGAATTAGAATTAGACATGCCTCCCCTCTGGCTTCAGGCTATATCACACTATAGCAGGATGGAAACCAACGTGATCGATCAGTAGACCACTGGATCTTTGGCAGATAACTTTAGCATACCAAATCTTCATATGCAAGAGGGAGGGAGAAATGAAATAAAAAATAAAATAAAAAAAATCAATCAGCTAACGAACAAAAAGGAAGACTATACAAGACATACCTCAAGGACAACAAAAAAATAAAACAAACATCTGAAGCCCTCTTGGACTTCTATACCACAGGGTTACATGTTATGACGGAGAACCTGTCACCATAAATGCATGTAGAGCAGGAGGAACTGAGCAGATTGATATATAGATTTGGTGGAAAAGATTCAGTAACGCCTGTCATTTATACATGTACCTCTCTGCTATATCTGGCTTCAGTTAAGCGTGTATACATATCTGTCAGTTACTGACAGCACCTCCCCATGTACTGAGGGCTGTTCACAGGGGTGGTCTTAAAAAGCAGATATAAAATGTATAAAATACAAGTTTGACTAAATCTTCTCCCACAACACTATACATCAGTCTGCTCCGCTCCATCCCATGCTGCCTGCAGTGTGCACTGCCATTTGAGGTGAAGGGTCCTTTTTACATAGCCTTTGCCTTATATTACACAATGCTTAAAGGGGTTGTCCAGCTTGAGGCCTCATGCACACGGCTGTTGTATTGGGTCCGCAATCCAGAAGGATTTCATTTTTTGCAGAGCGGACGGATCACTGACCCATTGGGTCTGCATCCGTCTGTGGCAACTGCACGGATGTTGCCCATGCATTGGGGACCACAAATTGCAGTCCCTAATACACAGAACGCCCGGCAAACGTTCATACAATACTGTTTTTTAAATATCTCCCACATCTACCCACAAGGTCAGAGGCACCTGTCGAGAAAACCATACTTACCTGCTCCCCAATACTCAGTTCTGGTGCTGTGGGTCCACCCCTGTCTTCACAGGCAGCTAGGCCAGTGAGGACACGTTCATCTGTCACATTGAAGTGAATGGGGCTGAGCTGCAATACCAAATTTTAGTTTCCGTTTCTGAGATCCCTAAACGGATCTCAAACGGAAAGCCAAAACGCCAGTGTGAAAGTTGCCTTAACTGATCCGTTTTTGCAGATCCTTGACGGATCCGCCCAAAGTACGTGTGTGAAAGTAGTCTAAGCAGGGAGAAGGTTGCGGCACCCACAGGAGCGCCAAAGCTTTATCAAACAGCTGATCAGCGGGGGTCCCCAAGTGTCAGACCCCCCCACCAACCAAATACTGATGGCCAATCCTGAGGCTTGACAAAGGCTATGTAGTAGCTGAAAGGTTGCAGTTTATTTTTAAGGCACACTTTCTGGAGATGCTGCCGTTACCTGTTTGTACAATCCTGAGGATAGGGCAGCAGTATCAAAAATCTAGGAAACCCCTTTTAAATCTCCCCTAAAGCAAAGCAACTAAAAATACAGGTCAGAGAACTGGCCGTCTCCTCGGGTACGTACAAGTCCTCCATGCTTACTGCTGCACAGTGTCACACAGAAGGCGCCAGGGATGGCCGGGTCTGTAATGGAATGCAAGTTGCTAGGGCACCACTGGGCAACCAGGTCCCATAAGACTGCAGACAGGAGGAAGATTTGCACAAGCTGATATATCAATCTGACAACTGTTGCATTTAATTGAGGATGCAAGGATCACATTCTGCTTTGGCAGGAGAGCAGTGGTTCAACACAGATGTCAAGTCTCAGCTTAAGTGGACTCTGTTTGGTGCCATTATTTACAGAGGACCCGTAACCTCTCCTGACATGTCTGTTATAGGAACTACTCACATTATCCATGTAATAATTCTGGAGCATCTGTTCTTATGATCCTGTGATATACCATTCCTTTATTATTCCTGCAATAAACCACCAGCTGGGCGTTAACAGTCTGACACTATCCAATCAGTGCTAGGCCGTGCCACACCACAACCCCATCTGCTAACAGACTGATGGTCAGTCACTTTAGTCATATCAGATGTATATGACCGTTAGAGGTGTGTTCCTGTATGCTCCAACGTGGTGCCAGCCTGAGTAACGACCGAGGGAAGAGTAGTGCCCAGTTGTCAATATATTCCAGAGAAATAACAGAGGAACAACTCAAGTTCTAAAAGATGATCCAGAATTGGTATTTTATGAAGAACACAAGTATTTACTAAAACGAAGAGGTCAGGAGGGTGTAACCGTTCCTCCTTCAAAAGGTGGCTATAAACCGCTGTTGTACAGGTTCATAGGCCGCAAATGCTGCATTATTTCTGCAACACAGATGACAATTCATTACTGGGTCTACATCAGGGGCATGTGCCACCATCGTCACAATCCCCTGCCACATGGTAACTAGAAAGTAAAGATGTCCAGCCTTAGCGCCAGGCCTTCCTACAATACGAGCAGAACACACTTTTCAACAGTCTCTCCAGAACATAAGCTGTTAAGATGGAAGAGAACTTATTCCTGCACCTGCAGTGCCCAGATAAGAGGCAGGGCAGGGGAAACATGGCAGAAGAAGCTGGGGAGCTAAAGTTCTTTGAATAAGGGCACTGTTTTCTCAACAATAGTTCCATTCAGTGCTCCTCCGATGGTTCCAAACAAGCCCAGTTTTGTTACATGGCAAAGTTTGAGAAAAAAAAAAAAAAAAAGAAGCGTAGGGAGGGGGACTAGTCGGAGAAGATGTATCAGGTTGCAGCTTGAGGATCTGTCAGCTTGGATCCAGGCAACAAGGCTTCACAGCCAAAAGGGGGAGATGAGAGAAGATACAAAAACTCACAGATGCCAGCTGGTGGTGCACAAAGAATGGGTACTACGATATGCTGACTGCTCGCTGGCTAGCCTGAGAACAGCTTTCTTTAGGATAGACCAACTGTAGAGAGAGTCAAACCGAACAGGCTTCTTACTATACGGTCAATACTCAGCAGGCCAGGTATCCACTTACTGGCAAACCTGAGGCTTAGGAATTATCGAAAGAAAACTTTGTATTAACCAACCAGTCACGATGCTACAGTCTAGACAAAGGGGTGAGCCATTATTGTAGGATGGCCTTGACCAGAACACTCTCCATTAGGAATGTGACAATCTTCTTCCTTATAATTGTTTTTATTTTAGACATCGTTATATAAAAATAAACTACTAAATGGATTAACAAATACAGAAAGGTTAAAATATGCATAAAAAAATTGCATATTTCATCCTGCTATATAGAACTGGGTTTTTCATATAAAAAAAAAAAACACGTCGCTATTAATTTTCTCTTTTCTTGAAGTTTTTTTTCAGGGGTGTCACATTTAACAGTCCAGTTGACTAGTTTCCTTCAGGTTGACAGACAAATGGAAACCTCACGGGTCTTCATCATCAGTCCTGCTGAACATTAGTATCCCAACAGTTCAGAACTTAGCAGCTTTTTGCACTATCCTGTTTGACAGTTGTTGTTTTTTTCCATAATTTAAAGAAGAAGAAAAAAAATAATAATAATATTTTAAAAGCATGAATAAAATTGTGTCAACCCAGCCACTTGCATTATAATTGATTTCTGCCATATGACAGGCATTTCTAGCCTGCTGCCCCCTCATTAGGCATCACGTCTAGATACTGTCCACCTGAACTGGTCTCACAAGAGTCTCAAGTCAATGGGAAAGATATTAAAACTGGCAAAAGTACGTAATTTTAAATATGGCGTTTGCTCCGCATGTTGCATGTCTAACATATTTACTCTATAAAAATGGCAGAAATACATTGATAAATGTCCCGCTGTACAACACGAGCCAGTAGACACACCTAGGTGGTGGCATGATATTACACAGGAAATATCTGTTGACACCAACAGAAACCACCCTAAAAATGGAGTAGTAATTATGGCTATGACTGCCTAGGTCCTGATCTACATCTACCCTAGTCCTGGAGAAATGAAGGCACCATATAAAGAGTCTTGGCTTCTCCTTACTTCACACATGGATTGTGTGTGTTGCACGAGAAAACAGTCTCATCAAACAGGCTGACCCCACACATTACATAGCGGGCAGCCGAACACCTACCCCTCCAAACATATGCACACTGGGCCGAGTCAAGTATGTGCGTTTCCTGAAATAAGTGAGGGGATAACGCTCCCTCACCACCGCCACAGCACTGTGAGTAGAGTGGCAAGACCCTCATATTTTAGGTAGTTACATTTGAAGGGAGTTGTCCCATCTCAGCCTTAGGCCTCATGCACATGACCGCTGTTTGTTTCCGCGTCCGCTCCGCCGATTTTAGCGTTTCTGATGCGGACCCATTTATATAGAGCCGTTGAAAATGCAGATAGTCCACCGTTTGTTATCTGCGTCTGTGGTTCCAGTCAAAAAAATATAACCTGTCCTATTCTTGTCTGCGAAAAACGGTCAAGTCAATGAGACTGCCAAAAATGCAGATGCACAACTGTCTGTCACCCGCATCCGTTTTTGTAGAATCAGTTGCCTGGTGACCAGCATATATACTAGTATCTTGGCTGAGGTTATTAAAATTACACTTTTTTTTTTTGGGAGGTCCGCCCAAAAAAAAAAAAAAAAAAACACAGAAGACACACGGAAACGGACCCCCAATTTGCGGGCCGCAAAAAAAACAAAAAAAATAAATAAATTAGGCCTAGTTCACACGTCAGTGATTTGGACAATGTTTGATCAGTGATTTCCAGGAATGAAGCCTACACAGAAATAAGGTGTAATAGAAAGATATGCCCATGTTCCATGTTCTTGACCCACACCTGGTTTTGCTTACATTCATTGACCAAATCACTTTAGTGTGAACTAGGCCTTACATGGCCAAATAACCACAGTAAGCTCCAGCCTGAAGTGGCCGAGATTTCGGTGCTCCATTGTTTCTGTAATTCCTATAGCAGTGAACGGAAGCTAAGCAAACTGTGTAGCGCATCAAGGTACACCGTTCACTGCAGAGCAGGGTGATAGTTGCTTGGATGTTCCCCTAATGCCTCATTCACACATCAGTGTTCGATCAGCGATTTTGAACCATAACTAGGTGTGGCTCTAAACACAGAACAGGAGCAGATCTTTCTCTTATACCTTATGTCTGTGGAGGCTCCACTCCTGGTTTTGGCTCACAATCACTGATAAAAATTACTGACCAAACACTGATGTGGGAATGAGACTTAACTCTTCCCTCCACTGACCAGCGCTTACTGTAGTTATTCCTATCTCTGCCATGTATAGCTGAGATAGGACACCTTTGAGGCACATTAAAAAAATTACAATTTGCAACTCTTTGCACCATAGGGGGATGTGCAACCAATGCTATATCTCTCTCTTATGTGGACACTGCCCCCAGAGGTACAACTGAGAAGTAATGTAGACCTCACCTGATAAAATAAACAGATGCATTAATTAACTTGCCTTATGGGCATGGGGTGATTTTTCCTCACTTGCCAAAAAAATTAAAATAAGAGAGGTTAAAAGAACACAGGTCAGACTGAACAACCTCCCAGCCTAGACTCTCTTATGAAAATAATCGGCAATAGGGGAAGAACTATTGCCTAAGGCGTTATCATCATCCAGTAAAGCAAGTCAGAAGCCTTCTGTGTGCTCCAGCATTTGTCCCAGCAACAAGAGAACCTGCCGTACATGCAGACTTTAAACAGAACGCCTCAAGCATTTTGTAGACATTTTTTTGTGCATTTTCATTCAGCTTTCTTAAGGAGAAAAAAAAAAAAAAAAGAAAACGAAAAATAGAAGAAAAAAAAACCCACATGCAAAACAGTGCTGTGGCTGGCAGCTAGATGTCTCTTGAAGAACTGAAATGAATAGGTAGAGAATTGTTACAGGAAGCTGTACCATGTCATCTACATTTACCTGCTCTTGTGGTCAGAAAACCATAATTACATGAAAACCACAGCAAAGTAAAGTGAAAACTGCACTTCAGGAAGCAGTGTTCTGGAAACCTTCAAAGGTGCAACACAGCAACTTTCAGAAGTAGACATCACGGAGCTTCTGACTATACAGCATATATATATATATATATATATATATATATATATATATATATATATATATATATATATATATATATATATATCTATCTATCTATCTATATATATATCTGAAACGATTCTCTATAAAGTCTCAAAAGACATCCCAACCTCAGAGAGCTAAGGCTAGCCTAAGGAGAAGCTGAAGGATAGCCAGCTTTTCAGCAGCAGTTTAGCAGGTATTGGTGTATGGTGGTCTCACAGGCTACTAGTTGCTCCTCATCCATAAGCCTGCAGGCCACTTTCGGGCCTTTTTACACGAGCCAAGGGTCGAGCAAGTTACCAGGAACAAATGATCTTACAAATGCTCGTTATGATAATGTCCTGCATAAAGCTGGGTTTCCATGTGGTTTTTGAAGCCAAAAGCCAAGAGTAGATTCATAAAAAGAAGACGACTCAGTCTCCTTAAAAGGAACCCGTCACCGGGATTTTGGGTATAGAGCTGAGGACATGGGTTGCTAGATGGCCGCTAGCACATCCGCAATACCCAGTCCCCATAGCTCTGTGTGCTTTTATTGTATAAAAAAAAAAATATATATATTCGATACATATGCAAATTATCCTGAGATGAGTCCTGTCCCCGAGATAAGTCATCTCTGGTCAATTTGCATATGTATCAAATTTTTTACTCAATAAAAGAGCTATGGGGACTGGATATTGTGGATGTGCTAGCGACCATCTAGCAACCCATGTCCTCAGCTCTATACCCAAAATCCCGGTGACAGGTTCCCTTTAATAAGTGTCCCTCAAAAAGCGTATGCAGCCTAAATGTGTTGGCAATCACCCAGCAAAAAAACAAACCCATATAAAAACTGAATGGAGAACAACCTATCAAAATAACAAAGGTCCTGTAAACGTGCACAGATTGGATTGTATACAGTCACTCAACGCTAATTATTGGCCTATAATCAGCCAGCACAACAGTAGCTTTACAGAATTTATGGACTTATGCCCAGAAACTGTACGGTGGGCTTATACGGAGGAGTTGAGTGGCAATCTGTGTTTCTAGGCTTAACAGACAACAGGAAATGTATCCAGGATCCATACAATAATATACAGCACTCAGTCAGAAGAGTAAGACGACCGACAGGTGATGTAAATAATACGGATGCGCAAACCAGCAATTAGTTCTTGAGTTGATGCATTTGGGTCACATTATGATGACTGGTTGATCTCCATAATGGCAGGTCTAGTGGGCGTTTCACAGTACACAGTGAATCGGTAACAGTGTCATGGGAGCCCGAGGTTTATTGATGTGAGTGGGGAGGGGATGCTATTGCAGGTGGGCCCCATCTCACAGAAGAGCTACTGTGCATCACACCTTGCAAAAGACCAGTCAGTCAGTGTCCATAATGACCCCTGTCCAATGGGCACATAAGCATCAGAACTAGAGCACTAAGCAACAGGATCACATTTTTTACATATATTTTTTTTCTTTACATGTAAACGATCAGGTGAGTCAGTTGCTTGCCTAGGGAAGAGATAGTTTTAGGTTGGACTATGGTAAGAAGGCAAGTCAACGGAAAAAATGTGATGTTCTGCTTGGAAAGCTTGGATCCTGACACTAATATGGATGTCACTAACATGTACCGCCTGACCAAGCACATGTCTACATGGCAACACTGAAGGCAGTGCCTCTCATCAGGATAACGCACCTGCCACACTGCCAAAATGACAGAGTGCAAGCTTTTGGAAAGCTCTTGTGAAGTCCATGTCTTGATGGGTCAGAGCTGTTTTGGCACCATTAGGGTGAACTACGCAAAATTAGGCAGATTGTTTTAATGTTGAGGCAGATTAGCGTATATACGCCAAGTAATGCTAGCTTCTCCGAAATAAACCACACAGTTATAGGAGGAGAGGATCACGTGTCACTACCTACTTTGACCTTCAGAAAGGCAGGAGCATTCTATTACCATTCGTAGATCCTAATCTACTGTAGTAAACAAAGTCGAGGGGCAATCTGTCCACTAGGGCTGAAACAATTACTTCATTAAATCAAGTAACGCGACCCCAAAAAAATATGTTGTGCCATGTGACCATGGAGTGTGAGTGGAGCGCTTGCCATTACTCGCGCTCCGCGGTCTTCCACCGGCCTGCATGGTGCTGAACTGTATCCTGACGTACACACACATCGCCAGGATGTAGTGCATGTAAGCGTGCACTATGACGTAAGGAGGACAGTGCAGCACGTGAAGAAGACAATGCAACTGTGGAGTGTCGGCAGCGCCCCTACAGGAAAGGGAAGCATTTTATTTCACTGGCGCTGGGGACTGATGGCTAGGAGGGGGGAGATGGTGGCACTTGGGGAGTAACCGATGGCACTGGGGGTGAAAGCGGATGGCATGGGGAGAACCTGATGGTATAAACTGTCTAGTATGACACAAGCTACCAAAATGGCTCATTTGTATCCAATTTAATGTAAGAAGGTAAAAATTAAAGAGACAACACCGTTGATGTGTTCCAATGTGTCTACAATCTCACAGGACTCTTTGAAAGAGTGCTTTCCTTCAAAAACTGCACCACACCTCTCCAAAGGGAGCCTGTGGTATTGCAGTCTAGCCCTACCCACTTCAATTGAGCCAAGCTACAATATCTAATAAAAAGCATGGCCAGGTGTAGTGTAAGGTGCTGCTTCAGTCCTTTAGGCCAGAGCTACACAGCAGATTTTGGCCGGAACACCTGTCGTGCGACCAAGGATCTCTGTGTAGCACTGCAACTATAGAGCTATAGAGCTGAAAGGGGGTCACAGTGCAACTCAAAAGCTGCCATGACCACAGAAACGCAGAGATTCTAGGGTCAAGCTTGCAAATCAAATTGTGCTGCAGCCCCATTCATTGCACTGCTACATGGCTATCCTTAGTCACGCACTGCATGTCACCACAGCCCAAAAAATAAATCCAACCCTGCTTGATTTTCGAAACTCTGGGGGGGGGAGGGGGGGAGAAGAGCAGTAGCTTGCGAGATGCACTGTGACCCTATTCATTTCCACAAGTACACAACGATCCTTGGTTGCGCAGCGTATTGTGGCCAAGATCGCCATGCAGTCCCAGCCTTAGGGCTTGTTTACATGACAGTTTGTGTCCCGTTCCTGTATTACGGACCAGCAATACACGGGCACCGTTCTGTTGTCATTCCGCATCACGGATGCGGACCCATTCATTTCAACAGGTCCGCAAATCCAGAGATGTGGAACGGAAACACAGAACATTACAGAAGCGCTACGGAGTGCTTTCTGGGGTTCCGTGCCTCCGTACCGCAAAAAGATAGAACGTGGAGGGATCACGGACCTATTCAAGTGAATGGGTCTGCGATCCCCATGCACCTGCCCCACGGAAGGTGCCTGTGCATTGCGGACCGCAATTTGCGGTTCACAGCACGGGCCACCAACGGTCATGTGAACGAGCCCTTAATCTGATCATTTGTATTTAGGGGTAGACATACAAATGACTACTGAACAAAAAGCAAGAGACCACGCAGTGCAGACCCTTACTACTGCGGATTTTGCAGAAAATCTGGAACAAATCCAGACATGCAGATCTTGATGGTGATTATGGTTCGGATTTCACCAGATGCTTTGCAATGGGTACAAAAACTTGATGTTCTTCAGATTCAAAAGCCAGCAGCATGCCCTCAATTCTTAGTAGATTGTCACGCTACTCAAGGATGGGGTTTATGTACTACAGATCGCTGCAGATTGTCAGTATGCGACCCGCCGTGAAACCAGGCAGCAATTCCAGTGTGAATTCATGCCAAGAGAGCACATGCCACATTGGCTTCCTGCAATGGACAGTCAAGCGACATTTAAACAGTTGCAACGGGTTTCAGCCCCCTTTTCACTTAACCAGGCAAAAAATAAAAGGCTGCTGAAGACCGTCACCCATGTGGAGCCACTTCTGAGCAATTAAAATGGAGAAAATCAAAAGCCCTTAATTCGGCTGCGGGAATTACCATGGCAACCATCACTGAGGGGGAAGCAGGCCTGCTATTTATTAATTACTCGGCACCATCTTTAACATAAAAATACCCAGCAACACCAGCGCAGGAGTGAGACATACGGGAACTTTCAGCTCGCACTTCTCTTCACATTATTAACCATTTACACGACAAGGTGGAAAAAGCAGCTACCAGCAAAATCCCAGCAACGATTTGTCACTTATGACTATAAGAAAGAAAGAAAGAAAAAAGAATAATGGGTATACATGGCTCAATGTTAGGAAGGGGTTAAGAAACTGCTTAACTTAGTCATATAAATGATCAAAAAATAATAATATTTGCGGCAGAGGATTCCGGCAGGCAGTTCCGTCATCGGAACTGTCTGCCGGATCCGGCAATCCAGACGCAAACTGATGGCATTTGTCAGACGGACCCGGTTGCAGATCTGTTTGACAAATGCATTTTAATACCAGATCTGTCTCGCCGGAAAAATTGATTCTTTGTTAATTTTTTTTGCATTTTTAAAGTTCTGCGCACCAATACACTTCAATATAAATATAATAAATTAATGCCGGATCCAGAATTCCAGCAAGTGTTCAGTATTTTGGGCTGGAAAGAAAACTGCAGCATGCTGCGGTATTTTCTCCGTCCAAAAAACCTAAGAGGGATTGAACTGATGCATCCTGAACGGAATGATCTCCATCCAGAATGCATTAGGATAAAAAGAGTTTTTTTCCGGTATTGAGCCCCTGTGACGGAACTCAATACCGGAAAATAAAGACACTAGTGTGAAAGTACACTAAACAGTAATAAGGGTTTGTTGACATTAGTATTTTTTGCCAGTATTGTCACCAGGGCCGGCGTCATAACCCGGCATCCCCGGGCAAGTGCCTGGGCCCAATGCTCCTGGGGGGGCCCACTGAGCTGCTATGAGCACTTCCATCAATACAGATGGGAGCTCTCACTGCTGTCACTTCACTTACGCAGTACCCCTCTGGTGGGGCCCTCTGAGCTGCAGAGACTCAGACACGCCCCCTCTACACAGGACACACGCTGCCTGAGGAGAGAGACGCAGGGCTGGAGCTGGAGCTGAAGACAGTCTGTGAGTGAGTCTGCAGTCTGCACTGTGAATGTCTCTTGGGACAGAAGGGGGGGTCTCTTCGATCGGCTGCTGCTTCATTCTATTTAGTTGTGTTACTGTTTCATTAAGCAGTTTGCCCCCATGACACCTGCCCCCCCCCCCCCATATCCTGTCCTATCTCATCCTCATGGGGCCCCTGCTGTCTCCTTTCCTCCCTCATGTATCCAGAGCTCCTGTTTCACCCTCCTATCTCCTGTTGCTGCCCTGCACAGACCTCCTGCCACTACTTGTATGAATCCCCCTCAGAGCCCCTTCCCCCTACTTGCTGTGTCCACCCCTCCTGTCCATCCAGGGCCCCTGTCTCACTCCTCTGCCTCTCATTATGGTGGCATCTGAACAGCATTCACCATAAGGACCTTCTAACGTCACAGGGTCATGTGACTGTGCCCCCCACCCCGTACTGTGCCCCTTTATACCCTGCATTGTGCCCTCTTACCACACCCTGTCCAGTGTCCATAGTCATTCCCTGTACTGTGCCCTCTTATACCCTTTTATCCGGTCACTGTATGGTGGTTTTATCATTGTATGGCGGTGGTATCCAATAACTGCATGGCCATAACTGTATCCCTTTCCCTGCCCACGCCATCCTTTTTTAGACCTGGCATGAGCGGGAAAAGATACAGATTGCGGTGCTAAGGACCTTTGTGCCACAATCTGTGTCAGAAATACGCCTAAGTCTAGTTTCACACTAGCGTTCGGCTGTCCGCTCGTGAGCTCCGTTTGAAGGGGCTCACGAGCGGACCCGAACGGATCCGTCCAGCCCTGATGCAGTCTGAATGGATGCGGATCCGCTCAGACTGCATCAGTCTGGCGGCGTTCAGCCTCCGCTCCGCTCAGCAGGCGGACACCTGAACGCTGCTTGCAGCGTTCGGGTGTCCGCCTGGCCGTGCGGAGGCATGCGGATCCGTCCAGACTTACAATGTAAGTCAATGGGGACGGATCCGTTTGAAGATGCCACAATATGGCTCAATCTTCAAGCGGATCCGTCCCCCATTGACTTTCAATGTAAAAGTCTGGACGGATCTGCTCAGGCTAATTTCACACTTAGCTTTTTTTTTGCCAATTTAATGCAGACGGATCCGTTCTGAACGGAGCCTCCGTCTGCATTAATATGATCGGATCCGTTCAGAACGGATCCGATCGAACGCTAGTGTGAAAGTAGCCTAAGGCTACTTTCACACCTGCGTTTAGGTGCGGATTCGTCTGGTATCTGCACAGACGGATCCGCACCTATAATGCAAACGCTTACATCCGTTCAGAACGTATACGTTTGCATGATAATGCAAACGGATCCGTTTAGACTTTACATTGAAAGTCAATGGGGGACGGATCCGTTTGAAAATTGAGCCATATTGTGTCAACTTCAAACGGATCCGTCCCCATTGACTTACATTGTAAGTCTGGATGGATCCGCGCGCCTCCGCACGGCCAGGCGGACACCCGAACGCTGCAAGCAGCGTTCAGGTGTCCGCCTGCTGAGCGGAGCGGAGGACAGACTGTGCCAGACTGATGCATTCTGAGCGGATCCGCATCCACTCAGAATGCATTAGGGCTGGACGAATCCGTTTGGGGCCGCTTGTGAGAGCCTTCAAACGGAACTCACAAGCGGAGCCCCGAACGCAAGTGTGAAAGTAGCCTAACAGACGTATTTCTATGTAATAAATGACCCCCTAATTGTATTATTATTTGGGGGTAGGGCTAATATCTTTATATTATACGGATTCTAGTGTATTATATTGTGCACTGTATTTCCTAGTAGAAAATGATCCTTGGGAAGCACAGTCCTCATCCCTGACCAGCAGGACCAGGTAGCGCTCTGTCAGTACATGGCGGCCTCCCCTCTCCGCCACGCTGCTCTGCTGTGTACTGGGGCTTATTCTGACACTAGGGCTGGGTTCACATCCCATTTGTGCCATCCATTTAATGTATACCAAAAATGTATGCGTTACCAGATGCCTCAGACTGATGCCGTACAGTGGCGTCCGGTCACCATACAGTTCCATTGTAAAAAACCATATACGTTAACGTATGCATTTTTTACTTGACTCTGCAGGATACAAAAACGTGGAGCGCTGCACATTTGTATACATCAAACCGATAGGAAAACGTGATGTGAACACACATTGGGGAGGAGGGGGGCGTACTAAAATTTGCTGTGGGGCCCAGTCAGTTCCAGCTACATCACTGCACATCTCCTTCTCTCCTCCAGGCCTGGCTCACTGCTGCAGCGGGCCGGAGGAGAGAAAGAGCGCAGGGAGCTGCGGTTAGTGATGGACAGGACGACCAGCTCCCCTGCAATGATAGGTATGTGAGGGGGCCACTGGGGGGTCATTCATCATACTGTGAGGGCCCCTTACACAGTATAATGACTCCCAGTGCCCCCCATTTAGTATAACGATCCCCATTGACCCTCCATTTAGCATAATGACCACCAGAGCCCCCATTAAATATAATAACCCCTCGTGCCCCCTCCATACAGTATAACCCCCAGTGTGGGGGCGACTGGGGGTCATTATTCTGCATGGAGTGTCGCTGTGGGGTCATTATACTGTGAGGGCCCTTTACATAGTATAATGACCCTCAGTGTCCCCCATTTAGTATAATGACCCCCAGAGCCCCCTCCATACAGTATTCCCCCAGTGTGGGGGCTACTGGGGGTCATTATTCTGAATGGGGGCGACTGGGGGTTATTATTCTGAATGCAGGGCCACAGGTGGTCATAATACGGGGGGGGGGGGGGAATTGGGGGTTCATTATACTGTGTGAAGGGCCACTAGTAGTCATTATACTGTGTGAAGGGCCACTAGTAGTCATTATACTGTGTGAAGGGCCACTAGTAGTCATTATACTGTATAGGGGTCACTGGGGGTCATTATACCGTGTGGGAGCCACAGGGGGACATGTCAATGTAAAAAAATGCCTCACGGGGGCCCACTGGGATTTATCGCCCAAGGGCCCACATGAACCTGGAGCCGGCCCTGATTGTCACCATTCCCACTGGTCTCATCACACCACAAAACAGAAGCCATGATGCCACATACACGACGTGGCCGCATGTTCTGGTTTCCTGCAAAAATAAAAAATAAATGAGCAGAAGAAACATCTCTTCTCAATACTTTCTCTGCTTTTATGATCCACTGCCGATGTTGGTTTTGGAAACCTGTGTGGCCGTTCTGTCGAGGTTTTATTCTTTTTCTTTTTCACTAGAAGACATTCATATAGAAATCGGTCACATAGTTGGATGTGGAGAGGAAAGGTCACTGCCTCCCACAAGATGAACACACTCATCTGCTACTGAACATTCCAAAGATAAGACTGGGTACACGGCGTTCTATCAACTCCAATGTGAAGGCAAAATGCAGGAAATAAAGATACAAAATGGTAAAATCAGACGAGGACACAAACTATTTTCCTAAACCAAGAACCTTTCAAAAAGCATGGTAATCTAAATAGCATTGCAAAGGGACAAGACACCTAAAAGTATCACTAGTGTGGATTAGCTTTACTGAGGTCAAAATTGAGACACTGTATATACTGTAAATTATTCTGCAAGTCCCCGGAGATCAGTCACTCCCAACTCCTGAATGAAAAAAAGTTAACCCCGCCTTTGAGTAACCCCTGCACCCTGGTCAGATGAAAACCGGATGACATTCTTTCCAGGCAGCTCATCAAAATACATGCTTCTGAAGCAAACACTGGGCGTTTTTTTTTAGCCATCATTTTTTAAATTATTTTACAGAAGTAGTACAAGCGACCATAATAAACTGTGCAATATATATTTTTAGAGAGAAAAAAAAAATGCCTTTTTCTCCTCCACTTGAGCACCTCTCCCCCTCCACCAGATCCTGCTGTGATTGAGCACTCTCAATTGACTTCTAAAATCCATCTTCGGTGAAGACAGGTTATAGTTGATGCCCACAGAAGTCAATGAGGAGAAGAGGGGAAGGAGGAATCTTCAGGAGAGGGGCAGAGACGTACACAAATACTGCTGCAGATTCTAGCATTTTATCACTTCATCCCAGTGCTGGATTCATGGCTACACTGCTCTGTACTGCTGTATAATGTCCTCTATCCTGCCGCTTTTGTGTATGGGAGACATCAAAACAGCGAGTCCACACCCATTCTGAAGCTGAACTCAGGAAAAAAAAAATGCTGAAGCCATGTGGCCAAATAAAATGTTATTCCTCGTATACAGTCGTGGCCAAAAGTTTTGAGAATGACACAAATATTAGTTTTCACAAAGTTTGCTGCTAAACTGCTTTTAGATCTTTGTTTCAGTTGTTTCTGTGATGTAGTGAAATATAA
This sequence comes from Bufo gargarizans, assembly GCF_014858855.1. Taxonomy (NCBI): domain Eukaryota; kingdom Metazoa; phylum Chordata; class Amphibia; order Anura; family Bufonidae; genus Bufo; species Bufo gargarizans. The sequence continues at coordinate 159,998,399 of NC_058085.1, read as the reverse complement.
TTACACGCACTTCATACGTTTCAAAGGCTTTTATCGACAATTACATGACATTTATGCAAAGAGTCAGTATTTGCAGTGTTGGCCCTTCTTTTTCATGACCTCTGCAATTCGACTGGGCATGCTCTCAATCAACTTCTGGGCCAATTCCTGACTGATAGCAACCCATTCTTTCATAATCACTTCTTGGAGTTTGTGAGAATTAGTGGGTTTTTGTTTGTCCACCCACCTCTTGAGGATTGACCACAAGTTCAATGGGATTAAGATCTGGGGAGTTTCCAGTCCATGGACCCAAAATGTCACCATTATGGTCCCCGAGCCACTTAGTTATCACTTTTGCCTTAAGGCACGGTGCTCCATCGTGCTGGAAAATGCATGGTTCTTCACCAAACTGTTGTTGGAAGAAGTTGCTGCTGGAGGGCGTTTAGGTACCATTCTTTATTCATGGCTGTGTTTTTGGGCCAAATTGTGAGTGAGCCCACACCCTTGGATGAGAAGCAACCCCACACTTGAATGGTCTCAGGATGCTTTACTGTTGGCATGACACAGGACTGATGGTAGCGCTCACCTTTTCTTCTCTGGACAAGCCTTTTTCCTGATGCCCCAAACAATCGGAAAGAGGCTTTATTGGAGAATATGACTTTGCCCCAGTCCTCAGCAGTCCATTCACCATATTTTCTGCAGAAGATCAATCTGTCCCTGGTGGGGTTTTTTGGGAGAGAAGTGGCTTCTTTGCTGCCCTTCTTGACACCAGGCCATCTTCCAAAAGTCTTTGCCTCACTGTACGTGCAGATGCGCTCACACCTGCCTGCTGCCATTCCTGAGCTAGCTCTGCACTGGTGGCACTCCGATCCCGCAGCTGAATCCTCTTTAGGAGACGATCCTGGCGCTTGCTGGACTTTCTTGGATGCCCTGAAGCCTTCTTAACAAGAATTGAACCTCTTTCCTTGAAGTTCTTGATGATAAATTGTATAATTTATCATCAAGAATATAAATTGTTGATTGAGGTGCAATCTTAGTAGCCACAATATCCTTGCGTGTGAAGCCATTTTTATGCAATGCAATGATGGCTGCACACATTTCATTGCAGGTCACCATGGTTAACAATGGAAGAACAATGATTTCAAGCATCACCCTCCTTTTAACAGGTCAAGTCTGCCATTTTAACCCAATCAGCCTGACATAATGATCTCCAGCCTTGTGCTCGTCAACATTCTCACCTGAGTTAACAAGACGATTACTGAAATAATCTCAGCAGGTCCTTTAATGACAGCAATGAAATGCAGTGAATCAATTCAGGAACTGAGGCCTCCCACCCCACCATTCAAACATTACATAACTCAGACAGCGTCCATGGCATGTATACTGTTATATGTTCACTTACCATAAGAAGATTAGATTCCATCAGGCTTCACATCATATTCACAACCACGCACTAGTGACAAACGTGCAACATAAAGTCTTTCTAAGGGCTCATGCACACAAACCTATTTTATTTTAATTTTTTTAGGACCATATACGGAACCATTCATTTCAATGGGTCCGCAAAAAAAAAGGAAGTTAATCCGTGTGCATTCCGTTTCCGTATGTCTGTATTTCCATTCCGCCAAAAAATAGAACATGTCCTATTATTGTCCGCATTACAGACAAGGATAGTACTGTTCTATTAGGGGCAAGCTGTTCCGTTCCGCAAAATACAGAATGCACATGGACGTCATACGTATTTTTTGCGGACTGCAAAAGACATACGGATGTGTGCATGAGCCCTAAGATGAGACTGTACCAAGGGATCTTCCTCCCGACTCTTCATAGGCTGAAATTCTGGTTTAGTTTAGTGTTCAGACCTGCAGTAAGCTCACAAGAGGATCTGTTTGCGTGTGCGATTCATTAACCCGGTAGACACGTGTGAAATACCCATGCACATTAGCAAATGGATGAATGATTCCTTAGTCTACAATAGACCGGCTAGTGTGATTTCCATGTGGAATGCAGCCATGCTCAGGCAGCTGAAAGCACAGTAGAAGCAATACATACACAAACTCACAATCTTCCAAGATACCGATAAATGCGGCATTCATTTGAAAATGCTCAATTTGTGCTTTGCATTGTAAAAACAAAAATAAAAATTATGTAATTATTTTGTGTAACAGCATACTGTGACCAACCTGCAAATGCTGACTGATGACAAAATGTATGCAAACGTTACACTTCCACTGGGGGACCATTAACACATTTCACGCCGGTCAGTCCAGCTATCTCCTTTAAGGCTCATGCCCATATTTATCATCCATGTGCTTTCTGCATTTTTGGCATTAGCGCACTAACCCATTCATTTATATGGGACCATGCACACATCCGTAATTTTTGCAGACCCGTGTGGTTGTTCTGCACAATACAGAACACATCCCATTCTGGTTTCTATTGATGCGAACGAGAAAATGGGAGTTTGACATCTGTAGGTAAGCTCTGGTGACACCAGCGTTGTGGCTTCTGATTACAACAACTGAGCCTTAGGCTACATGCACACGACCATGTGTGTTTTGTGGTCCGCAAACTGCGTTTGGCATTTTTGGTACTTTAATGTGCGGTTGTGTATACACTCACCTAAAGAATTATTAGAAACACCATACCAATAACGGTGTTGGACCCCCTTATGCCTTCAGAACTGCCTTAATTCTACGTGGCATTGATTAAACAAGGTGCCGATAGCATTCTTTAGAAATGTTGGCCCATATTGATAGGATAGCATCTTGCAGTTGATGGAGATTTGAGGGATGCACATCCAGGGCACGAAGCTCCCGTGCCACCACATCCCAAAGATGCTCTATTGGGTTGAGATCTGGTGACTGTGGGGGCCATTTTAGTACAGTGAACTCATTGTCATGTTCAAGAAACCAATTTGAAATGATTTGAGCTTTGTGACATGGCGCATTATCCTGCTTGAAGTAGCCATCAGAGGATGGGTACATGGTGGTCATGAAGGGATGGACATGGTCAGAAACAATGCTCAGGTAGCCCGTGGCATTTAAACAATGGCCAATTGGCACTAAGGGGCCTAAATTGTGCCCAGAAAACATCCCCCACCACCAGCCTGCACAGTGGTAACAAGACATGATGGATACATGTTCTCATTCTGTTTACGCTAAATTCGGACTCTACCATTTAAATGTCTCAACAGAAATCGAGACTCATCGGACCAGGCAACATTTTTCCAGTCTTCAATGGTCCAATTTTGGTGAGCTTGTGCAAATTGTAGCCTCTTTTTCCTATTTGTAGTGGAGATGAGTGGTACCCGGTGGGGTCTTCTGCTGTTGTAGCCCACCTTTCTTTCCCATTCTGACATTCAGTTTGGAGTTCAGGAGATTGTCTTGACCAGGACCACAACCCTACATGCATTGAAGCAACTGCCATGTGATTGGTTGACTAGATAATCGCATTAATGAGAAATAGAACAGGTGTTCCTAATAATTCTTTAGGTGAGTGTACATTATTCGCGTATTGGTTTGTTCCCACACGTGTAAAAAAATTAATCTTGTTATATAGTGGATAATCTTCTCTAAGCCTAAAACAGGCATAGAAAATGGCAAATTAGACAAGCCCGCCTCTCCTCTCCCCCACCACACCCGCTTTTTTAGATCTGGCGTGGAGAAGTTGCAGCACCACAATCTGGCGTATTTCAGCATCATAAATGACCCCCAAAATGTCCTCGATTAACTAAATATCCATAAATTCCATCACATATTTATCTTCTGCAAACGTGAAATATCTAGGCACTCTAGCATTCCTCTGGATGTGCTCAACCGTTCATAGAACACGCCGAGAGACTCTGTTTACACAGCAAGGCCTGACCGGGATTACACCGCTCGCCGAGGATCCGAGCTCGCTATGCCTGCCCTTTTAGAAGGCTTTCTTCTTCCAGCCCTTGTACACAGCTTTAGCTTGTCTGCAAACTGATCTGAAAGAGCCAAGCACAAAAGCAAAGAGGAGCGGACACATCTGCTAATTAATGAAGACATTCCTCCTCCATCAGGCCCCTGTTACATTCTGTTCATGTATGAACTTGCCCACAGGGCACGCAAAAAATAAAGACAACCAGAAAACGTTTGGAAACGCTTACTGAACGTCAGTCCCCTGTGCATGCTTATACCAGATCCATCTTTTAACCCATTCCTACAATCCAGGGGATCTATAATTTGGTTTTAAGTTCTCGTTCCTCGAGTCTCTGCCGCTTTGTTCTGGCTATTAGAAGAGGTCACCGTTGTCAGACCACAGTGCCTTGGACACTGATGGTGTAAGCTAGAGACATGGCATCTACGTCTGTACTGATACAATATGATTTAATAAGAGTACATTCACACGACTTTGTATTTTACCGGCTGTAAAATACAGACGTCCGTTTTGCATCCATTGTTGTTTTTTTTTTTTTTTGCAGACCCGCTGGCTTCAATGGGTCGGCAAACCGCATTTTGCAGCCAAGTATAGGACATGTTCCATCTTTTGCATAACGGACATATAGATACGGAAAGCATATGGATGTCTTGAAGTCAATGGGTTCTCAAAAAAGAAAGAAACACACACAGACGGCATCCGTGTTTTGCGGACCACAGAATACATATGGTCGTGTGAATGCACTTTCAGTTTAAAAACTGTACAAGTATGGCTGCAGTCAAATCTGCAATGCGAACAGGACAAGATTTTAAAGATATATATATTTTCTTCGCCAGCTTTTGGCATAAAAGAAAAAGTCAAACCCCTTTTGCAACTTAAAGGGGTTCTCCATGAAGAAATTAAAGTTACTGAAAATGCTTGAATATTACCTTTTACACCTTGAAAATTGGTACCAAAGCCTACATGATTTGGTGTGAAATTGCTACAGTAAATTTTCCGCAGTAAGGGCTCATTCACACAGACGTTGTTCGGACGTGCCCGAATTGAGGTCTGTAATCTGCACCCCGCATCACGGATGCAGACCCATTCACTTTAATGGGTCCACAATGCAGAAGGTCGGTGCATGTTCTTTTTTTGCAGGTGCGGACAGATCACGGGCCTATTCAAGTTGAATGGGTCTGGATCCATCACGGTAGCCTCACGGATGGTGCCAGTGCATTGGGGACTGAAAATTGCAGCCCCCAATGTACGGAACGGCCGAACAGCAGCCGTGTGAATGAGCCCTAATTCTGTTATGAGTGGACCTACCCCAAAAGGTTGACTACTTAGTATGAAAGTAAACAGATACCTCAATGAACAGCAGGCTATGGATTTCTGGGGAAAATCCCAAAAAGCTACTTGGCTCCTGGGATTTGTCCAGCCATAAATATACAGAAAACACATAGCAAAGCACGTAAAACAACTCAAAGACACAATATGATTTTGCTTGGTGTCATAGACCAAGCTTGTAGACACCATAACTGCAGTTAACACATAAATAATTGGCCACTTTTAAAGTATTAATAGGTTTTTATTAGTGGAATATAACTGGCCATGGTGCCTTATGTTACCTAATAATATATTTAATTAAACCACATTAACATAATACCAATATTAAAATAGATATCGAATAAATAAACCACCTAGTCCACTCAGAGCGACTTTACCCCATTGTTAGCACTGACATAATTGAAAAAAGGGGAAGGGGGAGTCTTCGCTGCCACTTACGCGAGTGCACAGTAACAAACTTTTCTTATTTTATAAAGTGCGGCGCGAGGCCAGCCGTTGAACCATCCTCCAATCAAGCTGCTCCATTTCCTTCCATGAGGACTTCTGCCTGTACCATTCCCATCTGTTTCCAGGTAAGTAACAAAGATTAAATATAGTATTTGCCCATGTAAATAGTGGGGCCATGACCCCATGTCCGCCCCCATTTGCATCCGCAAACATGGTTTGTCCATTCCACTGGCAACAAAGCCATCAAAGGAAAATGAACTCCGTAGACCAAGTGTCAATGTCCAATAGCTACTTGGCTCCTAGGAATATCTTGCATACATTTCACACGTATAAAATAATAATGGTAGGATTCTGCCAACTGGCCCGAGTGCTACAGGCTGCAACATGGCACTATTCATCTCTGAACCCGCTCCTGCAGATGGCCACTGGCGGACATTACACAGAATTGAAGAGGACAGTAAAGCGGTCATAGTACGTTCTAGGCTGCCTGGCATTCGCTCTACACAATGTAGTCAATGATTATTAGACAGGATCCAGCGCTGTGACAGGTAAGGGTCAGATGTACAAGGGCGCACACACAGACATAAAAAAAGGGCTAAAACAACATGGCAGGAAAGGATCTGGTAAAGGGAAAGCAATCAGAGGGCCACACGCAGGCACAGAGAAGAGTGAAGCTGGTCATATACATTAATGCATCTCAGCCAAACCCGACAAACTGATTGAACATGTACTGGGACCTCCTGACTCTGATGTCGAGGAAGAAAAGGATCAGGCCGCTGGATTTCAACATGTCCAATTCTTTTGTTCTCGGGAGATCCACTATTAGAGGAGTGTAGAAGTACATGAAATAAAAGCATCTTTGAAATATATCCTCCTTCCATTTTTTCAGGGTGTTGAGGCTGTTTTTACTACGTGCGGAGCTGGGTTATGCCCCAGGCCACTCCTGCTGGGCACAGATCGCACACACCCAACTGTCACAAAGCTGTAACTTCCTCTGGCATTAGTCTCCGTTCTTGTGTACTATCCTGGTAGCAGAGGGGGTGTTGTAGGAGCAAGTGGAAAACGGTAGGCGGGGGAGGGGCTCCAAGTTGTCATGGGTCTGCTGTGACTACTGGGGAAGTGGGGGACACTGTTTACCAGCAGGGCATCAACACTATTCTTCCTACAAGATGGGAAGGCTCATGCGTCCCCTGTTGCTGTAAGCAGCGCCAAAAGAGATTTAAAACACTTACATTTTAAAAGGTCCCTTTACACGGGACAATATTACAGCAGATTGGCGGGAAGGACGACGGAACTACTTGCCGGATCACACTGCCGCAAGTGTGAAAGTACCCTTAAGGATTTAGGCCTCCTGCACACGACAGTATTTTTTGTAACGTCCCGCAAAACGTGGATCCGTTGTACCGTGATCCGTGCCCGTCTTTTCTTCCGTGGGTCTTCCGTGATTTTTGGAGGATCCACGGACATGAAAAAAAAAAAATCTAAGTCAAGTTTGCCATTGAAATGATAGGAAAAAATCGGCCATGGATCACGGACACTGATCACGGACGACAATCTTGTGTGCATCCGTGATTTTTCACGGACCCATTGAAAGTCAATGGGACCGCAGAAAAACACGTTAAACGGGACAACGGCCACGGGTGCACACAACGGTCGTGTGCAGGAGGCCTTAGTCACACACCCGTGACACGATTATTGGTGTTTAGCCTATGACATGTCCATGCAGGGTCCATGGTTGGTCCGTGTGTCATCAGAGTACCATGTGCACCACTAGCCTGAAAAGGGGATTCGTAGAGCATCTCCTACCAATGGTCAGTGAAAAAAGCCCTTACACCTGTGAATCAAATGATCACATTTATTAAAGCAAAGAAGAAGGAGAAGAAAAAAAGTACGCTGCCCGTCTCTGGTATACTTCACAAGCTAATTTTGAAAGATTTAGGTGCAATTACCAATAACTGGTGTGAAAATGCATTTCTTTGGTTCATTAGGCCTCATGTACACAACTGTATCCATTTCACGGCCTGCAAACCACAAGTCTAGACAATATGAACACCGGCCGTGTGCGTCCTGCACTTTCCGCAGGCCCTATTATAAAATTGCCTATTCTTGTCCGCAAACTGGATAAGAATAGTACATGAGATCAGATATAGATCCAAAATACCGCTGTGTGAATGTAGCCTTAATGTGAGAACATGGCGTACAGACTTACGACCTCTGCTGGGAGGCAAACACAACCTCCATATAGTAGCTGCAATCTCCTCCACATTTACGGTTTGCATGGACCAGGCGCACACGATAGTTACATAAAAGCACATGCAAAACCATGCAAATGTCATAGTTCGTATTTAACTCCATGACAAAGCAGTGGTAGGAGACGGATGACCTGTTCTTAGCACTGGATTTTTCAGACGCTCTCATTATTTGATAAGGATCACATGCAATCCGTAAGACGTGCTCCATGCAGGTGGTCTGTTAGCCGTAAACCAATGAAGGCAGTCATAGGTTTGTCCACTGCTACAATACTGTGCCATGTGCGATCACTCCCATTCTGTATATCAGGGATGGCCAACCTGCGGCTCTCCAGCTGTTGCAAAACTACAACTCCCAACATGCCTACAGCTATCAGCCAAAAGCAGGGCATGGTGGCAGTTGTGGTCTTACAACAGCTGGAGAGCGGCAGGTTGGCCAGCCCTGCTGTATAGCAAATAGACTGAGAAAAAAATTAACTTTAAGAATAATGCTGTTTTATTAGTCTTAGGTCTATGGTATAAGTGTCCCTGTGTTGTGATGCATTATCCCTACGGCTTTTTGCAACAAAACAAGGATGGAGACGTGTCCCTTAGGCCTCCCTTTGTGGCCCGCAAATCGCGTATCCGTAAAATACAGATGTCGTCCATGTGCTGTCCGCTTTTTTAGTCCATTTCATTGACCATGGGTCCTCGATCCGCCTTTGCAGACATATTCTATCTTTTTGCAGAACACACACATGGATGATCCGTGTGCCTTCCACATCCATATATCTGTTCCGCAAAAAGAACATGCTCTATACTTGTCTGCAAAATGCAGACCACGGACCCATTGAAGTCGTGTGCATGAGGCCTTATGGTGAGGTCCAAACCTCATTTTGTTAACAAATAAATAAATAGGAAATTGGACCTTCCAAACGTGATGAAAACCTAGCCTAAAGGCTACCTAGATGGGAGTAAGGGCTCATGCACAGGTCCGTGTGTGAAACCATTCACTTTAATGGTCTGTATGTCCATTCCGCAGAAAGATAGAACATGTCCTATTCTTGTCTGTTATGCGGACAAGGACAGGCATAGTTACAACGGATGCCATACGTTTTTTCTTTGCAGATCCGTGTTTTGCAGACCGCAAATTACATACAGTTGTGAGCATGAGCCCTCAGTCTACAGGAGTTTCTCATAATGGGGAATAAGCTACCAGCTTATCAACCGTGAGAACATAAGAACGTAATATGCATGTTAAGATTCCACATGGCTGATCCTTGTCACCCAACATTTGCAGTCGTGGAACAGTTGGGATACCGCTATACGCAATAGGTGGTTACAGATCTCAAAAATCGGTGGGTTCAGCCAATGTGTAACGTGCATGGCCATTTCCCCCTGGTATTCCTGCCTCAACTGCAGAGGTCATTTTCCAATTGACACAGATATGAATATGCATAATCAATAATGGTAAAATCAGCCTCCCACAATCCAGGACTTAGGCCTCCTGCACACGAACGTAAGGGGTCCGTGCCCGTGCTGCGGGTCGCTTACAGCGGTTCCGCAATACACTGGTCACCAGCCGTGTGCATTTCGCATCACGGATGTGGACCCACGCAAATCCGGAGGTGCGGAATGGAAACACTATGGAGGGCTCCTATGGTGTTCTGTTCCATGCTTCCGTTGTGCAAAAAGATAGAATTTTTTTTTCTATCTTTTTGCGGAACGGACCCCTATTCAAGTGAATGGGTCTGCGATCCACATGCGGCTGCCCCACGGTCAGTGCCCGTGCATTGCGGTCCGCAGGACGGGCACAGAGCCCTTACGTTTGTGTGCAAGAGGCCTTACTCTGGTGTGGTCAGAAACTCCCGCCGAGAACATTTTCCCCATACATCATTTACAAGTAACATCTATAGACAAGGACACTTCTGCACAGGAACACGTCGCTCCCACCGGAATGTCAGCAAGTATATACGTCTGGTGTCCTTCATGTTCACAGAACCCATGATGGATGCGACACATCCATTAGCTAGAGTCATGTATCTGCTAGGATACATTAGGGTCAGTTTTCATTTTCCCCCATATTTGGGTCTGTCTGGTTTCTCTTTTGCATTACGTTAAAGACCATCCAGGCACCACACATAGCACTTCACTCTGCCAAACAATGTCCGACGGGACAAAAAGGTTCTCAAAAAGTGGCCATACTAAAAATGATGCCTAAATGACTCATCTCAGGTTAAGTCCATATGTATCAAATCTGGTTTTTTTTTACACAATAAAAGCACACAGAGCTATGGGGACTGGGTATTGCGGATGTGCTAGTGGCAATCTAGCAACCCATGTCCTCAGCTCTATACACAAAATCCCAGTGACAGGTTCCCTTTAAAATAACCACAATATCCCTTTAAAGGACATCTTGTACTTGGCAGCTGAAGGCATCCGTGTTGGTCCCATGTTCAGTGCCTGCATTGCTGAGAAAAGCGATTTTACAATGAGCGCATTACCATTACACCTAGAGGCTCTGCTCTCTCTGTAACTGCTGCGCCCTCTCCACTATGATTGACAGGAACAGGCGTGATGATGGTTTCACTGCCTAGCCCTGTCAAAAAACTGCAAAGGGTGTAACAGCAACACCCCCCATTGCTCTTGGCTCATTTATGGTCCATTCACACGTCTGCAATTCTGTTACACATTTTGCGGACCCATTCATTTCTATGGGGCCGCACAATGTGCTGCCCAGATCGGGAAATACGGACCCGCACTTCCGGGTCCCCATTTTCGTTCCTGAAAAAATAAAATAAATAGAACAATTGCGGACAAGATTAGGCATTTTCTATTAAGTGCTTGCGATGTGCGGTCTGCAAAATGCGGTGTCCGTGGATCCGCAAAACACACACGGATGTGTGAATGGACCCTTAGACGTATTAAAACTCAATTTTCTACACAATGCAGGCACATATGAACATGGGACCAACACAGTGCTCATGTAACAGGTCAGCCAGTTTCATAGGTACAGGTCTGCTGACAGATGCCCTTTAAACCTAACAGTGGATATGAATTCATCATTTACACATAAAAAAATAAAAAATGACCACATTAAAAATACGTATTTATTTATTGAGCCACACCCATATACATGAATGCAGGCATGCTCAACCTGCGGCCCTCCAGCTGTTGCAAAACTACAACTCCCAGTATGCACGAACAGCCTACAGAAGGGCATGGTGGGAGTTGTAGTTTTCTGAAAGCTGGAGGGCCGCAGGTTGAGCACCCCTGCATTAAAGCACAGAAGACTGCTGGGGGTGAGCGTGTCAGGACTGCCCATACTGCGGTCACCCTTGCCACACGAGGACCTCTGCAGAGAAGGTCTAGCAGGGGGCACACAGTTCCAGGTAAATCTGAGAGAACCTGGCTTAGTATATTTTTGGGGTATTTTCCCTCATCTAATGCTTCAGCCTCTTGCATTCGACCTGCTAAATTATCCGTCCCTTCTGAATCTGCCACCTTAGTGGTCCGAGGTATTCTAATGCCTACATCCATCTAAGCTATCCATCCGGCTTACATCACTTATCCAGCTGGGATATTTGAGGCTACATCATATTGTGAGAAACCTACAGTCTAGACTCATATCTGTTCTTACAGACAACATAAAAGCATCAGGCTCAATAGAAAACCGGAGCGCCTGGGCGCTCTACAAGAACAATTCCAAGCCTGTGGTCTCTTTCTCAATCCAAAGCTTGGCCTCTCTTATTGTCTAAGCTTCCCATTACCCGTCAACCCTGACAAATGCGCTTGACTGTTTTAATAGAAGGCAATGAATCAATGTCAGCCATTTCCACTTTGCCCATATGCATTAACAGTAATGGGAGCAGAGAGCATATAGAACCCACACTGATAGTGCCGTAGGGACTGACGTTTACTCCATACATGTAGCTCTTTACAATGTAGATTGCTTTGGTCTGATAAGAAACTGCCCTTCTAAAAGACTATGCCTAAAAGTAAGCCGCGGATGATTAATTGCGGGGTTATGGCGAGTCACGTCTTGTACACATCAATAAAATTGGGTGGAAAAAATAAATAAAAAAAATACATTTACGGCGCCCAGCAGACCCCATTCACTAAAATAGGATCCACGAGATTTCTGTTATGGAGTCCAGCAATTTACCGGACAAAATAGCGCAGGATGCTGCACTACTGTGTCCAGCAGAGGAAGAGGTGAACCTAGCTTTAAAAAGTTTCCTGAAATCTGACATCTACTCACTCAAAAGACGCACAACTCCAGTACACCAATGAAGCCAACCAACACCCTTTTACATGGGCAGATGTACTGCCTGTAACGAACGCTGATCAGAGGCGTAGGGCCATGATGGGCGCTCAGTTACTTTTGAGTTTGTTTGGAAGTCATCAAGTCAAACAATTGGGAATGAATGTTTTGAAGGCCATCATCGGTCCAGGTAAAAGGGCCTTTAAAAGGGTTCTCACTGCAAAGTGCATTTATTATGTAGAGGAAGTTAACACAAGCCACTTAGGCTACTTTCACACTTGCGACAGATTGACCCGGCAAGCAGTCCCGTCAAAACGTATGCCAACTGATGGCATTTGTAAGACTGATTAGTCTTAAAAATGCCTGATCAGTCAGAAAAATGCATTGAAATCCCAGATCCGTCTTTACGGTGTCATCCGGCCAAACGGACCCGGCATTTATTTTTTTCCAGTATTTTGAATGCACTAATACATTCCTATGGAAAAAAAATGCTGGCATTCAGGCAAGTCTTTTGTTATTTGGGCTGGAGATAAAACCATAGCATGCAACGGTTTTCTCTTTTGCCTGATCAGTCAAAAAGACTGAACTGAAGACATCTTAAACGGATTACTCTCCATTCAGAATGCATGGGGATATGCCTGATCAGTTCTTTTCCGGCATTGAGCCCTTTTGACGGAACTCTATGCCGGAAAAGAAAAACGCAAGTGTGAAAGTACCCTAGCTAATGTATTGTGATTGTCCATATTTCCTCCTTTACTGGCTGGATTCATTTTACCATCACATTATACGCGTCTCGTTTCAAAGTTTACGACCACCCTGCAATCCAGAAGTGGTGGTCGTGCTTGCTTACTATAGGAAACAGCACTAGTGGTTGCGCACTCCTACGGTCCCAGCCACCAGAGAGGCCAGTGCTTTTTCCTATAGTGTCCAAGCACGACCACCACTGATGAATTGCAGGGTGGTAGCAGCCATAGAAACGAGCAGTGCGCAATGCGATGGAAAAATTGTTCCAGCCAGCAAAAGGAATGAAATATGGACTAGGGTTGTTGCGGGTATCGAAATTTCGATACCCAATCGATACTTTTGTCCCGGTATTTCTGTTTTTTCGATACTGGGCTGCGCTTCTGCGCAGCCTAGTATCTTTGAACATGAGCGCGCTGCTATCGGCGTGTTCATGTTCTCTCAGCAGCACAGGGAGAAGGAAGCTGTCCTCCTCCCTCCCCCGTGCTGCTGCCGCTGCCACCAGTGACAAGAGAAGGGCGGAGGAGGGGCGGGCGCACTGCGCCACCAATAAGAAGAGGAGAGGGGCGGGCGCACTGCGCCATCAATGATAGGACTATTCCCATTTCCCACACAGAGCGGCGCCCAGCGATGTCTCAGCACTCACCATTATTCCTGGGCACTGCTCCGTTTGCCCGCAGTGCCCCATTACTGTCTCCTCTCCTGCTCCACATGCTGCTGATTACTATCGGAGCGATGGGAGGAGACATCAGCTTTACTAGTGGGCGTTCCTTCTCCCTGCGCTGCGATTGGACAGCGCTACAGCCAGGGAGAAGGAACGCCCACTAGTGAAGCTGATATCTCCTCCCATCGCTCCGATAGTAATCAGCAGCATGTGGAGCAGGAGAGGAGACAGTAATGGGGCACTGCGGGCAAACGGAGCGGCGCCCAGGACTAATGGTGAGTGCTGAGACATCGCTGGGCGCCGCTCTGTGTGGCCTGATAGTGAAAGTCTGGAGTCCCATATAGTCAGTCTTTAACAGAATACAGGAGGCGGGTGCCGGCAGCAGAATCGCATTGCCGGCACCCTGCCCCAGCTGCGATCAGGGGCAGTTAACCCCTCAGGTGCGGCACCTAAGGGGTTAACTGCCGCTGATCTGCCAGTACCCGCCTCCCGTATAAAGGGGTAATTATCATTGGTGGTGCAGTGTGCCCCTCAACCCCCCATCCCATTAAAATCATTGGTAGCACAGTGCGCAGGCCGCTCTCAACCCCCCAGTATTAAAATTATTGATGGCAGTGGCCACAGGGACCTCTCCCCTCCCCCTCATTGGTGGTGCAGTGGCAGCTTCTGATCGGAGCCCCAGCTGTGTAAGCCTGGGGCTCCGATCGGTTACCATGGCAGCCAGGACGCTACAGAAGCCCTGGTTGCCATGGTAACATCCCTGATGCTGTGTGCACAAAGCACAGAGCAGCAGGGACAGTGTGAAGTCCTATTCACCCTGATAGAGCTCTATCAGGCTGAATAGGACAAGGGATGAAAGATCCCAGGTTCTGGCCCATAAGGGGGTAAATAGTTATTAAATTTAAAAAAAAAAAAAAAAAAGGGGGAGGAGCGGGGGGTGTGGAAACCCCCCCCACCAAAATATGAAGTATAAATCACCCCCTTTTCCCAATTTCACTATATAAATAATAACATATTACATATCGCCACGTCAGAAAAGTCCAAACTATTAAAATATAAAAAAAAAAAAATCTAGGTTGGTGAACGCCGGAACATAAAAAAATTAATAAAAACTGCGCGATTCGCCATTTTTAAAAATGCGGAATGCACGTGGCTTTTTTGGTTTATTTTTTTCGCGTGGTATCGAATATCGCAATACTTTTTCATGGTATCGAAACCGAATAAAAAAATTTGGTATCGCAACAACTCTAATATGGACAATCACAATACATTAGTAAGTGTCTTGTATTAACTTCCGCTACATAAAAAATAATTAAAAAATAATGCTATTTGCTGAAGTGAGACAACCCCTTTAATCATGCAGGTCTTTCATTGATCAGAGCCCACTCCAACTCCATCTATGCCAGAGGATAAAGATAGGAGGGTAGTCTTGGGTTACCATGCGGTCCTGAAGATGTTTTGTGATGTTTGGCCACCACATATCTGGTTCAGTAAATGGGGGACACCACTGGCTCGTCAGGAAGGTAACGAACACAAAAACGACTAAATCCAGGCTATACCACTGTTTACAAGGACTCACATACGACGCAATAAGCAAAAAAATTTAATAAAAAATTATTTTGTGATGGAACCAACAAAACAAAAAATTTCTGGACGGCTTCACCAAGCTGAATAGTTAGTTAATCATGTCACTTAAGCATGCAGTTCCCTTTACTCATTTGTACACTGTTCTTTTATCTCGCTGTAGAGGAAATAGATGGATCCAATTAATGATCACGCTAGCAATTAAATTCGGAGGTTATTTTTCCTCTTGTTGATTTCTTTTGTGTTCTCTCATTTGCATTACTAGTGGCAGAAGAGAACAGATGAAGGGGTTTCCAGACCCACCAATTAGCTGTACTCAGGACTTGTGTCTGACTAGGGTTATAAGGAGAATCCCACGCAGCTAAAACGTGCCCCTTTACGAATTCAGACGATGCCCACATATGTCGCTTCAAGTTCACAGCATAAGATAGGACCTGCACATTCAAAGAGCCAACGCAAGACCACAAGACTGCTCTGTAGAGCAGCTGAAAATATAACGGCACAAAGCAAGAAATGCACGCCAATTCCGCAGAGAAAAGGTTAATAATTCTCCATGTCTTGTACATTTTCAACAAATGGGGAATGCAGTCAACAATCCATTGAAAAACTCACTTTGTAGATCCAGCAGACAGAGAGGGGAGGGGGAAGAGGGAAAGGAATGCAATCAACATTTAGGGCTGAAGCTTCAAATGGGATTTCACAGTTTATGAAGCTGGTCCGATTTAACCAGTCATGGCATCGATACAAGCGGTGGCAGAAATCTTCACATAATACTCGTAAGTCAAGCTACTACTTTTCTAATAAAATTCTCAACATGCATTTATGAAGATTACACCTTACAAGTATCCTTTAAATAAAAACAAATCCACAAAAATGTTATTTTAATAATTTCTATTACACAGTAGTGCAATTCTGATTTCCAGTCACTCAATGCAAGTCACTGGTGGTTCAGTCCTTCTATAAATCTTCCTTTCCTCACCAGAAGAGGAGATGTATACTACTAGATATGCCCTCCCTTTTGATCTGCAGGAGTCGGACTGCCGAGACCATCACCAGTTCTTACAATTAAGCGGGTACAGCACTATTTAAGAGTTTGGTGGGTTCTATGGATCAGCTCCCCAGCCATTATAAAGGGAAGGCATATCATAGGAATACCCGGTTAGAACTACTGTATCAGTCTCTGACAAATGCTAAAATCAATCTCCAGCCAAAAACCTCCATTTTGGCTGAAGAGGAGGTTTTATCCAATGCTGGCCATGGCAAATTAGATTAATGTCACCCGAACAAACAGACTAGTCAAACATCTAATGTGTATGGTAGCCTCCAGACTCTCCCCCAATGGCAGATGCTGGGGTACAGAAGGATCGGGTAGTTTCAAGATGTGTCTGGCAGAGACTTATTCCCCTCTCCCCATTCAGAACATAGGGGTCAGAAGAGATACCAGTTGGCTAACGGCTACCTAAAGCATATGGCCAGCTTTGCTCCAGAAATACTCACCATCACTCAAGTTAGTGAAGTAGAGCAGAAAAGCAAGCATCAAAGATGAAACCTTGTCAAGAGGAGGGAGGGAATCTATATAAAAAAATAAAATAAAAAAAGGATGGAGAAAACAGTAGTAACTGCTATAGTGTTTCGCATACTATAAAATATATTAACAACCAATTCATGTTTTGTTACTATCATTTTTAACCAGTGTAAAGCTGGCCATTACATGTCTATTGGCCGAACCCAGCTGACTATCTAAGGTGCATGGTGGACTCCTCTTCTCCAACGGCGGATGTTGGGGGAGATCAGAATCAGACATTGAATTCTATTTGCCCAATCTCTTTGTTGGCGGGGAGATACGCAGAGGAGCACGACAGCAGTTTTCTACTCTACACATTCACTACTTATGTACAGTCAGCCGAGCATGCATATGTACGGGAGGATCAGGAGAGACAGCAGTCAGCCCAGCGTTCAGCTGACCGTTTTCTCATGTGTATGGCAAGTTTAAATGATCATTGTGACTTCAACAAACTTTGCATAAATCAAATCGGACAGGAGAATATAAAAAATATGTTATGAGAAAAAAGAAGAAAAAAAAGTCTGTTTTTCTTCCTTCCTCTCCAGAGAATTCTACAATTCTATTCTGTCTCTGCAACTCACACCTCCTACCCCTCCCCTTAGCCTTCTATAGGCAGCAAGCAATCTGATCCTATAGTGAGCCGACAGCCCTCTTGTCTCTCAAGTCGGACTTGGCAGAGAATGTTAGAGATGAGCAACAGTTTTCTCTGATCGACTATATTACAAAATTGCTTTTTTTTATGTTCAACTGTACTATGGACTTATGCAAAATTTTCTGAAACTGTGACCTTTTATGCTCCGGATGTCTCTACTATATATGGGATTCTGATATTCCAGGACCCCTAGTGATTAGCAGATATCAGCAGGGAAAAGCTGTGGGTGGCAACAAGTATAATCTCCAGGGGCCTTCTATATGTTGTCTAAGGCGACAACCAGTTATCATTTGCCTTATTAGGCAACCCCTATAATTAGTTAAAAAAGAAAACCAAAGAGATTGTCTATAAATTTAAATAGTGGTCTAAAGCTGGCCATACACATTCAGTAGCTGTCGAACGATCATTCGGCCGACAGCTCTTTCAACGCCCCCATAAACATACACGTTTGAGCGAGCTGAACGTGTATGTGTATTTCAGGGGTCAGCAACCTCCGGCACGCCAGCTGTTGTGAAACTACAATTCTCAGCATGCTCCATTCATTTTTATGGGAGTTCTGAGAAGAGCAGAGTAAGTATGCATGCTGGGCGTTGTAGTTTCACAACAGCTGGAGTGCCAGAGGTTACCTACTCCTGGCGCATTCAATGGAGAGAGGGATGAAAGCCACTGGTAGACACCTCTAGAGGCTTATCTCCTGGGAGAACAAAAGGATCGGGCTATCATAGAGAAGAGTACGGAGCTCCCCATACACATTAAACTGACGGGGTGAAGGCATTCTCGGCAGGACTGGACAATACTGTATGGGGGCCTTCAGGCTACGTTCACATCTGTGCCATGTTTTTCTTTTCTCCGTTGATTATGGAAACCAACAGCACCTGAAAGACCCCACTGACTATAATGGGGTGAGCCAGGTTTCTGTATGGCATCGGTCAGTCATTCTGCTGAACAAAGCGCAGCATGCAGCAGTATTCTGTCATGCACTTTTGCTAGGATCTGCAACGGAGTCTCTGCAGCAGGTGCGAACAGCCTAACCTACAGAAATATATCCCAATAACTGTATAACACTATCAGTGGAATTAACCATCAAGGAAGGAGAAAACCTCATTTCATCATCAGCGACTTACTTATAGATGGGCAAATGCAAAAAACAAACATAAAACAGCATTATGCACACAAACTAAGACTTAAGACCTGGTAGCATCAAATCAATGCCATTACCAGGAGATTAAGTGCTCGTCCCAGGGAGATGCGTTTCAGGATAATGCCATGCTTTTTCCTAAGCTCTTGAGATGTCAAATGTGTCTCTAACAGCATTGCAGACATTATAGTGAATGGATTCTGCATGTAAATAATATTCCAGGCTCCATGATGCAATGGTGTGGAATCTACTGCACAGTAAATGCGCTCCGCTCCATCACTGTAATGAGCCGGTATAGCGCAGCAATATAGATAATGTGCGTTACGCATTTCGGTAGCAGAAAGGAATTGCACTGCTGAAACGTGACACGCGTTATATGTTAGACTGGGATAGGCAGTTAAAGGGTCGGGCGCAGAAAAACTGCAGAGAATGGTCCCATTTCAGCCACATGATCAGGAACACAAAAAGAGGACCCTCTGTCGCTGCCTGTTTTTACAAGCCAGGGTGAAGCAAGAGAGCGAGAGGCTTTGAATCCAAATGTGCATAGGTGGAACAAAAGCTGAAATCAGCTCCCCTGAAGCACATGCCTTTCCTTTGTTCCAAATGGAACACTACAGCACATTGTATATATCACTGCAGGAATCTCAGAGAGGGGAGAGACGGGAGGGGGAGCACAAAAATGCAACCAAATAACCCCTAAAGGAACAGTTTCCATTAAAACACACACACACACACACAAATAAATATTCCAAGGCTCTCAGCAGGAGGACATCAACCTGCATGGCTTTCTAAAGCCATTTTTTTTCTACGATATGCGTTCCATGTTTCTTTCCTTTTTTAATTTTCCCAAAATCTGCAAGTATTCATAAAACAAACTACATTCATTTACATCCTTAAAAGGGTGGTCTCACTTCAGCAAATGGCATTTATCATGTAGACAAATTTAATACAAGGCACTTACTAATGTATTGTGATTGTCCATATTGCTTCCTTTGCTGGCTGGATTCATTTTTCCATCACAATATAAACTGCAGGTTTCCATGGTTACGACCACCCTGCAATGCTCGCACACTACAAAAAAATAAATAAGTGCTGGACTGTGCGCTCTCCCACGGTCTCAGCCACCATGGCTACCACTGCTGGATTACAGTGTGGTCGTAAGCATGGATACAAACAGTGTATAATGTGATGGAAAACCGAATCTAGCCAGTGAAGGGGCCATATGGACAATCACAATACATTAGTAAGCGCCATGTATTAAATTTCTCTACATCAGCAAATGGCATTTGCTGAAGTTAGACAACCCCGATTTAAAAATACGGATTTTGCTACGTTCGCATATGCATTTACAAACCGGCAGAGGAACAGCCTACCAGAGTTCACTGGATCCGGCCGAGCCAGATAATGCCATGCACTGCCGGACCCCCCCCACCCCCCTCCTCCATTAACTATAATGGGATCTGACCGCTTTCCAGCATAAATTCCAGGTTCTGCATGCACAACTTTTGGTTTGGCCGAAGGCTAGCATTTCGACGGAAAGCAGCCAGATCCCATATAGTCATTATGGACCCGGCCGTGCACGCCAGCAGGAAGTTCCTCAGTTGGAACAGCCTGCAGGATCTGTAAAAACGCGTATGTGGGCGTACACCCAGTGGACATAAAATGGACAGCAGAATAGTCAATGAGATCTGGACAAACCTCGGGGGAACGGTCCTCAAAGAGAAAGAGATGCTCTTTGTACCTTCCATTCAGATGAGGGTCCCTAAATGAGGTAACCCCCATCTATGAAAGGGGTATTCCCATCTCGATGATCCTATAGATTCGTGCATAATTGTAAATTCCTTCATTTTTTAATTTTTGGGGCATCCAGCCTATATGCAATATTTAGGTTTGAACTTCAAGCAGTTATAGTTTGTCTGCTTTTAGAAAACCATTAGATATATTATATAGTTTAATGGTACAGATGCAGGGGAGTAATCTTACTATAGGCCACGGTCAGCAAAATGTATTAGAAAGCCCAAATCAGGATTAAAATCTACAAAGCATAATGGAAACCAGGACCCGCACAACTAACCAAGTACGGACTGTGGGAGAGTGGCTTTTGGGTAGGTCTTTGCCAAAGGTTCAAGTAGTTGCAAAGCTCGTTTTCCTTTCCATTCAATTAAAGGGATTGTCCCGTTGCAGAAAAAATCCTCACAACACAGGGGATCCGCCTGCAATAAAGAAGAGATCGTTACTTGCCTGGCAGATCCCGCACCACTGCTCCGGTTCTCCTGGCGGGGGATCTGTGTAATTGGCTGCAGCCATGACTTCATGTTGACAGCACATGACTGCTATAGCCATGCACTGACCTCTTCGATGCAGCCAATCGCTGGCCTTAGAAATGCACCGGTCAGGTGTTATTAACATGACGGCCGAGAGCGGCAGGGTAGGATCTGTCAGGTAAGTAACGTCCACTTCCTCACTGCAGGCTCCTGGGTTGTCCGGTTTCATCCTGAAACCACACAACCCCTTTAATAGTTAAAAGCCAACAGTACTTGTTGCGTTGATTCATTAGTTGAAATAAATTATCCAAATACAACAATGGAACTAATCAATCTAGTACAGAGAGGCTGGGTGATGCCGGCTATTTCTACCCTCGCCTATGGGTTTATTTATTTGACGCAATTAGTTCTATTGAACGTGGAGATGTGGAGAGAGGCAGATAAGGCAAAAAAAAATCCCATTATTATATGTGCGCAGAGCCACAGTGAGACGAGACCAGAACGAGTGGCCACAGCGCAGCCGCTTACATGCCCTCTAAACAATCTAAAAGCAGGATTTATAGGCCTCGCCATGGCTGCTCTCACAGGAGCACACAATCTGTCTGGCGTCTACGGAAAACAAGCATCCTGTCACAGGTAGCACATGTTAGTAAGGGCAAGCTAAATACGGTTTCCTTTTGTGGGCTGCTCCCCGACACCCACACAATACCGTGATGAATGCGTAAAGAGACTGAAAGCTGAAAACTAGGGCACAGAAAATGCAGCTGAAAGAACCCGCTCATGGGACTGGCACCCTGCTACCATAACTCTAAACTACTTAAGGAAAGGATTTCTACTGTGACTATAAAGAACTATTAGATATATATCGTAAGGGATTGCTATCTCAGGGGTCGGCAATGAGACATCTCAAACAGGGTTTTCAAGCTCAAACAGTGCTTTATTTGTCACATAGCACGTCACACTTCCACGTTTGGAGTCACTAGGCACAAGGAAGTCGCAGCTTCACCTCACAATGGGTTACATCAACACAAAACTACAAGCGCTTGCCCGGCTAGGCGCTCACTATACAGGTCTCCCTAACTCACCTCTGTGGTAATCGGCTTCGGTCAGACAGTCTCCGAGCTGTGACCAGAGCAACCCACCCTCCTGGTGGAAGCAGCAAAATACCTTGGGGCGGGGGGGGGGGGGATATGGTCCAGCAGTCCTCCCGACTCGGACCATGCGACACCTCTTCAGGCGTCGTTGGGTCCCCCCAAACAGGCTTCCTCAGCCTGGTGGCCCCCCAGCCTTCCTGGCTGGAACCACACAGGCCCTCTGCAGGTCTGTTCCCTGGGGCCTCACTCTCCTCTCACACACTGAGGATTGCTCTATCCCCAAGTGCTTATCCTCAGGCCAGGTGATCGTGGGGAAACAGCAAATATACTATACATCTCCTCTAATAGATATGAGGCCTGTCACTGCCTCACAAATATATATAAAATCGCTTTTACAGAAAAAAAAAAATATATATATAAAGTTAAGGCTACTTTCACATTAGCCTTTTCAATTCCGCTATTGAGATCTGTCATAAGGTCTCAATAGCGGAAGAAAACGCTTCAGTTTTGTCCCCATTCATTGTCAATAGGGACAAAAGTGAATTCTGTTCCGTTTGGTTGCGCTCCCATCGCGGACAGAATAATGCTGCAAGCAGTCCTGACACACACAATGTAAGTCAATGGGGACAGATCCGTTTTCTCTGACAAAGTAGAAAACTGATCCGTCCCTTATTGACTTTCAATGGTGTTCATGACTGATCAGTCTTGGCTATAGAAGACATAATACAACCGGATCCGTTTATGACGGATGCATGCAGTTGTAATTATTGTAACGGAAGAGTTTTTGTAGATCCACGACGGATCCGCAAAAAACGCTAATGTGAAAGTAGCCTAAAAGGTATAAGAGTTTGCAATATAATCAGAGCATTACGGAATTTTGCTCCTAGTCCTTCATCTTAAAGGAAACGTGTCTTCAGAAAACAACATTGTTTAAAATCACCCCTTTTTTTCCTTTAAGAATTTTTGCTGATTTATTTATTTTTACATTTTTCCATCTCACTATATTTAAAGGGGTTCTCCGACCTCAGGATAGGTCATCAATAGAGATGAGCGAATTTCATATTTTGAAATTCATTCACACTTCGTTTGGTGATAAAAGGTGAATTGCGTTATGGATTCCGTTATCACTGACCATAATGCAATTCTATGACGGAATGCCTTTAGAGGCATTCCGTTATTCATTCAGTCATAATAGAAGTCTATGGGCTGCAAAACGGATCCGTGCCATTCCAGTTATGCAGGGGAGATTAGTTTTGCAGCCCATAGACTCTAAAGGCATTCAGTTATGCATTCCATCATAGACTTGGGTTATGGTCCGTGGTAACGGAATCCATAACGCAATTCACCTTTTACCACCAAACGAAATGTGAACGAATTTCATAAGCGTAAATTCGCTCATCTGTTGTCATCAATATTAGGTCGGTGGGGTTCGGACACCTGGAACCCCCACCGATCAGCTGTATGAAGGGAAGGTTCGTGCAGTGTGCACGTGCCATTCCCGCTTCTGCAGCTATGTCTATAGCAAAGCAGCAGCAAGCGGGAAGAGTATAGGTCACATCAATATAAAAAAGCCAGGAGAACCACTGCAGAAATTGACCAGTGCTGCATCTTATAAAATCTACAGCGTGTCAATTGTTTGTGTGGAGCCGCGGCTGATGTATTGTGGTTCCCCATAGACTTCATTTGGGTGTCGTTTTTATTTTTTAATCTTGCATTCCAAGACCTATAACTTTTTTATTGTTCCGTTGATGTAGCTATATGGCCGAGGTCAAATTTACATTGTGAACTCTGGCACTCTGATGCAGCCCGCCTCTACATAATTTCAGCGGATCCACCGCCAGGGATTATTAAAACCGGTCTCAATAAATGACCCCCCTAGTTTTTTTTAGTTTTACTACTTTTACACAATAAAAAATGTGAAAAAATAAATAAAAATGTTTGAGTCGGTTCATCCCAAGCCTCAAAGTTACTTTTCTTTTTACGGAGCTGTATGGCGGCTGTATTTTCGTGGTAAGAATAAAACACAATTTATCGCAGGTTTTGGTGCGTTTGTGTGGTTCTAATGCATTGTTGTTTTTACCATTTTGGTTAGAGGGTAACATGTTTTAATCAAAACATAAATTTTAGAATACGGCTGTTTAAACATTTACAATATGAGGACCTGCTCAAGATGGCTCCTCTGCCAGTTCTGGGGCCAAAACTGCTTTCCCTCACTTCTCATACACACTTGCTGTAGCCAGCAGCTCCCTGCCAGCCAATCAGATTGGATTACTGAGAGACACGCCTCCTCACTTTGAAGCCTAACGCAGGCATGCAGTGTGAAGGACCGCCCCTCTGTAATGGTCTTTTAAAGGAGCGGTGGAAAGGGACAGGGGACATTAATGCAAGCTGTTATTATAAGGTAATTGCAGATCTTTTGACAATCATTGACAGACTCACTCAGGTATACATGCCTAGCTCTAATAAACTAGCAAATAGAAATTAAAAAAATATGACAGTTACCCTTTAACCACTCTACAGAAGGTGCGCAAAAACTGTCGACATGCTGCGGAATGCGAAAAACCACAAACTATCTGAAATAAATACAAACAGTCTGTTATCCATAGTAACCACATTGCGGCGATCAATTCACATGCGGCTCTTGAAAAATTAGATAGGTGCGGTTCTTGGTTGCTATGCCTCTGCCCGATACAGAGCTGGACATAAAATGTATGTGCTATATGGATACCTGCGGAGGGTGCATTACTAAATGCAAGCACGTAAAGTGCTCATTTAAACAACCTTTAATTACACAAACGCGAGGAAGCCCTTTAATCTCCGATGTAAGGGGTGGTACAGACAGCACCCGAATGCTGAACGAGGACAACAAAAGCCTGGTTAGCATATTTCAGCCTGGAAGTGCAAGACATTCATTTCAATGCAGAGACAAAACAAGTTGTCTTTAAGTGGTCCAACGCTGCATATTTTAAAAACCACAGAGGTCTAGGTCTTTTAAATGATTCAAGGCACATCATCAAGAGCATTTCTCCATAAATTAGTAAGCAAGTGGAAAGATTATTTTATCAGGAGAAGAAACATACAAAGACTATTAAGACGCACAGACACTTTGCCATGTGTGAAAACCCAGAAGAGATATTATATTAATACTAATAAATTACTTACTTGGTTTTGATTTTCAACGGAAATGATTTTCGTTTGTTCAATATAAACTAAATAGTAAGTATCACCCATTTATACATAGAGCATACGCCAACCTGCCAGAACATTCAAGCTGTCTGCCTAATCATGTGTATGTCCCACCTGGTGCCACCAAACCAGCTCTGACCATTCAAGGCATGGACTTCACAAGACCTCTGAAGTGCCCTGTGGTATCTGACACCAAGACAATAGCAGCAGAACCTGGAAGTCCTGTAAATTGCAAGGGGAGTCCTCAATGGATCGGATTTCTGGAGACCAAGTCAACACCTTGAACTTTTGCAGACGCATTAGCCTGCTAAAAAAGGCCATGTCAATAAGGGAATACTATTGCCATGGAGGCATGCTCTTGGTCTGCAGCAATGTTTACGTAGGTGGTATGTGTCAATGTAACAGCTACATGAATGCCAGGTCCTAACAGACCTAGAAGAACATTGCCCACCATCATAATGCCTCCATCAGCTTGCCTTCTTCTAACTGCATTTAGATGCAATCCTTTACCCAGGTAACAACACACCCGGCAAGGAGCATAATGTACAAGAAAATGTGATTTTTAAGACCAGGACACCACCTTCGATTGCTCCACTGTAGGCGCTCTCAGTGGTGGACAATCTCAGCATGGGCACTCTGACCATTTTAAAGTTACAAAGCTTCATAACCAGCAAGCTGTCATACGTAGGGAAAATCCATCAATCCCTCTGCGCCTGAAAAAAGTTACAAAGTTTGGCGCACTCTATACTTGTGTAAAATGTTGCAACATTTTGGGGGCTTTATGAACTGCTGCACCACTTATCAGAGGAGCAAGCGGTGTGGCCCCAGTGTAGGTGGCCAGTCACATTTATTAGAATGTCAAAAGAACAGAAAAATGTAAAAAAAAAAACAAAAAAAAAAAAAAAACATTATTTTGAGGATGGTTATGCTCAGTTAGCATCAATTTGGACAAAAAAAATTTTTTTTGAGCATCAGTTATGATCAGTTTGTGTCTGTTCCAATCATTTTTTTGTGCTGCACAAACAATCCAATCACCCGATTAACAAGCGTTTTGCTTGTTCATCGGGTAAACGGCGGTGCATTTACACCACCAAATCAACGCTAATGAGCTTTACTACGAACGCTTGTAGGCAATGATGGGTTCAAAACTCGGACTGTTCTACAGCTTGCAATGTACTGTGAAACGTGGAAGCTGCAGAAGTCAAATACAGTAACATTTTCTGCTTACCACGGAGTGTGCTGTTTACGTGAGGCTGAAAGGGACCCTAAAGCTACACGCAAACAGTTTTTCAGTTGCTCCCTAGCAGCAGACTACATTCTGTCACTTTTCTAAGTCAACAGGCAGGTCCAGTTGCAGTTTTATTTTTCTTCATTTCACTTGCACTTAACATAAGTCATGTACTAGAAAATAGGAATTAAAAAATGCCACTATTCTTGGGATAATTTAACTATAATTTGCAATATTCTCGGAAAGGATTTACCAAAGAAAACCAATGAACTTTTCGATATACCCGCCTTATGGAGTGTCGTCCATTGTTCGACCATGACGTTGCGTTCGCTGCCTCGCGGTCACATTTCTATGCAGTCACTGATGACATTATATGCCCTTAGTGAAGGAAGTATGAGCAGTCTCACAGCAGAGGAACATCGGAAAAACGTATAAGAAATATAGTGTAGTATTTTACAATTGTATTGCCAAAAAACACTTTTTAAAAAAGGCAAGTGGAAAAAAAAAAAAAAACACAGTCTTGACTGATGAAGGCTTGATTACATGTCTAACGAGCTGAAAACGTCACTGTACACATATTACACACTGCATACAAGCCCTATAATTAGGCACACATACATTAGCTATCCCTGTGGAGACATGGTAGGAGTTCAGGCTGCCGGTCAGGGATCATTCAAATGCATCAACCAGAAATGCAATTTTATCACTCGCAAAGATACTTCTAGATGTGGAAGGAGCAATTCTAAGGGTCCTATTAGATGACCTGATATGTTTTAATGAACAAGCAGCAAGCGACGATTTAGTGAGTCATTTGTGTTCAGAAGGCGTTCAATTACACAAAACAATAAATCTCTAAGCTTTTTGCGCTGTTTGCTTATGAGGCCACTTTCAAATCTGCGGCACGAAGATCCGGGCGGCCTGATCGAACAAAAATGGCGAGAATCTGTCGGACACAAATTGCAGCATTTGGCATAATGCAGCTGGATCTCTGTCCAGACCCCCTTTATACTTAATGGGGC
Organism: Bufo gargarizans; assembly: GCF_014858855.1. Lineage (NCBI taxonomy): Eukaryota > Metazoa > Chordata > Amphibia > Anura > Bufonidae > Bufo > Bufo gargarizans. Next base: position 159,971,112 of record NC_058085.1, on the reverse strand, counting down.
TGGCGGGCATTCCGTTTACATCCAGCAGTGCCAGATCTGGAGAATTGGGGCAGGCGGTTCTCGAAAATTCCAACAATAAATCACACTGTCTAATACGCCTCTAAAACATTCAATGATGTTCAAAAACACTTTTTACCTCATCAATAGTAGAGTTTTGATATAGCATCAGGCTATAAAATGACTACCTACCAAACCCAAAAATAAACCAAGGCCACTAAAACTCAAGCTCTAAGAAGAAAGAAAGAAAAAAAAAAAAAAAAAGAAAAACACACACACACCAAAACAGGTTTACAATTCGCTATCCAAGGGACATCTGGGACATTGATTGCTTATCACTAGGATATGCCATCAATGTCCAATAAGATCAGGTCCCACCTCTGGAACCCGCTCTTCTCTCCAGAATGGGGCCTCCAAAGTGAAGGAAAGTGAGCCTGCTCGGCTGTTTTCAGAAGTCCCCTAGCAGTGAACGGAGAGCAAGTCACACAAGCGTGACCTTCTCCCCATTCACCACTACAGATCTCCTGGAAATACTTGATTCAGCGCTTGGCTATTTTCGGAACTGCCCTAGTGAAGAACAGATGGTGGCTGCGCAAGCTCAGCTTCTCCGCCTGCATTTCGGGGGGTGGTTGGTGTTTGTTCTGAAGATAGGAGCAGGTCCTAGAGGTGTGACCCACACTTAACACTGATGTGTTAGCGATAGATGGGAAAACCCCCTCACAGGCCTCCTCCTGAGGAAGATGCATTTAACGCACCTTGGAGGGTGCGGTGTGGGGATGCGGCAGTAAATGCAGAGATATAGATAGCAAAAAAGGGCAGCACTCCAAAAAGTAAAAAATGCAAAAGTGCTGTATTTACCCATATGGGACATGCGATGTTTCGGCTCTATGTAGGAGCCTTTCTCAAGAAAGGCTCCTACATAGAGCCGAAACATCGCATGTCCCATATGGGTAAATACAGCATTTTTGCATTTTTTTACTTTTTGGAGTGCTGCCCTTTTTGCAATTTTTATCTATCTGGACTGGCTTATATCCATATTGGGCTAGTTGCACCCGCTTTTATACCATTGACGGTGCTGCCACTACACTTTTTTGTTAAATAAATATATATATATATATATATATATATATATATATATATATATATATATATATATATATATATATATATATATATATACACACACACACACACTTCAGGTGGGAATATATCATTTGTATATTCATTTTTAAAGCAGGAGACTGTTTTTGTGAGATGGAGTACATATATTAACTTTAACGTGGTGCTTTCAAAGTTTTGTCCATTTTGGCTTAACCATGGATTCATGGAACACTTAGTTTTTCATGATGTGTACTCCGTCCGTTTATTATTAACGCTAGGTTTTAAATGTCCTTTGCGCGTTTTATTTTTTTTTATATATTTTTCTATTCAAGAAATCGATTATTTTATTTAATTGAGTAGTAGTGTTTATGATGAGTTTTTAGGTTGAAGCCTGTACAGCTCCCTAGTACACAGACACATGTACAGAGCTATTCTCTCCTAGGAGTGTTTGTAGGGACGAATCTCTCTGAACATAAATTGTCGGAGAATACAGCAGTTTTTTATGCTAGATTTGTATGCAACCAGATAAGATTGAAAAAAAACCTCTACAATAAATTGGAGGCATACGGAGGTATAAAATGCCATAATGCGCATGAAGCCTTCTTCACAACCAAGGATCACTGGTGCCACGTCATTCAGGGTAAGATTCCCCCGTGTTTGGAGTCATCATGGATATATGGTGATCCTACACTGATTGAGTGATGGAGCTATTCTCTGCTGACCCGATCCATGTGACAATTGCCAAAATCAACAATCGCTCAGATTGAGTGAAAATGTTCTGCAACCATTGGGGATTCCGTATCACTTTAGGAGGACAGGGCCACCACTGCATACACCAATGTGCCTGCTACACTGGCCAATGTGAGGCGCTAGTGCCTGCAGAGAAATGGAGGAACCTCAATATCAACCCGATAGGGTTAAAACAGAACCCCTCGTAGAAGGAAGCAATTCCATTATAGTGCAAGGTATTCATTTTATCTCATTGTTTTTTTATGAGTAATAATCTCAGGATTTCCTAAAACTGGAGTAGCAGAAAAAAATAAAACCTGTAACACACTGGCCAGAGCCAACAGGAATATGACTCACATGAGCCACAAGCGCCCTGAACAGATACGAAGGTCGTTCTCTACCTTCCTTTTATCATTTCCTTTCTGAGCCTCCTAATCTGCTTGTTGTGTGTAAGGCCTCATGCACACGAACCTCGTTTGTGTCTGCCCGTTCCATTTGTTTTTTTGCAGATAGGGTGCGGACCCATTCATTTCAATGGATCCGCAAAAAAACTGCGGCCAGCACACCGCGTGCTGTCCGCATCAGTATGTCCGTTCCGTAGCTCTGCAAAAAAAAGAGTGAGAGTGAGAGTGAGAGAGATCTATATAGATATATAGAGATATAGATAGATAGAGAGATAGATAGATAGAGAGATAGATAGATATCTCTCTCTCTCTCTCTAGCATAGATAGATAGAGATATATCTATCTATCTAACAGGTCCTATTCTTGTCAGTTTTAGGCATTGTTACAATGGATCCACAAAAAAAAAGGGACAGCATACAGATGTCATTCGCGTTTTGCGGACCGCAAAACACATACGGTCGTGTGCATGTAGCCTTATTCAGGAGACCTGGCCATAGAGCATTAGTGTTACACGTAATCACTCATGAGATTAAGGGCAGGAAAAACATGTGAGCTTACTGTCCTTAAGTAATAAGTGCACCTTCAACTACAACTCCCAGCAGATCTTCCCTGCGACTATGGTGCCTTAAAGAGAATTGTCACCACATACCTTATAGTGATCCAAATGTGCGCTTCGTGTAGATTCAGACAGTTTAGCCCATCCCAAAGAAACCGATGCTTTTTCAATATGCAAATTACATTTTTGGTGCAACGAGGTTGTCAGAGGTACACCTTGTTGCCCAAAAAGCTCTGCCCTTTTAGCTGTTGGCCATGCCCTACTTTTTTGCAGTGCGGACCGCGGACCCCATTCAAGTGAATGGGTCGTGTGCATGTAGCCTTATTCACACATCAGTGTTCAGTCAGCGATTGCGAGCCAAGGCCAGGAGTGGAGCCTCCTCGGAGATAATGTATAATGGAAAGAGTTGCGCCTGTTCTGCGTTTCTAACACGCTCCTGGTTTTGGTTCACAATCACTGGCCAAATACTGTGTGAATACACACTCAAGCGGGTAGTGTAGTTTAGCAATTTTTACTGTGGTCTCACAAAACAACGGACCGTGTGCGGTCTAAGTCCATTCCACAAATTATAAAACATGTCCGTATTGTGGATGAGAGTAGTCATTTCTAGAAAAATGTGGATTGCACAAGGAAGGTATCCATTTTTGGTGGAACTGCGATTTGCAGACCGCGCTACGGACATGGTCGTGTGCATGAGGCTGCACATCCCCATGCTGTGGTAAGGTAAAGCAGGATGGCAATGGTGTCAAGCATACTATTTTGCAGGAAAGTTTTATCCACTAAGCCCTAGATCAGCGCCAGGTACTCGCGAGACACGAGCTCTTAGTCTGTTCAGTGCACCCCAGGGTTTGGCTTGCACTCGAAGGGGATCAATACAGACTGGGAAGGGTCCACTCAAGAGAGTGACCCAGCATTTTGCTCAGGGTCTGTCACCAGTTCATGGTGCCCTCAGACTTTTAGAGTGTGTCTCCTGTCATGTAGCATGCCCTTGATAAGGCTACAGAAGAACATCAGCATTAGTTGTTGTACACCCCCCAGAGATCTCCGAGTCTAACACTCAAAGGAGCACAGAGAGGTCTTCGCGCCCCATTGTACCAGTGATCAATGGCAGGTCATAGATGCCCGATACAAAATTCACACACAGATGCAAGCCTGAAATCCTGGATCAGATGGCACAAAGTGGCACTGCATCATTTGCCTCCACTGATCACACCTAAAATCTGTAAATGCTACAACTCTGGCATAATATTTTGAATAGTTACTACAGCAGACTAAATGTTATCTACCTAGAGAGCCTTTAAAGGGGTTCTTTACCCAGGCAGCCCCTTCGAGACAAGCATCAGAGAATTTCCGCTCTGAACCCGGACAACCCTTTAACTCATGCCATGCAGCTTTGCGGGCAAGGTTTGATAAATACAGATTAAAGAGGTTCTCCCCTTACCAGGATAGGATCCTGGTTGGATCGGCAGGGATCCAACAGGGACGCCATTTGAAAGCATGGGGAAACATGGGCCCCGTTCTGGTGATGGTTGGGGGCCCCAGTGGTTAGACACTTATTCCCTATCCACAGCACATCTGAGAGATACAAAGAAGTAAAGCGCGGCAGCGCTGGCAGCTCTGAAGCCCGCAGTGCAGCAGGTCTGGCTAATCCCCTCTTAGGCCATGTGGACACAGTTAATCAGGCTTTGCTGGAAGATTGTTTGTATTGTCTCTCAAAAACAAGTTTAGAATAAAGATTATTTAATCGCGGCTCCTAGGTGTGCAGCGGGCACACTGCCTGCCCTTCCCAATGTGGAGGCACTGAAATCAACCGGTATGCAGGGGCACAAGTACCTGTAATCTCAATACTCCGCTTGGAGGCTTCTGCAGCTAAAAAAATATTCAATTTCTCTTTTATATCACACAAGGCAAAAGAAACGGCTCTTGGGTCTAGATATCGATGCTGCAGTCTTGTTATTGCACCCCCTGCTGTTCTCTTTATTCCCACTCACCTACGTGTGGCCATGGCACTATACACATTAGGTGGATGTTCTAAGAGAAATCAAAAGAACACCAGGGGGCACTATTACGAGTAACAGTAATACTCACAAACACAAGAGAATTTGGCCATTTAAACCGTTCTAACAAAATACATTAATACTTATTTGGGGGAGAAGACCTATAGGCTACAGTCAGACGACCGTAGGCATTCTGTGTTTTCCACATCCGTATGTCCATTCCGCAAAAGATAGAACGTGTCCAATTCTTGGCTGCAAATGCAGACCATGGAACCATTGAAGTCAATGGGTCCTCAAAAAACGCAGATGTTACTCGGACGATATCTTAATTTTTGCAGATCTGCCTTATGCGGGCCACAAAATATATACGATTGTGTGAATGTACCCTTACTCACTGTGTACAGCTTTAGGGCTCATGTTTGGGTCCGCATCCAAGCCACATTTTTTGCATCTCTGATGTGGAACTATTTACTTCAATGTGGCTGCAAAAGATGCAGACAGCGCACTTTGTTGCTCTGTTCCTCAGCCCCGCGAAAAAAAAAAGAACATGTCCTATTCTTGTCTGTTTTGCGGACAAGAATAGGCATTTCTATCAGGGGCCGCCCGATCCGCTGGCATCCGTGTTTTGCGCATCGCAAAACATGGAGTGGTGATGTGCACGAGCCCTTATTCTGAATCCTGTAACCAACTGCGGTCTTTCCAGACCCCTCAATAAACAAACATGGAAAAGCATGCGTGTCTATTTTACTGGAGGGGATGAGCCCCTCCTCTGCTCAGACACCACTGGCGCTGCTCATCTCGCAGGGGAACTAAAGATTGGGCATGTTAACCTCTAACCCACCGTATACACATCACAGCCGATGAACATCTATGGAGCGCAAATGAACTGTATACAGATTTCAGAGAGGAATCATTTCATTTTGGAGAGCAACTGTCAAAAAACACACACACACACACAGGATCTAGTAAAAATACGGATCCTGTTGCATCAGTTGTCATCCGTTTGAGCCATTTCCATCTGAGATCCGTTTTTACACAGGAAAAGGCTACTTTCCCACTTGGGTCAGAAAATTCCCGTAGGCAGTTCCATCACCGGAACTGCCTGCCAGATCCGGCAACCCGGACACATTTGTCAGACGGATCCGTCTGACAAATGCATTAAAATACTGGATACGTCTCTCCGTTTTCATCTGGAAAAACGGATCCGGTATTTATTAATTTTTCACAGATTTAAAGGTCTGCGCATGCGCGGACCAGAAGAACGGTTCCATCAATGCGGCAATTCAATGTAAATTAATGCGGCACTCCAGCAAGTGTTCAGGATTTTTGGCCGGAGAGAAAACTGCAGCATGCTGCGGTATTTTCTCCGTCCAAAAAACGTAAGAGGGACTGAACTGAACGCTCTCCATTCAGAATGCATTAGGATAAAACAGATTTTTTTTATTTTTTTCGGTATTGAGCTCCTGTGACGGAACTCAATACCAAAAAAGAAAAACGCTAGTGTGAAAGTACCCAAAAACTGCATGCAGTACTTTTCTTTCCATCTAAAAATACGATATAAGACAAAATGGCTCAAACGGATGACAACTGATGCAACAGGATCTGTTTTTTTACTGGATCCTGTAAAAAACGGATCCTATGCAATCCTATGCATAACTGATGCAACAGGATCAATTTTTTTTACAGGATCCGTTTTTTTTCCCCCTCTCTCTCTCTCTCTTGTTCTGACGGATCAGAAGAACGGAAAGCTAAACGGTGATGTGAATGCACCCTTAACAGAGTTGCACAAATTTAATTTCTCCATAAAATTATGAAAAATAGATTTTTGCTCTTTAAATCTACATGCAAGCTGGGAAGTTCCCCAAGGCCCAAAATGAATGTTCGTAGATTTCAAAAAGGAAACATCCCCAAAAGTTAGAAAAGTGTCACCATTAACCCATTTTTCCGTGGGATAACAAATATACTACATGGGGGGGGGAAGCATAGTACATACCTCTAGCACAAATCAGCCAAAATCACATAAATGTTAAAGGGGTGATCCAAGTAAATATAAAAAAGATGACCCATCCTCAGGATAGGTCATCATTATCACATTTGTGGGGGTATGAGTGCTGGCACCCCTGCCGATCATCTGTTACAGGGAGCGCCACTCACTGGAGGCTCTCCAAGCACAGCGCCATGCACAGTATAGTGGCAGTGCTTGGTATTGCAGCTCAGCTGAGCTGTGCCTAGGCCATGTGACCGATGTATGATTTTGTGACAGTCTATTAAGAGGATGCTGCGCCCATGAAGCGCCGGCTTCTTCTGACAGTTGATCAGCAGGGGTCCTGGGTGTCAAGTTCAGAGGGCGCAGCAGTTGCAGAGAAAGTGAAGCCTCTAGGTGTAATGGTAACGCCCCCATTGCTCCTAGATGCTCATTTCCATATATGAAAACTTCATTTTTCTCAGCAGTGCGGGCACATATGAACATGGGACCAACACAGATACATGAGCACTTGGCAGCTGAAGGCAACAGGTCAGCCAGGTTCATGTCTGCTGACAGATGCCCTGTACCTTGGGTCATCACGGTGGGGGCAGCGTTACATACTGCAATGACGCATGTGACTGGACCACCTCTGCCTCCCTTAGCACATCACCATGTGCAGACACAACCTCTCTGGTAACCACGTTATAAAGCCTATGGTTTGTGGTGGATTTGGCTTCAATGCATTGGGCAATTACTAAATTTGGAAGAGATGGGGCAACGCCTCAAGGCATTTCACGCTGCTGAATGAGGTCTTGCAGTAACAGATATATATATATAAAAAAAAATCGTAAGACAAGTGTGTAAAGAATTTAGGACTTTATTAGGTTCCTAGCTAGTTTTATACATAGAACACGTCACCTACATACAAATAACCTGCTGCAAGTTAACGTCACATTCACGCCTACCCAAGTCTGAATCACTTCTTATGCGCCTTACAGCGCCTCGGTCCCACCACAGCGTTTACTATGGCGACACAGGCAGAGTGGCAGGAAAGCTGGGCATAATTCTGGGTTGCTTGGACACAACTAGCCTTCCTGGCCCCCTTGTGACAGTAGGGCTCACGTCACAGCCATTTACTCTACCTCTATGGGCCACAGAGGAAAGCTATTGGAGGCCCCTTCTACCCCCAAATCTGCATATATTATGTAGGCAGTGTATAGGAACGCAGCACTTGTAGCTATGAGGGGTGAAGACATTGGGTTACCAGGAACGTCTACAATAAAATAAAAATAAATAGTAAAAAAAAAAGAAAAAGAAAAAGTATAAAACCTTCACTCACTGCACCCAATACCAAAATAGACAGCACAGGCGAGGGATTTGCGGGGAAAGGAGGAGACCAAGGATGTCAATCACCTTTACAAGGGTGTGCCAAACAGTGAGAGGACGGAGAGGGTGCTGCAGCGACGCCCCATTAGCACCTAGAGGCTCATTTGCATATTATAAAAGTTATAAGTCATACAGTTATGTACTGCTGACATTAGCACATCGCTAATGTCAGCCAGCTACATAACGTTATTTCTGATGACAGAAACCATTGCTGCCCCATTGAAATGAATGGAATGATTGAACGAATTGGATTACCTGGTGGGGAACGATAGTTCATCAGATAATCTTGGCCTGTGTAAAGGGCCCTTAAATCTGCCCGATGCTAATGGCCGTATGGTATCATTTGTGGTGGTGGCGGGGTAAATAAATTGTAAAAGCGCTCATTTTAACATCAAACTCCGCGCAGCACAGAGCCGCCAGAAACCAGTGATGTATTATTCACAGGCAGATTCCAGGAGAGGGCCTGACAGCTCGTTAAAGGCCACGCAGCACCCCCTTTTGCTCAGTCACACAATCCCATTATTGAGAGACTGTCCCTGCGGACTCCCTGGGTCACCGAGAGGCAGGTAAGTGACTTCATTTCCCAGCACAAGTCCAGCTCCAGCCTCCACAGCAGCTCATCTATCACCTTAATACTGCCGCAGTTATTAGATCCATCTCTGGAATCTGTGCACCGAGAAACCTCTGCCAGATACTGACTACATTGTGTGTGCCAGTCTGAGGAAACCTGCACCATTCCTTCCGTCACACGCTCCGCACGAGCCCAATTCACAATGCAGGCAGTTCTCCCGGGTACATGCCTCATGCTGCACAGCCATTAGTGGTTACTGGCTCAGGCAGAAATCTCGGAAGTAGGAGCCGGACTGCTGGAATGCCGCGGAGGACATTACGTAAACTCATCTGAGGGAACAATTACCACCAACATTTCTTTCTACTGGTTTAGAGGTGCCTTTAGCTAACATCTCCACGACCTGCCTGAGGTTTCTGTCGGGAGGATGTTCTGACTGAAACCTCGGTGGCATGCATTGAATACAGAAGAACAAACTGCAGTGTGAATAGACCCTTATTAGGCTACTTTCACACTTGTGGCAGAGGATTCCGGCAAGCAATTCCGTCGCCGGAACTGCCTGTCGGATCTGGCAATACAGGCGCAAACTGATGGCGTTATACGGATCTGGATCTGTCTGACAAATGCATTGAAATACCAGATCAGTCTCTCCAGTGTCATACAGAAAAATGGATCCAGTATTTATTTATTTATTTTTGCATTTTTAAAGGTCTGCGCATGATCTGTTTTGCCGGAACACTTAAGGCCGGATTCGGCACTAATACACTTCAATGTAAATTAATGCCGGATCCGGCAAGTGTTCAGTATTTTTGGCCGGAGATAAAACTGCAGCATGCTGCGGTATTTTCTCCGTCCAGAAAACGTAAAAGGGACTGAACTGATGCATCCTGAAAGGATTGCTCTCCTTTCAGAACGCATTAGGATAAAACTGATATGTTTTTTTTCCGTTATTGAGCCCCTAGGACGGTACTCAATATCGGAAAAGAAAAACGCTAGTGTGAAAGTACCCTTAATATGTTGCATTTACGAGTTAATTTTTTAAGTAGCAGCCAATGTACTGACCAGGGTGGCCGTAGGAAGAACCTGTGCCCTCACTGGTCGCTACTGAAGGGGGCACCGCTGGCCTCGATGACAGGAGCTTGCACCCACAGTGACAATTAGGACTGCCACATACATCCAATAGTTGTCGGGCTGACCAGCTATCTGACTCCCCCATTCACAAACACTTGGCTCGGCTGAACATGTAGGTGTAGTCTATGGGCAGAGGGGAGAAAGCTGCTGCCAGCCATTTCCAGTGGTGGGGCTCAACTCCCAGGAGAACAAAAGGATCAGGTGAAAATATTCCCTTCGGCCAATCCTTGATTCAGGAGCTCCCATACACATTAGGCTACATGCACACGACCCCACAGTGTTTTGCAGTCCGCAAATTGCAGATCCGCAAAACACGGGTGCCGACCGTGTGCGTTCTGCAATTTGCAGAATGGAACGGCTGCCCATAATAGAAATGCCTATTCTTGTCCACAAAACTGAAAAGAATAGGACATGTTCTATTGTTATTTCAGAGACAATGGAACGGAGCAATAAATGCAGACAGCACACAGTGTTCTGTCCGCATCTATTGCGGCCCTGTTAAAGTGAACAGGTCCGCATCTGAGCCGGAAAAAAAAATGCGCCTCGGATGCGGACCCAAACAACGGTCGTGTGCATGAGGCCTCAGACTAATTCGATCCAGCCATTCTCAGCAGGTTCGGCCGACAATACACTAACGTGCAGGGTGGATAAAAATCAATGATTTAAAAAAAAAATCAGATTTTTTTTTTTTATTTAAATCAGATTTTTTTTTCAATATTAAATGCTTTTTGAGGAAAATATATTACCATCCAAAGGTTATTCCATCATAAAAATAAATATTAGTTTTTAAATCATGTAGAATAAGGCTTGTAAATGTTTAATTTTTTGGGTAAATAAATTCCATTAATCCATTCACAATCAGTGATGGTCAGTTAGCATTGTTCACCCGCGGTCACCAGGAGCTAGCAGTTCCGAGAACAGCCGCCGAGGGCCATCATCGGGCTGTTCTCGGAACTGCCTGCTCCCGGTGACCGCATTTGATTTCAAGAAAATAGAGGGCCATAGCAGCATATCCACAAATTATTCTTTATTCAAACGATCACCTCACAACAGGGCATAAAAGAAGCCTTTATCACGCATTTGATTTCAGACCGGCTCGCGCACAGGCAAGGGCTTACCTGTGCATCGCCGGACTTGTGAAAAAAAGATGGCAGCCCGCATGTGTTCGCAGGCAAACAATGCAAACTGCCCATCACTGTTCACAATGTCTTGCTCTTCCAGAGGTTTTTGTAAGATTATTGGGCAGTTTCTCTGCCTACAAAATATTATAACAGATGCTTGGTTTAGGCTACTTTCACACTAGCGTTCGGGCGGATCCGTTCTGAACGGATCCGCTCATAATAATGCAGGCGGAGGCTCCGTTCAGAACGGATCCGTCTGCATTAACCCCTTAGGGACACAGCCTTTTTACACCTTAGGACCAGGCCATTTTTTGCAAATCTGACCAGTGTCACTTTAAGTGCTCATAACTTTAAAACGCTTTGACTTATCCAGGCCGTTCTGAGATTGTTTTTTCGTCACATATTGTACTTCATGACACTGGTGAAATGAAGTCAAAAAAATATTTTTTTTTGCACCAAAAAATACCTAATTTAACAAATTTTTGGAAAAATTTGCAAATTTCAAAGTTTCAGTTTCTCTACTTCTGTAATACATAGTAATACCCCCAAAAATTGTGATGACTTTACATTCCCCATATGTCTACTTTATGTTTGAATTGTTTTGGGAATGATATTTTATTTTTTGGGGATGTTATAAGGCTTAGAAGTTTAGAAGCAAATCTTGAAATTTTTCAGCAATTTACAAAAACGACATTTTTAGGGACCAGTTCAGGTCTGAAGTCACTTTGCGAGGCTTACATAATAGAAACCACCCAAAAATGACCCCATCTAAGAAACTACACCCCTCAAGGTATTCAAAACTGATTTTACATACGTTGTTAACCCTTTAGGTGTTGCACAAGAGTTATTGGCAAATGGGGATGAAATTTGAGAATTTCTTTTTTTTGTCAAATTTTTTATTTTAACCCATTTTTTCCACTAACAAAGCAAGGGTTAACAGCCAAACAAGACTGTATCTTTATTACCCTGACTCTGCCGTTTACAGAAACACCCAATATGTGGCCGTAAACTACTGTACGGCCACACAGCGGGGCATAGAGTGAAAGGTGCGCCGTTTGGTTTTTGGAGGGCTGATTTTTATGGACTGGTTTATTTACACCATGTCCCATTTGAAGACCCCTGATGCACCCCTAGAGTAGAAACTCCCTAAAAGTGACCCCATCTAAGAAACTACACCCCTCAAGGTATTCAAAACTGATTTTACATTCGTCGTTAACCCTTTAGGTGTTGCGCAAGAGTTATTGGCAAATGGGGATGAAATTGGAAAATTTCATTTTTTTGTCTAATTTTCCATTTTAACCCATTTTTTCCACTAACAAATCAAGGGTTAACAGCCAAACAAGACTGTATCTTTATTACCCTGACTCTGCCGTTTACAGAAACACCCAATATGTGGCCGTAAACTACTGTACGGCCACACAGCGGGGCATAGAGTGAAAGGTGCGCCGTTTGGTTTTTGGAGGGCTGATTTTTATGGACTGGTTTATTTACACCATGTCCCATTTGAAGACCCCTGATGCACCCCTAGAGTAGAAACTCCCTAAAAGTGACCCCATCTAAGAAACTACACCCCTCAAGGTATTCAAAACTGATTTTACATTCGTCGTTAACCCTTTAGGTGTTGCGCAAGAGTTATTGGCAAATGGGGATGAAATTGGAAAATTTCATTTTTTTGCCTTATTTTCCATTTTAACCCATGTTTTCTACTAACAAAGCAAGGGTTAACAGCCAAACAAGACTGTATCTTTATTACCCTGACTCTGCCGTTTACAGAAATACCCAATATGTGGCCGTACACTACTGTACGGCCACACAGCGGGGCGTAGAGTGAAAGGTGCGCCGTTTGGTTTTTGGAGGGCTGATTTTTATGGACTGGTTTATTTACACCATGTCCCATTTGAAGACCCCTGATGCACCCCTAGAGTAGAAACTCCCTAAAAGTGACCCCATCTAAGAAACTACACCCCTCAAGGTATTCAAAACTGATTTTACATTCGTCGTTAACCCTTTAGGTGTTGCGCAAGAGTTATTGGCAAATGGGGATGAAATTTGCAAATTTCATTTTTTTGTCTAATTTTCCATTTTAACCCATTTTTTCCACTAACAAATCAAGGGTTAACAGCCAAACAAGACTGTATCTTTATTACCCTGACTCTGCCGTTTACAGAAACACCCAATATGTGGCCGTAAACTACTGTACGGCCACACAGCGGGGCATAGAGTGAAAGGTGCGCCGTTTGGTTTTTGGAGGGCTGATTTTTATGGACTGGTTTATTTACACCATGTCCCATTTGAAGACCCCTGATGCACCCCTAGAGTAGAAACTCCCTAAAAGTGACCCCATCTAAGAAACTACACCCCTCAAGGTATTCAAAACTGATTTTACATTCGTCGTTAACCCTTTAGGTGTTGCGCAAGAGTTATTGGCAAATGGGGATGCAATTGGAAAATTTCATTTTTTTGCCTTATTTTCCATTTTAACCCATGTTTTCTACTAACAAAGCAAGGGTTAACAGCCAAACAAGACTGTATCTTTATTACCCTGACTCTGCCGTTTACAGAAATACCCAATATGTGGCCGTACACTACTGTACGGCCACACAGCGGGGCGTAGAGTGAAAGGTGCGCCGTTTGGTTTTTGGAGGGCTGATTTTTACGGACCGGTTTATTTACACCGTGTCCTGTTTCAACCCCCCTGATGCACCCCTGGAGTCGAAACTCCCTAAAAGTGACCCCATTTTGGAAACTACGGGATAAGGTGGCATTTTTTGGGGGAGTATTTTTAGGGTAAATATAATTTTTGGTTGCTCTATATTACATTTTTGTGAGGTAAGGTTACCAAAAATTGAAATTCTGATATTTCATCTCCATTTGCCATTAACTGTTGAGGAACACCTAAAGGGTTAATAAAGTTTGTATAATCATTTTTGAATACCTTGAGGGGTGTAGTTTCTTAGATGGGGTCAATTTTAGGGAGTTTTTACTCTAGGGGGGCATCAGGGGGGCTTCAAAAGGGATATGGTGTCAATAAAAAAGGCCATCAAAATCGGCCTTCCAGAAACCATGTCGGTCCTTTCCTTTTGCAGCCTCCCTTTTACGGATACAGCAGTTTACGACCACAAATGTGGCGTTTCTGTAAACTGCAGTATCAGGGTAATAAATTTTAACTTTTGTTTGGTTGTTAACCCTTGTTTTCTTACCGGAAAAAACGGACTGAAATGGAAAAGTGCCAAAAATAGCGGTTTTGGCACCGTTTTTTAGTTTTTTTTTTAACCGTGTTAATCTGGGTAGTTAGGTCATGGGATATTGTTATAGAGGAGATTCTTACGGACGCGGCAATATCTAATAAGTCTACTTTTTTTTACAATTATTTAGGTTTTTGACTATATTATCTTTTTTGATACAACTTTTTTTTTGGGTATCTCTAAAGTCTAAGTGTAATTTTTTTAATTTTCTTTTAGCCAATTATCTTATGTGGGGGCTCATTTTTTGCGGGATGAGCGGACGGTTTTATTGGCACTATTTTGGGGGCTATATGACTTTTTGATCGCTTGCTATGAAACTTTTTGTTATGTAAGGTGACAAAAAAAAAATTTTTGCACCTATTTTTTTTTTTTTTTTTTTACTGTGTTAATCTGGGGGGTTGGGTCATGGGGTATTTTTATAGAGGAGATTCTTACGGACGTGGCGATACCTAATAAGTCAACTTTTTTTTTACAATAATTTAGGTTTTAGACTATATTATCCTTTTTGATACCCTAAAAAAAAATTTGTATCTCTAAAGTCTAAGAGTCATTTTCAATTTTTTTTTTTATCTGATTATCTTATGTGGGGGCTCATTTTTTGCGGGATGAGATGACGGTTGTATTGGCACTAATTTGGGGGCTATATGACTTTTTGATCGCTTGCTTTTTATTATGTAAGGTGACAAAAAAAAAACTTTTTTTGCACCTTTTTTTTTTTTCTGGACCGTGTTAGGCTACTTTCACACTAGCGTTCGGGCGGATCCGTTCAGAACGGATCCGCCCATAATAATGCAGACGGAGGCTCCGTTCAGTACGGATCCGTCTGCATTATTTTAGCAAAAAAAAGCTAAGTGTGAAAATAGCCTAGTACGGATCCGTCCAGACTTTCAATGTAAAGTCAATGGGGGACGGATCCGCTTGAAGATTGAGCCACATTGTGGCATCTTCAAACGGATCCGTCCCCATTGACTTACATTGAAAGTCTGGACGGATCCGTACGGATCCGCACGCCTCCGCACGGCCAGGCGGACACCCGAACGCTGCAAGCAGCGTTCAGCTGTCCGCCTGTCCGTGCGGAGGCGAGCGGAGCGGAGGCTGAACGCCGCCAGACTGATGCAGTCTGAGCGGATCCGCCTCCATTCAGACTGCATCAGGGCTGGACGGCTGCGTTCGGGTCCGCTCGTGAGCTCCTTCAAACGGAGCTCACGAACGGAATACCGAACGCTAGTGTGAAAGCAGCCTTAATCTGGGGGGTTAGGTCATGGGGCATTTTTATAGAGGAGATTATTACAGACGCGGCAATACCTATGTCTACTTTTAATAAATTATTTTAGTTTTTTTGGGTGTCTCAAGTCTGAGAACCATTTTTTTTTTTTATCCCATGTCAGTCCTAAATTGGGATATAAATTTAGTACTCCATGGAAGTGTGATACTCCCTGAAGCAACCGTCAATGCAGAGGCCCGGATGATCGGGGCATGTGTCGCACTGAGTAGTCGTGTCCTTCCGTATCCCCCTCCTGCGACACACTCTGGACTTTTTTTGGGTTCGTCCCTTCTTTCCAGTATGGGGGACCACACCTGGAAAGTGTTGGCCAGGGACGATCCGGGCGCCTACAGTTCCCGAGGTACTCCGGCCTGCTCTTTCCCGGTCCGAAAAGATCAGGGCCTTGAGGACTGCCTCATAGAACTGGAGGAATGTCCCTGTGCTGCCAGCGCTTCGGGATAGTACAAAAGAGTTGTACATGGCAACCTGCACCAAGTAGACCGCAACTTTTTTGTACCATGCCCGGGTTTTGCGCATGGCGTTATATGGCTTGAGGACTTGATCCGAGAGATCAACTCCTCCCATATACCGATTGTAGGCGACGATACAATCGGGCTTGAGGACCGTTGCCGCGGTACCTCGCACAGGGACAGGGGTGATGCCGTTACCATGAATTGTGGACAGCATAAGGACATCCCTCTTGTCCTTATACCTGACCAGCAACAGGTTTCCAGTGGTAAGGGCACGGGTCTCACCCCTGGGGATGGGTACCTGGAGGGGGTGGGCAGGGAGGCCGCGTTGATTTTTCCGCACGGTCCCACAAGCGGACGTGGATCTGGCGGCAAGGGACTGGAACAAGGGGATACTGGTATAAAAGTTATCCACGTACAAGTGGTAACCCTTATCCAGCAGTGGGTACATAAGGTCCCACACGAGTTTCCCGGTAACACCCAGAGTGGGGGGACATTCTGGTGGTTGAATCCGGGAATCTCGCCCCTCGTACACACGAAATTTGTAAGTGTACCCTGAGGTACTCTCACAAATTTTGTATAGCTTCACGCCATACCTCGCCCGCTTGGAAGGCACATACTGGCGGAAAATGAGTCTCCCCTTGAACGCAATGAGAGACTCATCAACCACGACCTCCCTTCCAGGTACATAGGCCTCCATGAATTTGGCCCCAAAGTGATCGATGACCGGCCGTATCTTGTACAGACGGTCATGGGCAGGATCACCTCGGGGTGGACATGCTGCATTATCGGAATAATGCAGACATTTCCTGATGGCCTCAAACCGGGAGCGTGTCATAACCGTACTGTAAAGTGGGGTCTGATATAGGACGTCCCCACTCCAGTACAGCCTGGCACTGGGTTTCTTGACCAGGCCCATATGCAGCACGAGGCCCCAAAATGTCCTCATTTCGGCTGCACTGACCGGCGTCCAGCCACCGGGCCTGGCCAAAAAGGAGCCCGGGTGTTGAGCGACGAACTGTTGGGCGTACAGATTCGTCTGCTCCACCATCAGATTTACCAGTGAGTCACTGAAAAAATGACAAAAAAAGTCATATTCAGTGTAGCCCACTGTGGAAATCTGGATTCCTGATTGGCCTACAAAATCAGGAATCACGGGCTCGTATCGCTCTGGGCTACACCAGACAAGTTCACCGGCAGGGTGCTCCGGTGGATTTAACTGGTGGGCCGGGAAACCAGTACGAGCCCCAGAGCTGCTCGTACTAGTGTGGGCCACAGGGTCCCTAACATGGCGGTCCCCTTGCTCCGCCTGGCGGCGTCTCCGCCGCCTTGGGGGCTCATCATCATCGCTAGATGATGAGGAGGATGCGGATGACAACAGGAATGTGGGGTCATCCTCATCCTCACTGGGACTCTCGGACTCGGAGGCAAGCTGGGCGTATGCCTCCTCGGCCGAGAACGTCCGGCGGGCCATAGGGGAGTGTGTGTCTGCGTGTATATGTGCGTGTGTGTAACTCTTTATTTGGTGTGCGTGTGTGAGGGGGCACGGGTGTTCACGAACTCACCCTAAAACTAACAGAAAAAAATAAATAAAACTAACTAAAAAAAAGGGCAAAAAAGTGAGGAAAAAAAATTCAAAACTGCTGATCAACCGTCCGAAGTTGATCAGCGGTGGGGTGTGCGATGCGCTTACAGTGGCCGGACGCTAAGTGCCGGTCACAGTCAGCGAACTCAAAAAAAAAAAAAAAAAAAAGTACCCCAAAAAAGGTGGGGGGGGGGGGGGGCAAGTGGCAGGGGGAGGGGGGCAAGTGGCAGCACCCCTGGGGGGTCTAGGGTCACACACCCCAGACACCCTAACTAGGGTGATGCAATAAAAAGTAAAAAAAAACTAACTTTCCCTTTTTTTTCCCTGCCTATCCCAAACTTTCCCTAGCTGTCCCTATGTACCTGATGGGGTGCTGGGGCACAGATCGGGTCCTGGGGGCACAGATCAGGGGTGCTGGCAGCGATGGTGGACACAAGCAGGCAGCTCCTCTCTCCTCCGGCGCTGGAACACAAAAGGAGGAGGAGAGGGGCGCCTGCCTCTTTTGAATCTGCCGCCGCACCGCCCCCTGACCAATCAGAAAGCGATCCTGAGTGGTGATGTCACCATCACCACTCAGGATCGCTGGATGGTGATTGGTGGAGTGAAATCACACCACCATCACCATCCTGTTCCGGGTTATCGGGTCTTCAGAGACCCGAATAACCCGGAAACGCAGAAAACCGCAGGTCTGAATTGACCTGCGGTTTTTTGCGATCGCATACATGGGGGGGTCACCGGACCCCCCGACGCATTTGCCCCAAGTGCCTGCTCAATGTTTTGAGCAGGCACGGGGTTCCGATCGCCGCCGGCCGCGCGGCGGTGATTGAAAATGCACAGGGCGTACATGTACGCCCTGTGTCCTTAAGTACCAGGGCACAAGGGCGTACCTGTACGCCCTGTGTCCTTAAGGGGTTAAAATGACAAAAAAAAAGCTAAGTGTGAAAATAGCCTCGGACGGATCCGTCCAGACTTTCAATGTAAAGTCAATGGGGGACGGATCCGCTTGAAGATTGAGCCACATTGTGGCATCTTCAAACGGATCCGTCCCCATTGACTTACATTGTAAGTCTGGACGGATCCGCACGCCTCCGCACGGCCAGGTGGACACCCGAACGCTGCAAGCAGCGTTCAGCTGTCCGCCTGTCCGTGCGGAGGCGAGCGGAGCGGAGGCTGAACGCCGCCAGACTGATGCAGTCTTAGCGGATCAGCTCCATTCAGACTGCATCAGGGCTGGACGGCTGCGTTCGGGTCCGCTCGTGAGCCCCTTCAAACGGAGCTCACGAGCGGACCAGCGAACGCTAGTGTGAAAGGAGCCTTACTTTTGCAATTCTCAAAACTTAATTTGACTCAGCAGAGATCACATGCCTCTTCTTCACAGCAAAAATGTTATAACAACAGAGCTGAGAAAAAGACCTTAAATCCTAACTTCTATAAAACCTATGAATGCAGAATCAAACTAATATGAAAAGTTGCTATTCTAAAAATCTTCATCTACTTGCATATTATAAGTTATACCAGCAAGAATTAGTCTTTATGTAGAAAACTGATTTAAATCAAGCCTTACTGACTAATGATTTAAATCAGTTTGATTTAAAGGGGTTGTCCGGGTTCAGAGCTGAACCCGGACATCCCTCCATTTTCACCCTGGCAGCCCCCCTGACAGGAGCATCGGAGCAGTTCATGCTCCGATGCTCTCCTTTGCCCTGCGCTAAATTGCGCAGGGCAAAGGCATTTTTAGGAGTTCCGGTGACGTACCGGGGTTCTCCATGGGGCTGACAGGAACCCCGGTGACGTCACCGGCACTGATGGGCGGGATTTAGCTGTGCCCTAGCCAGTAAAACGGCTAGGGCAGAGCTAAAGCCCGCCCCTCAGAGCCGGTGACGTCACCGAACACGCCGCTGGGCGGAAGTTACCGCCCGGCAGTGCGTTATTGAAAACAAAAGAGCCCGTGCCCTGTGCGGTTTAGCGCAGGGCATGGGAGCGCATCGGAGCATGAGATGCTCCGATGCTAGGCTCAGGGGGGCTGCCTGGGTGAAAATAAGGGTATGTCCGGGTTCAGCTCTGAACCCGGACAACCCCTTTAAATCAAATCCACCCTGCTAACGTGTGTGGAGTCCTATAGTGGCCATACCTAGAGAAAACTACATTCACTAGTTTACTGACTAGGCTACATTATGTGGGCACAGATTGATGTGTGCACTCCATGGTACAGCATGAAAGGTGGGGTGTCCATAGAAGGTACTGTACCCCTATCAGTGCTGATGCAGTACTAGTGCAGCTTATCTTATTCCTATAAGCATGCTCTTGGGCCTTGAAATCAGTAGCCACTTACAATCTAATCAAATTTTATTACTTCATGTTCAGTTCAACTTTATTGTCATTATACCAATAAAGACTTGTACCGTACAGCGAAACCCTACCAGTGTAGTAATAAAGAAAAGATAAAAAGCACCAACAGCTAAGGCTACTTTCACACTGGCGTTTTGGCTTTCCGTTTGCGAGATCTGTTCAGGGCTCTCACAAGCGGTCCAAAACGGATCGGTTTTGCCCTAATGCATTCGGAATGGATAAGGATCCGTTCAGAATGCATCAGTTTGGCTCCATTCCACTCTGGAGGCGAAACGGAGCCAAACTGATGCATTCTGAACGGATCCTTATCCATTCCTAATGCATTAGGGCAAAACTGATCCGTTTGAATTCAAAACGCCAGTGTGAAAGAAGCCTTATCAGTGCGGATCTGCACCAAACGCAAGTGTGAAAGTAGCCTAAGTTCAGTTCAAGCACAAGCTCAGAGCATAAAGCGGCTAACTATACAGATATCTGGATCACTGCAGCACTAGGACTTGAGTGTCTACACACTCTCTGCTCAGGAGCCTCAGTGGTTAAAGTAAAGGATCCAGTCACAAGGACAGGATTACATTGCTCCTCCGCTTCCAGGAGGACACAATGGCTATGGAGGAGCAGCCATACTAATGGAAACTGAACAAGCCTTTATGTAATCGGCAAGGCAACTTACAATGGCTACTAGGCCATATTACATAGCAGTACCGAGTGTGCCGTCATAGCGTTTCTAGAGGGAATCATTCACCTCAGGAAGCAACGTCCCTGAAATATATGCCCCCATAGAACAGTGGGCTGAAGCAAGTCACATGTTTTTTCCTCAAGGATTCTCACAGAATCTGAAAAGCACCTCTGTACACATCACTGTAAAGTCATAGGTAGGAGTGCCACATTACCCATCTGTACTATGGCCAGGGCATAACATCAGCGACCATCCACCTCAACACGTACCCCATTTTCCCTACACAATCCAGTTCTTAGGGCAGGAGTGGCAGTGCGGTCCACCGGCAGATACGGGTCATATTAACCATTCACTTCACGCATCGGCTTCTCCTCATCAGGTCTACATGTCTATAGATACACTCTGCGGTCCACACCAAGCACAGGGCCTTCACACGCATTCCTGACCACTAACCTTGGGGGCTAACATAGCCTCGGACTACGGCTGACCACACACATTAGATAAGTGCTGGCAGGAAGTTTTTCAGCTGGCGGTTCTCACACCCTGTCGCCCCGCTAACACGCACATTTTTTTGGCTTGGCAGTATACACAAGATATTTCTATGGAGGAGAGGCTGCTGTGTATATCTGGCTGCCCTCATCCCAGGACTGGGCATCTCCTAGTGCAATCTTCAGCAAGTCCAGCTGAAGGTGGGCAACGTTGTCGGAGCAGATCTTTTTCCTGCACAGATTATGAAATGGAAGAGGTCTACAGATATCATTCCAGAACACTACATGGGGTCAAACCTCCACCCATAAAAAGAAATGTGTGCAAACCCAACACACAACCAGATTTTCCAATCGCATCCAAACAGATCGAACGCAGACCCATTCATTTCTATGGGGCCACAAGAATTGTGGTCAGCACACCGATGTTATCTGTGTGCCGACTGCCGTCTGCATGTGTGGCCGCGCCGCAAATTATAGAACATCATTTCTACAGTGGGGTCCGCAAAAAGGGTGGGATGCACACAGGCCACATATGTATTTTGCGGATCCGCGATTTGCAGACCACAACGGATAAGCTTGTGTGCAGGAGGCCTAGTAGTATATTAAATGGGTTGTCCAGGCTTTTAATATTAATGATCTAATATCAGGATAAGGCATCAATATCACATCGGCAGGGGTCCAACAAGCGGCACTGCGCGCACCATGTCTTCATACAGCTGATCGGAGGGGATGCCAGATGTTGGACACCCCCCCCCCCCCCCCGATCTGATATTGATGACCTATCCCGAGTATAGGTCATCAATATCTAAAGACAGGGCAATGTCACAGGAGTGCCGGTGACATGCGGCTGTATGGCGAGTCAGTCAGGTCATGTCCCAAGCCTGAGTCAGGGTCTGCTCAGTGAAGCATGTACATGTATTAAAGGGAAGGACAGTCCTATGTTATGCGAATGCTGGATACAAAACGTAGAAGAAATTCCACTGAGGACTTTGCCGTGGTTCTGCACATGCTGTGGATGTCACACTGATCAAATTACAGAGCACTGCATGGAGTAACTTCCCCCTCAATATCATGTAAGGAGCTCCATCTCAGTTTCAGTTACGATTTTGGAGGGTGGGCAGAATACCTGGAGGAATCCCATACAAACTACACGCAGAAGTCTGAACCTGGGACAAAAAGGAGAACCAGCGTGCTGCCCAGAGATGGCATCTTCTGCATGCTCTACTACTTTCTAAAAACACAACCAGATCAATGATCTCCTTCTGTGAGATATCTCCCGGATTATGAGCTGAGAGACTGGATGGGACCAACGCTCTGAAGAAGAAATCTCTGACTACAGTCGACGTTTACAACGCGACGCTTATAGCCTTTTCCAATGTTGGATTTAATACAAATGCCAAGTCCAGGGGTAGAGGAGAACTTTCTGTACCGCTGGTGACACAGGGTCTGGGAATACAGGAAGGTCCAGAGCTGCAATACCCATCACCGCTAGAAGACGCGGAGGAGGAAGCACGTTCCTCGATGAATAACATGGAGCTGCCAGGACTTCCCCACTATAACTGGGGGGGCGATACCAGCCATGGGCTTGTCGTGCTGCATCCTGCTTACTACTAGTACAACAGCCGCCCGCAGGACTTGGGACCCACCCAAAACAGGTTGGCAGCGATTCTGCAGGACAAAAGGAACTTCACAAAAGCAACAGCAAAGTGACAATGTGACGGCCCACAGTCTCACAGGTTTTATGTGACAGGATCTATTGTGGTGTAGGACTCCGGGTTACCACGAGAATATACACCATCCACTACACCTTGTCACCCCCTAAACGGACAGCGCTGCCATGTGACAACCTCGATTTCGGTGGCTCCCGCTGTAATAGGGTCTGTCAGTCGCCCCGTACCACCACGAAGCACTGACAGCCGAGAAGTATTTATGCACAACAGCATCTGCTCACGTGTCATATCACATACAAACATGCTGTGAGGCACAATACCGTGTAAACACACACGGGTTACATAAAGGAAGCACAAAACCGGGGCGTCTACACAGGAACTCCACCGACTACCTCTTGTTCTCACTTCTGACCACCACTGCTCTCATAGCCCATATTCAGAGGAATTTGCCCCGGGGTGCTCACCCGTCACACATTAAAACGAAGCTCCTCCTTCACAGCCGGCTTGTCTCACAACTTGGAAACTGAATTATAAGCAATCACCTTAAAAGGGGTTATGCCATGATTACTGTCATAACCAGACATCATATAATACATAAATAATAAAAGTCAGCCACCTACCAAAGCTAGAACCAGCCCTGTACCTCACATGGACCCAGAAATCTCCCCATCATTGCTCTGCTCGATTTATATCAAGCTGACAGCTCAGGGGGCATGTCCTTTCTCAGGGGCAGTGTTGTTTCTACTGCAGCTGAAGAATGGAACTGAGCATGTGCGTCCACCAGAGTGAGGTGGACAGAGAAATAGGGAAAAGAACAGACAGCAGGTGGCGCTAAACAGACAGATTTCATTGAATAACTAAGTGGATATACAAAATTTTTGATGACAGGCAATTGCAGAAGTATTCAGAGCCAGATGCTGGTTTGAAAACTGTAGAATATTTTTCCTGGGGCTATGCCTTTAACATATTTTCACAAACTGGAAACAGTAGGAAATCCTATCCCCCTTTATTAACCCGCAACATTACGCAATTCCTTAAAATCGGACAGCACACGTACTCATTGATTTTAACACGTCACAGGTTTTCAACTGACCCACAGAGACATGCACTACTTTGGTCCATGATGCAGACCAAACCAGCCCATTGAAGTCAATGGGTTCGTGAAAATCCACTGGCACAACACGAATGGCATCCGTATTATGACCACTGGCAGGAGATGCTCTGGAAATTTATTTTCAGCCTAGCAGCGTCCGCAGAATATGGATGACACATAGAGGGCAAAAACCAGACACACGGGACAAACATGGATCCATTTTCCACGGACGTCAACTGGACACGGAAACGTGAACGAGGCCTGAAAACTGAACAATCTACACGGCAGGTCAGTTCATATGTGGAGCGTATCTGCAGATTTTAACCCCCTCTTCTTTTGCTGGTACTGCACGGTGCCTCGGATCTGCTGCCTGAAAGGCCACCTGGCAAAGCCACCCAAGTACCCGCGGGGTAAACACATACAATGCGTGTTACGCACCATGTCCAAATATCATGTACACGGTGCGGATAGTTGTGAACTGCTTATACGGATTTTCCGCGCAGATTTCACAGATCTGGAGAAAATCTGTGTCAAAACCTGCGACAAACTGCACAAGTAACACAGGTAGATCTGGCGCGGAAACACAGCAAAAAAACGTACGAAAATCAGAGTGGAAAATCTCCACAAACTACTGCCACTGGCGGATGTGGTGACATTACCGCACCATGGACGACCGAGGAGGTACAGCAGCAGGAGGCAATCTATGGGTCGGTTCCTTCATCCTTTACATACATGGCAATATCTCCAGAAAACCCCTTTAAAAATGGAGCTTCCCTTTAACATGCCGACCAATTAAAACTCCATCTACACTGACGAATGAGAGCATTTCATTCCTAAACTACTTAAAGGGGAACTCAACCTCTAACTGCCCAGTAAGATACTGGTGTCAGTAATGCAGTCATTGCATTGTTATCTTTATGATACATCAACAGGTAAAGGTGGAGCTCCCCTTTAAGGGCTATTCTCTCAGACCAGTGGATTTAGGGCATCACATGCAACATATGAAGCCATTATTGCCATGGACCCCTGCTGATCTAAGACCTCTAGAACCCCTCCATTACTAAAGGGGCCCCCCGCCTTACCACTCCTCTGAGGTCATCAAAACCTTCCTTTTTCTGGCTAAAAGCAAAGGAGTTGCAGCAGTTTCATGTGGAGCTGTAATATGACCTGATACTTGTCCCATCCCCAGAGTTGACCCCAGTAACAGCCCACTCCCCACGATGTAGCAGAGCTGACTTTACTACAGTGTGGTATCTGAGAGTGGGGAGAATGCAGCCGGCTTACAATGGAAAGCCACAAAGTGAGGTGTGTTCTGCCAAGCGACAAACTCTGCACTGCTACGCGGACAGAGCAGGAATGCAGCAGCAGCTTCCCGCTCCTCTCCCCGCACGCGGCTGTTACCTGCGGCGCCTCCAGCCTCGCGCCCACCTCCCTCTGGGTCAGTCCGAGCAGCAGGCAGTCCGAGATCCGGGAAAACAAATCCTCGGAAGGCAGGAAGTTGATGGAGAGATCCCCTCCCACAGCCGGTAGTATCTCCTCGGGTTCTCCGCCCCGGTGACCCTTCTCTTCCCGCCCCAGCTTATGTGTGTGTCCGAGGACCGGTTCTTCTCGTCTCCCGGCCTCCGCCAACCAGGCAGCGAGCAGCGGCAACAATAACAGCGCCCCCTCCTTCTCCCGTCTCCCTCCTGAGACACCGCCCCCAAGCCGGGCCCGCCCCGGGAGCTCAGCCCCGCCCACCGCTCACTCACTGACGGGGACGGTGAGGGAGCCTGCTGCAGCGTGTGCACTGCTCGGTGCTGTACATACCGAAGAGGGGGCTCCTGTGTGTACTGGGTGCTGCACATACCGAAGAGGGGGGCTCCTGTGTGTTCTGGGTGCTGCACATACTGAAGAGGGGGCTCTTGCGTGTACTGGGTGCTGCACATACTGAAGAGGGGCTCCTGCATGTACTGGGTGCTGCACATACTGAAGAGGGGCTCCTGCATGTACTGGGTGCTGTATATACTGAAGAGGGGGCTCCTGCGTGTACTGGGTGCTGTACATACTGAAGAGGGGGCTCCTGTGTGTACTGGGTGCTGCACATACTGAAGAGGGGCTCCTGCATGTACTGGGTGCTGTATATACTGAAGAGGGGGCTCCTACATGTAGCTGCACATACTGAAGAGGGGGCTCCTGCATGTACTGGGTGCTGTACATACCAAAGAGGGGGCTCCTGCGTGTACTGGGTGCTGCACATACCGAAGAGGGGGCTCCTACATGTACTCGGTGCTGTACATACCAAAGAGGGGGCTCCTGCGTGTACTGGGTGCTGCACATACTGAAGAGGGGGCTCCTACATGTACTCGGTGCTGTACATACTGAAGAGGGGGCTCCTGCGTGCACTGGGCGCTGTACATACTGAAGAGGCCGCTCCTGTGTGTACTGGGTGTTGCACATACTGAAGAGGGGGCTCCTGTGTGTACTGGGTGCTGTACATACTAAAGAGGGGGCTCCTACATGTACTCAGTGCTGCACATACTGAAGTGGGGGCTGTTGCGTGTACTGGGTGCTGTACATACTGAAGAGGGGGCTCCTACATGTATGTACACCATGTACTCAGTGCTGCTCCATGATGTACTACAGGAGGGGGCTCCTATGTGTACTCATTGCAGCATATACTACAGGAGGGGGCTCCTACATGTACTCAGTGCTGCACAGGAGAGGGGGCTGCTACATGTACTCAGTGCTGCTCCATGTACTACAGGAGGGGGCTCCTACATGTACTCAGTGCTGCACAGAAGACGGGGCTTCTACATGTACTCGGTGCTACACATACTGAAGAGGGGGCTCCTACATGTACTCGGTGCTGCACATACTGAAGACGGGGCTCCTACATGTACTCAGTGCTGCACATACTGAAGAGGGGGCTTCTGCATGTACTCTGTGCTGTAAATACTGAAGAGGGGGCTTCTACATGTACTTAGTGCAGCATATACTACAGGAGAGGGCTCCTACATGTATGTACACCATGTACTCAGTGCTGCTCCATGATGTACTACAGGAGGGGGCTCCTATGTGTACTCATTGCAGCATATACTACAGGAGGGGGCTCCTACATGTACTCAGTGCTGCACAGAAGACGGGGCTTCTACATGTACTCGGTGCTACACATACTGAAGAGGGGGCTCCTACATGTACTCGGTGCTGCACATACTGAAGACGGGGCTCCTACATGTACTCAGTGCTGCACATACTGAAGAGGGGGCTTCTGCATGTACTCTGTGCTGTAAATACTGAAGAGGGGGCTTCTACATGTACTTAGTGCAGCATATACTACAGGAGAGGGCTCCTACATGTATGTACACCATGTACTCAGTGCTGCTCCATGATGTACTACAGGAGGGGGCTCCTATGTGTACTCATTGCAGCATATACTACAGGAGGGGGCTCCTACATGTACTCAGTGCTGCACAGAAGACGGGGCTTCTACATGTACTCGGTGCTACACATACTGAAGAGGGGGCTCCTACATGTACTCGGTGCTGCACATACTGAAGAGGGAGCTCCTACATGTACTCGGTGCTGCATGAAAAGGGGGCTCCTACATGTACTCGGTGCTGCGTATACTGAAGACGGGGCTCCTACATGTACTCTGTGCTGCAAATACTGAAGCGGGGGCCCCTACATGTACTAAGTGCTGCATATACTACAGGAGAGGGCCCCTACATGTACTCAGTGCTGCACATACTGAAAAGGGGGCTCCTACATGTACTTAGTGCAGCATATACTACAAGAGAGGGCTCTTACATGTACTCAGTGCTGCACATACTGAAGAGGGGGCTTCTGCATGTACTCTGTGCTGTAAATACTGAAGAGGGGGCTTCTACATGTACTTAGTGCAGCATATACTACAGTAGGGGGCTCCTACATGTACTCTGTGCTGCACATACTGAAGAGGGGGCTCCTACATGTACGAAGGACCTCAGTTAGGAAAGAGGACTAATGAATCTTTTGATGCATGTGTCTTTACAGAGGAAGATGTTCTAAGTCTGCTGTCTAAAATTAATACAAATAGGTCACAGGGGCCTGATGGGATACACCCAAAGCTATTAAAAGAGCTCAGCGGTGAACTAGCAAAACCATTAACAGATTTATTTAACCAATCACTGGTAACAGGAGTTGTACCAGAAGATTGGAAATTGGCAAATGTTGTGCCCATTCACAAGAAAGGTAGTAAGGAGGAATCGGGCAACTATAGGCCAGTAAGCCTGACATCAATAGTGGGGAAATTAATGGAAACCATACTTAAGGAGAGGATTGTGGAACATCTAAAATCCCATAGATTGAAAGATGAAAAACAGCATGGGTTTACTTCCGGGAGATCATGTCAAACTAATCTTATAGATTTTTTTGATTGGGTGACTAAAATAATAGATGGCGGAGGTGCAGTAGACATATCTTATCTGGACCTTGGTAAAGATTTTGATATTGTCCCACATAGAAGGTTTATCAATAAATTACAGTCTTTGTGCTTGGACTCCCATATTGTTGGATGGATTAGGCAGTGGCTGAGGGACAGACAACAGAGGGTTGTAGTCAATGGAGTATATTCAGACCATGGTCTTGTTACCAGTGGGGTACCTCAGGGATCTGTTCTGGGACCCATATTGTTTAATATCTTTATCAGCGAAATTGCAGAAGGCCTCGATGGTAAGGTGTGTCTTTTTGCTGATGACACAAAGATTTGTAACAGGGTTGATGTTCCTGGAGGGATACACCAAATGTAAAAGGATTTAGGAAAACTAGAGGAATGGTCAAAAATATGGCAACTAAAATTGAATGTGGATAAGTGCAAGATAATGCACCTGGGACGTAAAAACCCAAGAGCAGAATATAAAATCAGTGATACAGTCCTAACCTCAGTATCTGAGGAAAGGGATTTAGGGGTCATTATTTCAGAAGACTTAAAGGTAGGCAGACAATGTCATAGAGCAGCAGGAAATGCTAGCAGAATGCTTGGGTGTATAGGGAGAGGCATTACTAGTAGAAAGAGGGAGGTGCTCATGCCGCTCTACAGAGCACTAGTGAGACCTCATTTGGAGTATTGTGCTCAGTACTGGAGACCATATCTCCAGAGGATATTGATACTTTGGAGAGAGTTCAGAGAAGAGCTACTAAACTAGTACATGGATTGCAGGATAAAACTAACCAGGAAAGATTAAAGGACCTTAACATGTATAGCTTGGAAGAAAGACGAGACAGAGGATATGATAGAAACTTTTAAATACATAAAGGGGATAAACAAGGTAAAAGAGGAGAGAATATTTAAAAGAAGAAAAACTGCTACAAGAGAACATAGTTTTAAATTAGAGGGGCAACGATTTAAAAGTAATATCAGGAAGTATTACTTTACTGAGAGAGTAGTGGATGCATGGAATAGCCTTCCTGCAGAAGTGGTAGCTGCAAATACAGTGAAGGAGTTTAAGCATGCATGGGATAGGCATAAGGCCATCCTTCATATAAGATAGGGCCGGGGCTATTCATAGGATTCAGTATATTGGGCAGACTAGATGGGCCAATTGGTTCTTATCTGTCGACACATTCTATGTTTCTATACTACAGGAGAGGGCTCCTACATGTACTCAGTGCTGCACACAATACAGGAGAGGGCTCCTACATGTACTCAGTGCTGCACACAATACAGGAGAGGGCTCCTACATGTACTCAGTGCTGCACACAATACAGGAGAGGGCTCCTACATGTACTCAGTGCTGCACACAATACAGGAGGGGGCTCCTACATGTACTCAGTGTTGCACACAATACCGGAGGGGGGCTCCTACATGTACTTGGTGCTGCACATACTGAAGACAGGGCTCCTACATGTACTCAGTTCTGCACAAACTGAAAAGGGGGCTCCTACATGTTCTCAGTGCTGCATACAATACAGGAGGGGGCTTCTAGATGTACTCGGTGCTGCACATACTGAAGACAGGGCTCCCACATGTACTCAGTGCTGCACATACTGAAGAGGGGGCTCCTAAATGTACTCTGTGCTGTACATACTGAAGAGGAGGCTCCTACATGTCCACAGTGCTGCACACGCTACAGGAGGGGGCTCCTGCATGTACTTGGTGCTGCACATACTTCCGGAGGGGGCGCTGACTGCACACATTCAGTGACGGAACTGCCAGCGACGCTAGTGTGAAAGTACCCTTACATTGTGTGTCAGGACGGATCCGTTAGCCTCAGTTTCATCAGACGGACACCAAAACGCTGCAAGACTGAACGGAGGCAAACGGATGCATTCTGAGCGGATCCTTTTCCATTCAGAACGCATTAGGGCAAAACTGATCCGTTTTGGACCGCTTGTGAGAGCCCTGAACGGATCTCACAAACGGGAACCAAAACTTGGTATTGCAGCTCAGCCCCATTCACTTCAATGTGACAGATGAAGGTGAACGGAAAGCCAAAACGCCAGAAAGTAGCCTATAATGTGCTGCACAGACTGCACACATATACTCAGTGTTGCACATACTAGAGACTGCACACATATACTCAGTGTTGCACATACCAGAGGGTGCACAGACTGCACACATATACTCGGTGTTGCACATACCAGAGGGTGCACAGACTGCACACATATACTTGGTGGTGCACAGACTGCACACATATACTTGGTGGTGCACAGACTGCACACATATACTTGGTGGTGCACAGACTGCACACATATACTCGGTGGTGCACAGACTGCACACATATACTCGGTGGTGCACAGACTGCACACATATACTCGGTGGTGCACAGACTGCACACATATACTTGGTGGTGCACAGACTGCACACATAAACTCGGTGGTGCACAGACTGCACACATAAACTCGGTGGTGCACAGACTGCACACATATACTCGGTGGTG
Source organism: Bufo gargarizans (assembly GCF_014858855.1). Classification (NCBI taxonomy): domain Eukaryota; kingdom Metazoa; phylum Chordata; class Amphibia; order Anura; family Bufonidae; genus Bufo; species Bufo gargarizans. The sequence goes on along the minus strand of NC_058085.1, from coordinate 159,940,423 downwards.
CACAGACTGCACACATATACTTGGTGGTGCACAGACTGCACACATATACTCAGTGTTGCACATACCAGAGGGTGCACAGACTGCACACATATACTCAGTGTTGCACATACCAGAGGGTGCACAGACTGCACACATATACTCAGTGTTGCACATACCAGAGGGTGCACAGACTGCACACATATACTCAGTGTTGCACATACCAGAGGGTGCACAGACTGCACACATATACTTGGTGGTGCACAGACTGCACACATATACTTGGTGGTGCACAGACTGCACACATATACTTGGTGGTGCACAGACTGCACACATATACTCAGTGCTGCACATACCAGAGGGTGCACAGACTGCACACACATACTCAGTGTTGCACATACAAGAGGCTGCACAGACTGCACACATATACTCAGTGTTGCACATACCAGAGGGTGCACAGACTGCACACATATACTCAGTGTTGCACATACCAGAGGGTGCACAGACTGCACACATATACTCGGTGGTGCACATACCAGAGGGTGCACAGACTGCACACATATACTCAGTGTTGCACATACCAGAGGGTGCACAGACTGCACACATATACTCAGTGTTGCACATACCAGAGGGTGCACAGACTGCACACATATACTCGGTGTTGCACATACCAGAGGGTGCACAGACTGCACACATATACTCGGTGGTGCACATACCAGAGGGTGCACAGACTGCACACATAAACTCGGTGGTGCACAGACTGCACACATATACTCGGTGGTGCACAGACTGCACACATATACTCGGTGGTGCACAGACTGCACACATATACTCGGTGGTGCACAGACTGCACACATATACTCGGTGGTGCACAGACTGCACACATATACTTGGTGGTGCACAGACTGCACACATAAACTCGGTGGTGCACAGACTGCACACATAAACTCGGTGGTGCACAGACTGCACACATATACTCGGTGGTGCACAGACTGCACACATATACTCGGTGGTGCACAGACTGCACACATATACTCGGTGGTGCACAGACTGCACACATATACTCGGTGTTGCACATACCAGAGGGTGCACAGACTGCACACATATACTCGGTGTTGCACATACCAGAGGGTGCACAGACTGCACACATATACTCGGTGTTGCACATACCAGAGGGTGCACAGACTGCACACATATACTCGGTGTTGCACATACCAGAGGGTGCACAGACTGCACACATATACTCAGTGTTGCACATACCAGAGGGTGCACAGACTGCACACATATACTCGGTGTTGCACATACTAGAGGCTGCACAGACTGCACACATATACTCGGTGGTGCACATACCAGAGGGTGCACAGACTGCACACATATACTCGGTGTTGCACATACTAGAGGCTGCACAGACTGCACACATACAGTATACTCGGTGTTGCACATACCAGAGGCTGCACAAATATACTCAGTGTTGCACATACCAGAGGGTGCACAGACTGCACACATATACTCGGTGGTGCACATACCAGAGGGTGCACAGACTGCACACATATACTCCGTGTTGCACATACCAGAGGGTGCACAGACTGCACACATATACTCGGTGGTGCACATACCAGAGGGTGCACAGACTGCACACATATACTCAGTGTTGCACATACCAGAGGCTGCACAGACTGCACACATATACTCGGTGCGGCACACACAAGAGGCTGCACAGACTGCACACATATACTCGGTGTTGCACATACCAGAGGGTGCACAGACTGCACACATATACTCAGTGTTGCACATACCAGAGGCTGCACAGACTGCACACATATACTCGGTGTTGCACATACCAGAGGGTGCACAGACTGCACACATATACTCAGTGCTGCACACACAAGAGGCTGCACAGACTGCACACATATACTCAGTGTTGCACATACAAGAGGCTGCACAGACTGCACACATATACTCAGTGTTGCACATACCAGAGGGTGAACAGACTGCACACATATACTCGGTGCTGCCCATACCAGAGGGTGCACAGACTGCACACATATACTCGGTGTTGCACATACCAGAGGGTGAACAGACTGCACACATATACTCAGTGCTGCACACACAAGAGGCTGCACAGACTGCACACATATACTCAGTGCTGCACACACAAGAGGCTGCACAGACTGCACACATATACTCAGTGTTGCACATACCAGAGGGTGCACAGACTGCACACATATACTCGGTGTTGCACATACCAGAGGGTGCACAGACTGCACACATATACTCAGTGCTGCACACACAAGAGGCTGCACAGACTGCACACATATACTCAGTGCTGCACACACAAGAGGCTGCACAGACTGTACACATATACTCAGTGTTGCACATACCAGAGGGTGCACAGACTGCACACATATACTCGGTGGTGCACATACCAGAGGGTGAACAGACTGCACACATATACTCAGTGCTGCACACACAAGAGGCTGCACAGACTGTACACATATACTCAGTGTTGCCCATACCAGAGGGTGCACAGACTGCACACATATACTCAGTGTTGCACATACCAGAGGGTGCACAGACTGCACACATATACTCGGTGCTGCACACACAAGAGGGTGCACAGACTGCACACATATACTCGGTGCTGCACACACAAGAGGCTGCACAGACTGCACACATATACTCGGTGTGGCACATACCAGAGGGTGCACAGACTGCACACATATACTCGGTGTTGCACATACCAGAGGCTGCACAGACTGCACACATATACTCAGTGTTGCACATACCAGAGGGTGCACAGACTGCACACATATACTCAGTGTTGCACATACTAGAGGCTGCACAGACTGCACACATATACTCGGTGTTGCACAAACCAGAGGGTGCACAGACTGCACACATATACTCGGTGTGGCACATACCAGAGGGTGCACAGACTGCACACATATACTCGGTGGTGCACATACCAGAGGCTGCACAGACTGCACACATATACTCAGTGTTGCACATACCAGAGGCTGCACAGACTGCACACATACAGTATACTCAGTGTTGCACATACCAGAGGGTGCACAGACTGCACACATATACTCGGTGTTGCACATACCAGAGGCTGCACAGACTGCACACATATACTCAGTGTTGCACATACCAGAGGCTGCACAGACTGCACACATACAGTATACTCAGTGTTGCACATACCAGAGGGTGCACAGACTGCACACATATACTCGGTGTTGACATACCAGAGGGTGCACAGACTGTACACATACGGTATACTCGGTGTTGCACATACCAGAGGGTGCACAGACTGCACACATATACTTGGTGGTGCACAGACTGCACACATATACTCGGTGTTGCACAGACTGCACACATACGGTATACTCGGTGTTGCACATACCAGAGGGTGCACAACCTCAAGGAGACACACATTGCAGCAATCATGGAGCAAGTAGGCATTGCACCGTGTGCCCCTGCTTACATTAGGGTGAGTGTGCCCTATCTGCTCTGGAAGTGGCACACAGTTACATTTCAGATTTCATTCATTGGCATGCAGGGACTGGAATTCACAGCGCAAGCCACACCAAAATCCACAATGAAAGCTACAGGTAACAGGCAGATTACGTTGCAGATTTTTATGTGGAATATCTTCCCGAAAAATTACTCTGGATATGAACTCCCCTAAAACCACTGACTAAGGCCTCATGCACGTGGCTGTTGTGCGCCCGTTCCGTGCATCTGGGACTGCAGTTCGCAGTCCCCAATGCACGGGCAATATCCGTGCAGCGGCCGGGACGGATCGTGACCCATTTAACTTGAATTGGTCCGTGATCCGTCTGCACCGTAAAGAAATTGAACATGTTCTATTTTTTTGCGGTGCTGAGGCACGGACAGAAACCCCATGGAAGCTTTCCGTAGTGCTTCTTTGGACTTTCAAGTGAATGGGTCCGCATGTGGGGTGCACACGCCGATGCCTGTGTATTGCGAACACTCTGTATGCGGGCCAACCAAGGACAACATCTGCATGGAGTTTGTATGTTCTCCCCGTGTTTGCGTGGGTTTCCTCCGGGTACTCTAGTTTCCTCCCACACTCCAAAGACATACTGAGAGGGACCTTAGGTTGTGAGCCCCATTGGGGACAGTACGTGGTGACAATGTCTGTAAAATGCATATGTTGGTGCCATGTGAACAAGTAATAAAAGAACGGAACAGTTCTGGACGATGATGTTGGAAGAAGGACAAAGGCTAGGTCCACATCTCTTGTGAACGTTTCTGGCGGAGAACAGCCTGCTTGCTTTCACTGCATGCTGCATTGCCGTATTCAACAGATCACTGCCGGATACCTATTGATTATAATGGATCCCGCGGTGACCAGGCCGCTTTCCAACATACGTGCTGGCTGGGTTTCGGCCAGACAAAAACCGTTGCATTCAATTTTTTTTGTCCTGCTGGCATTTGTGCCGGATCAGCTTGATTGAGATGTGATTGAGGCCTAAGAATCTGAGAGCCTGACAAGGGCGAAATTGTGATGGCTAGAGGCCTCGATTTGAGGATAGCCAAAAATCAAGGTCTTGTCGGGGTTTCTTAGTATGCAGTGTTTAGTATCTACCAAAACTAATCCAAGGTAGGACAACTGGTATGCCAGAGCCAGGGTCATGGCCGTTCACATCTCACCTTACAGGTTGTCCTCAGGATAGTTCATCAATATCAGATCAGCGGGGGCCCAGCTGCCTGTATGAAGAGCACCTTGCGCTCGTATGAGCCCTGCATTCTTCTCACCGTTTACCTGCCTGCCGTCGGCATTGAGCATTCAGGCCCCCGGCCGATCTGAGGATAGCGATAGGTCATCAATATAGGATAAACGGACAACCCCTGTAATGTCTTCACATCCAATACCACAAGACACTTTCCAAGGTCTTCTAGAGTCCATGGGTCAGAGCTGTTGTGTTGACTACTGTGCTCCTGATCCATTCACTGAAAAGTAAACCATTATTCACTAGGAAGTGAAGGTGATAAATAATCCTACTGAATACTGAATTTCTTCCTATAATAATTGTAGTATGGCTGTAAATGAATGCACGTCCTTTATTACTATACTTGTCTGCTCTTCTGGTATACGAGGGGCTCTGAGAAGTAAGCAGAGCACGTCCTCCACAGCCTGTAGCTTGATTGGAACCACCTCTGAAATCAACGACAGAAGTGACCTGCAGAGGGGCTGAGAGGAATATGTTCAAGATCTTTGCTTGCAGTCATCAGATTTAAAACATTATTGTTCACATCCAGAGACATACAAAAATACAGTCCTTCCCCGGGATTAATGCATCTGGTGGGAACACTTGTATCCGTGTGTTCGGTGACCGTATTTTGCATCTGTATCCAATCAGCATTTTTTACAGATCACACACAGACCCATTCATTTCTAAGGGTCAGCAAAAAAAAACAAAAAAAACGTCCGTAATCAATCGCATCCGTAAAGCTGTTTTGCAAGTTATAGAACATGCCTTATTCTTGTCTGTTTGCAGACAAGAATAGTCATTTCTGCACACTATTGTGTGCTTGACGCCATTAGAATGAACTGGTAAATAAATTTCTCATCAAACATTTTCATTGCAGGTTTTCACCTCCACCTGTCACGAGAACGGGGTCCCCGAGTCCACCTGTGTGAGTGGGATGGTAGTGCCCATGCACGAGCACCGCTTCATTCCCGTATTCCATAGGGTAAATTCTGCAGCAACCCCGCATCCAGTGATGGCCAGTTTGCCAGGACTTACCTGTGGCTCACCGGACTTGTCAGTTAAGATGTGTGAGGATGTTGATGAATCTGCCCCAATGGCTAGCACATTAGTCTAACGGCCAGCCGAGAGTCAGGATATCAGATGCTAGTAGTCATATTTAGGCCCGTTTCAGACCATTACGTGGTTACATTTATCTTCCATATTGCAGCTTCAATACCTAGAGCTCCTGCAGGTCTTCTGAACCAAGCATAGATCACTACAGAAACCTGCGGTAATCTAGAACCACAAGGGGTCTGATCTTACATTGCCTATTAAATTTACTAAAATGGCCACTTTACGGGCCATCAACAACCTGTCTAATTGTGATTATGCATGCAGTGTTTTGTAATATGCCATAAAGCAGTACTGTCATAACTGCAACGCCAAGTGGTTGCCGAGTAGAGACGCTAGATTCCCAGCGGCACTAGTAGGCCACACTAATGTCAAAGGTCATTTTACCAACATTCTCCGATTTAATTTTGAATAATTTTAAAAGGATAGGCCATCAGTATCTATTTGGTAGGTGTCCGACACCTGGGACCCCCGCCGATTAGCTGTTTTGAGAAGGCAGCGGTGCTCCTGTGAGCGCTGCAGCCTTCTCTCAGCTCACCAAGCACAGCGCCGTACATTGTATAGTGGCTGTGCTTGGTATCGCAGCTCTGTTCCCATTCACTTGAATAGGGCTGAGCTGCTCCTAGGCCACAGCCCTGGGAAAAGCTGTGAGAAAGTCATGGCGCTCACAGGAGTGCTGCTGCCTTGTCGAACAGTTGATTGGTGGGGGTCCCGGGTGTCGGACCCTGAGGATAGGCCATCAGTAGAAAAAAAAATCTTGAAAAACCCCTTTTAGGTACTTTATTTTCAATTATTCTAAATGGTGTATAATAAATTTTTTGTAATGTACAGTATTTAATTTATTTTACTGTTAGAAGTCCCAGGATGTCTACCGCGCTTTGGAATCCATATACTGCTGATGTATAGGGGGTACGGGTTCCACTGTACTACAGGAATAGGGTCCCCAGCTCTGTACTGTGCCCGCTCCACTCAGCTAAGTACTCTGCATATCACATCGGCACAGTAACCCCTGCACCGATGTGCCATGCCAGGCTTTAGCTGAGCTGGCGCAGACCGGAGCAGCAGTGTGCTACGCAGAGTACCCGCCTGTGCCCACTCAGTTAAAGGGGTTGTGTCACTTCAGCAAATGACATTTATCATGTAGAGAAAGTTAATACAAGGCACTTACTAATGTATTGTTATTGTCCATATTGCTTTCTTTGCTTGATAGATACATTTTTCTATCGCACTGCTCGTTTCCATGGTTACCACCACCATGCAATCCATCAGCAGTGGCCGTGCTTGCACAGTATAGATAAAGTGCCTTCACTTTTTCCTGTAGCGTGCAAGCACAGCCATCGCTGATGGATTGCAGGGTGGTCGTAACCATGGAAATGAGCAGTGTATAATGTGATAGAAAAATGAATCCTGCCAGCAAAGGAAGCAATATGGACAATCACACTACATTAGTAAGTAGCTTGTATTAACTTTCTCTACATGATAAATTCCATTTGCTGAAGTGAGACAACCCCTTTAACTGTAAATTAGTGAGACTCAATCATAGTAAATACGATTTTATTTATTTATTCCTTGACCATCATTTCTTCAAAAATGAGGGTAAAAAATGTACTTTGGCAGTATTTCACACACATGGGAAAAAGGACCCTAAAATGGTGAAATACAGATCTACTGTAAATGCCACCCTACATTGTCTTATATAGGGAACTGGATTACGGGTAATTCGCCTGTTAGCAAAAACGGGGGAAGCACAGCTTTTACATAGTCTGCTCAGACATAATTAGTTCATTATTTTTACATATTTGTAGACTATTTCTTTAAACTGTGCTTGTTATGTAATGACAAAGCGTCAGCAAATCTGTCATAATTAGGCCTCATGCACATGACCGTATGGGTTTTGCGTGTGAGCCACAAACCGCGGATACCGGCCGCCTGACTCCATGTTTTTCACATCTATAGAAATGTCCTATCCTTTTCCAGAAAACGGACAAGAATAGGATGTCTTCTAACCTTTTTTTGTAGGCCAGCTGAACAGACCTATGGATGTGGACAGCACATGGTGGTCTGTCTTCATTTTTTGAGGCCCAATTAAAATTAATGGCTCTGCAAAAAACGCGGATCAGATGAGGAACAAAAATACAGTCAGGTGCATGGGCATTTAAGCAGTGGTGCCAATCGTCTCACGCACCCAAACGTGTGCCAGCCAGGTCTGTGCTGTGGACCGCACCAACCGTACGGCCACCGCATGTGGATCACGCACCCATTCACGTGAATTGGGTCTGCGATCCGCATCCAACGGTCCGTAGTGCTTCTGTGGGGTTCCGTGCCTCCATTTCGAACCGACCTTCCGGACTGCAAGCCCATGGGTCTGCATCCTTGACGCGGCTGTTGCCCGTTTATTGCGGACCCGCTGTTTGCAGGCCGCAATACTGGCACAGCCAGGCAACGACCGTGTGCATGAGCCTTAAGTGTCATGCAAACATTGCCCTGAAGCCTCACTGCCTGCCATATAATGCTGTCCTGGGGCTCCAGCAGGCACTTATAACAGTATTACCTGACTGCAAGATCACTGGAGTCCTCATAAACGTACAGAACTTAAAGTGGACCCCTGTTCTCTGATATCATGTTTTTATATCTTTAATTGCATAGAACGTAGTGATATTATTTTCTAATGTCCTGATAGCTTGAATGGAAACGGTTGTCCTTTTCTGTGTGTAGGCAGCATTAGGAATCACTATATGGCTGCAATCTCGTATAGTGAGTAACACTGCTCACTACCCCCAGGGGGTTATGAAATTACATACTGTAATTTGAGCTTCCCCATTGCCTTCTTCTGCATCTCTGCCTTAATACAATTTCACGTTAATGTGGGATGAACATATTTCAGTGTGACTGCATACCGGACCAGCTATGTTCTCAGAGTGAGGTTTTAGGCAGAAACAGACCTTTTTTAGACGGCGATAATCTAGACATTAAAATGTGTCCATGTATGACATCCTGTCGTAGCAGTTTTATGGTTTAATATGTATGTAAAGGTGTATACTATATGTATGTCAGTGGCAGCTGTCAGTTGGGTATCTGCTTAATTTGTTGAAAGGGTTTCCCGAGATTTTAATACTGATGACCTATCCTATGGATAGGTCATCAGTATATGATCGGTGAGTCCAGGTCAGAGCCCCGCTGATCAGCTGTCTCAGAAGGCATCCGTGCTCCTGTGATCTCCGCAGCCTTCTCCCTGCTTACCAAGCACAGCGCCGTACATTGTATAGCGGCTGTGCTTGGTATTGCACTCAGCCCCATTCACTTCTATGGGGGTGATCTGTGCCTAGGCCACGCGACTGATGAACGTGCCGTCACTGGCCTAGGGAAAGCTGCAAGCACCACTGAATTCTCAAACAGCTGATCGGTCGGGGTCCCATGTGTCGGACCCCCACCAATCAGTATTTAAAGGGGTTCTCCAGGAATTATGAAAATACTTAAATATTAGTTTATTATAAATATATTGCCAAATGCCTTTTATTAGTTATAATGGTTCGTTTTGTCTAGGGAGCAATCATCAGGGAAAATAAAATGGCCGCCATCCTATTGATACATAAAAAACCTGTCCTAATCACACAGGAGGACAAGTTACTTCACAACACTGAGCTAACGAGCTGCCTCATCCTCCTCTCTGCTCTACTTGTCAGGAATTATGATTCTGAATACAGCTGATAAGATCTTTAGCTGAATCTCTGTAGGAATGGAGTTCACGAGGAGACATGAAGTACAGAGATGACGGACAGGACATGTCTTACATATTAAACGCAGAATGTCTTGGTTATGCTTTGTTAACTGCTGACCTCTTGCATTATACTTTGTGTTGATATACTATGTTAATCAGTATGTTTATGTTTTTACATATAGATAAAGATTTATATGTGAATTTTCCATGACTGCTATGTAAACCAAAAAATTGGGCACTATTGGGGTCATTTATCAAACCGGTATAAAGTAGAACTGGCTTAGTTGGCCATAGTGACCAATCAGATTCCACCTTTTATTTTTGACAGCTCCTTTGGAAAATGAAAGATGGAATCTGATTGGTTGCTATGGGCAACTAAGCCAATTCTTCTTTACACCAGTCTGATAAATGACCCCATATATTTCTGTGCTATTTTTGGAATTTGGTACTGCTTTATGGAATAGTGTCTTTAATAAAAATGTTTTAAAACATACAAACTGGAAGATCCAGGGTCATTTCATGTACAAAGAAAACAAATGAAAATGTAATCTTATAGCTTTATTGCTTAACCCCTTAAGGACACAGCCTTTTTACACCTTAGGACCAGGCCATTTTTTGCAAATCTGACCAGTGTCACTATAAGTGCTGATAACTTTAAAACGCTTTGACTTATCCAGGCCGTTCTGAGATTGTTTTTTCGTCACATATTGTACTTCATGACACTGGTAAAATGAAGTTAAAAAAAATATTTTTTTTGCACCAAAAAATACCTAATTTAACAAAAATTTGGAAAAATTTGCAAATTTCAAAGTTTCAGTTTCTCTACTTCTGTAATACATAGTAATACCCCTAAAAATTGTGATGCCTTTACATTCCCCATATGTCTACTTCATGTTTGAATTATTTTGGGAATGATATTTTATTTTTTGGGGATGTTACAAGGCTTAGAAGTTTAGAAGCAAATCTACACCCCTCAAGGTATTCAAAACTGATTTTACAAACTTAGTTAACCCTTTAGGTGTTGCACAAGAGTTATTGGCAAATGGGGATGAAATTTGAGAATTTCATTTTTTTGGCTAATTTTCCATTTTAACCCATTTTTTCCACTAACAAAGCAAGGGTTAACAGCCAAACAAGACTGTATCTTTATTGCCCTGACTCTGCCGTTTACAGAAACACCCCATATGTGGCCGTAAACTACTGTACGGCCACACAGCGGGGCATAGAGTGAAAGGTGCGCCATATGGTTTTTGGAAGGCAGGTTTTGCTGGACTGTTTTTTTGACTCCATGTCCCATTTGAAGCCCCCTGATGCACCCCTAGAGTAGAAACTCCATAAAAGTGACCCCATATAAGAAACTACACCCCTCAAGGTATTCAAAACTGATTTTACTAACTTCATTAACCCTTTAGGTGTTGCACAAGAGTTATTGGCAAATGGGGATTAAATTTGAGAATTTCATTTTTTTGCCTAATTTTCCATTTTAACCCATTTTTTCCACTAACAAAGCAAGGGTTAACAGCCAAACAAGACTGTATCTTTATTGCCCTGACTCTGCCGTTTACAGAAACACCCCATATGTGGCCGTAAACTACTGTACGGCCACACAGCGGGGCGTAGAGTGAAAGGTGCGCCGTATGGTTTTTGGAAGGCAGGTTTTGCTGGACAGTTTTTTTGACACCATGTCCCATTTGAAGCCCCCCTGATGCACCCCTAGAGTAGAAACTCCATAAAAGTGACCCCATCTAAGAAACTACACCCCTCAAGGTATTCAAAACTGATTTTACAAAGTTTGTTAACCCTTTAGGTGTTGCACAAGATTTAATGGAAAATAGAGATACAATTTCAAAATTTCACTTTTTTGTCAGATTTTCCATTTTAATATTTTTTTTCCAGTTACAAAGCAAGGGTTAACAGCCAAACAAAACTCATTATTTATGGCCCTGATTCTGTAGTTTACAGAAACACCCCATATGTGGTCGTAAACTGCTGTACGGGCACACGACAGGGCGCAGAAGGAAAGGAATGCCATACGGTTTTTGGAAGGCAGATTTTGCTGGACTGGTTTTATTGACACCATGTCCCATTTGAAGCCCCCCTGATGCACCCCTAGAGTAGAAACTCCATAAAAGTGACCCCATCTAAGAAACTAAACCCCTCAAGGTATTCAAAACGGATTTTACAAAGTTTGTTAACCCTTTAGGTGTTGCACAAGATTTAATGGAAAATAGAGATACAATTTCAAAATTTCACTTTTTTGGCAGATTTTCCATTTTAATATTTTTTTTCCAGTTACAAAGCAAGGGTTAACAGCCAAACAAAACTCATTATTTATGGCCCTGATTCTGTAGTTTACAGAAACACCCCATATGTGGTCGTAAACTGCTGTACGGGCACACGACAGGGCGCAGAAGGAAAGGAATGCCATACGGTTTTTGGAAGGCAGATTTTGCTGGACTGGTTTTATTGACACCATGTCCCATTTGAAGCCCCCCTGATGCACCCCTAGAGTAGAAACTCCAAAAAAGTGACCCCATTTTAGAAACTACGGGATAAGGTGGCAGTTTTGTTGGTACTAGTTTAGGGTACATATGATTTTTGGTTGCTCTATATTACACTTTTTGTGCGGCAAGGTAACAAGAAATAGCTTTTTTGGCACCATTTTTTTTTGTTATTTACAACATTCATCTGACAGGTTAGATCATGTGGTAATTTTATAGAGCAGGTTGTCACGGACGCGGCGATACCTAATATGTATACAATTTTTTTTATTTATGTAAGTTTTACACAATGAATGAATTTTTAAAACAAAAAAAAGTTTTAGTGTCTCCATAGTCTAAGAGCCATAGTTTTTTTTAGTTTTTGGGCGATTATCTCAAGTAGGGTCTCATTTTTTGCGGGATGAGATTACGGTTTTATTGGCACTATTTTGGGGTGCATATGACTTTTTGATCGCTTGCTGTTACACTTTTTGTGAAGTAAGATGACAAAAAATTGCTTTTTTTACACCGTTTCTTTTTTTTTTTTTTACGGTGGTCACCTGAGGGGTTAGGTCATGTGATATTTTTATAGAGCCGGTCGATACGGACGCGGTGATACCCAATATGTATACTTTTTTTTATTTATGTAAGTTTTACACAATGATTTCATTTTTGAAACAAAAAAAATCATGTTTTAGTGTTTCCATAGTCTAAGAGCCATAGTTTTTTCAGTTTTGGGGCGATTATCTTGGGTAGGGTATGATTTTTGCGGGATGAGATGACGGTTTGATTGTTACAATTTTGGAGTACATACAACTTTTTTGATCACTTTTATTAACTTTTTGGGGAAGTAAGGTGGGCAAAATTTCAATTTCATCATAGTTCACCGTTTGGGTAAAGTAACATGACCGTTTTATAGATCAGGTCGTTATGGACGCGGCGATACCAAACATGTGTAGGGAATTTAATTTTTTTTATTTTTAATCAGTGATAAATGTGTTTTTTGATTTTTACTTTATTTTCACTTTTTTTCACTTTCTTTTTGACCCAGACCCACTTGGTTCTTGAAGATCCAGTGGGTCTGATGTCTGTATAATACAGTACAGTACAATATATAGTACTGTACTGTATTTTACACTTTGTCTGAACAGATCTATGCCTTTCAGCACAGATCTGTTCAGCACCATGGACAGCAGGACGCCTGAGAAGGCGTCCTGTTGCCATGGGAGCCTTCCCCGTCTGCTCAGTTATGGTCAGAACTGCGCAGACGGGGAAGGGTAAGGACGGGGCTTGGGGGGCTGCCTGGGAGCTCTCTCCCTCTCCATTCGGAGGGGCTGCAAAGGCACAGCAGCCCCCCGATGGGAGAGGGAGGGAGCTCCCTGCGCTGTTAACCTTTTCCATACAGCGGTCCGTACGGACCGCTGTATGGAAAGGGTTAAACGGCTGACATCGCATCACCGATGTCAGCCGTTTATACCAGGGTGCCAGCAATGTGCTGGCACCCTGGTATACCCACTAGACACCAACGATTACGCAATGGGAGGCGGGCGGGGGATCGCGATCCCGCCTGCCGCACCGCCGCCTCCCGCACCGCCCGCACCGCCCGCAACCCTCCCCCTGCACCTCCCACCCGGCAAAAATCACTAAGGGGTGCAGGAGGGGGGGATACAGATGCATTTTAGGAATGCTAAAGTTTCTGATCCCCGCGGTCAGGGACCGCGGGGATCAGAAACTGCAGAAATCGCAGCAAACCGCAGGTCTGAATTGACCTGCGGTTTGCCGCGATCGCCGACATGGGGGGGTCACGGGACCCCCCGGCGCATTTAGCCTAGGTGCCTGCTCAATGATTTGAGCAGGCACCGGGTTCCGATCACTGCCAGCCGCACGGCAGTGATCAGAAATACACAGGGCGTACATGTACGCCCTGTGTCCTTAAGTACCAGGGCACAAGGGCGTACCTGTACGCCCTATGTCCTTAAGAGGTTAAAAGAAGTTTGGGTATACTCAGACAACTATTAGAGGTTTTCTCATTTTAGCAAATGGCATTTAAAATGTAAAGAAAGTTAATACAAGGAACTTACTAATGTATTGTGATTGTCCATATTTCTTTCTTTGCTGGCTAGACTCATTTTTCCATCACATTATATACTGCTCGTTTCCATGGTTACGACCACCCTGTAATCCAGGACCAGTGGCTGTGCTTGCACAATATAGGAAAAAGCACCGGCCTCTCTGGTGATTGGTACTACAGGAGTGCATATAGGCCAAAACTATTTTCTGTAGTGTGCAAACTTTTTTAAAATGTTTTAAAAAATGCAACTCCCCCTCCTTTCCCCAAAATCAAAATAATTGAACAATCAAAAAAATAAACATCTTGCCTCGCCGCATCTGAAAACGCTTGTACTATTAAAATATTTTAAAAAAAGTATTCCATACGGTGAATGGCGTAACTGATAAAAAATCTGCTGTTTTTTTTCATCACATTACCTCCCAAAAAAAATGGAATAAAAAGTGATCAAATAGCCACACGCACCCCAAAATGGTATACCGTATTTTTCGCTTTATAAGACGCACCTGATGATAAGACGCACCTAGGTTTTTGAGGAGGAAAATAAATAAGAAAATATTTTTAACCAAAAGGTGTGCTTTGGTGGGTTTTGAACTAATGGTGGTCTGTAGATGACACTATTATGGAGGATCTGTGACACTGTTATGGAGGGGGTCTGTGGATGACACACTGTTATGGAGGGGATCTGTGGATGACACACTGTTATGGAGGGGATCTGTGGATGACACACTGTTATGGAGGGGATCTGTGGATGACATTGTTATGGGGCATCTGTGGATGATGAACAGTTATGTGATTATAACCCCTAAAGAATTGAGTACTGTTCAGTAATTGGCATGTAATAAGACTATAACCCCACTCATCCATATAGTCATATTTAATATAAACACATGCCAATTACAGAACAGTTACTAGACAGTGTTTATATTAAATATGACTATAACTCCCCTCATCCATAGGACTCCACCAATATACTGCACTACATGGATGGATTCCTATGGATGAGGGGAGTTATAGTCATATTTGACACACATTTCATTTTAACCGTATATTGCCCCTGAGCTGCACTCACCCAGGGACTTTAGGTCACAGACAACACAGGACCACAAAACCACTGCACACAGCAGAAGAAGAGCTGGTACGGCGGGGGGAACAGGAGCAGTTCCCGCCGCACTCACCTCCAGTCAGCCGAATGGCCAGGGTACAGAGCAGAGGAGAAGGTGATTCTATCCTCACATGTCATCTGTCAGCCTCCCCCATGTAACATGGCGCTCATCCGTGGTCGGTCCTTGGTGACGGAGTAAAACCTCCTGTTGAAGCTGTCAGCGATGAGCACGGCCTGGAGCGGGGCAGAGAATAGTCTCCCCCTGCACCGCGTTTCCCTACGCGCGAAGCTCCTGAGATCCTTCAATAGAGCTCCTTCACTAAATGCTAACTGCTGCCACCAACTCCTTCAATAGTGCACGGGATGGCGGCAGAAGTTAGCCTTCACTGAAGCCGCCAGCCCGCCCAACTATTTAATCGCAGGCTCAGGAGCTGTTAGTGAGAGCTCCTGAGCTACTTCAATAGTAACGGCCATCCTGCTTTGCGTCACCTTCGCTTTATAAGACACACTGACTCCCCCCCCACCTTTGGAGGGGAAATAGTGCGTCTTATAAAGTGAAAAATACGGTAAATAAAAAAGCTAATGAGCTTCATAGAAATAACTATAAAAAAAAAGTTATGGGTGTCAGAATATGGAGATAAAAGCATCTTTTCAAAACACAAATAAAGCTATACCAATATGGTATTGCTGTAATTGTACTGATCTGGAGAATAAAGAGCACAAGTCAGTTTTACCGCATAGTGAACGTTATAAAAATAAGACCCATAAAACTGTGGCAGAATCCATTTTTTCTCCCACTACATCCTATGCAATATTAGTACCGTTAGTACCATTACAATAATAGTACCATTAGAAAGTGCAAGTTGTCCCACAAAAAACTAATCTTCATACAGCTATTTGAACAGAAAAAAAAAAAAAATGTAAGGCTCCAGGAAGGCAAGGAGTGAAAAACAAAAATGGAAAGGGGGAAGGAAGGGGTTAAAATTGAAAATATGCAAACAAAATTAATTTTTTTAAAATTTTCTCCTACATTATACTTTAATTCACGTAAAACACCTAAAACGTTAACAAACTTCCTAAATGCCATTTTGAATTCTTTGAGGGGTGCAGTTTTTAAAATGGATTGATTAATGGGGGGTTTGTAATATATAGGCCTCTCAAAGCTACTTCAGAACTGAATTGGTATCTAAAAAAATAGGATTTAGATATTTTCTTAAAAATGTGTAAAATTACTGGCTACCACCACCATGCAATCCATCAGCAGTGGCTGTGCTTACACACTATCGGAAAAAGTCCCGGCCTCTGTGGTGGCTGGGACTGCAACACATAGACTGTAGCTTTTTCCTATAATGTGCAAGTTCGGCCACCGATCCTGGATTGCATGGTGGTCGTAGCCACTGGAAACTAGCACTCGTATAATGTGATGGAAGAATGAATTAAGACAGCAAAGGAAGCAATATGGACAATCACAATACATTAGTAAGTGGTTTGTATTAAAGGAAATGTGTCATCAAAAGTGACCTATTACGTTTTTATGTTTAACATATTTTTGATGATGTTATTTTAGGGCTACTTTCACATTAGCGTCAGACTTCTGCATGTCGTAGTTTTATTTTGGCCACCTCTCTGCATGTTTGCCATGCTGCCGCCAGCACCCCCATTATAGTCAATGGGACTGGAGTGGACCTCCGGTGGCGCGTGTGCACTAGCGGCAGCACGGATACGGCAGGCTATTCACCCACTGGAACAGCCTGCCGGAGAAGGCTGCTGCTAATTTGAAATTAGCCTTAATTTTCCATGTCAATATCTATATTTAAACAAAAAACTACATCCTGCAATTCCCGCACTAAGCTAAATAATTTGTGCCACTTCTTGGTCTGCACAGATGACTTTACTGCAGTTACCTGCTTATCTATACACAGAGGTGATGTCATTACTTGCACAATTAGACTGACAGATAAGACAGGATCCACCAATCACAATAGTTAATTGTCCATTGTGTCGTAAATCTATTTTTAATGCTCTGTAAATGCTGTTAAGAACAGCTCAGGCAAGATGGCCGCCCCCATAATCATGTTCAGTAAATAGAATACAAAAATCTGCAATCAGAAAATAAAAACAGATTACAAAAAAAAGTTTATGTGTTCCTATCTGGTTTTAACTGGCAGAAAACATTTTTGGTGATACAGTAACTTTGTCTACATGATGAATGCCATTTACTGAAGTGAGACACCCCTTTAAGTCCAAAATAGGCTGAATCCTTCGGGATTAAAGGGGATTTCCAACAGTTACAAAAACCCCACTATAAGCTAAATTACAAAACGTTTTTGTCCACCATCATTCCTGTGTTGATGGATCAAAGATTCCCCACTGATCTTTGTATACTAGGTAGCAGTGTGTGCTGTGCATTACATTAGCAGTGATCATGAGAGCAGCCATTTAAAAGGTAAATATGTATTATGATTTTTTTTTTATAAGCAGCATATGCTAAGATTTTTTCTAGAAAACCTCTTTTTATAAACCATAGATGTTTTGTCTCCAGTATACAATGTGAAAAAAAGCTAGTTTTCATATATTGAACAATTTTTTTAGATTTTTTTTATACCACTTTACCGTGATAGGCAAAATACTGAACAGCACCTTTAAGGGCTCATGCACACAGCATCTGATTCGCATTTTTAGAAAAAAAAAAAAAAAAAAAAGATGGCGCTAGGATCTCAGCCGGTATCAGTGTTTTGCAGATTCACGATTTGCAGACCACAAAACTGTCTACGGTTGTGAGCACGAGCCCTTAGTTTGTTTGCCAATGTACAATACTTTATTGGCTTGTGTCATGAGAAAAACTCTTTGCAGACTACATATTAATATATTCAGTGCTGATCCACCGTCATCACTCTAGGACCAACCTATAACACTAATGTTCCAACCAGTTAGTATCTGTCTCAGTACCACTTAACTCTCAGACCAATTGATTTCTGACTGGTCTCTCTGAGGTGTTGATGTTCTTATCTAATTTGCGGTTGGCAGCTCTATCCATCAGTCTACCTGCGGCTATAAGGGAGTGATTCATTTTACTTGTATTGCGCACTCTATATACCGTTGGGTCCAGAAGTAATTGGACTGTGACAGAAGCTTCATAATTTAGCGTCTGTACACCACCATAATGGATTTGAAAGAAGCCATCAAGATGTGAATGGAGTATAGACCTTCAGTGTTAATAATAAGGGGTTTAGGAAAAATATTCTATTAACTACGTACTGTAAGAATTACAGCCTTAGTGCCTCCTTTTTTCATGGGCTGACCAGTAATTGGACAAGCTAACAATTATAAAGATTATTTAAATACCTGATGCAAGTAGTTTGCAATTGATGTGTGCCTGAAGTCTGAACCGCATGGACATCCCTAAATACTGAGTTTTCTCCCTTGAGATGCTTTTGGTAGGCTTTTACTGCAGTCACATTAAGTTTGCGGGTCTTTCTGTCTTCAGTTTTGTTTCAGTAAGGGCCCTTTCACACTTGCGTTGTCCGGATCCGGCGTGTACTTCACTTGCCGGAATTACACGCCGGATCCGGAAAAACGCAAGTGTACTGAAAGCATTTGAAGACGGATCCATCTTCAAAATGCGTTCAGTGTTACTATGGCACCCGGGATGCTATTAAAGTCCTGGTTGCCATAGTAGGAGCAGGGGAGCGGTATACTTACAGTCCGTGCGGCTCCCGGGGCGCTCCAGAATGACGTCAGAGCGCCCCGTGCGCATGGATGACATGTTCCATGTGATCACGTGATCCATGCGCTTGGGGCGCCCTGACGTCACTCTGGGGCGCCCCGGGAGCCGCACGGATGGTAAGTATGCTGCTCCCCCGCTCCCCACTACACTTTACCATGGCTGCCAGGACTTTAGCGTCTTGGCAGCCATGGTAACCATTCAGAAAAAGCTAAACGTCGGATCCGGCAATGCGCCGAAACGACGTTTAGCTTAAGGCCGGATCCGGATCAATGCCTTTCAATGGGCATTAATTCCGGATCCGGCCTTGCGGCAAGTGTTCAGGATTTTTGGCCGGAGCAAAAAGCGCAGCATGCTGCAGTATTTTCTCCGGCCAAAAAACGTTCCGTTCCGGAACTGAAGACATCCTGATGCATCCTGAATGGATTTCTCTCCATTCAGAATGCATTAGGATAAAACTGATCAGGATTCTTCCGGCATAGAGCCCCGACGACGGAACTCTATGCCGGATCCGGACAACGCAAGTGTGAAAGGGCCCAAAGTGAAAAAAATGCTCAACTGGTTGAGGTTAGGTCACTGATTTGGCCATTGAATAGCATTCTATTACTTTGCTTTAAAGGGGTTATCGAGGATTTTGATACTGATGACCTATTCCCAGGATTGAAGCGAACTGAAGCAGCGCAACAGTTACCAGCTCTTTCCACAACACAATGGACGGAGCTGTGTAGTTCCAGCATGGGAACTACAAGGAAACAGCTGATCAGCAGTGTCAGACCTCCACCGATCTGATATTGAAGGACTATTCTGAGGATAGACCATTAGTATCAACATTTTTGACAACCACTTTGAAAAGCTCTTTGATTATTTTATTGGTATGTTTTGGGTCATTATCCATCTGTATGTGGAACCATCATCCTATAGTTTTTGCAGAACCTGAGCAGAAGATATTTATCCTGGTACTTCTGTCTATATTGTCTATAAACACCAGTGACCCAGTTCCATTGGCAGCCATACAACCCTTGCCATGGCACTGCTTCCAACACGTTTGACAGATGATGTGGTATGCTTGGAATCATGAACCTTTCTTTCTTAATACTGCTCGCTTTCTAGCATTCTGGTACAACTTCATTTTGGCTTCATCTGTCCCAAAAATTTTCTTCCAGAACTTGGTAGATTTTTTTTTAGATGTTTTCTAGAAATTCAAATCTGATATTTTTGTAATTGAATGATACTGTCAGTTTGCATCTAGAAGTAACCCCTCTGCCTTTACGGTTTATTCACAAAGGTGGCCCTTTGTTGTAGTTTTGCGAATGATATGCTCCCCTCAGTGAAAGTGTTCTATATGTTGTGAAGGTATTCTGCAATCATCCACTTTAACTGCATGACAAGATGCTGTGGTTGATAACCTTTTTGGCTGTTAGCCACAAGAGAGGGAGGTATGGTTGGTGACTAGGTTATGGGAGAGTAGTTCCTCGTTTAGAAAGATATGCATGGTGGCATCAACATGCTGTGCCATCAGTATGAGACAGGTTGTTAGGGGAGCAGTAAGGCATAAATAAAAGGGGGAGATGTGGCACCAAAAGAGGAAAGCATGAACAATTATGGAGCACTTAGCTGCTATTGTTCTGATTAAAAACTAGACCTGGGGCCTATTCCGCCTTAAGGCTGTATTAGACAGCCCAATTCTGCCAGCGATTGTCGGGAAGGAAGTGTTCCTTCCTGGCAATCGCCTGCTCACTTGCGGAGGAGACCTCTGCTATTACATACCGCAATCTCCTCCTCAGTATAGGGAGTTGCAGTTGTTATACCATCGTTCTTCCCTATACTGAATCATTGTTTGCCGGCAGCAGATCATTAGACACCACAATCTGCCGCCTGCAAACAATGATTTTAAACCTGTCAAAAGATTTAAATTGCCCGTTAAATGAGCGATTGCTCATTCATCGAGTAATCAACGGCAGTTTTACACTGCCACGTGATCGCTAATGAACGCTACTACAAACCTTTGTTAGCAATCATTTGGCATCTGCCCATCTAATACAGGCTTTAGAGGAGAGTGGAATACATAGGGGCTGTAGAAGCTCAATCTTCTGGGCAGAGGTGGATTGAAAGCCAGAAGGCATGCTTTAGATCTTTGGAAAGCTGCATGGAGTGTTACCTGGTGTATTAATGTGATCCTCTGAAAGTGTAAACAGGACTGTTGTTCCATCAATTGAGTCATCACAGGGGTGGATGGTGAACTAATTCAGTAACTTCTTGTGAGGCTGGGGCCTAATTATGCTAACCATTGAGGATGAAGGTTTTCAAGCATACTGTTTAGGATGCCACTGAAGTGGGACAGGCCCATGATTGCCAGCTTGGGGTGGAGATAGCTCCAGGGAGACTCTGCTGTTCTTGGGGGATAACTGTAGCATGGAGATAGACAACAGTTGGGCCCGCGCGGTGAAATGCATAATTTCTGAGGGGCCAAATATGGAGCTGTAGTGCATGGCTAGAGACTTGAAGTCCTTGTCTACTTAATTCAGCGTGAGGTATTTTATACCTGAGCAAACATCTCTTAGGAGAAAATAAGTTGGGTTGAGCTCTTGAGAGTCAAGTCTTAGAGTGGATTGTACATCAGCTACTTGCTAGCCAGTGGGAGGTAAATTAACTTTTAGCACTCTGTCCAGTAACGCGGTTGTTGGGCATGACTGTTGTGAAGGAAACAAGTCAGGGGTAGAAGGTGACCACAAAAGCTGTCACACAAAGGGGAGGGGCTGTAATGCAGTTCAATACACAGAACATATCACTGGGAAGCACCACTTCCAGGGAACTTGCCCTATTAATAAAAGCTCTGCAAAATATATACTGGTATTTGTCCTGCA
The DNA here is from genome assembly GCF_014858855.1 of Bufo gargarizans. Lineage (NCBI taxonomy): Eukaryota > Metazoa > Chordata > Amphibia > Anura > Bufonidae > Bufo > Bufo gargarizans. The sequence goes on along the minus strand of NC_058085.1, from coordinate 159,918,639 downwards.
TTCTCCAGCCCCTACCAAGCATTGTCAATGGTTTTGCATGGCCAAAACTACTAACAGACTCCCTTTAATCCCTTGCCGCTGTAAACAATTAAACTTTTTTCCTATTTGCCTTCCAAGAGCTATAATTGTATTACTTTTCTGTTCACATAACTGAATGAGGGCTTGTTTTACCATATCATGTATTGGAAAATGGGAAATAATTCTGAAAAAAGAGAAAAAAAAACTTTCACAACCTATTGTAATCTGGTCATAACATGCGTGAGATTTCAGGGCCAGGCATTGGAACAGTGAGAATGAATGGCTGTGTCACTCAGTGAAGGACGGGTAGTGACGATGAGGGAGAAGAGAAGCTGAAGTGGTGCTCAAAGGCCTAAGCCTGTGCCTTGGTTCTCTGAGCACCTCATTAGCATAGCCTGGTTTATTAGGGTTGATCATGATTTTTGATCAGATGAGATCTGATAAAGCTGTGTAGGTAATACTACAAACATTGTATCTATGCCTGCATATCTTAGACTAGCCATTATTGCGGCTGCAAAAAATGGAGTTAGGCACCCACGTCTAGGAGCATAGAAAGTTCAGTCCGAGATTTATGTACTTTTCAGACAATGTAGACATTTTTTTTGGCCACAGTAAACAAATATTCTGTGCAACCCTTACATACAGAGTTTCTATGGTGAAATGTATCCTGTATATTCTACAATTTTGTTGTAATGGCCTTCAGCACATTGGGTAAGCCACTCCATTCACAGAACTCATTTTGCTGATGGCACTGGAGAGAGCAGCTGTGGGGAATTGTCTTTCTGTGCAGCTCTTTGCTTCTCCCCAAGTCACTCTTCTTATAATAGAACAGAAAATGGACTAGAATATCATAAATAAAGGTAGTGTTCTTGTTCGGTTAATACACCAGCTACAAAAAGATTTCAATTTGATCTAAATGTAAAGCTCTGAATGCTCCAACCCATTTCAAAACTATTGGAACACATTTTACTCTACTGAGACTTGCAACCCTTAAGAGGCAAGCACACTAAAATAATTATTGTACTGCAGAATGGACTCAGATTTATTCCTCATTCATTGGCCAGGATGTATATGTGCGCAAAATGATATACGGTAATAGGATTACGGCCTGAGCTATATGACAGGTTCTGTTGTGCAATGGCGAGTGCAAGAATGTTCTTTAACTGGAATCGTATCTCACAGATAAAGACATTGGGGGTCATGTTCTAACAATCTAAGCCAGTGATGGCAAACATTTTAGAGACCGAGTGCTCAAACTGCAACCCAAAACCCACTTATTTATTGCAAAGTGCTAACACAGCAATTTAACCTAAATACTACAGTCCAATATAGTATATCTTCCATGTACTTTATCATTTAGTTGTAATAGCCTGCCTACATTCAATGTACTGCCTGTGCTGTTTATAGCGCGCCCTGTTCTATGGCAAGAGTTTGATCTTCCACCAGTAGGGTTTGTGCAAAGACCAGTCTGTCTCTCTGGTCTTTAGTAAATGACCCCCATTGTTATATATTTCTTCCAGTTGGGGAGTATTCTATGTTACCATGGCAACTGGCGCACATGACAAAGACTCTAATCTGCGCTGGTGGCCTATTTAAAGTCTCTTGACCGCTGCCTGAGTATCAGTAGCCTTTCAGGCCTCTAGCCTTCTATTAGATGACTCCTGCCTGCCTGGGTGTTGACCTAGTGTTCCTGATCCTGACTCTCTGATATCCTCCTTGGATTTTAGACTGTTTCTGTGTATGCCTCTTGGTTAGACTCCTGATTGGACTCCTGGCTCTCTCTATGGTTGCCATTCTGGCTTTGAAGATCTTGCTAACCACCTGGTTCTGACCAACGACTTCCAATTTACAACTTTTTCTGCTTAACACATTTAAATACCAGATGGTGACTCTGAAGACTGCTCCCTGAGGAACCAACTAGTTAAGTCTAAAACCTTGGTGAAGAACAGAAGGATCTCCTAGACTATGTGACTCACTTTAGTACTGTAAGTGCCAGACCAATAGTTGGTGTGTATAAAAAAAGATCTGTGTGTTGTGGTCAATGATTCCTACTCTGAATAGTCCCCGGTTATAAGCGGTGTAACCCAAGGTTCTGTGCTGGGTCTGCTATTATTTAACTTATTCATTAAATGAGTTCTCCAAGAATTAAGAAAATGAAAATACTTAAATATGACTTTATTATAACCATATTCTCAAATACCTTTCATAAGTAATAAATTATCGTTTTCTCTGGAGAGCAATCATTACGAGAAATAAAATGGCCACCATCCTATTAGTACACACAAAACCTGCCCTAATCACACAGGAGGAAAAGTTACTTCAGAATACTGAGGTAAAGAGCGGCCTCATCCTCCTCTCTGCTCTACTTTTCAGTGATAGAGATCCTGAATGCAGTTTAATATGATCTGCAGCTGAATCTCTGTTAAAGAATGGAATTCATGAGGAAAAGTGAAGTACAGAGAGGAGGAGGAGGAGGATGTGGTTGATGAGCAGCACTTGTATTAAGTCTCCATTACCACAACCCCACATTACCACAGTCTGTCCTGTCAGTCCTCTTGTCTCCTTATGAACTCCATTCCCACGAGATTCGGCTAGAGTTCTTATGAGCTGTATTCAGAATCATAGTCCCTGACAAGTAGGAGAGGAGCATGAGGCAACTCTGCCCTGAAGTAATTTGTCCTCCTGTGTGATTAGGACAGGTTCTGTGTGCACTAATAGGACGGCGGCCATTTTATTTCTCCTAATGATTGCTCCCCAGAAAAAACGAGCCATTATAGCTAATGAAAGGTATTTAGGAATATATTTATAATAAATTAATATTTAAGTATTTTCAGTGATTTTATTTTCTTAATTCCTAGAGAACCCCCTTAACCCCTTAAGGACCAGGCTCATTTTCACCTTAAGGACCAGGCCATTTTTTGCAAATCTGACCAGTGTCACTTTAAGTGCTCATAACTTTAAAACGCTTCGACTTACCCAGGCCGTTCTGAGATTGTTTTTTCGTCACATATTGTACTTCATGACACTGCTAAAATTGGGTCAAAAAAGTTAATTTTTTTGCATAAAAAAATACATTTTTTACCAAAAATTTTGAAAAATTAGCAAATTTCAAAGTTTCAGTTTCTCTACTTCTGTAATACATAGTAATACCCCCAAAAATTGTGATGACTTTACATTCCCCATATGTCTACTTCATGTTTGAATTGTTTTGGGAATGATATTTTATTTTTTGGGGATGTTACAATGCTTAGAAGTTTAGAAGCAAAATTTGAAATTTTTGAGAAATCTTCAAAATCCCACTTTTTATGGACCAGTTCAGGTTTGCAGTCATATTGTGAGGCTTAGATAATAGAAACCTCCCAAAAATGACCCCATTCTAGAAACTACACCCCTCAAGGTATTCAAAACTGTTTTTTCAAACTTTATTAACCCTTTAGGTCTTCCACAAGAGTTGATGGCAGATGGAGAAACAATTTTGAAATTTCTATTTTTTGGAAAATTTTCCAATATAATCAATTTTTTCCAGGAGTAAAACAAGGGTTAACTGCCAAACAACACTCAAAATGGGTTGCCCTGATTCTGTAGTTTGCAGAAACACCCCATATGTGGTCGTAAACTACTGTTTGGCCGAACGGTAGCACATAGAAGGAGGGGAACACCATATGGGTTTTGGAAGGCAGATTTTGCAGGACTGGTTTTGTTTATACCATGTCCCATTTGAAGCCCCCTGTTGCACCCCTAGAATAGAAATTTCAAAAAAGTGACTCCATCTAAGAAAGTACACCCCTCAAGGTATTCAAAACTGGGTTTACAAACTTTGTTAACCCTTTAGGTGTTCCACAAGAGTTAATGGCAGATGGAGAAACAATTTTGAAATTTCTATTTTTTGGAAAATTTTCCAATATAATCAATTTTTTCCAGGAGTAAAACAAGGGTTAACTGCCAAACAACACTCAAAATGGGTTGCCCTGATTCTGTAGTTTGCAGAAACACCCCATATGTGGTCGTAAACTACTGTTTGGCCGAACGGTAGCACATAGAAGGAGGGGAACACCATATGGGTTTTGGAAGGCAGATTTTGCAGGACTGGTTTTGTTTATACCATGTCCCATTTGAAGCCCCCTGTTGCACCCCTAGAATAGAAATTTCAAAAAAGTGACTCCATCTAAGAAAGTACACCCCTCAAGGTATTCAAAACTGGGTTTACAAACTTTGTTAACCCTTTAGGTGTTCCACAAGAGTTAATGGCAGATGGAGAAACAATTTTGAAATTTCTATTTTTTGGAAAATTTTCCAATATAATCAATTTTTTCCAGGAGTAAAACAAGGGTTAACTGCCAAACAACACTCAAAATGGGTTGCCCTGAATCTGTAGTTTGCAGAAACACCCCATATGTGGTCGTAAACTACTGTTTGGCCGAACGGTAGCACATAGAAGGAGGGGAACACCATATGGGTTTTGGAAGGCAGATTTTGCAGGACTGGTTTTGTTTATACCATGTCCCATTTGAAGCCCCCTGTTGCACCCCTAGAATAGAAATTTCAAAAAAGTGACTCCATCTAAGAAAGTACACCCCTCAAGGTATTCAAAACTGGGTTTACAAACTTTGTTAACCCTTTAGGTGTTCCACAAGAGTTAATGGCAGATGGAGAAACAATTTTGAAATTTCTATTTTTTGGAAAATTTTCCAATATAATCAATTTTTTCCAGGAGTAAAACAAGGGTTAACTGCCAAACAACACTCAAAATGGGTTGCCCTGATTCTGTAGTTTGCAAAAACACCCCATATGTGGTCGTAAACTACTGTTTGGCCGAACGGTAGCACATAGAAGGAGGGGAACACCATATGGGTTTTGGAAGGCAGATTTTGCAGGACTGGTTTTGTTTATACCATGTCCCATTTGAAGCCCCCTGTTGCACCCCTAGAATAGAAATTTCAAAAAAGTGACTCCATCTAAGAAAGTACACCCCTCAAGGTATTCAAAACTGGGTTTACAAACTTTGTTAACCCTTTAGGTGTTCCACAAGAGTTAATGGCAGATGGAGAAACAATTTAGAAATTTCTATTTTTTGGAAAATTTTCCAATATAATCAATTTTTTCCAGGAGTAAAACAAGGGTTAACTGCCAAACAACACTCAAAATGGGTTGCCCTGATTCTGTAGTTTGCAAAAACACCCCATATGTGGTCGTAAACTACTGTTTGGCTAAACGGCAGGACATAGAAGAAGGGGAACGCCATACGGTTTTTGGAAGGCAGATTTTGCTGGACTGGTTTATTTACACCATGTACCCTTTCAAGCCCCCTGATGCACCCCTAGAGTAGAAACTCCATAAAAGTGACCCCATCTAGGAAACTACGGGATAAGGTGGTTGTTGTTTTGGGACAATTTTTGGGGTAAATTAGATTTTTGGTTGCTCTATATTACTCTTTTTTGAGGCAATGTAACAAAAAAATGTAATACTAAAATTGTTTCTACATTCGCTATTTAGTTTTGTGGAACACCTAAAGGGTTAACATAGTTTGTAAAGTAATTTTTGAATACCTTGAGGGGTGTAGTTTCTTAGATGGGGTCACTTTTTTGGAGTTTCTAGTCTAGGCTACATCAGGGGGGGCTTCTAATGGGACATGGTGTAAAAAAAAAAAACTGTCCATCAAAATCTGCCTTCCAGAAACCGTATGGAGTTCCCTTCGTTCTATGCCCTGCCGTGCGGCTATATAGCCATTTACGACCACATATGGGGTGTTTCTGCAAACTACAGAATTGGGGCAATAAATGTTTAGTTTTGTTTGGCTGTTAACCCTTGCTTTATTACCGGCAAAATGGATTTAAATTTAAATTTTGCCCAAAAATAGGTGTTTTGGCACCGTTTTTATTTTATATTTTTAACACCGTTCATCCGAGGCGTTTGGTAAAAAGTTATTTTTATAGCGACGACTTTTACGCACGCGACGATGCCCAATATGTATGGCTCTCAGACTTTGGAGACACTAAGCAGGCATCCTAAAACTGCGGCCCTCCAGATGTTGTAAAACTACAATTCCCACCATGCCCTGATGATGGCTGTAGGTTGTCTGGGCATGCTGGGAGTTATAGTTTTACAACATCTGGAGGGCCGCAGTTTGAGGATGCCTGCACTAAAACTAATATTTTTTGGGGAAAGAAAAATTGTTTTCGTGTCTCCAAAGTCTGAGAGCCATAGTGTTTTATGTTCTCTAGTGAACTGTTGGGGATTATAAAAATTTAGTACTCCATGGAAGTGTGATACTCCCTGAAGCAATCGATAATGCAGAGGCCCGGATGATCGGGGCACGTGTCACATTGAGTTGTGGTGTCCTTCCGTATCCCCCTCTTGTGACACACTCTGCACTTTTTTTGGGTTCGTCCCTTCTTTCCAGTATGGGGGACCACACCTGGAAAGTGTTGGCCAGGGACGATCCGGGCGCCTCCAGTTCCCGAGGTACTCCGGCCTGCTCTTTCCCGGTCCGAAAAGATCAGGTCTTTGAGGACTGCCTCATAGAATTGGAGGAATGTCCCTGTGCTGCCAGCGCTTCGGGATAGTACAAAAGAGTTGTACATGGCAACCTGCACCATGTAGACCGCAACTTTTTTGTACCATGCCCGGGTTTTGCGCATGGCGTTATATGGCGTGAGGACTTGATCAGAGAGATCAACTCCTCCCATATACCGATTGTAGTCGACGATACAATCGGGCTTGAGGACCGTTGCCGCGGTACCTCGCACAGGGACTGGGGTGGTGCTGTTACCGTGGATTGTGGACAGCATAAGGACATCCCTCTTGTCCTTATACCTGACCAGCAACAGGTTTCCACTGGTAAGTGCACGGGTCTCACCCCTGGGGATAGGTACCTGGAGGGGGTAGGCAGGGAGGCCGCGTTGATTTTTCCGCACGGTCCCACAAGCGAACGTGGATCTGGCGGCAAGGGACCTGAACAAGGGAATGCTGGTATAAAAGTTGTCCACGTACAAGTGGTAACCCTTATCCAGCAGTGGGTACATAAGGTCCCACACGAGTTTCCCGGTAACACCCAGAGTGGGGGGACATTCTGGTGGTTGAATCCGGGAATCTCGCCCCTCGTACACACGAAATTTGTAAGTGTACCCTGAGGTACTCTCACAAATTTTGTATAGCTTCACGCCATACCTCGCCCGCTTTGTGGGAATGTATTGGCGGAAACTGAGTCTCCCCTTGAACGCAACGAGAGACTCATCAACCGCGACCTCCCTTCCAGGTACGTAGGCCTGCTGAAATGTGGCCCCAAAGTGATCGATGACCGGCCGTATCTTGTACAGCCGGTCATAGGCAGGATCACCTCGGGGGGGACATGCTGCATTATCGGAATAATGCAGACATTTCCGGATGGCCTCAAACCGGTGACGTGTCATGACCATACTGTACAGTGGGGTCTGGTATAGGACGTCCCCACTCCAGTATTGCCTGACACTGGGTTTTTGGACTAGACCCATATGCAGCACGAGGCCCCAAAATGTCCTCATCTCGGCTGCACTGACCGGCGTCCAGCCACCGGGTCTAGCCAAAACTGAGCCTGGGTTTTGAGCGACGAACTGTTGGGCGTACAGATTCGTCTGCTCCACCATCAAATTCACCAGTGGGTTACTGAAAAAAAAACTAAAAAAGTCTATTTCAGTAAACCCCACTGTGGGAATCTGGATTCCAGGATTGCCAGCGAAATCCGGAATCTCAGGCTCAAAGTCCACTGGGGGACACCAGCTAAGTTCATCGGCAGGGGGCTCCGGTGAACTTATTTGGTGGGCCGGGAAACCAGTACGAACCCCAGGGCGGCTCGTACTAGGGTGGGCCACAGGATCCCTAGCATGTGTGGCCCCTGGCTCCGCCTGGCGGCGTCTCCGCTGCCTTGGTGGCTCATCGTCATCCGATGATGATGAGGAGGATGCGGATGACAAAAGGAACGTGGGGTCATCCTCATCCTCACTGGGGCTCTCAGAGTCGGAGGCAATCTGGGCATATGCCTCCTCGGCTGAGAACACCCGGCGGGCCATGGGTGTGTGTGTGTGTGCGTGTGTATGTGCGTGCGTGTAAACCTTTATTCTATGTGCGTGTGTGTGGGGGCACGGGTGTTCACGTACTAAAAAGTCCAGGCAAAAAAAATGTGTTAGGAAAAAAAAAAAAAAAAAAAAGTTCAAACTTGCTGATCTGCGGTTCAACGCTGATCAGCGGTCGGTGGGGTGGTGGGGCGGGCGATGCGCTAACAGTGGACGGACGCTAAAAAGTGCCGGCCAGTCAGCGCACGCAGAAAAAAAAAAATGTGGTGGTGGGGGAAGGGTCTGGTGGTGGGGGGAGGGGGTTGGTGGGTGGGGGGGGGGGCTGGTGGTGGGGGGGGGGGCTGGTGGTGGGGGGGATGCGGGGGGGGGCAAGTGGCGTGGGGTCTGGGGTCTGAAAGTTGTAAAAAAAAAAAGTTTGGAATAAATGTGTTTTTTTTTTTTTTTTTTTTTCTAACTTTTCCCTTCTTTCCCTGCCTAACGGTGCCTCTCCCTCACTGACCCTAACCTACCTGGGTGGCGATGGGTGCAGGAGGGTGATGGATGCCGATTTAGGGGGACACAGGAGCTGGTGCTGGACGATGCTGCACGGTCAGGGTGCTGGACAGGAAGAGGAGGGGAGAGAGGAGCGCAGGAAGTTTGAATCTCGCGCCTCTCTCCCCTGCACCAATCAGCACCCTGGACAGCGGCGTTCAGCACCAGGGCCAGCTCCGCCTCTGCAAATCCTCGGACTGCGATTGGTGGTGTAAAATTACGCCACCGATCGCAGTCTTTTTCCGGTTCATCGGGTCACAGGACACCCGAATGGACCGGAAACGCAGAAAACCGCAGGTCTGAATTGACCTGCGGTTTTCTGCGATCGCCGATACGGGGGGGTCCAATGACCCCCCCCTGCGTTGTTACGGGATGCCGGCTGAATGATTTCAGCCGGCGTCCCGTTCCGATTAACCCCTGCGGCGCCGGAATGCAGATTTTAAGTCAGGACGTACCGGTACGTCCTCGGTCCTTAAGGACTCGGGAAATAGGGCGTACCGGTACGTCCTCGGTCCTTAAGGGGTTAATGGCATAGAGGATTGGATTTATAGTGCTGTTTCTATTTTTGCAGATGACACCACACTTTGTAATATGACACAGTCTATGGAAGATGTTAATAAGATACAGCTGACTTGGACAAACTTACTATTTGGGCCTCCACTTAACACATGAGGTTCAATATAGATAAATGTAAAGTTATGCACCTGGGGGCTAATAAGCTGTATACAGCATATGCCCTCTGGGAGGAGGGGGGTAAACTTGGGAGAGTCACTTGTTGAGAAGGATCTGGGTGTATTAGTAGATCATAAACTAAATAACAGCATGCAATGACAGTCAGCTGCCTCTAAGGCCAACAGAATTCTGTTTTGTATTAATAGAGGTGGACAAGGATGGGCTCGCAGGAGAGGGATGTAATATTGCCACTATACAAAGCATTGATACAGCCTCACCTGGAATAGGTGGTTCAGTTCTGTGCACCAGTTCATAAAAAGGATTCCCTGCAGTTAGAAAAAGTGCAAAAGAGAACAACTAAACTCATAAAGGGCCTGGAAGATCTTTACTTTGGGCAAAGATTAAAAGAGCCAAATTTGTTTAGTTTTGAAAAAAAAACTGAGGAACATGATTACCTTGCACAAATTTCTAAACGAGACATACAAAAAAATATTGAGAAAAACAATTTTGTGTTAAACCCCTTAAAAAAACAAGGGGCACCTCCCTACGTCTGGGGAAAAATAGATTCAGACTTAAATGGGTTATTCAACCCCCTGTAATGACTTCCCCCCAATGCCCGGGCCCCTCATATAGATTATACTTACCCCACTCCCTGGCACCTGCGTCGCTCCGGATCCCCGCACAGCCGCTGCTGCGTCCCTGTCACGACCTGCTATTGGCTGCTCCCCCCGTCGCTGGATGTTTTGATCTGCGCAACTAGGATGAGCCTCCCTAGCATTGGGTGTGTGCAGGGATCAGGAGCGACGTGGATGCTGGGGGGCATGTTAAGTATAATCTATATGAGGGGCCCGGGCATTGGGGGGGTCATTATAGGTGTTGGACAAGCCCTTTAAACGGGTTGTCAAAGTTATATTTATTGATTACTTATCCTCAGGATAGGTCATCAACATCAGATCGGCTGGGGTCCGACACCCGGCACCCCCGTTGATTAGCTGTTTAAAGAGAAGGCGCACACCATGCCAGCGCCACCTCCTCTTCACTGTTTACCTTCTCGCTGTTGCATCTGCAGCGGTGAGCAGGTGTAATTACACCTAACCGTCCCATTTATTTTAATGGGACGGATCGTTCCCATACACTTGTGCAGTACGCAGCCCTGCAGGGTATTGCGATGGTGAGGTCACGGTTACTTAGGCAAACGAGGGTTGCTCTGAGTTACTCACAGTTTCTTGAAAGACCCTGGGCAGGCGTACAGCAGTGATGGAGAGGCTGGCACAGGAGACCTCTGGGGCACTCTCAGTGTATAGGGACCAGGCCTGATGGTTGATGAGGTGCCCTGGATGTTGCAGGTGTTTAATGTGCCGGGGCAAGGTCCCTTTAAGATTCGTGACGCCAGTGCCGGTAACGGTGGCACAACGATTCATGATAGGAATAATTGAGGAACACGATGTTGTGGTGAACTAAAACTTCCTTTTACTGGAAACAGTCAACTTTGTACAGTCTAGGTTAAGTTCCACATGGCAGTAGCAATTAGCAGGCTTTTACAAATGGCAGGCACAATGTTCTTGCAAGATACTCAGAGGGTTAAAACACTTACAGATCAGGCTGCACTTTTCCTCAGAAATCCTGTGCACTATTCCTCAGAGCTCCTGTCTGTCTTAATCCCAAGGCCCGTATGCCCTATCAATAATTTTATCCTTGGTCACCAGAATTTCCTCAGGTATTTATAGATATCCTTGCATTAAGTAAGATCCTTCTGCCCTTCAGCTCTCAGGTTGGCTGGTTACACTTCTGCTCTGCTCTGCACTTTGGTTGTGGGAACTGCAGGTTTCTCAGGAGTTAACTTCTTCCCCTGGTGGCAACTAGAAGCCTGGGCTGTCTAGCTACATGTCAGGAGGTGGCCCTCAGCTCCTCTCTGCTCAAGGGCACACTCTCTTCTGCTCTACACAGACTCCTGACTACACAACTCCTTTCCCTGAACAGGACCTGACTATATATACTAGGGGTTCCCTAGCTCCCTCTACTGTCTAGGAAGAGGAACTACACCCTGATAGGCCTGATACACATAACAGGGAAAAATACACATAAAAGCATAGCAATATACTGTACATTAAAATGGACTGTTAAATACAATGCCACTGTTCCACAGGAGTTGGAGAACAACGTGGACCAATTGACCCTTGTGTAGTGCCCACATTTACCTAGTGGGACAATGAATGGGACGGCTTAGGTGTAATTACACCTGCTCACCGCTGCAGATGCAACAGCGAGAAGGTAAAAAGTGAAGAGGAGGCGGCGCTGGCATGGTGCGCGCCTTTTCTTTAAACAGCTGATTGGCGGGGGTGCCGGGTGTCGGACCCCAGCCGATCTGATATTGATGACCTATCCTGGATATAGGTCATCAATAAATATAACTTGGACAACCCCTTTAAGAGGCAACGAGCATTCTTTACTGTAAGGGCTGTGAATCTCTGGAATAGCCTGCACAGGAGCTGGTCTCCGCAAATATAGTAGATGGCTTCCAAAAAGGTTTAGATGACTTTAAAAAAAAAAAAAACATTTGGGCTTATGAAAATATACATTAATCCAGGGATTAGTTTTGATGGCCACATCTGGAGTCACAAAGGATTACATGTTAGACTTGATAGACTTTTGTCTTTTTTCAACCTTAACAACTCTGTTGGTGTAAGGCTACTTTCACACTAGCGTTTTAGTTTTCTGGTATTGAGAACCATCATAGGGGCTCAATACTGGAAAAAAAACGCTTCAGTTTTGTCCCCATTCATTGTCAATGGTGACAAAACTAAACTGAACAGAATGGAATACTCCAAAATGCATTCCGTTCCATTTAGTTGTAGTTTGCTTTCCGTCCTGAGATGGGGAGCAAGACGGATCCGGCATGACCCCCAATGCAAGTCCGTTTTCTCTGCCACAATCGAAAACGGATCCGTCCTCTCCTCCATTGACTTTCAATGGAGTTCATGACGGATCCGTCTTGTCAATGTTAATGATAATATAACCGGATCCGTTCAGAACGGATGCAGATGGTTGTGTTATCAGTAATGGAAGCATTTTTGCTGAACCCTGCCGGATCCAGTAAATACGCGAGTGTGAAATACAGGCCTAACTCATACAATCCTCAGATAGGGCAGCATAAAGATTGTGATGGCTTCCCATGCCTGTCTACAGTAATGAACACTGAATATAAGAATTGAGCGCATAGTTTATATATCGTCTTATAGGAAACAAGTGTATAGCAATGTATTATTGGTAATCCATTCATCTGATTTTAGTTATGATTGATTTGGTCATTTTCAATTTAAAGTATGCTAAAATCGCTTCTAGTATTTGATCAATATTTTTTCCAGCAGAGGGAGCCTCTAATTTCATTGGCCTATTAAAGAATTCATTTTCTCATTTAATGGTGTTGTTTTAATTTAGTGATTGACTTTGTAACAAGTTTATCTAGGAGCCTTGAAAGTCAATGAACAGAGACCTCGGCACTTAACTCTTTTAGGCGCAAAATGCAGTAAGACCATTTGAGTAGGAAATAATCAAACTACTAGGCCTCATGCACATGGCCGTGTGCTCCCTGCATCACGGATACGGACCCATTCACTTGAATGAGTCCGCAATTCGAAGCTGCTGTGTGGAACAGAGGCACGTAACCTTACGGAAGCACTACAGAGTGCTTCCGTGGTCTTTCTGTCTGTGCCTCCGCACTGCAAAAAAATAGAGCATGTTCTATTTTTTTGCGGTGCGGACGGATCACGGACCCATTCAAGTTGAATGGGTCTGGATCCGTCCCGGCGCCACACGGATATTGCCCGTGCATTGGGGGCCGCAAATTGCTGTCCCCAATGCACGGAACGGCCGCACAACAGCCGTGTGCATGAAGCCTGAGGCTACTTTCACACTCGCGTTTGATGCGGATCCGTCATGGATCTGCACAAGCGCATCCGTTCAGATAATACAACCGCATACATCCGTTCAGAACGGATCCGTTTGTATTATCTTTAACATAGCCAAAACGGATCCGTCTTGAACACCATTGAAAGTCATTGGGGGATGAATCCATTTTCTATTGTGCCATATTGTGTCAGTGAAAACGGATCCATCCCCATTGACTTACATTGTGTGTCAGGACGGATCCGTTTGGCTCAGTTTTGTCAGCGTTTTGGTGTCCTCCTCCAAAGCGGAATGGAGGCAGAACGGAGCCAAACTGATGCATTCTGAGCTAATCCTTTTCCATTCAGAATGCTTTAAGGGCAAAACTGATCCGTTTTGGACCGCTTGTGAGAGCCCTGAAACAGATCTCACAAACGGAAACCAAAACGCCAGTGTGAAAGTAGCAGTAGACTGAGGGCATTTTTGTGTTGCATCCATCATTAAAATTTTTAGATAAGGGTCAGAATAGTGGAAAAAATAAAATAAGCATTAAAAGATTTGTCCGCTTTTTACTATTGATGATCTATCCTCAGGGTATGTCATCGATATCAGATCGGCGGGGGTCCAACTCTTGGCACCCCCGCCGATCAGCTGTTTGAAGAGAAGGCAGTGCTGATACTAGCGCTGCCTTCTCTGCTATGTTTATCTGCAATTGCAGTGGTGAGAAGGTGTAATTACAAGTATAGTGTACCCATTCACTTCTATGGGACAGCTCTGTAGCATTCACTTGAACAGACAGAGCCGTCCCGAAGTGAATGGGGACGCCATACTTGTAATTATACCTTCTCAACACTGAACTGCTGCTGATCTGATATTGATGGACCTATATTGAGGATAGGGCATCAATAGTAAAAAGTGGGCAACCCCTTTAACGATTCCCCGCTGATGCTGTTTTAAAGCTTACTTGGTCTCCACTGTTCTTTCCTTCCTGATTTGGGCCAGACATACAGGAAATGGCAGAAGATGCCCATTCAATCAATCATCAATCACTAAAGTACCCAAAATATGGGGGAATATCAAATCTGTCACCAAACATTTTGATCTACATGGTTAGAGAGGTAGTCTTTTGGAGAGGTTTCACTGGTGGATACAATTTAGGGCTTTGGCTAGTGGTCTGAAATAAATTAGGTTTGGTCTGATGTCTGATTATTTTATATGTCTGGGGTCTGAATTAATTATGAGGTCTGGTCTGATCTAGGATCTGAATTAAGGCATCTCATGTGGGGTTGGAATTAATTCAAGGGATCTGAATTGATTTAAGGTTCTTGTATAAAGGTCCCTTTATATGGGACAATGTACAAGCAGATTGTCAGGAGGAAAGGGTTCCTACCCGATAATCTGCTGATCACTAGCTCCTCCAGAGTATAGGGAGGGTCAATCGCTAATGCCATCGGTCTTCCCTATACAGATTTGTTGTTTCCCAGCGGCAGATTGTGTTTGGACAGCACAACCTTCTGTAGGGGAACAAGGAGTTTTTGCATGGGTATATTTCATCTATTTCATTTAATGTTTGGATATATCATTAAAAGATATCGACAGTATCCACTATAAAAGTGACATCTACAACACCCCGCCCCTTTAAAGCTGACCTGAAGCAGTGAAGAAAAATGGCTGAGTTGTTACCTGAAACCTGGTATAAAACTGTGTGTATGTGGAGACTAAGGACCTGCGAGCTTCTATTGGCTGATAAGGGTCATGTGACCGTTTGTATGACAGCTGGGATATGAAGAGAAAGACCTGCATGCTTCTATTGGCTAATGTAGGTCATGTGATGTGCCATATTTGCATTTTCCCTCCGAATATCTCAGGAACAGTATGTGCTAGAGAGCTGTGACCCCCACAAGATTTCTTTCCAGGTAGCAAGGGATGTGTATACCAAGTTTCGTTGAAATCGATGGTTGCGATTTTGAGTGATCGCGGAACATACATACATACATACGTCCTTCTTTATTTTTATATATATATATATAATTATTTCACACAATCTTTGTGTTCTCCCAGGAAAAAAGCCATTGTCAGAAGTGTCTGTGAACAGCTTTCTCCTCTCTCCCCATTGAATACATATACATGTTGAACCAAACTGAATGTGTATGTGTTACACAATCCAGAAATTGCAAAAGACATCACTTTATTGTATCATCATATTGAAGTACAACATAGTTAAAAAGAAAGGGAAATAGTCACGTTAAAAAAAGGCAAGAAGTGCAATATTAAAGAGGTTTAGGATTTGTATTGTTTTTTTTACAGAGGTGGTCATGTAGTTGCTTACCCCATGTACATCTTTCACATGCTTTTTTTTCAATTGGACTCTTCCGACCTGTTTTCATCATGTAAATAAATCACTTTGGTTAGTTTCCATCCTGTATGTAGCTCTTCCTGTTTCTTTATCCAACCGAACCCATGATGCAGTTCTCCATTCTCTGCCACAGCTCCAGCACCGCCCCTAACAACGGCCAGCTAGTTTATAGCTCCTCCCACCCAGCAAGTTACATAAACACTCACCGATAATAACTCCTGTTGCTGCGTTGACATGCCCACACAGATATCCAACCAGGAAATAAAGAGGATATAGACATGGACAAGAAATACATTACAAAATTACAGCTACCTTTATAAACAATTATGTCAAAGGTTGCTGATGCAAGCCAGAAAACTCCTCTAAGCTTAATATTGCACTTTCACTTTATAATATACATTTTTGTGCCCTTACCACTCTTGTGAACACTTTTTTTTAGCTTCTATTTACCTTTCTTTTTAACAATATTGTATTTTAATATGATGATATCATAAATTAATGTTTTTGTAATTGCTGACTTGTGTGCCATTTTTGTTGATAATATAATATACTTAGGCGCTTACTGTATATTGGTTGACTTAGTGCCTTTTTTAGGTTTATATCTTTAAAAAGTGGAAGACTAGAGGATATGTTGTTGTAGAGTGTGGAGATGGCTGCAGAAGTGAAATGCTAAAGATTAGAGATGGCCTTGCGGTTCGCCAGGTGGTCGTTTCGCAGCGAACTTTGCTCGTTCACGATTCTCCAAGCATGCGAACATATGGCGATGTTCGCATGTGCCATATTCTTTTGCATTGTTCTGAACTTTGACCCATGACACATCCATCAGGTGGGACAGGACAGCCAATTGAGACGTTTCAGCACATGGACCTACCCCCACCCTTTAACAGAACCCGATCTGGCAGCCATTTTACATTCTATGTTTTTCAAATGTAGGGAGATGTAGGGAGAGGTTACTTTGTGGAGCAGGGACAGACTGTTACGGACACCAAACACTAGCTAATAGAGCCACAAAAGTCCTGGTATAGGTGTGCTATCGATAGGTGTACTATACTGAGGGGTGTGATATACTTATAATATACCTTTTAACATAGAATGTATATTATAGTGCATTCGTATTGTGCAGCAGTTGTGTGCGGTTCTGCTGTGATACCGCAGGTATATAGAGGGACAAGCGTTATTGGAACAACTATTTGCAACGGGTGTTATATACCTGTTGCCCCAAAAGAAACAAATTGAGGGGTGCGATATGCCTGCTTCCACAAAATACTGATTAAGGGGTTTGATATACCTGCTTCTACAAAATACTGATTGAGGGGTGCAATATACCTGCTTCTACCAGATATTGATTGAGGCCAATGATAAACCTACTGCCACAAAATACTGATTAAGGGGTGCAATATACCTGCTTCCACCAAATATTGATTCAGGGGTTCTATACGCCTCTCTCCACAAAATACTGATTGAGGGGTGGGATATACCTGCTTCTACAAAATACTGATTAAGGGGTTCTATATGCCTGCTTCCGCAAAATAATGATTGAGGGGTGCGATATACCTGCTTCCACAAAATACAGATTGAGGGGTGCGATATATCTGCTTCCACCAAATATTGATTCAGGTGTTCTATATACCTTTTTCCACAAAATACTGATCGAGTGGTGCGATATACCTGATTCTACAAAATACTGATTAGGGGTTCTATGTACCTGCTTCCACAAAATACTGATTGAGGGGTGCGATATACCTGCTTCCACAAAATACTGATTAAGGGGTTTGATATACTTTCTTCTGCAAAATACAGAATGAAGTGTGCGATATACCTGCTTCCACAAAATAATGATTAAGGCGTTTGATATACCTGCTTTCACAAAATACTGATTGAGGGGTGTGATATACCTGCTTCCACCAAATATTGATTGAGGCCTGCGATACACTGGCTTCCACAAAATACTGATTGAGGGGTGCGATATACCTGCTTCCACCAAATATTGACTGAGGCCTGCGATACACTGGCTTCCACAAAATACTGATTGAGGGGTGCGATATACCTGCTTCCACCAAATATTGATTCAGGGGTTCTATATACCTGTTTCGACAAAATACTGATTGAGGGGTGCAATATACCTGCTTCCACAAAATACTGATTAAGGGGTTTAATATGCCTGCTTCCACAAAATACTGATAAAGGGGTTCAATATACCTGCTTTCACAAAATACTGATTGAGGGGTGCGATATACCTGCTTCCACTAAATATGGATTCAGGTGTTCTATATATTTGCTTCCACAAAATACTGATTGAGGGGTGCGATATACCTGCTTCCACAAAATATTGATTAAGGGGTTCTATATGCCTGCCTCCACAAAAAACTGATGGAGGGGTGCTATATACCAGCTTCCACAAAATACTGATTGAGGGGCGCGATATACCTACTTCCACAAAATACTGATTGAGGGGTGAGATATACCTGTTTCCACAAAATATTGATTAAGGGGTCTGATATACCTGCTTCCACAAAATACTGATTAAGGGGTTTGATATACCTGCTTCCACAATATACAGATTGAGGGGTGCGATATACCTGCTTCCACAAAATACTGATTAAGGGGTTTGATATACCTGCTTCCACAATATACAGATTGAGGGGTGCGATATACCTGCTTTCACAAAATACTGATTAAGGGGTTTGATATACCTGCTTCTACAAAATACTGATTGAGGGGTGCGATATACCTGCTTCCACCAAATATTGATTCAGGTGTTCTATATACCTGTTTCCACAAAATACTGATTGAGGGGTGGGATATACCTGCTTCTACAAAATACTGATTAAGAGGTTTGATATACCTGCTTCCACAAAATACTGATTGAGGGGTGTGATATACCTGCTTCCACCAAATATTGATTCAGGTGTTCTATATACCTGTTTCCACAAAATACTGATTGAGCGGTGCGATATACCTGCTTTTATAAAATACTGATTAAGGAGTTCTATATACCTGCATCCACAAAATACTTATTGAGGGGTGCCATATACCTGCTTCCACAAAATACTGATTAAGGGGTTTGATATACCTTCTTCCACAAAATATTGATTGAGGGGTTTGATATACCTGCTTCCACAATATACAGATTGAGGGGTGGGATATACCTGCCTCTATAAAATACTAATCAAGGGGTGCGATATACCTGCTTCCACCAAATATTGATTAAGGGGTCTGATATACCTGCTTCCACAAAATACAGATTGAGGGGTGCGATATACTTGCTTCCACAAAATACTGATTGAGGTGTGTGATATACCTGTTTCCACAAAATATTGATTAAGGGGTTTGATATACCTGCTTCCACAAAATACTGATTGAGGGTTCGATATACCTGCTTCCACAAAATACCGATTAAGGGGTTTGATATACCTGCTTCCACAATATGTAGATTGAGGGGTGCAATATACCTGCTTCCACAAAATACTGATTAAGGGGTTTGATATACCTGCTTCCACAAAATACTGATTGAGGGGTGTGATATACCTGCTTCCACAAAATATTGATTCAGGTGTTCTATATACCTATTTCCACAAAATACTGATTGAGGGGTGGGATATACCTGCTTCTGCAAAATACTGATTAAGGGGTTTGATATACCTGCTTCCACAATATGTAGATTGAGGGGTGCAATATGCCTGCTTCCACAAAATACTGATTAAGGGGTTTGATATACCTGCTTCCACAAAATACTGATTGAGGGGTGTGATATACCTGCTTCCACCAAATATTGATTCAGGTGTTCTATATACCTATTTCCACAAAATACTGATTGAGGGGTGGGATATACCTGCTTCTGCAAAATACTGATTAAGGGGTTTGGTATACCTGCTTCCACAAAATACTGATTGAGGGGTGTGATATACCTGCTTCCACCAAATATTGATTCAGGGGTTCTTTATACCTGTTTCCACAAAATATTGATTGAGGGGTGCGATATACCTGCTTCCACCAAATATTGATTCAGGTGTTCTATATACCTGTTTCCACCAAATACTGATTGAGGCCTGTGATATACCTGCTTCCACAAATACTGCTCTTCTCTAGGGACTTTGGCACAGGGTCATTTTGAAAATGACAAGCAGAGAAGAAGCAGGCCTTTCTGCAGGGGTGGTAGGGGTCGGGCAGGTGCACCAGGCGAGTAAGAAGTTAGAGAAGTTGCGTGCGATTACATTAAAGGATGCAGCAGACTTATTTGAGTGGCTCACTTAGTCTTCCGCTTCTGCACCCTCCTCATCCTCTGTATCTGCACCCTCATCACTCTCTGCTGTGTGCACCCCAAAGACACCACCACCACCATAGCCCCTCCACTTGAGTCAGAGGAATTATTTTTCCATCCATTCCCAGACCTTACTGATGTGCAACCATTCTTGGCATCGAATGAGGAAGCAGGTATCAACAGCCGCCACCCAGCGGTCTGACGACAGTACCCAGATCAGCCCAAGGAGGGTGGTCCCTGCTGTTGCTGCCTACTCCGGTATCTCTAATGTCAGTGGTGGTGAAGGTGACGATGAATAAGTGTTGATGGACATCACGTGGGTGCCCACAAGAGAGTAAGAGGAGGGGAGTTCAGAGGGAGAGACGGAGCAGTAGATAATGAGGAGAAGCAGGCAGAACTCGCAGTGCACAGGAGGCAAAAAGCAGACTGCAAATGTATCTGGAGTGAGCCATCCACCATGCACGGTCACATCTTGCGCTCCCAGAATGCCGGCACATGGCTCTGCAGTGTGGGCTTTTTTTAACGTGTCAGCTGCTGACAATAGTGTTGCCGATGGCAGCCTGTGCTGTCAATGCATAAGTCGCGGTAAGCCCAACACTCACCTAGGGATGCCTCAAGAAGGCACCTGGCCTCCCATCACCGAGCCCAGTGGGAGCAACGCCGTCAGAGCCCACAAAGCCACACTCCCGGCGTTCCATGTCCTGCCTCTTCTCCTTCTCCTCTCTCCTCCCATTTGTCCTCCACTCCACCTGGCAGAAGACAGGCTTCCGTGGCCCAAATGTTCGAGCGTAAAAAGTTGATGACACCGGATAACCCTCTTGCCCAACGGCTTACCGCAGCCCGCCAGCCCGCCAACTACTGCCATATAAACTGGTGGACTCTGAGGCCTTTAGAAAATTTGTGGCCATTGGCACACTGTGCCAATGGAAGGTCCCCAGAAGGGCATCCCAGAGCTATATGATCACATTCAGTGGCAATTGAATATATCTCTGGCACACAGTGTCAGTGCCAAGATACATCTGACCACAGACACGTGGTCTAGCAAACATGGGCAGGGAAGGTACATAACTTTTACTGCCCACTGGTTGAACCTTCTGACGGCCGTCAAGCATGTAGCCCGTGGCACCCGTGTGGATTTGGCGTTACCTCCACGGATTGCATGCAGGCCTGCCTCTTCTTCTCCTCCTACTCCATCCTCGGTTTTCTCCTCAGCTGACCTTTTCCACTGCTACCGCCTCTTCCGCTGCACCCCCCAAGCTCCCCATAACCTATTCAACGTGCCAGGTGAGACGTTGCCATGTTGTGCTGCGTCTGTTGTGCCTGGAAGCCAAGAGCCACACTGGTCCTGCACTGCTTTCAGCTCTGCGGTCACAGTTGGTAAAGTGGTGTGCGACAACTGCTGAGCGCGCTAAAATAGGGCAAAATGACACACGTACCATGCATGGCACACATCCTGAACTTAGTCATGCAGCGATTCGTTGCCAAATACCCCGGGGTCCAGGACGTCTTGCGGCAGGCCAGGAAAATCTCTGGCCATTTTAGAAGATCTTACATGGCCATATCTCGCCTTGCTTACATTCAGCGGCAACACCACCTTCCCATCAGATGTTTGATTTGTGACAGCCCGATGCGCTAGAACTTCACCTTTTATATGCTTGTTAGGCTGCTCCTGCAGCAACGTGCCGTTAATGACTACCTGTATGAACTCTGCAGCAGGTTCTGGTGAGCTTGGCTTCTTTTCACCATTGCTCATGCGCGACGCATGCAGACTTCTGCGGCCATTTGATGAGATTACCAAACTGGTCAGTCACAGCCTTACGCCTTCTTTCTGGAGCGTGCATTGCATTGTGTCATTGATTAAGCCGTCAAGGAGCTGGAAGATGAGGAAGTCGCAATGCTGAATGAATTCCCAGGGGTGGCTACGCCATCTGAGACATGTCAGCAGAAGTCTGAAGAGAAGTCAGAGGAGGATGGTGGCTGGGGGAGGAGGAGCAAGAAGAGCAGGCTTTGAGGGGGACTTTAAAGTTTTTGGGTATCCCTGGTGTTGTCTGTGGCTGGGGGGAGGAGACCGAGGACGACATACTCCTGGGCGATAAGCAGGAGCCAGGGTGCTCCACCGCTTCCAATTTAGTGCAAATGGGGGCCTTCATGCTCCAGTGTTTAAAGAGGGACCCCCGTATAAAAAGCATAAAGGGCAACTGGGTGGCAACGTACTTAGACCCTTAGTACAAACACAAAATGGCTGACATGTTACCAGCATCACAGAGGGCTGTCAGAATGCAGCATTTCCAGGCCTTGCTGCGAGAAATGCCGCATTCTGCTGTTGCGGGCGCTGGCAGAGGAATTTTCACCCACAGCGAAACAAGTACGGGTACCAATCCTACCACGGCTGCAAGAATAGGGCGGTTTGAAGATGTGTTGGTCCCTCCGGATCCAGCCTCAGGGAACGCCTACATCAGGTTAACGGCTGATGTGGACGTTCTGAGAAGCGAGGAACCCCTGGACTACTTGGTGTGCAGGCTTGACCTGTGGCCAGAGCTGGCACAACTTGCCATGGAACTCTTGACTTGCCCCTCGTTGAGTGTCCTGTCCGAAAGGACGTTTAGCGCAGCAGTGGGGATCGTGACCGATAAGCGCACTTGCCTAGCTCACGACAGTGTGGACTACCTCACATTTCTAAAAATGAATGAGGCATGGATTTTGGAGGAATTCAACACCTGCGACGATCACGTGTAATTTCCTCATGCCAGCCCACACATATCCACCACCACACAGAATAAAGAATGGTTCTTGTCTTATGTATATACTGCAGCATAAAAGGCATTTTCTGTACAGTGAATGCGTAATTTTTGGGGCCTGTACTCCACTGGCCTACAGTAAAATTGTTATCCACTGACTGCCTAATATACCTCCAGCCACATAATCACTTGTTCTTTTCTGTCCGGTGAATGCCTAATGTTTGGGGCCTGTACTCCACTGGCCTACAGTAAAATTGTTATCCACTGACCATCTAATATACCTCTAGCCACATAATCACTTTTTCTTTTCTGTCCGGTGAATGCATCATTTTTGGGGCCTGTACTCCACTAGCCTACAGTTAAATTGTCATCCACTGATCGCCTAATATATCACCAGCCACATAATCACTTGTTCTTTTCTGTCAGGTGAATGCATAATTTTTGGGGCCTGTACTCCACTGGCCTACAGTAAAGTTGTTATTCAGTGAACGCCTAATGTACCTCCAGCTACATAATCACGTGTTCTTTTCTGTCCAGTGAATGCCTAATGTTTGGGGCCTGTACTCCACTGGCCAGGGGCGTAGCTATAGGGGGTGCAGAGGTAGCAGTCGCTACCGGGCCCAGGAGCCTGAGGGGGCCCAAAGACCCTTGTGCTGCAGTATAGCAAATGCATACTGGTCAAGTTGCCAGCTGGAGGGAAAGGGTTAGGTCAGGAATTTGGCATGGTGGGGAGGGAGGTGCCGTTTAAATTTTTGCCTCAGGCAGCATGAAGGCTATGTGCTTCCCTGCCCCTGGCCACAAAGCACTGAGGGAAGGGGGGCCCAAGCTGAACTCTTGCACCGGGGCCCACGAGCTTTTAGCTACGCCCCTGCCACTGGCCTACAGTAAAATTGTTATTCACTGACCGCCTAATATACCTCCAGCCACATAATCACTTGTTCTTTTCTGTCAGGCCAGTGTCTAATTTTTGGGGCCTGTACTCCACTGGCCTACAGTAAAATTGTTATTCAGTGACCGACTAATGTACCTCCAGCCACATAATCGCTTGTTCTTTTCTGTCAGGTGAATGCCTAATTTTTGGGGCTTGTACTGGCCTACAGTAAAATTGTTATCCACTAACCGCCTAATATACCTCCAGCCACATAATCATTTGTTCTTTTCTGTCCAGTGAATGCCTAATGTTTGGGGCCTGTACTCCACTGGCCTGCAGTAAAATTGTTATCCACTTACCACCTAATATACCTCCAGCCACATAATCACTTGTTCTTTTCTGTCAAGTGAATCAGGGCCGTCTTTAACGCAGGGCAAAAGGGGCAGCTGCCCCGGGCCCAGTTTCTCCTGGGGGGTCCAAAGCAGCTGCCTCTTGAGCCCCTCTGGCCACTGCCCCATAAGATGCACTTTCCCCCCCCCCCCCAAAGCAAATTATGGGGCGAATACTAAGGAGCGCTTCCATTATGGAAGCGCTCATAAGTACCAGAGGACCAGGAAGCGATGAAAGCACTGTACTCACTGCCTCCGCTGTCGGCTGTGAAGGCTGAGCACAGCATGAGGGCCCTCTGTGTCCTCACGCTGTGCACGCCATTTCATAGAGCATAGCCGACAGCAGGAGGAAGAAGATCATGGGCGGTGAGGAGCGGCGGCGTCCAAGAGCAGGTGAGGTAAGTGATTTTGTTTTTTTAGTAAATATCAGAAATATAATTGTACAGTTTTGTAATATGGATAGAGGTGCTCTATCATCGGCACACCCAGAAGCCATTTAGTGGATGAAAGTGGATAAATAGATGTATGAAGGCACACTCACATTTGGTGTTGCACGGAATAAAAATAGATGTAAACCGATTGTAAAAATATATATATAGGGGCACAGAGATAGACAATGTATTGTAAAAGGATAAACTTTTATTTAACGATAGTAATACTAAAATACCTTTGGATCAAAAATATTATAAATAAAATATAATATACAGTCAGGTCCATAAATATTGGGACAACAACAACCAATTATAACATTTTTGGCTCTATACACCACCACAATAGATTTAAAATGAAACAAACTAGATGTTCTTTAACTGCAGACTGTCAGCTTTCATTTGAGGGCATTTACATCCAAATCAGGTAAACGGTGTAGAAATTACAACAGTTTACATATGTGCCTCCCACTTGTTAAGGAACCAAATGTAATGGGACAATTGGCTTCTCAGCTGTTCCATGGCCAGGTGTGTGTTATTCCCTCATTATCCCAATTACAATGAGCAGATAAAAGGTCCAGAGTTCATTTCAAGTGTGCTATTTGCATTTGGAATCTGTTGCTGTCAACTCTCAAGATGAGATCCAAAGAGCTGTCACTATCAGTGAAGCAAGCCATCATTAGGGTGAAAAAACAAAACAAACCCATCAGAGAGATAGCAGAAACATTAGGCGTGGCCAAAACAACTGTTTGGAACATTCTTAAAAAGAAGGAACGCTCCGGTGAGCTCAGCAACACCAAAAGACCCGGAAGACCACGGAAAACAACTGTGGTGGATGACCGAAGAATTCTTTCCCTGGTGAAGAAAACACACTTCACAACAGTTGGCCAGATCAAGAACACTCTCCAGGAGGTAGGTGTATGTGTGTCAAAGTCAACAATCAAGAGAAGACTTCACCAGAGTGAATACAGAGGGTTCACCACAAGATGTAAACCATTGGTGAGCCTCAAAAACAGGAAGGCCCGATTAGAGTTTGCCAAACGACATCTAAAAAATCCTTCTTAGTTCTGGAACAATATCCTATGGACAGATGAGCCCAAGATCAACTTGTACCAGACTGATGGGAAGAGAAGAGTATGGAGAAGGAAAGGAACTGCTCAGGATCCTAAGCATACCACCTCATCAGTGAAGCATGGTGGTGGTAGTGTCATGGTGTGGGCATGTATGGCTGCCAATGGAACTGGTTCTCTTGTATTTATTGATGATGTGACTGCTGACAAAAGCAGCAGGATGAATTCTGAAGTGTTTCGGGCAATATTATCTGCTCATATTCACTGCTCATATTCAGCCAAATGCTTTAGAACTCATTGGACGGCACTTCACAGTGCAGATGGACAATGACCCAAAGCATACTACAAAAGCAAGCAAATAGTTTTTTTAATGGAAAGAAGTGGAATGTTATCCAATGGCCAAGTAAATCACCTGACCTGAATCAAATTGAGCATGCACTTCACTTGCTGAAGACAAAACTGAAGGGAAAATGCCCCAAGAACAAGCAGGAACTGAAGACAGTTGCAGTAGAGGCCTGGCAGAGCATCACCAGGGATGAAACCCAGCGTCTGGTGATGTCTATGCGTTCCACACTTCAGGCTGTAATTGACTGCAAAGGATTTGCAACCAAGTATTAAAAAGTGAAAGTTTGATTTATGATTATTATTCTGTCCCATTACTTTTGGTTCCTTAACAAGTGGGAGGCACATATGCAAACTGTTGTAATTCCTACACCGTTCACCTGATTTGGATGTAAATACCCTCAAATTAAAGCTGACAGTCTGCAGTTAAAGCACATATTGTTCATTTCATTTCAAATCCATTGTGGTGATGTATATAGCCAAAATTGTTAGAATTCTGTCGCTGTCCCAATATTTATGGACCTGACTGTACAATTAAAAGAATGCAATTAAGATATGGAGGGCCCTCCTTTGATTGTATGCAGCATGTGTATATGCACTGGATGCTATACCATGGATGCTATGTACAAGCTATATGCCTGGTGCCAGCTCATTACATGAAAGTGCTGGGTGCAAGCTGAGTACACAAAGGTATATTTCACGCTGAGTACACAGGATTGTTCAATATTGCATATATCAATACATCAAATACTGGATATGAGCTGAGTACATAAAGTGCCAGGTGCTTGCTAAATCCATAAAAGTGTTAAGTGCAAGCTGGATACAAGCTGAATACACAAAAGTTGAGTGCATGCCGAGTACACAAAAATTGATGCTTCAATATTTGATGGTTACGGTTTGAATTTTACGGTTTGATGCACGTAGGATATGCTAGAGTTAGTATTTTAGTGCTTAGTCACTGAGTTGGTAGTTCAGTACTTAGTTACTGTGCATGTCAGGCTATGTTTCTCTCAAATGTTCATGCTGTAGGAGTATACAGTTGGAGTGTACAGGAATTCTTAAGATCATTGATACTTAAAACATTATATTGTATCACAATTGGGGTTTCAGTACTTTACCACTCCACGCCGCTTTAATCGTCCGGATTGCCCTGCAAAGACCTATGCCGCGTCCCACGTGGTCAGTCGCCCCTCCGCGTGGCGTCCCATGTGACAGAGGCGAGGCGTTATGTCACTCACTAAAAGAGTCGTGATTCGTCCTTAGTTCCAGGCTGTGGGAAATGCGGCAATTTGTTAAATCGAGCAATTTGTTGATAGTCCAGCGATAGATTATAAATCTGTCCAGTGATCTTGACTTGTATATTCCTCACTGTTTCTTCAACTGTATACTCCTACAGCATGAACATTTGAGAGAAGCATAGCCTGACACGCACAGTGACTAAGTACTGAACTACCAACTCAGTGACTAAGCACTAAAGTACTAACTCTAGCGTATCCTGCGTGCACTTTACTTTGGAGTATTCAGCGTGCATCCAACTGTAAATATCAAACTGTAACGATCAAATATTGAAACATCAATTTTTGTGTACTCAGCATGCACTCAACTTTTGTGTATTCAGCTTGTATCCAACTTGCACTCAACACTTTTATGGATTTAGCAAGCACCTGGCACTTTATGTACTCAGCTCATATACAGTATTTGATGTATTGATATATGCAATATTGAATTATTACCTCCTGTCAGCTGGCACCAGGCACTTTATGCATATAGCTTGTACATAGCATCCAAGGTATAGCATCCAGTGCATATACACATGCTCCATTTAAAACGGTGATCGCGCTGCCTTCCACGGACTCCAGCCTCTAAGTGTAGAAAGGGATGGTAACAGCTCTTTTCCTGCAGCCGCAACTCAGAACTCCAACAAAAAGAAGATCTCCACCACGGTTATTCCTTCTGCGGAATATCCGGGGCACATAGTGAAGCTCCACCAATTTATGTATTACTATAATTTTTCTTTTATTATGCTCACAAGGAAAATAAAATAACAGGCATCAAATACAAATGTCTGCAAAAGTCTGCAACACCGCCCGACCCGGGTTTCGCCAAACAAGCTTTGTCAGGGGCACATACTCCACCCTTCCTTGGGCGTCTTCTTATACAGATAAAAACAAGAAAAAAAACGGGAGGCACACCCCTTCCTCCTTGCCTCTAGTTTCATTTAAAAAAAACTATTTTCCACATATTTTATTTAAAGTTTTCTCATACGTACAAAAATATACAATATGTAGTAAAATATAAAAACTAGAAAAATATATATAAATATCCTACATAAAACTTCACATATCCTTCATATATCGCAATCCGTAATGGACCTCTAAAATTCTTCCATTTGTTTAATCCAGTACCTATCACCATATATAG
Source organism: Bufo gargarizans (assembly GCF_014858855.1). Taxonomy (NCBI): domain Eukaryota; kingdom Metazoa; phylum Chordata; class Amphibia; order Anura; family Bufonidae; genus Bufo; species Bufo gargarizans. The sequence continues at coordinate 159,890,609 of NC_058085.1, read as the reverse complement.
AGACACAGTTTTTCCACTATCCTATCTAAACCAGAGAAAGTTTTTTCGTATACTTAAAACCACACAGTACATACAATACTACTTCCTCCCTTTCTATTCAATGAGACAGGGTTTCAGATCAAAGTCCACATTTAAACCGCTGGGCTGCAGAGAATTTATCCTATATATCCACTCCACCTCCCTTTGGTTTACATTTGCTACTGGTTCCCCCCCTCGCCAGTTAGTTGTCACCTTCTCCAAACCAGCAAACCAGAGTCAGTTTGGATCCTTCCCATGACACCTCTTAAAGTGCATTGGAACACTGTGCGTTTCCATGCCCTTTTTTATATTGTTGATATGTTCCTGTATTCGTGTTTTTAATTTTTGTAAGGTACTTCCAACATACATGGAACCGCACGGACACCTCAACAGGTAAATGACCCCCATTTGCTCAAAACTTATTTCTCCTTTGATGTTATATTCTACCCCATTTTTGCAACAATTTTCTGTATACTTCTCTGTTTTTTGTCATATTTGGTGCGGTTCAGGGGCGTAGCTAAAGACTCATGGGCCCTGGTGCAAGAGTTCAGCTTGGGCCACCTTTCCCTCAATGCTTTGTGGCCAGGGACAGGGAAGCACATGGTCTTCATGCTCCCTGAGGCAAAAATTTAAATGACACCCCCGAATGCCAAATTTTTTACCTAACCCCTTCCCTAAAGCCAGAGGTGTAACTTTACCAGCATAAACTTTCTATAATACTGGTGTCTTCTTATGCACCACAAGGGTCTTTGGGCCCCCTCAGGCTCCTAGGCCCGGTAGCGACTGCTACCTCTGCACCCCCTATAGCTACGCCCCTGGTGCGGTTCCTCCATGTGAACTGATTCTTTTCTTCTTTTTTATTTTTTATGGGGATATGGCTATGAACCAAAGTGTCATGTAAATTTGGGGCTTTTCTATACAGAATCTCCGGTTTTCCCGGAATGACATCCCCCCAATTTTTTCTTATTATATTCTTACCGGGACCCGTGATGGCATTGAACTGCGTAAAAAGAGGTCCATTACGGATTGCGATATATGAAGGATATGTGAAGTTTTATGTGGGATATTTATATATATTTTTCTAGTTTTAATATTTTACTACATATTGTAAAAATATGTGGAAAAGAGTTTTTTTAAATGAAACTAGAGGCAAGGAGGGAGGGGTTTACTTCCCGTTTTTTTTATCTGTATAAGAAGACGCCCAAGGAAGGGTGGAGTATGCGCCCCTGACGAAGATTGTTTTTGTCGAAACCCGGGTCGGGCAGTGTTGCAGACATTTGTATTTGATGTAAAAGAAAAAATGTATACGTAAATTGGTGGAGCCTCACTATGTGCCCCGAAACCTTTTAATCCTCAGAAGGAATATCCGTGGTGGAGATCTTCTTTTTGTCGGAGTTCTGTGTTGCGGCTTCAGGAAAAGAGCTGTTACCATCCCTTTCTACACTTAGAGCATGGATGTCAAACTCATGTCCCTCCAGATGTTGCAAAACTACAACTCCCATCATTCCCTGATAGCTGTAGTATGCCCAGGCATGATGGGAGTTGTAGTTTTGCAACAGCTGAAGGGCCACAAGTTTGACATCCCTGACTTAGAGGCTGGAGTCTATGGAAGGCAGCGCAATCACCTTTTAAATGGATTGTGTATCTTTGTGAAATTAACCCACTTTGCACGGTTGATCCGGGAGGTGAAAACCACCTGGGATATAATAGCTCTTGAGAAGTACCTCATGGAGGAGAAAATTCCTGAGGGTTTAAGATGACAATTGCCGTTGAGTTTAGATGAAAAAGGAGAACTTGATGAGTGGGAATTATTTTTTTTGTATATAATCTTTATTGAAATTTCTGGTTATTATGTCACAAAATCAAAGAGACTTAACAGGCATGATGCGTGTGACATTTGGAACATTGCTATTCAGGTATATAAATGCACAGAACAGTGGTATAGTGAATACCATAAGTACATTACAGTAATATATACATGTTCAAGGTGTTAATAAATCCTAGTTCTACATCCAAAGCAAACTGAATCACCGTAACCTTATATGTCTCTCCATACAACAAATTGTAATAGCCAGTAAACCTCAATCTACTAGTAGTCTCCCCAAGGTCCCTGCAGTTTTTCCTCTTTAAATACCATTCCGAAGATAGAAAAGGTTTCATTACGTCTCTCAGTTCTGCGTCTGAATATACTACTTGTATAAATCCTTCCCACCTCTTGAAAAATTAATTAATGCATTTGCCCCTATGGGTATCCGCTTCTACTTTTTCCATGTCAAAGCACTTTTTAATGTGTTGAAATACCTCATTTGCTGAGGGCACATGTGATTGGAGGCAATTATTAAATAGGCATCGTTTGGCCGCCAGGATACTTATGTAAACAATTGGATGTATGTGTCTATGTTCCGGGAGGGGGGGCATGAAACAGAATAAGTTCAGGAGTATTAGAAATGGACGTTTTTAAATACTTTTTTATTTGGCTTTTTATTCATTTCCAGAATTTCGTTGTTTCCGGGCAGGACCAAATCCCATGAACCATGTCAGATCTATCAAGATGACATTTTGGGCAACAAGTTATTCGCTTTTGATTCTGGGCTTGAGAGGAGAATTGGAAGCCGTTTATTGCTTTATGCAACATTCGGAATTTCGTTTCTCTCCGACCCTCATTAAATACACCCTCTCCCAGCCCTGCAATGTTGTTTGTTGCACCTCGATATTAGGAAAGTCCCTTTTCCAAAGGGAGAAGAGAGTTTCCGCAAGAGGTTTTTGTTTAGCTTTTCTAATCTCCTGATAAAGCTCAGATAATTTTTTGGTGTTACCTTGCCCTAGCACGTGGTCAAATCAGTTTAAAGATAATGTCGCTTTTGGGTCTCGGATTCTATTATACAGGAAACTCCTGAGCTGAAAGTAGGCGAATATGTGTTGTGAGCGATTTAAATGGTATTTTTCCTGCAATTCAGTATAGGAGTAATAACGGTGCTCCTGCGTGTTCCATAAATCTAGAACATTTGTAATGCCCGTCGTCTTCCATAGGTTGAAGTGTTTGAGTTCCACCCCTGCTGGAAATTCCGGATGACCCAATAAGGGCATGTGTTTAGATAATATAAAGTGAAGTTTAAATATTTTACGGGATTCTTTCCATGCTGCTATGGTATCTTTTATCAGTAGGCTCGATTTTATCAAGGGGGGTTGGGCTGAATATTTGGTATGTAGGAGGGCTTTCAGACTCCAAGGGTACACTAATTGTGATTCCAGGGCTCCGTTGGTGTAAAAATTGGTGTCAAATAGCCAATCAATACAGTGTCTCATAAGACTTGCTAGATTATATAAATGGAGGTTTGGTAGTGATAGACCTCCTTTAAGTTTGGGGAGTTGGAGTTTCATTAGTGCTATTCTGGATCTTTTACCTGATCATAGAAACGATCTGAATGGCCTTTCTAGTATCTTGACATCTGAGTGTTTGAGGAGGAGCGGGATCGTTTGCATGAGGTACAGAAGTTTCGGAATGGCAATCATTTTTAAAAGTTGGCCTTTTCCCCCTAAGGAAAGGGGAAGATTCATCCATCTCTCTATATCTAAGAGGATTTTTTTAATAAGAGGCAGATAATTTAGTTGATACAGCGATTTTGGTCTTCTTCCAATGTGTATGCCTAAATATTTTATGGAGATAGGGGCTATTTGGATAGGCACGTGGAGCCGATGAGGATCCTGCATGCGTGAATGGTTTCTTAGGAATAAGATTTCTGACTTAGTAGCATTTACTTGTAGCCTGACACTGCGCCAAAGTCCTCTAAAAGTTGAAAAATATTAATCAAGTCCCTCTCTGGGTTTTCTAGGAAGATCAGCAAGTCATCGGCGAAAAGTGTGTCTTTAATAGAAATTTTGCCTATTTTAATACCTTTAACTTGATTACTGATGGTTAGTTTACGTGATAAAGGTTCTATCGCTAGGTTGAACAATAGTGGGGAAAGCGTGCACCACTGTCTAGTCCATTTATAAAGACTGAATGGTGTTGAGAGATATCCTGGAGTGTAGACCTTCTTATATAAGGTTGTGATATATTTGCGAATAGGGCCGACGAAGCCCATGTGATCTAATACGGCTCCCAGCCACCCCTAGCTCACATTATTGAACGCTTTTTCAGCATCTATAGTTATTATGGCCGGGGATGGGTGAGCCGTGGCATGTAATTTCACCTCAGCTAAAATCTTCAATACCTTTCACAAGTTAGTCACCGCAGATCTCCCCTGCACAAACCTCACTTGAGCCAAAGAGAACAATGAAGGCAGGATGAGCGCTAATCTGTCAGCTAGGATTTTCGAGGCAATCTTCAAGTCCACATTAATTAGTGATATTGGGCGGTATGACGTTGCTGATGTGAGATCTCTACCTGGTTTCGGTAAAACTTTTATGTGGGCTGTGTTCGTTTGTGGTGGGATATCTGAGCCCCTCATGTAGCCAGTAAAGATTTGAGATAGCGTTGGAGCAATGTCATGAGACAAAATGCTGAAAAAATTCCCCAGTGTACCTGTCTGGGCCAGGAGCCTTCCCAAGCGATAAGTTTTTAATGGTGTGAATGACCTCGAGTGGGACATTTTAATGAATGAATGTAGTATGAAAGTTTTAAGGTTTATTATTGAAAAAAGAAAAAAGAAATTACGGCATATTAATGAGAATATAGAGAAACTTAGACTGTCTTTGGAGCCCTATAGAAATCACAGAACCTATGGGGGGTTTTCTAAAAGGTTCCAAGACAATATGGTCAAAGTAGAAAAAGAGGTGAAAGAGAAAAAGCACAAAAAAATATGTCAAAGTGTATGAGGATTACAGTATGGACAAAGTATATAAATGGAAAGAAAAAAAGGTTGAAAGCCAAACTAGTGATAAAGGAAAGAGAAGTGACGAGGATGCAGCCTTACCCAAACAGGGAGATTACACAGTGAATAGGGAAGATACAGGGTTGCAAGTGAGGAATCCAATGAATGGTCAGGTGCGTCATCAGCACCAAAGGAATACACTGTATAGATCCTAATATGGTGGATACCATAGGGGGGACTATTATGGAACCGATTATTACCCAAGAAATTGCAATCTAAGATATTACAATGGACAATATAGGTATTATAGGAATGGGTATAGAAATCACCAGTACAATGAGAACTACTACTATGGGGCTAACTATCATGAACAGCAGAGAAAAGAAAAAGTGGAATTTAAGGAGGGACAAATACATGGATCAATAGGGAATGTACAGCAGAATTTTCTACACCAGATGATAAAGGGGATACAAAGGGATGTGGAAAAAGAAGGGGAAAATGCAATTAAAAAAACAGCTACCCCACTGAACAGAAATCTAAGAGAGGAAAAAGAGGAGGCAGGAAAACTCAGTCCAAAATCGAAGAGAAGCAGGGAAACATAAAGGGAATATATAACTTGAGTTCCTATCAATTTACAGAAATGGAACAAGCTGTTTTGGGGAAGGGACTCAGGTTTGCTCCCGAATAAATTTGGTATATTTTTTAGATATACACAAGTATGTCTGAAAACTCAATATGGCCAAATATGCGATTAATAAACAAAAGACCTGCCTGAACCTACAACAACCAATATCTGTATCTGAATCTGATGGAATTATCATACGAATCTCAAATAAATAAATAAAAATTCCCGGTAAACAAAGAGAATGATTGTATAGAAGCATTCGGAAGAGGACTTTCAAAGGGGTTGGAGAAGATGAATGAAAGACCTATAAAACATAATTTAACCCTAGAGGAGAAAAAAGCCCTGGAAAGTATTGAAAAGAATTCTGAGATAATTATAAAACCTGCTGATAAGGGAGGGGGTGTAGTGGTGCTAGACAAGGAGCAGTATAACAAGGAAATGATGATACCGAGACACATATAGGGTATTTAAAAAAGATCCCACTTATGAATTGAAGCTAAAGCTTGAAAAATTGCTACAGGAAGGTTTTAGAAATGGCATAATAAACAAAAGAGAATTTTAGTATTTTAAGATTAGGTATCCAATAATCCCAGTTATCTATCAGCTGCCCAAAATACATATAAGTCTGTGTAGTCCACCGGGGAGACCTATTGTCTCTGGAATAGGGTCTCTCACCAGCCGGCTGACGGAATACATAGATTTTTATTTGCAGAATTATGCAAGGCCATCCCTATCCTATTTGAAAGACACTGGTAGTGTCCTTGATATCATAAAAACCTATGGTCCTGTATCCGAAAAGACTTGGCTGGCTACAGCTGATGTCTCTTCATTGTATGCTAGCATGCCGAAGCAACTGGGCATCCAAGCGGTAAAGGAACAACTGGGGAGTGATCCAGACATGTCTGATGAACAAGGTCTTAGTAATAATTACTTTTGGTTTTATGGAGTCTTTTACCTGAAGGAGGTTGGGTCGGCGATGGGGGCGAAATTCACCCCCCAGTTTCGCAAATATTTTTATGTCTGTATGGGAGAAGGAAAGGATAAATCCCTTATTACAGCAAGAACATCAAGGAGGGAAACGTACCTTATGGAAAAGCTGCATTGATTGTTTGATGATATGGGAGGGGGAGGAGCAAGGGCTGAGGAATTGTATTGATGGTTTGAATAGGAACACTTGGAATTTGACTTTCAGTAGCGAGATTAGCCCAGTGGAAATTAATTTTTTGGACCTCACAATATCAGTGGATGGGAGTAATTTGAGAACGAATACTTTTTTAAACCTACTGATGTGAATGGGTACATAGGTACAACCAGCTGTCACTATGGACCCTGGTTGGAAAATATGCCCGAAAGGACAGTTAAAGAGGGTATATAGAAACTGCACAGACAAAAATGATTTTGAGGAACAAAGTCAGATTACTAAAGAGTGGTTTGAAGAAAAAGGATATAATAAGGAGAAATTACAAAAAATACATGAAGAGATAGTAGATGGAGGGGATAATAAGGGCAATAAGAAAAGAAGAGGAGAAGAAAAAGATTTTAGGTTCACTAAATAGAAGACGCCCAAGGAAGGGTGGATTATGCGCCCCTGACGAAGCTTGTTTGGCAGGCGGTGTTGCAGACTTTTGCAGACATTTATATTCGTTGACTGCTAATTTTTCCCCCTTGTGAGTATAATAAAAGAAAAATTAATACTTAAATTGGTGGAGCTACACTATGTGCCCTGAAACCTTTTAATCCGCAGAAGAATATTTTTTTACAATCGGTTTACATCTATTTTTATTCCGCGCAACACCAAATGTGAGTGTGCCTTCATACATTTATCTAGTTTTTTTTTTGTGATCTGAGGCTGGGTGATGCTGCATTATGGCTGGGTGCTGCTTCTGCATTATGGCTTGGGGCTGCATTATGGCTTGGGTCTGATTATATATGGCTGGGGCTGATTATATATGCCTGGGGCTGATTATATATGCCTGGGGGCTGCATTATGGCTGGGGGCTGATTACATATGGCTGGGGGCTGATTACATATGGCTGGGGCTGATTACATATGGCTGGGAGCTTATTACATATGGCTGGGGGCTGATTACATATAGCTGGGGCTGATTACATATGGCTGGGGGCTGATTACATATGGCTGGGGACTGATCACATATGGCTGGGGGCTGATCACATATGGCTGGGGGCTGATCACATATGGCTGGGGCTGATCACATATAGCTGGGGCTGATTACATATGGCTGGGGGCTGATTACATATGGCTGGGACTGATCACATATGGCTGGGGGCTGATCACATATGGCTGGGGCTGATCACATATGGCTGGGGGCTGATCACATATAGCTGGGGGCTGATCACATATGGCTGGGGGCTGATATGAAGCATGTACGACTGATATTAGGCATGGGGGTCTCATCTGAGGTCTGATTTAGCGTCTTCTTTATATTGGGCTCTGATCTGAAGTCTGATCTGAGGTCTTATTAACATTGGGGATCTGATTGGGGCTGTGATCTGAAGTCTGATTGATATTGGGGGTCTGATTGGTGGTCTGACCTGATGCGTAATGAAAAATATTTTTTTCTTATTTTCCTCATCTAAAACCTAGTGCAGTGATGGCGAACCTTTTAAAGACCGAGTGCCCAAACTGCAACCCAAAACTCACTTATTTATCGCGAAGTGCCAACATGGCCATTTACCCTGAATACTAATATAACATTTCTTTCATGTACTTTATCATTTATCTATAATAGCCTGCCTACATTTAGTGAGCTGTCTGCAGGGCCGGACTGGGACCAAAAATAGGCCCGGGCATTTTTGACTGAGCAGCCCAATCACATGACCCCCAACAGGCCCCACCCCCTTGCAGTCTAGGGGCGGAGCCAAACCCAGAAGCACAATTGAGGCGCAGGGCCAGCCACCAGTAAGATAGGAAGGCTTCAGCCAACACACAAGCTTTGCAACAACCAACATACAGATCTTGCAACAATATAGGAAGCTACAGAAAAGTCTTATAATATCCTCAGTGGATCTCAACCTCCCCATCCTCCACACCCTGTACAGGTCAGTGCCCCCGAAATTGCACTCAGAGTTCTCCAGCAACTCTGGCAAATACCACCTATTCCGTACAGGGTGGGTTTACATCTGCGTTATGCCATTCCGTTATAGGTTCCGTTTCAAACAGAATATAACGGAATGGCCAGATGGAATGCAAAACGGAAACCTTTAAGGGTCCATTTACACGTCCGTTGTTTCTTTCCTGATCTGTTCCGTTTTTTGCGGAACAGATCTGGACCAGTTCTGTACCCATTCATTTTCAATGGGTCCTGAAAAAAAATCAGACATTGAGCTGTCCGATTTTTTTCAGGACCCATTGAAAATGAATGGGTCCCTATCTGTTCCGCAAAAAATGGAACAGATCAGGAAAGAAACAACGGACGTGTGAATGGACCCTAAGAGACATTCCGTTTTGCTCTGTCCTAATAGAAGTTTATGAGAAAGCATAACGGATCAGTCTGGGTCCCCTTATGCAAGACGGAAAACAAAGTCCTGTCGACAGGACTTTGTTTTCCGTCTTGCATAACAGGAACCAGATGGATCCGTTTTGACTCCCATAGACTTTTAAGAGGACGGAGAGTAAACGGAAAGCCTCTTGCAGAGTCTGCACTGTACGAGAGAGAGATAGCAGTGGCTGTGAAGGGAAAAGTTCCAGAGCACAATGACAGCCCCAGATCCTTTCTGCTGCCTGGCCAACCGTATGCTGCCACAGCGCCAGCCCAGCCTGCAGGACATCAGAGGGGCCTGGGGTCCACATTATAGCACCACTACATTTACTTATTATCAAAAAGCATCATACATAACCAAGCAAAAGCCAGAATATAATAAAAGACAAAAACATTAAACTACATTTATGATAAAACAATTTACTTACAAAAGAAGCTATTCAGTGGTCTGCTGTGCCGTCCTCTGCTTGCTTCCACTGATTATTTGCCCTCCTTTCAGTCTCTCCTCAGTGCGCAGGCGCACTGTTATGGGGGATCTGTGGATGACAGTATGACACACTGTTATGGGGGACCTGTGGATGACACACTGCTATGGGGGATCTGTGGATGACACACTGTTATGGGGGACCTGTGGATGACACACTGTTATGGGCATCAGTGGATGACACACCGTTATGGGGGCATCTGTGGATGATGTACTGTTATGGGGGATCTGTGAATGACACTATTAATGGGGCATCTGTGGATGACACTATTATGGGGGCATCAGTGGATGACGCACTGTTATGGGCATCTGTGGAGGACACTCTAGTGTTATGGGCATCAGTGGATGACACACAGTTATGGGGGCATCTGTGGATGATGCACTGTTATTAACAGTGCGTCATCCACAGACCCCACCCCATAACAGTGTCATCCACAGATATCCCCTTAATAGACTGTTAAGGGGATATCTGTGGATTGCATGGCACTGTTATGGCGGCATCTGTGGATGACACTGTTATGGGTGGCCGGGGGGATCTGTGGATGACACACATATATGGCAGCGCAAGCATCTTGTGCTATATATATGTGTCATCATCCACATGATCCACAGATATCTCCCCCCCACCCCATAACAGTGTCCCTCCCTATTGTAAGACAGACCCCGCCGTTCCTTATGTAAGTGAGCTATTGAGCTTGTAAATAAACTTGTGCAAAGTATATGAGTAGTTAGTAACTACTCATATACTTTGCACAAGTTTATTTACAAGCTCAATAGCTCACTTACATAAGTTACTATCTAATAATCTATCACTATCACTAACTTACTGCCTTGGACAGTCAGTAGGCATGGGCAGGCAGCAGCCACAGCCAGTTGGGCACTACTGGGGCGGGCAGGCAGAAGCTGGTGGCTCCAGTCCCGCTCTTCAAGTTCAATATTCAAACTAGGCGGCCGGCGGCAGCGTAACGTGACGTCACTCACTACGTAATGCCGCATGCGCATGTTCCTCCCACTTTATTAATGAAGGCGGAGCAGGCGCGTGACGTCGGAGTGAGCGACGTTACGCTGCCGGCCGCCGGAAGATGGGAGGCAGAGCACGAAGGCGGAGCACAGGAGGCGGAGCAGTGGGGGTGGACACAGTCAGTATCTATGTGTCTTCTTTGTGTCACTCAGTCATCATGATGATTAAGCTGTGCGGCCGGGGTTGGCAGGAGGCGGAGCACAGTGACAGGGGTGTGATTAAGCCATACCCGGCACACCCACTCGAGCCCTGAGGCGGCCCGGCCCACCGGGCAAATGCCCTGTCTGCCCTATGGCCAGTCCGGCCCTGGCTGTCTGTGCCATTCATAGCATGCCCTGCGCTGATGAATGGCAGAAAAAGTCTAAGGCATAGTGTTACACCTTGGACTTCTTCCAGGGTGCGTGTGCCCACAGAGAGGGCACTGAGTGCCGCCTCTGGCACCCGTGCCATAGGTTCGCCATCGCTGACCTAGTGTCTTATGGGGCTAAAAATATGGTACTTGCTTGCTCATCCTCCCGACTCCCCCTGCCCTTTGCTTACGCCGCGTGCCATGACATCACGTGGAGGCACTGCAACGCTAGGGTGAGCCAAGCCCCGTTCTCCTTCCTGAACTGCAGAGCGGTGCCGACTTCCAGCCCTGAGCACAGCTGCCCAGAGCACTGATCCTGAGCCTGCTGGAGTCTTCCGAACTGTAAGTATTTACAGTAATTCACTGTAAGCTATATTATATACTGTATATATTGTTTTATGTGAGTAAGGGTGCTGGGTGGTTGTAGAAGGGGGGGGGGGAATGGAGAAGTGGGAGGGAGCTACAGGTGGTAAATAGGTCAAGCTAAGGACTTATTTGTGAACCAGTTCTTTATGTTTACATTATTAAAGTTTACTACTCTACGAGATGTGTGGATTTGTGTGTGTGTGTTGTGGTGGAGGGCATGATTGCATGCTAGGGTGTGGGAAGGCGGGATCCAAGGGGCCCAAGTAAATTCTTGCCCAATCAATATTAAAGAGGGCCCTGCAGTGAATGCCTAATGTTTGGGGCCTGTACTCCACTGGCCTACAGTAAATGTGTTATCCACTGACCGCCTAATATACCACTTGTTCTTTTCTATCAGTTGAATGCATAATTTTTGGGTCCCTTTTTTTTTTTTTTCTAGGTTCCAGTAGGGCACATTTTTGAAAGTTTCCCTTTAAGACACATAAAAATGGCCCCTGATTAAAATACATATTTTTTGTGGGAATTTTTGCCATTGACCCCCCTCTGGTATGTCACTGTCCATGTGGTGGGACTATTTGTGCACTTCTAGTAAGTATTTGGTGGCTGCAAATATGACCTGAAGGTTTTTCACGTTCGCCTGCTATTAAAATGAATTGGCCCCTCCTCGAACCCGCTGTTCGCGAAATGTCCCGGCCGATGTTCGTCCATCACTACTAAAGATGTCTTGGCAGCAAACTTTACAGTTTTTGCAAGATGTCCCCATGGGTGTCTGGGTTGGATGTAGAAAAAAAGGTAAGTGTACTACTTTAATCAGAGAAAGGGTCACATGTGAGTCTGATCGGTACTGTATTCTCTTGTGTGGATGATAACTCTGCAGAGCTCTTGTTTAGAACTGATATTTGACCGCTATAAATTAGAATTATTGGAATGCATGTTTTGGCAATATTTAACAATTATTTAGATATATTACTTGTGAAATTTTGGATAATGAGATACTTAGAAAATTAGGTACTAGCACTATGGCAATGCCTGAAGGGGCAGCAGTGATGTAGCACATCATGTTGCATGAAGGCACAGAAAGAACAGGTAGGATTTCCATGTAGCGTTAGGTAAGGCCTCCAGTTCACAACTGGTCCAGAGAGATAGTATCCATATGTTTACTTTAAATACTGGAGTCCAGTTTTCATCATTGAAAAGCTTTCTTGCTAGCGTATAGATAGCAAGGACACTTTCTTGAAAAAGGTCTCACATACTATCTATGAGGCACAGTATTTCTAGGGAAAGACATGTAAACAGTTACAGTATGGGAGATAATGACACAGAAAATTTCAATGAATACTGTCAAGATCACAGACGTCTATATCTGTAGCTGTAAATCTTTGCCAAGTAACATGTTTTTACGCATTTTTTTGTGTTTCATGTGCTTTCTCAACCAATTTTATAAACATCAGCTAATTCGTCACTGCTAATGCAGAAATGGTTGAGAAATTGCTGTGTTCAAATGACTTCTGACTGTCCGTGAGCAAGCTTTAGTCATAACAACGTACATCATACTTATATATAGAAAAAAGGAAGAGGAAAAGAGAATCCATAATGGACCTTATTCTGAGTTATCCTGAGAGAAATATACTGGACTCCTCATTCTCCCCTTGACCTTGTGTGGAGTGGAGGTGGTGGCTGAGACAGAAGTATGATGCTGGAGTTGGCAAGGTAAATTTATTTTAGAACAAGGAATATGGTTGCTGTGACTGGCAGTAGTTTGGTTAAATTTTGCAAGAAAATACCAAGAGGTTGCGAGAAAATACCAAAAGTGGATCCAAAATACAGAAAAAGTGCAAATGTTCCCATTATTCCTTTTCTCCGCTGGTTCCATTCCTGGCTTTGGCTTAAAATTGATTGTAAAAACACAGCTAGGTAAAAGTGATCTGTTACAGTGGTACTGAAGTACTGTACCAGGTACAGCTGCTTGTATGAAAGAGCCACTGAGGCTTTATAAACATTAATAGGGCTGTGATTGTTAGCGGGCTTATTTCACATATGTGTTAAGCAGATCCGGAAGGATGTTCCAGCCAGGAACAGCTTGCCAGATCCATTACTGCTGGGGTGCTGCTGTGCACTGCCGGAATTCTGTCCGGCCCCATTCACTATGATGAAAACCGGTAGAGATCAGGCCGCAACCTGGCAAATATGCAGAGAAGACGGAGCAGCCTGCCAGATCTGCTTAATGTGAAGCCTAAGTCATCCATGATTTATTTACAAGGCTTCCAGTAAGGGAGTCAGTCCTTAAAGGCTGTCTAAACCTTTGGGGGCTTTTTTAAATTATTTCATTATATTCATTTTGCGCTAAAATCATTTTTTCAATTTCTCTGTGCAGCCTTGAATTTCTCTAGTACTAGGATCTAAATTTTCCATCAGGCAGCACAGCTGATGGCTCCTTATTTCTGATCCCCTAAACAGTCATGGCAAGACATGGCATATTTTTGCCCAACCTGCAACATTATTAAACCAGCATACCATCAACAATAAAAAATACACTGACTAGAGAGTGGAGGTAAACGGAACTGATTTATTAAATAAGTACCAAATACAACTTAACTTAAACTTTTAAGAGCCCAGTCATAAACTCAGACTCCAATAATAAATATATACATATCTAAATCTCAGAGTCCATCCCATCACGGGACGACTATCCTTACTTCACCCAACATCAATCACGGCCCCAAATACTTACCATACATAAGGGCGGGCGGGAGGGGCACACAGGATCCGGCTCCACAGGCAGGTTCAAATCAAAGACAAGCCCAGCCTGCGGAGCACGGACAGTTATAGCCCCCTCAGCCTCCCATTAAACCAATCAGCTGTTGTCCCCAGGGCTATGCTAACCTTCCCCTGAACCTTGGGCTATCATAGGCTAAAATTCCCACCAATTGTAGGGTGCTCACCGGGCAGAATTATTCTTCTGCCCAGTGATCCCACAAAAGCGGGAAACCCTTTTCCTGCCAAAAATTGCCTCCCAATAACTAACCATCTCCGGGCAGACAATCCCACAGGACACACAGCCATCAGCCAAATGCCAGTATGGCCATGCGTCCCCCTCCATAATGTCCGGGGGGCCCTCATGGCAATACATGGCATATTTTTGCCCAACCTGCAACATTATTAAACCAGCATACCATCAACAATAAAAAATACACTGACTAGAGAGTGGAGGTAAACGGAACTGATTTATTAAATAAGTACCAAATACAACTTAACTTAAACTTTTAAGAGCCCAGTCATAAACTCAGACTCCAATAATAAATATATACATATCTAAATCTCAGAGTCCATCCCATCACGGGACGACTATCCTTACTTCACCCAACCGGCCCAACCCGCCTTAGCAAGGCGGCGCAGGCCCCACCCCACCAACCGCTATTTCAATCATAGCCTGAAGGTCGAGGTTTAAAATATCACAACCAATCACCGATAAGTGCACACCATCTCTAAAATAAAGGCCCGCCTCTCCACTCTCTAGATCAACGTGTCGGAACGAAAATCCCCCTGACATAGGCATAAACTTAAACATTGCCCGATTGATCCTCTTCCGCACTCTCTCCTTGAACTTTAATTCCGGGGACAGCAGCCAGCAGCGTCTGCAAATGATTTCTGAAAAGATCAGGCGAGTATCAGGAAACAGCCGATGCAGATCCGAAAATGTCCTTTTCATCTGAAAAATTAACTCCATAGTGTCCAAACAAACTATATCATTACCTCCTAAATGAACAATGATAATAGTCGGGTTAGGAAAAACATCATGCAAATGGAACACTAAATCAACCAAACCTGACCAGCGAAGTCCTCTAACTCCGGCCCAGTATATCCTGACGGCCTCAGCTGAAAACGATAGATTGGATCCGTAGCACCTCTCTGCAGCCCTCTTTTCAGCCCAATGGACAAAAGAATGGCCCAGAATCCATACTGTAGTACCTGAAACTAATAAATCATATAATTAACAAATGAGGTCTTACATACAACCTATACCTGTTAGAAGACCACCTGCCGATCCCCTTTATAACCGACTCATTCAAACCAGCTTGTGCAGCCGCAGTCGCAGCTCCTATACGGAATGAATGAGAAGAAAATAATTTTGCACTTAACCCCAACCTACCCAAACATTTAGCTAGCACTGCCCTAAACTGAAACTGTGACAGGGGGGATAAATCATCATGAACAAGAAAACAATCCAACATCCCTTCAGGCCGAATCGCCAAATACTGCCCCATTGCCAAAACCGGACAAATCCTCTTGTCCTCAATTGCCCCCAATCTAATCCAGCACCCCTTACCTGCCTGATCCGTCTTAGATTTTTCAATAAACAAAGATACACCTGCCTTTTGCACTACAACTTGCCTCAAAGCCAAACCTCCCTTAGCCCACCTAGAACGAGGTAAAAGCTCCCCAATCCGCAAAGCCCCAAAGAACAAAACAATAAAAGCGGTACAAAACAATAACACCTCAAACTGCGAGAAACAAACTGACCTTGTAACACCACACAACCTTACAAGCAACTCTGGGGAAATGGGACACCGCCCATCCGGCAAATGACCCACTGACTTATAACCCTTCAATAACTGCCTAATCAAAAAATACTCAGTAAATAACCCTGACCCAAACAATTTAAGAAAGAATGACACCCCTGCTAGAATCCGACAAACCGAACTATGCGCCAAACCCTCCTCAAATAAATGTAACAAAAACGACAAAGCCAACGCCTCGTTCAAAACCCATGGTGATACCGACAAACCTGCCGCAAACCGCTCCCAACGCAACCAAGCAGACAGATAACCTTGCCACGTGGACACCGCCACTGACCGCCTCAGTAGGTTCAGAGCTAACTCCAGATCAGCCCCCACAGATGCTCCGGACAAGGATTCCCGAAAGCGTCGGCCGATGGCACCAAACTGCGAAACCAATCCATCTGCAAACGGGACAAAGCATCAGCCACATCATTATTACAACCCGGAATATGTACAGCTTTAATCCACACATTCCTCTTCAAGCACAACAAAACCAAATGCCTTAATAACTTAACAACCAATGGACATCTGGAAGTTAAACAGTTAACCGCATACATCACTCCCTTATTATCCGTATGCAAACGAATGCATCTATTTTGAAAAAACTGACCCCAAAGCACTAAGGCTACCACTACTGGAAATAGCTCCAGCAACACTAAATTAGACAACACCGAATTCTGCACCCAAGACACATGCCACCTTTCCGTACACCACCGGCCGTCCCAGAATGCGCCAAAGCCCACACTTCCTGACGCATCTGTAAACAGATTCAACTGACATGCGTCCACAAAATCCTCCTGCCACAGCGTTCGTCCATTAAAATCGCGCAAGAAGCTCAACCAAACCGTCAAATCATCTTTCATCCCCCTGTCCAAAGTTACATGCAAACAAGGATTCCGCAACCCCGCTACCTTCAGAGCCAACTGCCTACAAAAAATCCTACCCATGGGCATAATTCTACAACAAAATGCCAACAAACCCAACAACAACTGAATTTCTTTAACTATAACACTCTGACGCAACAAAAAACCCTTAATCAACAAACACACCTAACCTTGTCCAATGGCAACCTAAACTCCCCCACTTCAGAATCTATAACTATACCCAAAAACTCTATACAACTAGAAGGCAACACAGTCTTTTCTTCGGCCAACGGCACCCCAAAATCCGCACAAACTGCTACAAACACAGCCAAAACCTCAGCACAGACCAAAGAATCCGCCGGACCAACAAACAAAAAATCATCCAAATAATGAACTATCCCACCCTTCATAGCCTGTGCTGCGACCACCCATTCAATAAAAGTGGAAAAAGCCTCAAAATAAAAACATGGCATAGAACAGCCCATTGGGAGGCATCTGTCAAAATAAAACAAACCTTGAAAATGAAAATCCAATGAGTTAAATGCCGCCGGATGAATGGGGAGGAGCCGAAATGCCGATTGCACATCCGCCTTCGCCATTAACGCTCCCCTCCCAAACATCCTTACCACTGAAACAGCAGTATCAAACGTAGTGTAACAAACCTTAGTCAAAGACGGATCAATTTCATCATTTAATGACTGGCCAAACGGATAAGACAAATGATGAATAATCCTAAACGCGCCTGGCTCCTTTTTCGGCACCACCCCCAGAGGAGACAAACGAAAATCCTCAAAAGGTGGCACCGAAAAGGGGCCCGCCACCCTTCCAGCAGCAATTTCCTTCTGTAACTTCTCCGCCACCACCCACGGAAATTGCTGAACTGAAGGTAAGTTCTTCATGTTCTTCAGGTAAGTTCTTCAGGTAAGTTCTGGCATCCCTTACCAGAGAACGGAGGCAAAACAAAACCCTCAGCAAACCCATTGGTCAACAAATCAGCTATCTGCCGATTTGGAAACCTGTTTAGCCAAGGTAGCATTCTCGCCAGTTTTACCGGCGTCGATGCTTTTAAAAAGAAACTCTTTTGCCAGCGGCTGCGCTGGCAAATTAGCCTTTTTAAAACACCGCGACATTGGGTGACTTGCTCCGCAAAACCCACACTCATGCTTGTACTTACAAGTGGCAGGCCATTTGCACTGCGACTCATTGTAAGCAAAACAGAGACCCCTCTTCATAGTGCCGCCCACCGGAGCTACTCTCTGACTAACCACCGGCGGCTTCTGGGGCACCAACAGATTCAGCCACAAGCCAACATCCTTGGTGCCCCATTGAAGCTGCGGATAAACCGCCAACTTCTGTCTAAAATTCTCGTCGTATTGGAACCAACCAAAACCCCCAAAATTTTTATACGCCTCTAACACAATATCCACATGCTGAAACAATCCCGAACATTTCTCCGGAAAACGCTCACCCAAAACACCTGCAAAAATACAGAACGCCTGTAACCAATTATTGAAAGAACGAGGAATCGGACGGCGCCTATCCTCCTCCACTCTCTCCTCCTTGCGCTCCATCTTAGAAACAAATTCCTTAGAGGCCGGGAGGAGAGAGAGAATATCTACATAATCACCACTCCAAATTTTCTCTTTAACAGCTACAGATAAATGAAAGCCTAAAGGGGATACGAGACAAGGCAACACTTCTTTCAAACAATTCTCAGCAATACCTCCCCTTCTATCTAACACAGGTAAATGCTGAACCGTAAGCGGCTCAACCATACTGTCAGCCTCTTCCCCCCCCCCCCCCCCCAACCCCTCAGCCGCGAGCCAAGCAGAAGCCACATTATGTAGAGCCGGCTCAGCATCAGAGATCTGAGGAAGGGGGGGAACAGAAGACAGAGGTAACAAACCCTCAGAAAGCACTCTGGACAATGAAGACATAACAGGGGCAAGCTGTGCAGCAGACCACTCACCCGACAGAGCAGACGATCCAGGCAGAGGTGCTGCAGCAGCATTTGGCCATCCAGCTTGCGGTCCTGAAGTAGCATCCCCTTAATCCAGAAGAGTGTTGCCCACAAGCTCCACCGGTCCCCCCAGACCCTGCGACCCGTTAACACAGGACCGCAGAGCGGGGTTAGAAACCGGCCTGCGGCATCTACTGCTGTCCCCTGACACTGCCGAACTCTGACCCGACGCTCCAGCTGATCCCGACGTGCCCGTCGTAATCTCGCGACATCCTCTCGCGAGACTACCACCGGCATTCCTCCGATCCTCGGTTTAGGGGGATATTTTAGGCCTGTCAGAGGTATGCAAAGTTCCCCACTCAAGGATGGCAGAAGGAAAATAGTCAAACACAGATATTACATGAACAGTGAGTTTTATTGGACTCATGGAGCAACAAGCTTTGGGTTTTCACACCAAAGTCAACAGGTTCAGTGTTTACAGACAAGTCAGATAAAGCGAATAACTTAGAGGATACAGCCTGGCATAGACCTATGACCATATACTTACAAGGGCACAGGTAACAAACAGTCTCTTTAATACGCAACAAGCTTTCTCTCCCTTGGCATGCATTGCCCCCAACTTCCTTGAGTATTGACACTCAGGCTGGAGTTTCCTCTGGCTTGGCAGTAATGAAGATTGATGTGACTTCTGTGTAGGCCATGGAACATCCTCCTCGCTGCACAGTTCTGTACAATCTGCACAGGGTTTAGAGGGTAGGAAGTCAATGGCTACCAATGTGCTCCAGCTATCCATGCCTCTGTCATGCTTAGCTGCTTCTCTAGCTCTATCTAGGCCCTCAGGAGGTGGCCTACACATATGGTTACATATGGGTTCTGGGGGACACTGGAGTATGATGCCTCCACCTGAACTGCCACCAATATCAAGCATCAAATACAGCACAATCCACATTATTCCAGAGCAGCATTTTCCACGTAGAATTCAAAACAGAGCAGTATGCTCATCCTTCTGAAGGTAAATTACCCCCAATGTGTCAGAACACTGTCACAGGCCAACTGTGAGGTCATCACAAACTAAATATACATTTAACCATGATTAAAATTCATACATGGTGTTTCACCGACAGTAGTGCATATACATATCTGGCTATCATCTCTCAGCTGCGTAAGGCACATACCATGGCACGTAATGGTTCAATATGGGTGGTATTACCACCATACCAGGGTCAACTGTAACCCATAGGACTAGGTTATCACTGCAATGGATAAGAGGGAGCAAGGCTGTTTTTTTATCTTCTTACAAGCAGCTCAGTATGCGCTCTGTGGATGCTTGCTTATATTTAGAGATGAGCGAATCAAAGCTGATGAAAGAATTTGATTCGCACCGAATGTGAATTTCCTTGCGCTTCGTAGTAACGAATCACATTTTTCCTAAAATGGCATCTGCACATGTGAGGACATGGAGAAAAGAAGTTTGGGAAGGCAGGATCACCCGTACTGACATGCATGCAGCCAATCAGCAGCCAGCCATCCCTGTGATGTCACAGCCGTATAAATACGGCAGCCATCTTAGATTCTGCCATTCACCAGTGTACTTAGTGCATGGAGAGACGTGTCTGCAGGCGCTAGGGACAGTGATAGAAAAATCGTAGTTGTTTAAAAAAACGATTTACAGGGAAAGATTATTCAAGGTGTAGGGAAAGGATAGGGAGGAATCATTCCACTGCATTTCTGTTGAACAGGGTTCAGTAGGGGAGGTTACAGATTGTGTAATAGGAACAATCCTATTACACCTTTCAGCACTGACTGGGGATACAAATTGCCATTGTGGCCGGGGCTATGTGTGAAAGAACCTACTGCCCTAAAATACCCCCCAAACAAACTGGCGGCTTGAGTTGTGGCATAACCGCTTCCGTCGAGAGTACACCTGAAAGAGGGTATACCCTATGGGAGAATGTAGAGAAATGGGGCGGGCTGGGAGGGGAATATCGCTGCCGTCCGTCGCCACATGAGGAGTTGTGAGTAGATATAGGCCAGGACGCCCCTCCCACAAATACAGGCCAATAAATCGGCCTTGCTACTTGTGGCCGGGGCTATGTGTGAAAGAACCTACTGCCCTAAAATACCCCCCAAACAAACTGGCGGCTTGAGTTGTGGCATAACCGCTTCCGTCGAGAGTACACCTGAAAGAGGCCAAAAATCCAGCATGAAAATACACACATGTTTATTGACATATTTACAACGCCAAACTCTGAAAGGCACAATGAATCTCACTGACAGGGTTCGGAACATACCGGCTGTAACAAGAAGACCGCCATCGGCCCAACTTGCGGATAATGTGAGCTGGCACTTGATTCCTGGAGGCGGCAGAGGCTGCTCCTATCCTGAACGAATGCCCTGACACCGAGAGGGGGTCTAAACCCAAATTGGTCGCTAGCAAGCGTGCGTGCGCTATGAATTGGGAAGTGGACAATGCAGCTGTCCCGAAGGGTAACAGTGGGGTGTCAGCCCCGCGACTGGCTAGTGCCTCTGACAACTCCCGTAGAACGTGGACCGGACACCATTTGTGATAGGTGGGGAAGAACCTGAATAGGGTAGGGGGACCTGACTGGGAGGTCTTAGTTACAGGTAAGGACAGGACAAAGCCCTCTGGGCTGGGAACCAACTGTCGGCGGGATAGGAAGGGGCCGCTGAGTGACGGTGACGTGAACTCCCCCGGCCTCATGAAGCCGTAAAAGGCCAAATAGATGGCGGCTTCGAGCACTAAGCTTTGCAGAACCCCGAAGGGCCTGAGGTCCAACAAATCGGACATGCCTCTGAATGTGGGGCCGGACACAGGCTGTCTACGGGGGTTGACACCTGGGGTACAGTTCTGTAAACCTTTCAACGTGGCCTTGACCACGTGACTGGAAAACAATGACGTTCTTTCTGGCTGCGCGCGAGACAAATTATGTTGGACCCCGGACAGATAAGTTTTGACGGTGCCGGGAGAAAGGACCATATGCTCGTGACAGTACCCGATAAACGCCAATATGAAGTCTATGTGGCCCAGGCCGCCTGGGGGGGTGTTCCTGTTGGAATTTGAGGTACAACCGCCAGCCAGTGTTGTATGCTCTGGTGGTATTAGCTGAGAGTGACCTGGCAAACAGCCCATGGGCCGTGTTCAGGTATTGGTTTAGCTGAGAAAGAGTGTGGTCGGACGAGGAGACGGGGTTCTCGATGTGTCGGCTTCGGGGCAAACCTGGAAAAATAAAGAGTAATTCATCTCAGCTAAAGCGTTGACTGTTACTACTTGCGTATCACCTATGAGGGAACCACAGAATAAGAAGTTGTGTAAGAGCGACAACTGCACCAGACGTCTCATCAAAGACATGACTAGCTGAGATCTGGATTTGCCACTGTCGAGGATAGCCAAGGAGGAAGGACTAGCAGACGCGAAGACCACGGTGCGGCCTGTCCACAGGTTACCCCAAACGCGAGCCGCCGCCACTATGGGATACAAGTCCCTAGCCTCCGTTGTCTGAGAGGTTCCTGCGGTCTCGCACACCTCCCCCGGCCACGCCCCGTTCAGCCAATGGGAGCCAAAAATGGCAGCGAACCCAGTGCTGATCCCGCTGCTGGAGAATATGACGGGGGAGCTATGCGAGACCGCCGGGACAAACATGGACACGCCATTCCAGTGACGCAAGAAGTGGTCCCACATGCTCAAGTCTGCTTGTGCTTGACTGTCCAGGAATACTGGGCTGTCCTGAGAGGGAGCTGCTGAGAGGAGCGGTAGTAACCTGGCTACAAATGACCTGCCCTGGGGAATGACGCGCATGGCAAAGTTTAACATGCCTAACAACGACTGTAGCTCAACTTTGGTGGTGACCCTCCTGGTGACGAAACTGCGGATGACTGCCTGGACCCTAGCCAACTTGTCTTCTGGCAACTTGGCTGACATGCTCTCTGTGTCCAGCACGATGCCCAGGAAAGTGATGGTGGTGGCCGGACCATCCACCTTCTTGGAGGAAACGGGGACCCCTAGCTGGGCGAAACACGCTAACAAGCTCTGAAGATCATTGGGCGAGCCCTGTGGAGATTCGATCAACAAAAAGTCGTCCAGGTAATGTATCACGTGTTTGCAACAAAACCTGTTCTCTAGTATCCAGTGCAAGGCTTTCGCCAGTTGATCGAAAATCCAAGGGCTGCTGCGGGATCCGAAAGTCAACTTGGTTGCAAAATAGTAAAGAGAATTCCACTTGATCCCGTGCCACCGCCAAAGTTCTGGCCTGATTGGCATCAACTTGAAGGCATCTGATATGTCCGCTTTGGACAAGACCGCCCCAGGGCCTGTGGCAAGGATGAGTGCAATGGCTTGATCGATGGAGGCGTACACCATGCTGACCTCCTCCGCTGGAATGAGTGAATTCACGCTGGGGGTGGATAACCCGTGTGGCGCTGATAGGTCGAATATCAATCTCTCTTTGCGGCTGAACTTCCCCGTAACCACCCCTATGGGGCTGACCCTCCAGCGTTCAAATGGGGATGACAAGAAGGGGCCGATGATGTACCCCTTGTCTAGCTCCGCCTGGAGAAGTCTATCTATGGACCCGGGGTTAAGGGATGCTGACTGCAAGTTCCTACACTCATGGGTGTGTCCCGGTAATGCCACCAGACCTGTGTGGAAACCATGGGTGAAACCTGACACCAGAAAGTCGCAGAAGGAGGCGTCCTCGTGCCCCTGTAAGTACGACTCCAAGAGTTCTACATTTACCACGCTCATGCAATGTTTATCGGTTTTTAATGAGCAGGCAACTTTCGGATGGGCTCGGAAACAGTTTGTGCAAATGTGCAACAACCGACACTGACTATAGTTGCAAGTGGCAAAATTGTAGTTGTTGCAAATTTGCGACCTGCCCAGATACTTGATCGGCCGGCCGAGTTTATCGACCGCAGAATTCTGCTGGATTCCAGCCGACGGACCAGGCATAGGAGGAGAAGGATTGGACCTCGGGGCACTCGCGGCATTATGACACCATTCTCCAGTATGATAGATAGACTGGCACGAAGAGCAAGCTGGTGCTTTCAGCCCAGCAAAATGCCTGCAGAATATTTCTGTGTCAATGTTGGCCCAGTTAGTAGTAAACTGGAATTGACTGAGCGCAGCTGCCGCTTTGGCAGAAAAGGAGCATTGGTAGTCATAGAAGCCGAAGCCTCCGTACTTGTAGCCCAACTCTGTGACCCTGAAGAGATACAGGTCCAACTCTTCCCTCCTATCTGGTCGTACCGAACAGATGATGTCTCGGTAAAGACTAAAGGCCAGTACAAATTCCGGAATCGTCAGTTTTCTGCTAAGCCTAAGATCACGTCCCTTCAGTACAACAGAAACATCGCCGCACGCAATGACCCTATTGTCTGATAAGTCACGAGTGGCAATCAGGAGGGAGGCCAGGTTCACATCTCTGCCATCGAGGATGTCCTTCTTGATGTTAGCCGGAATGAAATGAGCTGGAGTGACGTTGGGCACCGTAACAAAGTTACCTGAAGTACTGGCAACGGGTGCCGCTACGACTGGCAACGGAGTGGCGGGTGAGGATAAGCCAGCGACCCTGGCCTCCACCGACTCCAACCTGGATTGTACCCTGGACACGGAGGAGGTAAGGCTGTTCAGCATGACATGGAGCTGAGTTAGTGAGGTCTGAACTGTGGCCATGGAGACCTCTTGCTGGGCCGGTTCTACGGGGTTGGACACCAGTAGCCTATACAACTCTGCTTTCCGGGCCCCAGCCGGGAAAGGAATGCCTCTCTTGGCTAACTCAGACATGAGTTTAGGCACAGTCCAATTACGCAGAGACGGAATACTGCCGGATTCCGATGCCCTAGAACCCAGATCTTCGCCAGAGGCATCCACGATATCTGAGCCGTGAGACATGCTCGGACTGTTGAAACAAGCAAAATGATGGACCGTCACTAACACTATTAGGTGCTAAGATAGACTAACACCCGTGTTTTGACCACCACCGCCACTGCAGAAATCAACATGCAAGAAATTGACCCTGGTGACCACCTGAGATAAAAAAGAGAGAGGACGTGACAGTGGACGAATTTAGGAGCAAAGACCTTACCAAAACAGGACAAGACGCTGTTATGAGAAGAACGCAAGGGATCGACCGTGGAAGTAAACCTGTACGTTTTTTTTTTGCTGCGCCAGCGTACAGATGACCCAGACTGGGTGGCGAGGCACGACTGCCTGCTTGCTAGGGTAAAACGTGGAGCTGGCTGACGAGCCTGTGCCAAAAACGTGCGGCTGGCAAAGATGAATACCATGCAAACAATGCCATGCAATGTGCTGGGTCTGGCGTGCCCTGTTTGTCGAGCGTGCCCCCAACCATTCCTCACCACTACACTGCATGGCATGGAAACCCCCCCCTCTCTCTACCTAACTAACAGCACAGCGGCCCGTGCCAGACGTTACCCCCACAAACAATGTCCCTTTTTTTTTTTTTTTATAAGCCTTCCACAAACCAGGCCCAAGATGACACAATGACAGCCCCCTGAAGATGGCTTAACGTACATCCTGCGGTTCTGTGCGATTTCTACCAGACACCATGCTACACCTGCCCTGTAGCCATGGCATCACAAAATACACATGACCCGGCTGCAAATGCTCCCGCGCCGTCTGCGCACTGCTGTGATCAGCCTCCACCCCCCTCCTCCCCTCTCCCATGCCATCGGTACCTTATACTCTGAACCATAACCTGACCTGAAAGGAGGAAACCATGGAAAGAAATCGGAGTCTCGCTGACTCCTGCTACCTGAGTGCAAGTCACGTGGGAGCAGGGCGTGCTGTCAGACTGCCGCTCCGGTATGGGGATGTCCCTCTCTTACCTTAGAGGGACCGACCCCACCGACCGGACTGAACGAGCCGATGCTGCGCTGAGGCAGCAGCTACTCACCCGCCGCACCAGGACGCAGGACCGCCGGAGGGAGCGCGAACCGGAAGTGACGTCGTGCTGCCTAGGGAACGCTGAGGCTGTCTGCTGTACCCAGAATATCGCTGCCGTCCGTCGCCACATGAGGAGTTGTGAGTTAGATATAGGCCAGGACGCCCCTCCCACAAATACAGGCCAATAAATCGGCCTTGCTACTTATACAGCTCTTTAATTCCAGCAAACCGTTCTTGTTATTGGGGTGCGAATGTTGTTTGATACAGGCATTAACCGCTTGCCGCCACGCTAACGCCGAAAGGCGTCATCGCGGCGGCTCTCCCAGGTCACACTAACGCCAATAGGCGTCATCTCGCGTGAGCCGAGATTTCCTGTGAACGCGCGCACGCAGGCGCGCGCGCTCACAGGAACGGAAGGTAAGCGAGTGGATCTCCAGCCTGCCAGCAGCGATCGCTCGCTGGCAGGCTGGAGATGTGATTTTTTTTAACCCCTAACAGGTATATTAGACGCTGTTTTGATAACAGCGTCTAATATACCTGCTACCTGGTCCTCTGGTGGTCCCTTTTGTTAGGATCGACCACCAGAGGACTCAGGCAGCTCACTAAAGTAGCACCAAACACCACTACACTACACTACACCCCCCCCCTGTCACTTATTAACCCTTTATAAACCACTGATCAGCCCATATAGACTCCCTGATCACCCCCCTGTCATTGATCACCCTCCTGTCATTGATCACCCCCCTGTAAGGCTCCATTCAGAGGTCCGTATGATTTTTACGGATCCACGGATACATGGATCGGATCCGCAAAACGCATACGGACGTCTGAATGGAGCCTTACAGGGTGGTGATCAATGACAAGTAATTGCTTGCTTTGTAATACTGGCGAAATACAAATATATTTGCCATTTATAGTTGTATTTATCTGTAGAAAAGCCTTTTGTGTAGAAATAGAAAAAAAAACTTGGGCCTAATTGCCGTTCAGCAGTGCAGTGAGATATTTTTCAGCCCACTTTGTCGTGTATTACTGACGAAATACAAATATATACGCCTTTCATTGTTGCACTTATCTGTAGAAAAGCCTTTTGTGCAAAAATAGAAAAAATAATTGGGCCTAATTTCTGTTCAGCGGTGCAGTGAGATATTTTACAGCCTAGTTTGACGAGTATTACTGACAAAATACAAATATATTTGCCGTTCATAGTTGTGCCTGTCTGTTGAAAAGCCTTTTCTGTAAAATAAAAAAAAATGTGGGCCTAATTGCCGTTCAGCGGTGCGGTGATATATTCTAAATCCCTGTTTGCTGTGTATTAGTAGCGAAATTAAAAATACACTATGGCCCCTTTCACATGGGCGAGAATTCCACGTGGCACCTGAACTGAATCCAGACCCATTCACTCCAATAGGACTGTGCACATGAGCAGTGATTTTTACGCATCACTTGTGCGTTGCATGAAAATCGCAGCAAGCTGTATATTGTGCGTATTGTGCATTGTGTATGTCACGCAATGCAGGCCCCATAGAAGTGAATGGGGCTGCGTGAAAATCACAAGCATCTGCAAACAAGTGCGGATGCGGTGCGATTTTCACGCATTGGTTGCTAGGAGATGATCGGGATGGGGACCCGATCTTTATAATTTTCCCTGATAACATGGTTATAATGGAAAACAATAGCATTCTTAATAAAGAATGCTAAGTAAATTAGGGATGGAGGGGTTAAAAAAAAAAATTAAACTCACCTCATCCACTTGTTCGCGCAGCTTGTCTTCTTTCTTCTTCTTTGAGGACCTGGGAGGAAAAGGACCTTTGGTGACGTCACTACACTCACCACATGATCCATCACCATGTGGTGAGACAACAGTATGCGTGCACTCATCCAACGTCGCAGAAGCTGAATGTGTTCCTGTCCAAGTTGCTGGTGCTGCAGGCCCTCCCTTGCCAAGTGGTGGACTCTGCACCTTTCAAAAAACTGATTGCTTGTGCCGAGCCAAGGTGGAGAGTCCCAAGCCGTCATTTATTTGCCAAAAAGGCAGTACCAGCCCTGCACACACACATGTAGAACAGAAGGTGGCCCAGTCCTTGAGCCTGTCGGTGTCTGCCAAAGTGTACGGCAACGTCGATGTGTGGAGCTGTAACTACAGTCAGGGACAATATTTGTCCTTTACGGCCCACTGGGTAAATGTGGTTACTGCACAGCCACACCAGTAACTTGGTCAGGTGATGCAGCTTCCGCCTCCACATTCTCACGCCTTTGGTCCTGTGACAATGTCCGCCTCTGCCTCCTCATTCTCCACCGTGTCCTCAGCCTCCACTGCAGGGACAATTCTGCGCTCACGTTCCACTGCCATGGCTGCTGGGGAGGGGTGGCAGAAGCAGTACCAGCTCCATCAGCAGCAGCCTGAGTCTACAGTTACTGATAAGCAGCTTTCTTCACCCGTATAGTGAAGAAACTACTTACCAGCAGGTAGACCTAGAGCAGAACCTGAACCAGCAGGTGGTGGCATACTTGGAGTGCACCCTGCCAGCCGACCTTGAAGATCCGCTGGACTACTGGGCAGCCAAACTGGATTTAGGGCCGCAACTGGCCGAGTTTGCCTTGGAAAAGCTGTCCTACCCGGCCAGTAGTGTGGCATCAGAGCGGGTGTTTAGTGTGGTGGGGACCATAGTTACCCCAAGAAGAACTTGCCAAAAATGTGGAGAGACTGACCTTTGTCCAGATGAATCAGGCGTAAATCAGCCAGGATTTCCACCCACCAATTCCTGATGCATCAGACTAGATCATCCATGGTGCCACACTAACATTGGTTTCTTCTGACTACCTGCCTAAGCTACTATTCTGATGCTCCAACTGCCTGATGCCGCACATCTGATGCCAAGTGCTCCTTATTTCCCCACCATCTTCAGCAGGTACTGGTATTGCCACCCACCTTCACACTCTGTCACCTTGCCACTCTGTGGTCCCCGGATGCTGCTCCTATCTCCACTCTATGTCACCTTGCCACTCTTTGGCCTCCTGATGCTTCCTCCACCTCCAGACTCTGTGATTGGGCCACTCTGTGGTCTCCTCATGCTGCTTTCACCTCACCACTACGTCACCTTGCCACTCTGTGGTCTTATCATGCTGCCGCCACCTAAACGCTCTGTCATTGTGCCACTGTGTGGCCTCCTGATGCTGCCGCTACCTCCACACTATGTCACCTTGCCACTCTGTGGCCTCCTCATGCTGCTGCCACCTACAGACTCTGTCATTGGGCCACTCTGTGGTCTCCTCATGCTGCTTTCACCTCACCACAATGTCATAGTGCCACTCTGTGGACTTCTCATGCTGTTCCCACCCTCCACACTTCATGACTGGGCCACTATTTAGCCTTTTTCGTTTGACTGACATCATCATTTATTTGAACCTTCCTCTGATCTGTCAGAAGGAAGGTAAAATGAGACGCACAACAGATCCTGTCTGTGTAGCAGCTGTAAAGCTTGTATGGTCCCATCAGAATTGGCTTGTGATTTGGTAGCCAAAAGCAGGAGTGGGTACAAAACACAGAAGACTTGCAAATATTCTGTTCACGTTTTATCTCTGTTTTAGATCCACTCCAGTTTTTTTTTGGCATTAGCAATACTGATGGATTACTGGCCAAATGCTGACCAAGTGAAGGCGGATGCTCCACAGACAGGATCCGTTTTTTGTGGGTTATTGTTCTGACGGATGAGAGGAAGAGCAAAATAATCTGTGATGTCAGCACACACACTTACTGCTGACACCCTCTCCACTCTGTCGGGGGCTCTTCTTGTATAACCGTTTAATAGAACAGGTTCTGTAGACATCTATGTGGAATCAGCTGATGACGGTGTAAAAGGAGTGCGCTTCTTTTTGGCGCTAACATCGACCTGTAAGGCTGAGTTGATACTTGAGTTATCTCGTCAGTTTTGGCCCCATGACTGCCCAAATAAGTGAAGCGTGCAGTGATTCTAAGTGCGACGCCTGTCATCTGCATGTCATACGGACTTACATTATTATTTCATTACCAAAGCAGACTCCCTATGCGTGTTACTGCAAGACACAGTTTTCTACACCATTATAAAGGCTCTTTGCAGCTAGGAAATCGCCTTTTTTTAAATGTAATTTGCAGTAAATTTTTCACAAAAAATTTGTCGAACCGGCGAATCAAATTTTTTAAAAAATTCACTCATCTCTAAATATGAAAATAAGATTTTTTGGACACAATTGAATTGTGTGCACCTAGATTTTTCCTTTTCCTGCTTCTCTTTTAGCCTCTGCCTCTTTAAAATCCATATAATATGCTTTTAGTAAAAAAAATAAAAATAAAAATGCTTTATATATGTTTTAGTTCAGTTCCTTTTTAAGATAATACAACAGTGCTGGTGAACAGTACCACAATGGAGAGGATAAGAGCAATAGGTATGGCTCAGTGAAATGCAGACTTTTTTCTCAGAAGCCATTGAAATTCCCCTGTGGTGAGCATAGCTTATTCATAGCCAGAGTCGACTGCTCCTCCACATCTAAGATGGCCTATATTTAGCAGCAGACCCTCCGGCTGCAGAGACAGACAGCTGTGATGTCAGGTTTTGATCTCTTGTTTACCTGTCAGGCATCACACTGGCACTCATTAACTTATTGCTGGGCTTCTCAACCTTTCCTGAGAAGCAGAGTAAAGGTGAATTTACACCTCACAACTGCAGAGCAGATTATCAGGAATGAATGTTACTAAGAACGCTCGTTCCCCATAATCTGCCTATGTAAACATGCTGCCGATCACTCGATGAACGATTAAAATGCTAGTTTATCAGGTGAAATGATCTTTTGTGTATTACATGAAATCATTGTTAATAGGCAGCTGATCGTGCTGTGTGAACAGCCGTCTGCTGCCCACAAAAAGTTAATCTATGTGAGGATGAACGGTAGCAGTAGCTATTGCTCGTCCTCATACAGTGGAGAAGATTGCTGCATTTAAATGCAGCTCATACTTCCACTGATGAGCAGGCACTTATCGGGAAGGAATGGTTCCTTCCCAATAATTGCCTGCAGTTTTGATGTGTCTAAATTCACCATAAGTCTAGGGATCTGCAGTATGAGCCATCGTCAGTTTCCCTACTTTACATCACCTTTAGACTACCTGCACATGGAATGGATTTGTATGCAGAATCTGCATGAAAAACATTAAAAACGCGGTAAACACACATAAATCCCGATGTCTGACCTTCTTTGCCAGTGCCAACCGTCTCATCTCATGGCACCTATACTCAGGCCTGCCACTTTACACCTCACACTGTAGTACCTTCTGGCACTACACGCGGCCGTACCTCCCAATTTTAGAAAAGAAGGAAGAGGGATAATTTTTTCTGAACTAGGCCACGCCTCTAATGCCACCCAAAACGAAACACCTAATCCCACCTAGTCCTCTCCTCCTGGGCTGGTGGAAGGATAAGGTGGTCTTTCCGGA
Source organism: Bufo gargarizans (assembly GCF_014858855.1). Lineage (NCBI taxonomy): Eukaryota > Metazoa > Chordata > Amphibia > Anura > Bufonidae > Bufo > Bufo gargarizans. The sequence continues at coordinate 159,859,662 of NC_058085.1, read as the reverse complement.
CATGCAGGTCTGGTGGTGTGACAAGATTGTCTTCTGGACACGTTATGTTGACGATGTATTTCTAATATGGAATGGTGACTCTGATGAATTTGAATTATTTGGTAGATAACTTAATATGAATGAGCTTGGTCTGTCATTCACTTTTGAGTTCCATACAGATGCGTAAACTTTATTGGATGTCAGAGTCACCAAAGAGGGGGACAGACTTGTCACAACCACCTTCAGGAAGGCCACCGCGATGAACAATCTCCTTCATTGGGAGAGTTATCATCCCATGAATTAAAAAAAGGGTATACCCCAGGGCCAGTACTTGAGGATGAGGATAAATTGTTCCGATAAAGAGAATTTCCATCATGAGTTCAGGAGACTTCAGAATCAATTTAGGATGAGAGATTATCCTCAACAAGTTCTAAGAAGGGCATTTTAAAATGCGAAAACACGGGAACGAAATACCCTTTTGGTGCCAAAGGGATCCAATGCTAAAGGAAGAGATATTGTTAGGATCATCTCCACCTATGATGTTGCGAACCGGGAAGTAAGAGCAGTTATTGAAAAATACTAGCCTATCTTGATGATGGATCCGGACGTGACTGATGTACAGTCAAGGCCAAAAGTTTTGAGAATTACATAAATATTGGAAATTGTAAAAGTTGCTGCTTAAGTTTTTATAATAGCAATTTGCATATACTCCAGAATGTTATGAAGAGTGATCAGATGAATTGCATAGTCCTTCTTTGCCATGAAAATTAACTTAATCCCAAAAAAAACTTTCCACTGCATTTCATTGCTGTCATTAAAGGACCTGCTGAGATCATTTCAGTAATCGTCTTGTTAACTCAGGTGAGAATGTTGACGAGTACAAGGCTGGAGATCATTATGTCAGGCTGATTGGGTTAAAATGGCAGACTTGACCTGTTAAAAGGAGGGTGATGCTTGAAATCATTGTTCTTCCAATGTTAACCATGGTGACCTGCAAAGAAACACGTGCAGCCATCATTGCATTGCATAAAAATGGCTTCACAGGCAAGTATATTGTGGCTACTAAGATTGCACCTCAATCAACAATTTATAGGATCATCAAGAACTTCAAGGAAAGAGGTTCAATTCTTGTTAAGAAGGCTTCAGGGCATCCAAGAAAGTCCAGCAAGCGCCAGGATCGTCAGCTGCGGGATCGGAGTGCCACCAGTGCAGAGCTTGCTCAGGAATGGCAGCAGGCAGGTGTGAGCGCATCTGCACGCACAGTGCGGCAAAGACTTTTGGAAGATTGCCTGGTTTCAAGAAGGGCAGCAAAGAAGCCACTTCTCTCCAAAAAAAACATCAGGGACAGATTGATCTTCTGCAGAAAATATGGTGAATGGACTGCTGAGGACTGGGGCAAAGTCATATTCTCCGATGAAGCCTCTTTCCGATTGTTTGGGACATCAGGAAAAAGGCTTGTCCGGAGAAGAAAAGGTGAGCGCTACCATCAGTCCTGTGTCATGCCAACAGTAAAGCATCCTGAGACCATTCATGTGTGAGGTTGCTTCTCATCCAAGGGAGTGGGCTCACTCACAATTTTGCCCAAAAACACAGCCATGAATAAAGAATGGTACCAAAACACCCTCCAACAGTAACTTCTTCCAACAATCCAACAACAGTTTGGTCAAGAACAATGCATTTTCCAACACGATGGAGCACCGTGCCATAAGGCAAAAGTGATCACTAAGTGGCTCGTGGACCAAAACGTTGACATTTTGGGTCCATGGCCTGGAAACTCTCCAGATCTTAATCCCATTGAGAACTTGTGGTCAATCCTCAAGAGGTGGGTGGACAAACAAAAGCCCACTAATTCTGACAAACTCCAAGAAGTGATTATGAAAGAATGGGTTGCTATCAGTCAGGAATTGGCCCAGAAGTTGATTGAGAACATGCCCAGTCGAATTGCAGAGGTCCTGAAAAAGAAGGGCCAAAGGGACTGCAAATACTGACTCATTGCATAAATGTCATGTAATTGTCGATAAAAGCCTTTGAAACGTATGAAGTGCGTGTAATTATATTTCACTACATTACAGAAACAACTGAAACAAAGATCTAAAAGCAGTTTAGCAGCAAACTTTGTGAAAACAAATATTTGTGTCATTCTCAAAACTTTTGGCCACGACTGTACTTCTACCCCGCATGATTCTTGCCTATGTCCAGTAGGATATATAAAAATAGGTGTTTACATGATCAATGCCCCGCTATGGTTTATTTTGTGTGCTGAGGGTATAGGAATATAATTTTTTTATTCACTGTACTGCTCCTATCTGTATATTTTATTAATTTTGTTAATTGGCCCTTTCCAGTGATCATTTTTGGTATGGCATCCATGGGGTTATTGTTCGACCTCTCCCCTTCTATGCCGTGCCCTTATTTCTGCTGTTATGGACTTTGCGCTCCACACAGGCTATGGGTGGAGCACACAGCCATATTTGGTGCGGTCACATCATGTGACCGTGGTGGATTTTTGTTGCGGCCCCCTGGCATTGTATCGCGGGATCCGTGTGTGAAGGCTTGCTGCTGCAGACCCTGTGTTCCACACTGGAGATATGTGGAACACACAGCCATTCCTGGGGCAGTCACGTGGGGATGTCATGTGACCACGGTGTATTCCCGACGCGGCCTTCCAGCCTGGTATCGTGGGATGTTTGTGTTTAGACTGCGCTTTTTGCGCGCTGACCATATATTGGGGCTATCTAGCTTGGTGCAAGTATGCGCTCTGGACAATTTGTTAATATTGGGGAGGATGAGTGTTCTGGAGGAAGGGGGGGGGGGGGGGAATAAAGGATTCCCCCAATAGTGACGCATACCCAGGTCATCTGACCGGGATAGGCAGTCCCAAAGTGTGGATCCACCTATGGGGGTTTAGCCCACCCAGGATCCTACATTTAAAAGTGAGCACTTTTGAGTATCTTAAGCCCCCTGGAGCCCTCCAGCCATGCATGCTGGTCTATGAGAGAATGACGTCCATCTTCATCAGATAAGTTGTAACTATCTTTCAGCATTATATTGTGTGTTTGTATTAGGCTCCATTCACACGTCCGCAACGTGTTTTGCAGATCCATGGAGCCGCAGATCCGCAAAACACGGAAAACTGCATTGTGCGTTCCTCATTTTGCGGACCACACATTGCCGGTACTAATAGAATATGCCTGTTCTTGTCCGGTATTGCGGACAAGAATAGGACATGTTTTATTTTTTTCGGGAATGGACTTGCGGACCCGTTGTTCCTTTTTTTTGTTTCCGTTGTGGCTCCGTTTCCTTTCTGTTTTTCCGTTAAGTTTTTCCGTATGCCATATACAGTATACAGTAATTACACAGAAAAAATTGGGCTGGGCATAACATTTTCAATAGATGGTTGAGCAAAAACGGAACGGATACGGAAGACATACGGATGCATTTCCGTATGTGTTCCTTTTTTTTGCGGACCCATATGACTTGAATGGATCCAAGCACTGTGATTTGCGGACAAGAATAGGACATGTTCTATCTTTTCATGGTACGGAAATACTGAAACGGAATGCGCACGGAGACACTTCAGTTTTTTTTGCTGAACCATTGAAATGAATGGTTCAGTATATGTACCATAGTGAACTTAAAAAAAGGCCAGTATACTGAACGCAAAATACTGTCATGTGCATAAGCCCTTATAGTCTGATTATTGTCTACTGATCTCATCACAGACCGCTGCAGGTCTGGGGTGCTATAGTTTTCAGTTACTTATCTTGTGTATGCCGATCTATCTTGGGCATGTTTTTTGTTCATTCTTGGTATTTTATTGTTGCAATTGTCCCCTGATGAACCTTGTGTATTACAAGGGGAAACGTGTCGGGATTGTGTATCTTGTATCAAATCGGGACTTTTCATTACTATGTGTATCAGATGTATCAGATGTGTTTCAGATAAGTGATAAGGCTGAGTAGGGACAAGCTAGCCGAGGCACATGGACAGAGTACTCCTACCACCAAGGTGTATCTCTGGGCTGAGCAGATTTTGATAAGGGGTAACCTAGGGATAGTATTGATATCCCATTGATGCTGCCCGGTTTTGCTTCTAGCCGTCCCTAAATGATTGCTCTTTGGTTATTGTACTACGAGTATATTGGTCCTGTTGTGACCTGTTTTATCGGATATATTTAATAAAAGTGAAGTTTTAGGAATTTGCCCTCAGTGATTTTGTTGTTGGTATTGCAACTGTCTTGTAACATAGTAACATAGTACATAAGGCCGAAAAAAGACATTTGTCCATCCAGTTCGGCCTGTTATCCCGCAAGTTGATCCAGAGGAAGACCCCTCTCTAGTAGCTATAGCCTGTAATATTATTAAGCTCCAGAAATACGTCCATGGCCCTCTTGAATTCCTTTATTGTACTCACCATCACCACCTCCTCAGGCAGAGAGTTCCATATTCTCACTGCTCTTACCGTAAAGAATCCTTTTCTATGTTTGTGTACAAACCTTCTTTCCTCCAGGCGCAGAGGATGTCCCCTCGTCACAGTCACAGTCCTGGGGATAAATAGCTGATGGGATAGATCTCTGTACTGACCCTTGATATATTTATACATATTAATTAGATCTCCCCTCAGTCGTCTTTTTTATAAAGTGAATAACTCTAATTTTGATAATCTTTCAGGGTACTGTAGTTGCCCCATTCCAGTTATTACTTTAGTTGCCCTCCTCTGGACCTTCTCCAGCTCTGCTATGTCTGCCTTGTTTACAGGAGCCCAGAACTGTACACAGTACTCCATGTGTGGTCTGACTAGCGATTTGTAAATTGGTAGGACTATGTTCTTATCACGGGAATCTATGCCCCTTCTGATGCAACCCATTATCTTGTTGGCCTTGGCAGCAGCTGCCTGACACTGGTTTTTGCAGCTTAGTTTGCTGTTTATTAAAATTCCTAGATCCTTTTCCATGTCAGTGTTACCGAGTGTTTTACCATTTAGTATGTACGGTTGACTTGCATTTTTCCTTCCCATGTGCATAACTTTACATTTATCAGTGTTAAACCCCATCTGCCACTTATCTGCCCAAGCCTCCAGTCTATCCAGATCCCTCTGTAGTAGTATACTGTCCTCATCAGTGTAAATTACTTTACACAGTTTAGTGTCATCTGCGAAAATTGATACTTTACTATGCAAGCCTTCTACAAGATCATTAATAAATATATTGAAGAGAATAGGGCCCAATACTGACCCCTGAGGTACCCCACTAGTGACAGTGACCCAATCTGAGTGTGTACCGTTAATAACCACCCTCTGTTTTCTATCACTGAGCCAGTTACTTACCCACATACAGATGTTTTCTCCCAGTCCGAGCATTCTCATTTTATATACTAACCTTTTATGTGGTACAGTGTCAAATGCTTTGGAGAAGTCCAGATATACGACATCCATTGATTCGCCGCTGTCAAGTCTAGAACTTACCTCCTCATAGAAACTGATTAAATTAGTCTGACATGACCGATCCCTCACGAAGCCATGCTGATATGGCGTTATTTGCTTATTTCTGTTGAGATGCTCTAATATAGCATCTCTCAGAAAACCTTCAAACAGTTTACCCACAACAGATGTTAAACTTACCGGCCTATAGTTTCCAGGCTCTGTTTTTGGCCCCTTTTTGAATATTGGCACCACATATGCCATGCGCCAATCCTGTGGGACATTCCCTGTCAGTATAGAGTCTGCAAATATCAGAAATAAGGGTCTGGCTATGACATTACTTAATTCCTTTAGGATACGGGGGTGTATGTCATCCGGTCCTGTCAATTTGTCTATTTTAATCTTTTTAAGTCGCTGATGTACTTCTTCCTCGGTCAGACAGGACACTTTTAATGGGGAATTTATTTTTGCATTCTGCATGTCATCTGACAATTTATTTTCCTCAGTGAATACATTGGAGAAAAAAAATATTTAACAGCTTTGCTTTCTCCTCATCGCTCTCTGCGACTTCCCCCTCATTACTCTTTAAAGGGCCGACACCTTCAGATTTATACTTTTTAACATTTATATAATTGAAGAACATTTTAGGGTTAGTTTTACTCTCTTTGGCAATTAATCTCTCGGTCTCTAGTTTGGCCGCTTTTATTTGTTTTTTACATGTTCTATTTTTTTCCTTATAGTTTTTCAGTGCTTCCGTGCTCCCCTCCTGTTTCAGTGAATGATATGCTTTCTTTTTGTCATTTATTGCTTTCGTTACAGTTCTATTTATCCACATTGGTTTCTTTTTATTCCTTAACCTTTTATTACCATACGGTATGTACCTCTCACAATGAGATTTTAGGATGTTTTTAAAGATATCCCATTTTGTGGCTGTATTTTTATTTTTGAGGACTTTGTCCCAGTTAGTTTGGCCTATGGCCTCTCTTAGTTGGCTAAATTTAGCTTTTTTGAAGTTTGGTATTTTTGTTCCTCCCTGTAGAAACGCTCTTTTGAATGATAATTGGAAGGTTATTACTTTGTGGTCACTATTTCCCAGGTGTCCCCCAACCTGCACGTCTGTTGTTCTGTCCGGCCTATTGGTTAATACTAAGTCCAGTATGGCCGTCCCTCTAGTCGGGTCCTGAACCAGTTGGGAGAGGTAATTGTCTTTGGTTATTGCCAAGAACCTGTTTCCTTTATGAGATATACAAGTTTCAGTTTCCCAGTCTATATCTGGGTAGTTGAAGTTCCCCATAATAACCACCTCATTATGATTTGCCGCCTCGTCTATCTCGTTTAGTAATAGATTTTCTGTGGACTCTGGTATATTAGGTGGTTTATAGTAAACTCCTATTAGTAATTTATTGTTGTTTTTAGCTCCATGTATCTCTACCCACAGTGACTCCACATGTTCATGTCCCTCATTTATATCTTCGCGGAGTGTGGGCTTTAGACCGGACTTTACATAGAGGCAGACCCCTCCTCCTCTCCGGTTTTGACGATCCTTTCTAAACAGACTGTAACCTTGTACATTAACCGCCCAGTCATAGCTATCATCCAGCCATGTCTCAGTTATTCCCACTATGTCATAGTTGTGAGATACTATTTTCAGTGACTGTGTAATCCCACCCATTCCCCTTAATGCCACCACATAGTAATTATTGCCCCTTTTTGCCACCACACAGTAGTTATGCCAGCATTGGGCCCCTTCACAGATTATGCCCAGTTATGTGCCACCTGACAGTAGTTATTCCCAGATATGTGCCCCCTCACAGTAACAATGCCCAGATATGTGCCCCATCGCAGTAACGATGCCCAGATATGTGCCCACTCACAGTAGTTATGTCCAAATATGTGCCCCTCACAGTAATGTCCAGATATGTGCCCCCTCACAGCAGTTATGTCCAGCTATGTGCCCCCTCATAGTAATATGCCCAGATATGTGTCCCTTCACAATATTGATGCCCAGATTTGTCCCCTCAAAGTAATATGCCCAGCTTTACTCCCTCACAGTAATATGCCCAGCTGTTCCCACTGACAGTAATATGTCCAGTTATGTGCCCCTCACAGTAGTTATGCCCATTTATGTGCCCCCCCTTCATTATTAACCATTAACGTAAACCTGACATAATGGTGCTTGTAACATCAAATCTATATAAAAGTAAAAGTGATGGTAGAGTGATATCTCATGCATCTTAATACCATTCCATACATTGATTTAGTTTATATGCTGGTTATGTATTTTTTGCAACTATAATAATGTCATATCGTTTGAAAATCTGAAGTATAATGGAAAATGGATTTTCTTTCCCACAGAGCCTATTTTATAATGATATACACATTATAGAACATGCTGTCTAGAGAAAGTTTTATATTCACTTGGAATCGTAGTGGAGCCTAAACACCGTGGCAATGACGCACGTAGCAATTATTTTCATAAACTGCCTTTGTTTTACTAATCACTTCGCTATTCATGGCCTGTAACAGGAGTAGCAGCGCTTATAAACTAAGGTGCTAAGCTATGTTGAATACAAGTATGCTAATTGACAAGGCATTTTCTTAGCACATAAATTAGGGTGGATGACAATGACTCTATTAATTTTTAATAAGTGGCAGGATGCCAGATTAGCTACTACTGAGAATATGAACCAGTCCTTAGAGGAGAACAAGGTCATGCAATAAAGCAGGAACAGTATCTGCATTTGGATGCCCTGACTTTTATAGGAATTATTGATTTTCTCAGTACTGTATAATAAATCACGTACTGCTGCTCCCTACTGTGATTTAGGTGTAAGCCATAAATATTGGGGAGCACTGCATTTGATCCCCACCTATTTATGAATCCACAGTAGTTGTCTACTTAGGCCAATCCCTCTTTACTAGAAGTGTTCTCCTACATAAAGGAGTCTCACTTCTGAAACCCCTCATCTGTGAGGGGATTTAGCATCCATGTAATACATGGACATGCTGGGTCCTCCAGAGTAAGAGACTATCTTGGCAGTTGGTCTGAATAGGATAGCTTCTATAATAACTCTAAATTCCCTGACAGAATATTACCAATAGGTTTTCTAGTTCAGACAACCCCTTGGAGAATCTTTTTCTAGTTAGACATAAATATTGGGTAGTGAGTGGCTTCCCTGACAGTATTTATTAGTGTCTGTTGTACAGTATAACACCAACATATCCCACAGTGCTGTATACAGATTATCATCATACACATCAGTCTCTCCGAATCTCATCTCTATACCCCAGAAACAGATACAAATTAAAGGGTTGTCCACTCCTTTGCCATAATAGGCCATCACTGTCTGATTGGCAGGGTTCCGACAACCTGTACCCAGACAGATTAGCTGTTCTGCAGAAGTCGGCATCGGAAGTACACAGCTCCATCTGTTGTGCAGTCCATGGGAACAGCACGGCAGTAACCAGCTACATCCACTACACAATGGACTGCAGTGGACCAGTTGACCATTGGAGGTGCAGGGTGTTGGACCTCGCCAATCAGATAGTGATGGCCTATCTTGAATAATTGCCCTAATCCTTGGCCTGTGTAAAATGGCCAGTGTGCAAGTTAATCAGCGCTTGTTTAAAATTCACCACATGAAAATGTGATCACCTGAACAAACTAGTGGCACCCTTCATGGCCCAGTTATCACAAATGAGCATTTGTAACCGATAGTTTGCCTGATCCTTGGCCAGGGTAATCAATACAAGCAACATGCAGATGTTGTCCGTGCTAACCACTGAGCCACCGCACTACCCATAGATTATGTTTTATTATTGTTTTACTTTTACTACTTCCTGTTTTTTATTATGGTTTTTATTTTGCTACTTCCTGTTATACCTTAAAAAATCATTGTACTTTCACACAAAGTGAATTAAATCAATAGTACAAGTGATCACAAGAAACCTTGTAATATGTTTTATTAATGAAAACTGTCTAGTTCTCGTGTTATCAACTGTTTACATTTCCTCCTCCTCTCCTTGCTAATTGGTTTTAACTTTGAAAAATGCTTTAAATTCTGTCTTGAGATGGACCAGCTCAACGTCCACGTCAATACATGCCTATGCAGCAAGGCAGGGGGAGGAGTGAGCAGCAGCACAAGTGAGGCAGGGCTCAATGAGAGACACTAAGAAGATTGCACAGCTACTGTACATAGTAGACTTATATCTCAGCACAAATGCTAAATTAAAAACCAATACAGTTTAGTACCTCTGTAATGTCCTTCTTGATCCTGGTTCATACTTCTGAGTGAGTGAAGGTCCCTTTACACGGGATGATATTACAGCAGATTGTCAGCAAGGAAGCATTCCTTCCCGACAATCTGCTGATTGCTAGTGGAGGAGACCTCTGCATTTACATTCAGCAATCTCATCCAGAGCATGGGGAGGAGAGATCGCTAATTCCTTGGCTCTTCCCCATAAGGACTAGTTGTTTGCCAGCAGGAGATCGTGTTTACGTCACAATCTGTCGGCGGTAAACAATCACTTTTGCGCGCGCACAACATTTTTCGCTCGTTCATCGGGTAATCGATAGTACATTTACACTGCCCGATCAAGCATTACTATAAACGCTTGTTAGCAATAATCTGTGTAATTCTCAGCCCATGTGTAAAGGGCCCTTAAGAGAAGCTTAGGAAGCATCTTTTACTCTTTCTGTTTGTGCCGGGGATGGCAGCTAGTGTCCACCCACCATGTCTGAGAGATCTGCAACTAGATGTTCAGCATGTACAGAGGAAACTGTTAAAAGATACAAGTAACATAATGGCCAGAAATAGTTTTTTACTCGTACACACACTGTACTATTGATTAATGCAGAACTAGTTGAAAGGTTAGGTATGCTTTAATCTTCAAAAGATCAAAAAATACATTTGGGGACATTATCATCATTTTTTTTTCTTCTGCATATTTCAGCTGTTTCTCTGAGCAGATCATGTGATTACCACTTAGTCTAATAAAGTACACAACGCTCACAACCAATGATTATATAGTAATTGTAAATGGAAAAAAAGGCTGAACAGTTCTCTGTGCAGCTGTTATTCTACTGTGCCATGTTTTTGCAGCACTACAGAGTAAAGATTACCATTCACTTTCAATAGTTGTTGGCCAAGTTCTCATTTGGCCACCAGCTATTGTTCCCAACCCATTGTTTAACAAATCTGCCATTTGTGGTAAAAACTTGTAAAAACTGTAGGTAAAACTGTCAGAAAGTTGGCTATGCTTGATAATTTCTGTGTTGTAGTCATGACAATGTATATCTCTGTGACTTTAAAACTGCCACTTTCCCCACTTGGCAATATATGTATGATTGTGCACTCAGGATCTGCAAGAGGAGCCATGAGGGAACTGTGGAGAAGGGAGTTTTTATGTTGCTCATCATCTCTGCTTAGAACATGTCACATGAGGCCCATGATGACTGTCCAGTAAGGAGACTCTGGGACCTGGCCTGAAGGCTTCAGTAATAAAATGCATAAATGAAAGCTTTATTCCAGCTCCAGTATAGTATCTCAGATAGATTGTGTTTGTATGGTTGATGCAATGAAAACATAAACTGGCACAGAGCCCTGGAATTGCTGCACTTGTCTTTTTTACTTCTTCTTTTTGTGTGTTTATGTATTTTGTGTAACTATTTGGGATAAAACTGTGATTTGTGCAGGTAGAATTCTTGTCTGCAAGCACTTTGAAGAACATAGCAAGAAGAAACAAAGCCTAAAGTGGAAAATTACAGGCTAGTAGGACAACTAGATAAGTGGAGCAAATAACATTTCTTGAACCATTTTCTAATTATAATGCTCCCCAGTTGAGGTCATTTTTTTACTAGTGTCCCATTTAACTGTCAACAATGCAAGCTTGTTAAAGGGGTTCTTCGGGAATTAAGAAAATGTGAATACTTAAATATTACTTTATAATAAATATATTCTCAAATATCTTTCATTATTTATAATGGCTTGTTTTGTCTGGGGAGCAATCAGGAGAAACAATATGGCCGCTGTCCCATTGGTTCACACAAAACCTGTCCTAATCACACAGGAGGATAAGTTACTTCACAATACTGAGGTAAAGAGCTGCCTTATCCTCCTCTCTACTTGTCAGGGATTATAATCCTGAATACAGATTATAAGAACTTTAGCTGAATCTCTGATGAATTTAATTCCCAGAGTTTCTGTCAATAAAGTTTAACCCCCTTAAAGAGGACGCCTATTTTGGCCTTTAGTATGCAGACCCATTATTATTCAGGATGAGCGAATTGACTTTGGATGAAACATCTAAAGTCGATTCGCATAAAACTTTATTTCAATACTGTACGGAGCGAGTGCTTCGTACAGTACTAGAATGTATTGGCTCTGATGAGCCGAAGTTATTACTTCGCGAAGGCTCGCGAGACTTCGCATAATAACTTCAGAAATTGATTTCTACTGTAAAAAAAACATTTACCGAACTCGGGTTTGGTTCCAAGGTACCACTTGGAACCGAACCTCAGATCAGACCCACAATCAGACCTCAGATCAGACCCCCAATGTTAATAAGACCCCAGCTAATACCCCCAATCAAACCTCAGATCAAATCCCCAATGTTTATCAGACCTAAGATCAGACAAAATAAATTAATCAACCTATGTCTTGTATTCCGAATGATGACTATGACACTCCTGGGATCCAGCGCTCTTCCTTCCGTGATCTGCTGTGACCCGTCCACACAGCGTCAGGTGACAGAGTGCGCCTACATCCGAATGCTGTGCACAGCTCACAGCATGGTTCAAGCAGAAGAAGACCAGGGACACAGGAATGAATGCAAAATGGTGGTCAAATCCCCAAAAATATTTTTTGCTGATTTTCAATTTTTAGCCAGTTTTGGAACATAGCAACTGATAAAAATAGAAATGCCACATTTATTACCTTGATTCTGCAGTTTTTAGAAATATCCCATATGTGTCCCTAGTAGGCTACTGCAAACTACACCTCTCAAATAATTATTTTGACCCCATAGATATTTCATAGAATATATTACAAATGTGGCATTAAAGTAAGAAATTGCATGTTAATAATAATATGTAGTTTTTAATTTGTACAAGGGTTAAAAAGAGAAAAAGCACCTCAAAAATTGTTACGCAATTGTTATGCATACATAATTTGTTATGCAATTTCTCCTCAGTATGGAAATACCCCACTGCTGTTTGTGAAATGGCAGCACTCAGAAGGGAAGGAGCAGGATCTGGATTTTGTAACATAGAATTTGCTAAAATAACAAAAGAGCCCTAACTTTTTTTATTTTTTGTTGACAGAGCTGTTTTAAGGGCTGGTTTTATGCAGGACAAGCTGTAGTTTTTATTTGTACCATTTTGGGGTACATTTGGCTTTTTGATTGTTTTTTTAGTTTTTGGGCCGTAAGGTGGGCAGTTTATCTTTTATGGGTTTACTGTGAGGTATAAATGATATAACTATATTCTGCAGGTTGATATGATTACTTGATACCAAATGTATATTTTTTTTTATGCTTTACTTATTTTGCATCATAATTGTGTTTATTTTTTTATTACAAATCAGTTGTGTCACCATATTCTAACACCCATATCATTTTTAGTTTTCAATCAAGGCAGCTGTGTGAGGGCTTGTTTTTTGCGTGATGGACTGTAGTATATATCATATAATATCTTTATTCTGTGGGTTGATATGAATATGACTAACTCAAATATTCCGTATTTTTCACCCTCTAAAACGCACCTGCCCATAAGACGCACCTAAGTTTTTGAGGAGGAAAATAAAAAAAATATATATTTTGAACCAAAAGGTGTGCTTTTGGTGGGTTTTGAACTAATGGTGGTCTGTGGATGACACTTTTATGGGGGATCTGTGGATGACACTGTTATGGGGGATCTGTGGAAAACACACTGTTATGGGGGATCTGTGGATGGCACTGTTATGGGGGGATCTGTGGATGGCACTGTTATGGGGGCATCTGTGGATGACACTGTTATGGGGGATCTGTGGATGACACATTTAGCATCTTATGCTATAGTGTCATCCACAGATCCCCCCCATAACAGTGTCCCTGTGTAAATAGTGACCCCAATACAGGGGGGTAGAGGCCGGCAACTGGTGTTGAAATCGCAGCGGGTCCCGATGCAGTCACTGTACTCTATTACACCGATCCCCGCTCACACCAGTATTCATATGTAAAGTGTCCCCAATCCATATGTAAAGTGTAGGCAAGGTAGCGCAATCCACTACTCACTATGAAACTCCCGTACTAGCAGGCAGGCTAGTGTGGCTAATCCATATGTAAAGTGTGGCCAATCCATATGTAAAGTGTAGGCAAGGTAGCGCAATCCACTACTCACTATGAAACTCCCGTACTAGCAGGCACTGCAGGCTGGCCGGTCACTCACTTCCTCACGCACATGCTTCTCCCACTTTATTAATGAAGCAGGCGGCCAGTGAGTGAGCGGCCAGCCTGCAGTGCCTGCTAGTACGGGAGTTTCATAGTGAGTAGTGGATTGCGCTACCTTGCCTACACTTCACATATGGATTGGCCACACTTTACATATGAATACTGGTGTGAGCAGAGCCCAGTCTACAGTGACTGCACTGGGCTCCGCTGTGAGTTGCCGGCCTCCAGCCCCTCCTCCCTCCCCACTGATACATTGCAGGCCAAGCTGTGCAGTATCATGGCCGGCGATGTATCAGTGTTCGGGGGGGGGGGGGGGGGGGAGTGAGTCTTATGGGGCGGAAAATACGGTATATAGTATTTTCATGTTTTACTACTTTTGCATTGTACCATTTTTTGGGGTGAGGTGAGGTGACAAATACAGCAATTCCATCATAGTTTTCTCATTTTCTTTTTTCTTTTTACACCATTCACTGTGTGGGATTATTGTTTGTGTGATTCTTTCTTAGATCAGCGGTACCAATTATGTGTAGTTTCTTTTCTTTTTTTAACATTTATAAATGAGTGGATAAGGGAAAAAGAGCTATTTTTTTTATTTTTTTAGGTCCCACTTGGTGATTTGAACATACAATGGTCTGATGGCTGCTACAATACACTGCAGTGTTTTTTATGGCCACATTTAGAGGCATTTTTCTATTATGTATTTATATGTATTTTGGGTTAAAAAACATTTTAGTTTTTTATTTAAAAAGTTTGCAGGACAAATTGTATTACTACATCTAATGTATAACTTTAATATTTTTTTGGGTGGGGGGGTTACAGTGCAAAAAGAACAGCAATTCTGTGATTGTTATTTTTGTCATTATAGCATTCACCGTATGGTATAAGGGACATGATACCTTTATTCTGCAGGTTAATGTGATTACGGCAATGCCAAATTTATATAGTTTTATATTTTTTTGCACAATAAAACCTCTTTGAGGGGGGGGGGATTTATCAGGAGGGTAATATTTGAAGTTAGTGTTGCATGAGTCTGTATTTCGCACCAAATTTATCAAGTGTCACAGGTTTGTTATATTTGATTAATCTTTAAACTTAACAGTTTTGTCTAGAAAATATTGCTACTCCAGTTTTGCTACTGCATTCCCCTACTGGACTGACTTTGAGACATTTTGAGAGTGAGTGGTGTAAAAATGAAAATATCTCAAAATTTTGAAGCCAGAATTCTTGAATGCAAGATGTGATAAATCCCTCCCTTTATTTTTTTATTTATATTTATTATATAAATTATATTATATTTATATTATTTATGTTTTGTGTGGCTTCTTTTAACATCAACTCAAGGCTTGTTTTTTTGCAGGATGAGTTGTAGTTTTCACTGGTGTCATCTTGAGGTACACAGAAAGAGGTTCACTGGGATTTTGACATTGATGCCCTATCGGGAGAGGTTATCGATATCAGATCAGTGACTTCTGGCACCCCTGCCGATCAACTGTATGAAGAGGCCATGGCACTCTGTAAATGCTTAGCACTCTTCCTAGACCATGTGATGTCATGTTCATCAGTCACATGGGCAAGGGGCAGCTTAGTCCCATTCAGGTGAATGGGGCTGAGCTGCAATACCAAGCGTAGCGGGTGTCCTGTAAATGGCACTGTACTTGGTAAGCTGTTAGGAAGCTGCAGTGCTCACCAGAACTCCAGTGCGCGGCTGCATCCTCAAACAGCTGATCAGCAGTGGTGATGGAAGTTGGACCCCTGACAATCTCATGTTGATGACCTATGCTAAGGATAGGGCATCGATATGAAAATCCTGGAGAACATGTATTTTTTGGGAGGTAGAAATAACAAAGTGGCACTGAAAGTGAGAGCCGAGTGCCAGCTGTGTAATACAGCCGGCTACCATAAGTGATGGAGCAGGCACAGCTCTTGAGCCTGCAACATGGCTGTACCATAATAGTATGGCAACTTGCAGGAAGTATGCACTTCCCATGGCGTACTATTACGGTGAAGAGCAAAAAGTGGCTAAAAATGTTTCTGAAAGTGTTCATAGCCTTTAATTACTGTATAATGAAACATGCAACTTTATGTTATACTTTGTATTACAATATATGTTTAGCATAAAAATGGGACTTAAACAATAGATGACACATTCCTTTTAAGTTTATACTTCTAGAAAGACCAAATACAGTCTATTTTTCTCCAAAATACTTTAGGTTATTGTTTAGTGTTTCACAAATAACCATTATTATAAATGTACTGTACATAGGAAGAGGAAGAAAACAGTTATGCAAGATTTGCATTATATTATACAATACCCACAACCACACACAGCTCATAGCTCTTTAATAGAAAATACAATAGAGAACATTATGCTATAAAATTAGACTGAGTGATATGTATACTATTGAAATGCGACTCCAAGCATTTGTTGCTGTGTTGTAAAGCCACTTGTGCGTGATCAGAGTTGATGGGAATAATAAAGAGAGGAACAACCTGGGAATTTATATATGACAAGTAATAACCATTCATTGTAAGTAGATTATTAGATGATGACAAATGTGGATTGCACAGTTTCAACAAGAAACACAATTTTTACTTTTAGACAAACAAATAGATAATCTCCAAAAAGCAAATGATGAGGCAGCACTCCAATGTGAATAAAGTGTGTCGGACCCGTTGATTACCCCAGTAACAACGTTTCAGCCCAACTCAATGGGGCCTTTGTCAAGCAAACAAATGTTGTCAAGTACATGCTTAAATACCCACAGTGATTAAGGAAAACATGATTATATAATTAATTGCCAGTGCTATAAATAAAGTGTAAATCTATACATAAACATGGTTCTAAATTCATAAAAATGTTTCTGCAGTGTTATAACATGATTAGTTTATCACACATTTCATTTATGATTATCTCCGATGTGTACATTAATAAAATGTATAAAAGAAAGTGCCAAGTGCATTAATAGTAAATTTACACCTCCTGTGAAAAGTGCTTATTGGTGCAATTATAAAAAACAGCAACAGCTGTAATAGTTAAACTCCAAACACCTACTACATTGTTGGTGGTTCCAGTGTGAGTCATAGCGTCCCCGACCCGCTACTGCGCATGTCCTGGTGTCCGTGTTGTATCAATCCAACACACACCGGGATGCGCATCACGTGACCCAGGAGCGCCATCACGCAAATCACGAGAGCGCTCCCAAGGTAACGCGGCCGCATCCAGGGGAGGGAGGAGAAAAACCCACACAAGATCACCTGACTGACACAGTCACATGATCGGGGCAAGCAGACATATAAACACAAAATAGCGATAAAGATCAAGGTATACTTAAAGCTGGTGTGGCACCAATAGGACACTAAAGAACAGAACAAAAACTGAATGTCAAACAAAAAAAGAAAAAATGATAAAAACAAATAAAATAAAGAGAAATAAAAATAAAACGTTTTATCATATCCGACACACGGATTTTGAGTAGATTCTATAATATAAGTAACTCCTTAGGTATCTAAGCATAAGGGTTCCATTGTATGTCCATAATTAAATCCCCCAAAAAAGAGGAACAGTTAGCTATAAAGAGAGGGAGGTTATGACCATTATCCATGGCCAAGCCACTCCCACTAGTGAAATAAATAGGAGATACCGGGATTGGGTGTGAAAATTCGCCACTGTAGATGGCCAAATCATCAACACCAATTATGGTCCCATAAAGAAGGGCACAAGTTCATGTCCATCAACAAGAAACCAAATTCTCATCCCAAACTCCCCAAGTAAAACCTCATAGGCTCACCAACGTCAAGTATTAGCACAAAATGGAACCAGATTTTAGAATAATTGTAATATATAACAAATTTACGTAAGGGCCCACCACAAGAAGGCGTGGGGAAATATCCTTATTAAAATATAACTTTTATAGAGTATACATTAAAATACACCAAGGGATGCATCAACATGACATACATACATATAAGGGCTCCGATTAGGTACCCCACCGCTGGTAGAGCGAAGATAAATAAAATGAACCTGCTGCGCCTGTGTGGACGCTAGCAGTCTTACCCGACCAACCAGGTGGCTAGGATCAGTCTGGCTTTGCTTGTTGCCTGGACCGGACGGTATCTCGTATTGGCAGGTTGTAAGGAGTAGTCGTGGTATAATGCCCTATCTCACCCTTACATAGGGGGGAAGGGGACTGCTCCCATACTGCCTATCTACACAGAGTTCGCCCTAATCAGGGCGCCCCGTCTGGATACCTGTCCCTAGTTATGGACCTGACCACTAGCGCTATTAAAATGCAAATTCTTCAGACCTCCCGACGTGGCACGTTTCTGTCGTGTCGACTCCTCAGGGGAAGCTGGTACACAGAAAAAAGAAGCATATACCATATGCGACCACAGGTCACAAAAGGACCATGTAGTCAAGCAATAAGAAAAAGGGGGGAGTAGGTAAGGCTCTCTTATAAACAATAAGGGCCAAAAAGTTGACACCCCTGGTGTTGGAGTGCCAAACTGCCAGAGGATAAATGTTCCTCTGCTCGTCGGTGTGTGGGATATGGTGGTCCTCACTAAAGGTGATGTCCCTCTAACTTCGGGGGTTCCTCTACATCTACCAGCAGGCTCGGACTGGCCCACAGGGGTACAGGGGAATCCCCCGGTGGGCCCCTGGGCAAGGTGGGCCCCTAGTCTCCCACCCCCTGCACAAGTGGCACATAACACAGTAGACTTACTGCACTACATACATATATTCAATGTACAGCACCTCCACCAGCCGATGTTCATATAAAAAAACTTGTTAAATTATTTATTATATTTGAATGTATCCGTACGGTGGGCCCCCAAAATACATTTTACTGGTGGGCCCTAGGTACCCCAGTCCGACACTGTCTACCAGCCACATAGATACATACCTCTATGGGGTTTAAATAGAACCCATCCGCGCCTCTCTTGTTCGGACCGCCCTGCGATCGTCCACGCCGGCGTCTGACGTTGCGCGCATGCGCCGTGCGAAAATACGTCAGAGGCCGGCGCCGGCATCACGTGATAGCGGCGGCCATTCACAGTCCTGGAGAGGCGGTGCGGAGCGTTGCCTGGGTGATCAAATCAACAGATAGGCAGCCGTATGGAGCGCTTCCTGGTGGATGCGTCCATAGCAACGCTGTGACACAGAATCACAGCCAGATAAACTGATATTTCCTGCAGGGTTCTAGCGACCAGGGCTGACCGCATTAACTGCTGCATGGTGCATTATTTGTAGAGGGAGGAAGTAAGGGGATCAGTTTTAAGGGGACCTGGATGTTTAATATGGGTCCATCCTGACAGTTCATTAGATAAAGCACCCGTAATCTAGCCTTTCATTTAGACCGCATGGTGCCGAGGTTTTTAGGCAGAAAATCCAGCGCGATTCGCGCTGGAGGAGGAGCTTGTCCCAGTCACCCCCTCTGGGGGGAGATTTCACCAGATCAATGCCCATAAATTTCAAAGACGCAGTGCCATTATGGGTGGTGTGTACATGTTTGGATAGTGGGGTGTCCCGTTTGTGGGAGATATCCCCCAAATGTTCCCCTATCCTCCTGAATTCCCGTATCGTCTTCCCTAAATACTCCATCCCACATTCACACTGAATACAGTATACAATCCCTCTGGACTTACAGTTAATGAAATGTGGGATGGAGTATTGTTTCCCTGTCACATGGCTTACAAAGGTTTTTGAAGTCTGTATAAATTTGCATGCTACACAGTTACCACATCTGTGGCTGCCCACAACCTTGGACCGCAACCAGGTAGAGTTGGCACGGTTGGGTGCATACTGACTGTGTACCAGTTTGTCGCGCAAATTGGGCCCCCTTCTATAAGTGATTTGCGGTTGATCACCAAGCACATCTTTCAAGTCAGGGTCCATTTTGAGGACCTCCCAGTGACGTTGTACGATGTGCTTGACTTGTTTGGACGTGCCATGTCGGGAGGTCTGAAGAATTTGCATTTTAATAGCGCTAGTGGTCAGGTCCATAACTAGGGACAGGTATCCAGACAGGGCGCCCTGATTAGGGCGAACTCTGTGTAGATAGTCAGTATGGGAGCAGTCCCCTTCCCCCCTATGTAAGGGTGAGATAGGGCATTATACCACGACTACTCCTTACAACCTGCCAATACGAGATACCGTCTGCAAAGCCAGACTGATCCTAGCCACCTGGTTGGTCGGGTAAGACTGCTAGCGTCCACACAGGCGCAGCAGGTTCATTTTTATTTACCTTCGCTCTACCTGCGGTGGGGTACCTAATCGGACCCCTTATATGTATGTATGTCATGTTGATGCATCCCTTGGTGTATTTTAATGTATACTCTATAAAAGTTATATTTTAATAAGGATATTTCCCCACGCCTTCTTGTGGTGGGCCCTTACGCACATTGAATCTTGAAATATCAGTGAGGCCTGGTTAACTATTAGCCTCATCCAATTATTAATATATAACAAATGTACCCAAAATAAAATAGACGGTTAAAAGACCAATAAGTCCCTTTAGGGGTCCTAGATCATATATATGATAAAACTACATCTTTATTTGATTCTGTTAAAACATCTAATATAGAAAATAATATTTGTGTTCAATAAAACTATCAGACAGTAGCTGGGTACATATGTTGTTTCGCAAATACTGGCGGCAATAGGGTCAGTACTTTATATTGCAGCACTGTGTTGTTGAGAACCACAATTTCATGGGTGAGTGGTGTATTTTTGTGATATTATACCATCATCTCCATATAACGATTCCTTCTTATCGTTGTTCTTATTTTGCACACTGGTTGGTATTACAGTGTGCACCCTATATTTTTACTGTTAACTACAGGACAGGGTACTGGAGATAAATCCAAATGCTCTAATTATACTGCAGTACTATACTGCTTACAAAATTCCCACATATACACAACACTCTATATAGCTGAACACGCTTGAGTGGTTGGTATAACGCTCCACACCATTTGTCACCTCACATTTCGCTGTATACGTATGGCGGCTAATCTGAATTTATTGTAGTGGTCACTACTTGATATGCTCACACTTACGGACTGCGCCCAGTGCAGCCGAATACATCTGAGTACATTGGAATGACTGGTGTATTGTTGCAGCAGTTGTAACTGCCTCATATGCCTCATATGTTCACACATACACACAGTGCTCAGTATAACTGAATACATCTGAGTACATTGGAGTGATTGGTGTATCGATACAATCAGTGTGTCATCCACACATTCCACTGCATATATATCGCACTGCCCTGCACGCTCCCCCTCTCACTGATAATTGGTACCCTATAGCTAGTCACTGTCTAAAAGTTGGCAACAAACACTACCCATCCCGACATGTTTTGCCGTCATGTGCGGCTTCGTCAGGGGAGTATGGGTAATAGTGTGTGTGCGCCACCAAAAGCCCTATTAAATAGCTACAATCTCCTCCCTCTCAAATGGTGTCCTCCAATGTGTTGTCCCAAAAGGTGGCGCGTCATCATTGTGCGCATGCAGCAACGCCTTCCCCCTGTCAATCAACAGGCTCGGCGGAGGCAGCGTCTTACCATGAGAGGAGGCAAAGGTCACGATCACATGACATGTTCAAAAGTAACCCTAACATTGCTGCCACCTGGCTTATGTATGTTGTCTATTAAGCAAAAATGGTTATCAAATAAAATGAATGTGGGGGGACAAATTACATGGATCTGATTACAGGACCCATAAAGATGACATGAATAATAGAGGATGAAGTATAAGCACTGGCATACATTATATGTCAGGCCTATAGTATTGAATGTTATTACAATAATATTTGTTATAATAATGCGTGTCGTAATGATGTAGAAATTGCTCTTATGGTAGTTCCTAGAAGGCCACACCAGCAGAGATGTGAATATTACGTTACATCACAAGACAGAACCATCAAAACTGTAGTGGTGATAAGATGACAAAGATGGTATCATTCTAGATTTAAAAAAAGAAAAAAAGGTGTAAGTTTACTGCATAATACAGATAAATCAAACACAATAATAATGACAACGACATCATTCATAATATCCTACAGATTATCACGATGAGAAGATTCAACCACAATGAGCTGTAGCAAACCCCACACATAGAAACATAGAATGTGTCGGCAGATAAGAACCATTTGGCCCATCTAGTCTGCCCAATATATCTGAATCCTATGAATAGTCCCTGGCCCTATCTTATATGAAGGATAGCCTTATGCCTATCCCATGCATGCTTAAACTCCTTCACTGTATTTGCCGCTACCACTTCTGCAGGAAGGCTATTCCATGCATCCACTACTCTGTCAGTAAAGTAATACTTCCTTATATTACTTTTAAACCTTTGCCCCGCTAATTTAAAACTGTGTCCTCTTGTGGTAGTTTTTCTTCTTTTAAATATTCTCTCCTCCTTTACCGAGTTGATTCCCTTTATGTATTTAAAAGTTTCTATCATATCCCCTCGGTCTCTTCTTTCTTCCAAGCCTGTGCGATCAGCAGGAGACTGAGGGCAGGAGCTTCATCCTCGTCACTGGGCATGCGCCGAGCCCAGTGACGTCCGATGCTCGCTCTTCCCTCAGTCAGCAGGGAAGAGCGAGCATCGGACGTCACTGGGCTCGGCGCATGCCCAGTGACGAAGATGAAGCTGCTGCCCTCAGTCTCCTGCTGATCGCACAGGCGCAGCCCTCAGTGGGTACTGCGCCTGTGCGAGAGTTCGTTCGGCGTGAGGGAGGGGGAGGAGAGGGAGGAGAGGCTGTGGCAGGCTGGGGGCGGTTAGACAGTACAAGGAAGGCGGGCTGGGCACTGTAAGAGGGGCGGTACTGGGCTCTCTAAGAAGAACAAAACGCCCCTCTGGGCACCTTCAGGACACATTTACATATCAATCAAAGTCGTTTTTTGCAGTAACTGCTGGACGGATTGCAAGATAAAAGAGCACAGCCTAATCCAGGTAAGCTGTGCTTCATGGCTGCTTTAAAATCGTTTTTTGGCTTAGGGGAGGTGACAGAATCCCTTTAACAAATGTCTATCTATAACTTTAGAGGAATAACCTCTTTGTTTAAACTTTTGTGCCATTTGCTGGTATCTAAAAGGTTGTTGTTTAGGGTCCTGTATTATAAGTTTAATTCTCAAAAATTGACTGTAAGGTAAAGCATCAATTGCTGATCTCTCGGTTTAATATATAAATCAGTACACAACTTCTCTCCCACCACATGTACTATAGTGGCAAGAAATTGAACCTGCGCTGTTGAAAATGTTAGAGTAAAGGTAATATCGGGATCGATCTGGTTCAAATAATTGTGAAAATTGTGTAAAGAAGATTCACTCCCTGTCCAAATCAAGAAAATATCGTCAATGTATAGCCACCACCCCAACACCTGGTTGAAGTGGTGAGATACATAGATATGCTCTTACTTCATAGCAGCCATAAATATATTTGCATACATGGGTGCCACGTTGGACCCCATGGCGGTTCCACGCAACTGCAGTGGCGGTCCCACGCAAATTTCGACTATATTTAGTGTAGTTGCTGGTATCCAAGCATTTCTGAACTGCAGCAATTACCCCTATTGTGATCAATTGAGGTATATAAACTAGTAACATCAAAAGAGGCTACTATACACTGTATGGGTAAGATGATGTTAGCAATTTTTTCAAAAAAAATCACTAGTGTCCCTAATGTAGGACCTTGTCTTAACAGCATAATCATCTAAAAAGATGGCAATGTTGGAAAAGATAGATTCTCTGCCTGAAACAATTAGACATCCAGGGGATTAACAAGTGATTTATGTATCTTGGGTAAAATCTATAGCAGAGGTGTTCGAGGATAAGTCAATAATCCCTCCCTCTTTTGCAGCATCTAATTTTGATTTGATCTGGTAATATCAAATTTGGGATCATAAGGTAAACACTTGTAGATATCAAAAATACATTTTGTTCATAGACTGGCACACCATATCTGTCAGCAAGTAGAGAACACACAGGTAATATTTAGTAGTTCATAGTTTATTCTACCCTATTTACAGATAAAAGTTAATAAAAATTCATAATAAAAAAAAATCATAATCAAAAAAATATAGTCAAAAATATGAAAAGTGAACAGTAGAAAATAAAAATAAGAGTAAAAAATATAATAGAATAAGTCAAGTCTGAAAATGGATCAAATATAAAAATTGAGGCATAGAATACAATATGTAGTCGCCACAAAAGGAAATGATTGCCAAAATGGAATAGCTATGAATGTTCCTGTTGAGGATATCAATTAATCAACGGTATTGTAATAACAGTTTTTCCACAGTAACCCAGTGATATAGTATTCAGATGTCCCCAATGATCGGCAACATAGTCATTAAAAGGTTAATAGCTGCATAGTCTGATATACACTGCTTAATATCAGCAGTGTAGCATTGATAAAATATTGTAAAAAAATCAGGTATATCAGGTGGGACAGAATGGCTGTCCCCAGCTAACTCAACCAATAAATGTCAGATTTTGTGGTAGTAATTCCTGATTATATTGAGTATTGCAGCTATTTGAATAAATAATCCAAGTCTTGTAGCAGGCAGGTATTGTTTGTATTGCTCCTGTGGCGTCCCACACAGAGGAAATACACTGCTTGCTATTACCTTTCTAGCGTCTTCTTGTAAGTATCCTCACTCCAGTGGATCGTCCGATTGCAGTTCACTGCTCGCTCTCTTCTCTTAGTGCATGCGTGGCAGGCTTCATCCCACGTGGTGCTATATAGACTCGGCGTCCCACGTGGTCTGTGCCTGCTGATTTTGTGAGGGAGGCTGTGGTGGATCAGCCAGCTAGTGTAGTTACAGAGAAGCGCTTCCTGTTTAGTTTATAAATATTGTCCTTTTATTCTCTGGACATGCGGGTGTCTTTCATTCACCAGACGTGTTTCGGGGTCTAACCTGACTCCTTCAGTGGTTGTAGATATCAACAATCACTAAGTTGTCTCTTAATCTCCATGATGTACCAAGATGCATCCATTACTACCACCGCACCGCCTTTATCGGCATTTTAAACAGTAACCTGAAACACATTAATGAACTTACTGCCCCTCCACTTATGTCATATCGACATCCCCCTAACTTACATAATAAAGTTGTTAAGGCTGATGTACTTCTGAAGAAGAAGGTTCAGACATACAGTACAGACCAAAAGTTTGGACACACCTTCTCATTCAAAGAGTTTTCTTTATTTTCATGACTATGAAAATTGTAGATTCACACTGAAGGCATCAAAACTATGAATTAACACATGTGTAGTCACCTGAAATGGTTTTCACTTCACAGGTGTGCCCTGTCAGGTTTAATAAGTGGGATTTCTTGCCTTATAAATGGGGTTGGGACCATCAGTTGCGTTGTGGAGAAGTCAGATGGATACACAGCTGATAGTCCTACTGAATAGACTGTTAGAATTTGTATTATGGCAAGAAAAAAGCAGTTAAGTAAAGAAAAACGAGTGGCCATCATTACTTTAAGAAATGAAGGTCAGTCAGTCCAAAAAATTGGGAAAACTTTGAAAGTGTCCCCAAGTGCAGTCATAAAAACCATCAAGCGCTACAAAGAAACTGGCTCACATGCGGACCGCCCCAGGAAAGGAAGACCAAGAGTCACCTCTGCTGCGGAGGATAAGTTGATCCGAGTCACCAGCCTCAGAAATCGCAGGTTAACAGCAGCTCAGAATAGAGACCAGGTCAATGCCACACAGAGTTCTAGCAGCAGACACATCTCTAGAACAACTGTTAAGAGGAGACTGTGTGAATCAGGCCTTCATGGTAGAATATCTGCTAGGAGACCACTGCTAAGGACAGGCAACAAGACCATTTCAGGTGACTACTTCTTGAAGCTCATCAAGAGAATGCCAAGAGTGCAAAACAGTAATCAAAGCAAAAGGTGGCTACTTTGAAGAACCTAGAATATGGCATATTTTCAGTTGTTTCATACTTTTTTGAAAAGTATATAATTCCACATGTGTTAATTCATAGTTTTGATGCCTTCAGTGTGAATCTACAATTTTCATAGTCATGAAAATAAAGAAAAGTCTTTGAATGAGAAGGTGTGTCCAAACTTTTGGTCTGTACTGTATATTGGCTCTAAAAGATTGGGATGTTATCCCTGTCTGAGTTGCGTCAATTGTCCATTCATGCTCAAGGGTGACAGCTTTACTCACCCCACTTTGGGGACACATCATGATATCCGTTATTTTTTTACTTGTGACAGTACATTTGTGGTATATCTCCTTCAATGCCCTTGTGGTCTGCTCCATGTTGGAGAGACCAGCTTGTACTTGAAGACGAGATGAAATCAACATAGATATACTATTTGTCCAAAGAGAAAAGACTTACCTAAACATTTTGTTGAATTTGGACACAAAGAAAAGGATTTGAAATTTAGCATCCTTGATCATGTTCCACCTTTAAAAAGAGGCGGGGATAGGGAATTAGTTCTCAAACAAAGAGAGCTCCAATGGATCCACCGATTACAAACCCTTAGACCAAAGGGCATGAATACGTAGTTTTAGTGGAGCCTCTTTGATTGAGGTGTGGGGTTTGCTACAGCTCATTGTGGTTGAATCTTCTCATCGTGATAATCTGTAGGATATTATGAACTAGAAAAGCTACAATTTCTGGGGAAATTGTGTGAAGTGTTCTTGCCTCCACCAGTAGTCTACAACTGGAGTGGGCGGAGTAACTGGGTGGAGTGGCTTGAGTAACTGTTGTGTGGTTGGAGTGGCTGGATTAACTGTGGAAAGGTTGGACTGGGCAGACTAACTTTATGGAGTGGACAGAGTAATTGTGTGGAGTGTTTGGAGTGAGTAAAGATAGTAAACATTACACTAACCAATTGATTGATCAAATTTAAAAAGTGCACATGGCAAGCTTGATAGAGTGAGAAAAGCATTTAAACTTTTATTTATTTATATAGCACATTTAATTGCAATGTTGTTGCCCAAAGTGCTTCACAGTTACATTAAAACATACATTTATAAAAACATTGGCAGCCGATTTGTGTAGGTGGGCTTGAAAATGAGGGAGTGGTGGCAGTTTAGAAATCATGTCCTGATTTTTCAGCTCACACTCTAACTTTTGTCACTCTGCTGGATGCTCACTCTGCTGGCTGCTCACTCTGCTGGCTGCTGGCAACTCATTCTACAGCAAGGGCAGAGAAGATCGGTTAAAAACAAACTTCTCCAACTTGCTCGCTTCCCTCGCGGTTGCCATCTTCAGGACTATGGCTTAGCTGGCTTAGCTTAGGACATGGCTTAGCTTAGGACATTTTTAGTGGCAGCAGGGATAGCTGAACGTTTTGATATAAGATTTGTGTAGGTGGGCTTGAAAATGAGGGAGTGGTAGCAGTTTAGAAATCATGTCCTGATTTTTCAGCTCACACTCTAGCTTTTGTCAGCTCCCACTCTAGTTTTGAACATTCTGCCATTCATTCCTATGGGATCAATTTTGCCACAAAAACGCTGATAGTTTGTGAACTATTCAGCAAAACTTTCCACAAACTAATAGCACACCAATCGGGAACAATCCGCACGTTTCGGTATATTACTGTCTATGTAGTGTAAAAACTGTGGGAGGAGTTAGGGTGGTAAATTTGAATATAATAATAAGAAAATACACTCACCTAAAGAATTATTAGGAACACCATACTAATACGGTGTTGGACCCCCTTTTGCCTTCAGAACTGCCTTTATTCTACGTGGCATTGATTCAACAAGGTGCTGATAGCATTCTTTAGAAATGTTGGCCCATATTGATAGGATAGCATCTTGCAGTTGATGGAGATTTGAGGGATGCACATCCAGGGCACGAAGCTCCCGTTCCACCACATCCCAAAGATGCTCTATTGGGTTGAGATCTGGTGACTGTGGGGAGCCATTTTAGTACAGTGAACTCATTGTCATGTTCAAGAAACCAATTTGAAATGATTCAAGCTTTGTGACATGGTGTATTATCCTGCTGGAAGTAGCCATCAGAGGATGGGTACATGGTGGTCATGAAGGGATGGACATGGTCAGAAACAATGCTCAGGTAGCCTGTGGCATTTAAACAATGGCCAATTGTCACTAAGGGGCCTAAAGTGTGCCATTACACCACCACCACCAGCCTGCACAGTGGTAACAAGGCATGATCGATACATGTTCTCATTCTGTTTACGCCAAATTCGGACTCTACCATTTGGATGTCTCAACAGAAATCGAGACTCATCAGACCAGGCAACATTTTTCCAGTCTTCAACAGTCCATTTTTGGTGAGCTCGTGCAAATTGTAGCCTATTTTTCCTATTTGTAGTGGAGATGAGTGGTACCCGGTGGGGTCTTCTGCTGTTGTAGCCCACCTTTCTTTCCCTTTCTGACATTCAGTTTGGAGTTCAGGAGATTGTCTTGACCAGGACCACAACCCTACATGCATTGAAGCAACTGCCATGTTATTGGTTGACTATATAATCGCATTAATGAGAAATAGAACAGGTTTTCCTAATAATTCTTTAGGTGAGTGTATATGTCTGATAACAGTAAGTGGTCTTAGAAACATAGAAACATAGAATGTGTCGGCAGATTAGAACTATTTGTCCCATCTAGTCTGCTCAATATACTGAATACTATGAATAGCCCCTGGCCCTATTTTATATGAAGGATGGCCTTATGCCTATCCCATGCATGCTTAAACTCCTTCACTGTATTTACAGCTACCACTACTGCAGGAAGGCTATTCCATGCATCCACTACTCTCTCAGTAGTGCAAGAACACTTAATGATGTCGTTGTCATTATTATTGTGTTTGATTTATCTGTATTATGCAGTAAACTTTTTACACCTTTTCTTCTTTTTTTTTAAATCTAGAATGATACCATCTTTGTCATCTTATCACCACTACAGTTTGATTGTTCCGTCTTGTGATCTAACGTTATAATATTCACATCTCTGCTGGTATGGCCTTCTAGGAACTACCATAAGAGCAATTTCTACATTATTAGGACACGTTATTGAATTTTTGAGTCACAATTGTTATATATTACAATTTTTCGACAATCTGGTTCCATTTTGTGCTAATACTTGATGTTGGTGAGCCTATGAGGTTTTGCTTGGGGAGTTTGGGATGAGAATTTGGTCTCTTGTTGATGGACATGAACATGTGCTCTTCTTCATGGGACCATAATTGGTGTTAATGATTTGGCCATCTATAGTGGCGAAATTTTGCACCCAATCCCGGTATATCTACTAGTGGGAGTGGCTTGGCCATGGATAATGGTCATAACCTCCCTTTCTTTATAGCTATCTGTTCCTCTTGGGGATTTAATTATGCACATGTAATGGAACCCTTCTGTTTAAATACTTAAGGAGTTACTTATATTATAGAATCTACTCAAAATCCGTGTGTCTGATATGATAAAACTTTTTATTTTTATTTCTCTTTATTTTATTTGTTTTTATCATTTTTTCTTTTTTTGTTTGACAATCAGTTTTTGTTCTGTTCTTTAGTGTCGTATTGGTGCCACGCCAGCTTTAAGTATAGCTTGATCTTTATCGCTATTTTGTGTTTATATGTATGCGTGCCCTGATCATGTGACTGTGTCAGTCAGGTGATCTTGTGTGGGGTTTTCTCCTCCATCTCGCGGATGAGGCCGTGTTACCTTGGGAGCGCTCACGTGATTTGCGTGATGATGCTCCTGGGTCATGTGACGCGCGTCCCAGTGTGTGTTGGATTGATACAACACGGACACCAGGACATGCGCAGTAGCGGGTCGGGGACGCTATGACTCACACTGGAACCACCAACAATGTAGTAGGTGTTTGGAGTTTATTTTAACTATTACAGCTGTTGCTGTTTTTTATAATTGCACCAATAAGCACTTTTCACAGGAGGTGTAAATTTACTATTAAGGCACTTGGCAGTTTCTTTTATAAATTTTATTAATGTACACATCGGAGATAATCATAAATGAAATGTGTGATAATCTAATCATGTTATAACACTGCAGAAACATTTTTATGAATTTAGAACCATGTTTATGTATAGATTTACACTTTATTTATAGCACTGGCAATTATTTACATAATCATGTTTTTCTTCATCACTGTGGGTACTTAAAGGGAACCTGTCACCAGGATTTTGCGCATAGAGCTGGGGACATGGGCTGCTAGATGGCCGCTAGCACATCTGCAATACCCAGGTCCCATAGCTCTCTGCGCTTTTATTGTGTTAAAAAAAACGTTTTGATTGATATGCAAATTACCTGATATGAGTCCTGTATCCGGAGTAGAGTAAAGCGGAAAGGAGCCCAGCACTGCCCCGTGTCCTCCGAATCTCCTCCTTGCTGGCTGACGTCACAGAGCTGGAGCGCCGAAATCTTGCGATGCGCGAGCTAGCGCATGCGTAGTTCGTTCCCTGTGCTGATGCCAGTACAGGGAATGAACATGATGCCGACACTGCGCATGCGCTAGCTCGCGCATCGTGAGATTTCGGCGCTCCAGCTCTGTGACGTCAGCCAGCAAGGAGGAGATTCGGAGGACGCGGGGCGGTGCTGGGCTCCTTTCCGCTTGACTTATCTCCGGCTACAGGACTCATATCAGGTAATTTGCATATCAATCAAAACGTTTTTTTAACACAATAAGAGAGCTATGGGACCTGGGTACTGCAGATGTGCTAGTGGCCATCTAGCAGCCCATGTCCCCAGCTCTATGCGCAAAATCCTGGTGACAGGTTTCCTTTAAGCATGTACTTGACAACATTTGTTTGCTTGACAAAGGCCCCATTGAGTTGGGCTGAAACGTTGTTACTGGGGTAATCAACGGGTCCGACACCCTTTATTCACGTTGGAGTGCTGCCTCATCATTTGCTTTTTGGAGATTATCTATGGACTTTATTGCCTACAGTCCATGAGGGATTGCACCCATTTTTCACAACTGCTGTGCTGCTGTTGTTTTTTTTAGATAGATAGATATAACTCTGTTATAGTAGGCGAAATGGGATTAAATGCAGTCATAGACAGTGACACAAAAGTCAATTTCAAACAGGGCTTTGCCTGTTCTTTATTTTGTTTCACAAAATAAACATATATCCTTTACATTCAGGCCTGAAACACAAATCAACTTTTAACCCCTTTAGGTGGCTAGAACCTGGGTTTATTTGATCCTTTGTCCTAGTCACCCTAATTGAGATCTATTAGGGTGAATAGCATTTTGATGCACTCCTTGCTGAGCTATGCCTAATGCACAGCGCAGCAGGGAGGTTACCACAGTATCCATAGGAAGCTTCAAAAGAGTCCAGGCTGCCCCCTATTTCACTGCTGAGGCTCCGATTGGAAGGCAGAGGGAGCCGCATTCCTCTGCCTTACCTCACAAATGCCGTGATCAGTGTTGATTGCGGCATATGAGGGGTTAAATGACGGGTTCGGTGGGATTACCATTCCCCCTCATTGCGGCCGGGTGTCTGCTCCATACATTTCCTCAGCCATCGTGACATACGGGTATACTCGATTTATAGCAATTAGTGGCTAATTAATTTGTAACAAATCAAATTTCTTGTCAAACTTCGGCGAATCAGCCAAATCAAATTTTTTAACACTTCGCTCATCTCTACCTAGTACACTTTTCCTGTCACTGTTTCACAATATATGTGTGTTTATTGTATATGTGTATATACAACTGCTCAAAAATAATAAAGGGAACACTTAAACAACACAATGTAGCTCCAAGTCAATCACACTTCTGTGAAATCAACCTGTAGATAGATAGATAGACACATATATATTATACTAACAGAACGAACCGGCTTTGCACGGATATATTTCATCTATTTCATTTTATGTTTCCGTGTGTCGTAAAAAGATATCAACAGTTTCCCCATAACCGTGACCTCTACAGTTCCCGCCCCTTTAACAATGACCTCCACAGTGCCCGTCCCTTTAACAGTAATCTCCACAGTGCCCACCCCTTTAACCGTGACCTCCACAGTGGCCGCCCCTCTAACATTGACCTCCACAGTGGCCGCCCCTTTAACATTGACCTCCACAGTGGCCGTCTCTTTAACATTGACCTCCACAGTGACCGCCCCTTTAACAGTGACCTCCACAGTGTCCACCCCTTTAACAGTGACCTCCACAGTGTCCGCCCCTTTAACAGTGACCTCCACCGTGTCTGCCCCTTTAACAGTGACCCCACAGTGCCTGCCCCTTTAACATTGACCACCCCTTTAACAGTGACCTTCACAGTGCCCGTCCCTTTAACAGTGACTTTCACGATGCCCACTCCTTTAACAATGACCACCCCTTTAACAGTGACCTTCATAGTGGCTGCCCCTTTAACAGTGACCTCCACAGTGCACGTCCCTTTAATTGTAACCTCCACAGTGTCTGCCCCTTTAATAGTGACCTCAACAGTGACCTCTACAATGCCCGCCCCTTTAACAGTAACCTCCACAGTGCCCGCCCCTTTAACAGTGACCTCCACATTGCCCGTCTCTTTAATTGTGAACTCCACAGTACCTGCCTTTTTAACAGTGACCTCCACAGTGCCCACCCCTTTAACATTGACCACCCCTTTAACAGTGACCCTCATAGTATTCACCCCTTTAACAGTGACCTTCACAGTTCCCGCCCCTTTAACAGTGACCTCCACATTACCTGCCCCTTTAACATTGACCAGCCCTTTAACATTGACCTTCATAGTGGCTGCTATTTTAACAGGGACCTCCACAGTTCCCGCCCCTTTAACAGTGCCTTCTACAGTGCCCACCCCTTTAACAGTGACCTCTGCAGTTCCAGCCCCTTTAACAGTGACCTCCACAGTGCCCGCCCCTTTAACAGTGACCTCCACAGTGTCTGCCCTTTTAACAGGGACCTTCACAGTGCCTGCCCCTTTAACAATGACCTCCACAGTGCCCACCCCTTTAACATTTACCACCCCTCTAACAGTGACCTTCATAATGGCCGCCCCCTTTAACAGTGATATTGACAGTGCCTTCCCCTTTAATATTAACTTTCACATTGTCTGCCCTTTTAACAGTGACCTCCACAATGCCCGCCCCTTTAACAGTGACCACCCCTTTAACAGTGACCTCCACAGTGCTTTTGCTTTTAACAGTGACCTCTACATTGCCCGTTCCTTTAATAATGACCGCCCCTTTAACAGTGACCTCCACAGTGCCCGACCCTTTAACAGTGACCACCCCTTTAACAGTGACCACCCCTTTAACAATGACCTCCATAGTGCCCTCCCCTTTAACAGTGAACTCCACAGCGGCCATCCATTTAATAGTGGCCCCTTTCCCCCATGCATGTAGCATACGTCATATCACTGAATATTTAAGGACCTGCGATCAGTTGTTATGGCAACCTGGAATATGACCTGCGAGCTTCTATTGGCTAATAAGGGACATGTGACCGTGTAAATGGCAATTCGGATTTAAGTGAAAGGCTTGCTGGCTTCTATTGGCTAATGCAGGTAATTTTTGGGCAATATCTCAGTAATGGTACGTCCTAGAGAGCTGTGAACCTTCCCAGACACTTGATGTACCTGTGTGCCAAATTTGGTGAAGATCGGTCCAGCCGTTTGGTCGTGCATAAAGAACGTCCAGACAGACGTCTAGACAGACAGAAACTCATTTTTATATATATAAGAGATACTGAACACAATGGAAAGCTGATGTACAGGCAATTAATTATTCAGGACAAAACGTATTTTTATGGTCATGCACTTCTTGGTGACTTTTAACATACTTAACATTTACAGCAGGGCTTTATCTAATGTGATATATAATATGGAAAGATCCATGATGGAAAAAGGAAAGCATGGTGTTTAGTTAAAAAGTATATAAAGTTTTTGTTGCTAAATTCTTTTCTAATACTTAGCAAATTTTCAGTTGGTAATTTAGGGACAAATAGACTCCTGAATAAGGCCCCCAGATTTATGGATGGGGCTCACACAAGCCCTGCACATTTTCGTCCCATATTTGTAAGGACTCTCTCTCGTCAGGTCTCTGAAAATTAGGGACAATCCAAGTAAATTTGGAACTGTTGGCAACTAGGCTTTTTGACCCCCTCCTGCCCTGTGGCATACATGTAGCTCTGCCAGTGAATCCCTTTCATGGGCTTCTTTGGTTGAAAGATACTAATCACCAATCTGTGGCAGTGGATGGCATATGTAAAAATGCCTAAAACCACCATTTTAACCCCTTTGATGTCTTGATTTAATAGTATTTTCAGCATCTTAAGATACAAATTCTCATTCCTCATCCTGATAATCAAACTTATCTATAGTGGTTTAAGGTATGGCCCTGAGCCAAACAAAGGCACTCAGGACTGTCCTTTGGGAACCCCTGTTAGGCCATAACTCAGGTTTTTACATGCACAAGCAGTAATGAAATGGAATATATACTGTAGTTATTCCAATGCATTATAAAATAATAAGGTAAAAGCTTTCTTATAAGGCAAAAAGAATAAAACAATTAGGGTACAAAAACGTAAGTGAAAAACAATTTTTTTATAAAAAAATGTAAAACGTTTTTATTAAATAAAAGTCATAAGACATAAATAAAAATATAAATATTAGGCAACCCTTGAACCACAACTTACAACCTGTACCATAAATGTAAAACTCATTTAAATAATAACATTTCTGAGTTTTCAAAGAATTAAAAAACCCAGCTGCTTTTCTGCATCCACTAAAAGTATAAATTAATTCTTCTGTACTGAAAAATAAAAAATACTTTATGAAATACAAAGACAAAATGCAAAAAAAGAAAGAAAACCCACACAGCAATGATACTGAGAAAAATAAAAATGTTATGTCTGTTAGAATCAGTGTGGCAAAAACAGAAACATATGCTATAGCCTAAAGGGGTGACAAAATTAGACCTTAAAAGGGTTGTGCAAGCAGTACATATCGCATAGGTCTTCAATATCTGATCGGTGGGGGTCCAACACCCAGCACCCCTGCTGATCAGCTGTTTGAAGAGGAGGTGGAGCTCCATGTAAGTGCTGCTTCCTCTTCATTACAATGCACGTCGTCTCCCTTGGCAGGTGCGCATTTTAATTGCTAGTACTCACCCTTCCATTTGCTTCTGGGTCAGCGGGGCTGAGCCACAAAAAATAGGACATGTCCCATCTTTGGTTGCATCAGGCTGATCATGGACCTGTTAAAGTCCGCAAAATGGACATGATAGTATGAATGGGGCCTAACTGTGACTTGGAAACAAATGTAAAGATGCTATTGTTTTAGAACTACTTAATGCTGCTAATATGTTGGAGTATTAATAAAGCAGCCTATTTCAATGGTGGAGTTATTATTGTAAAACAGTATATATACTGTATTTGAGCCTTCATTTCCAACAAGACAAAGCACTTATCACAATGAGCAACAAAACGAGGTGAAAAACAGTTTACCTAGATGTGTGAAGTTTGGAGGCTCTAAAGGGAAAGCAGTCATCGAATTTTCTATCTTGCAGTGATAAAACGCATGAAACACATCAATGACAGTTAACCAGTCAATTTCAGTGGACCAGTAATACTGTTTTAAAGGGAATAAGACATAAAAATGTTATATGTATTTTTCAAAAAATCTCCATGTAACTATCTACAACAGGGATCAGCAACCTTCGGCACTCAAGCTGTGGTGAAACTACAACTCCAAGCATGCACACCTCCTTGGCCATTCTCAGAACTCCCAGAGAAGTGAATGGAGCATGCTGGGAGTTGTAGTTTCACCACAGCTAGAGTGCCGGTGGTTGCTGATCCCTGATCTACAATATAGGAAAACATTATCTGAAATAAAAACAGTTTTTAAACTGGCTACTGAACACTTGTGATAGAAATTTCTTATATTGATGAGATATTTTCTCAGCTTGTGTTGTCTTTACCATTGGGTGCAGTCAGTAGCCATAAAAGGCAGGATTACAATAAAAGTAATAAAAGTAACATAGGTTTCAGCATTGACAATAGGTAGTAGTTCAGCCTTCCCCCCCCTCCCTGCAGAGTGACCTCTGTAAATGTCACACATAAAACAAGCCTTGTACACTCTCCCATATACTCACAGAAATGTATCACCTTCATATATTAGGTTTGACTGTAGTTGCTATAAAAAATAGGGTTCAAAAGGTTCTGCTGGGATTCAAGGGAATCTGTTTGAATATGGATCAGCTGTAACTGTTATTGCTCTATTAAGAGAAAAGCCTTATGGCGGGTTTTCATGGCCCGAGGACTAGCTGATGCAACTGGCGGCTCGTTCAGTGGGGGTGCAATCCCTTGTCCTCATACAGCTGCTTTGTTTCTGGGCAGCAGATCCCTGTTCACACAGCATGATCTGCTGCCCAGAAACAATCATTTACTTGCCTGCACAAGTGACTGTTTCACAAGCTTGTTCATCTGGTGATCGGCTGCACCTATAGAAGGGCAGATTATCGGGAACGAGCATTCATAGGAACGTTCCTCCCCAATATTCTGCCTGACAAGCAGGCCATGTAAACTCGCCATTAAAGGAGTTGTTTGAGGGATTTTAAAATTAGGCTATGAGCATCAAACACTATAGAATATTTAAAGAAGCTATATTCACCTTTTAAATGTCCTGCCGGTCCGGCACCACCAATCAAGGACTGCAACACTAGAGTAGTGGGAGATTTAAAAGTTGAGTACTGCATAGTTTATTTCATTTTTATAATGTTTCCTGTTCATAGACTAATTTTGAAAAATCCCAGACAACCCCTTTAACATTGGCATTGGGCTCTTTTATTCTCTATTTTTGAACCCCAGCCAAACGGAGGCTGAAGCCTAAAGGGACATTCAGAATATAGTCACAGTTGCATAAATCTCCCATTCACATGTTTAGAAGGAAGGAGAACTTTGTGTGCATGTCAATACAACCTTAGAATTATGTCAGTATATAGCGTTCACAACAAAAGTAACTTTTTTGTTAGTAAATACTTTTCATTTTTGGTAAATTGTTAAAGGGAATGTGTCATCAGAAAATGACATTGTTTAAATCATGTTTTTATGTTAAACATATATTTAAAATTATGTAACCCTGCAATTTTCACACTGGCCACTAGGCCTAATAATAGTTCATTATTTTCTGTTGTGTACATGTAACTTTTCAGTATCTATTATTATTATTATTATTATTATCACTCCAGGCAGAATTAAAATAAGTAACACCTTTATGAAGATAACACAAGATCTACCATTCACAATAGGCAATATCACAGCTTATTAACTCCCTCCTGGCATCTGCAGGTAATAGAGCATGCCTAGAAAGCTCTCCCATATAAGTCAATATAAGGCTCCTGTCCATTGTTTCTGTGGCCCATGTAGCTGCTCTCAAAGGATGGAAAGTCTTAACTAGTGATGATGATCGAGCATGCTCGGCCGAACACCTGTTCGGCTCGAGCATCTCGATGCTTGGCACATTGTGGTTTTTGGCCGAATACTGCATGAGCTCGAGCGCAATGCTCGAGTCTCTCTGCCCCACATGTTTCTTGGCTGCTAAGCAGCTAATAAATGTGCAGGTAAGTACTGCCCTCACTGTAATGTAAATTGGCTGATAGCACCCGATGACGCATGTTCGGCTCATTCTTAGGCCTCATGCACACGGCCATTGTGCGGCAATTGCGGTCCCCAATGCACGAGCAACATCCGTCAACTTGAATGGGTCCGTGGTATGTCCGCACCGCAAAAAAATGACATGTCATTTTATTTGCGGTGCGGAACCACGGAAAGAAATGCCAATGAAGCACTCCGTAGTGCTTCCGGTGTTCCGTTCCGCATCTCCGGAATTGCGGACCCATTCAAGTGAATGGGTCCGCATTGGTGATACGGGGTGCACATGGCCGACGGCCGTGGATTGCCGACCCGCCTTTTGCGGTCTGCAATACGGCCATGGCAGCCCAACGGCCGTGTGCATGAGGCCTTAGTCAAGGAGAGCTGTGCTGAGCAAGGGACAGACAGTGTAGGGAGTGATTTAGGAATATTAATACCACCAAAACTTTTCAGAGACCCAAAAGTCCTTTTAAGGACTATTGGGTGTGGCAGCAGCAATCTATATTTTTAGCGCAACTTGTGCTAAATAGCTAAAACTTTACAGACCCAAAAGTCCTTCTAAGGACTATTGTGTGTGGCAGCAATATCTATTTTTAGTGCATACTCCGCTACATAGTGTACAATTGTTAGGCCGCTGCAGACAGCGACATTAGCTGCGCCACATCTCCAGTGTAAAGTGTGCGCATCCAAAAAATATCTAACATCCAGTGTACTTTTTCCATAGATGGTGTCCGCTGCGGACAGTTACATTAGCTATGCCACATCTCTTGTGTAAAGTGTGCGCATCCAAAAATTATCTGTGACATACAGTGTACTTTTTCAATAGACGGTGTCCGCTGCGGACAGTGACATTAGCTGCGTCACATCTCCAGTGTAAAGTGTGCACATCCCAAAAATATCTGACATCCAGTGTACTTTTTCCATAGACTGTGTTTGCTGCGGACAGTGACATTACCAGCGCCACATCTGCAGTGTAACATGTGCGCTTCAAAAATGTATCTGTGACATGAAGTGAACTTTTTCCGTAGACGGTGTCCGCTGTGGACAGTGACATTAGCTGCGCCACATCTGCAGTGTAAAGTGTGCGCATCCAAAAAATATCTGACATCCAGTGTACTTTATCAATAGACGGTGTCCTCTTCTGACAGTGACATTACCAGGGCCACATCTGCAGTGTAACGTGTGCGCATCAAAAATGTATCTGTGACATACAGTGTACTTTTTTAATAGACTGTGTCTGCTGTGGACAGTGACATTACCAGCGCCACATCTCCAGTGTAACGTGTGTGCTTAAAAAATGTATCTGTGACATACAGTGTACTTTTTCCGTAGACGGTGTCTGCTGCGGACAGTGACATTACCAGCGCCACATCTGCAGTGTAACGTGTGCGCTTCCAAATATTTTCTGTGACATCCAGTGTACTTTTTCCGTAGACGGTGTCCGCTGCGGACAGTGACATTAGCTGCGCCAAAACTCCTGTGTAAAGTGTGCGCATCCCAAAAATATCTGAGACATCCAGTGTACTTTTTCTATAGACGGTGTCTGCTGCAGACAGTGACATTAGCTGTGCCACATCTCCAGTGTAAAGTGTGCGCATCCAAAATATATCTGACATCTAGTGTACTTTTTTAATAGACTGTGTCCGTTTCTGACAGTGACATTAGCAGCGCCACATCTCCTGTGTAAAGTGTGCACATCCAAAAAATACCTGTGACATCCAGTGTACTTTTTCAATAGACGGTGTCCGCTTCTGACAGTGACATTACCACCCCCACATCTGCAGTGTAACGTGTGCGCTTCTAAAATGTATTTGTGACATACAGTGTACTTTTTCAGTAGATGGTGTCTGCTGCTGATAGAGACATTACCAGCGCCACATCTGCAGTGTAACGTGTGCACTTCTAAAATGTGTTTGTGATTGCCCCTCTCGCCAAACCTGCTTGAAGAGGGACAGATCTTGTGCCCTGATTCCCAAACTCTTGAGCATCCACAATCACAAGAAGATAACGGTGGGGAACTACTGTTTAATTAATTACTGTTTAATGAGGTTGAGGAAGAAGATGAGACACAGTTGTCAATCACTGAGGTAGTGGTTAGGTCAACAAGTCAGGAGGATGAGCAGAGTGAGGAAGTGGAAGAGGATGTGGTGGACGATGAAGTCACTGACCCAACCCGGGAAGGTAGAAAGCCGAGCGAGGACAGCAGTACAGAGGGGGAGGGATCTGCTGCACTGCAATAGGCTGGAAGAGGCAGTGGGTAGGTGCTCCGCAGTCTGGCGCTTTTTTGAGGAAAGTGCAGTTGAAAAATGAATTGTAATTTGAAACCTGCGTTATACAAAAATGAGCAGGGGCATGAACACTAGCAACCTGACCACCACCAGCATGATCCGCCACATGGCATCAAAGCACCGTAATAGATGGGCCGAACGCCTGTGTCCACAATCTGTGTCTGCGGGTCACACCACTGCCTCCTCGTCCCCTGTGTTATGTGCTTGCCAATCCCCTGCACCTGGACCTTTGCAAGCACCATCAGCGACCACATACACTTCCATGTCCCAGCGCAGCATACAAATGTCCTTACCCCAGGCATTTGAACGCAAGCACAAATACCCAGCCATCCACCCACAGGCCATAGCACTAAATGCGCAGCTTTCCAAATTACTGGCCCTGGAAATGTTGCCATTTAGGCTTGTGGACACTGAGGCCTTCCGTAGCCTCATGTTGGCGTCCGTTCCGTGTTACGCAGTCCCCAGTCGCCACTATTTTTCAAGATGTGCTATGTCTGCCTTACACCAACATGTGTCCCGTAACATCACACGTGCCCTGACCAACGCAGTTACTGGGAAGGTCCACTTAACCACAGACACATGGACAAGTGGATTCGGCCATGGACGCTACATTTCCCTGATGGCGCACTGGGTGAACATTGTGGAGGCCGGGAGCGATTTGTACCCTGGGATGGCGCAGGTGCTACCGACGCCAAGGATTGCTGGCCCTACGTCTATCAGGGTTTCCGCCAGCACCTATGTTAGTGGCTCCAACCCCCACTTCTCCTCCTCCGCTTCCTCCTCCACTTCCACCTCCGAATTATATACATGCAGCACCAGTCAGTCATCAGTTGGTAGCTGGAAGCAGTGTAGCACTGCAGTGGGTAAGCGGCAACAGGCCGTGCTGAGGCTGATCTGCTTAGGGGACAAGCAGCACACCACCGCAGAGCTGTGGCAGCTGGATAAGAGACCAGACTGAGCTATGGCTCTCGCCACTAAACCTACAACCAGGCATGGTTGTGTATGATAATGGCAGTAACTTGGTGGCGGGTTTGGAGCTCGGCAAGCTCACACACATCCCATGCCTAGCCCACGTATTAAACTTAGTGGTTCAGCGGTTTCTCAAAACCTACCCCAATTTGCCTGAGCTACTGATGAAGGTGTGCTGTGTATGTGCACATTTTCCGAAAGTCATCGGCAGCTTCAGCCGGTCTGTCAACGCTGCAGCAGCGATTGAAATTGCCAG
Organism: Bufo gargarizans; assembly: GCF_014858855.1. NCBI lineage: Eukaryota > Metazoa > Chordata > Amphibia > Anura > Bufonidae > Bufo > Bufo gargarizans. The sequence goes on along the minus strand of NC_058085.1, from coordinate 159,818,774 downwards.
CTCACCGGCTGTTGTGCGACGTGAGCATGTGCTGGAACTCGACATTCCACATGTTGGCCAGGCTTTGTGAGCAGCAGAGGGCAGTAGTGGAATACCAGCTGCAACGCGGTTGCCTTTCCAGTCAGCTTCCACTATTCACAAGCGAGAAATGGGCTATTATCAGCGTAACCATCCCACTTCTGTGTCTACTCAAACGCTCGCTGCTCAAAATTAAGGACGATGCTTTGCATGTGGAAGAGGTGGAAATGGGGGAAGACATTACACAGAGTGATAGCCAGGCCACCATCAGTTCGTATTCTCAGCGTGAATTGGACGATGAAGAGGAGGAGCAGGAGACAGTTGCATCCATTACAGAGGGTAGTACCCATTGAAGTTTAATTCCATCTGTTCAGCGTGGGTGGGCAAAAAAGGAGGAAGAGGATGAGGAGATTGAGAGTGATCCTCCTGATGACGACAGCGAAGTCTTGCCTGTTGGTATTCTGGCACACATGACTGACTTCATGTTAGGCTGCCTTTCCCACAACCAGCGCGTTATACGCATTTTAGACAACACAAATTACTGATTGTTCACCCTTCTTGACCACCGCTACAGAGAACTTCTCAGATCTCATTCCTCTGGTGGAGAGGACGAGCAAAACGGTGCAATACCAGAAGATTCTTGTTGAAAAATTTCTCCAACAATTTCCATCTGACAACGCTGGTGGCAGAGTCCATAGTTTCTTGGCCACCTGAGGAGGGGAGACAAGGGGAACACAGAGCAGTTCCAACAGAGGCAGGGCAACACTCTCCAAAGCCTGATACAGTTTCATGACACGCCGCCAGCACCCTCACCCTGATGCGCGGCCTAGTGTCACAAGGAGGGAAAAATTTGGGAAGATGGTGAAGGAGTACATAGCAGACCATGTCAGCGTCCTCAATGATCCCTCAGTGCCTTACAACTACTAAAGTATCCAAGCTGGACATGTGGCACGAACTGATGCTCTACGCCTTGGAGGTGCTGGCCTGCCCTGCCACCAGCGTTTTGTCTGAGCAGGCATTTAGTGCTGCTGGTGGCATTATAACAGTTGATCTAAAAATGCTGACAGGTTGACTCTTATAAAAATGAACAAGGCCTGGATTGACCATGACTTCTTGACTCCACCAGACAAAAGCTGATGAACATAAAGACACTTTTAATGTGTTGTTTATAATGTACTGAATTCACTGTAATCCAATGCACCCCTTCCAACACAAACAAGGGTATATGGTTGAACCTTCCTTTTCGCATATTATATTTTACAGGGTAAGCTCACCAGCAGGCCCTCACCTACAATGTTTTACAGGGTCAGCTCACCAGCAGGCCCTCGCATATAATTTTTTGGAGGGTCGGCTAACCAGCAGGCCCTCGCCTATAATGTTTTACAAGATCAGATCACCAGCAGGCCCTCACATATAATTTTTTACAGGATCAGCTCACCAGCAGGCCTTTACCTACAAGTCCAGCCTCACTATCTAAGAGTCGGGTCAACACAATCCTCGCCGCCGGGGGTCGCGTAACTAGTTATCATGGAGGAGTCTCGTTCGTTATCGGAATTAACCAGACAAATCGCTCCACCAACTAAGAACGTCCATGCACGTCCAGCTTTGCAACCATACTCCCCCCGGAACCCAAAGACTTTGGTTTCCTGGAAGCTGCTCGGTGGGTCATGGGAATAATGCCGCTGGATGTCATCATTTATGGTCGAAACTATCTGATTGTCTTCGAACCTCCGACTTTCATTTTTTAATAATGAAAACATTCTTGGCAAGTGCTTTCGCTTTGGTTTGCCTTGCACGGGTCCAAGAATTTCACCTCTAGCGGCGCAATACTGATGCCCCCAGCCGTCTCTCTTAATCATGGCCCCAGTTCCGAAAAACCAACAAAATAGAACGAGAGTCCTATTCAATTATTCCTAGCTGAAGTATTTAGAAGACCCGGCCTGCTTTGTACACTGTAAATTTTTTCAATGGTCAGCTAAGCAGCAGGCACTTTCCTATAATTTTTTTTTTTTAAATCAGATATTTTTATTTGATTTTCACAAACATTTTAAGAACAGCAAAACCCCATACGGCCCTCCCACCTCCCCCCCCTCCCCCACCTCTCCCACCCCTCCCCTTCCCAGAGTCCAGTGACCATTTGAGTCCAAAGTCCACGGATTATGCAAGAAGTCCAACATTAGATCCTCCTACGTGTGCCATACAAGTATCTTTCCCCACATTCCAGGTCATACCTCACACGCCCTTCTCACTCTCATGTATAACATGACAGAGTTGAACATGCAAACACATCAGACTTATATCACCCCTGCTGTAAATATCTAAGGAGTATCCGGACAGCAACCAACCTATGGGCCAAATATCACACTGTAATGCTGCATCCAGGAAAACCACACCGCCTCAAACTTTTTTATGGACCCTCTCTTCAGATAGACGTACTTCTCCATCCGAACCAAATTATGTACCCTAGCCTCCAGCTCCCTCACAGTCGGTGGCAGTATATCTATCCAGTGGAAAGCTATGCTTTTCCTAGCTTGATAGAGAACCCGTCCAATAGCCAACTTCTTTTTTGCCATGCCTGGTAGGATCTCAAAGTGCCCCAATACACATACCAAGGGTGTAACGTCAAGGTGTACCTCAAACACAGTGTTTATTGTTTCAATGACCCCTGTCCAATACCGCCTCAGTCTTGGACAATTCCACATGAGGTGAATTAGGTCTGCATTGGATATGTCACATCTCGGGCAACGGTCATTGTCCCTGTATCCCATTTTTTTCAAGACCACTGGCGTTCTGTAAACCCTATGTAGTAAGTACAATTGGGAGACTCTCTGTGCTTCACTAACAGCTAGCGATGGGCAATCCTCCAAAACTTTTTCCCACTGTTCTTCAGTGAGGCCCGATATGTCCGACTTCCATTTGGCAAATAATTGTAAAGGCGTATTCTTAACTTGTATATCAATAAATGCACTGTAGTGAAGTGAGATAACACCATTAGTGGTACCACTTGTCGCTGTGAGGTCTATAATGCTGTGCTTTTGAGCAGGGGCAACCTTTTCAGATTTGTCTTGCGTTTTAATGGCGTGCCGGAGCTGCAGGTATAGATAAAAAAACTTCTTAGGGATATTAAATTCCTGTTGTAACTGTGCGAATTCTTTCAATACACCTCCCGAGTACAGCTGGGTCATTCTATTCAGATTATACGGATTCCACACCCGCAATTCCGCAAGTTTGTCTAATTCCTTATACATATAGTTAGGCCAAATTGGGGTAAACGCCGTATACCCAGTGACCTTTGTAACCTCCCTGGCTTTCCACCACACTTTGTGAATGGTGCCCAGTATTCCAAATCGTTCCCCTTTAATACGAAAGGTACCATCCTCTAGTGCAGACATCAGACACGTCCGCCCTACAAGAAATCTTACTACTTTTCCTACCGTATTCACTTTCTCTATATCTCCCCATCCCCTAACATGTTGTAACTGACTCGCCAAATAATATAGCCACGGGTCTGGTAGGGCCAGACCTCCACTTGTCTTTGGTCGCCGTAGAGTGTCGAGTTTAATACGGGGAACCCCTTTCTTCCAAATTAATTCCCTAAACAGGGCATTTACTTTATAGAAAAAACGAATCGGAACCCAGCATGGAGCATTATGTAGGAGGTACAATAACTGGGGCATCAAGATCATTTTTATAAGGTTGGTTCTTCCTACCATGGAGAGCGGCAGCTTGATCCACGTGTTCACTTTATCTTTAAATCTGTTTAGTAACGGCGTCAGGTTTAGGCTTTCATAGTTCCTAGTATCAGGGGTTATTTGGACACCTAAATACTTAAAGGAAGTTACGATCGTTAGGCCCATGGCATCTTCCGGGTTTGGGACATCTCCTTTAGTCAACGGCATTACCACCGACTTCGTCCAATTAATGCGAAGACCAGACAATGCCCCATAATCATTTATAACCTTCATGGCTTCCTTTAGGGAACTCCTCCAATCCTCCATGAACAATAATAAATCGTCAGCATAGAGAGCGACCTTTTCAGTCAGTTCCCCATACTGAAAGCCCTTCACCAAACTCGCCTGTCTTAAAGCCTCCGCCAAGGGCTCCACTGCCACCTTCCTATAATTTTTTTAATTGTCAGCTTAGCAGCAGGCCCTCAACCATAATGTTTTAGAGGGACAGCTCAGTAGCAGGCACTCGCATATAATGTTTTAGAAGGTCAGATCACCTGCAGGCCCTTGCATATAATGTTTTAGAGGGTCAGATCACCTGCAGGCCCTTGCATATAATGTTTTAGAGGGTCAGATCACCTGCAGGCCCTCACCTAATTATACCTAATAGGTAATTTCCGCGCATGCTGCCTTGCTTGGAAGTGGTAGCCGTAGCTGTTTTTCAGACTCCCTCTCCGAAATCAAACCTTGATTCCCCGTTACCCATGGTTACCGTGGTTCGCTCTGAAAATAACATCGAAAGTTGACATCCAAATGGATTGTCGCAGTCATGGGGACGTGTGATCCGGCCAATGTTATCTAGAGTCACCAAAGCGGCAGCAGGCCCTCGCCCATAATGTTTTAGATGGTCAGATCAGCAGGCCCTTGCTTCAAATGTTTTTAAGGGTCACCAGCAGGCCATCGGTCATAATTTTTCAAGGCTGTGTATGATGCCTTCCTTTATGTGTAACAAAGGGTGTATTGTAGTGACGGTTACTTGTCATTTTTAGCAGCCCTTTCACTTAGTGCATAGGCTTTATGAGTGTAGGAGTCCCACTACCTGAACAGTTGTACCACAATGTAAATGAGGCCCTCCTTTATGTGATATACAGGTTGTATCAGAGTGCCTCTTCCTTGTAATTTTTGGCAGCACTTGCACTTTATATACAAGTAAATATACAGAAAAGAATGTTTCCTAACAAATTAAAATAGATTTTATCTTTGGTTATGTGAGTATTATTGTCAGTCTGTAAAAGTGGCGTACTACTCGGACAACATCGTTCCCAGCAGCGACCTGGGAGTCCAAGATGCATCGAGACATCCTCCCTATGCTGTTCTCAAACTATTTTGTGGTGTTTCCATCAATTTCTGATCTTTTCCTATGAACCAGGCACCCTCCCCTCTTGAGAGAAGGGGGTGCCTGGTTTAATGCTCGGGTTCTCCCATTGACTTCCGATGTGTTCGGCCCGAGCCCCCGAGCACTATGGTGCTCGATCAACACTAGAATGTTTTGATCCGCGCGACAGGTAAATGCAGCGGCGGCTGTGAGGGCATCAGGAGCGACACGGGTGACAGGTAGCAGGGTAAGGCTACTTTCACACTTGCGTTCGGGGCTCCGCTTGTGAGTACCGTTTGAAGGCTCTCACAAGCGGCCCCGAACGGATCCGTACTGCCCTAATGCATTCTGAGTGGATGCGGATCCACTCAGAATGCATCAGTCTGGCAGCGTTTGTCCTCCGCTCCGCTCAGCAGGCGGACACCTGAACGCTGCTTGCAGCGTTCGGATGTCCGCCTGGCTGTGCGGAGCCAAACGGATCCGTCCAGACTTACAATGTAAGTCAATGGGGATGGATCCGTTTGAAGTTGACACAGTATGGCTCAATTTTCAAACGGATCCGTCCCCCATTGACTTTCAATGTAAAGTTCTGAACGGATCTAAGCGTTTGCATTATAGGTGCGGATCCGTCTGTGCAGATACCAGACGGATCCGCTCCGAACGCAAGTGTGAAAGTAGCCTAAGTATAATCTATGTGTGGTGCCCGGGCATTTTGGGTGGCATTATAGGGGTTGGATAACCCCTTTAATTAAAGTGTTACTATAGTTTAGACCTCATACACCTCATAAACCCAAGTTTGTGTGAAAATCCAGAGCATGCTCTAAAATGTGGCAGAATTTTTTTACAGGATGCAAATGGAGTTTTGTAAAACTCCATTCACTAGATCTAAACTACCACTTTGATGATGATTTTTGGTACTGAATCTGCACTATAAATCTGCAGCGATCTACATGTGAACATGACCTTATGTCCCAGATTATCTCTATCAATGCTTAGGTAGCCATACACATTAGATGAAAGTTGGCTGAAGCTGACAGTTTTGGTGGGGCCAGCCAACCATCCAGCACTACAGTTTCAGCTCCATCTACTTCTGACACCAGAATAGGTGATCAGCGGTGGTGCTGGGCAGCGTCAGACTGGCCCACCAGATTACCAGAAGATCCTCAGGTGGACTTGGACTCTGACACCATCATGGGTCCCAAAGGTCCAGGAGAAACGAGAACATTTGACTGAAAACCTATTAGACTTTATTAATGATATGGGGGTTGGGCCCCAAGAATAATTTCCTCTGGTGGGCCCAAGGAACCCTAGTTTGACACTGGTGCTGGGAGTCAGACCCATACCATTCAAATATGGATGGTCTATTCTGTGGATAGGACATCAATATAAAAAATAATAAAAAATGGAAAAGCTTCTTTAAGTAAAAATACTGTATAAGATGTCTGCTTTTTTGCCTATAGGGTACCAAATTATTGAAAGAGGTTATCTCCAGATTGTAAAAATTTTATCAGAGACCAGAGCTGCTGCTTTTGTCAGAAGAGGCAAGGCAAAGAAGTCTGTGTCCTGTGAGAAATCGCAGTTAATGGCAGCTACGTTTACACAAGCTGATGGCATGGTCATTTGCATGGTTTATTAGAATTGTAGAAGCTGCCATGTAATTTTGCAGGCAAAAGGGTCACATTTAATTATCAAATAAAATGAAGATTCCAGAGGAACCAAGCATGCATAAAACAAAACATAATATTGTACTAATGAGCCGTGCTACTCGATAGACTGCAAATGACATCTCTATTTTCTGGGGTTTATTCTCACTGACACTCATGGCACATGCTTCTGATCAGTTTTGTTGTATGTTTAGGGAACAAGAAAAAAATATCAGTGATATAAGAATATCATCTTTTTAAAATGGTACAAGGAAGAAGATGAAACACTATGCAGCACATACTTTATTAACCCTTTTTTCACCAGAGGATTTTGAGTTTTTGCATAGTTTTTCACCTTCCCAAAGCTATAATTTTTTTTTTTACTTCCATCCACATACCCATTATAGATGAGCGAAGTTTTTAAAACTTTTTTGGGAAAAATTCGGTTTGATCCGTGAATCGCATTTAAAAAAACGGCTATTTCCTGGCAGCAGACAGCCTCTTTAGTGGTGTAGAACACTGTGCCTTGCATCAACACGCATTGGGAGTCTACTTTGGTAGTGAAATAGCATTGTGAGTCAGTATGACATGCAGATGACAGGTGTCGCTCTTAGAATTACTTATTTGGGCAGTCAAGGGGCCAAAACCGATCAAATAACTTAAGTATGAACTTCGCCTTACAGGCCAATGTTTAGTGCCAAGAAGAAGCGCACTCCTTTTACACTGTCGTCAGCTGATTCCACATAGATGTCTACAGAACCAGTTCTATTAAACGCTTATACAAGTAGAGCCCCCCCGGACAGAGTGGAGAGGATTTCAGCAGTAAGCTTGTGCTGACGGCACTGATTAATTTGCCCTTCCTCTGATCTATCAGAACAATAACCTACCAAAATATGGATCCTGTCTGTGGAGCATCCGCCTTCACTCGGTCAGCATTTTCTCAATAATCCCTCAGTATTGTTAATGCCAGAAAATACAGGAGTGGGTCTAAAACAGAGATGACATGTGAATGGAATATTTGCATGTCTTATGTGTTTTGTACCCACTCCTGCTTTTGGCTACCAAATCATAAGCCAATTCTGATGGGACCATGCAGGTCTTACAGCTGCTACACAGACAGGATCTGTTGTGCGTCTTATTTTTCCTTCCTTCTGACAGATCAGAAGAAAGGTCAAATAAATGATGATATCAGACAGACCAAAATGCGTGGCCCAGTCATAACGTGGGGAGGGTGGGAACAGCACGAGAAGTCCACAGAGTGGCCCTATGACATAGTGTAGAGGTGGCAGCAGCATCAGGAGACGACACAATGGCACAATGACCGAGCCTGGAGTTGGCGGCAGCAGCAGCGACAGGAGAAGGCCAACGAGTGGCACAATGACAGATTCTGGAGTTGGATGCAGCAGCAGCGTCAGGAGAAGGCCAACTAGGGGCACAATGACCGAGTCTGGAGTTGGCGGCAGCAGCAACAGCGTCAGGAGAAGGCCAACGAGTGGCACAATGACCGAGTCCGGCGTTGGCAGCAGCAGCAGCGTCAGGAGAAGGCCAACGAGTGGCACAATGACAGAGTCTGGAGTTGGCGGCAGCAGCAGCGTCAGGAGGAGGCCAACGAGTGGCACAATGACAGAGTCTGGAGTTGGGAGGCAGCAGCAGCGTCAGAAGAAGACCAACTAGGGGCACAATGACCGATTCTGGAGTTGGCGGCAGCAGCAACAGCGTCAGGAGATGGGCAATGAGTGGCACAATGACCGAGTCTGGAGTTGGCAGCATTAGGAGAAGGCCACCGAGTAGCACAATGACAGAGTCAGGAGTTGGTGTCAGTATGAGGAGGCCACTGAGTGGCACAATGACAGATTCTGGAGTTGGAGGCAGCAGCAGCGTCAGGAGAAGGCCAACTAGGGGCACAATGATCGAGTCTGGAGTTGGCGGCAGCAGCAACAGCGTCAGGAGAAGGCCAACGAGTGGCACAATGACCGAGTCCGGCATTGGCGGCAGCAGCAGCGTCAGGAGAAGGCCAACGAGTGGCACAATGACAGAGTCTGGAGTTGGCGGCAGCAGCAGCGTCAGGAGGAGGCCAACGAGTGGCACAATGACAGAGTCTGGAGTTGGGAGGCAGCAGCAGCTTCAGAAGAAGACCAACTAGGGGCACAATGACCGAGTCTGGAGTTGGCGGCAGCAGCAACAGCATCAGGAGAAGGCCAATGAGTGGCACAATGACCGAGTCTGGAGTTGGCAGCATTAGGAGAAGGCCACCGAGTAGCACAATGACAGAGTCAGGAGTTGGTGTCAGTATGAGGAGGCCACCGAGTGGCACAATGACAGAGTCTGGAGGTGGTGACAGTAGCAGCATCAGGAGGATACCACAGATTGGCAAGGTGACATACTGTGAAGATGGCAGCATCAGCAGCATCAGGATACCACAGATTGGCAAGGTGACATAGTGTGGATATGGCAGCAGCATCAGGATACCACAGAGTGGCAAGGTGACATAGTGTGGATATGGCAGCAGCATCAGGATATCACAGAGTGGCAAGGTGACATAGTGTGCAGGAGGCAGCAGCATAATGAGGCCACAGAGTGGTAAGGTGACATAGTGTGGAGATGGCAACAGCATCAGCATCAGGATACCACAGAGTGGCAAGGTGACATACTGTTAAGATGGCAGCATCAGCAGCATCAGGATACCACAGATTGGCAAGGCGACATAGTGTGGATATGGCAGCAGTCTCAGCATCAGGATACAACAGAGTGGCATGGTGACATAGTGTGGCTATGGCATCAGCTTCAGGAGATCACAGAGTGGCACGGTGACATAGTGTGGAGGAGGCAGCAGCATCATGAGGCCACAGAGTGGTAAGCTGACATAGTGTGGAGATGGCAACAGCATCAGGATACCACAGAATGGCAAGGTGACATAGTGTGAAGATGGCAGCAGCATCAGGAGACCAGAAAGTGACCCAGTGACAGAGTGGGGCTGTGGGTGGCAATACCAGTACCCGCTGACAAAGGTGGGTTAAAGAAGGAACACTTGGCATCAGATGTGTGGCATCAGGCGGGTGGCATCATCAGAATAGTAGTTGAGGCAGGTAGGCAGAAGAAACCGTTCTCTTTTGTCAAAGTGTTGGTGTGGCACCATGGATGATCTAGTCTGATACATCAGGCATTGGTGGATGGAAATTCTGGCTGATCCACGCCTGATTCATCTTGACAAAGGTCAGTCTCTCCACATTTAGGGTGGACAGGTGAGTTCTCCTTGGGGTAACTCTGGCCCCCGCCGCACTAAACACCCGCTCTGATACCACACTACTGGTCGGGCAGGACAGGTTTTCCAGGGCAAACTCCGCTAGTTGCGGCCACAAATCCAGTTTGGCTGCCCAGTAGTCCAGCGGATCTTTAATGTGGGTTGGCAGGGTGCTGTCCAAGTATGCCACCACCTGCTGGTTCAGGTCCTGCTCAAGGTCTACCTGCTGCTGCTGGTGAGTAGTTTCTTCACTATGCGGGTGAAGAAAGCTACTCGTCAGTGACTGTAAACTCAGGCTGCTGATGCTGTTGATGGAGCTGGTACTGCTCCTGTCACCCCACCCCTCCCCAGCAGCCATGGCAGTGGAATGTGAGCGCAGAGGTTCCCCCCGGTCAGACCTGCAAGAGGATGGACGATGGCGCAGATAGGCAGCAGCCAACTGACTACATAGGATGTTTCTGTAGTAACACCACCTCCCACGCCACTCTCCTTATCACTGCTTGCCCGCCTAGCGGAGGAAGTGATGGATATCTCCTCCAGATCTTGGCTGGGCAGTAGCTGCTGACTGTCCTCTAGTTGCTCATCCTCACTGTATAGTAGAGCTGAGCCCACAGCATACAATACTTCTCTGGGTGAGGGAACAGCAAAAGGCAGAGCCAGTTTGAGGACAGGTGAGGGCACAGGGCCTGCTCCCGGGCCATGCCAACTAAGGGTTGTGTCTGACGAACCCACCGACTTATGTCACTTAGGATGACTTGGATGACCGAGTTAACCAATCAAGAACCGCTGGGTTGCTGGTCAAGACACGACCGTTGGATGACACCGACTCCTGCTGCCACGCCCCCTTACTCTGCTGCGACCTCTGCCTGCGCCAGATACATTTAGGCATCTGCCACTCCTCTATGCATGGCCTGGCACTTCTCTGTCTGACATACTTTTAGCTGAACTAAATAAATTAAAAGCAAATTAAAACACCCCTAAAAGCGACAAATATATTTTTCTTTTTGTACTGAAATTGGACACTTTACGCTTTCAGCGCAAATAACCGCAAAAGTGAACCATGTCTATATTTCTTTTGTAGTACTGAAATATGACATAAAACGCTTTCAGCGCAAATAACAGCAGAAGTGAACTGCGTATATATTTCTCTTTTTGTACTGAATTAGGCCAATAAATGCTTTTAGTGTAAAGAACTGAAAAAGTGAACTGCGTATGTATATATTTCTCTTTTTGCACAGAAATAGGCCAATCAACGTTATCACCACATATACCTGCAGAAGTGAACTGCGTCTATTGTTCTCTTTTTGCACTGAAATAGGCCAATAAACGCTTTAACCAGATATAACTGCAGAAGGGAACTGCGTATATATTTCTCTTTTTGCACAGAAATAGGCCAGTAAACATCTTTTTGTGAAATTTACTGCAAAAGTGAACTGCGTCTATATTTCTCTTTTTGTACTGAAATAGGCCAATCAACGCTATCACCACATATACCTGCAGAAGTGAACTGCATATATATTTCTCTTTTTGCAAATAATAAGCCAGTAAACGCTTTTAGTGAAAATTACTGCAAAGCGAACTGCGTCTATATTTCTCTTTTTGTGCTGAAATAGGCCAATTAACGTTATCACCACATATACCTGCAGAAGTGAACTGCGTCTATATTTCTCTTTTTGTACTGAAATAGGCCAATAAACGCTTTCACCAGATATAACTGCAAAAGTGAACTGCGTCTATTTCTCTTTTTGCACAGAAACAGGCCAGTAAACTCTTTTATTGAAATCTACAGCAAAAGTAAACTGCGTATATATTTCTCTTTTTGCACAGAAATAGGGTGGTAAACGCTTTTAGTGCAAATAAATGAAAAAGTGAACTGCGTATATATTTCTCTTTTTGTACTGAAATAGCCCAATAAACGCTATCACCACATATAACTGCAGAAGTGAAATGCGTATATATATATTTTTTTCTTTATTGAAATAGGCCACTAAACGCTTTCGCCAGAAATAACTGCAACAGTGAAGAGCATGTATATTTTTCTTTTTGTACTAAAATAGGCCACTAAAGGCTTTTCAACATAGCACTTGCACCCCAACAACACAAATTGCTGGAATGACAGAGCTGTATAATGGCTGTTTGGATCCCCAAATAATCTATTCCTGCACTTGTAAATCGCTTTTCTAGCACTGTCCCTAGCGCCTTCTGACATTGTTTTTTCAGTTTTTTTTTTCACAATGATGTTTTTTCCAATTGCACTCAGAACGCTGGAAAATGTCTGAATCTAAGATGGCAAAGTAAAGATTCAAGGCACTCAGATGTAGAAAATATCGTAATTGAATATATATTTAATCCACCAATAGTTTTCAGTACATTCAGTACATAAGGCCAACCATGGTCCATGACACTACTTTATCACTGGCGTGAACAAGGTCCGGGATGGACTGAAACGTGGGTCTTATGTGCTGAATGTACTGAAAACTATTGGTGGATTAAATAAATGTTCAATTACAATATTTTCTACATCTGAGTGCCATGAATCTTTACTCTGCAATTCTGGGATTATTATTCCATCACTGAGCACCTAGACAATTTTTGAATCTCAGATGGCCGCCGTATTTATAGGGCTGTGACATCACAAGGCTGGGTGCCTGCTGATTGGCTGCATGCATGTCAATCAGGGTGATCCTGCCTTCTCAGGCTTCCTTTCTCCATGTCCTCACACGTGCAGCCGCCATTTTAGGAAAAATGCGATTTGCGTTGCGAATCAACTTTTTCCTGAAATTCGGATTGAATTCCACTTCGTCACAGTGATGCTCTATTATAGTATTTCTTGTGTTTTTTAATACTGAAAAAAAAAACTTTGAAAAAATTGTGCTGTGTATGACTTTTTGATCACTATTTGGTCAGTTTATTTCAGAGATGAAGTTACAAAAAAGTGGTGAATTGGCCATTTTGATTCGCCTCTATATGGTATTAAAATTGTTCATCTCTTTGGAAGGTTCAGCGCATCCATGTATCATGGTTACGCCATTGACTTTATGTGCAAGTTGTACAATACTTGCGATGGCACTGCAGGAATACTAAACAATTGCACCCAGGTTTCCTCTGAGATAACAAATTGGATTCAGGCAGTGACGTACCCTGAGATTATCATCAAGGGACCCTTCTAACAAAAAGGAATTATCCAAAGTGAATGGCCCTTTTATTCAAATCTCTAATACAGTCAAAGATTAATCAAAGTAAGTGCAAAAACACAGTATATACATATTTACACACACATATATATATATATATATATATATATATATACAGTACAGACCAAAAGTTTGGACACACCTTCTCATTCAAAGAGTTTTCTTTATTTTAATGACTATGAAAATTGTAGATTCACACTGAAAACTATGAATTAACACATGTGGAATTATATACATAACAAAAAAGTGTGAAACAACTGAAAATATGTCATATTCTAGGTTCTTCAAAGTAGCCACCTTTTGCTTTGATTACTTCTTTGCACACTCTTGGCATTCTCTTGATGAGCTTCAATAGGTAGTCACCTGAAATGGTTTTCACTTCACAGGTGTGCCCTGTCAGGTTTAATAAGTGGGATTTCTTGCCTTATAAATGGGATTGGGACCATCAGTTGCCTTGTGGAGAAGTCAGGTGGATACACAGCTGATAGTCCTACTGAATAGACTGTTAGAATTTGTATTATGGCAAGAAAAAAGCAGCTAAGTAAAGAAAAACGAGTAGCCATCATTACTTTAAGAAATGAAGGTCAGCCAGTCCGAAAAACTGGGAAAACCATCAAGCGCTACAAAGAAACTGGCTCACATGCGGACCGCCCCAGGAAAGGAAGACCAAGAGTCACCTCTGCTGCGTAGGATAAGTTGATCCGAGTCACCAGCCTCAGAAATCGCAGGTTAACAGCAGCTCAGATTAGAGACCAGGTCAATGCCACACAGAGTTCTAGCAGCAGACACATCTCTAGAACAACTGTTAAGAGGAGACTGTGTGAATCAAGCCTTCATGGTAGAATATCTGCTAGGAAACCACTGCTAAGGACAGGCAACAAGCAGAAGAGACTTGTTTGGGCTAAAGAACACAAGGAATGGACATTAGACCAGTGGAAATCTGTGCTTTGGTCTGATGAGTCCAAATTTGAGATCTTTGGTTCCAACCACCGTATCTTTGTGCGACGCAGAAAAGATGAATGGATAGACTCTACATGCCTGGTTCCCACCGTGAAACATGGAGGAGGAGGTGTGATAGTGTGGGGGTGCTTTGCTGGTGACACTGTTGGGGATTTATTCAAAATTGAAGGCATACTGAACCAGCATGGCTACCACAGCATCTTGCAGCGGCATGCTATTCCATCCGGTTTGCGTTTAGTTGGACCATCATTTATTTTTCAACAGGACAATGACCCCAAACACACCTCCAGGCTGTGTAAGGGCTAGTTGACCATGAAGGAGAGTGATGGGGTGCTGCGCCAGATGACCCGGCCTCCACAGTCACCGGACCTGAACCCAATCGAGATGGTTTGGGGTGAGCTGGACCGCAGAGTGAAGGCAAAAGGGCCAACAAGTGCTAAGCATCTCTGGGAACTCCTTCAAGATTGTTGGAAGACCATTTCAGGTGACTACCTCTTGAAGCTCATCAAGAGAATGCCAAGAGTGTGCAAAGAAGTAATCAAAGCAAAAGGTGGCTAGTTTGAAGAACCTAGAATATGACATATTTTCAGTTGTTTCACACTTTTTTGTTATGTATATAATTCCACATGTGTTAATTCATAGTTTTGATGCCTTCAGTGTGAATCTACAATTTTCATAGTCATGCAAATAAAGAAAACTCTTTGAATGAGAAGGTGTGTCCAAACTTTTGGTCTGTACTGTATGTATATATATATATATATATATACACACACATACATACATATATACATCAACTGACAATAGAACACATCATCCAAGTTATTATCATATAATACACTGGAGGGCAGCACAGTGGTTAACACTAGTGCCTTAAAGCGCTGGGGTCTTAGGTTCAAATCCAACCAAGGACAACATCTGCATGGAATTTGTATGTTCACCAAGGTACTTTGGTTTACTTCCACACTCAAAAAAACATTCTTACAAAATTGGACAACATGCGCAACTTTTTGCATTTTTGCACCACTCCAGTTTTGAAAAGTGGGTGTCAAAGTGGTGAACTACAGTATATTAATTAGTTTGCCTCCATTTTGCTTACTGAGACTTTTTTAACACATTGCACTGTACCCCAGTACCTGGGGTTTCTGCAAGTGTTTTATAATGTACTGTTATGGTAATATTCTGCACGTCATGTAATGTAATGCACTATTCAGAATGTTCCAGCATGAGCTAGATGTTATTAGGACAAACAATCCTGGCCCAGGCTTCTCTGGAGCTTACAGTGTGGTCTGGCCCCAATCTCTTGTCCCGGAATATTTCAGTAACAGTAGCTGTAGAGAGAGGAGGAAGGGAGCAGACCTCCATGCCCTCCTCTCCCCACACTTCTGCTCCAAGCCCTGGAGCCTCCAGTACCTCCACAAACCACAGGAGATGAAAGCAAGAAATAACTAGAGGAGGATTTGTATGACTACAGCGCATGAGAGAGAGAGAGAGAGACAGACAACAATGTAACCCAGACTACAGCATTACAGACTTTGCTGCTGCATAGAGGAAACAAGTTAAGACACGCCCCCCAGATTAGTGGACACAAACATTGAAATGTTTTAGTCAGTGATCAGTGTACAGCATTTTAGACCCTGCTGCAGTGGAGGGATAAAAAGTTCAGACATCCTGCACACTTCAGGTATGATTTTGGCCAGTCATATTATTGTAACCGCATGCCATCATGCAAATTGTGAACATTATGACAGATTACGGTTGCCAGCTAGAGATCCCTGTACTGGAGACTGTAGCAAAAGAAAGAGTATTCTGAGGTCCATTGCTATAAACATCTGTTTAGATCATGCTTAGACACCTGGAAATGAAAATTTTCACTATGTATAGATAATTGCTGAATTTACTACAACTCCTATTGTGCACACAGTAAAGATAAACTTTTGTTAAGTTCAACCTGGCCCGATCTCTGACTCTATTAACACCACATGATGTCCATTGCATTTCCATCATGTGCTCTGCCTTGCACCAACATGGACATTAAACATAAAGAGCACCCCCAAAATGCCATCAAGTAAAATGCCTACTGCCACAGAAAGTCCCCCTAGGTAACAAAGAGTGCCCCTCCTTCAATGCACTGACCTCAGGGAGCAACGGATTAAGGGAGTTCACCGTGACACATCATCATCAGTGTGACTCGCTGCAGGTGCCCAAAAAGTTGCAAACTCATTCCAGTGTGGAAATGAGGTAGAAGAGTTTCTAGGGAAAACTTAGATTTAAAGATTTACAATATTTAACAAACAACATGTTACATTTGATAACTTTGGTTCAGAGTACACAAACACAGACTCAAGCAAGAGTGTATTCAAATATTACCCTCAGGATAAATTCCACTCTGTGTTGAAAATATGGTATTTAAAGGAGAGAGACACAGGGAGAAGTGTCCTCTGGGCTGCTCTCCTCCTGTTTCTCCCTACCTCGGCTTGATTGACAGATCTCTCTTTCAGAATAAAACATTGTTACAATTGTTGTTTATTTTTTAATGAATTTTTGTTGGGGTGCGATTGTCCACCTTTCCCACCATGGCCAGGTAAAAATCTAAGACAAGAAACCCTTGATTCTTTTCCAGAAATGAAGCTTTATTTAGATTATCTGGCCTAGAGACAGCAAGTTTTACAGCTCTTGTCTTGATGGATGAATATACTTATACCCATTGTGATGTTACCTCAATTCTTATACCATTTTTACCCATTGACTAACATGTGGAGAACATCTAACTGGATAGTACAAAATTTTAAACCTAAACATGCATGACCATTGGTATTTTTAAAACTAAACATACATGTTCATTGGTTGCTGGTGTAGTATGGTTTTAGTGGTGGCCGATGTACATTTAAAATGTGGAGGGAAAATCACCCGTTTGGGTATTTCTGTGTAGGCCTATGTCACATATAATCATGACCTTTACGGTAAACATGTAGTGTGTAGAAAACAAAAACTTGCGGCACTCACCTGGATTTCTTGGCAGCTTGTTTATTCAAAGTTAAAACGTGAACATGGTTGCTGATGCAGGCACCCACTCAACCTCAGGCAACAGCCGTTTCGCGCAGTCAGCGCTTCATCTGGCCTCTCATGTGTAAACAGTAAGTTAATAGGAAGCAAACAATGGGGAAGATTTATCAAACTGGTGTTAAGGAAAACTGGCTTAGTAGCCCATAGCAACCAATCAGATTCCTCCTTTCATTTTCCAAAGGAGCTCTGAAAAAGGAAAAGTGGAATCTGGTTGATATAGGCAACTAAGCCAGCTTACCTTTACCCCAATTTTCCTAAATGTACCCCAATGACTCTCATGGACAGAAGAAACCACCCATAGCAGCCAAGGAGACTCCGTTCACATCACAATCCCTGAGGTCTAAATTTTTGCTTTTAATTCAAATTTTTATTTGCTTTTATCACACCTGCTTACCTGTAAACTTCAAATAAGTGTTGTAAATAGCTACATGAGACATCTGATTGTACTATGAACACCCCCCCCACAAAAAAAACAAAAAAAAAAAAGAAATGCCCTCCAATGTTAGATCAATGTAATGGCAATGTATGAACAATAGTGTACCAATAACAGTATTCTAATGTATAGAATAATTCCAATCTTTTAAACTGGTGACCTACCATAAGTGAAGAGGGCTGAATTGCACTTCGCTGTTTGTGTCAGACCCCTACTGATACTTTTATGGCCAATCCTAAGGATAGGCCATGCATTTAAAAGAACAGCCAGATTATTCTAAAGTCCACTAAAGTTAAATATAAACATTCAATAACTGTTGGCCAAACAGTCGTTCGGCCGACAGCTATCCCTCCAGGCCCTCGACTGAACTTGTATGTGTATTCTATGGAGAGATCAGGGAAAGCCGCTACAAGACACCTCTGGTGACGGCTTATCTCACAGGAGAACAAAAGGATCAGGCTAAAAAGTTCATTCAGATGATGTCAGGAGAGATTTAGGAGCTCCCTCTTCACATTGGAGTGTCAGCCAAACCTCTCAGTTTGTTCCTCTGACAATTCCTTAATGTGTATGAGGACCTTTTACATTGGTTATGATGTGCTTGATTTTATGATGATAATTGACTAGTTTAAATGGAGGAAGAGATATGGAAGATAGGGAAATGGCAATGCCACTCAGTGCCATTTCATATAGGTAGGTACCATAGGGATTCACCCCAGCCACACAACTATTCCTGTGCTTTGAGTCCCTGTGACAAAAGCGCATTACAAATTATTGGCATTGTTATTTTATAGGCATTGTCTATAGTCAACTACAGTACTCCTCCTCACCAGCAGTAACATTTGCATTGATGTAAAAGTCTATCAGTTCTTCTAAAATTGAATTTGCAATCCACTTACCACTGAAATGTCATCTGCAAAGGGGTCTCTACAAAATCCACAAAGTGAAAAGTTGCACCACTGGATGACAGTGTTATTAATATAAGATGAAGCTTGACTCTCCAGGTTTATCGGACACCTTGTAAATAATAAGCCACTACTGCTAAAGTGAAGATTAATAAGTTATGTTGACAGATTCTATAATATAGTCTGAGATGTATCTGCAATTTCTTTCTTTTTAATATCCTTCTAATCTGGTAAATAAAACATGTCATTTAGTAATAGAGATATCTAAATGTCAGGGGGGGGAAAAAAGAGAAATAATTTCAATAGAAGATTAAAATGCACGTTCAGTTCAATGACTCTTTATCATGACAGCATCAACGTTAAATGATAAACTGTGTGTAACATAGCTGAAGTGGAAGAGTAAAATGATATGCAGGCCTAATGGCTAACAAAACATAATGGCAAAGTGATGCTCATACAAAGCATGTTAAAGAGACACTTCCATTATAAAGGTGTATTTATTTTTAAACTTAGCATTTATAGAATTTAATAATTTTTGGCTGTGTCTTTCATTTCGGCAGTACTATACCATTGAAAACTTAATACACAATATTGTCATTAAGCAGTCAGCACAAATGTTTTACGTCCTATATAGACAGGTAGCCCATAGTTTACTGCCTTTGTGAGACAACTATATCTGTTAGTATAATAGTACATTAGTAGAATTAGTAGGACAGCTGATAAGCCCAGATGAAGATGCTCACAGAAGAGCATTGCATTAATTAGTGTCATGTGTGATACTCCAATTGGGTGGTCACCCCCCCCACCCCCGATCAGAGTGAATGGTCTGACTGAGAAAGTCAAGTGAGACTGTTTGCCATTCTAAAAGTCCAATTAAAGGAAGCAGAATGACTTAAAACATTAACATCCAGAAAACCACTTGTTTTTTTTGTTAAGAAAAATACATAGAATAGTCACTTACATTTTTCAACGGTAGTGTCCCTTCAAGTAGTTTATGCAGGCTATGGTGTGAAGACACATTTCCTGTGCACTGGTATAAAAGGAACTGAGGGAATATTTTATCACTCCCCCTACAGCTGTTTTCTGGCGTTAAAAATTCACAAAATCAAGTTGCAACTGGAATTTTAACACCGCCCTCACAAGACTTCCAAAAAGTGGGCAAGATGAGGCCGGGGCCATCGGCCTCAGCATGTTCATCATTATTTACATCAGAAACTGGCGTAAATAATGACTGAACTCTATAGCAGCACCGACCTGACACATATTTCAGTTTGTCAGGCGGACTGCTGAATTAGATATTTAAGAGGCCTAAATGTACATTGTTACAAAAACGCATATAGAATATATATATTTTTTTTGTTAGTGCTTTGTAATATTGTATAGTGCTGGCCATGATTTTTGGGACTGCATGCATACGTTAACTTGTTAGAGTTAGTTAAGGGGTTCTGCATATTTAGTCTAACACTACAGAGAAAATTATAAGCAAGAAATAGTACCCATGTGGTTGTTTCTTATTCATCTCCTGGAGCTTTCATTTAGATAACCAATATATAACAATATAGTTGTGTTCAACCAATAATCATTGGTCAGAATATCCTCCATGTATGCTTGCTGTGGATGATTGTTATATCTAATGAGTGCTACCAGGTTTGAGCGAATTGAGGTTCGGATCATAAATCCGAAGTCGATTTGTTAAAAACTTTGTTTGTAATGCTGTTTCCGTACAGCATTAAAATGTATGAGCTCCATGTAGCAAAACTTTGTGTCGGCTGAAGTTGCACAAGACTTCGGTGAATGGCTTTAGTATTCCTAAATGCGTATTTAAAAACATTTAAAAATAGGAATCCAAAAGTTGGCTTTCGTATTGGCTGTTACTTCGGTACCGAAGCAGACTATGGATTCCTATTTTAAACATTCGATTTGCTCGAACCAAATTGCTACACTAATAAGAGAATTTCCTATTGTGGCAATGCAAGTCTATTGTACTGATTTTCGTTTCAATGAGGAATAAGAAAAAGATATGTATTTTTGTATGTATTTTTAAAAATAGCAACTTGAACTAAATTGCATCACAATTTTAATAAGGCAAAATCCCTATGTTTGTTGCCAGCTTTGGACTGTTGTTGTGATGGGAAAACTACCAAAACATTTGATATGAATGAAGAAAAATCCTTCCAGGAAGCCAAGCTCTTTAATCAAGAATCAAATGTAAAACAATAAAATTACAAGAAATCCCCTTTCGGTTCATTTAGAATTGTTATGTGTATAACTTCATTGTGTCCTGCTAGAGTCTTGCACGGCAGTTTGGTCCCACTTGGTTTTGTCTTTGCTTTATATTCACCATCTGAGACATCCATTTAGTACATATTTAATGAATGAGAATAGGCAGAATTGTACACTGGTAACAACATATTTTCTCTTGAGTTTCTTCATAGCACTAATGCTTAATTGCTTTACAATGAGCAACAAGATTGGAGCAATGAATAAAGACCTAGCCATAACTGTGACCACCTGCCCAGGTCTTTATAGAA
Source organism: Bufo gargarizans (assembly GCF_014858855.1). Classification (NCBI taxonomy): domain Eukaryota; kingdom Metazoa; phylum Chordata; class Amphibia; order Anura; family Bufonidae; genus Bufo; species Bufo gargarizans. Next base: position 159,797,746 of record NC_058085.1, on the reverse strand, counting down.
AAACAAGAATATGGATCTAGACTACTATATATTGTAGTAATAATATGTGTGGCAATTAATTGTGTTAACTCATGAGTAGAGTTGAGCGAACACCTGGATGTTCGGGTTCGAGAAGTTCGGCCGAACATCCCGGAAATGTTCGGGTTCGGGATCCGAACCCGATCCGAACTTCGTCCCGAACCCGAACCCCATTGAAGTCAATGGGGACCCGAACTTTTCGGCACTAAAAAGGCTGTAAAACAGCCCAGGAAAGAGCTAGAGGGCTGCAAAAGGCAGCAACATGTAGGTAAATCCCCTGCAAACAAATGTGGATAGGGAAATGAATTAAAATAAAAATTAAATAAATAAAAATTAACCAAAATCAATTGGAGAGAGGTTCCATAGCAGAGAATCTGGCTTCCCGTCACCCACCACTGGAACAGTCCATTCTCAGATATTTAGGCCCCGGCACCCAGGCAGAGGAGAGAGGTCCCGTAACAGAGAATCTGTCTTCATGTCAGCAGAGAATTAGTCTGCATGTCATAGCAGAGAATGAGGCTTCACGTCAGCCACCACTGCAACAGTCCATTGGCATATATTTAGGCCCAGCACACACACAGGCAGAGGAGAGAGGTCCCGTAACAGAGAATCTGGCTTCATGTCAGCAGAGAATCAGTCTGCATGTCATAGCAGAGAATCAGGCTTCACGTCAGCCACCACTGCAACAGTCCATTGTCATAAATTTAGGCCCAGCACCCAGGCAGAGGAGAGAGGTCCCGTAACAGAGAATCTGGCTTCATGTCAGCAGAGAATCAGTCTTCATATCATAGCAGAGAATCAGGCTTCACGTCACCCACCACTGTAAGAGTCAATTTTCATAAATTTAGGCCCAGAACCCAGGCAGAGGAGAAAGGTCCCGTAACAGACAATCTGGCTTCATGTCAGCAGAGAATCAGTCTTCATATCATAGCAGAGAATCAGGCTTCACGTCACCCACCACTGTAAGAGTCAATTTTCATAAATTTAGGCCCAGAACCCAGGCAGAGGAGAAAGGTCCCGTAACAGACAATCTGGCTTCATGTCAGCAGAGAATCAGTCTTCATATCATAGCAGAGAATCAGGCTTCACGTCACCCACCACTGTAAGAGTCAATTTTCATAAATTTAGGCCCAGAACCCAGGCAGAGGAGAAAGGTCCCGTAACAGACAATCTGGCTTCATGTCAGCAGAGAATCAGTCTTCATATCATAGCAGAGAATCAGGCTTCACGTCACCCACCACTGTAAGAGTCAATTTTCATAAATTTAGGCCCAGAACCCAGGCAGAGGAGAAAGGTCCCGTAACAGACAATCTGGCTTCATGTCAGCAGAGAATCAGTCTTCATATCATAGCAGAGAATCAGGCTTCACGTCACCCACCACTGTAAGAGTCAATTTTCATAAATTTAGGCCCAGAACCCAGGCAGAGGAGAAAGGTCCCGTAACAGACAATCTGGCTTCATGTCAGCAGAGAATCAGTCTTCATATCATAGCAGAGAATCAGGCTTCACGTCACCCACCACTGTAAGAGTCAATTTTCATAAATTTAGGCCCAGAACCCAGGTAGAGGAGAAAGGTCCCGTAACAGACAATCTGGCTTCATGACAGCAGAGAATCAGTCTGCATGTCATAGCAGAGAATCAGGCTTCACGTCAGCCACCACTGCAACAGTCCATTGTCATAAATTTAGGCCCAGCACCCAGGCAGAGGAGAGAGGTCCCGTAACAGACAATCTGGCTTCATGTCAGCAGAGAATTAGTCTGCATGTCATAGCAGAGAATCAGGCTTCATGTCAGCCACCACTGCAACAGTCCATTGGCATATATTTAGGCCTAGCACACAGGCAGAGGAGAGGTTCATTCAACTTTGGGTAGCATCGCAATATAATGGTAAAATGAAAATAAAAATAGGATTGAATGAGGAAGTGCCCTGGAGTCCAATAATATATGGTTATGGGGAGGTAGTTAATGTCTAATCTGGACAAGGGACGGACAGGTCCTGTGGGATCCATGCCTGGTTCATTTTTATGAACGTCAGCTTGTCCACATTGGCTGTAGACAGGCGGCTGCGTTTGTCTGTAATGACGCCCCCTGCCGTGCTGAATACACGTTCAGACAAAACGCTGGCTGCCGGGCAGGCCAGCACCTCCAAGGCATAAAAGGCTAGCTCTGGCCACGTGGACAATTTAGAGACCCAGAAGTTGAATGGGGCCGAACCATCAGTCAGTACGTGGAGGGGTGTGCACACGTACTGTTCCACCATGTTAGTGAAATGTTGCCTCCTGCTAACACGTTGCGTATCAGGTGGTGGTGCAGTTAGCTGTGGCGTGTTGACAAAAGTTTTCCACATCTCTGCCATGCTAACCCTGCCCTCAGAGGAGCTGGCCGTGACACAGCTGCCTTGGCGACCTCTTGCTCCTCCTCTGCCTTGGCCTTGGGCTTCCACTTGTTCCCCTGTGACATTTGGGAATGCTCTCAGTAGCGCGTCTACCAACGTGCGCTTGTACTCGCGCATCTTCCTATCACGCTCCAGTGCAGGAAGTAAGGTGGGCACATTGTCTTTGTAGCGTGGATCCAGCAGGGTGGCAACCCAGTAGTCCGCACAGGTTAAAATGTGGGCAACTCTGCTGTCGTTGCGCAGGCACTGCAGCATGTAGTCGCTCATGTGTGCCAGGCTGCCCAGGGGTAAGGACAAGCTGTCCTCTGTGGGAGGCGTATCGTCATCGTCCTGCCTTTCCCCCCAGCCACGCACCAGTGATGGACCCGAGCTGCGTTGGGTGCCACCCCGCTGTGACCATGCTTCATCCTCATCCTCCTCCACCTCCTCCTCATCCTCGTCCTCCTCGTCCTCCAGTAGTGGGCCCTGGCTGGCCACATTTGTACCTGGCCTCTGCTGTTGCAAAAAACCTCCCTCTGAGTCACTTCGAAGAGACTGGCCTGAAAGTGCTAAAAATGACCCCTCTTCCTCATCCTCCTCCTCCTCCTCCTGGGCCACCTCCTGTTCCATCATCGCCCTAAGTGTTTTCTCAAGGAGACATAGAAGTGGTATTGTAACGCTGATAACGGTGTCATCGCCACTGGCCATGTTGGTGGAGTACTCGAAACAGCGCAACAGGGCACACAGGTCTCGCATGGAGGCCCAGTCATTGGTGGTGAAGTGGTGCTGTTCTGTAGTGCGACTGACCCGTGCGTGCTGCAGCTGAAACTCCACTATGGCCTGCTGCTGCTCGCACAGTCTGTCCAGCATGTGCAAGGTGGAGTTCCACCTGGTGGGCACGTCGCATATGAGGCGGTGAGCGGGAAGGCCGAAGTTACGCTGTAGCGCAGACAGGCGAGCAGCGGCAGGATGTGAACGCCGGAAGCGCGAACAGACGGCCCGCACTTTATGCAGCAGCTCTGACATGTCGGGGTAGTTGTGAATGAACTTCTGCACCACCAAATTCAGCACATGCGCCAAGCAAGGGATGTGCGTCAAATTGGCTAGTCCCAGAGCTGCAACGAGATTTCGCCCATTATCACACACCACCAGGCCGGGCTTGAGGCTCACCGGCAGCAACCACTCGTCGGTCTGTTGTTCAATACCCCGCCACAACTCCTGTGCGGTGTGGGGCCTGTCCCCCAAACATATGAGTTTCAGAATGGCCTGCTGACGTTTACCCCGGGCTGTGCTGAAGTTGGTGGTGAAGGTGTGTGGCTGACTGGATGAGCAGGTGGAAGAAGAGGAGGAGGAAGCCGAGAAGGAGGAGGTGGCAACAGGAGGCAAAGAATGTTGCCCTGCGATCCTTGGCGGCGGCAGGACGTGCGCCAAACAGCTCTCCGCCTGGGGCCCAGCTGCCACTACATTTACCCAGTGTGCAGTTAGGGAGATATAGCGTCCCTGGCCGTGCTTACTGGTCCACGTATCTGTGGTTAGGTGGACCTTGCTACAGATGGCGTTGCGCAGTGCACACTTGATTTTATCGGATACTTGGTTGTGCAGGGAAGGCACGGCTCTCTTGGAGAAGTAGTGCCGGCTGGGAACAACATACTGTGGGACAGCAAGCGACATGAGCTGTTTGAAGCTGTCTGTGTCCACCAGCCTAAATGACAGCATTTCATAGGCCAGTAGTTTAGAAATGCTGGCATTCAGGGCCAGGGATCGAGGGTGGCTAGGTGGGAATTTACGCTTTCTATCAAATGTTTGTGAGATGGAGAGCTGAACGCTGGCGTGTGACATGGTTGAGACGCTTGGTGACGGAGGTGGTGGTGGTGGTGTTGGTGGTACATCCCCTGTTTGCTGGGCGGCAGGTGCCAACGTTCCTCCAGAGGCGGAGGAAGAGGCCGAGGCGGCAGCAGCAGAATAGGCCGAGGCGGCAGCAGCAGAAGAGGTAGCAGGGGGAGCCTGAGTGACTTCCTTGGTTTTAAGGTGTTTACTCCACTGCAGTTCATGCTTTGCATGCAGGTGCCTGGTCATGCAGGTTGTGCTCAGGTTCAGAACGTTAATGCCTCGCTTCAGGCTCTGATGGCACAGCGTGCAAACCACTCGGGTCTTGTCGTCAGCACATTGTTTGAAGAAGTGCCATGCCAGGGAACTCCTTGAAGCTGCCTTTGGGGTGCTCGGTCCCAGATGGCGGCGGTCAGTAGCAGGCGGAGTCTCTTGGCGGCGGGTGTTCTGCTTTTGCCCACTGCTCCCTCTTTTGCTACGCTGTTGGCTCGGTCTCACCACTGCCTCTTCCTCCGAACTGTGAAAGTCAGTGGCACGACCTTCATTCCATGTGGGGTCTAGGACCTCATCGTCCCCTGCATCGTCTTCCACCCAGTCTTGATCCCTGACCTCCTGTTCAGTCTGCACACTGCAGAAAGACGCAGCAGTTGGCACCTGTGTTTCGTCATCATCAGAGACATGCTGAGGTGGTATTCCCATGTCCTCATCATCAGGAAACATAAGTGGTTGTGCGTCAGTGCATTCTATGTCTTTCACCGCTGGGGAAGGGCTAGGTGGATGCCCTTGGGAAACCCTGCCAGCGGAGTCTTCAAACAGCATAAGAGACTGCTGCATAACTTGAGGCTGAGACAGTTTCCCTGGTATGCATGGGGGTGATGTGACAGACTGATGGGGTTGGTTTTCAGGCGCCATCTGTGCGCTTTCTGCAGAAGACTGGGTGGGAGATAATGTGAACGTGCTGGATCCACTGTCGGCCACCCAATTGACTAATGCCTGTACCTGCTCAGGCCTTACCATCCTTAGAACGGCATTGGGCCCCACCATATATCGCTGTAAATTCTGGCGGCTACTGGGACCTGAGGTAGTTGGTACACTAGGACGTGTGGATGTGGCAGAACGGCCACGTCCTCTCCCAGCACCAGAGGGTCCACTAACACCACCACGACCATGTCCACGTCCGCGTCCCTTACTAGATGTTTTTCTCATTGTTATGGTTCACCACAACAACAAATATATTATTTGGCCCAATGTATTGTATTCAAATTCAGCGGGATATAAATTTGAGGCCTAGTATTTAGGCGCTGGGTGACCGGTATGGATTTAGTGACAGAATTAGACTTGGAAATGCACAGAAGCGTGTGTGTGAAGTTATTCTGAATGACCCAATGTGCACCTTGAATATTATATACCTTTTTGGGATAGATTTCAAATAGCTCTGATATAGCAGGAACCACTAAATTATGAAATTGCTAAATTGGGAATTGTACTTCAACCCAGAACAAAAAATGTGCTTTGACGGGCACTAAATAACTTTCCCAGCTACAACAGGACAGCGGTAACGAGAGATTTAGAGGGATTTAAATTTGAGGCCTAGTATTTAGGCGCTGGGTCACCGGTATGGATTTAGTGACAGAATTAGACTTGGAAATGCACAGAAGCGTGTGTGTGAAGTTATTCTGAATGACCCTATGTGCACCTTCAATATTATATACCCTTTTAGGGATAGATTTCAAATAGCTCTGATATAGCAGAAACCACTAAATTATGAAATTGCTAAATTGGGAATTGTACTTCAACCCAGAACAAAAAATGTGCTTTGACGGGCACTAAATAACTTTCCCAGCTACAACAGGACAGCGGTAACGAGAGATTTAGAGGGATTTAAATTTGAGGCCTAGTATTTAGGCGCTGGGTCACCGGTATGGATTTAGTGACAGAATTAGACTTGGAAATGCACAGAAGCGTGTGTGTGAAGTTATTCTGAATGACCCTATGTGCACCTTCAATATTATATACCCTTTTAGGGATAGATTTCAAATAGCTCTGATATAGCAGAAACCACTAAATTATGAAATTGCTAAATTGGGAATTGTACTTCAACCCAGAACAAAAAATGTGCTTTGACGGACACTAAATATCTTGCCCAGCAACAACAGTACAGCGGTGGGTAACGAGAGATTTAGAGGGATTTAAATTTGAGGCCTAGTATTTAGGCGCTGGGTCACCGGTATGGATTTAGTGACAGAATTAGACTTGGAAATGCACAGAAGCGTGTGTGTGAAGTTATTCTGAATGACCCAATGTGCACCTTCAATATTATATACCCTTTTAGGGATAGATTTCAAATAGCTCTGATATAGCAGAAACCACTAAATTATGAAATTGCTAAATTGGGAATTGTACTTCAACCCAGAACAAAAAATGTGCTTTGACGGACACTAAATATCTTGCCCAGCAACAACAGTACAGCGGTAACGAGAGATTTAGAGGGATTTAAATTTGAGGCCTAGTATTTAGGCGCTGGGTGACAGGTATGGGTTTAGTGACAGAATTAGACTTGGAAATGCACAGAAGCGTGTGTGTGAAGTTATTCTGAATGACCCAATGTGCACCTTCAATATTATATACCCTTTTAGGGATAGATTTCAAATAGCTCTGATATAGCAGAAACCACTAAATTATGAAATTGCTAAATTGGGAATTGTACTTCAACCCAGAACAAAAAATGTGCTTTGACGGACACTAAATATCTTGCCCAGCAACAACAGTACAGCGGTGGGTAACGAGAGATTTAGAGGGATTTAAATTTGAGGCCTAGTATTTAGGCGCTGGGTCACCGGTATGGATTTAGTGACAGAATTAGACTTGGAAATGCACAGAAGCGTGTGTGTGAAGTTATTCTGAATGACCCAATGTGCACCTTCAATATTATATACCCTTTTAGGGATAGATTTCAAATAGCTCTGATATAGCAGAAACCACTAAATTATGAAATTGCTAAATTGGGAATTGTACTTCAACCCAGAACAAAAAATGTGCTTTGACGGACACTAAATATCTTGCCCAGCAACAACAGTACAGCGGTAACGAGAGATTTAGAGGGATTTAAATTTGAGGCCTAGTATTTAGGCGCTGGGTGACAGGTATGGGTTTAGTGACAGAATTAGACTTGGAAATGCACAGAAGCGTGTGTGTGAAGTTATTCTGAATGACCCAATGTGCACCTTCAATATTATATACCCTTTTAGGGATAGATTTCAAATAGCTCTGATATAGCAGAAACCACTAAATTATGAAATTGCTAAATTGGGAATTGTACTTCAACCCAGAACAAAAAATGTGCTTTGACGGACACTAAATATCTTGCCCAGCAACAACAGTACAGCGGTAACGAGAGATTTAGAGGGATTTAAATTTGAGGCCTAGTATTTAGGCGCTGGGTGACAGGTATGGGTTTAGTGACAGAATTAGACTTGGAAATACACAGTAGCGGGTGTGTGTGAAGTTATTCTGAATGACCCAATGTGCACCTTCAATATTATATACCCTTTTTGGGATAGATTTCAAATAGCTCTGATATAGCAGGAACCACTAAATTATGAAATTGCTAAATTGGGAATTGTACTTCAACCCAGAACAAAAAATGTGCTTTGACGGACACTAAATATCTTGCCCAGCAACAACAGTACAGCGGTAACGAGAGATTTAGCGGGATATAAATTTGAGGCCTAGTATTTAGGCGCTGGGTCACCGGTATGGATTTAGTGACAGAATTAGACTTGGAAATGCACAGAAGCGTGTGTGTGAAGTTATTCTGAATGACCCTATGTGCACCTTCAATATTATATACCCTTTTAGGGATAGATTTCAAATAGCTCTGATATAGCAGAAACCACTAAATTATGAAATTGCTAAATTGGGAATTGTACTTCAACCCAGAACAAAAAATGTGCTTTGACGGACACTAAATATCTTGCCCAGCAACAACAGTACAGCGGTGGGTAACGAGAGATTTAGAGGGATTTAAATTTGAGGCCTAGTATTTAGGCGCTGGGTCACCGGTATGGATTTAGTGACAGAATTAGACTTGGAAATGCACAGAAGCGTGTGTGTGAAGTTATTCTGAATGACCCTATGTGCACCTTCAATATTATATACCCTTTTAGGGATAGATTTCAAATAGCTCTGATATAGCAGAAACCACTAAATTATGAAATTGCTAAATTGGGAATTGTACTTCAACCCAGAACAAAAAATGTGCTTTGACGGACACTAAATATCTTGCCCAGCAACAACAGTACAGCGGTGGGTAACGAGAGATTTAGAGGGATTTAAATTTGAGGCCTAGTATTTAGGCGCTGGGTCACCGGTATGGATTTAGTGACAGAATTAGACTTGGAAATGCACAGAAGCGTGTGTGTGAAGTTATTCTGAATGACCCAATGTGCACCTTCAATATTATATACCCTTTTAGGGATAGATTTCAAATAGCTCTGATATAGCAGAAACCACTAAATTATGAAATTGCTAAATTGGGAATTGTACTTCAACCCAGAACAAAAAATGTGCTTTGACGGACACTAAATATCTTGCCCAGCAACAACAGTACAGCGGTAACGAGAGATTTAGAGGGATTTAAATTTGAGGCCTAGTATTTAGGCGCTGGGTGACAGGTATGGGTTTAGTGACAGAATTAGACTTGGAAATACACAGTAGCGGGTGTGTGTGAAGTTATTCTGAATGACCCAATGTGCACCTTCAATATTATATACCCTTTTAGGGATAGATTCCAAATAGCTCTGATATAGCAGGAACCACTAAATTATGAAATTGCTAAATTGGGAATTGTACTTCAACCCAGAACAAAAAATGTGCTTTGACGGACACTAAATATCTTGCCCAGCAACAACAGTACAGCGGTAACGAGAGATTTAGAGGGATTTAAATTTGAGGCCTAGTATTTAGGCGCTGGGTGACAGGTATGGGTTTAGTGACAGAATTAGACTTGGAAATACACAGTAGCGGGTGTGTGTGAAGTTATTCTGAATGACCCAATGTGCACCTTCAATATTATATACCCTTTTTGGGATAGATTTCAAATAGCTCTGATATAGCAGGAACCACTAAATTATGAAATTGCTAAATTGGGAATTGTATTTCAACCCAGAACAAGAAATGTGCTTGAACGGACACTAAATAACTCGCCCAGCTACAGCACTAGGGACAGATTTAGCTGGATATAAATTTGAGGCCTAGTATTTAGGCGCTGGGTGACCGGTATGGATTTAGTGACAGAATTAGACTGGGATATGGCCAAAAAATAAACAGACTATTGCTGGTTAAATGCACTTGGTGTGACAGCTTCACCCTGATGTAGGCTTTAGCCAAAAAACAACCACACCATTGAGGGTTAAATGCACTTGGTGACAGGCGCAGCTTGCCCCTGATTTTGTATATGGCCAAAAAATGAACAGACTATTGCTGGTTAAATGCACTTGGTGTGACAGCTTCACCCTGATGTAGGCTTTAGCCAAAAAACAACCACACCATTGAGGGTTAAATGCACTTGGTGACAGGCGCAGCTTGCCCCTGATTTTGTATATGGCCAAAAAATGAACAGACTATTGCTGGTTAAATGCACTTGGTGTCACAGCTTCACCCTGATGTAGGCTTTAGCCAAAAAACAACCACACCATTGAGGGTTAAATGCACTTGGTGACAGGCGCAGCTTGCCCCTGATTTTGTATATGGCCAAAAAATGAACAGACTATTGCTGGTTAAATGCACTTGGTGTGACAGCTTCACCCTGATGTAGGCTTTAGCCAAAAAACAACCACACCATTGAGGGTTAAATGCACTTGGTCGCAGCTTGTGCTGGCGCACCACAAGACACAAAATGGCCGCCGATCACCCCAGAAAAATGAGACTGACAAACGGTCTGTGCAGCCTAAAAACAGTGAGCAATTGAGGATCAGCAGCTCAATGATCCACAGCTGCAGATCGATCAGTTAATCAAGTCCTTTGGAGGAGTTAATCTGCCTAATCTCGCCCTACTGTCGCAGCCGCAACCTCTCCCTACGCTAATCAGAGCAGAGTGACGGGCGGCGCTATGTGACTCCAGCTTAAATAGAGGCTGGGTCACATGGTGCTCTGGCCAATCACAGCCATGCCAATAGTAGGCATGGCTGTGATGGCCTCTTGGGGCAAGTAGTATGACGCTTGTTGATTGGCTGCTTTGCAGCCTTTCAAAAAGCGCCAAGAAAGCGTCACAAAAGCGCCAAGAAAGCGACGAACACCGAACCCGAACCCGGACTTTTACGAAAATGTCCGGGTTCGGGTCCGTGTCACGGACACCCCAAAATTCGGTACGAACCCGAACTATACAGTTCGAGTTCGCTCATCCCTACTCATGAGAACATATGGAAAAAAAGCATCTAATCTTTTTTTTGTTTGTTCATTAGAAAGTTGTATAGCATATATGATACAGACATGTGAGCCCTGTAGCAAATCACTAGCTGCGGCAGACACCACAAAGGTCACGGCTTTGGCCAGTGATTGGTGGCAGTGGTCACGTGTCTGTGTCAAAACATGATTAGAGGCAAGGAGACCGATGGGCTCCTGGCAAAAGTGACACAGGAGTGGTGGGGGAGCTATTTGGTTACTTATAATTATTACTTTGTTACTTTAAAGGGGTTGTCCCACCCAAAAAAAATTGTTTACAGTTTTCATACCTGCATCTAGATCTGAACAGTTTTGTAATAACATGTAATTAATCTGTATAGCGCCTCTTGATGTTTATTTGTTTTTTCTTATTTCTTTGTCCTGCTCACTGAGAAGGCCGCACATGCTCAGTTTCATTCTTCAGCTGCCCCCTGAGCTGTGATAGGGAGAGCATGGACACGCCCCCTTAGCTGCAGCAGAAGAGACACTCCTCTTGATCTGTCAGCTTGATATAAATCTAGCAGAGCAATGAATGGGGAGATCTCTGGATCCATGTGAGGTACAGGGCTGGGTCTAGCTTTGTTAGGAAGACATTGTCATGTACTGGATAATGCCTGATTTTTATTTTTTACATTAATCATGGCATAAGCCCTTCAAGGGACTCCACAGCCCTATCAAAGAAAAATAAAAGTCCTTTTTGGAGAAATATCGTATAATGCTAATAAAATAGCCATAGTAATGTTAGTGATTGTCTACTTTGCACAATTTATTTTTTTAGTTTAATAATGCCTAGAAATACCTAGATCACAAGGTATCCCACTTTTGTGATATGTGGGTAAACCTGGTAGCCAAATATAAAACCAAAACATTTCACCTATCCACTTCTCACCATAATCATGTTGGTATGGAGTAATGAGTAAGGAGGAATGTATCACTTATCCAGTGGAATTAATATTCATTAAATAGGTTGTGCAAGAATATGTGTGTGCTTGTGTGGGGTATGCAATCGCCGCAGCAGTGATCAGCTCCCCTTACATCATTACAAATGGTCACATGACATAAGGGGATCTGATCTCTGCCGCAGCTAGTGATTGGCTGCAGCGATGTCTAACCGGATGTTGACATTAAAGGCATTCTGTCAGCTAGGTTTAGCCTATAGAGCTGAGTACATGTGCTGCTAGATCGCCACTAGCACATCCACAATATACATGTTCCATAGCTCTGAGTGCTTTTATTCAATCAAAAAAACGATTTAATATATATGCAAATGAGGCAAGTATGGAGCCCAAGGGGCGGTTACCAATGTTTCAGAAGCCCAGCCACGCCCACTGTGAAGGAGCCCAGCACCGCCCGCATCCTCCACATCTCCTCCTTGCTCCCCTGATGTCACATAGTTGAAGCACCACAATCTCACGCATGCCAGCTTGTGCATGCGCAGTTCATTCCCTGAGGCTGATGCCAGCACAGGGAAGAAACACCATGCCGGCACTCACGTGCGGCATACTCGCACATGCGCGAGATTACAACGCTTCAACTCTGGTATATCTAACTCCAGCTTGTCAATTTATCAACCTTGATAGATCTAAAATGTCTATGCACATTGAGTTTGTTTTCTTTTTAACGGCGTATTCATCCAGATACGTTCCATTGACTTATTTCAGCCTTGTAGGTGTTTCTCCGGTCCTGTATACATAGGACTATTATATTTAGATATATGTAACATTATGTAAATACTGCTTTTTCACCACTATCATGATGACATATAATGTACTCTTTTTGTATTTTTCTCTATGTTTATCATAGTCTGATATAGGCCGGATTGTGGCTGAAATGTCATATGTATATGATTTATCGCATTTCTGATTAAATTAAACTAATCACAGCGTACCAACTGGAGTTTACATTCTTCTTGATACAATGGGGTGGGAACCTGACTTCCAGTAGCGTACCTACAATAGAGTGCCACAAAGTTTTCTCTTCAACACGGTTTAAACTAACTGACATAATCCCTTTAAGGAGCCTACAGCAGCAAGTGTCAGAAAGCAGGTAAGTCATCTTTCCTTTACAGGTCTGAACAACCCCTTTAAGGGAAAGCCCCATTAATATCATTTTTTTTTATATTGCAGAATTACTAATAAAGTAAGGCAATCCTGGGAAAGCTGGGTTATATAGTTAAGCTTAGATTGCCTACTTACTGTAACTACTGCAAAACACAGATCAGTGATCTGAAGAGAAATTATCTCGTACCTGGCAGCAAACTGCTAGGGGTAACACAAGAGAGGAACAGTAGTGTTCAAAAAGCGACAAGGATAATTTGGCAATATGATTTGTCACACATGCTGGCTAACCCCTGTGCCGGCATCGTGAAGGAGGGCAACCAGCAGAAGATGAGGGCAACCAGCAGAAGATGAGAATAGTGCTCGGATATGGTGCAGTACATTGTGACACACATAATAAATGTGGTGCAAGGTATATATGGCAATTATTTGAGTAAAAATGTTGCCACCTTTAGTTTAGTAAGGCCTCTTTCACACGGGCGAGATTTCCGCGCGGGTGCAATGCGTGAGGTGAACGCATTGCACCCGCACAGACTCCGGACCCATTCATTTCTATGGGGCTGTGCACATGAGCGGTGATTTTCACGCATCACTTGTGCGTTGCGTGAAAATCGCAGCATGCTCTATATTGTGCGTTTTTCATGCAATGCAGGCCCCATAGAAATGAATGGGGCTGCGTGAAAATCGCAAGCATCCACAAGCAAGTGCGGATGTGGTGTGATTTTCACGCACGGTTCCTAGGAGACGATCGGGATGGGGACCCAATCATTATTATTTTCTCTTATAACATGGTTATAAGGGAAAATAATAGCATTCTTAATACAGAATGCTTAGTAAAATAGTGGTGGAGGGGTTAAAATAAATAAATAAATAAATAAATAATTTAACTCACCTTAACCCATTTGTTCACGCAGCTTCTCTTCTTTCTTCTTCTTTGAGGAAAAGGACCTGTGGTAACATCATGTTATAAGGGAAAATAATAAAATCTACACAACACCTAACCCAAACCCAAACTTCTGTGAAGAAGTCCGTGTTTGGGTACTAAACATGCAGATTTTTCTCACGCGCGTGCAAAACGCATTAAAATGCATTTTCCCGCGACGCACCCTCATCTTATCTGGCCCAAATCCGTGACTCCCGTGTGAAAGAGGCCTAAATCTGAGAATGTCTGTCTCTTCATACACAACAGCAAACTGGAATTTAATCATTCGGAAAAAAAATCTATTCTCGAGTTCTCAGGCTTGCTGGAGGAAATAATAAAACGGGTATTGAATGTTCACAAGCCTAGAATTTAGCAGTCCTGCTTCAAAAAGAGACATAGAATTAAATAGGTCATCCGATGGTCTCAACAGCAACTGGTAGGTCAGTAACCCCTATGTTCATGGCACAACAGTGCATTATATCAAGGAGGAAAAAAAGTTTCAATAAAGAGCTTCTTAAAAATAGGAAAGCGAGAACATGTAGAATACCACTGACAAAGGATAAAGCATAGTTTGGATTTGGTATAAACAGCTCCTGGCTAAGCGTTGCTGCTGCTGTCACATAAATAGAATGATTTGATTCCAATATATTCCTCCTAATGTTACCATGGACTTGGCAGACTGAATAAAAGAAAATGAAAAAAGTTCAAATGCTTATAATCCTTTTAAATTGTTGCTGCAAAGAACTTCTAGCCCTGTATGAAAATCCCCTGAACTGGGCATTGCCAAGTCAGTGAAAAGTACCTTTTTACATAAAAGTGAAGCCTTTTGAGCCATCCACACAGTAGGCCGGCTATTAATGGAGATTAATCCATAACTCCCGTGTTCTAGGTAAATTCAATCTCAATAGGGTCCCCAAAGGGTGTATATGTTTAATTTCTCCAACTGCGATGTACATTAAAATTCGTTGAATGCACTTAGCAGAGGTGTCGATGAGGAGACAAGACAAGCAAGACTGATTTATTTTAATGGAGACTTTGTTCATTTTCAGAAGTCTTCTTTATGGAAATTTCATTGTCTAGTGCCCAGACAATTAAACCCTAAGTCACCAAACGCCATGCGAAGATCCTAAACTATCAGTAAAAGGAATCTATTATTCTTAATAATTGCATTTCCGCTGCTATTACATTTTGAGGAGCTGCAGTCACATTCTTTATTAATTAGAGATTTAGTGAATTTTTAAAAAGTTTAATTCGGCTGATTTGCCGAATTTCACCCCAAAATTTGCTTCGTGACAAATTACATTTTTTTGTAAGTAGAGGGTGCAATGACAGGGAGCTGCGATAGAGCCTCCCCCATCATTGCACCCCTTAGATGCCGTGTTCATACATGATCGTGGCATCTGAGTGTAAAATTAACAATGAAAAAAAAATTCAATCAAACTTGCCACTTCTATTTGCTCGCGACAGGCTGACCACTGCCATCTTGCTTGAAGATCTCGGCCGAAATCCTGTGCGGCACAAGATTACGTCATCACGCCGGCTGGCGAGATCTTCAAGCAAGATGGAGGCTGGCGGCCCGTCGCGAGCAAATAGAGGAGGCAAGTTTGAATTTTTTTGTTTTTTATACTATTTCAGGTTAAATCGATTCGCACAAGGAAATTCAGCTTCTAGGCGAATCAAATTTATCCTGGAATTCAGATCGAATTCCACATCCTGGGATTTGATTTGCTCAGCTCTATTTATAATGAATTCACCCATGGAGCGCTGGTTACAGATGCCTGAAGCTGTTAAACGTGTTTCAAGGTGCCAACTGGAAAAAGAAGTTACCGTAAACTAAGGGCTGTATTGCGCTGTGTTGCACAGGCTGATGCAAACTAAAGGTGGGAGAAAAGATTGCAGCTGCAGTCTTTCCTCCCATGTTCAGTTCGGTTTGTTATTCTATTGGGTCTATGGAGATGTGCTGCCCATAATTGCTTACCTGCTCCTATGAAGGCTTGTTTCTGATTATTTGACCAAAAATCTTGTGGTCTAATAGGGCCTTGTTTCAAATTCTGAAAAATGTAGTTGTGATCCACTCCTGTGAACTCCATCCGCACTGACATTACAGGGTGCATTATTCTGTATTTTATTAGTTGTACTCATTTCTAAAAAAACATGTTCGTAGCAGCTGTAAGAGGCCATATATTCATGGTTTCACATTTTAACTTACCCTTTGCCAACCAGGCAAAAGGTAAGCATCTTCATGTCAGATTCTAAATGTGTAAGTTGAGTTAACAATGGTCAATAACAATTCTTAATTTTTTTTTTTATTATTTTCATTGACTTTTCAACTTAAAAGTTTGTAACAGTACATTAGGCAGTATTTTAAACATCTAGGTCTCACAATATTGCAAAGTATGACAACAAAAAATAAATAGTAAAAGGATTACAGATAAAAACAAATTTAGTTCTGCCAAACATCTGGAGTAAACAGCTGGCATGAATATTTCATACAACCAAAACACATAGCAATAGTAAAAGTCCAGCTCACCTGCATCGGCAATTTGGAAGGTGCACGGATGGGAAGAGACCCAGACTCATGTACTTGAAAGGAAGATATCCAGCACCTCGATTTTTCGTGCTTAACAATGTTTATTCCACAAAACCAAAACACATACTAGCCAGATTCATTTGAGCTTAGATCCAAGTATCCCAAATCTGTTGAAAACAGTCAGGGGTTCACCAAACATATCTAAGGGATTCATGTTCTATTAAAATTCTCCTGTAGAAGGAGGTGATCGGTTTTAAAAGCTTAACCCTTCTAGCTACCATTACCAGTGGGCTGCATTCCAACCTAACAGGTCCTACACCAAATTGAGTCACACAAACACACAGTTGAAAGTATCTATATAGACTAGAGTGGTGCCTAACCATTTTTCGTCTGAGGGCCGCACTAGACATGATATAAATTTTGCGGGCCAGTGTGAGCATTACTACTGCGAAGGGGAAAATATCTGGGCATTTTTACTGTGAAGATGCACATCTGGGCATTTTTACTGTGAAGAGGCACATCTGGGTATTTTTTCTGTAAAGGGGGGCATCTGGGCATTTTTACCATGAAGGGGGCACATGTGAGCATTACTACTGTGCAGGGGGCACATCTGGGCATTACCACTGTGAAGGTGGCACATCTGGGTATTACCACTGTGAAGGGGGCACATCTGGGCATTACCACTGTGAAGGGGGCACATGTGAGCATCAGGGCCGTCTTTAATATTGATTGGACCCTGGGCAAAAATGTACTTGGGCCCCCTGGATCCCGCCTTCCCACACCTTAGCATGCAATCACGCCCTCCACCACAACACACACACAAAAAATCCACACATCTGGTAGAGTAAAGTGAATGACTGTAAATACTTCCAGTTCTGAAGACTCCAGCGGCTCAGGATCAGTGCTCTGGGCAGCTGGGCTCAGGCTGGAAGTGGGCACCACTCTGCAGGAAGGAGACCAGTGCTCGGCTCACCCTAGTGTTACAGTGCACCCCAGCACCCCACAGTATGCAGTATAGCACCCTATAGTATACAGCACCGCACAGTATGCAGTATAGCACCCCACACTATACAGTACCCCACAGTATATAGTAGAGCAGTATAGCAGCCCACGGTATACAGCACCCCACAGTATACAGTAGAGCAGTATAGCCCCCCACAGTATACAGCACCCCACAGTATACAACACCTCACAGTATACAACACCTCACTGTATACAGCACCCCAAACTATACACGATACAGCCCCCCACACTATACAGTGCAGTAGTATAGCACTCCACACTATACCGCACCCACAGTATACAGACCCCCACAGTATACAGTACAGCAGTATAGCACTCCACAATATACAGCCCCCCACACTATACAGGCCCCCCATAGTATACAGTACAGCAGTATAGCACTCCACAATATACAGCCCCCACACTATACAGGACCCCCACACTATACAGCCCCCCCACACTATACAGGCCCCCCCACACTATACAGGCCCCCCCACACTATACAGGCCCCCCCACACAGTATACATCCCCCTCCCAGACAGTATACAGCCCCCCACACAGTATACAGTCCACCACAGTATACAGGCCCCCACACAGTATACAGCCCACCACACAGTATACAGGCCCCCACACAGTATACAGCCCCCCACACAGTATACAGCCCCCCACACAGTATACAGGCCCCCACACAGTATACAGACCCCCCCACACAGTATACAGCCCCCACACAGTATACAGCCCACCACACAGTATACAGCCCACCACACAGTATACAGCCCACCACACAGTATACAGGCCCCCACACAGTATACAGCCCACCACACAGTATACAGCCCCACACAGTATACAGCCCCCCACAGTATACAGTCCCAAACAATATACAGCCCCCCACAGTATACAGGCCCCCACACAATATACAGCACCCCACTATACAGTAGTTTACAGTATATTAGCATAACAGCCCCGTCACCTTTTTCTGATGTAATCTTCACACAAAAAAGCTCCACAGTTAACTTCTGCAACACTCCTGATAGGACCTGTGATGACCTCATAGCCATGTGACCAGTAATTGCTAGGTTACTGGTCACATGGTGATGATGTCATTAAGGTCCTAGATCACAACGTTAAAGTACACAGACAGCTTGACACCCGGGGCAGTAGCTAGCAGGGCTCAAGAGGCAGCTGCCTTGGGCCCCCCAGGAGCAACTGGGCCCGGGGCAGCTGCCCCTTTTGCCCCTTGGTAAAGACGGCCCTGGTGAGCATTACTACTGTGAAGGGGGCACATCTAGGCATTACCACTCTGAAGGGGGCACATGTGAGCATTACTACTGTAAAGGGGGCACATGTGGGCATTACCACTCTGAAGGGGGCACATGTGGGCATTACCACTCTGAAGGGGGCACATGTGAGCATTACTACTGTGAAGGGGGCATATCTGGGCATTACCCGTGTGGAGGGGGCACATCTGGGCATTACCCGTGTGGAGGGGGCACATCTGGGCATTACCCATGTGAAGGGGGCACATCTGGGCATTACTCCTGTGAAGGGGGCACATTTGGGCATTACCCCTGTGAAGGGGGCACATCTGGGCATTACCACTGTGAAGGGGGCACATCTGGGCATTACCACTGTGAAGGGGGCACATCTGGGCATTACCACTGTGAAGGGGGCACATGTGAGCTTTATTACTGTAAAGGGGCCACTCTTTCTACTGCCAGCCACAGCGCAGACCACTACTACCAGTGTCAAAATTCCAACCAAAACCAATGAACACCACTCATGTCCTGGCCTTCCCAAACAACAAGGAGGGGTTCCCTTCTTATCCCTCAAAGGCATGTACTGCTGTACCCCCTGCCACATGGACATCACTGGCCCGTTAGGATATATACCAACTCTCCTCACAAAGGTACCAGCCACACTCACAGGGGTAGCCCTCCTGAAACCACACTGCTCGCACACAGACCACTGTCGCCTGTGCCCGCCATTAAGCAGTAAGGTGGTCAGCTCTTCCTTCCTCCGCATGTAGCAGCGCACACATCCAGACACAGCACTGCCATTACAAACAACTACTGGGCCACGGGAATGACGGGAACTTACATTCGTTCCGTGAGTTGCCTTGATGTTTAGAATGGAGATTCAGCACTGCGCCACCACAGTCGCCCAGGTGTGCTGATTCTTCTCCTTATTACACTGTACAAGCTCCACCTCTGGTCATTGCGCGGGCCACCTGACACGGCTTCACGGGCCGGATGTGGCCCGCGGGCCGTAGGTTGGGCATCACTGGACTAGACAGTGGCAGGTTAAATTCCTGTTTTAGGCTTGTGAAGGTCCTAAAGCTACCTTCATCTGAAAGTAACCCTCTCAGTACTTTAGGTCTTTCCTTGGACAAAAGTCAAAATCTGGTAAATGTAATAACTGAGGTAAATTTGCATTTCTGCAAAGTAACAAATACGGACACAAAGTCTCTCCGTCATCTCCAATTCCATATAAATCAACAAAAGCATTCAAAACCACCACAACAGGAGCCATTTTAGAAGTTTAACAGTGGACTGGGTATTTACAAATTGACAAAAAGCATGTCTCACACAAGCATGGCCTTACGTTTAAAGGTGTTCTGTGCAGTACATTCCTTTAATCCCCCCCCATTATGATGTACAGGCTTACAGTGTATAACTTACTATACAGTACATAATTATACAGTCATTTAAATAACAGCGCCATACATTGGCCAAATAATACACCCATGCCATTCCTCATATAACAATGCTATATAGCATGCATGGCCAACCTGCTGCTCTCCAGCTGTTGTGAAACTACAACTCCCACCATATCCTGCTGTAGGCTGATAGCTGTAGACTGTCCGAGCATGATGGGAGTTGTAGTTTTGCAACAGCTGGAGAGCCTCAGGTTGGCCACCCCTGCTATATAGTGCCACTACCATCATACCCTGTATAAATATCACAATGTCAGTGCCTACTGTACGTAGAAGTGCAAAACAATGCTTAAGTAAATACCATCATACAGTGCTCAAATAATAATACCAACATACAGTGGAATACAGTGAACATATTAAAGTGAACATAAAAATGTGTTTTAAAGGTGGGGGGTGTTCTAAAATAAATAAGAACACATTTTTACCAGTTATTCTTCACTTAGTGCTGCCATCCAAGTCCTCACCTTTGGTCTTTGCTTACTTAGGGTAATGTACCCCTAGTTGTCCACTCCATCCCATCACTGGCCTCAGTTTTCTTGTGCCATATATGACTACATTACGGCTGCAACTGAGTAAACACAGACCAGAGGTGAGCACCAGAGAGGGGGGTAGCATGTTATATGTCCTTTTAATTATCCTGCCACATCTCCCCTCTTTGGGACAACTCGGAAAACCCCCTTAAAATTAAAATGTATGGTTATTAGCCTCAGCTGTCTGGGTGAGTTTGAGAGAAAAAGCTTTTGTCCGAGGGAATGTTTTGTCTATAGCTCATATAAAAAACTGTGCAGATTAGTGCCCTACACATAAGCTTATTTGGAGGATCTGACTCGAATTGATGTAACTAATCCAATCGTTCTTTCTATAGTTTCTAAATTATTAATGTGCTGTAGTATTGGAAACAGAGATTCAGATAAATGCTGTGCTGGTCTGTGTCTGCTCAAGTTAACACTGCGCTGTATCTGTAAATGTTTGTTTAGCATGAAGAACAAACAGGAAAAATGGATTTCCCTGAGGAAGTTTGAAGATCTGAATGGTGATAAGAAATCATACTTACAATAAAAAAGCACAGCGCAGAAATGCTGTACTTAAACACACCTGCATTTATGAAACCTCCTAAATATTGTTAAAGACAATATTGATTCTCCTCTGTTATTGAGGGTAATTTCTCCCAGTATGATTGTATCAAATGTCATGGCTGCTAGCAATTTTAAAATGTGGTATGAACAGTAGGAATGGCCTTGCGGTTAACCCGGTGGTCGTTTTGTGGCGAACTTTGCTCATTCGCTGTTCGCCGAACAGGTGAACATATGGCGATATTCGCCGGCGCTATATTCTTTGCATTGTGCAGAACTTTGACCCATGACACATCCATCAGGTAGAACAGGACAGCCAATTGAGATGTTTCAGCACATGGACATACCCCCTAACTAATAAATAAACCCAATCTGGCCGCCATTTTACATTCAGTCTTTTGCCAGTGTAGGGAGAGGTTGCTGTGTGGAGCATGGACAGGCTGTTGGGGACACCAAACGCTAGCTAATAGGGCCACAAAAGTCCTTTTAAGGACTGGTATAGGTGTAATATTGATAGGTGTGACTTACTGAGGGGTGTAATATACTTATAATATACTTTCTAACATAGAAAGTATATTATAGTGCATTTGTATTGTGCAGCAGTTGTGTGCGGTTCTGCTGCGATACCGCAGCTATACAGAGGGACAAACGCTATGGGAACAAATAATTTCTACTGGTGTGATATACCAGTTGCCCCCCCAAAAAATCTGATTGAGGCAAGGGTGTGACATACCTAGAATATAATTTCTATTTAGTGAATTTGTATTGTGCAGCAGCTGTGTGCGGTTCAGCTGGCGTTGGATTATCTGTGGTGCGGCCGGCACTAATGTCTGAATTCAGAAATTCTAATTTTCTAAAGGGCACAACGGGGTGGCACTGCCCAAAACTTTCTCCCAAGACATAAAAAACCTCCAATACCGGGTTTTCCTCACTACAGATGGTGCTCTGCCTCCAAATCACAACAACTTATGTCACAAAGGAGAAAACAAATGTGGGCGGCACTCGCCAAAAAAGTAGCTTCTTTATTCAGACATCATTATTGCAGACATCAAACATTATTGTGGCAGACATGGAGCGGACTTGGCATAGCGCAGGCAACAAGGATCGTGGTGACGGCCGTTTTGCGCCTCAGCGCATTGCATGGTAAGGTGTGGGAAGGCGGGATCCAGTGGGCCCAAGTAAATTCATGGTAAACCAAAACGAACAAGTGGGAAATGGTATAAAAAGATATAAATTTATTGATAAAATACAAAGGATGGAGCTACTCGACGAAGCCGTAGGGCGAAACGCGCGTCGAGGTTGTGCGCCCAGGGCCCTCACGCCCATTCACCACCATGTCTTCAGGTACGTTCTAAGCCGGTATTTCTCTGTTTATACTGCTGCTGGGGACCTCTGCACGCATCCATAGTGAGTCTCCTTATTTATCCATGGTATTTATTGTCTACATTGTTATCTTCATTAGAGTATGTTTACTCCCATGGTCTGCTTTTTCATGGTTTCAATACCATGTGCAGATTCACTGTGTTTTTCCCTGCACTCAACAGGGTTACTTGTATAAATTCATCTACAGGTATTGTGTAGAGCTTCCATATTTGGCCATTTAGGTCATTTTTGAACGCATATTAGTACCTGATCATTGTACCTGTCCATGTGTCATAATTTATAGACACTTAGGTGTATTGTGGTGTCTGTGACCCTGCGCTTCTCCGTATTCTTGCAATCCTGTAGTAGCTCCATCCTTTGTATTTTATCAATAAATTTATATCTTTTTATACCATTTCCCACTTGTTCGTTTTGGTTTACCTTGGATGTTATACAAGTGGTAATTGTAGCTGTCTAGTTGACAGGTGGCCTTTTGTAGGTTAATACCAAGTAAACTCATGCCCAGGGTCCTATCAATATTAAAGACGACCCTGGTGATATACCAGTTGCCCCCCAAAAAATCTGATAGAGGCAGGGGTGTGATATACAGTCATGTGAAAAAATTAGGACACCCTTTGAAAGCATGTGGTTTTTTGTAACATTTTTAATAAAAGGTTATTTCATCTCCGTTTCAACAATACAGAGAGATTAAAGTAATCCAACTAAACAAAGAAAACTGAAGAAAAGTCTTTTCAAGATCTTCTGTAAATGTCATTCTACAAAAATGCCTATTCTAACTGCAGTGAGACGGTTCTTGTAGCCATCTACCAGTCTTCGACATCGGTCTGAGGAAATTTTACCCCACTCCTCAATGCAGAACTTTTTCAGCTGTGAGATGTTTGAGGGGTTTCTTGCACGTACAGCCCTTTTCAAGTCACCCCACAGCATCTCAATGGGATTCAAATCTGGACTTTGACTTGGCCATTCCAGGACTCTCCATTTCTTCTTTTTCAGCCAATCTTTGGTTGATTTACTAGTATGTTTTGGGTCATTGTCATGTTGCATGGTCCAGTTCCGCTTCAGCTTTAATTTTCTAACTGATGGTCTCACATGTTCTTCAAGCACCTTCTGATACACAGTAGAATTCATCGTGGATTCTATGATGGTGAGCTGACCAGGTCCTGCTGCAGCAAAGCAGCCCCAAACCATGACACTTCCACCTCCATGCTTCACAGTTGGTATGAGGTTCTTTTCTTGGAATGCTGTGTTTGGTTTACGCCAAACATGTCCTCTGCTGTTGTGTCCAAATAATTCAATTTTGGACTCATCTGTCCAAAGAACATTATTCCAGAAGTCCTGGTCTTTGTCAACTTTATCTCTGGCAAATGTCAGTCTGGCCTCGATGTTTCTCTTGGAAAGCAAAGGTTTCCTCCTTGCACACCTCCCATGCAAGTTAAACTTGTACAGTCTCTTTCTGATTGTAGAGGCATGTACTTCTACATCAACAGTAGCCAGAGCCTGCTGTAGTTCTCGAGATGACACTTTAGGGTTTTTGGAGACCTCTTTTAGCATCTTGCGGTCTGCTCTTGGGGTGAACTTGCTGGGGCGACCAGTCCTGGGCATGTTGGCAGTTGTTTTGAAAGCCCTCCACTTGTAGACTATCTTCCGGACAGTGGAATGGCTGATTTCAAAATCTTTTGAGATCTTTTTAAATCCCTTCCCAGACTCATAGGCTGCTACAATCTTTTTTCTGAAGTCCTCTGACAGCTCTTTTGCTCTCACCATGGTGCTCACTCTCACTTCAACAGTCAGGAGCACACCAAACTAAATGTCTGAGGTTTAAATAGGGCAAGCCTCATTCAACATGCAGAGTAACGATCTACTAATTATGTGCACCTGGTGTGATATACCTGTGTGAGATCTGAGCCAATTTAAGAGGGAATACATGTGAGGGTGTCCTATCTTTTTCCTCAGTTAGAATAGGCATTTTTGTAGAATGACATTTACAGAAGATCTTGAAAAGACTTTTCTTCAGTTTTCTTTGTTTAGTTGGATTTCTCTCTGTATTGTTGAAACGGAGATGAAATAACCTTTTATTAAAAATGTTACAAAAAACCACATGCTTTCAAAGGGTGTCCTAATTTTTTCACATGACTGTACATATAATATAATTTCTATATAGTGCATTTGTATAGTGCAGCATTTGTGTGCGGTTCTGTATACCATAGCTATACAGAGGGACAAACAACATTGAAACAACTAATTGCAACTGGTGTGATATACCAGTTACCCCCCCAAAAAACTGATTAAGGGGTTCTATATACCTGCTTCTACAAATACTGCTCTTCTATAGGGACTTTGTCACAGAGTAATTTTGAAAATGACAGGCAGAGGAAGAGACAGGCCATTCCACAGGGTTGGTAGGGGTCAGGCAGGTGCAAGTGGGAAGGTGGAGAAGATTTGGTTGAGTGGCTCACTCAGCCTTCCGCTTCTGCACCCTCCTCATCCTCTGCTGTGTGCACCCCCAAAGACACCACCACCACCACCATAGCCCCTCCACTCAGAGGAATTATTTCCACATCAATTCCCAGACCTTACCGATGCGCAGCCATTCTTGGCATCAGATGAGGAAGAGGAGGTAGCAACGGCCTCCACCCAGAGGTCTGATGATAGTACCCAGATCAGCCCAAGGAGGGTTGTCCCCGCTGGTGCTGCCTACTCTGAGATCTCTAAGGTCAGTGGTGGTGAAGGTAACGATGACGTGTCGATGGATGTCACGTGGGTGCCCACAAGAGAGGAAGAGGAGGGGAGTTCAGAAGAAGAGACTGAGCAGCAGATAGGGAGGAGAAGCAGGCAGAACTCCCAGTGCACAGGAGGCAAAAAGTAGACTGCAAATGTATTTGGAGCGAGCCAGCCACCATGCACGGTCACATCTTGTGCTCCCAGGATGCCGGCATATGGCTCTGCAGTGTGGGCTTTTTTTTAACTTGTCAGCTGCTGATAATAGTATTGCCATCTGCAGCCTGTGCTGTCAACGCATAAGTCGCGGTAAGCCCAACACTCAACTAGGCACAACCGCCCTAATAAGGCACCTGGCCTCCCATCACCGAGCCTAGTTGAAGCAATGCCGTCAGAACCCACAAAGCCACACTCCTGGTGCTCCATGTCCTGCCTCGTCTCCTTATCCTCTCTCCTCCTATTTGTCCTCCACCCCACCTTCCACTGTGCCGTCGTCGCTTTCATCTGGCACAAGGCAGGCTTCCATGGCCCAAATGTTCGAGCGTAAAAAAATTACGCCGTATAATCCTCTTGCCCAACAGCTGGCCACTGGCTTGTCAGAACTGTTAGCCCACCAACTACTGCCATATAAATTGGTGGACTCAGAGGCCTTTAGAAGATTTGTGGCCATTGGCACACCGCAATAGAAGGTCCCTGGTAAAAAATATTTCTCCCAGAAGGGCATCCCAGTGCTAAATGGCCACGTAAAGGTACATATATGGCCAGGGAAGGAACATAACCTTTACTGCCCACTGGGTGCACCTTTTGACGGCCGTCTAGCATGTAACCTGCGCACCCTTGTGGATTTGGTGTTAATGCCACGGATTGCATGCATGCCTGCCTCTTCTTCTCCTACTCCTACGCCATCCTCCGTCTCCTCCTCGGCTGACTCCTCCTTTTCCACTGCTACTGCGCCCCCAAGCTCCCCAGAACCTATTCGACGTGCCAGGTGAGACGTTGCCATGCTGTTCTGCGGCTGTTGTGCCTGGATGCCAAGAGCCAGATCGGTCCTGCACTGCTTTCAGCTCAGCGGTCACAGGCCGATCAGTGACTAACCCGGCTACAGTTGGTAAAGTGGTGTGCGACAAGGGTGCCAATCTGCTGAGCGCGCTGAAACGGGGCAAAATGACACATGTGCCATGCATGGCACTCGTCCTGAACTTAGTCGTGCATCGATTTGTTGCCAAACACCCCGGGGTCCAGGACGTCTTGCGGCAGGCCAGGAAAATCTCTGGCCATTTTAGAAGATCTTACATGGCCATGGTACGCCTTGCTGACGTTAAGGGGCCACACCACTTGCCCGTTAGACGTATGATTTGTGACTGCCCGACGTGCTGGAACTCCACCTTGTATATGCTTGATTGGCTTCTCCAGCAGAAAGGTGCCGTTAACGACTACCTATACGAACTCTGCGGCAGGACAGGTTCTGGGGAGCTTGTTTTTTTGTTTTTTTTTACCGCGCCAGACTTCTGTGGCCATTTGATGAGATCACCAAACTAGTCAGTCGCAGCCAGGGTGCTATAAGTGACATCGTACCTCACGCCTTTTTTCTGAAGCGTGCATTGCGTAATTTCATTGATCAAGCCATCGAGGAGCAGGAAGATGAAGAAGTCGCAATGCTGAATGAATTCCCAGGGGGGCTACTCCATCTCAGGCAAGTCAGCAGGAGTCTGAAGAGGAGTCAGAGGAGGATGGTGGCTGGGGGGAGGAGGAGGAGGAGCAAAAAGAGCAGGCTTTAACTTTTTCTGGGATCCATCCCTGGTGTTGTCCGTGGATGGGGAGAGGAAACCGAGGACGACATTCTCCTGGGCAATGAGCAGGAGCCAAGCGGCTCCACCGCTTCCAATTTAGTGCAAATGGGGGCCTTCATGCTCCAGTGTTTGAAGAGGCACCCCTGTATAAAAAGCATAAGGGGAAAGTACCAGTACTGGGTGGCAACATGTTTAGACCCCCAGTACAAACACAAAATGGCAGACATGTTACCAGAATCACAGAGGACTGTCAGAATGCAGCATTTCCAGGCCTTGCTGCAAGAGTTGCTGCTATCTGCTGTTGCGGGCGCTGGCAGAGAAATTTCCACCCACAAAGAAACTGTTGCGAGTACCAATCCATCAGCGCATGCAAGAAGAGGGCGATTTGAAGATGTGTTGGTCACTTCAGATATGAGATCATTCTTGCAGCCAACCCATCAACAGCTGTCCACCGGATCCAGCCTCAGGTAATGCCTAGACTAAGAGGTGTCCAACTACACCGGGTTTGCCATGGAACTCTGGGCTTGCCCCTCGTCGAGTGTCCTGTCCGAAAGGATGTTCAGTGCAACAGGGGGGGGGGATCGTGAAAATTTTACTGTTGGCCAGTTAGATTGCAGGCCCCAAAATTTGGGGCCTGCAATCTAACTGGCCAACAGTAAAATTGTTATACGGTGGCCTCCTAATGTACCTCCAGCCACATTATCAATTGTTCTTTTCTGTAAAGTGAATGAATAATTTTTGGGGCCTGTAGTCCATTGGCCTGCGGTAAAATTGATATCCATTAATTGTCTAATATATCTCCGGCCACATAATCACTTGATCATTTATGTACACTGAATGCATAATTTTTGGGGCCTTTAATCTAACTGGCCAACATTAAAATTGTTATACAGTAATGTACCTACGTCCACATTATCAATTGTTCTTTTCTGTTCGGTGAATGCCTAATGTTTGGGGCCTGTACTACACTGGCCTGCAGTAAAATTGATATTGAATGACCTTCTAATATACCTCCAGTCACATAATTACTTGTTCTTTTCTGTCCGGTGAATGCCTAATGTTTTGGACCTTGGAGGAATTCAACACCTGTTGACGACGACCACGTGTTATCATTTGAGGTTTTTTCAAGAGGGGGAATTTCGTTAGCTATGTTTTTAATCCAGTTTTGTATTTTTTTGTTCTTTTAAACATATGTATTTGACATCTATTTGTACTGGCCTGCAGTAAAATTGATATCCAATGACCGTCTAATATACCTCCAGCCACTTAATCACTTGATGTTTTCTGTCAGGTAAATGCCTGATTTTTGGGACCTGTACTCCCGTGGCTTAAAATAAAAATTTTCTAGGCTCTAGCAGGCCATGTTTTTGATAGTTTCCCTTTAAGACGCATAAAAATGGCCCCTGATAAAAATTTTAGGACATATTTTTTTGTGGGAATTTTTTACATTGATCCCTCTCTGTTATGTCACTGTCCATGTTGTGGGACGATTTGTGCACTTCTTGTAAGTATTTGGTGTCTGCAATAATGACCTGAAGGTTTTTCAGGTTCGCCTGCCATTAAAGTGAATGGGGCCTGCCGCGAACTTGCAGTTCGCGAACATTTGATAGTGTTTGCGAATAGTCCTAGCTGATGTTCGTCCATCACTAATGAACAGTAGTTATATGGGCTATAATATCTCTCTAAAGGGGTTGTGCCAAGTTTACAAGTTATGTCCTATCCACAGGATAGGGGTTAACTAACTGATCGCCGGGCGTCCAACTGCAGAAACCCCCTGACCTCAAGAATGAAAGTCCTGCTCCCTTGATCTGATGGAGAGGAGTTTTAGTTTTTTGTATTTTCATTTTTCCCCCATAGCTTCACATAACTGTCTGAGTGCTTTTTTTTTTGCAGAACAAGTTGTACTTTCTAATGGTACCATTTACTTTTGCATATAATGTAGTGGGAATTGGAAAAAAGATTTGTACTCTGCCACAGTTTTAGGCTAGGTCTACATGACGACATTTGTCGCGTGATAATAAGTCGCACGACAGATAGGGCACAACTACACTGCAACATTTGTAGAGAAACATTTTGTTGTACCAATGTCGCGCAACAATTTTTACAATGGCAGTCTATAGTGTCACACTGCAACATGCAACATGTTGCGACTGCAACGCAACAGTCGCAGATAAATCCATCTCAAATGGATTTTCTGCGACTATTGCGTCGCAGTCGCAGCATGTTGCAGTGCAACACCATAGACTGCCATTATAAAAATTGTCGTGCTACATAAACGCAACAAAATGTCGCGCGACAAATGTCGTTGTGTAGACGTAGCCATATGGGTTTTGGTTTTATGCAGTAAAACTGACCTGTTCCCTTCATTCTCCAGGTCAGGACAATCATGGTGACACCACAGTTGTATTAGTTTTAATACCTACAAAAATGTAAAACTTTAGAAAATGTTTTTTTTCTTTCCATCGCCGCCATATTCTGATCACAACTTTTTTAGTTTTTCATTTTTTTGCAGGGTGATCTTTACTTTTCAAGGATACCATTTTTGGAGTGTGTATGACTTTTTAATCACTTTTTATAAAACTTTTTTTTTTTTTGGTAGGTGAAGCCTCGAAAAACAACAAATCGGCCTTTTTGATTTCTTTTTTTCCATCACGATAAATGTGACCACCGCATCTGAGAGCGCAATTTACAGACCGAAGATGGACATTTCCATGTGCCCTTATGCATGATTTTCAGGAGATGGATGTGTACACAATGTAGCTTCTTTTTTTTAAACAAAGGAGAGAAAAAACACAAAAAACACATACTTAGGCTACTTTCACACTAGCGTTTTAGTTTTCCGGTATTGAGATCCATTATAGGGCTCAATACCGGAAAAAAAAACGCTTAAATTTTGTCCCCATTCATTGTCAATGGGGTAAAAACTAAACTGAGCAGAACGGAATGCTTCAAAATGCATTCCGTTCCGTTTAGTTGCGTTCCCATCCCGGAAAGCTTTCCATCCTGAGATGCGGAGCAAGACGGATCCGTCATGACCCACAATGCATCCGTCATGACCTATTGTGTTTCTCTGACACAATAGAAAACGGATCCATCCTTCATTGACTTTCAATGGAGTTCATGAGTCTTGGCAATGTTAAAGATAATACAACCAGATCCATTTATAACAGATGCAGATGGTTGTATTATTAGTAATGGAAGCGTTTTTTGCTGGATCCAGCAAACATGCAAGTGTGAAAGTAGCCTTAGAGAATGCAAATAGAAACAATAAATATTTTTAAAAAAGCAGTATGGGGATGAAAAGTGCATGTTCTACTTACTTACAACATCTGGGTGCTGTCTGTTTTTCTCCATAAAGGGATTGCCTCATCGTTGATAATTTCAGTATAGAGATCAGTTCCTTGCCCTGGGTTCCACTCATTGCACACTCATTGCACACCCAATGGCCTCTGCAGGAAAAATTTAGTATTACAAGGAGGCAGTTAGATAATACAAGGACTACCTGAGTCACCCAGAATCTGAGTTTAGAGGGTTTGCTCTACATTGCCCCATCAAGCTCGGCAGGCGGCAGTCCAGACACTATGGGGGCACCTCACCTGTGACATCTCTTTTCATCAAGAGAATAAGTGTGAGTCTTCGTCTCCCCCCTACATGGCCTGCCCCATGGCATCTACCAGGACACAGTAACTATATCAAACATTACCTAGTTTATTATCCTGCTTTTAATCCATGATGTTATTTATAATAATTATCATATCTTAACCGACCCCCTGATGAACCATATTGGGGAAACGCGTCAGGGTAAAAACTGACATCATCAATTGTGTAAAAAATTCCCAGGGCTGTACAGGGCAAGACAGGGTAGGCACGGGGACAGGGTGATCCCACCATCAGGGTTCATCCCTGGGTAGAGGGCTAATCTAGGGCGGCTACAGGGAGAGAACCATCCCCAGTACCCACAATAAGGTGCCCTATCCTCTATCCATTTCCCATACCTCCCATTAATGTCATTAACGCCCCTGGAATTTACACTATCTTATTTATTAATTTTTTTCACCAACTCACGGTGGTAGCTGGGCAAGATCTCATCCTGTTATATGTTATTTTGGATACCCGGTTTTCAGAGGGTGTTTATATATTTTTGCTTTTTTAATTGAACTAAATAAAAGCTACATTTTAAAAGGGTCCAATCTCCAGGCTAATACTCACTTATACGGACACCTATACTATTATATATATATCTAATTCTTTTGGAATTCTGTTTGCTCTACATTGGCCTCCTCTCCTCTATGACATCCAGATGCCCTAAGAGGCAAGGGTTGTCTTAATGAGAAGACACATAAATGATCCACTGGATATAATATCATAAATGAACCTGGCCTTAAAGGAGGCAGCAGGAGAACCTATGGCCTGTTCTAACTCACCAGTTTGCTGTAACCCACCAATGATATTGCTAGGAGAAGCTCATGGCGCTTGCTCATCTGCCAGCATTAAAATGCAGTATTACATGGCATCTATTATAATCAATGAGCTTATTTGAAAGCATCTCTCTGCTCTGCCTAAAAAAGAAAGGTCCTTAGTAGGGGACCTTATCTCCAATGCCCCCTGATAGGGTCTATGGAGGGGGGTTGCCATCATGACACAACCTTTTCAAAGTAAGCCTCGGTTTTGTGAAATGTTATACATAATGTGGAAAAGACATAGCATTTTGCAAGAATATATATTTTGCAAAATACTTTCATGTTCTGCTGGCAGTCCTTTTGGGATAGCTGGGCTGGCGGGGGACTAGCAGTTTATTTTGGCTAGAAATCCTATTATGAAAGTCTGTTTTTCACAGTAATCAGGGCGTAGCTGAAGGTTCATTGACCCTGGTATCAGTGACAGAATACTTATAAGATAATTTTTAGAACACAGCAGGTTTACATATAGCATCTTAGCTCTATCATAGTAAAGTTCTAAATAACACAGTCACCAAATAATAGTCAAATACCAGTTCTACACAGTGAAAGGTTAATACAGTACAGTTACATACAGTAACTCACAGGTGACATCTTGTCTGATTGCAGTCGTTCACTTTCCCTTTAATTCTCCATCTGGCCATGAATGATATGTCTCTGCCCACAAACCTCCTGTTCTGCTACTACCACCAGTGCTTCTCTCAATGCCCCTTATACAGTATTAGTGCCCCTATTGTGCCTCATACAGTGCTAGTACCCTCTTTTGTGGCCCACAAAGCAATAATGCTCCCACACTAATTATTTTCCCATCACAAAATATTTATACCTTTTGTTGAGCAACACAGTAATAATGCCCTCCCTTGTGCTTTCAAGTGAAAGTTCCCCTCTTGTGTTCCTACACAGTAAAAATTCAACATTTGTGTCCCCCACAAAATACTGACCTGTTTGTGGCTCACAGCAAGGGCTCATGCACATACAAAAATCAACCAAGGTAACAAAAAAATCCTGGATATTCACTTTACAGGTACCGTAATAGTAATTTAACCACCTCCCGTCCACCCATTGAGTATAAACGTCCGGGAGGTGGGTCTCTATGTCTGAATGCACTTCGTGCAGCTAATGGTGCAGCTGCTGATCGTTTTGCCCGCTGTCAGTGACAGCAGGGCAACCCTTAGAGAAGGCAGGGACAGTGCCCAAGTGTCCCTGCCTTCTGGATCGCTGTATACAGAGACCTCGATCAGCCCTGCATTGAGGCTGTACAGCGCTGTATTGCGTTTCACATGTAAAAGGTTTCACATGTAAAAGGTTTCACATGTAAAAAAATAAATTCCCCATATATTTGGTATAGCCGCGTCCGTGACGATCGGCTCTATCAATATATAACATGACCGACCCAGTCTGATAAACACCATTAAAAAAAAAGCGGTGTCAAAAAAAGCCATTTTTGTCACCTTACATCACAAATGCAACACCAAGTGATCAAAAAGGAGTATGTCCCACAAAATGGTACCAATAAAACAGTCACCTCATCCCGCAAAAAATGTGCCCCTAAATAAGAAAATCTCTCAAAAAATAAAAATTTAATGTAGCTCTCAGAACATGAACACATTAAAACATAAACAAAAATACTATTGTGTAAAACTTAAATAAATAGGAAAAGGATACATATTAGGTATCGCCGCGTCCATAACGATCTGCTCTATAACAATGTCACTTGAACGAACCCCTGAGGTGAACGCTGTAAAAATAAATAAATAAAAACTGTGCTAAAACAACCAATTTTTTTGGTCACCTTGCCCCATAAAGTGTTATAATGAATGATCAAAAAATCATATGTACCCAAAAATAGTACCAATAAAACTGGCACCTTATCCCCTAGTTTCCAAAATGGGGTCACTTCTTGGGAGTTTCTACTGTAAGGGTGCATCAGGGGGGCTTCAAATGGGACATGGCATATAAAAACCATGTGGCGCTCCTTTTCTTCTGCGCCTTGCCGTGTGCCCATACAGCAGTTTATGACCACATGTGGGGTGTTTCTGTAAACCGCAGAATCTGGGTAATAAATATTGAGTTTTGTTTGGCTGTTAACCATCGATGTGTTAAAGAAAAAATTGGATTAAAATGGAAAAACTGCCAAAAAAGTGAAATTTAAAATTTTTAATTCCATATTCCCTAAAGGGTTAACAAAGTTTTTAGAAATCGGTTTTAAGTAACTTAAGGGGTGTAGTTTCTACAATGGGGTCATTTATGGGGGTATCCACTATGTAAGCCCCACAAAGTGACTTCAGACCTGAACTGGTCCTTAAAAAGTGGAATTTGGCAATATTCTTCATTTTTTCATAATTAAAGGTGAAATATATTGACTCAAATGTATGACTATCATAAACTACAATGTGTCATGAGAGAACAATCTCTGAATGACTTGGATAAGTAAAAGCATTCCAAAGTTATTACCACATAAAGTGAAATATGTCAGATTTGCAAAATTAAGCCTGGACAGGAAGGGGGCAAATGGCCTAGATGGGAAGTGGTTAAAAGGTATTTTCACAAATGCCAGAAGTCTAGCTAGAAAAATGGGGGAGCTTGAGGCTATGGTACTAGAAGAACACATAGATGTAGTTAGTGCGGTTGAGACATGGTTGGACTCTTCGCATGACTAGGCTGTAAATATTTAGGGTTTTACACCATTTAGGAAAGACCGGGTCAATACAAAAGGTGGTGGTGTGTGCCTATATGTGAGGAGTGATCTGAAGACAAGTGTGAAAGAGGCAAATGTGGGTGAGGATGGTAAGGCTGTGGTAACCTTATGGGTGGAAAATCAAAGGGATATAAACACTGAAAAAATAATACTTGGTGTAATCTATAGACCCCCTAACATCACAGAAGAGATAGAAACGCAACTTTATAACCAAATAGAGCGGGAGGCACAGACTGGTACAGTGGTCATAATGGGAGATTTTAACTTCCCAGATATTGACTAGGGTCATGGTTCTGCTCAACCGCAAAGGGGAGAAAATTCCTCAACTTCATGGGCCAGTTTGTAGAAGCTCCCACTAGGGGCGATGCTCTGTTGTATCTGGCAATTTCTAATGATGCAGAGCTTTTTGGTAATGTTACTGTTCGAGAAACACTAGGTAATAGTGACCACAATATAATTATATTCCACCTAAACTATAAAAAGCAAACTCTGCCAGGCAGAGCAAAGACACTGAATTTCAAAAAGGCTAATTTCCCTGGGTTGAGGGCAGCATTTCAGGGCATAGACTGGGAGCAGCTACTGTCGCAAAATACTGAGAATAAATGGGAGAGCTTCAAATCCATATTGAGTAATTGCACTAAAAAATGTATCCCTTTAGGTAACGAGTATAAACGGCTAAAATTAAACCCCACATGGCTTACAGCTACTGTAAAAAGGGCAAAAAAAGACAAAAAGAGGGTATTTAAAAAAATACTAATCTGAGGGTCAGCTGTGGCATTTGAAGATTACAAAGAGCTTAATAAAATCTGCAAAAGGGAGATAAAATTAGCAAAGATACAAAACGAACAGCAGGTAGCAAAAGAAAGCAAAAAACTAATCCCAAAAAGTTTTTTTAATATATAAATGCTAAAAAACTTAGGTCTGAGCAGGTAGGTCACCTAAATAATGGTAAAGGGGGGTAGTCACTGAAAATAAGGAAAAGGCAGAGTTCCTAAATAGCTTTTTTAGCTCTGTATGTACAAAATAAGAGAAAGGAGCTGATATCTGTGGCACCGGGGCTGTTATTAGTACATCCAGTGATATACTCAATTGGCTAACTGTAGATATGTTCCAAGAGAAGTTAAATAGGGTAAATGTGAACAAGGCTCCGGGTCCAGATGGATTACACCCAAGAGTGCTTAAAGAGCTCAGTTCAGTTATTGCTCTGCCCCTGTTTATATTTTTTAAAGATTCTCTAGGTACTGGTACAGTGCCAAGTGATTGGCTCAAGGCAAACGTGGTGCCCATATTCAAAAAAGGATCAAGGTCCTCCACAGGTAATTATAGACCAGTTAGTTTAACTTCTGTTGTGGAAAAAATGTTTGAATTACTCTTAAGGGACTATATACAGGAGTATGTGACTATAAATTATATTATAAGTGATAACCAGCATGAGTTTACCAAGGACAGATGTTGTCAGACTAACCTGATTTCATTTTTATGAGGAGGTGAGTAGTAGCCTCGACAGAGGGGCGGCTGTGTGGATGTAGTGTTTCTGGATTTTGCAAAGGCTTTTGACACTGTCCTTAATAGATGCTTAATAGGTAAAGTAAGGTCTATAGGCTTGGAAAGTATAGTCTGTAATTGGATTGAAAACTGGATGAAGGACCGTGTCCAGAGAGTTGTGGTCAATAATTTATATTCAGAATGGTCCCAGGTTAAGTGGTGTACCCCAACGTTAAGTGCTGGGCCCTTTATTATTTAATGTATTTATTAATGATATTGAGGTGGGGATTAATAGCACCATATCTATTTTTGCAGATGACACTAAACTGTGCAGAACTGTACAGTCTATGGAAGATGTCCATAAACTACAAGCTGACTTGAACACTGAGTGATTGGGCATCAACTTGGCAAATGAGGTTCAATGTGGACAAATGTAAAGTTATGCATCTTGGTATTGTAGTACTGGGAGAGTCACTTATAGAGAAGGATTTGGGTGTCCTTGTGGATAGTAGATTAAGTTACAGCACACAATCTCAATCAGCTGCTTCTAAGGCCACCAAGATATTGTCATGCATTAAACGAGGCATGGACTCGCGGGGCAGGGATGTAATATTACCACTTTACAAAATGTTGGTGTGGCCTCAATTGGAATATGCAGTTCAGTTCTGGGCACCAGTGCATAGAAAGGGTGCACTGCAGCTGGAAAAAGTACAGAGGAGAGCGACTAACTTTATAAGGGGAATAGAGGGTCTTAGTTATGAAGAAAGATTAAAAGAATTGAATGAATTTAGTCTTGAGAAGAGACATCTAAGGGGGAACATGATTAACCTATACAAATCTATAAATGGGCCATACAAAAAATAGCTGTTCCATGTAAAATGTGCTCAAAAGACAAGGGGGCACTGCCTTCGATTGGAGAAGAAAAAGTTCAGTCTCCGGAAGCGTCAAAGCTTGTTTACTGTAAGAACTGTGAAGCTGTGGAATAGACTTCCTCAGGACGTGGTCACAGCAGGAACAGTAGACAGTTTTAAAAAGGGTTTAGACAGATTGTTGAAGGTAAAAAATATTAATGCTTATGAAAATGTGTAGAAATTTGAGTCTATTCCTTTTGGGATTCGCATCCCCACCTATCCCTTGGTTGAACTTGATGGACGTATGTCTGTTTTCAACAGTATTAACTATGTAAGTATTTATTTTCTTTCCATGTCCATTCGGTTTTTTTTGCGGACGTATGCTGAACTATTTACTTCAATGGGTCCGCAAAAAAAAAAAAAAACAGAAGTTACTGTCATGGTCGGGAGTGGGGGAAAACTCCCCACCATATAGCGTAGGAAAACAGGGAATCAGCTAGGCCTTCCCAAATTGAAAAGGGAGCAGGTCCCCTCCTAGGTTCACCCTAAACCTGGCCCTGACTCCTAACCGTATGAGCAGACCCAGAAGGTAGGTGGTCTGATACACAGGAACCTCAGACCCTGAGTCACCCTGAAGATCCCTTAAATGAGGTTAAGAGCAGGAGACAACCTGTTTATCCAGACGCAGATGAACAGGAGTCTCCACTGACCAAGCTACAAGGAAAGGGACAGCCAGTGAACAGCCGATGAATCGGCAGGTAAGAACCCAGAAACAACATTCACTTGCCTGCCATGGCCACAACAATCACCGGAACCCCCATGCAGACAGGAAGCATGGTGGCCCCAGGCAGAGCTGCTCACCGACTTCATGCTGGAATTCAACACCAACCATGCTGGAATTCAACACCAAGCATACCAAACATGGAACACCGAACTAGACATAAACACACACCCAAAACAACACACCAACAAATCACACATAGAAACATAATAGGAAGGGAAGGCGACATGGGGAAACAACGAGATGATATAGATGTCCCACTAGGTAGCCCTCCCACTGAAAGATGGCAAATACAGACCAGGAGCATAACTCCAGCACAAACCAAGGTTGGAGTACAACTGACTCCTGGCCTCCAGCCACAGGCATAAGAAGAACCTAGTGACCACACCCAACCAGGTAATGAACCCCTCACACACCAGCCAGGGAAGGAACAGGGGAAACAGGATCAGATAACACACATGCTAATAACCACACGTTGCCCCTGTCAAAGGCATGCACGGCAACATGTCACGGCGCACCACACCGAGGCCGTGACACTGCCGTGACAGTTACTCCATGTGCATTCCATTTCCGTATGACCGCATGTATGTTCCGCAAAAAAATAGAATATGTCCGTTCCGCAAAATATGGAATGCACACAGATGTCATCTGTATTTTTTGTGGATCCGTTTTTGCAGACTGCAAAATACATACGGTCGTGTTCATGAGCTCTTAGAGTTCCCTCTATAATGCCATTATCCTGTAATAATGCTCACTATTTTACTGGATATGCACCGAACTGTGAAAAAGGTTAATGCACTGGCAATTCACACTAAGACTTTGGGAAGCTAGTAATTTTCCACTGCTGTCATAAGGGACCAGACAGAGCTGAGTTTTGGAGGGGAAAAAAAACAAAAACCGATGCAGTAAACGTTTTACCAGCCTTCTATGAAAGAGAGGAACAGCTAGCTCAAGCTTTTCCTCAGCACAGAA
Source organism: Bufo gargarizans (assembly GCF_014858855.1). Taxonomy (NCBI): domain Eukaryota; kingdom Metazoa; phylum Chordata; class Amphibia; order Anura; family Bufonidae; genus Bufo; species Bufo gargarizans. The sequence continues at coordinate 159,759,654 of NC_058085.1, read as the reverse complement.
CTTTCTGCAACCAGAGGAGAGACTGACTGGAGAAGCCATGTACCGGGGTGGGCTCCCTAGGATACAGTGAAGTCACGAACGAGGAAAGCAACCCCAACAACAGCTTTTGCCAAAACAAAATTTTACTTAAATGTGGCAATAAACACAACCACAAATGCTGAGAACATACAATAAATTTACATACACCCAGCACGAAGGCTGAGACCCTTGTGCTGCACAGCATGGCGCTCTCCGATGGATTCAGGAGGAAAGAGCAGTAATTTACCTACTGGTGGGCACAACTAAACTGCCACACCTTACTTGTTATTACCCTAAAAGAACAAGAATCACTGTATGGGTGTGTGGTACAGGCTAGCCTGCGGTACAGCACAACAGCTTACAATCTTACACAGATCTACAGTATGCCCCCTCCCGTAACTGGTCCTGTAGCATGTGCCTGAGTATTCCTTCTGAGCAAAACGCAAGCCTGGCTTGAGTTTGTGGGAATTTTTTCAAATCTCCAATGTGAAATGTCACTTTAAGTTATGGAGTCCTTGCAATGAACAGTAGTAACACTTGTGGCCTGACACAAACAGAGACCCTAACTAACTAACTACAGGCCTGGTCTCAGTCTCTAGGCGCCAACACTATAATGAGGTGCGTGCACGATCTTACCGACCCGGGTCTGCTCTGCATCCGCTGGTGACTCTGAACCGAACAAAAGCTTTTCCAACAAGCATGCGATCCAGCAGTATATGTAGATTTGCTCTTTAGCTCTCATCAGTGTTCCTGGAAGAAACCCTCATTCCTCTGGACAGGATCAGGGTCTTGAACACAATCGGCTTCAATTAGCTGCAGCTCTGGTCACTCTCACACCTGGATGCCGTCGGATTCACTGCTCACACAGTTCCTCAGTGTCTCTCACAACCTCACTATAAGATGGCTGCTGCCTTCCTCTCCAGACTTGTAACTCCACCCCCTGAGAGTTCCCAACATTACATGAAATACAGTCTGTTGCTGTGCTTAGGAAACAGCAGAATGTCAGTCCAGATCATTTAACTTCATTTAAACAAACACAATGCTCAAATAACGAGAGCCGTTTCCCCATCTCACAAGTGCATTGCCTGTATTGTTTTTCACTGGCTGTGGGTGTACAGGGCACAGTGGCCATGGAGTGCTGCTGCATTGGAAGGAAGGAGGTGGCACCAAAGGCTTATTAGGTAGAATAGGCAGGGGAAGAACAGAGTAGTTTTATTATGGTGAGATGGGATCTGTGACAACAGCTGCCTTAACTAATACTAGATACAGGTCCTTCTAAAAAAATTAGCATATTGTGATAAAGTTCATTATTTTCTGTAATGTACTGATAAACATTAGACTTTCATATATTTTAGATTCATTACACACAACTGAAGTAGTTCAAGCCTTTTATTGTTTTAATATTGATGATTTTGGCATACAGCTCATGAAAACCCAAAATTCCTATCTAAAAAAATTTGTATATCATGAAAAGGTTCTCTAAACGAGCTATTAACCTAATCATCTGAATCAACTAATTAACTCTAAACACCTGCAAAAGATTCCTGAGGCTTTTAAAAACTCCCAGCCTGGTTCATTACTCAAAACCGCAATCATGGGTAAGATTGCTGACCTGACTCCTGTCCAGAAGGCCATCATTGACACCCTCAAGCAAGAGGGTAAGACACAGAAAGAAATTTCTGAACGAATAGGCTGTTCCCAGAGTGCTGTATCAAGGCACCTCAGTGGGAAGTCTGTGGGAAGGAAAAAGTGTGGCAGAAAACGCTGCACAACGAGAAGAGGTGACCGGACCCTGAGGAAGATTGTGGAGAAGGACCGATTCCAGACCTTGGGGGACCTGCAGAAGCAGTGGACTGAGTCTGGAGTAGAAACATCCAGAGCCACCGTGTACAGGCGTGTGCAGGAAATGGGCTACAGGTGCCGCATTCCCCAGGTCAAGCTACTTTTGAACCAGAAACAGCGGCAGAAGCGCCTGACCTAGGCTACAGAGAAGCAGCACTGGACTGTTGCTCAGTGGTCCAAAGTACTTTTTTCGGATGAAAGCAAATTTTGCATGTCATTCGGAAATCAAGGTGCCAGAGTCTGGAGGAAGACTGGGAAGAGGGAAATGCCAAAATACCTGAAGTCCAGTGTCAAGTACCCACAGTCAGTGATGGTCTGGGGTGCCATGTCAGCTGCTGGTGTTGGTCCACTGTGTTTTATCAAGGGCAGGGTCAATGCAGCTATCTATCAGGAGATTGGGAAGAGAAAGTTGAGAGACGCAAGACCCAACACTCTGGATGAGCTTAAGGCCGCTATCGAAGCATCCTGGGCCTCCATAACACCTCAGCAGTGCCGCAGGCTGATTGCCTCCATGCCACGCCGCATTGAAGCAGTCATTTCTGCAAAAGGATTCCCGACCAAGTATTGAGTGCATAACTGAACAGAATTATTTGAAGGTTGACTTTTTTTGTATTAAAAACACTTTTCTTTTATTGGTCGGATGAAATATGCTAATTTTTGGAGATAGGAATTTTGGGTTTTCATGAGCTGTATGCCAAAATCATCAATATTAAAACAACTTCAGTTGTGTGTAATGAATCTAAAATATATGAAAGTCTAATGTTTATCAGTACATTACAGAAAATAATGAACTTTATCACAATATGCTAATTTTTTTAGAAGGACCTGTATATTAAAGGGTCATTGAGCTTTGCAAAAAGTTTTGATATGTCATAGCGATATATCAAAAGTTTTGATTGTGGGGGTCTGAGTGCTCAAACCCTCACCAATTTCAGGAACAAAGAGAGGGAAGTACTCAAATGGCACATTTTCTCTCCTTACTGTGGGAGATAGGCTCAATAGAAAATTTATGACCCATGTTGATTGCATCCTCAGCAGAGAGAAGAGAACGCAGTATGTGAGTGCTTGTCTCTCCTCGTTCTAGCATTCTCAGTCACTAACCTATCAAAACCCTTGATATTTTGCTGGTACATACCACATTGTTTTGTGAAAGGTCAGTGACACTTTAAAGGGGTTATCCAAGAGTCATACTGACCTCCCAGAATGGCCGATCCACAGCGGAGTTCATATTTACCTGATCCCTGGCACTGGGTTCTGTGTTGAACGCTCGCAGACCTGCTCTTCCTCACCCTGCTGCTCTGAGGAAAATCAGGTCCGCAAGCATTAAACACAGAACATTCGTCGGGAGGAGTGTGTGTGTGTGGAGACACGTAACTGCTGCAGCCAATCTTAGGTCACACTGGTGACCTGCTCCCCTTGTGTCGCAACAACTGGCCAGGTAAGTATGATCTCCACCTGGGGTCGGCCACTCTGGGAGGTCTCTCTGACTCTTGGATAACCCCTTTAAAATGTATGGACACCTTTGACCTGGAAAAAAGTAATTCCACATATGTTAGTGGTTACTTTGAGTTACAAAAGATGCACAATTTCAGGCTGAAATCTTCATTGCTTCATTCATTTTCAGACCCCTTGATAGTCACTTTGCAGTCTGCCCAGTCCCAAATAAACATTTGCAACAGGGTTTTCAAGATGAGAATACCCTTGGTTCTAGAGCAAATGATCCCCTGGTACTTTAGTTGGTAGATTTTGTATCAAACTATTTAATAGCATATGTAAAATTATTGTATTAAAATAAATTACATCCTTAAGACTCATTTTTCTTTTCTCCACCATGTTTCTTACCACTTCACATAATGCACCCTACTTAATATACAGTATAGAGTACAATCCATACATTGAGAGCACTATGATTGCTTTATGAGCCTAATGTTTATTCCTCTTCTTGTTTTACTGTCTTTTATCCAGTTACACTGCCAACATGGAAGCACACAAATTATATGTATAAACATATGCAGATACTGTAGCAAGTCAGAATGTCTGTGCAAAAAAAATAAAATAAAATACTCTCATTCTCTTGGTGATTTATGCAGAAACTGAATCCCTAATTTCAGACAGGGAATACTCTTTCTTTAGGACTCTGCTTTGTGTCATCTGGATAGACTGTGGCAGATGTTGGGCTCATTGCATTTCTGCACTGTAACAATGAGTGACAGCTTCCAAGACAAACAGTGAAGCAAAAACCACACTTACACTGGCTCAAGTGAAAGAGAAGGAGTTAATGCGTCTGTTCATCAGCAAGGCAGTAAGCTAATGTTTCCCAGTCTAGTCATTAATCCTGGAGCCTCAACCTTCTTTTGTTTATTCACATGAATGCAAGCAAGGCAGGCCCGCTGAAGCCATGTCAGGCGTAATAGCCATGGGAGCCAGATTTAACCAGAAAGGAGCAGCAGGTGTAGCTGCCTCTGACTGAGAGGTGGTATGTTCCTGCATTTTAAATCCTTAGAGAGTGGTCTGGTGTGTGTGTGGTCTTACAAACAACCAGCATACAGGCACTAACATACAATTATTGGGTATACTAATGATAAAGTATAGGCACTGCTGTGGTTGCCCAAGTTGGGTCACGCTGGGCCAATTATCTTGTCAATTGGATGTTAGCCCAGTGCTCTGTGTCGGCACTGCTGCCCCTACTCGCTGGCACGGGCTCCCTCTTTCCCGTCTGCTGCCATGCACCGTGCTGACAAGTGCGGGCAGCAGGTAGATTAAAGGGAAACTGTCCTAACTAAGGGCAACATAAATAAGTGACTGATTTTCTTAGCAAAATGCTGGGTCACTTTCTTTAATTGACCCAGTCAATCTGCCAACATCTTGTATTGAAAAGCTCCAGCTCATAATGATGAGTCCTGAATATTCATGAGCTCCTGACTCTCCCCGCCCACCTGCTGCTGATTGACAGTTATTTTCCATATGAATCAGCAGCAGCAGATGGGCGGGGGAGTTACTATAGCTCTGAATTAAAAATATGCTTGACTCACTGACATCACACTGGACTCAAATCAGCTCATTAGCATGTGGTATGCGGCATCTCTGTGTGTATATTATGAGATAACCATCTGTCACACCAGTAAGTGAATACATCTAAGGCACTTTTTAGTAGTTAATGATTGTATATAATTAGTTAGATTATAATCAAATATCCACATGACAGGTTCCCTTTAACTGTTGCATCTGTGCTCCATTCCAGAGTTTACTCCTTGCTGAAACCTGTCATCCTGGATAGTTTTTTCAAAAACCCGTCTCAGCTCCTGTTTAGGTGATGGAAACATCTATGAGGTAAAAGCTATTTTGGGGATGAAGAAGAGTAGAGGTAAAACCCTTTTTATTGTGGATTCAAGGGGTTTGGTCCTAAGGAAAGAAGCTGGGAACTTGGAGAGAACATCAATGCCCCTTTTCTTGTGATTTTTTTTTTCTGTCTAGGGCCAGGCCTGAGGAGAGGGGGTGTGATGGGGGGGGGGGGGGGGGGGAGAGTACTGTTTGCCCAGTGTTCCATCCCGGTGCTGCTGCCCCTACCCATGGTTCCCTTTTTCCCTCCTGCTGCCATGCTGACAAGACCCGCTGTGTACCGGACCCCGCTTTTGGAATTATCCGATTTTGCCTGTTTGTCACCTGCCTCTGACCTTAGACTTAGTTTACATACCTTGCTTGTTTGCCGCCTGCCTCTGACCTCGGACTATGGACTTTGCTTGATCACTGTCTGCCCTGACCCCGGACTTCCTAACCACATACTTCCCCGGTATTTCTAACCTCCAGGTCAGCTGCAACTGACTCGGGGACTGCTCTGGAGTGGCACCTGGCAACTACCCTAACGGTTCAACTCTGTCCTCACCATCAGAGGCTCTAGTGAAGACCAGGTAGTTGCTTAGTCACTCCTCTCCAGAGTATAGGCAGTCAGTGGCGCAGTGGGTCCACACCAGCTTTCACAACATTGGAATTTAGGCTAGGTCTACACAGCCGCATTTGCTGTGCGACATTTTGTATAATAATAGTCTATGGTGCCGTGACATGCAGAGACAGTCGCAAAAAATCCATTTGAAATTGATTTTTCTGCGACTGCCGCGTCGCAGCATGTTGCATTGCGACACTATAGACTATCATTATAAAAATTGTCGCGCGACATTGGTGCGACAAAATGTCGTGCAACACATGTTGCAGTGTAGTTGTGCCCTATGTGTCGCACGACAAATGTCGTAGTGTAGACCTAGCCTTAATGTTGAATACTGTTTCCCATGAACTGTTTTAGGGGTGCCGTATACCCCAACTAATTGCTCATTTTAGAAAAACAACTTAAAATTCCCTACAGGGCAAAGCCAAATACAGAGCTTTACTCATTTCATTTTAGGGGGAATTCATCATTGTAGGTATATTTAAGGTTTGTTTGTTAGATTGGAGTCCCTAAACTCACGTGTACTAAATTTATAAAAATGGCACACATTAATAAATTTGGTGCACCCATTTCAGGCATACCTGTTGTGGGCACTCTGCAGTCTGACTAGACCCTCATCCTGATGTTAAAATTGAGAGTTTAGCCAATATATCCTAGCCTGGAGGACATATTGGAGCCTGAGCACCGCACCAAGGTTTCTCAAGTAGCTCGGGACCTAACGCTAAACCTACCTGTGCCGCGCAAGGTCTGACTCACAGCAAACTTTGGGCATCCTCCATTGTATGCATTTTTGCTGGGGATCACCATTAGCAGCGGACCACAAGTGCAGGATCTGCCCCCCTGTATAGATGCACCACTGCATGTGGGGTTGAGCACTTTCTGCTTTTTAATACCACGCCAATTTATACTTTGTATACCTGTAGTGAGGTTGTGACCTTTTCAAAAAAATGTGACACAGAAAAGATCTACTCTGTCCAAATTTTTGCTCCAAATCTGTAGGTGGTGCTGGAAGGCATAGTACTCAAAAAGTCTGAAAACTTACCCCAAAAAGGTGCAAAATACCCCTACTTGCAACTTTTTGAAGCCAGAATTCTGGAGTGCAGGGCTCGATAAATTGATAAATTCCCTCCTTCCTTGATTCTTGAGTAAAATGATATTATTGTTCATTGAAGGAAGTGGTGAGGATTTCTTTTCTAAACATGAAAAAAAAAAAAAAACCCAGACAGAATCTAATATCAGTTCTCCAATTTAAACAACTATGGTAGTCAACCATGAATTCTTTGCAAATACCCAGGAAAAAGGAATTTGTATGTGTTTTTGTCTACCGCTCCTTATAAATACCTATATGTTTCCAGGGCAACAGACTACAAACAACACTTTGTAGTCTGATCATGCAGTCATTCTCCCACCATTCCCCTAATTCATACTAACTTACATTTAGTAGGTGAGTATGAAGTGCAGGATCAGACTACACAGAATTTTACTATAATAAAAACATATAAAGGCACAGTTATTGAGACCATCATTTAGACACCGGTCTTAATAAGTCTTATGCCTGGCAGTGGATCTGCCGGAGTTATGAAGAGGCACTGGCCTCTAGATAACTTTGGCGGATCCACCGCAGCTTCTAAATGTAAGACAGCTTCCGAGCTGTCTTATATTTAGACAATTTTCTACGCCTAAGAGTCCATTCACAGGTCCGCAAGTGTTTTGCGGTCTGCAAATTGCGGATCCGCAAAATACGGACACTGGCCATGTGCGTTCCGCATTTTGCAGACCGCACATGGCTTGGCTGGCACTTTAATAGAAATACCTTTTCTTGTCAGTGTCTGCGGACAAGAATAAGACATGTTCTATTTTTTGCAGAACGGAAGTGCGGATGCGGACAGCACACAGTGTGCTGTCCGCATCTTTTCTGACCCCTGTTGAAATTGAATGGGTCCGGATCTGTTCCACAACGTTGCGGATCGGATACTAAACCATTTTGTGGATGTGTGAATGGACCCTAAAACAGGCATAGAAAATGGTAAATGGCCTGTCTCGGCCTTTCTGCCCGTCCTCTTACCCTTCCCACGCCATGCCCACTTTTTTAGACCTGGCGTGAATGGGGAAAAGCTGCAATCTGTGCCGGAAATATGCTTAATTTAGTCGTATTTCTGTTTAATAAATTACCCCCATAGTTTCGTTTAGGAGCTGTAGACTTAAAATGATAGGGGATTTTTAATTTTCAAAGTTGATTCATTTTTCCCCCATTTTAGATATATTGGAACAATAAAAAATAAAAAAATATTGCAAAGATGAATATTTCCATTAATGACCACTCTACAGGTGCACATAAACAGGGGACAGTTACTGGTTTTAGAGATGACCATCTGTGTGCAGTGCTGAAGAACATCTTGGTGCTATATCAAAGAATAAAATAATATGTCAAAGACAGATTCTGTTGTTAGGGTCAGAAAATATTGTTGACGAGGATCCAGGCATTTAGAGTAACTAAACTTTTATATTAACTTTTAATATGTTGTCCCTAACCCCCTACATTTTTTTTTCTAATATACTTTATTTATTAGTTTTCTATTTTTACCATACTTTTTAACCCCTAAAATGCACCATTCACTGGTGTGCTAAAACTCAGTTCTCCCTACACTGCTGATCTGTCAGCTGTTTATGGAGTACGGAGTACTCATTTTACGAATGGGGCTGCAGCATCGCAGGGAGTACGGGCAGGAGCGCTCATTGCCACTCCTGCCAATGCTCCCTGGACTATTACTAACAGCTGGCATACCACATGGGTGCCCTGTACGCATGTGCTATGCCAAGATTAGCTGAGTGGAGCGGGCTCCTCCTTCTGCCTGCTCCGCTCAGCTAAGAGAACTGCATGTCAGCTCTCTTAGCTGAGCAGGTAGAATCAGGAGCCCGCTATGTTCAGCTTATCCTGGCATAGTACATGGGTACAGGGTACCCATGTGCTACGCCAGCAGTGAGCTAAGAGAGCTGACATGCAGTTCTCTTAACTGAGCTGAGCAGACAGAAGCAGTTAGTAATAGTCCAGGGAGCACGGCACGAACAGCAATGAGCGCTACTGCCCGTGCTCCCTGCGATGCTGCGGCCCCAATCATAAAATTAGTACTCCATACTCTGTAAACCGCTTACAGCTCAGTGGTATAGGGAGAACTGCGTTTTAGTGCACCAGTGAATGGTGCACTTTTGGGGTGAAAAAGTATGGTAGAAATAGAAAACTAATAAAGTGTATTAGAAAAAGATTTTTTAGGGGGGTTAGCGACAACATATTAAGTTAGTATGAAAGTTTTTAGTTACTCTTTAAATCCTTAGCAATCTCTAGAACAAAGATTTATCTTATCACATTAATTTGTGACATAGCTCAGAATAAGACAGATTTTTATGTGGTGAGGTAAACAATGTAGATTCCTACTGAAGGATAGCAAGAAAGATTTTCAAAATTGTGAGAAATTAACACAGAAAATGTTCTGGAAAATTGTGTATCTTCCATTATGCAATGAATAAGCTTAATACCTCCATAAGCATAACAGCACCTCTCTGTAAGACAAACATCATCTAGGAGATCCGTACTGAGAGATAATTCTCCAACATTTGCTGGCTGTTTCATATGTAAAGACTGTAAAGTTCAGGTTCATACCGAACTTTAAGATTTTTGGACCCCGGACCAGAACATTTCAGTAAAAGTTCGGGTTCGGTGAGTTAATGGCGCTTTTTGAAAGGCTGCAGAGCAGCCAATCAACAAGCGTTTAACTCTGTCCCCTTAGAAGCCATCACAGCCTCTATATAAGCTGCCCCTCCCCTGCCTCACAGGCTGATTTTAATTAGACTGAGTACATAGTCTGCTCAGCATGCATGCTGGTATTTGTAGCCCCTGGATTCAATGAAGGCCATTTTGGCTCCACATAGACAAAAATCAAGGTGGCCCAGCATGCATGTGGGACCTGCACTTTCTGGATCCATGGTCGCTGTTATGGCACCTAAAAGGTGAGTTTTAGTGTTAGGACCCTTCTTATAGAGGTCGCCTTGACGCCGGCAGAAGGGCTCAAATGATTTTGTACAAAATGTATTTGCCAAGCATCTCTAAGTTATTAGCATAGCACTTGAAATGTAATATACCTTTGTACTTTGCTTTTGGTTTGCAGAGTGCTGTTGCACCATGTTTGTCTATATAAGCTGGAGTCATGTAGCGCTGCACGTCACTCTGCTCTGATTAGTGCAGGGATAGGATACTGCTGCTGTGAGGGAGAGAATAGGAAAGAATCAGTTATCAGAAGTGCTTGTTAACTCAGCGATTTTGTTTTGTGGGTGCAGTGCAACATTTTTTTACCCTGCCTTGAGCCCAGTGACTCTGAAAAATAACTTTTATCCATCTGTTAGTTAGGTGGGCATCGGCGGCCATTTTATGCAAGTTCAGTGCAGCAGCAAAGCATATTTGCCCTTATGACACTGAAATACAAGCTTGAAATACTGCAATTATATTCCAGGTTTAAAAAAAAAAAAATCTGGGGCCTTTGCTGCATTTCTGACAGTCCAATACAAGCGTTAGATACAGCTGTTATATTCTGGCATTAAAAAATACCCATTTTGGGCAAGATAATACATTTGTAGCATTGTGAAACTTTAAATACTGCTGTTATATTCTGGGTTTAAAAAAAAAAAACAAGACCTCATTTGTGTGACCTCAAGAAATTTTTCCTCTTTATGACACCGGCACTGCCTTACTCTCAGTGAACTTAATTGTTGACTATTGGCGGTTACATTGTTGCCTCACAAAAAACATCTGTTCGTTTGGTGGGTGAACGCAAAGAATGAGGAGAGCGTCAAATAAGGGACGCGGCCCCGGTCGCGATTCTGCTGGTGGAGCTCCTGTTGCAGGGAGAGGACGTGGTCAATCTGTGCCAGCTATACGGACAAGGGAAACACCTTCCTCAGGTGTGGGTAGGTGACAGAACCTTCAGCCTTATTTGGTAGGGGCGAATGCGGCTCTACGAATGGTGAGGCCAGAACAAGTACAGGCGATAGTAGATTGGGTTGCTGACTGTGCCTCCAGTTCCTTCACATTGTCTCCCACCCAGTCTCCTGCTGAAAGATCAGAGTTGGCACCTGCAGCCCATAACCATCAGTCCTTCACCTCACCCCCTTGCAAATCAGCAAAGCAGTCTTAGCCCCAAGTCATGCAGAAGTCTCTTCTGCTTTTTGATGACTCTGCTAGCAGGGTTTCCCAGGGCCATCCACATAGCCCTGCCCCAGAAGTGGAAGAGATTGGCCAACCACTTATGTTTCAGGATGAGTACATGGGAGGACCACCGTAGCACGTCTCGGATGATGACGAAACACAGGTGCAGATGTCACCGCCAGTTCTGTGAGAAGGTCTGACAGACGTCCTCTTGCATGATGTTCTTTGTTTTGGTTTCACTTTCTCATCTTCTTTCCTTCTCCCAGGTGTCACCTATTTAGACTAATCCTCTTTTCTTTGTATTCCCTCCCATACTGCCTCACTTTGCGGTTTATACTACTTCCTGGATGAAGTGTTCAGTGCTGGAGGCTTCTGCTGCTGCTTGTTCAGATAAGTCCTTTCATGTATTGTGTTTCCTTGCTGGCTTGATTCTAGGTGACCCTGACTCCCTCCGTATGAAGTGCAGGGAGCTGGTGGTCGTGTCCCCTCACTAATATAGGGTCACACAGTCTTAGGTATGTGGGCATACAGTCGTCTACCTTTGAGACCCTTGTATGTGCTTAGCAGTCAGGGTGAGCTCTTAGGGTTTTATAGTGGTCACCTATATGCTCCTTAGTTTGGGATCAAGCCAGTTGGACGTTTATTCATTACTTCCAGCTATCTGCAACATCCTCCGTGACATTATAAACCGCCATTACCGTCTTAAGCATGGATCCGGTTTCAGCCTTGATTGACCGCATCCAAGGTCTTTCACTGGAGGTAGCAGATCTCCGTAAAACTGTGTCTCAGTTTCCGGTGACCGGTTCTGCTTGCGTTCATGGAGTTTGTTCCGAGCTTAAGATCTCGCTTCCGGATACGTTCTCCGGGGGTAGTGAGAATTTTGTTTGCTTTAGAGAGGCTTTTATAACTAAATTTTTGCCTACTTCCCCATTCCTCTGGTGATGAGGAGCAGAGGGTGGGGATCATCATCTTGCTGCTAAGGAATAATGCTCAGTCTTGTGCCTTTTCGCTGCCGGTGGGGGCACGGCCCCTCCGATCGGTGGATTAATTTTTTGTAGCCCTGGGGCAGATATATGATGACCCAGATCATATTGCTCTGGCTGAATCTAAACTGCGTCTTTTATGCCAGGGTATACAGTCCGCAGAGATATATTGTTCTGAATTTCGGAGATGGGCAGCTGATACTGATTGGAACGATGCTGCACTCCGAAGTCAATTTTGCCATGGTCTTTCGGAGGGATTGAAAGATGCATTTGCTTTTTATGAGAGACCTTCCTCATTGGAGTTTGCCATGTCTCTAGCTGCTCATATTGACATGCGTCTTAGAGAGAGAGGAGAGACTACTCCTTCCTGTCATATTCAGCCCAAGGACAGTGGGGGTGTCTCATTCAGTGCGCAGGGGTCTCAGTCTCTCTCAATCCCCTCTGAGCAGGAGGCCATGCAGTTGGGTTTGCTTGCCTCTGATAGTAGAGGATTCAGCTCTCAGAGGAGGGTTTGTTTCTGTTGTGGGGGTATAAATCATTTGGCTAATGTTTGCCCCTCTAGGAGATTCATGGAGTTTTCTGAGGGTAATAAAAAAAAACTAAAAGAAAAAAACCCTCTAAAAACTTTCCATTTGCTACTATTGGCAAGGTTGATGCGGAAATTGTAGGTTTGCCGTTTGCTTGTAGTTCCCATTTTCTCCTACCTGCCAGGGTGGCACTAGACAGCAAGAACATTGTTTGTGAGATTTTTGTAGATAGTGGATCAGCTGTCAATCTCATTGATAAACAATTTGCTATAACGCATGGTTTCCAGGTATGCACTTTGGAAAAGGATATACCTGTTTTTGCTATCGATTCCGCTCCACTTTCTCAAAGATCGTTAAAGGGCATAGTTCACAATATCCGTTTGACTGTGGGTGATGCTCATGTTGAGGATATGTCATGTTTCGTCCTAAGCGGATTACCTACTCCTCTAGTGTTGGGGCTACCCTGGCTCACTAAACATAACCCCACCATTGATTGGCAAGCAAGGAAAATAAATTGTTGGAGTGACTTTTGCAGAGAGAATTGCCTCACGGCGTCTCTTTCAGAGGTTTCTACCAAGACTGTACCATCTTTTCTCTTTGAATTTTCAGATATGTTTTCCGAGAGTGGTGTCCTGGAGTTGCTCCCTCACCGGGAGTACGATTGCCCTATTAATCTCATCCCAGGCGCCAAGCTGCCAAAATCACGTTTATACAATCTCTCCCCAACGTGAAAGAGTCGCTATGCGTACTTATATCTCTGAGAGCCTGAGAAAGGGACACATCCGACCCTCGAAGTCACCTGTTGCCGCAGTTTTTTTTTTTTGTTAAGAAAAAAGATGCTTCTTTAAGACCTTGTCTGGATTTCAGGGAGCTGAACCGTATCACAATTCGTGACCCATATCCGCTTCCTCCGATCCCGGACCTGTTTAACCAGATTGTTGGGGCTAAAGTTTTTTCTAAGTTGGATTTAAGAGGGGCATACAACCTAGTCAGGGTCAGGGAAGGGGACGATTGGAAGACGGCCTTCAATACCCCTAAGGGCTGTTTCACACGAGCGGATGCCGTGCGTGGCATCCGCTGCGTGAATGACAGCCAACACCTGATGCAGACTGCAGAGGCACGGAGCAGTAACCTGACTGATAATGCTCCGTGCCTCTCTGTGATCTCTTTACTACGAAATCACAGTGAGATAAAGTTGTCACTGTGATTTCGTAGTAAAGAGGTCACAGAGAGGTACGGAGCGTTATCAGTCATGTTAATGATCCGTGCCTCTGCTGTCTGCATCGGGTTTTGGCACTCTTTCACGGAGCGGATGCCACGCACGGCATCCGCTCGTGTGAAACAGCCCTAAGGGTCATTTCGAGAATTTGGTTTTGCCCTTTGGTTTGATGGATGCTCCGGCCATCTTCCAACATTTTGTGAACAGCATTTTTTATCATTTAATGAGGAAATTTGTACTGGTGTATCTAGATAACATTTAGATTTTTTCTCCGGATTTCAAAACTCATAGGGACCACCTACGTCAGGTCTTGCTCATTCTGCGGGAGAATAAATTGTACGCTAAACTGGAAAAATGTGTGTTTGCGGTTCCGGAGATTCAATTTCTTGGTTTTCTTTTCTCCGCTTCTGGTTTGCGCATGGACCCTGAGAAAGCCTGCGCTGTGCTTGATTGGGAGCTTCCTGAGAATCAGAAGGCGCTGATGCGGTTTTTGGGTTTTGCCAATTATTACAGAAAGTTCATTTTGAATTATTCCTCTGTTGTTAAGCCACTCACTGATATGACTAAAAAGGGGGTAGTTTTTTCCTCCTGGTCGGTAGATGCGCTTAAGGCCTTTTCTAGTATCAAAGACAGTTTTGCTTCCGCTCCCATTTTGGTACAACCTGATGTCTCTCTACCTTTTATTGTTGAGGTGGATGCTTCTGAGGTGGGTGTGGGTGCGGTCTTATCTCAGTGTCCCTCTCCTGCCAAATGGCGACCGTGTGCCTTTTTCTCAAGGAAACTCTCCTCTGCAGAGAGAAATTACGATGTGGGAGATAGGGAGTTGTTGGCCATCAAGTTAGCTTTTGAGGAAGCGCTATTGGTTAGAGGGAGCCAGACACCCTATTACCATGTTTACCGACCATAAGAATCTGGCCTACTTGGAATCTGCAAAGTGTCTGAACCCAAGACAGGCCAGATGGTCTTTGTTCTTTTCTAGGTTTAATATTGTTGGCACGTTCCGCCCTGGGGTTAAAAACGTGAAGGCGGATGCCCTGTCACGTTGTTTTCCGGGAGGGGGGAACTTTGAAGACCCGGGTCCCATTTTGGCTGAAGGGGTGGTCGTCTCTGCTCTTTTTCCCGATTTAGAGGCAGAGGTTCAGGCAGCCCAGGCAGAGGCTCCTGATCTTTGTCCTCCTGGGAGGTTGTTTGTGCCTCTCGCTTTATGAAACAAGATTTTTAAGGAGCACCACGATACTGTCCTTGCTGGGCACCCGGGGAGTAGAGCCACAGTAGATCTCATCGCTCGGAGATTCTGGTGGACGGCTCTTCGTAAGACGATTGAGGGTTTTGTGGCAGCCTGCGAGACCTGCGCTCATGCCAAGGTCCCTTATTCACGGCCATCAGGTCCTCTCCTCCCGTTACCCATTCCTTCCCGTCCTTGGACGCATCTGTCCATAGACTTTATTACGGACCTGCCTCTTTCCTCGGGGAAGACTGTGATTCTGGTGGTAGTGGACCGTTTTAGCAAAATGGCACATTTCATTCCCTTTCCTGGGTTACCCAATGCTCATATTGTTAAATTGCATGGCATTCCTTCAGACATTGTTTCTAATAGGGGCACGCAATTTGTTTCCAGATTCTGGAAGGCCGTCTGTTCTCGCTTGGGGATTCGGTTGTCATTTTCTTCTGCTTTTCACCCGCAGTCGAATGGTCAGACCAAACGCGTCAATCAGAATCTGGAGACATATCTGCGCTTTTTTGTGGCAGAGAATCAGGAGGATTGGTATTCTTTTTTGTCCCTTGCTGAGTTTGCTTTAAATAACCGTTGCCAGGAGTCCACTGATAAGTCACCATTTTTTGGTGCATATGGGTTTCATCCACAGTTTGGGACATTCTCTGGAGAGGGGTCTTCTGGTTTACCTGATGAGGAGAGATTTTCCTCAGCTTTGCAATTTATTTGGCAAACGATTCAGGGTATTCTGAAGAGTAAGAGTGAGAGATATAAGTGTGTGGCGGATAAGAGACGCGTGCCTGGTCCGGACCTGAATGTTGGCGATCTGGTGTGATTGTCTACAAAGAATATCAAACTGAAGGTTCCTTCTTGGAAGTTGGGTCCTAAGTTTATTGGGCCTTACAAGATCTTGTCCGTCCTCAATACCGTTGCCTTCCGTCTTGATCTTCCTCAGACTTGGAAGATCCATAATGTTTTTCACAGGTCCCTATTAAAACCTTATGTCCAACCCACTGTACCCTCCTCTTTGCCTCCTCCTCCGATTTTTGTTAATGGTAATCTTGAATTCCAGGTCTCTAGGATTGTGGATTCTCGCATTATCACCGGTTCTCTCCAATACCTTGTTCATTGGGAGGGTTATGGTCCTGAGGAGAGGATGTGGGTCCCAGTGGCGGACATTAAGGCCACTCGTCTCATCAAGGCTTTACATAGGTCTCATCCTGAGAAGGTGGGTTCTGAGTGTCCGGAGTCCACCCGTAGAGGGAGGGGTACTGTCACCGCCAGTTCTGTGAGAAGGTTTGACAGACATCCTTCTCTACCTCTTGCATGATGTTCTTTATTTTGGTTTCAATTTCTCATCTCATTTTCTTCTCCCAGGTGTCACCTATTTAGACTAATCCTCTTTCCTTTATATTCCCTCCCATACTGCCTCACTTTGCGGTTTATACTACTTCCTGGATGAAGTGTTCAGTGCTGGAGGCTTCTGCTGCTGCTTGTTCAGATAAGTCCTTTCATGTATTGTGTTTCCTTGCTGGCTTGATTCTAGGTGACCCTGACTCCCTCCGTATGAAGTGCAGGGAGTTGGTGGTCGTGTCCCCTCACTATTATAGGGTTTTCAGGTGTCACACAGTCTTAGGTACGTGGGCATACAATCGTCCACCTTTGAGACCCTTTTATGTGCTTAGCAGTCAGGATGAGCTCTTAGGGTTTTATAGTGGTCACCTATATGCTCCTTAGTTTGGGATCAAGCCAGTCAGACGTTTATTCATTACTTCCAGCTATCTGCTGGGGCTTTCTGCAGTGTGCAGAGCGACAAGGAGGGCAGGGGTGAAGACTGCGTGGAAGATGATGTGGAGGATGATGAGGTCCTCGACCCCACATGGAATCAAGGTCATGCGAGTGACCTGTGTAGTTCGGAGAAAGAGGCGGTGGTCACAGAGCCACCAGCACAGCAGAAGAGAGAGCAGTGTGCAAAAGCGGAGCGGCCATCCCCTAGTCAGTACTCCTTCTACTGCCCACCGCAGCAAGGGACCGAGCACACCAAAGCCATCTCCAAGGAGTTCCCTGGTGTGGCAGTTCTTCAGACAATGTGCTGATGACAAGACAAGAGTGGTTTGCACGCTGTGCAATCAGAGCCTGAAGCGAGGCATAAACGTTCTCAACCTGAGCACAACCTGCATGATCGGGCATCTAAGTGAAAGCATGAGCTGCAGTGGGGTAGACACCTCAAGAACCAAGAAAGATCTTTGGCTCCTCCCATTTCCTCTTCTGCTGCAGTCTCTGCCTCTTCATCCACCTCTGGAGTGACAGTGGCACCTGCACCCCGCAAACAGAGGATCTGCCAGCAACACCACCTGGGTCGCCAACTATCTCCACAATGTCCCATGGAAGCGTTCAGCTCTCCATCTCCCAAACACTGGAGCAAAAGAGGAAGTACCCCTCTAACCACCCGCGATCCCTGGCCCTAAATGCCAGCATTTCAAAATTACTGGCCTTTGAAATTCTGTTATTCCGTCTGGTGGAGACGGAGAGTTTTAAAAGCCTTATGGCGGTAGCTGTCTCACAGTACATCGTGCCCAGCAGTCACTACTTTTCCAGGTGAGCCATCCCTTCCCTGCACAACCAAATGGGGGACAACATCAGGTGTGCACTGCGCAACGCCATCTGTGGCAAGGTCCAGTTAACTATGGATACGTGGACCAGTAAGCACAGTCATTGACGTTATATCTCCCTAACAGCACACTGGGTAAATGCAGTGGCTGCTGGGCCTGAGGCGGATAGCAGTTTAGCGCATGTCCTTCCACCACCGAGGATTGCAGGGCGCTTCAGTTTGCCTCCTGTTGCTTCCTCCTCCTACTCCGCTTCCTCATCCTCTACCCCCTCCTCATCCGGTCAGCGTAACACCTTCACCACCAGCTTCTGCACAGCCAGGGGTAAACGACAGCAGGCAGTTTTAAAACGTATCTGTTTGGGGGACAAACCCCACACCGCGCAGGAGCTGTGGACGGGCATGGAACAACAGAGCGATGAGTGGTTGGTGCCAGTGAGCCTCAAGCCCGGCCTGGTGGTGTGCGATAATGAGCGAAATCTCGTAGCAGCTCTAGGACTAGCCGGTTTGACGCACATGCCTTGCCTGGGGCATGTGCTGAATTTGGTGGTGTAGAGGTTCCTTAAAAATTACCCCGATATGTGAGAGCTGCTGTAGCTGTTCTCACCCCGCTGCTGCTCGCCTGTCAGCACTGCAGCGTAACTTTGGCCTTCCCGCTCACTGCCTCATATGCAATATGCCCACAAGGTGGAACTCCACTTGCACACGATTGCTGTTTTGAGTACTCCACCAACATTGCCAGTGCCGATGATGCCGTTCTCAGCGTTACTATCCCACTTCTATGCCTCCTTGAAAAAATGCTTAGGGCGATGATGGAAGAGGATGTGGCACACGAGGAGGAGGAAGAGGGATCATTTCATAGGGTTTCAGGCCAGTCATTCACAAGTGGCTCTGAGGGTGGGTTCCTACACCCACAAATGCCAGGTACACAATTGTCCAGCCAGGGCACAGTTCTGGAGGATGACGAGGTGGAGGATGAGGAGAAGGACATGGTGGAGGAGGAGGAGGAACCGTGTTCACAGCAAGGTGGCACCCAAACCAGCTCATGGCCACATGGCCATCACTGGTGCGTGGCTGGGGGGGGGGGGGGGAATACGGAGGACACAGACGATACACCTCCCAAAGAGGACAGCTTTTTATTGCCTCTGGGCAGCCTGGCACACATGAGCGATTACATGCTGCAGTGTCTCCGCAATGACTGCCGAGTTGCCCACATTCTAACTTGTGCTGATTACTGGGTGGCCATGCTGCTGGATCCCCGTTGCAAGGACAACGTACCGTCCTTAATTCCGTCACTGGAGCGTGATCGTAAGATGCTCGAGTACAAGCTGGTAGACGCTCTGCTGGTGGCATTCCCACCCGACAGCGGAGCACAGTGGAAGCACAAGGTGAAGGCAGGAAGAGGTCGCCAATGCAGCTGGGGCACCACCAGCACCTCAGAAGGCAGGATTAGCATGGCCAAAATGTGGGAAAGCTTTGTCAGCACGCCACAACAACCAGTACCACCAGCTGATATGGAACGTCTTAGCAGGAGGCAGCATTTCAGCAACATGGTGGAGCAGTATGTGTGCACATGCCTACACGTGCTTGACTGATCAGTCTGACCCATTCAACTTCTGGGTCTACAAATTGGGCACATGACCTGAGCTTGCCCTTTACGCCTTGGAGGTGCAGGCCTGCCCTGCAGCCAGTGTATTGTCTGAACGTTTGTTTAGCACGGCTGGAGTGGGTTATCACAGGTTATATTTTCCAATGTTTTGGGGTGTACCCCAATGAAAAAAAAAGGATTTAAACCAAAAGCCAGTGTTGGCTACCTCCTCCTCCCCCGCCGCTTCCACCTACACATCCACTACCTCCTACTCCATATGGACCTCGTCCTCCTAGATCAAGATTATTTTTTATTTCTATGTATTTTGTTATTTTAAGTCATTTCTCTATCCACATTTGTTTGCAGAGCACTTGCCATGCTCTGAACCACATTCTGCTGCCATTTGCAGCCCTCTAACCCTTTCCATAACTTTTTTAGAGCCATTTTAGTGCTCAAAAGTTTGGGTCCCCATTGACTTCAATGGGGTTCGGGGTCAAGTTCGGGTCCCGAACTCAAACTTTTTTGTAAAACTCGGCTGAACCCAAACATCCAGGTGTCCGCTCATCTCTAGTAAAGACATTTCTTAAAAAAGTGTGATTTAATACTCAATTAAGCTGTTCTCTTGTTGGTATTATGGTATTAAAATGTAATTATTTATCGTATGGCATAGACACTAAAATAGCAACATATAAAAATACATCAGTGCATCCATAGGCATATACACATGCACTCAACACTTAGCAAAATAAGGTAACAATAATGAAGCAGAGTCAATATGTAGGTGTGGCAGGGTGGAACAGAGCAGGCTTTGTCCGTTTATAGACAAACATCCAATTTGTCTTTATATTCAATCGCTTCAGTGGTTGCCATCAAGAAATCTTCTGGGCTGCCATCATAGGACCTTGTCGGACATTCTTCTATGATGTGTTTTATAGTCTGGTTGTTTCCGCAATCACAGAGTGGGGATGGTTGTTTGCCCCATTTGTGTAGGAGGTATGTGCACATCCCATGCTCGGTTCTGATCCTGTTTAGTGTGGACCAGGTTTTGCGTGGCAGGTTGTAACCCGGTGGGGTTTGGGTAATCCATGGCACAGGCATGTTGCTGTGATGCATGCTATGTACTTGGATCCATGCATTGGTGAGGTTGTACCCTTCCTCCTTGATTATTTTTGCTGTATTGGTAGGTGGTTTATGGGATTTGGAATCTTCTATGTCTGTGTGTATAGGCAAGTTTCTGTTGTCCATTATCTTTTTATATTCTCTCTTTAGAGCATTTTTTCTCTGCAGGTGTGGTGGAGGGATATGGCTTAATGTTGTCAGCCAGTACGTGGGGGTTGATTTAACAGTCCCCGATATCATGCGCATAGTATTGTTCAGTTGGGTGATTTTTTTGTGTATGTGGGCTGTTAAGCCATACTGGGGCACAGTATTCAGCAGAAGAGAATACAAGACCCAGGGCCGAGGAGCACAGAGTGGAGGCAGATGCTCCCCAAGTTGTTTCACACAGCTTTTGGATGATATGATGATATGTTTTTAGCTTCTCAGTAGTTTTTGTTAGGTGTTTCTTGTAAGACAGGGTTCTACCTAGGTATTTAGGCGTGTTAAAGGGGATATTAATATTGTGTTAATATCAATAATTAATATTCATAAATAGGCATACAATCATCTATTGAGGACTTTGGCTATTTATACTATAAATATAAACTACCTTGTTGCTCTACCTATTTCCTGAACTACATGCGTTGACTTGTAGTGGCGACTATAAAAGACTTTGAGCTGCGTTTAAACAAAAAAAAAAGTCTACAGTCTATAAATTCTACTATATCTATTTATATTTATATCAATGAGAAATATAAATATATATATGGATCATCTTTTTATTCGGGGGTCATTCTAACAGACTTCTTCCAGACAAAGGCTTTAGTGTCCAAACAGTGCATTTATTTGGCAGTCTTCATACACAAACAGCAACCAAAACAAATCCTCAGCAGTCTGGCCACTGACTAAACAGTATAGTCCCTTTCTAGCAGGATCCGGGTCTCCCACCCAGCTCCCCAAAACAGCAGTGCTTACCCCACACAGGGTCAGAGGGTCCCAGCTCCCACAGGCTTTAGCACAGCCTGATCCTTTGTCAGACTGAGAGCCCCACCCAAGTCCAGCAACAGGATTAAATAGCATCCCTGGACATGGGCATATTCTTAAATCCCGGAGTGGAGCATGGGGAACAGGCACCCACCCAACACATTGCCTGTTCCCAGTAAAAACCCGCCATGGACTAGCTGGAACCAGCTAAGTAGCTTGGTGTCCACCAACTAGCTTAGTGGCCACCTATATCTAGAGCCTTTACTCCACCAAGGCCGGGCCCCTTGGTGACACACTCATGGTGCAAACAGCACCCCATTTCCAGGGCCGGTGCAAAGATTTTTGCCAACACAAGCGAAGCTAGATTTTGGCGCCCCTTCCCCCCCCTCGCAGCTCACCAGGCCCTGGTCTGCAGCAGCTGACTTCTCCTAGGTGTGGTCCTGGTATCTTCTTTCTGCTTCAGACAATCGCTGGTTTGGGGACCGTATTTTTCACCCTTTAAGATGCACCGGCCCATAAAATGCGCCTAGGTTATAGAGGAGGATAATAATAAAAAATATTTTCCATTGCCCCTCAAGTCAGACCAGCAATCAGACCCTCAATGTTAATCACACATCAAATCAGACCCCCAATGCCTCAGATCAGCCCCCCTTGTCAGCCATCAGCCTCCCATGTCAGCCATCATGCCCCCCATGTCAGCCATCATGCCCCCCATGTCAGCCATCATGCTCCCCATGTCAGCCATCATGCTCCCCATGTCAGCCATCATGCCCCCAATGTCAGCCATCATGCCCCCCATGTCAGCCATCATGCCCCCCATGTCAGCCATCATGCCCCCAATGTCAGCCATCATGCCCCCAATGTCAGCCATCATGCCCCCACTTCAGCCTTCATGCCCGCCATCAATCATACCCCCATGTCAGCCATCAGCGCAAACAAAATAAAAAAAATATAACTTACCTCTCCTGCTCCTTGACGCCACCGCTTCTCACCACCAGCGCTCTCTCTCTTCTTCTTGTTTCTCGGCTGTTAGCTGTGAAGGCTGCACACAGTGAGGTCACATGGTGCGCAGCCCTTTACAGCAGACAGCCGAGCAGAGGACCAGGAAGCGGTGAGTACAGATCCTTCACCGCTTCCCGATCCTTTGGTACTAATGAAGCGCTTCCAAAATGGAAGCGCTTCATTAGTATTTGCCCCATAAGACGCAGAGGCACAAAATACTGGGCCCTAAGGCAGCCGCTTAGTCTGCCTTATTATAGCACCGGCCCTGCCCCTTTCCATGCTTTGCTGGGACTTTTCTTTTCTCACCCAGGCTCCTCTGGGTGAGATACACCCTTTCAATGGCCGTCATGTGGCCCTCTGGCAGCTCCACTGCCACAATACATAGATATACACCGCAATACAGTAACAACTCTACAAAATCTGACTATGCTAACACAATACAATCTACTATACAATCCCAATTCCACCCCACAAACTATCTACACATACTACACACGCTATTAGCAGGGCCCACCCACCTGGCTAGACACTGTCCCTACGGGATGAGACAAGGGGTTAAATGCAATCAGAGGTTATGGTGGCACTGCAAGGGTTAATATATGCAGGCCAGGTATATAGGCAGGGTAGATTGCAGGGGTTATCAAAGTAATGCAGGGGTTAATGCTGGGAATGCAGGGGTTAATGGGCAGGAATTGCAGGGGTTAATGGCAGGGGAATATTGGTGGCCGTGAGAATGCAGGGATATATAGGGTATTCAGGGGTAACAGGGGTCAAATAGGCAATGATTGTAGGAATCAGGGGTTAACAAAGGGTTAATGGTAGGGATAATGCTCGTTGGTCTAGGGGGGTAAAGAGTTACTCAGCCAGCCCAGGGGTATATGCTCGTCCTCCAGGGGTTAATGCTTGTCCCAGGGGATGATCCTCACTGATGCTCGTCTTGCAGGGGTTGATTCTCTCTTGGGGCTGCTCGGCTCAACTGATGAGCCAACCTGAGCTAGCCTAAAATAGGGCATGCTGTAGTTTTACAACAGCTGGTGAGCCGCAGGTTGGCCATTCCTGCCCTAGAGTTAGAAAATTAAAACAGCATGATGTCACAAAAAATTATAGGTATGTATAATAGCACAACATATCTGAAAACTAAAGCTATAGCAAAAAGCGACCATGTTCTTATTCCTCACAAAAAAGTACAATATTCTTGCACCCTTAGTTATTCCCTTACCTTTAAAGATAAAAACAGCAACATTTTATGTTGGCTTTATCTGCTGTAGAATGTTGCCTTCTAATAGACAATCTAGGGCTAAATTCATACTGAGTTTGGTGTTTACTAGAGATGAGTGAATTTCTCTAAAGTTTGATTTGGTCGGTTCGCCGAATCTTCCAAAAAGATTTGATTCAATATGAACTTATTAGTCACGAATCGAGTTAAAAAAACAGCTATTTCCTGGCTGCAGAGAGACTTTATAGTGATGTAGACCACTGTGCCTTGCAGTAGCGCATAGGGAGATTGCTGTGGTAGTGAAACAATACTGTGAGTCAGTATGACACGCAGATGACAGGTGTCGCTCTTAGAACACTTCACTGCACACTTCACTTATTTGGGCAGTTATGGGACCAAAACTGACCAAATAACTCAAGTGTGAACTCAGCCTTACAGGTCAATGCTCTAACCACAGAGTGGCCCAGTGACATAGTGTTGAGGTGGCAGCAGCATGAGGAGACCACAGAGTGGTGAGGTGGCAGCAGCATGAGGAGACCACAGAGTGGCCCAGTGACATAGTGTTGAGGTGGCAGTAGCATGAGGAGACCACAGGGTGGTGAGGTGGCAGCAGCACGAGAAGACCACAGAGTGGCCCAGTGACAGAGTGGGGAGGTGTTGGGCAATACCGGTACCAGCTGAAGTTGGTGGGTGGCAGTAAGAGCACCTGGCAGCAGATGTGGCATCAGGCGGGTTGCAGCATCAGAATAGTAGCTGAAGCAGGTAGCCAGAAGAAACAAAGTGTAGGCGTGGCACCATGGATGATCTGGCTGATCCACGCCTGATTCATCTTCACAAAGGTCAGTTTCTGCACATTTTGGGTGGACAGGCGAGTTCTCCTTGAGGTTACTATGGCCCCTGCCGCACTGATGATACACGGCTGTCCTGGCCGGAAAGCTAGTCCAGGGCAAATTCGGTAAGTTGCTGCCGCAAATCGAGTTTGGCTGCCCAGTAGTCCAGGGGATCTTCGATGTGGGGTGACAGGGGTCACTCCCAAGTATGCCACGACCTGCTGGTTCATGTTATGCTCTATGTCTAACTGGTGCTGCTGGTGAGCAGTTTCTTCAGTAGGTGGTTGAAGAAAACTGCTCATCAGCGATTCTAGACTTAAGTTGCTGCTGATGGAGCTGGTACTGCTCCTCCCCCCCAGCAGCCATGGCAGTGGAACTTGAGCGCAGAGGGCCCAGGTCAGATCAGTGTCAGGATGGGCGATGGCACATATAGGCAGCGGCCAACTGACTACATAGGATGTCTCTATAGTAGTTCA
Source organism: Bufo gargarizans (assembly GCF_014858855.1). Taxonomy (NCBI): domain Eukaryota; kingdom Metazoa; phylum Chordata; class Amphibia; order Anura; family Bufonidae; genus Bufo; species Bufo gargarizans. The sequence goes on along the minus strand of NC_058085.1, from coordinate 159,734,913 downwards.
GTTTGTCCTCCTTCTCAGCTGTTGTAAAAAAGGCCCCAATATTGGTAGCGAGGGTCTAATATGGTGGAGATCCAGTAGTCATCCCTCTGCCGAATGGTGACAATTTGACGGTCACTACGCAAACAAGTGAGCATGCAGCAGGCCTTTTGCGCAAGTGCCTCTGAAGGACTCCCTGCCTCCATCTCCACTGCATACTGCCATGGTGTGTCTGGGTCCTCTGCCTTGTCTTCCTCATCACCCTGTAGCTTCTCTGGCTGCTCCTGCTGCTCCTCCTCTCCTGTCACTTGTGTAGAAAAACCACCCATTTCTCTACGCTTTGCTTATTTTCAAATGTCCTCCTCCTCATTTAGTTCAGCGCCCACAGGGCTCATGCGGCCGTGAGATTTAGTTGCGACGTCTCCTGTCCCCTGGCCTGCCAGATTTATCAACATGTGCTCAGGACATGAATCTGTGGAACTACGTCGTTCATCCCGTAGTCCTGGCGACTGACAAATAAAGTGGCCTCTTTAAAGGACCCGAGCAAACGGTAGGTGTCACGCATGAGCTGCCACTGGTTAAAAATCGATGTTACACAGGGGAGTACCTCTGTCCACCTGTATCATAAAGAAATTGTTTATGGCCTTTCTCTGTTCATATACATAATTGGTCCAACATATGGAGGGCGGAATTCCAACAGGTGGAAATGTTGCATATCAGCCTATGTTGGTGGACGCCTTTCTGTCGCTGAAGCTCAAGGAGGTTGTGCTTTGCGGTGTACGAGTGGCTGAAGTGCATGCAAAGTTTGCTGGCCATTTTCAGGATGTCTTGCAGATGGGGTGAAGACTTTAGGAACCGCTTTACAACCTGATTGAACACGTGAGCCATACCATTGCCTCCTGTGTGACTCCGTTCGCCCAGGCAAATGAGGTGCATGCCGTGCCTTGCACATATAGTATGCTGGTGGAGACCTGCGAATTGTCCCTGCAGTGGAGGCTGAGGACACAGTGGAGGATGAGGAGGCAGAGGCGGACATTATCGCAGGACCAACAGCGTGAGAACGTGGAGGCGGAAGCGGCGTTACATGGCCAAGCTGCTGGTGTGGCTGGGCAGGAACCACATTTACCCAGTGGGCCATAAAGGACATATATGGTCCTTGACTGTAGTTACAGCTTCACACGTTGGCGCTGCCGTGCACTTTGGCAGACACCGACAGACTCAAGGACTGGCCCACCTTCTGTTCTACATATGTATGCAGGACTGGTACTGCCTTTTTGTCAAAGAAATGACGGCTTGGGACTCTCCACTTCGGTTTGGCACAAGCCATTAGTTCTCTGAAAGGTGCAGAGTCCACCACTTGGAAAGGGAGAGACTGCAGCACCAGCATTTTGGCCAGGAGCTTGTTCAGCTTCTTTGCCGTTCGATGAGTGCATGAAAACTGTTGTCTCTTGGCAGTGATCGATTGCTGACGGAATGACTGACGAGGAGTAGGAGGAGGAGCAGGAACATCAGGACCAGCAGATTATGGGAAGGACAGACAGCTCCCTTCGGGTGAGGTGGTGCAGCCTTGACTACATGAAATTGGGTGCGTGCCACTAGGTGAAGCAGTGGTTGCTGCGGCAAGCTGGACCACCTCATCGGAGCCACGGTTCTCCCAGGCCACTTTATAGTGATGCTGCATGTGTTGACACAAGGTGGTGGTGCCAACATTGGCACCCTGGCCACGCTTCATCTTCTGCCCACAAATTCTGCAAATGACCATGTTCACCTCCTCCGGTGGCCTAACAAAAAATTGCCACACCACCGAATATGCCTTTTTCACCCCAACACTCTGCGCTGACTGCCTGCTACGGCTGCCTCCGTTAACCACTGCACCGCTACCCTTGGCACGTTTGGCTCCCGACCTCCCACTGCTGCCACCTTGCTGACTGACATCCATGCTATCACTCTGCTGGCTCAGCCACTGCCTCATGTGCAAGCTGCCACTCTCTTCTTCTTCTGATGATGAATTTATTAGTTTTCTATTTTTACCATACTTTTTAACCCCTAAAATGCACCATTCACTGGTGTGCTAAAACTCAGTTCTGAGCTGTAAGCGGTTTACGGAGTACTGCCCGTGCTCCCTGGACTATTACTTACGGCTGGCAAAGCACATGGGTGCCCTGTATACATGTGCTATGCCAAGATTAGCTGCGCGGAGCGGGCTCCTGCTTCTGCTTGCTCCACTCAGCTAAGAGAACTGCATGTCTCCTCTCTCTTAGCAGAGCAGAGCAGGCAGAAGAAGGAGCCCGCTCCGCTCAGCTAATCCTGGCATAGTACATGGGTACAGAGTACCCATGTGCTACGCCAGCAGTTATCTAAGAGCTGACATGCAGTTCTCTTAACTGAGCGGAGCAGGCAGAGGCAGGAGCCCGCTCTGCTCAGCTAATCCTGGCATAGCACATGGGTACAGGGTACTCAGGTGCTATGCCATTAGTTAGTAATAGTCCAGGGAGCACGGGCACAAGCAGCAATGAGCGCTACTGCCCGTGCCCCCTGCGATGCTGTGGCCCCATTCATAAAATGAGTACTCCATACTCCATACACTGCTGACGGCTCAGCGGTATAGGGAGAACTGAGTTTTAGCGCACCAGTGAATGGTGCACTTTAGGGGTGGAAAAGTATGGTAGAAATTGAAAACTAATAAAGTGTATTAGAAAAAGATTTTTTAGGGAGGTTAGCGACAACATGTTAAAAGTTAATATAAAAGTTTTTAGTTACTCTTTAAACCCTTAGCAATCTCTAGCACACAGATTCTATCTTATCACATTAATTTGTGACATAGCTCAGAGTAAGACAGATTTTTATGCGGTGAGGTAAACAATGTAGATTCCTACTGAAGGATAGCAAGAAAGATTTTCAAAATTGTGAGAAATGAACACAGAAAATGTTCTGGAAAATTGTGTATCTTCCATTATGCAATGAATAAGCTTAATACCTCCATAAGCATAATAGCACCTCTCTGTAAGGCCTCCTGCACACGACAGTATTTTTTAACGTCCCGCAAAACGTGGTTCCGTTGTACCGTCATCCGTGCCCGTTTTTTCTTCCGTGGGTCTGCCGTGATTTTTGGAGGATCCACGGACATGAAAAATGAAAAAAAAAATCTAAGTCAAGTTTGCCATTGAAATGATAGGAAAAAACAGACACGGATCACGGACACGGATCACGGACGCGGATGACAATCTTGTGTGCATCTGTGATTTTCACGGACCCATTGACTTGAATGGGTCCGTGAACCGTTGGCCGTGAAAAAAATAGGACAGGTCATATTTTTTTCACGGCCAGGAAACACGGATCACGGACGCGGCTGCCAAACGGTGCAGTTTCCGATTTTTCCACGGACCCATTGAAAGTCAATGGGACCGCAGAAAAACACGTTAAACGGGACAACGGCCACGGGTGCACACAACGGTCGTGTGCAGGAGGCCTAAGACAAACATCATCTAGGAGATCCGTACTGAGAGATAATTCTCCAACATTTGCTGGCTGTTTCATATGTAAAGACAAAAGTGTGATTTAATACTAAAGTAAGCGGTTTTCTTGTTGGTATTATGGTATTAAAATGTAATTATTTATTTATCGTATGGCATCAACACTAAAATAGCAACATATAAAAATACATCAGTGCATCCATAGGCATATACACATGCATAAACTCAACACTCAGCAAAATAATGTAACAATAATGAAGCAGAGTCAATATGTAGGTGTGGCAGGGTGGAACAGAGCAGGCTTTGTCCGTTTATAGACAAACATCCAATTTGTCTTTATATTCAATCGCTTCAGTGGTTGCCATCAGGAAATCTGGGCTGCCATCATAGGACCTTGTCGGACATTCTTCTATGATGTGTTTTATAGTCTGGTTGTTTCTGCAATCACAGAGTGGGGATGGTTGTTTGCCCCATTTGTGTAGGAGGTATGTGCACCTCCCATGCTCGGTTCTGATCCTGTTTAGTGTGGACCAGGTTTTGCGTGCCAGGCCGAAACCAAGTGGCGTTTGGGTAATGCATGGCATAGGCATGTTGCTGTGATTCATGCTATGTACTTGGATCCATGCATTGGTGAGGTTGTACCCTTCCTCCATAATAATTTTTGCTGTATTGGTAGGTGGTTTACGGGATTGGAGTCTGCCACAATTGGCATCTTCTATGTCCATGTGTATCGGGCAGGTTTCTGTTGTCCATTATCTTTTTATATTCTCTCTTTAGAGCATTTTTTCTCTGCAGGTGTGGTGGAGGGATATGGCTTAAAGTTGTCAGCCAATACGTGGGGGTTAATTTGACAGTCCCTGATATCATGCGCATAGTATTGTTTAGTTGGGTGTCTATTTTCTGTGTATGTGGGCAACGGTAATTTCTCAGTCCAAAAACAGTACAGTGACTGAACTTAAGATATCCTGATGCATACTGAATTGCATTGCTCTCAGTTTTTTTTCCGGTATTGAGCCCCTAGGACGGAACTCAATACCGGAAAAGTTTAACGCAAGTGTGAAAGTACCCTTATTAAAATGTAATGATGTATTTATACACCTACTCATTCTTTTGCAAGCCCATTGCTATGCAAGTTTCATTCTTTGACTGTATGTACAGTCCTGATCAAAAGTTTAAGACCACTTGAAAAATGGTAAAAAATCATATTTAACATGGCTGGATCTTACCAAGGTTCCAAGTAGAGCTTCAACATACAACAAGAAGAAATGGGAATGAGACGAAACATTTTTTGAGCATTCAATTTAATGAAAACAACGAATAAACTGAAAGAGGCTGTTTTTCAGCTGATCAAAAGTTTAGGACCACACCTCCAAAAAAAAAAACTAAACCCCCCAAAACAGAAATCCAACTTCCAAACATGAACTCAGTAATGAGTAGCTCCCCCGTTATTGTTTACCACTTCAAAAAAATTGTTTCGGCAAGCTTGATGCAAGCGTTTCCATGAGGTGAGTGGGAACATTTCTCCAAGTGGTGACGACGACCGCACGAAGGCCATCTACTGTCTTGAACTGTTGTCCATTTTTGTAAACTTCCCTTGCCATCCATCCCGCAGGATGGTCCAAAAGAGTGATGTTATTCTCCTGGAAGATGTCCTGTGGGCATTGTGTACTGTAGAGTTGTCCTGTTGAAAAACCCAGTCGTTACCACACAGACGAGGGCCCTCAGTCATGAGGAAGGCTCTCTGCAACATCTAGACATAGCCATCGGCCGTTTGACGCCCCTGCAGTTCCTGAAGCTCCATTGTTCCACTGAAGGAAAAAGGACCCAAGACCATTATGGAGCTTCCTCCACTGTAGCGTGTAGAAAACATCTCAGGTGGGATCTGCTTGTCATGCCAGTAACGTTGGAAACCATCAGGACCATCAAGGTAAAAAAAAAATCTCAGCAGAGAATAAAACTTTCTTCCACCTTTGAATGTCCCATGTTTGATGCTCTCTTGCAAAGTCCAAACAAGCAGTTCTGTGGCGTTCAAGGAGACGAGGACTTTGAAGATGTTTTTTGTTTTTGAAGCCCTTCAGTCTCAGATGCCGTCTGATAGTTGTGGGTCTTCCACTTGACTTTTTTGTTCCATAACCCTCAGGATCATGTAAGAAATTCCAAATTACTGTCTTACTGCGTCCCACCTCAGCACCGATGGTGCGCTGTGAGAGACCCAGCTTATGCAGTTCAACAACCCAACCACGCTAAAAAAGGGAGAGTTTTTTTGCCTTTGCCATCACAACGTGTGACTACCTGACAGAAAATTACAATGAATCCACTCCTTTGCACAGATTTTGCCTTTTAAAGGCATGTGGTCCTAAAATTTGGATCAGCTGAAAAACACTCTCATTTCATCTTGTTGCATGTTGAAGCTCTACTTTGCTAAGATCCAACAATGTAAAATATGATTTTTTTGCCATTTTTCAAGTGGTCTTAAACTTTTGATCAGGACTGTATTTTAATTGCTAAGGGTGCACCACTAGGAGATTGAGAAAAGGAATAAAACATGTAAACGTGCTTATTCCTCCGGTTTTCTTTTCTAATAGGAAGCTAGGTGATTCTAAGAGCTCTGAACAGTCAAAAGGTTTGGAAGAAATTGGGAAAAATATATTTTTGACTAATCCACCGACACACAAGTCTGTTATAAGCCAATATACAAAGCTGTTTGCATGTTTCTGTAATTTTGGCCACCCCAATATGGCACTAACTCAGGTTATTCCTAGCTTAGCTAAGACATCTGAGATGGAAATAACCCTTTAACCAGGGGCATAACTACACTGAACAAAAAATGAACGCAACACTTTTGGTTTTGCTCCCATTTTGCATAAGCTGAACTCAAAGATCTGAAACATTTTCTACATACACAAAAGACCCATTACTCTGAAATATTGTTCACAAATCAGTCTAAATCTGTGTTAGTGAGCACTTCTCCTTTGCCAAGATAATCTATCCCACCTCACAGGTGTGGCATATCAAGGTGCTGATTAGAAAGCATGAATATTGCACAGGTGTGCCTTGGACTGCCCACAATTAAACACGTTGTCATATACGCCGATCCAGAGCATACCAAACAAGCTCAATGGGTGACATGTCCGGTGAGTATGCTGGCCATGCAAGAACTGGGATGTTTTCAGCTTCCAGGAATTGTGTACAGATCCTTGCAATATGGGGCCGTGCATTATCATACTGCAACATGAGGTGATGGTCGTGGATGAATGGCACAACAATGGGCCTCAGGATCTCGTCACGGTAGCTCTGTGCATTCAAAATGCCATCAATAAAATGCACCTGTGTTCGTTGTTCATAACATACGCCTGCCCATACCATAACCCCACCACCACCATTGGCCACTCAATCCACAACGTTGACGTCAGCAAACCGCTCACCCACATGATGCCACACATGCCACACATGCTGTCTGCCATCTGCCCTGAACAGTGAAAACCGGGACTCATCCGTGAACAGAACACCTCTCCAACGTGTCAGACACCATTGAATATGAGCATTTGCCCACTCAAGTCGGTTACGATGACGAACTGCAGACAGATCCAGATCCTGATGAGGACAAGGAGCATGCAGATGAGCTTCCCCGAGATGGTTTCTGACAGTTTTGTGCAGAAATTATTTGGTTATGCAAACCGATTGTTGCTGCAGCTGTCCACGTGGCTGGTCTCAGATAATCATAGAGGTGAACATCCTGTATATGGAGGTCCTGGGCTGGTGTGGTTACACGTGGTCTGCGGTTGTGAGGCCAGTTGGATGTACTGCCAAATTCTCTGAAATGCCTTTGGAGACGGCTTACGGTAGAGAAATGAACATTCATTGCACGGGCGACAGCTCTGGTAGACATTCCTAAAGTCAGCATGCCAATTGCACGCTAACTAAAATGTTGCAACATCTGTGGCATTGTGCTGTGTGATCGAACTGCACATTTCAGAGTAGCCTTTTATTGTGGGCAGTGTAAGGCACACCTGTGCAATATTCATGTTGTCTAATCAGCACCTTGATATGCCACACCTGTGAGGTGGGATGGATTATCTTGGCAAAAGAGAAGTGCTCACTAACACAGATTTAGACAGATTTTTTAACAATATTTGAGAAAAATGGGTCTTTTGTATATGTAGAAAATGTTTCAGATCTTTGAGTTCAGCTCAATGAAAATGGGAGCAAAACCGAAAGTGTTGCGTTTATAATTTTGTTCAGTGTATAATCCATAGGGTCCATAACAAAAAAAGGGGCCCTTACACCCTAGTGCAGAGATGGTCAACCTGAGGCTCTTCAGCTGTTGCAAAACTACAGCTCCCAGCTTCCCCAGACTGACTACAGCTATTAGCCTAAAGCAGGGCATCGTGGGAGCTGTAGTTTTACAACAGCTGGAGAGCCGCAGGTTGGCCATCCCTGCCCTAGAGTTAGAAAATTAAAACAGCATAAGTCCCCCAAAAATATAGGTATGTATAATAGCACAACATATCTGAAAAACAACGTTATAGCAAAAAGCAGCAATGTTGTTATTCCTCACAAAAAAGTACAATATTCTTGCACCCTTAGTTATTCCCTTACCTTTAAAGAGAAAAACAGCAACATTTTATGTTGGCTTTGTCTGTCTGAATGGTGCCTTCTAATAGACAATCTAGGGCTAAATTCATACTGAGTTTGGTGTTTACTAGAGATGAAAATTTGATTTGGTTGGTTCGCAAAATTTTCCAAAAAGATTTGATTTAATATAAATGTATTAGTGGCGAATAGAGTTAAAAAAATGCTTTTTCCTGGCTGCAGAGAGACTGTATAGTGATGTAGACCACTGTGCCTTGCAGTAACGCATAGGGAGATTGCTGTGGTAGTGAAACAATACTGTGAGTCAGTATGACACAAAGATGACAGGCGTCGCTCTTAGAACACTTCACTGCACACTTCACTTATTTGGGCAGTTATGGGACCAAAACTGACCAAATAACTCAAGTGTGAACTCAGCCTTACAGGTCAATGTGCTAACCACAGAGTGGCCCAGTGACATAGTGTTGAGGTGGCAGCAGCATGAGAAAACCACAGAGTGGCCCAGTGACAGAGTGGGGAGGTGTTGGGCAATAACAGTACCAGCTGAAGATGGTGGGTGGCAGTAAGAGCACCTGGCAGCAGGTGTGGTATCAGGCAGGTGGCAGCATCAGAATAGTAGCTGAAGCAGGTAGCCAGAAGAAACTTTTGTCAAAGTGTAGGCGTGGCACCATGGATGATCTGGCTGATCCATGCCTGATTCATCTTCACAAAAGGTCAGTTTCTCCACATTTTGGGTGAACAGGCGAGTTCTCCGTGGGGTAACTATGGCCCCTGCCGTACTAAACACCCGCTCTGATGCCACACGGCTGGCCTGGCAGGAAAGCTTGTCCAGGGCAAACTTGGCAGCAAATCGAGTTTGGATGCTCAGTAGTCCAGGGGATCTTCGATGTGCGATAGCAGGGTGCACTCCAAGTATGTGTCATGCCCTGCTCAGGTCATGTGCAGAGGTCTGCTAGGTTAGCAGCACATGTGTAGCCTTTTGTTATTGTTTTGGAGTAGAGTTGTATCCACCTCCCTTCAGGTGCACTGGGTGGGGTCGTTGGTATGAGTTTAAATTATGCCCACTCCCAGTGTCTTGTGCGGGTTATAGCTTCTGTCTTGTTCAGAGGAAGGAAGGAGGGAAGGATTGCTGTTCCTGCTCAGTACAAGATAAGTTGGTTTTGTTTTCTTGTGATTGTCTGTCTAGGCTGTTAGAGAGACGCCTGCCCCCTCCAGGTCCTGAGGGAGCAGGCTGCCTATTTCCCCCTTTCACCATTTTAGGGATTTTAGGGAATCTTCAGCCTAGGCACGAGGACACGTTCAGTCCCACCTTCAGGGTCTGAATGTGGGCATAGAAGTCTAGGGAAAGCTGGTAGGGATTTGTCAGGAGGTGACCTTTATCCCCATCTTCTTGCCTATACATTTGTTTTGTTGTATTCTGTGTATCTTGTATCCTGTCCAGCGTGACAGTATGCCACAACCTGTTGGTTGATGTTCTGCTCTATGTCTAACTGGTGCTGCTGGTGAATAGTTTCTTCAGTAGGTGGTTGAAGAAAACTGCTCATCAGCGACTCTAGACTTAAGTTGATGCGGATGGAGCTGGTACTGTTCCTGACCCTTCCTCCCAGAAGCCATGGCAGTGGAACGTGAGCGCAGAGGGTCCTGGTCAGACCAGCGTGATGATGGGCGATGGCGCATATAGGCAGGGGCCAACTGACTATATAGGATGTCTCTATAGTAGTCCAGTTTGTCCTCCCTCTCAGCGGGTGTAAAAAAGGCCCCAAATTTGGACTGGTAGCGAGGGTCTAATATGGTTGAGATCCAGTAGTCATCCCTCTGCTGAATGGTGACAATTTGGCGGTCACTACGCAAACAAGTGAACATGCAGCAGTCCATTTGCGCAAGTGCCTCAGAAGGACTCCCTGCCTCTATCTCCACTGCATACTGCCCCGGTGTGTCTGGGTCCTCTGCCTCCTCTTCCTTATCGCCCTGTAGCTTCTCTGGCTGCTCCTGCTCCTCCTCTCCTGTCACCTGTATAGAAAAACCACCGATTTCTCTATTCATTGCTTATTTTCAAATGTCCTCCTCCTCATTTAGTTCAGCCCTCATAGGGCTCATGTGGCCGTGAGATTTAGTTGCAACGTCTCCTGTCCCCTAGCCTGCCAGATTTAGCAGCATGTGATCCAGGACACAATTCTGTGAAATTGCGTTGTTTATCCCGCAGTCCTGGCGACTGACAAGCAAAGTGGCCTCTTTAACCCCTTAAGGACTATTTCACCTTAAGGACCAGGCCATTTTTTGCAAATCTGACCAGTGTCAATTTAAGTGCTGATAACTTTAAAACGCTTTGACTTACCCAAGCCATTCTAAAATTGTTTTTTTGTCACATATTGTACTTCATGACACTGGTAAAAAATAATAATTTTTATTTATAAAAAGATACCAATATTACCAAAAATTTGTAAAAAAAATTGCAAATTTCTAAGTTTAAATTTCTCTACTTTTATAATACATAGTAATACCTCCAAAAATAGTTATTACTTTACATTCTCCATATGTCTACTTTATGTTTAGATCATTTTGGGAATTATATTTTATTTTTTGGGGATGTTACAAGGCTTAGAAGTTTAGAAGCAAATCAAAAACCCAATTTTTAGGGACCAGTTTAGGTCTGAAGACTCTTTACGAGGCTTACATAATAGAAACCACCCAAAAGTGACCCTATTCTATAAACTACACCCCTCAAGGTATTCAAAACTGATTTTACAAACATTGTTAACCCTTTAGGTGTTCCACAAGAATTAATGGAAAATAGAGATACAATTTCACTTTTTTGGCAGATTTTCCATTTTAATATTTTTTTTCCGGTTACAAAGCAAGGATTAACAGCAAAACCAAACTCAATATTTATGGCCCTGATTCTGTAGTTTACAGATACACCCCATATGTGGTCGTAAACCGCTGTACGGGCACACGGCAGGGTGCAGAAGGAAAGGAATGCCATACGGTTTTTGAAAGGCAGGTTTTGCCGGACTGTTTTTTTTTACACCATGTCCCATTTGAAGCCCCCCTGATGCACCCCTAGAGTAGAAACTCCATAAAAGTGACCCCATCAAAGAAACTACACCCCACAAGGTATTCAAGACTGATTTTACAAACATCATTAACCCTTTAAGTGTTCCACAAGAGTTATTGGCAAATGGAGATGAAATTCAGAATTTAAATTTTTTTGCTAATTTTCCATTTTAATCAATTTTTCCCAGTAACAAAGCATAGGGTAACAGCCAAACAAAACTCAATATTTATGGCCCTGATTCTGTAGTTTACAGAAACACCCCATATGTGGTCATAAACAGCCGTACGGTCACACGGCAGGGCGCAGAAGGAAAGGAATGCCAAACGGTTTTTGCAAGGCAGATTTTGCTGGACTGTTTTTTTTGACACCATGTCACATTTGAAGCCCCCCTGATGCACCCCTAGAGTAGAAACTCCAAAAAAGTGGCCGCATTTTAGAAACTACGGGATAGGGTGGCAGTATTGTTGGTACTAGTTTAGGTTACATATGATTTTTGGTTGCTCTATATAACACTTTTTTTGAGGGAAGATAACAAGAAATAGCTGTTTTGGTGCCGTTTTTATTTTCTGTTATTTACAACATTCATCTGACAGGTTAGATCATGTGATATTTTTATAGACCAGGTTGTCACGGATACGGAAATACCTAATATGTATACTTTTTTTTATTTATGTAAGTTTTACACAATGATTTATTTTTTTAAACAAAAAAAATCATGTTTTAGTGTTTCCATAGTCTGAGAGCCATATTTTTTCAGTTTTTGGCCGATTACCTTGGGTAGGGTATGATTTTTGCGGGATGAGATGACGGTTTTATTGGCACTATTTTGGGGTGCGTGTGACTTTTTGATCGTTTGCTATTACACTTTTTGTGATGTAAGGTGACAAAAAATGGTTTATTTAGCACAGTTTTTTTTTTTTTTTTTTTACGGTGTTCATCTGAGGGGTGAGGTCATGTGATATTTTTATAGAGCCGGTCGATACGGACGCGGCCATACCTAATATGTATACTTTTTTATATATATTATATATAAGTTTTACACAATAATATAATTTTTGAAGCAAAAAAAAATCATGTTTTCGTGTCTCCATATTCTGAGAGCCATAGTTTTTTCAGTTTTTGAGTGATTATCTTAGTTAGGCTCTCATTTTTTGCGGGATGAGATGACGGTTTGATTGGCACTATTTTGGGGTGCATATTACTTTTTGATCGCTTACTATTACACTTTTTGTGATGTAAGGTGAAAAAAAATTGTTTATTTACCACAGGTTTTATTTTTTATTTTTTACGGTGTTCATCTGAGGGGTTAGGTCATGGCATATTTTTATAGAGCCAGTCGATTCGAACGCGGCGATACTAAATATGAATACTTTTTTTTTTTATGTAAGGTTTACACAATAACAGCTTTTTTGAAACAAAAAAAAAATGATGTTTTAGTGTCTCCATATTCTGAGCCATAGTTTTTTTTATTTTTTGGGAGATTGTCTCAGCTAGGGGCTCATTTTTTGCAGGATGAGGTGACGGTTAGATTGGTACTATTTTTGTGCGCAAACGCCTTTTTGATCGCTTGCTGTTGTACTTTGTGATGCAAGGTGACAAGAAAATTGTTTATTTAGCACAGTTTTTTTGTTGTTTTTTTACAGTGTTCATCTGAGGGGTTAGGTCATGTGATATGTTTATAGAGCCGGTCGATTCAGACGCGGCGATACCTAATATGTATACTTTTTTTCCCCCATATTGCCAATATTTTTTTAACTTTATTCTTTTACAACGCATTCCAATACTTCTGTATTGGAATGCATTGGCTGTATTAGTAATACAGTCTGTATTACTCATGCAGCTTCTGGGGCCTGTGAGATCCAGGGGGCTGGATCTCACAGGCTCTTCACCAGAAGGCAGCGCAGATGCCTCAGGAAGGCATCGTGCTGCCTTCCATGGCATCGGGTCCCCCCCACAGCCCCATGGGGACCCGATAGCACTGCTGCCGCCACCGCCCGCACCATAAAAAGCCACAAGCTGTTCTGTCGCTGAAGCTCAAGGAGGTTGTGCTTTGCGATGTACGAGTGGCTGAAGGGCATGCAAAGTTTCCTGGCCATTTTCAGGATGTCTTGCAGATGGGGTACAGACTTTAGGAACAGCTTTACGATCAGATTGAAAACATGCGCCATACCATTTCCTCCCATGTGACTCCGTTTAGCCCAGGCAAACGAGATGCAGAACTGCATGACACCGCTGTGCCTTGCACATATAGTATGCTGGTGGAGACCTGTGAATTGTCCCTGCAGTGGAGGCTGAGGACACGGTGGAGGATGAGGAGGCAGAGGCGGACATTGTCGCAGGACCAACAGTGTGAGAATGTGGAAGCGGAAGCGGCGTTACCTGGCCAAGTTGCTGGTGTGGCTGGGCAGGAACCACATTTACCCATTGGGCCATAAAGGACATATATTGTCCTTGACTGTAGTTACATCTCTACACGGCGGCGCTGCCGTGCACTTTGGCAGGCACCAACAGACTCAAGGACTGGCCCACCTTCTGTTCTACATATGTGTGCAGGACTGGTACTGCCTTTTTGTCAAAGAAATTATGGCTTGGGGCTCTCCACTTCGGCTTGGCACAAGCCATTAGTTCTCTGAAAGGTACAGAGTCCACCACTTGGAAAGGGAGAGACTGCAGCACCAGCAACTTGGCCAGGAGCTTGTTCAGCTTCTGCGCAGTTGGAGGAGTGCATGAAAACTGTTGTCTCTTGGCAATCACTTTAGTGATCGATTGCTGATGTAATGACTGCCGAGGAGTAGGAGCAGGAGCATCAGGACCAGCAGATTATGGGAAGGAAAGACAGCTCCCTTCAGCTGAGGTGGTGGAGCCGTGACTGCAGGAAATTGGGTGTGTGCCACTGGGTGATGCAGCAGTTGCTGCGGCAGGCTGGACCACCACATTGGAACCACGATTCTCCCAGGCCACTTTATAGTGATGCTGCATGTGTTGACACAGGGCGGTGGTGCCAACATTGGCACCCTGGCCACGCTTCATCTTCTGCCCACAAATTCTGCAAATGGCCATTTTCATCTCCTTCGGCGGCCTAACAAAAAATTGCCACACCACAGAGTATGGCATTATCCCCCCAACACTCCACGGGGACTGCCTGCTACCGCTGCCTCCATTATCCCCTGCACTGCTGATTTCCGGGCCGGTAGGGGTGGTCTATCCCTGCCACGTTTGACTCCCAATCTCCCACTGCTGCCACCTTGCTGACTCACAGCCATGCTACCAACCTGCTGGCTCAGCCACTGCCTCGTGTGGAAGCTGCCACCCTTTAACAATACAGCCTGGACCGCAGCGGCTCCCTGTGACGATACGCTGGCTTGCGCTCCAGCGTGGAATGCACCGGCCATCTGCGATGATACGCTGGCTTGCGTTCCAGCGTGGAACGCAGCGACCGCCTGTGTTGTTACGCTGGCTTGCGCTCCAGCGTGGAACGCAGTGGCCGCCGGGCCTTCTGTGACTCCGCCCACTTACCGCCCGGGCCTTAAATAGTAGACAGGTGCTAAGCAGGGTGTTCCACTAATGGAGTGCGCACCCTGCTAGCTCCATTGCATCTGAGGACTCTGTCCACATATACAAACCTGGATACCTAACAACATCGTGAAGGACTGTCTACCTTCTTGCCACAGGCTTCTAGCCAGGACCAACTAACCGCAAGTATATGCCTGTTACCTGCTCTGATTAATGTCCTGGAACTCAGAGTGGGGTGGTTACTGCTGGTGTTAGGCGATACTCCCAATTCAACTCTAAACCGTGGACATGCTATACTAAGGGTCCATTCACACGTCCGTTTTTTCTTTCCTGATCTGTTCCGTTTTTTCAGGAACAGATCAGGACCAGATCTGGACCCATTCATTTTCAAAGGGTCCTGGAAAAAATCGGACAGCACAATGTGTGCTGTCCGTTTCCGTTGTTCCGTTCCGCATGTCCGTTTAAATATAAAACATGTCCTATTCTTGTCCTGAAAAATCGGATCCTGGTACAATACAAAGTCAATGGATCCGCAAAAAACGGATGACATTCGGATGTCATTCCGTATGTCATCCGTTTTTTGTGGATTCCGTTCCTGGAAACACATAACAAATTATTATTATTTTTTTTTTTTCAATTTTTTTTCAAAGAAATCCAAACAACTTTATTTGATTATTGAAATGTATACATGTTTCCGTTTTTTGCAGATCCGCAAAAAACGGATGACATACGGAAACATTTTCAGGAACAACGGATCCGCAAAAAACGGACCGTTTTTCAGGATGAAAAAAAACAGGACGTGTGAATGGACCCTTACTCTGAACCTACTGCATAGTATATACTAAACTGTGGACATGCTATACTAACCCTGAACCTACTGCATAGTATATACCAAACTGTGGACATGCTACACTAACTCTGAACCTATGGCATACTATATACTAAACTGAGGACATGCTATACTAACCCTGAACCTACTGCATAGTATATACCAAACTGTGGACATGCTATACTAACTCTGAACCTATGGCATACTATATACTAAACTGAGGACATGCTATATACTAACTCTGAAGCTATTGCATACTAGATGCTAACTCTGAACTCTGCACTAGCTTATACTAACTTGTGACTCCTGTAATTCTGGGAGTCCCTCCTTGCCATCAGTAAAACTAATTGGATGGATAGCGGTAAATTATTTTGTTACCCCAAACTCTCCGCCTAAGACTGAGAGTGACGCCTGGGGTACATACTGAGTAACCGCGAATCCCACAGCAAAACACAAGGGTGGTGGGATAATAGTGGATGTCCATTGCTTCTGCAGTTGAGATCCTAACTGATCAACTAGGTGCGTTACACACCCTCTTCTTCTGATGATGAAGCCCCTTCTTAACCCGGCTCCCAAGCGCAATCTGCTATATTATCATCATCCACTACTGTCCGCACGTCATTGATGTCCCCCTCAACAGTCTCAAGGACATGACGCTGACAGCTCGCAGCACCTGCTCCCACGCGATTCTCATCATTACTACTTGCCCGCCTACCGGAGGAAGTGGCATATGTCTCCTCCAGATCTTGGCTGGGCAGTAGCTGCTGACTGTACTCTAGTAGCTCGTCTCGCGCTGAGGGTACTGAAAAAGACAGAGGAAGGTTGAGGACAGGTGGGGGCACAGGGCCTGCTCCCAGGCCATGCCAACTAGGCGTTGTGTCAGAGGAACACACCGACTCTTGGCTGGGGGTGTCTGATGTAAAATTAAAATAATGCCACCCCAAAAAGTCTGTATTACAATGTAACATCACCACAGAGTGGCAATTAGGACATATTTTTTTCCTATTACTACACCCCAAAAAAAGAAATATAACAATCACAATTCACTGCAGAACGGCTAATAGGATGTACATATATTTCCTTTTAACACAGCGTGTAAATGGCTGCAGTACAATGTAACTTCACCGCTGACCGGCAATTAAGAAATATATTTTTTCCTTTTTCCCCCTATTAATACACCTTCCCCCCAAAAAGTTAAACAATCTCAAATCAACGCAGAACTGCGAATATGACGTATGTATCTTTCCTATTAATACACCCCGTAAAGGGCTGTGGTACAATGTAACTTCACCGCAGAATGGCAATTATGACAAATATTTGTAACTTTTTTTTATTTATTAATACACCCTTCAAAAAAGTTAAACAATGTAAAATCAACTCAGAACAGCGAATAGGATGTATGTTTCTTTCCTATTTATATAGCTTATAAATGTCTGTTTCTCACAGAACTTGCACCCCAATAACAAGCAAGGTTTGCTGGAATTACTGATGTACCATATAGTGCAAACCTAAAAGAAGCAATATAACTGCAATTTTGATCCCCAATTAGTGCAGCAAGGTCTAATATTAATAGCTCCTATTTCACAGGCTGTACACTCGCCTATTGCACCCTGTTCTCCTTTTAAAATGTAGATGATGCCTCCCTATCCTTTCACTACAGTTTGAAAAAATTTTCCCAGAATTTGTAAATCGATTTTTCAGCACAATAAAGTCTTTCCTAGCACTGTCCCTAGCGTCTGCTGATTTCATTCCCTGCACTAAGGACACTGGAAAATGGTAGAATCCAAGATGGCTGAGGCTATTTATAAGTCTGTGACATCACAGGGGCTGACTGGCCGCTGATTGGCATGCATGGCATTGTGGGTGATCCCTCGTTCCCAGAGTACTTTGCGATATGTCCTAGCAGCCATTTTAGGAAAAAATGCGATTTGTTACCACTAAGCGTGAGGAAATTTAGCTTTGGTGCGAATAGAATTTTTCCAGAAATTTGGATCGAATTCTACTTCGTCAACTTCGAAGCGCACGTTCGCGGCGGGTCCTATTCACTTTAATGGCAGGCGAACCTGAATAATCTTCAGGCCATATTTGCAACCAGCAAACACTTACTAGAAGTACACAAACAGTCCCACAACATGGACAGTGATATACCAGAGGGGGATCATTGGCAAAAAGTCCCACAAAAAATATGTATTTTAATCAGGGTCCATTTTTATGTGTCTTAAAAGGAAACTCTCAAAAATGTGCCTAGAAATGTGCCCTGCTGAAGCCTAGAAGATTTATTTCCTATCTGTTTGATGTATACAAATGTACAGCACTCCACGTTTTTGTATCCGGCAGAGTCCATAAAAAAGTGCGTACGTTAACATAATTTTTTTTCTACCATGGAACTGTATGGTGAACGGACGCCACTGTACGGCATCAGTCGGAGGTATCTGTTAACGCATACATTTTTGGTATGCATTAAATGGATGGCAAAAATAGGATGTGAACCCAGCCCTAGTATTCAGAATAATCGCCAGTACACAGCGGAGCAGCGTGGCGGAGAGAGGAGGCCGCCATGTACTAACAGAGCGCTACCTGATTCTGGTGGTCAGGGATAAGGACTGTTTCACAAGGATCATTTTCTACTGGGAAATATAGAGCACAGTATAATACACTGGAATCTATATAATATAAAGATATTAGCCCTACCCCCGAATAATAATACAATTAGGTAGTCATTTATTATATCGAAATACATCTGTTAGGCGTATTTCTGACACAAATTGTGGTGCAAAGGTCCTTAGCACCGCAATCTGCATATTTTTTCCGCTCATGCCAGGTCTAAAAAAGGATGGAGTTGGCAGGAAAAGGGATACAGTTATGGCCATCCAGTTATTGGATACCACCGCCATACATTGACCGGATAACACCTCTGTACAGTGACGGGAAAACACCAACATACCGTGCCCGGATAAAAGGGTATAAGAGGGCACAGTACAGGGAATGACCAGGGGTACTGCACAGGGTGTGGTAAGAGGGCAGAATGCAGGGTATAAGGGGGCACAGTACGGAGTGAGGTGCACAGTATGGGGTGGGGGACACAGTCACATAATCCTGCCCTGTGACATTAGAAGGTCCTTATGTTGAATGCGGTTCATATGCCACCATAATGAGAGGCAGAGGAGTGAGACAGGTGTGTGATTATGTGGCTAGAGATAAAAAAAATGTAACTGTCGGCCAGTATAGGCCCCAAAAATTAATAGGCATTCACCTGACAGCAAAGAACTTTGGATTCTGTGGCTGGAGGTACATTAGGCGGTCACAGGATAAATATGTAACTGTAGGCCAGTACAGGCCCCAAAAATTAGGCAATTACCTGACAGCAAAGAACTTTGGATTCTGTGGTTGGAGGTACATTAGGCAGTCACAGGATAAAAATGTAACTGTCGGCCAGTACAGGCCCCAATAATTAGCCAATACGCATTCACCTGACAGCAAAGAACTTTGGATTCTGTGGCTGGAGATACATTAGGCGGTCACAGGATAAAATTTTACTGTCGGCCAGTACAGGCCGCAAAAAATAGGCATTCACCTAACAGCAAAGAACTTTGGATTCTGTGGCTGGAGGTACATGAAGTGGACATAGGATACATATGTAACTGTCGGCCAGTACAGGCCCCAAAATTTAGCCAATAGGCATTCACCTGACAGCAAAGAACTTTGGATTCTGTGGCTGGAGGTACATTAGGCGGTCACAGGATAAATATCTAATTGTCGACCAGTACAGGCCCCAAAAATTATTCATTCACCTGACATAAAAGGTCTATTATGCTGCTGTATATACATAAGGCAAGGGCCATTCTTTGTTCTGTGTGGTGGCGGATATGTGTGGACTGGCATGAGGAAATTAAATTACATGTGGTCATCACAGGTGTTGAATTCCTTCTAGATCCATGCCTCATTCATTAAAAAAAATGTGAGGTAGTCCATACTGTCGTGAGCTAGGCGAGTACACTTATCGGTCACAATCCCCCCTGCTGCGCTGAATGTCCTTTCGGACAGGACACTTGACGAGGGGCAAGCCAAGAGTTCCACAGGTCAAGCCTGCACACCCAGTAGTCAAGGGGTTCCTCGCTTCTCATAGCGTCCAAATGGGCCGTTAACCAGATGTAGTCGGACAACTGTTGGTCTAGGCATTCCCTGAGGCTGGATTCGGAGGGTGCCTGTCGATGGGTTGGCTGCAAGAATGATCTCATATCTGAAGTGACCAACAAATCTTCAAACCGCCCTCTTTCAACAGGCGTGTAGGATTGGTACCCACACCTGTTTCTCTGTGGGTGGAAATTCCTCTGCCAGTGCTCGCAACAGCAGAATGCAGCATCTCTCGCAGCAAGGCCTAGAAATGCTCCATTCTGACAGCCCTCTGTGATGCTGGTAACATGTCTGCCATTTTGTGCTTGTACCGGGGGTCTAAGTACGCTGCCACACAGTACAGTTCCTTGACATTTATGCTATTTATACGTGAATCCCTCTTCAAACACTGGAGCATGAAGGCCCCAATTTGCACTAAATTGGAAGCGGTGGAGTACCCTGGCTCCTGCTCATCGCCCAGGAGAATGTTGTCCTTCTTCTCCTCCCCCTGGACAACACCCTGAAAAGTTTAAAGCCTGCTCTTCTTGCTCCTTCTCCTCCTCCCCAAAGCAACCATCCTCCTCTGACTCCTCTTCAGACTCCTGCTGACTTGTCTCAGATGGAGTAGCCCTCCTGGGAATTCATTCAGCATTGTGATTTCCTCATCTTCCAGCTCCTCGACGGCTTGATCAATGACACAACACAATGCACGCTCCAGAAAGAAGGCATAAGGTATGATGTCACTGATGGCGCCCTGGCTGCAACTGACCAGTTTGGTGATCTAATCAAATGGCCGCAGAAGTCTGCATGCGTCGCGCATGAGCATCCACTGGCGCAGTGAAAAATAACCAAGCTCCCCAGAACCCGTCCTGCTGCAGATTTCGTACAGGTAGTCATTAACTGCACATTTCTGCTGGAGCAGCCTATCATGCATAAACAAGGTGGAGTTTCAGCGCGTCGGGCAGTCACAAATCAGATGTCTGACGGGCAAGTGGTGTCGCTGATGAACGTCAGCAAGGCGAGCCATGGCCACGTAAGATCAAAAATGGCCAGAGATTTTCCTGGCCTGCCACAAGATGTCCTGGACCCTGGGGTATTTGGCAACGAATCTCTGCACGGCTAAGTTCAAAACATGTGCCATGCAGTTTGTCATTTTGCCCTGTTTCAGCGCGCTCAGCAGATTGGCACCGTTGTCGCACACCACTTTACCAACTGTCAAATTGAGCAGGATTAACCACTGATCGGCCTGTGACCGCAGAGCTGAAAGGAGTGCTGGCTTCCTGGGAGTGCAAGATGTGACCTTGCATGGTGGATGGCTATCTCCAGATACATTTGCAGTCTGCTTTTTGCCTCCTGTGCACTGCGAGTTCTGCCTGCTTCTCCACCTTCTTCTCCATATCTGCTGCTCCATCTCTCCTTCTGAACTCCCCTCCTCTTCCTCTCTTGTGGGCACCCACGTGAAGTCCATCGACATGTCATCATCGCCACCTTCACCACCATTGACATTAGAGATCTCAGAGTTGGCAGCAACAGCGGGGACCACCCTCCTGGAGCTAATCTGGGTACAGTCGTCAGACCGCTGGGTAGCGGCCGTTGCTACCTCCTCTTCCTCAATCCTCATCTGATGCCCAAGTCTGTAGAGAAGAGCAATATTTGTGGAAGAAGGTATATCGCAGCCCTTAATAAGTTTTTGGTGGAAAAAGGTATATAGCAATAGCACCCCTCAATCAGTATTTTGTGGAAGAAGGTATATGGCACCCCTCAATCAGTATATGGCAGAAACAGGTATATATCACCCCTCAATCAGTATTTGGTGGAAACAGGTATATGGCACCCCTCAATCAGTATTTGGCAGAAACAGGTATATGTCACCCCTCAATCAGTATTTTGTGGAAGCCATTGTATCTCAGCCCTCAATCAGTATTTGGTGGAATAAGGGATATAGCAATAGCACCCCTCAATCAGTATTTTGTGGAAAAAGGTATATAGCACCCCTCAATTAGTATTTTACGTAAACTGGTATATGGCACCCCTCAATCAGTAATTTGTGGAAGCCATTGTATCTCAGCCCTCAATCAGTATTTGGTGAAAGAAGGTATATAGTAATAGCACCCCTCAATCAGTATTTAGTGGAAGAAGGTATATGGCACCCCTCAATCAGTATTTCACGGAAACAGGTATATAGCGCCCCTCAATCAGTATTTGGCTGAAACAGGTATATGGCACCCCTCAATCAGCATTTTGTGGAAGCAGGTGTATTGCAACCCTCAATCAGTATTTGGTGGAAGGAGGTATATGGCACCCTTCAATCAGTATTTGGCAGAAACAGGTATATAGCACCCCTCAATCAGTTTTTGGCGGAAACAGGTATATGGCACCCCTCAATCAGTATTTTGTGGAAGCAGGTGTATGGCACGCCCTCAATCAGTATTTAGTGGAAGAAGCTATATAGCAATAGCACCCCTCAATCAGGATTTTGTGGAAGAAGGTAAATGGCACCCCTCAATCAGTATTTGGCAAAAACAGGTATATAGCACCCCTCCATCAGGATTTAGCGGAAACAGGTATATAACACCCCTCACTCAGAATTTGGCGTAAACAGGTCTATTACACTACTCAATCAGGATTTTGTGGAAGAAGGGATATTGCAGCCCTCAAGCTGTTTTTTGGGGGGCAACAGGTATATCATACCCGTTGCAATTAGTTACTCCAATAGCGTTTGTTCCTCGATCTAGCTGTGGTATCGCAGCAGAACAGCACACAACTGCTGCATAATACAAATACACTATAATATAATTTCCATGTTAGAATGTATATTATAACAGGACAGGAAAGTTAAGGGCTCGTCTGGGACGAGCCCTTAACTTTCCTGTCCTGTCTACAATGTATATTATAAGTATATCACACCTATCGATAGCACAACTATACCAGTCCTTTTGTGGCCCTATTAGCTAGTGTTTGGTGTCACTAAGGCCTCTTTCACATGAGCGTGTGCGGATCAGGTCCGGATGCGTCCCGATGCATTGCGGAAAACCCACGCGAGTAGGTACGCAATAGCAGTCAGTTTTGACTGCGATTGCGTTCCGTTGTTCAGTTTTTATCGCGCGGGTGCAATGCGTTTTTCACGCGCGTTATAAAAAACTGAATGTGGTACCCAGACCCAAACTTCTTCACAGAAGTTCAGGTTTGGGTTCAAGGTTGTGTAGATTGTACAGGGTGGGCCATTTATATGGATACACCTTAATAAAATGGGAATGGTTGGTGATATTAACTTCCTGTTTGTGGCACATTAGTATATGTGAGGGGGGAAACTTTTCAAAATGGGTGGTGACCATGGCGGCCATTTTGAAGTCGGCCATTTTGAATCCAACTTTTGATTTTTCAATAGGAAGAGGGTCATGTGACACATCAAACTTATTGGGAATTTCACAAGAAAAACAATGGTGTGCTTGGTTTTAACGTAACTTTATTCTTTCATGAGTTATTTACAAGTTTCTGACCACTTATAAAATGTGTTCAATGTGCTGCCCATTGTGTTTTTCTTGTGAAATTCCCAATAAGTTTGATGTGTCACATGACCCTCTTCCTATTGAAAAATCAAAAGTTGGATTCAAAATGGCCGACTTCAAAATGGCCGCCATGGTCACCACCCATTTTGAAAAGTTTCCCCCCTCACATATACTAATGTGCCACAAACAGGAAGTTAATATCACCAACCATTCCCATTTTATTAAGGTGTATCCATATAAATGGCCCACCCTGTATTATTTTCCCTTATAACATAGTTATAAGGGAAAATAATAGCATTCTGAATACAGAATGCATAGTACAATAGGGCTGGAGGGGTTAAAAAAAAATAATAATAATAATAATTTAACTTACCTTAATCCACTTGTTCACGCAACCGGCATCTCTTCTGTCTTCTTTTGTAAGGAAAATTGCACCTCATCCGCACTTGCTTGTGGATGCTTGCGATTTTCACGCAACCCCATTCATTTCTATGGGGCCTGCGTTAGGTGAAAAACACACAAAGAGGAGCATGCTGCAATTTTCACGCAACGCACAAGTGATGTGTGAAAATCACAGTTCATGTGCACAGCCCCATAGAAATGAATGGGTCCGGATTCATTGTGGGTGCAATGCGTTCACCTCACACATTGCACCCGCACGTAAATCTCGCCTGTGTGAAAGGGGCCTAACTGTCCCTTCTCCAAAAAGCAACCTCTCGCTACACTGACAAAACACATAATGTAAAATGGCTGCCAGATCGGGTACTGTTATAGGGTTGGGGGGGTTTCCATGTGCTGAAACTTCTCAATTGGCTGTCCTGTTCCACCTGATGGATGTGTCATGTGTCAAAGTTCTGAGCTATGCAAAAAATATATGGCGCGTGCGAATATCACCATATGTTCGCATGTTTGGTGAATCGCAAACGAGCAAAATTTAACGCGAAATGACCGCCGGGAGAATTGCAAGGCTATCTTAATTCAGCAGTACTGTTTGTAGTAATCCTATTGAGCATATGAACATACAGTACATATGCGAATGCATACTCATATTGTTGCATTTGTCTACCATAGGCTCTATTAAAACAAAATTATGCTAGCAGTAGTTTTATGTATACAGTTGTATTGTGCTTAACAGTTTATAGTTGTATGTGCTTTAGAATACAGTTGAGATCTCGGAGTTGGCAGCAACAGCGGCTGGCCAAACATAAGCCAAAAGAACATCTTTGGAACATCAATTTTCCCAGTAAGGTCTATGGCGATATACGGTGCCATATTTTTTTGATGCATATAACAACAGTGAAGCACAGATCTGTTGTTCGGTCAGATGTCTATTTCTGCTGGTGCCCTGTTCTCCCTTGTGGGCAAGATACCCACATTACTCACCATGCTGTTACTTCCGTTCTTCTGGCTTATTCTCCAGCTTCTGCCTTTAAGAGGCCAGAGGTGACCACACACTTCCTAATCCTTCCCCAGCCAGCTGGAGGGTACCTGAGCTTTTGGTTTATTTTATGATCAGCAAAGGCATTCTCATAATGTAGTGCTATTGCGTTTTACCTGCTTTTATCCTATGTTTGTTCCTGTCGGTGCTCCAGCTTGTACCTGCCCTGCCTGTGTGTTCCAGCACTTCCAGTTTCAGGTCTGAGTGTGGTTAAACTAACCCAATCTGTCTGCCTTGTCTGTGTTTCTGCCAAGTATCCAGTCTGCCTGCCTCGTCTGTATCTTCACTATCATGCTGCCTGCATGTTTATACTGTGTCTCCAACCATCTATGCTTTTACAGTCATGGCCAAAAGTTTTGAGAATTACATAAATATTGGAAATTGGAAAAGTTGCTGCTTAAGTTTTTATAATAGCAATTTGCATATACTCCAGAATGTTATGAAAAGTAATCAGATGAATTGCATAGTCCTTCTTTGCCATAAAAATTAACTTAATCCCAAAAAAACCTTTCCACTGCATTTCATTGCTGTCATTAAAAGAACCTGCTGAGATCATTTCAGTAATCGTCTTGTTAACTCAGGTGAGAATGTTGACAAGCACAGGGCTGGAGATCATTATGTCAGGCTGATTGGGTTAAAATGGCAGACTTGACCTGTTCAAAGGAGGGTGATGCTTGAAATCATTGTTCTTCCATTGTTAACCATGGTGACCTGCAAAGAAACGCGTGCAGCCATCATTGCGTTGCATAAAAATGGCTTCACAGGCAAAGGATATTGTGGCTACTAAGATTGCACCTCAATCAACAATTTATAGGATCATCAAGAACTTCAAGGGTCGTCTCCTAAAGAGGATTCAGCTGCGGGATCGGACTGCCACCAGTGCAGAGCTTGCTCAGGAATGGCAGCAGGCAGGTGTGAGTGCATCTGCACGCACAGTGAGGCGTAGACTTTTGGAAGATGGCCTGGTGTCAAGAAGGGCAGCAAAGAATCCAGGGACAGATTGATCTTCTGCAGAAAATATGGTGAATGGACTGCTGAGGACTGGGGCAAAGTCATATTCTCCGATGAAGCCTCTTTCCGATTGTTTTGAGCATCAGGAAAAAGGCTTGTCCGGAGAAGAAAAGGTGAGCGCTACCATCAGTCCTGTGTCATGCCAACAGTAAAGCATCCTGAGACCATTCATGTGTACGGTTGCTTCTCATCCAAGGGATTGGGCTCACTCACAATTTTGCCCAAAAACACAGCCGTGAATAAAGAACCAAAACACCCTCCATCAGCAACTTCTTCCAACAATCCAACAACAGTTTGGTGAAGAACAATGCATTTTCCAGCACGATGGAGCACCATGCCATAAGGCAAAAAAGATAACTAAGTGGCTCGGGGACCAAAACATTGACATTTTGGGTCCATGGCCTGGAAACTCCCCAGATCTTAATCCCATTGAGAACTTGTGGTCAATCTTCAAGAGGCAGGTGGACAAACAAAAACCCACTAATTATGACAAACTCCAAGAAGTGATTATGAAAGAATGGGTTGCTATCAGTCAGGAATTGGCCCAGAAGTTGATTGAGAGCATGCCCAGTCGAATTACAGAGGTCCTGAAAAAGAAGGGCATAAATGTCATGTAATTGTCGATAAAAGCCTTTGAAACGTATGAAGTGTGTGTAATTATATTTCACTACATCACAGAAACAACTGAAATAAAGATCTAAAAGCAGTTTAGCAGCAAACTTTGTGAAAACGAATATTTTTGTCATTCTCAAAACTTTTGGCCACGACTGTAGTGTGCTATCTGGATTTTAGAAAACTTAGTGACTGTTCAAGCTATACCTGTGGTTTTCCTGTGTTTTTGGTGTATTTTTGTAATCTGAGCTTCTGTTGCTTGCACCAAAGTCTCTGACCCCTGTGGGTCAGCTGCCAACTACATCGGGACTATCCTAGGAGATTGCGGACCACTTGCTTCCCTGCAGTCAAGGCCAGATCCCTGTACAGGGGTTAAAGGGTGAATACTAGGGGAGCGCTGGAATAATGCCCTTAGAGTTTAGTCTTAAGTCAAACTGGTTGTTTGGCACAGTTGGTCCACACTCGTTGATCCGTAACAGTTGTCAATAGAATCCAAGCTGTTTCTCCACTATGAGAACTAATCCGTTAAGTATATAGTCATAATCTAGCTATGATCTCTTACATTAAATGCTTAAAACACTTTTCTAGAAAAATACTATTCTTAAGATGTCCACATCGCTAGTTATTTACAATGAACATTATTATGCATAACCAATAAGAAGAGGATTAAGTCTCATACTAGGATTCTGAGGCAGAGATATGTTCATAATTTAATATGTTAGCTATTGAGGAAGTACAAATGCAATCCCTCTGGCTAGCGGAATTTAGAACTATAAAATAGCAAAATCATCAATCTAAAATGTAACTGCAAACAATGGTTTAATTGAAATTTGTCTGGGCTAAAGCAGATCTTTAAAAAAAGGACACTGAATAATGATTTCATTTTAAAATATATTACTGTATTCATTAATTTAATGAAAGTAACCTCCTTAAAATTTCTGTTCTTTAAAGGATGGACAGACCTAGTTGCATATGCAATTAGGGGTGACATGGTGTCATAACACCTTTAAATGCATGTACAAGTATTGATGGTTATGGTTCTTACCTGGTAACAGATGCTTTGTGCGATCTGGGTTTTGATGGTAACAGATGCCTCGTGTGATCTGTACTTTAAGGAATATCTTCTTCTTGATTGGAGAATGGTTCAACTGTTCACACGTGAGTACCTATAAAAGAAAAGATCGGACAGTTATTGTTCAGTTGGTGAGCGGCAGAGAAGAAACCGGACCTGTAAGGAGAAGTCTCCAGCATGGAAGAACTACTTAAACAGCTAGTTTCTAAAGCAGCGTCTTCAGGAGGAGAAGAATGGTTACGAAGATGCTTACAAGAAGATACAGTAGGCTCAAACGATCAACTGGATAGGTCCTCTTCTGATTCGGTCTGCGCTGCCTTTCCCATTAAGAGCGGAGAGCCGACAGCGTTTGACATCATTCCTCTGCAACTTCAAGACGAAGCTCCGCCTCATCCAGTCCCAGCTAAAAGACCCAGGAAAGAAAAGACAATATATTCACCTTCTCATCAATCTCCAAAACGCAGGATTAATTTATCTGCTGTGCAACTAGGCTCGAGAACATCTGATAAACATCGCAAGCGTCCTCAACAGTCTCAACAGTCAACTGTCAAGTCCACAGTCAGATCTTCAACGGTCAATTCAACAACTGGTGAGACTACTTACACACAAACACTTAATAGTGACTGTTTTATACAGGGCACTATACAAGAACATGGTAATATTCCCTTATCAGATGTTATGTTTGATAGGGAAAAGATACAGTTGTTTAAAGACTTTATTTCTTTCCTATCAAAAAATGAATCACATCCCAAAGCAGAATCTGTATGGTCTATACATAAAAATGATTCTGTAGTAGAAATGCCTAATTTGTTATCTAACATTGATAACATTACAACGGCCGAGGATAGGTTGGGGCTTCAGATAATTCCATCTCTTGAGAATAGTGCAGATATTAAAGAAACTTCCTTGAAAGACTCTATGCCTTCCCAAATGTCTCCCCTGGGTTTTCATTTATCCCAGCAAATCAAGGAAAAAATTTGGAGAAGAGAATACGTGGATTTATTCTCTTTACTTCCTTCATCTAAAGATGTAAAAAATGATAAGAAGGAAAAGAAGAAAGGAAATGCAGTATACAAAAATCCTTCTTAAATTAGGTACAGGCATTCTGTATATACGCGGCTGTTTTAGGAGAAAAACAGCCTTTACATTGCTGCGATTTATTTTATTATTTGGATAGTATATTGGAGGCTTTCAGAAATTTTGGGGGCACAGCATGGATTAATTACGATGAACCCTATAGACCAAAATTTGCTGTATACCCAAATTTAGGTTGGGGTACAAAAGACGTGGGCTTATGGCTCAATTTAATGTTACCACAAAGGAATTTTCTTTCTCGTCACCAACAAATTAAAAAAGGACTATGTTTCGTGTTTAATGAATCCGTATGTCGCTGGCAGAACAATTGCAAGTATAAACACGAATGTAGCTTCTGTTCTGGAAATCATTCCGCATCCAAGTGTTTTAAAAACAGGGATTACCGGGTAGTACTGTCATGGAACCATGAACCAGACGTACAACAAGAGATGGGTGGAAATAAGAAGGCTTTATTGAAAATCAAGCCGTAGCTAAAGTCCAAACGGATGGCTAAACCGAAGCAGGGTCTTGCGTAGACGGAGGTCAGGAACCAGGAGGGTAGTCAGACGAAGCCAGGATCAGGAACCAACGGGGTAGTCAGACGAAGCCTGGATCAGGAACCAACGGGGTAGTCAGACGAAGCCAGGATCAGGAACCAACGGGGTAGTCAGACGAGGCCAGGATCAGGAACCAGAAGCAGCAGCAGTCTTTGAAGCATGTGCACACAGGAGGACCAAGCAAGGAACTGAAGCCACAGACCTTCTATATATATGAGCTAGGCATCCAGCTCCTCCCAGTGGGAAGGAGGAGCCGCAGGGTGGGAGGCTACAAGAAACCCAGAAACCAAGATGGCCGCCAGCACATGTCAAACGAAGGAGAACAGTGAGAAGGTAAGACCATGACAAGTACCAAAGACAGAAATAGAGCAGGTGACTCCCTTGATTTTGCCAAAGCTATTGCTTTATTTAAGGCATTACCCAGACAAACAGAAGGCCCATCTACTAATTAATGGTTTTTCTAAAGGGTTTTATGTACCAACATTTTTAGGTCCTGGTTGTTGTGTAGTAAAAAAATGCTAAATCCGTTAATATAAATAAACTCATTGTTCAGGAAAAAATTGATAAAGAAATTTCGGATAACAGAATTGCGGGTCCTTTTTCTTTCCCCCTTTTTCATAATTTCAGGATTTCTCCACTTGGTCTGGTGCCGAAAAAATAGAATAATTCATATCGTCTGATTCACAATATGTCTTATCCAAAAGACGGATCTCTGAATGACATGATTGATAAAGAATGGTCTTCAGTGCATTATGCTTCTTTCGATATGGCTTTATCTCTTTTACGTAAAGCAGGCAGAAATGCTCAGATGGCCAAAACAGATATTAAGTCAGCATTTAGGCTACTACCTATTAATCCTGACGGTTACAATTCTTTAGGTTTCCATTTTGATGGAAAATTTTATTATGATAAAGCCCTCCCAATGGGGTTTTCTCTTTCCTGTAGTTACTTTGAAGCTTTTTCTACCTTCCTACAATGGATGGTAGAAACACATTATAACTCTGGATATACAATTCATTATCTGGATGATTTTTTATTCATGGGAAAGGAAGGCACCGAAGATTGTATTAATTTGCTGAATACTTTTTGTGGAATATCAGAATATTTTAATATTCCTTTAGCTAGAGAAAAAACTGTGTTTCCAACTGCAAATATTAAATTCCTTGGTATTTTTATTGATTCAGAAAATATGGAATTTAAGATACCAGAGGATAAATTATTTGCTACAAGGATTCAGCTCATTAATATGATATCATGTAAGAAAACATCCCTCTTCTTAAAACTTTGAAAAATAAAAGAATTTACAAGAAAACATCCCTCAAGCGTTTACAATCTGTTTTGGGTTCTTTGAATTTTATATCCAGAGTTATTACTATGGGCAGAATTTTTTCTAAAAGACTATATGCTGCCACTGCGGGAGTAAGAAATGCAAATGATCACATACGATTATCATCCCAATTGAAAGAGGATATTCACATTTGGATAAGCTTTCTTGAGAATTTTAATGGTCGAACGGTTTGGCAAGAGGAATTCATGGATTTGGATTCTCTCAATTTATTTACTGACGCGGCTATGTCAGTAGGTTATGGGACTTGTTTTGGCCCACATTGGTCCGCCAGTAGTTGGCCTATGGAATGGCGTGAAAAGCCTTTTATTAGAAATATAAAATTTTTTGAGCTTGTCCCAGTTTTGATTGCATTATCTATTTGGCGTGAACATTTTAAAAACAGACAAATATTATTATTTTCGGATAACAAAGGTGTAGTATTTGCTATCAATTGTTTATCTGCACATTCTACATATTTAGTTATCGGGTTGCTTAGATAAATCGTTTTAACGTGTCTTCAAAACAATATTTGGCTTAAGGCAAGATATATTGAAGGTAAGAATAATATTATAGCTGATGCTTTGTCCCGACAAAACATGACTGTATTCAGGGACCTCAATCCAGATGCGGACAAAGAAGGAATAGCGTGCCCAGCCCACCTATGGGACTTGATGTCGAATTTATAAGCAGACTCATACAAAATTCTGTAGCAAAAACTACATGGGCTGCATATTCAGCCGCATGGATTAATTGGCGGCAATTTTGCTTGGTCAATAGTTTTGAGGAGACTGATAATAATTCTATGAACTTATTTATTCAACATTTACTTAAGGAAGATAAAAAAAGGGGATTATATTCAAAAGATTATTTATGGCATTTCATTATTTCAATAAGCTTTTGATATTCCTCCTTTTTCTAATAATTTTTTAGCAAAACAAGTTATAAAAGGAGCAAAACGTGAGAAAAGTTGTTCTGTTAGAACAAAACCATTATCTTGAAATTTTTTTAAAAAAATTATATTATATTTACCAACAATTTGTTCCTCTTCATATGAAAATTCGTTATTTAAAGCAGTATTCTTGCTTGCTTTTTTCGGAGCTTTCGGATGCCCTGCTGCTGCTTAATGATCTATGCCTATATGAAGATAAAATAAAAATATTTATTAAAAAATCTAAAACAGATCAGCTGGGTAAAGGTGCTTGGTGCAATTTAAATAAATATCTTTTTCCGGAATTATGCCCCGTCAGAGCTATGAAGGATTGGTTACAAACTAGAGGGGTAATTCCTGGTCCATTATTTATTCATGCTGACAACTCTCCTTTAATGAAATTTCTATTTAATTTTGTTTTATCAAAATGTAAGACACGTTTTAAATTAGAGCAAGATAAAATTTCTGCTCATTCATTCCGTATAGGGGCGGCCACTTATGCTCATTCTTTGGGACTGAAGGATAACGTAATAAAACGAATTGGTAGGTGGAAATCCAATAGGTACCGTTTATATATTAGACCTGAATTATTATCTTAATATTTTTCAGATTTAAAGATCGTATGGATCCTAAGAAATCAACTTATATCTTTGGCACGTGATCGTTCAACGATGCGGTTTAAATTGGATAATTTAGGTTTCGGTAATAAAGTGGTTGTGTTCTGGAGAGGTATTTCGGGTATCAGACTTCAGGAAATTTATTCTTTATGTTGTTCTTTTTCGCTAACTTGGCCTATGCCTGATTTGATTATTCTTCATATAGGTACGGATGACTTGGGCAGAATAAGTACTCATTTATTATTAAAAGATATGCAGGACACCTTTTGTAAAATTCAAATATTATTACCATACTCGCAAATTGCATTTTCCGAAATTATCCCTAATTGGGAAGTCCACTCAATTGTCCTTTATGGAGAAAATAAGAATTCGTATCAATAGGAATATTCTAAAGTTTATGGGCTCACATAATAAGTTGTCTTATACGTATATTGAATTAGAAGGGTTCACTGAGGGCTTATATAATACGGAAAAAAAAATCTTTATCTGCTTTGGGACTAGATATTTTTAATGTTGGCTTGCAAAATTTGGTGGAGAAAGGCTGCGGTGTTAATTAGCCATCTAGCTTCGCTATTTGGCGGTGTGGGGTAATAGTCACTCTTTGAGTGGACTATGTGGAGTTAATTAATTTAAGGTGATTAACAGGATTTCTCATATTAAATTCAGTATATATATATATATATTTATTTAAGTAACATAAGTAACACCGTGGCCAACTTTATCCAACCATTAAAATAAAGATGATTAATACTATTCTGATTGTTGTATTTATTGAAATGTGGTTAATAGATTGGTTAAAATAGAGTTTATGACACCATGGACAGACCTAGTTGCATATGCAATTAGGGGTGACATGGTGTCATGACACCTTTAAATGCATGTGCAAGTATTGATGGTTATGTTTCTTACCTGGTAACAGATGCTTTGTGCGATCTGGGTTTTGATGGTAACAGATGCCTTGTGTGACCTGTACTTTAAGAAATATCTTCTTCTTGATTGGAGAATGGTTCAACTGTTCGCACGTGAGTACCTATAAAAGAAAAGATAGGACAGTTATTGTTCAGTTGGTGAGCGGCAGAGAAGAAACCCCCCTCATTTCCCTTTATGTCACGGTGTTAGCTTTGGGGTAATAGTCACTCTTCGAGTGGACTATGTGGAGTTAATTAATTTAAGGTGATTAACAGGATTTCTCATATTAATTCAGTATATATACACTCACCTAAAGAATTATTAGGAACACCTGTTCTATTTCTCATTAATGCGATTATCTAGTCAACCAATCACATGGCAGTTGCTTCAATGCATGTAGGGTTGTGGTCTTGGTCAAGACAATCTCCTGAACTCCAAACTGAATGTCAGAATGGGAAAGAAAGGTGGGCTACAACAGCCGAAGACCCCACCGGGTACCACTCATCTCCACTGCAAATAGGAAAAAGAGGCTACAATTTGCACAAGCTCACCAAAATTGGACTGTTGAAGACTGGAAAAATGTTGCCTGGTCTGATGAGTCTCGATTTCTGTTGAGACATTCAAATGGTAGAGTTCAAATTTGGCGTAAACAGAATGAGAACATGTATCCATCATGCCTTGTTACCACTGTGCAGGCTGGTGGTGGTGGTGTAATGGTGTGGGGGATGTTTTCTGGGCACACTTTAGGCCCCTTAGTGCCAATTGGCCATCGTTTAAATGCCACAGGCTACCTGAGCATTGTTTCTGACCATGTCCATCCCTTCATGACCACCATGTACCCATTCTCTGATGGCTACTTCCAGCAGGATAATGCACCATAATGCACCATGCGTCACAAAGCTCGAATCATTTCAAATTGGTTTCTTGAACATGACAACGAGTTCACTGTACTAAAATGGCCCCCACAGTCACCAGATCTCAACCCAATAGAGCATCTTTGGGATGTGGTGGAACGGGAGCTTCGTGCCCTGGATGTGCATCCCTCAAATCTCCATCAACTGCAGGATGCTAGCCTATCAATATGGGCCAACATTTCTAAAGAATGCTATCAGCACCTTGTTGAATCAATGCCACATAGAATTAAGGCAGTTCTGAAGGCAAAAGGGGGTCCAACACTGTATTAGTATGGTGTTCCTAATAATTCTCTAGGTGAGTGTATATTTATTTAAGTAACATAAGTAACACCATGGCCAACTTTATCCAACCATTAAAATAAAGATGAATAATATTATTCTGAGTGTTGTATTTATTGAAATGTGGTTAATAGAATGGTTAAAATGGAGTTTATGACACCATGTTCTGTGTATTGTTTTTATATACATTGGATGGATATTTTTTTGGATATCATTTTTAGAATTCATTCTTCTATACTAGTTCTTGTCTAGTGCTTATAACTTTTTCTCTGACTTAGGCCCTATTCACACATCAGTGTTTGGTCAGTGATTTCTATTAGTGATTGTGAGCCAAAACCAGGAATGGAGGCTACATAGAGATAAGGTATAACGTAAAGTTCTGCACCTATTCTGTATTTTTGACCTGTACCTGGTTTTGGCTCACAATCACTGATGGAAATCACTGGCTGTGTGAATAAGGGCTTATACTAATAAATGCATTGCTATTCTGTAGGCATGTCATCAAGAGAACAATCATGCTGTCATCTGTCATCCGTTTTTTTATTTTGCAGATCCGCAAAACACATACGGTCATGTGCATGTAGCCTTAAACTGAGAATACTTTGCTCCCCCATTGAGAACTTTTGTTTCTCTGAGATTACTGCTGCAGAAGGTCAAGTTTCTGTATTTAATTCTAAATGGCATAATACTGACATACTTTTGAAAAATTCTGCCAAAAATGCTAAAAGATTAAGTAAAAAAATATGCCTTTCTGATGACATTTTCCCTTTAAAGATGTCTAATGGATCTCTGCTTCTAGTTTTTAAATGTTTGCTTCCAGGGGATAGAAATCTGTTCATGGATGGACACATAGTTGCATGGCTATTGTAGGGATTTGCTCTGGTAGGCAAGATAAGCGGAAGCAATACAGAGGCAAAACCACAGTTGAAAAGCCAAAGTCAGTGTTTATTCACACAAAAAGGTAGAAAAGAAACACAATACTTGTCAGGGCCCTGATGTTAATTCACACCACAGGAATCCTCATGTTAATTCACAGAGCAAAAGTCCACAGAACTCAAAAACACGTCACCCGGCAGTCCACAGCAGGCTTAAGGGCGCCTGGCTTCCAGCTGGCAGCTCTCCTGCAGCTCTTAGCCTTGCAGTATTGCAGAACTCCTCAGCTCCCAAAACACAGAGCTCCACTATCACCTGGGGGTTCATTCCACACCCAACTGAGCTGCTGGCTGGGTTTTTAAATCCCAGCCCAAAACCTGGCCTGGACGTGGTGAACAGCCACCCACCCTGCTCTTTGGCTGCTCCCAATAAGAACTGGCCTGGATTGTCTTTACAGCCACAGTAAGTAAAACAGTGTCAGCGAGCACTAGCTGCCGCTGACACACAAAATTACTGGTTCTTATCCCACGAGGCCAGGAGCCTCAGTGACACGTACCTTCCGTCAATGACGGACCCCTATGCCTTCCTACACTTGTTACAGCACAGTTATAAGAGCTCTGTTATGTTCTGTTTAGTAGAGCAGACGTTGAGCAGCAGTGCGTCTTATAAAATGAATACTAGTGAGCGCTTCCATTATGGAAGCGCTCATTAGTATGCATTAGGTGCCGGGAGCGGAGAGCAAAGAGCTGCAAGCGCTTGTGGTACTTACCCTCTCCAGTCTTCCTTCATGGGGCCGGACCTTCACTGTCCTGACCGCATACAGCGTCAGGACGTAGTGCGCGCACTGTGACTTGACGTTGCACGCAGTCAGGTGACAGAGCAGCACAGGCCGGGAAGACAGGGGAGCGCAACTTCTGATGAAGGTGTAGAGGAGCTGCAGCGCAGGACAGGTAAAAGGAGTTTTTTATTTTAATCCGATCTGAGTTCTGATGGGGGCCTGACAATGTGGGCTGATCTGAGGTCTGATGGGGGTCTGACAATGTGGGCTGATCTGAGGTCTGATGGGATTCTGACATGGAGGGCTGATGTGATGTCCTGATAAGGGGGTCAGATGTGATGTCCCGATATAGGGGCCTGGTCTGATGTCCTGATATTTATGGGGGCCTGATCTGATGTCCTGATATTTATGGGGGTCTGATCTGAGGATATGATATGAGGTCTGATATATATATTTTTTATTTTCCTCCTCTTAAACCTGGGGTGTGTCTTATCATCTGGTGCATCTCATAAAGCGAAAAATACGGTGATACTTGTGCAGCAGCACTAGAGAGCCTATGCAGCAGAGCTGGAGGGTAGCGGAGTGGCCAGACATATAAGCCCAATGCAGCAGAGTTGCAGAGCTGGCGTAGCAAAGAGGCCAGAGATATAGGCCCAATGCAACAGAGCTGGAAGTCATATGTAGCAGAGTCAAAATGATGCAATATAGTTACTGGATAGTGGTATAGCAAATTTGATGGAGCAAAGCACTGGAGACTGTAGTAAAAAAGCTGGTGTAACAGAGTACTGGAGAGCGGTGTAGCAGAGCTTACGTAGCAGAGTACTGGAGGCCAGTGTAGCAGAGTTCATGAAGTACAGTAGCAGAGCTGAAGTGAGTACTGAAGCAAAAGAGTTGAGCGATTGGTGTGCTGGGATGCCAATAAGCAACTTGAATAATCAGGTGGCGTCCAGCTGTCTAGATTGGATTTAAAAACCCGGAAAGATGATGTCATAAATGCTTGCTTGGTGGGTGTGTAACAAGCTCTTTATTGTAACAAGACATGAACATATGTGTCCATCACGTCAGGGACAATGAAGGTTCTGACTAAATATAAAGCAAAAGAAGGAAAGGAAGCATACGCATGAGTAATACAAATCAGGTGAGATGTTTCATACAGTGACGGTTTGGCCTTATATATATTTGGCCTTATATGACTATATTTGTAATAGTGACAATTTTGGACAATTGTTTGCTTCCAACTTGTGGGAACAGTTTGGAGAAGGCCCTATCCTGTTCCTGCAGGACTGTGCCCCAGTGCCTAAAGCAAGGTCCATGAAGGCATGGTTGGGTGAGTTTAGAAGGACTTGACTGGCCGCACAGAGCCCTAATTACAAACCCACAAGCAGAGAACTAAAAAATCTGGAGAAATTGATATAGAGAGTTTTTGTTAAAACATTGTATAACTTTTCAGTATATAAAAGATATAAATAGTAGGTTTGCAAGAACTTTAATTTACCACTTATAAAGATGCTATTTCTAAAGTTTGAAATAAACTTCTAATACAACTGATTATAGTTATTATAATTTAGAATTTCCTATCTAAGAACAATATCAGAATTTAAACAATTTTTGCTATGATTTAAAACTGACGTCAATGTGACAAAACCAGTGCAATCTCCTGCACACATGCAGTTACAAAAATGTAAAATTCTCCAATAAATATGAGATATAGGCATGAACTATCGGTAAGTGACTTACTATTTAAAGGGGTTGTCTGAGATGGGTGAGTATAAGAGTTTTTTTTAGGGCTTGTCCAAGATTTTATATTAACTCAGATAACCCCTTTAAGATAAAGATCTACATTCTACAGTAGCTTACACCCATGGATCTAGGCCCATTGTGAAAATAGAACACATAATTGTGAGATGCAATAAATAAATGACATAAAATATCATTATAATAGAGATATCATTTATCTTAAGGAGCAGTAAATGAAACCTCCACATGAAGATAAACCGGGCATGGTGTCCCTGAATGTTTAAGATAATATGCTTATCAGGACTCCGGATGTATGCAGACAATCAGCCTTTCATCTTTCACATGTTATCAGTAATGTCATAAATCTAACGTTTGAAAGAAAGGGATGATCTAGAGGACACACTTATTCTGCATAAATAGCATATTGGATATCTGAACATTGGATACACCCTGAACTTTGTTTTATATTGAGATACTATATTGACATCTATTGCTGTATACTATTAAAGATAGCCCACAGAAAAATATTATTAATAAATGCACAGAACACATTAAAAGAATTAATTTTGCATTTGAAATGTATTAAATATTGTGTTTTGAGAAGAATTATATCAGTTAGTGTTAGCTGTAGTGCCTCTTGGTTTTCCTGTCTGCCAAGAGATGCGTCCACCTATTGCACCAGACGGTGTTGGACACACATGCTATAAGCAAATCCCTTCCTACCAACAACTTTGCAGGAAGGAAATGTTCTGGATTTTCAAACTAAACACCCTCACTCCGTTTGGCCTAAATGAAACACTAGAACACGCCAACTACTAATTACTAATTATCACTACAGTCACATTAAATACCCCAAAAATACCCCCCGTTCACCCACCCCCTCACCGACACCCGCACACCCCCACCCCACTCCCCGGTTAAGAAACATCTCCCGTAATTGATCGATACATCCCCCGCAAGTGACCGATAGATAAACCTACATTACTCGAAAGATCCGCCCAAGTGCTACAACTTCATATACATGCACCAAGATAATTAATCCAGCCCCATATCGTTAAACTAACATACATATCCTGTTTAAACCCCTGGACGCATTTACACCTACATGAAAAAGCTAGTCTAATAAACTTTCAAAAAAAGTAGATAGATAGGAACAACATAAAGAGGTTGAGCGATATAATATAACTAAACAAATAAAGAAGTAGCGACACAAATAAGGAGATCTAACCCCACATTATTTATTAATTCTTATTTTTAAATATATATGTCTTTTCTCTATGGACTTTATCCCGTATATATTTTTCTTCATATATATTTTTTTCAGGGATTTTATTCCTAAGAATGTATTTCCAGTAGGCAACCCCACCATCACCTCCTATTTTAGACTTCTCATTTTTATCCCTTTTTATCCCTCTATATCTTATACTTTATAAGAATACATGAATTACATATACCTCTATCCGAACACACAACACCGCATCAAAAGACCCAATTCATGCAGATCGTGATGTGGATGCACATATAACCCCCCTATTGATATCTTTTAGTCAATAGTTATGCACATCAATGCCCAGTCACCCCCATGATGTTATGTAGAATACATCTCAATATCGATTTTTTTATGCCCCACACAAAAGAATAAACTGACCCAATGATGATGATTTTATTATAAAGACCACTGCAAAGATGCGCCTATCTGGCCCGTTTATGCCTCCATAATGAAATGACCGCAAGTAGCATAAAGAGATCGGAGAAAAAAGCATTGAAGATCGCACCAACCGGAAGAACAACATGCGTTCCAGCTTGGAACGCTATACCCCAC
Source organism: Bufo gargarizans (assembly GCF_014858855.1). Lineage (NCBI taxonomy): Eukaryota > Metazoa > Chordata > Amphibia > Anura > Bufonidae > Bufo > Bufo gargarizans. The sequence continues at coordinate 159,695,904 of NC_058085.1, read as the reverse complement.
TTCCAGACATGCGCACAAGCCGCACAACAACTCCGGAAAGAGAAGAACAGGGCCGGACCCCGCGATTTGTTCCAGCCTGGCATGCGCAAAGGCGCGGCTGGATACTTCCGCTTCCGGCCAGCCGAACAGATCGGGTTTTGGTGGCTTTTTTCCCCCCTGTGGGCGATCCCCTGGTACTTTTGGCAATTAGGCGCCATTTTAACAACATTTTAATAATAGAATAAGGGTATAAATACCCGCTACTCCAGGCAGATTAAATATTGCTCCTGATGAAGGGACGTGCCTGTCCCGAAACACGTTGAGATGGATTTTTACATGTATTGCAATAAAGACAAGTGAACAGAAGCACCTCTGTGATTGGCTGCCTTCATCTGTTAAGATTCTAGAAGCAATCCAGGCTGGGGGCGTGTTTGGTTTACAGGTGTATTATGCTTATCCTGGTAAGTATTTTTTATTATATTTACTTGTATCCTTTTAAACAGATTTTACTTATTTGTTACAACTCACTCGCCCTACTATACCACACTATGCCGTGTATGACACTGCAGAAAACGGTCTCTTAGGCACTTATGCTCATCCATTTCGAAATTGTTCCTACCTTGCCTGTACTTTTTTATATGTCTTATATATAATATTTTATTTTTTATATATATCTACACACATTTTATTACACTTTTTTACAATTTTGAAGTTTATGTAAAACCCACTGTACCCTTAAATATCTTGAAACTGACCTACCACTATTGGCGCTGAAAAGGGTTTTTCCAAGAACAGGCGAGATTGAGGTGGCACCAATACCCATCACTCCCCCCAGTTCGGTATACTCCCATATCTTCTACAGGCAGACACTCTGGTCGACCTGACAAACCCCAAGCAGCCTCTAGCATCTATCACTTTATTCTTTTCCACTCCACTCCTACAAACCCAAGGCGCCTCAAGTTTTTCAGATCTAGTGGAATCCCTTCCAACAGATCTGTCTGACCCTCAAACTCTCTCTCTCGACCTTTGGACACACATGCACCGTTCATATTGTTTTCCATGCTCCAGTTTGGTGGAAGGAGATGAGAGTAAAGCCCCTGCTTTTGGTGGGTGAATCTAAAATGCCACTACTGGCAATGCATGTCTGGGAGCCTGAGCAGCAGGAGGGTCATATGATGTGTAACTGCTGTTCACTTACTGAACAGGGGGGGAAATATGTAACTTGAAAAAAGTTGAAAATTTGGTTTTCACATGTGTTTGTGCATTGGATATTATCATGATTTGTGTTAATTCCCAGAGAATAGTTTTTTTTTAACTTGTTTATTTATTTGGCCCCTTACAATAAAAAAAAAAAAAATAAGTAAGGGAATTAGGAAGTAAAAAGGGGAAAGTTTAAACACATATGTAAAAATAATCATTTGTATTCTGAGAGGGTAATGGCTGCCAGCTCTAGAAGAAGACAACATCCATGCTCCTTCTTTGCAGGGTGTCTCAACAAAATGTCACAATCAATGAAAAAAATAAAATAAATCTCTTTTCAAGCTGTATTGTACCATGATGAAGGCGCTTGTCCAGTGCAGGAAAGTGTAGCCACCACTTTTATGTAGTTTTCATTCCAATAAACCAGTTTAATAAACCGTGTATTTTAACCTGATATCTTTTATGGAAGATGCAAATAGCAGCTCCCTGGAAGAGACATGTTTTCTATTGATGTCACATATAAAGTAGCAAAAACTCCAGTAACTTATCTTTAGCTGTATAGTTAACCCATTAAGCTACCATGATGTAACGGTACATCATGGATAGACGCGCATTAAGCTTTTATTATGTATAGTTAAGTCATGGTGATCATGAGGGCAAAGGAGCACTGCAATGACTGACAGCTGGGCTCGCACTGTAATGGCCAGTATAAGAGTTATCTCCTATACTGGCTGCTTAACCACCTATATGCTGTGTCTGTGGCAAGTCCTTATACTTCACCATCAACAGAAAAAGAAAAAATGAGGTGGTTTTAATGCCCCAAAGTAGTAAAACATTTAAAGAACATACATATTTAGTATAATTGTAATAGTACAGTCATATAATAAAAATAACAAGTTAGTTGTATGGCACAATGAGGGCAACAAAATGTTATTAATGGTGGAATCAGGGCCAAATCTGCCATAAGGCAAGATTAGCATCTCGACGCAGGTGGCAGCCTGCCTGCCTATGAAGGGGCATTATAAATACTAGGGGCACTAGAGTGAAGCATTATAAATACTGGGAACATTGCAGCATTATAAATATAGGGAGCACTGCAGGAGGGGTATTATAACTACAGGGGGCACTGCAGGGGGACATAAATACCGAGGGCAGTACAAAGGGGCATTATAACTGCATTATTACTACTAGGAGTGTTATGGGGGCTTTATTATTGGACACAATATGGAAGGCACTATTACTAATTTGACACTCTTGTTGAGCATTATAACTATAGAGGACACTATTACTAATGATGGCATTCTGGGAGAGAATTGTTAGTATTTGTGGGACTTTGAGGAGCACTATTACTATGGAAGGACTATCTGTATGGTACTATTATTTCTGCAGTATAGTATTTGGGGGCAGGGACGTAGCTACGGGCTCATAGACCCTGGTGCTAGAGTTCAGCTTGGGCCCCCCTTTCCCTCAGTGCTTTGTGATTAGGGGCAGGGAAGCACATAGCCTTTGCGCTGCCTTAGGCAAAAACCGCACCCCTGCCATGCCAAATTCTTGGCCTTACCCTTTTCCCTACAGCCAGAGGGGTAACTTGACCAGCATGCACTTGCCAGCCAATAATGCCAGTGTCTTTTTATGTGGCACAAGGGTCTTTGGGCCCCTTCAGGCTCCTGGGCCCGGTAGCGACTGCTACCTCTGCACCCCCTATAGCTACGCCTTTGTTTGGGGGCATTGAGGAGCAGAGCGGGCATAGTATTGGAGGTGATAGCAGAATACCACTGTTGGGGCACCAGTAGAGTTGGAATGATGGAGAAATTAGATGTCTGTGTGGTAAACTCTGCAGAGACGAGACATGGCTGAAATAATCTGTCCTGTCAGTCTAGTCCGAATGTAGAAGACGAGGAAAGAGAACATTTACATCAAAGACAACACTGAATACAATAGGTATCTAGTGCTGTATTCACCTGTATGTTTGGAAGTGCAGTATGTGATGTTTATCCAAATATGACTTTAGCAGTATGGCTGGAGGGGAGGGTTTGGATTGAGAATTTACATGGGGGCTCCAGTTCAGGTTGTTATCTCAGGCAGCAAAATGGGTGGATTCTTCTTTGATGACCAGGAGTAAAAGGACCTGTGGTGATGTCACTGCACTCATCACATTGTCTGTTACATGATCCATCACCATGGTGATGGATCATGTGACAGACTATGTGATGAGCGCAGTGACGTCACCACAGGTCCTTTTACTCCTGGTCATCAAAGAAGAAGACAGAAGAGACGCCGGGCTGTGCGAACAAGTGGATGAGGTGAGTTAAATTATTATTATTATTTTTTTTTAACCCCTCCATCCCTATTTTACTAAGCATTCTGTATTAAGAATGCTATTATTTTCCCTTATAACCATGTTATAAGGGAAAATAATAATGATCGGGTCCCCATCCCAATCATCTCCTAGCAACCATGCGTGAAAATCACACCGCATCAGCACTTGTTTGCGGATGCTTGCGATTTTCATGCAGTCCCATTCACTTCTATGGGGCCTAAAAACGCACAATATAGAGCATGCTGCGATTTTCACGGCAACGCAAAAGTGATGCGTGAAAATCACCGCTCATGTGCACTGCCCCATAGAAATGAATGGGTCCGGATTCAGTGCGGGTGCAATGCGTTCACCTCACGCATTGCAGCTGCTTGGAAATCTCGCCTGTGAGAAAGAGACCTAAGGGTTAAAAAATGCATATATTATATAATAGCCATTCTTTATACCATGTGATATGAGTGTTGGCAATTAATGCTACATCTCATATACATAAAAATTAGTCTGTCTGTCTAGACGTCTAGATGTTCTTTATGCGCGACCAAACGACTAGACCGATCTTCACCAAATTGGCACACAGGTAGATCAGGTGTCCGGGAAGGTTTTAGACCTCAGGTCTCAGCACTCTAGGACGTTTCCTGAGATATTCCCCAAAAATGACCCACATTAGTCAATACAAGCCTGCAAGTCTTTCTCTTCAAATCCCAACTGCCCTAAACACAGTTTTACTCCAGGTTTCATAACAACCCAGCCATTTTTCTTTACTGCTTAAAGGGGCGGTCACTGTGAAAGTCACAGTAAAAGGCGCGGTCACTGTGAAAGTCACTGTTAAAAGTGCAGTCCCTATGAAAGTCACTGATAAAGGGGCAGTCACTGTGAAAGTCACTGTTAAAGGGGCGGGCACTGTGGGGGTCTCTGTTAAAGGGGCGGACACTGTGTAAGTCACTGTTAAAGGGGTGGGCACTTTGAAGGTCACTGTTAAAGGGACGGGCACTGTGAAGGTCACTGTTAAAGGGGCGGGCACTGTGGAAGTCACTGTTAAAGGGGCAGCCACTATGAAGGTCACTTAAATAGGTGGTCAATATTAAAGGGGCGGGCACTGTGGAGGTCACTGTTAAAGTGGCGGGCACTGTGGAGGTCACTGTTAAAGGGGCGGACACTGTGGAGGTCCCTGTTAAAGGGGCCGGACCTGTGGAGGTCACTGTTAAAATGGGGGGTACTATCAAGGTCAGTGTTAAAGGGGTGATGCTGTGGAGGTCACTGTTAAAGGGGCGGCGCTGTGGACATCACTGTTAAAAGGTCAGACACTGTGGAGGTCACTGTTAAAGAGGCGGGCACTGTGGAAGTCACTGTTAAAGGGGTGGGCGCTGTGGAGATCACTTTCAAAGGGGCGAGTACAGTGGAGGTTACTGTTAAAGGAGCGGGCATTGTGGAGGTCACTGTTAAAAGGGCCAGCACTGTGGAGATCACTGTTAAAGAGGCGGGCACTGTGGATGTTACTGTTAAAGGGGCAGGGCACTGTGGAGGTCATTGTTAAGGGGGCAAGGGCCACTATTAAAGAAGCAACTGCTGTGGAGGTCACTGTTAAGGGAGCAAGGTACTAAGGAGGTCACTGTTAAGGTGGCGGGCCCCTCAGGAGGTCACTGTCAAGGGAATAGGGTGCTGTGAAATTCACTGTTAAAGAGCGGGCTGCTTTGAAAGTCATGGGCTTCTGTGGAGGTCCTATTTTAAAAACGCTGGGCACTGTGGGGGGGGGGGGGTCAGTTTTAAGGGGTGGGGTGCTGTAGAGTTCACTGTTATGGGGGGATACTGTCGATATCTTTTAACGACACACACAAACATTAAATGAAATAGATAAAAAATACCCTTGCAAAGCTGGGTCCTTCTGCTAGTTACTGATAAATACAGGAACCCAATGTTCGGATAGCATCACATAAAAATCACATAATCAGATAATGAGATCTGTACGAAGATCTACTCTTTCAGATAATACAGTATGTAACTGTGCATAGAAGAAATGATAAAAGCTTCGGGATAACAGTAAATATGCCGGTGGGTAGATTACTTCACATTGATTATCTAACCCTGGCTTCTTTAAGAGCAGCTAAAGAAGTGGTGAGAAGATGTAAAAATCTTTTCATATATAATGACATAAGGAAGAATTATGACAGTGGCATGTTAAAGGGGTTCTAAGAAGAAAAATGTGACCAAATCTAACCTGTGGACATAAATTTGGGAGACACATACATCAGCAGCATTGTTTTCTGGATCCTCTTCATAGTCATTTGACCACTCTTGCAGTGTCTTCAGGGCTTCTGGTTCAAGCCCGTCTTCTTCTCTTCCTCTCTTCAGTAGGAGACTGAGTTTCATCATTACGCCTGGCGGCCTTCCTTGTTCCCGATGCCTGCACAATAGGATAACACTATTGGGCATGGGCCAGGACCACTGCCCATCTTGACAGGCTTTGTACTGCACAATACAGTCGTGGCCAAAAGTTTTGAGAATTACATAAATATTGGAAATTGGAAAAGTTGCTGCTTAAGTTTTTATAATAGCAATTTGCATATACTCCAGAATGTTATGAAGAGTGATCAGATGAATTGCATAGTCCTTCTTTGCCATGAAAATTAACTTAATCCCAAAAAAACCTTTCCACTGCATTTCATTGCTGTCATTAAAGCACCTGCTGAGATCATTTCAGTAATTGTCTTGTTAACTCAGGTGAGAATGTTGACGAGCACAAGGCTGGAGATCATTATGTCAGGCTGATTGGGTTAAAATGGCAGACTTGACCTGTTAAAAGGAGGGTGATGCTTGAAATCATTGTTCTTCCATTGTTAACCATGGTGACCTGCAAAGAAACGTGTGCAGCCATCATTGCGTTGCATAAAAATGGCTTAACAGGCAAAGATATTGTGGCTACTAAGATTGCACCTCAATCAACAATTTATAGGATCACCAAGAACTTCAAGGAAAGAGGTTCAATTCTTGTTAAGAAGGCTTCAGGGCGTCCAAGAAAGTCCAGCAAGCGCCAGGATCGTCTCCTAAAGAGGATTCAGCTGTGGTATCGGAGTGCCACCAGTGCAGAGCTTTCTCAGGAATGGCAGCAGGCAGGTGTGAGCGCATCTGCACGCACAGTGAGGCAAAGACTTTTGGAAGATGGCCTGGTGTCAAGAAGGGCAGCAAAGAAGCCACTTCTCTCCAAAAAAAACATCAGGGACAGATTGATCTTCTGCAGAAAATATGGTGAATGGACTGCTGAGGACTGGGGCAAAGTAGTATTCTCCGATGAAGCCTCTTTCCGATTGTTTTGAGCATCAGGAAAAAGGCTTGTCCGGAGAAGAAAAGGTGAGCGCTACCATCAGTCCTGTGTCATGCCAACAGTAAAGCATCCTGAGACCATTTCATGTGTGGGGTTGCTTCTTATCCAAGGGAGTGGGCTCACTCACAATTTTGCCCCAAAACACAGCCATGAATAAAGAATGGTACCAAAACACCCTTCAACAGCAACTTCTTTCAACAATCCAACAACAGTTTGGTGAAGAACAATGCATTTTCCAGCACGATGGAGCACCGTGCCATAAGGCAAAAGTGATAACTAAGTGGCTCGGGGACCAAAACGTTGACATGGCCTGGAAACTCCCCAGATTTTAATCCCATTGAGAACTTGTGGTCAATCTTCAAGAGGCGGGTGGACAAACAAAAACCCACTAATTCTGACAAACTCCAAGAAGTGATTATGAAAGAATGGGTTGCTATCAGTCAGGAATTGGCCCAGAAGTTGATTGAGAGCATGCCCAGTCGAATTGCAGAGGTCCTGAAAAAGAAGGGCCAAAGGGACTGCAAATACTGACTCTTTGCATAAATGTCATGTAATTGTCGATAAAAGCCTTTGAAACATATGAAGTGCGTGTAATTATATTTCACTACATCACAGAAACAACTGAAACAAAGATCTGAAAGCAGTTTAGCAGCAAACTTTGTGAAAACTAATATTTGTGTCATTCTCAAAACTTTTGGCCACGACTGTACAATGTAAGTATTGTGCATGAATTAAAACATAGCGATCAGCTTCTGTGTCACTATGCTGGTTATGTGGCACAGTGGGGCACTATGGATGGCACATTGGGGCACTATGGATGGCACAGAGGGACACTATGGATGGCACTGTGGGGCACCAAGAAAGAAAGGTACAGTCGGGCACTATGGATGGCACTGCGAGGCACCAAGGAAGGTAAAGTGGGGCACAATGGATGGCACTGTGTTGGGCACTGTGGGGCACAGTGGATGGCACAGTGGGGCACAGTGAATGGCACTGAAGGCACACTGCATGGCACAGTGTGAACGGCCCCTAATAGGGCTCATGCACATGACCATATTCGCTTTGTTGTTGGCAAATCGCAGATCTGCGCCACCTCTGTGCTTTCAACATTCGTTTGGCTTTTATGCAAGGGGCAGAACATGTCCTATTCTGTCCCTCAAAATATGAACTGCAAACTCACTGAAGGTACAAAGATGGTGTCCTTATTTTTCAGATCTGCGATTTGCACACCACAAAACGGATACGATCAAAATTTTTGATATGAGAACAGTAGACTGCAGGACAGATGACAGACTTAGAGACACAGGCAAAGTGAACGGTACCGGACATGATAGGCTTGGATATGCAACAAACCAGACAGTATCGTACAATATGGGATTAGATGCACAGCTCAACAGGCAGTATCACACACAACAGGCTATGTTACAGCCATATCAGGCTGTATTGTACATGATAGGATTATATACAAATTTATTTTAATGTGCTTACTGTTTATTGCACTCTGGAGATTGTCTATGGATTGTCAGTTATGTGATGCAGCATGAGACTAGCAGGATTCATGTATGGGTGTAGTAACATGGCCACAGGAGGTATAGAGGGCGAGGCTCCTGCAGACTCAACAGTGTGGGGACGGGTCAGCCTATGACTCATCACTTTGCAGAGCAGCCAGGTTTGTTTATAAATAGGGTTGCCACCTTTTCTTCAAGCCAAACCCGAACAGAAGGGAGGGAGGGCCCCCTTCCAGGCCCCACCCATGCCCTGCCTCCAACCACGCCCATGTTCCGCGTCCAACCACGCCCATGTCCCACCTCCACTTCTGGTCGCTGTCGCACTGCGATCGTTACGCCCCTGATCCCACGCCTGCGCCGTCCCGTTTAGTATTCGGCGCAGGTGCGGGATTTACGGGACGAAGAGGAGAACTTGGACGTCAATCAACTGGACATGGGCGTGCCACTGCCAAAGGGTGAATAGACGGAGCCTCTAGGTGCTGCAGCAATGCCCTCATAGCTCCTAGAGGCATTATTATACATCTTTCTTTTAAGAGAACAGCGGCAGCGGCAGGCAGGGAGTTATAAAACACACTGTTATGTACTGCTGACATTGGCTCATCGCTAATGTCAGTCAGCTACATAACATAATGTTTTTTCTGATTGACAGTTTAAGAATTGAGGCTGTTTAAACAAATCAAATGTTGTATATTTATACCTTTTTAGAAGTAGTAAGTGATTATCTGGTGTCTTGGTCAGGTTGAAAAACTGGCAGGGCACAGTGGGCACAGTCTGGGCTGGGCATGGGCAGGCTGCTGGAGCTGCTGGAGCCTGGAGCTGCTGGACCTGACTTCCTTATCAGAGAGAAGGAGGGAGGGACTGGGAGGCAGGGGAGGAGCGAGGAGGAGACCGGAGACTACTGAACAGTGAGTGAGCCGCATCACTGGAGAGGAGGAGGAGGGGGAGGGAGGGCTCAGCCTCCGCTCCACTCCGCTCAGCTGATCACCCAGCCGCAGCAGTGTGAGTCACTAGTGACAGCCGACAGGCAACTTATGCGATCGGACGGACTCCACACTCACTGTCTGCAGTTTGAATGAATAGAATAATCGTGTGCCCGGGTCTAAGAAAGGCTTGTACCCGGGCACAGGATCACAAACCCGGACTGTCCGGGTCAATCCCGGACGGGTGGCAACCCTATTTATAAGTAAAGCAAGGTAGTGAAGAAAACAGGAAGCACTGAATGTAAATAGTCCTGCCAGGTTAGTCTAATGCCCAGACATGGGGAAAGAAAGCACAGACATGAAGCAAGGAGCATTCATAGCCACCAGTCACATGATAAATGAACAAATACTTGTTGATCGGGTGAAAGCATAAATGATTCTGCACCCAAAAACATTGGGGGTTATTTATTATCCTGAAATACACCTACTGTATATTAGGCGTATTTCAGGCACATATTTTCATTGTGCCGCAATCTACGACTTTTCCCCGCTGATCCCAGGTCTAAAAAAGTGGGTGTTGTGTGGGCAGGGAAGGGGCCATGCCAGCAGGCTTATCTTATTCATAATTTTCTACGCCTGTTTTAGCCGTAGAAAATGGTCTAAATGTAAGCCAGCAAGGAAGCTTATGTTATGTTATCATTCTGTGTAAACAACGATCTGCTGCCCAGAAACAGCGCATCTCCTTACAGCAGAGATGATTGCTGCATGTACTGTAAATGCAGCTCTCTTCTCAGCTAATGATAAGATAGTTATTAGTGAAAAATTATTTGTTCCCGATAATTAACTGGTTAGTTGACTTGTGTATAGGGATCTTCAAAGTTTTTTTAGGGTTTCTTTAGTTTTTTTTAAATTTCCACCTCCCCGATGGCCCTGTGGAGAGAAGCATATTATGATGAGCAAATTTCTTGTGTGAGAGAGAGAAAAAACAATGCGTGATACTTCCCTGAATGAGATGTGCAAGCCATTTCCCCTTTCCAAATGACAAGAGTAATAAATATCCCACTATTACGCTTCTCATATCTTTGAGTATGTGTTCACCTTTTTTTTACTAAGGATTTTGAATCGTTTTTCATCCTGAAATCTGCATCAAACACTCTAAAAATTTTTGGAAATCTGCAATATAGGCTGGTTGAGATTCTGTAAGCTGTATGTAGTGCAGTCAATCTACTGTGCGATATGATATTTGTGCGGTGATGACGGACTAGAGGCCCACCTTGCTACGGGGCCCACCATGGGACACACCTGCTCCCCTGTGGGTCAGTCCAAGCCTGGTACCATACATTGTATCGCGGCTGTGCATTTTGAATGGAGAGCATTCCGTTCAGTATGCATCAGGATGCATCCGTTCATTCCCTCAGCATGCTGCAGTTTTCTCTCTGGCCAAAAATCCTGAACACTTGCTGGAAATGCATTAATGCCAGATCTGGCCCCAAGTGTTCCGGCAAAACGGATCCGGTTTTGCAGTCTGCGCATGTGCAGACCTTTAAAAATGAGAAAAAAATGACATTTATCCAGATGACAACCGGAAAGATGGATCCGGTATTGCAATGCATTTGTGAGACGGATCCACATCCGGATCCGTCTCACAAATGCATCCGTTCCATTAAGGCAAGGGGGGCAATTGCCCCCAGGCCCCCAAGTCCTTAGGGGCCCCCGCCGGCCCGCAACTAAATATATTTTCGTGGGCCTCGTGGCGGCAAGTAGGGGCAGCGGTGGACAGTCACACAGGGAGATGAGCGCTTCCATAGTCATCTGTATCGCTGTCCTCAGGACAGCGACACAGATGGCTGTGCGGAGGAGCAGGGGAGAGGTGTGTCCCTTCCCTGTTCCTCTGATAGACTGCCGGCACTAGGCCGGCAGCCTATCAGAGGCTGACGCAGGCGCCGCAATGACATCAACGCGCCACCTGAACCGTACAGCGCGGGACACAGGCCGGAAGAGGCCTGCATCTCATCGCTGACACGGAGGTAAGTATGTGTTTTTTTTTATATGTGTACAATACTGGAGACTACTGATATGAAGCGAGGCTTTGGCTACTGGCACATGATGAGGGAGCTCTCTCTCTGGCTACTGGCACATGATATGGGGGCTCTGGCTACTGGCAAATGCATTGGGGGGCTCTGGCTACTGGCAAATGATGGGGGGCCTCTGGCTACTGCCACATGATATGGGGGGCTCTGGCTACTGCCACATGATATGGGGGGGCTCTGGCTACTGGTACATGATATGGGGGGGCTCTGGCTACTGGTACATGATATGGGGGGGCTCTGGCTACTGGCACATGATGGGGGCCTCTGGCTACTGGCAAATGAATTGGCCACATGATATGGGGGGGGGGTGCTCTGGCTACTGGTACATGATATGGGAGGGCACTGGCTACTGGCACATGATGAGGGGGCTGTGGCTACTGGCACATGATATGGGGGCTTTGGCTACTGGCACATGGGGCTCTGGCTACTGGCACATGATATGGGGGGCTTTGGCTACTGGCACATGATATGGGGGGCTCTGGCTACTGGCACATGATGGAGGGGGCCTCTGGCTACCGGTACATGGGGCTCTGGCTACTGGCACATGATAGGGGGGGCTCTGACTATTGGCACATGATAGGGGGGGGGTACTGGCTACTGGCACATGATAGGGGGGGCTCTGGCTACTGGCACATGATAGGGGGCTCTGGCTACTGGCACATGATAGGGGGCTCTAGCTACCGGCACATGATATGAGGGGGGGCTTTGGCTACTGGCACATGATATGGGGAGCTCTGGCTACTGGCACATGATAGGGGGGGCTCTGACTACTGGCACATGATAGGGGGGGGGGTACTGGCTACTGGCACATGATAGGGGGGGTACTGGCTACTGGCACATGATAGGGGGGGCTCTGGCTACTGGCACATGATAGGGGGCTCTAGCTACCGGCACATGATATGAGGGGGGGCTTTGGCTACTGGCACATGATATGGGGAGCTCTGGCTACTGGGACATGATATGGGGGGCCTCTGGCTACTGGCACATGGTATGGGGGGGCTCTGGCTACTGGCACATGATATGGGGGGCTCTGGTTACTGGCACATGATGGGGGACCTCTGGCTACTGGCACATGGGGCTCTGGCTACTGGCACATGAATTGGGGGCTCTGGCTACTGGTACATGATGGGGGGCCTCTGGCTACTGGCACATGATATGGGGGGCTCTGGCTACTGGCACATGATATGGGTGGCTCTGGTTACTGGCACATGATGGGGGGCCTCTGGCTACTGGCACATGGGGCTCTGGCTACTGGCACATGATGGGGGGCCTCTGGCTACTGGCACATGATATGGGGGGCTCTGGCTACTGGCACATGATATGGAGGGGCTTTTATTACTGGCACATTATTGGGGGCATCTATGGGGGCACATTTTACTGGCACATTATTGGGTGGCACTATGGGGGCACTTCTTACTGGCACATTATTGGTGGGCACTATAGGGGCCTCTACTGAGGCCACAAAGAATGGGTATTTTATATGGGGGGCTCTGTACAGTAGCATTTTATACTGTGACACATTATGGTGGGTACTATGGGAAGGGGGGAGAGGATTACTATGGGTTCATCTACGGGGGCACTAAGAAGGGGTATTTTATACTTACAAATTATGGGGGACACTAAGGGAATCTACTGGGACACTATATATGGGGCATTTTATACTGGTACATTATGTGGGGCACTAGGATGGAGGGGGAGAGGAGCACTATAGGGGGCATTTACTGGGGGCACTATATAGGGGTATTTTATACTGGCACATTATGGGGGCACTATGGGGACATTAGCTCAACTGGGGGCATTACAACTGGATATTTTTTGCACTGTCACATTATAAGGATAATTATTTTATCCGGGTGGGGCATTATGGTGGGCTTTATTACTTCCCCATGGTATGAGCCCCCTAGTAGCAGCACCAGCCTCTCTCTGCTCTGCTATCCCACTGCCCCTTCTCCAAATCCTTATTATGAAATATTTCTCATTAGGATAAAACACAACAGCAGCTCCACCGAGCCCCCCAGCCAAGTGTTAAAGTGGTGTCCGAGATCCCCAAGGGCCAAGCCAAGTAATTGTAAGTTTTCATGTGAAATATGTTTATGTTATACACATATAGCATTCACTGTGCCACACAATATACAGTTTCTTCTATATGAACGTCCACAAATTAAATCTCCAGAGTCAATACAGGACGTTAAAGTCAGCAAGTGTTATGGGAGCGGGGCTTATTGTTTTTCGCCCCAGGGCCCCATTTCACCTAGAACCAGCCCTAATTGCCGGATCCGGCAGGCAGTTCCGGCGACGGATCTGCCTGTCGGAATCCTCTGCCGCAAATGTGAAAGTATTTTAAGCTACAGTGATGCTCCTCATTGCCTTTTCCAAAAGATCAGATACTCTTAACAGTTCAAAGTTTTATGCCGAGATACCCCTCCTTTTGCTTAAAGGGGTTGCTAGGCCTTGGAGCTGACAACTAGAGATGAGCGAATTTAAAAAAAAAATTATTCGACCGTTTCGCCGAATCTTTCTAAAAAATTTGGTTTGATCCAAATTTATTTGTGGTGAATCGCGGTAAAAGACTGCTATTTTCTGGCTGCAGAGAGTACCGTATTTATAGTGGAGTAGAACACTGTGCCTTGCAGTAACACGCATAGTGAGTATGCTGTAATAGTGAAACAATACTGTGAATTAGTATGACATGCAGCTGGTGTTGCTCTTAGAATCACTGCACACTTCACTTATTTGGGCAGTTACGGGGCCAAAACTGATCAAATAACTCAAGTGTGAACTCAACCTTACAGGTCAATGTTAGCGTCAAGAAGAAGCGCACTCCTTTTACACCGTCGTTAGCTGATTCCACATAGATGTCTACAGAACCTGTTCTTTTACACGCTTATACAAGTAGAGCCCCCCGACAAAGTGGAGAGGGTGTCAGCAGTAAGTTTGTGTTGACGTCACAGATTATTTTGCCCTTCCTCTGATCTGTCAGAATAATTACCCCCCAGAAAACGAATCCTGTCTGTTGAGCATCCGCCTTCACTCAGAGTTTGGTCAGTAATACGTATTACTAAAGCCCAAAAAAAAACAGGAGTGGATCCAAAACAGAGATGACACGTGAATGGAATATTTGTACAGTATGTCTTCTGTGTTTTGTACCCACTCCTGATTTTGGCTACCAAATCATAAGCCAATTCTGATACAAAATAGGGACCATGTCATGCAGGCCTTACAGCTATTACATAGACAGGATCTTTTGTGCGTCTCATTTTTCCTTCGTTCTGACAGATCAGAAGAAGGGTCAAATAAATGATGATGTCAGCCAGACCGAAAGGCAGATTAGTGGCCCAGTCATGAAGTGGGGAGGGTGGGAACAGCATGAGAAGTCCACAGAGTGGCCCTATGACATAGTGGTGAGGTGGAAGCAGCATAAGTAGACCACAGAGTGGCCCAATGACAGAGTATGAAGGTAGAAGCAGCATCGGATAAGGCCACAGAGTGGCAAAATTACAGTGTGGATGTGGCAGCAGCATCAGGAGGCTACAGAGTGGCACAATGACAGAGGGTGGAGGTGGCGGCAGCAGCAGCATCAGGAGGAGGCCACAGAGTAGCACAATGACAGAGTGGAGGTGGCAGCAGCAACATCAGGAGGAGGCCACAGGGTGGCACAATGACAGTGTTGAGGTGGCAGCAGCACGAGGAGGCCACAGAATGGCACAATGACAGAGTGTGGAGGTGGCGGCAGCAGCATCAGGCGGAGGCCACAGGGTGGCACAATGACAGTGTGGAGGTGGCAGCATCAGCAGGCCACAGAGTGGCAAGGTGACATAGTGTTGAGGTAGCAGCAGTATCAGGAGACCACAGAGTGGCAAGGTGACATAGTGTGGAGGTGGCAGCAGCACCAGGAGATCACATAGTGACCCGGTGACAGAGTGGGGAGGTGGGTGGCAATACCAATACCAGCTGAAGATGGTCAGTGAAAGAAGGAGCATTTGGCATCAGATGTGTGTCATCAGGCGGGTGGCAGCATCAGAATAGTAGCTGAGGCAGGTAGCCAGAAGAAACTGGTCTTTTTTGTCAAAGTATAGGTCTGGCACCTTGGATGTTCTAGTCCGATGCATCGGGAATTAGTGGGTGGAAATCCTGCTGATCCACACCTGATTCATCTTGACAAAGGTCAGTCTCTCCACATTTTGGGAGGAAAGGAGAGTTCTTCTTGGGGTAACTATGACCCCTGCCTCACTAAACACCCGCTCTGATGCCATACTACTGGCCGGGCAGGACAGCTTTTCCAGGGAAAACTCTGCGAGTTGAGTCCACAAATCCAATTTGGCTGCCCAGTAGTCCAACGGATCTTCAATGTGGGTTGGCAGGGTGCTGTCCAAGTATGCCACCACCTGCTGATTCAGGTCCTGCTCCTGCTGCATCTGCTGGTGAGTAGTTTCTTCACTAGGCAGGTGAAGAAAGCTGCTTATCAGCGACTCTAGACTTAAGGTGCTGGAACTGCTCCTACCCCCACCCTTCCACAGCAGCCATGGCAGAGGAACGTGAGTGCAGAAGGCCCCCGGTCAGACCTGTGAGAGGATGGACGATGCCGCAGATAGGCATCGGCCAGCTGACTACATAGGATGTCTCTATAGTAGTTCAGTTTGTTCTCCCTCTCAGCGAGTGTAAAAAAGACCCCCATTTTGGGCCGGTAGTGAGGGTCCAACAAGGTGGAGATCCAGAAGTCATCCCTCTGCCAAATGGTGACAATTCGGCTGTCACTACACAAGCAAGTGAGCATGCATCGGGCCATTTGTGCAAGTGACTCGGAGGGACTCCCTGCCTCCATCTCCACTGCATACTGCCACGGTGTGTCTGGGTCCTCTGCCTCCTCTTCCTCATCGCCCTGTAGCTCCTCTGGCTGCTCCTGCTCCTCCTTTCCTGTCAGCTGTGTGTAAAAACCACCCATTTCTCTACACATTGCTTGTGCTCCAATGTCCTCCTCCTCCTCATCCTCCAGTTTAGCCCCCACAGGGCTCATGTGGCCATGAGATCTAGGCTCGACTTCTCCAGTCCCCTGACCAGCCAGATTTACCAGCATCTGTTCCAGGACATGAAGCAGTGGAATGATGTTGTTAATCCCGTAGTCCTGGCGACTGACAAATAATGTGGCCTCCTCAAAGGGCCTGAGCAAACAGCAGATGTCACGCATGAGCTGCCACTGTCTGACATCGAAGTTACACAGGGGAGTACTCCTGTCCGCTTGGATCATCAAGAAATTGTTTATGGCCTTTCTCTGTTCGTATAGTCGGTCCAACATATGGAGGGTGGAATTCCAACGGGTGGAAATGTCGCATATCAGCCTATGTTGGGAGATGCCGTTTTGCCGCTGCAGCTCATGGAGGGTGTGCTTTGTGGTGTACGAGTGACTGAAGTGCATGCAAAGTTTCCTGGCTATTTTTAGGATGTCTTGCAGATGGGTGGAAGACTTCAGGAACCGCTTGACAACCAGATTGAACACGTGTGCCATGCAGGGCGCATGGCTCAGCCCTCCTTGACATAGCGCCGACACCATATTCTTCCTGTTGTCGGTCACCATGGTTCGGATTTTGAGTTGTCGCCGAGAAAGCCAGGATTAGATTTCTTGATGAAGGACACGGAGCAGTTCCTCCCCTGTCTGACTCCGTTCTCTCAGGCAAATGAAGTGCAGAACAGCGTGACACTACAGTGCCCTGCACATGTGGTATGCTGGAGGGGCACTGTGAATTGTCCCTGTAGTGGAGGCTGAGGACATGGTGGAGGATGAGGAGGCAGAGGCGGACATTGTCACAGGACTAACGGCATGAGAATGTGGAGGCGGAAGTGGCGTCACCTGGCCAAGTTGCTGGTGTGGCTGTGCAGGAACCACATTCAGCCTGTGAACCATAAAGGACATGTATTGTGCCTGACCATAGTTACAGCTCCACATGTCGGCGCTGCTGTGCACTTTGGCAGACACCGACAGGCTCAAGGACTGGCCCAACTTCTGTTCTACATATGTGTGCAGGGCCTGGTACAGCCTTTTTGGCAAAGAAATGACAGCTTGGGACTTGCCACCTCGGCTCGGCAGAAGCCATCAGTTCTCTGAAAGGTGCAGAGTCCACCACTTGAAAAGGGAAGGACTGCATCACCAGCAACTTGTCCAGGAGCACATTCAGCTTCTAAGTGCACGCATACTGTTGTCTTTTGGCAATCGCTTCAGTGATCGATTGCTGCCGGAATGACTGACGAGGAGTTGGAGGAGGAGCAGGAGCATCAGGACCAGCAGATGATGGCAAGGACAGATAGCTCCCTTCAGCTGAGGTGGTGGAGCCTTGACTGCCTGAAATCAGGTGCATGCCACTGAGTGATGCAGCAGTTGCTGTGACAGGCAGGACCACCACATTGGAGCCACGGTTCTCCCAGGCCAATTTATGGTGACGTTGCATACGTTGATGCAGGGCTGGGGTGCCAACATTAGCACCCTGGCCACGCTTCAACTTCTGCCCATACATTTTACAAATAGCCATATTCACCTCCTCCGGCTGTTAAACAAAAAATTGCCACCCTGCCGAGTAGGTGATTTTGCCCCCAACACTACACACTGACTGACTTCTACCGCCGCTGCTTCCGTGAACCCCTGCACCACTACTTTCTGGGCAGGTAGTCTCCTGCAAAGCGGGTGGTCTACCGCGGGCACGTTTGGCTCCCGACCTCTTACTGCTGCCACCCAGCTGACTCCCGGCCATGCTGGCGACTTGTTGGCTCCACCGCTGCCTCACGGGCAAGCTGACACCCTCTTCTCCCGATAATGATGAAGCCCCTAATTCACCCTGCTCCCAAGTGCGATCAGCTACTTCATCATCATCGAGTACTGTCTGCACGTCACTGATATCCTCCTCAACGATCTCTGGGTCAGGAGCCTGACCGCTCGCAACACCAGCTCCCATGCCACTCTCCTCATCACTACTTGCCCACCTATCGGAGGAAGCGGTGGATGTCTCCTCCACAACTTGGCTGGCCAGTAGCTGCTGACTGTCCTCTAGTAGCTCGTCCTCGCTTTATAGTGGACCTGAGCCCACAGCATATAATACTTCTCTGGCTGAAGGAACAGAAAAGGACAGAGGCAGATTGAGGACAGGTGAGGGCACAGGGCCTGCTCCTGGGCCATGCCAACTAAGGGTTGTGTCAGACGAACTCACTCACTGTTGGCTGGGGGTGTCTGATGTCACTTGGGACAAAGTGGATGACCAAGACAACCATTTTAAGAACAGCTGGGTTGCCGGTCAAGACACGACCGCTAGATGACACCGGGAGCTCAGGCCTCTCGCTGCGACTCATGCTGCCACGCCCCCTTACTCTGCTGCGACCTGTGCCTGCACCAAAAACATTTAGGCCTCTGCCACTCCCCTGTGCAGGGCCTCGCACTTCTCTGTATGATATACTGTTAGATCAAATAAATACATAAAAAGGAAATTAAAACACCCCAAAAAAGTCAGTAATTTTCTCACTTCACCACACAACGGCTAATAAGCCCTTTTCTTTTCCACTAATACACAACAAAAAGGGCTTTACAACATATAACTATACCACTGAATGGCAAATAGGCCCTTATTTTTTCCACTTATACACGCCACAAAAGGCTTCAGAATATATAACTGCACCGCTGAATGGCAAATATTATATATTTTTGTGCCACTAATACACACCATAAAGGGCTTTAGAACATATAACTGCACCGCTGAACGACAAATGTATATTTTTTTGCCACTAATACACACCAAAAAGGGCTGTAATTTTCTCACATCACACAACGGCAAATACTTTTTTTGTGCCACTAATACACGCAAAAAATGGCTTTAGAACATATAACTGCACTGCTGAACAGCAAATATATATATTTTTTGCCACTAATACACGCCAAAAAAGGGCTTTAGAACATATAACTGCACCTCTCAATGGCAAATAATATATATTTTTGTACCACTAATACACAACATAAAGGGCTGTAATTTTCTCAGTTCACAACACAACAGCAAATAAGCCCCCTTTTCCCACTAATACAAGCCAAAAAATGCTTTAGAACATATAACTGCATCGCCACAAGGGCAAATAAGATGTAGAAACATTTCCTTGTAATGAACCCTGTTAATGGCTGTATCAAACAGCACTTGCACCCCAATAACAAGAACGGTTTGCTGGAATTACTGAGCTGTGTAATGGTAATTTGGATCCCCAGTCAGTGCAGCAATGTGTAATAGGATTGTTCCTGTTACCCAGGCTGTAAACTCCCCTACTGAATCCTGTTCTGCTTCAATATTGTGGAATGATATATTTTCTACCACTGTCCCTAGCACCTGCTGACGTTTCTCCCTGCACTAAGTACACTGGAAAATGGCTGAATCTAAGATGGCTGAGGCTATTTTTAGGGCTGTGACATCACAGGGCTGGCTGGCTGCTGATTGGCTGCATGCATGGCCTTGTGGGTGATCCCTCGTTCCCAGAGTTCCTTGCTCCATGTCCTAACACGTGCAGCAGCCATTTTACGGAAAAATGTGATACGTTACCACGGAGCATAAGGAAATTCTGATTCGGTGCAAATAGAATTTTTCCTGAAATTAGGATCGAATTCCACTTCATCAACTTCGATTTGCTCATCTCTACTGACAACCCCTGGAGTCCTAACCCGTGACCCTAACATAAAAACTCTTTTGATCCAATGCGACCATCGAGGATTGTGATTGGCTGCATTGGTGATGAGCAGTGATGAGCGACAGGGGCAATATTCGGATTCGCAATAGTTTGTGAATATTTGGGCGAATATTCATCATATATTCGAGAATTTGTGATCTCCAGTCATTATTTTCTTGATTACAAAAATCGGCAATCAAAATATTTGCCATAAAAAACTTCACGATCAACACTACTCCTAAAGTCAAAAATATTGAAGCCTTTTCATTGGCCCACAAGCAAGAAGCAGTGAGGGATCATGGGTACTGATAAAAAAAATCTAGAATATTTGCAATTACGAAGATATAGCACTATATTCCTATATTTTAGATATTCGCGAATTCTCAAAGTGCCAATATTTGCGATAAAAGTTCACGATTAGAATATTCGCAATTAACACTAGTGATGAGACCTAGCCACTTCCTGGTCCTATGGGTACTGAAAGGGCCCAGGAACAGAACAGCGGTGGGACCACGGACAGTTGAGTGTTGTTTTTTTTATATGTTAGGAACTCGGAGGTTGTTAGCTACAAGGCTGGACAACCCATTTAATGACATACAGTATGTGTATGAGCATTCCATATACTTGCTGAGTAGACCGTATCGTATTTCTAAAAGTCCTAGTCGGAGTCTATATAATAATATCCTTAGTTTCTGATAATGAAACAGACTGATTAAAGTAGATCTAACATTATTATTAAACATTGGCGAATAATTAAAAAGTTTGATTCGGTTGAATCGCCAAATTTAACAAAAAAATTTGCTTTGTGACAAATTACTTAGTCATGAAGCAGATTTTTTTGTAAGTAACGGGTGCAATGACAGGGAGCTGCAATAGCGCTTCCCCCGTAATTGTACCCCTCAGATGCCGCGTTCATACATGATCGCGGCATCTGAGTGAAAAACAGTGAAAAATTAACAATACATTTTTTTTTAATCAAAATTGCTGCCTCCATTTGCTCGCGACGGGCTGGCCGGCGCCATCTTGCTTGAAGATCTGGAGTGAAATCTTGCGCGGTGCGACATTACGTCATTACGCCAGTCGTCACGGGATTTTGGCCGAGATCTTCAATCAAGATGGAGGCTGGCAGCCCGTAACGAGCAAATGGAGGAGGTAAGTGTGATTTTTTTTTACACTATTTCAGGTTAAATCGATTCGCTGACACGATGCACAAGGAAATTCGGCTTCGAGGCGAATCGAATTTATCCTGAAATTTGGATCAAATTCCACTTCGTGGGATTCGATTCGCTCATCTCTAATTATTATACCATTGTTAAAAAAGTGGAACTGGTTTTGTTTTCTTATTGTGCATATGTTTCACATTAAAGACTTCATTTTTTTCTAGTTATAAATTTGTGTTGTTATTAAATAATTCTCTTTTAACAAAGGCCATAGGGCAGAGTTGTACAAGGTCACAGCTGTGGGGATGAATGAAGCTGACAGAATAATGCTAATACCTTAATACAAACATGACCTACATTCCACATGCATGAAGTCAATTCCCTTAAACTCAGGTGGCATATTCTACATGTGTTTATAGCAAAGTGCAGACAGTTCAACTAAATGCAGATGTTTATGACCAGCATCGCCTTCTATTCTGGTAAGAAGACACAAAACAAATTATATTAAATTGGATCCAGCTTTTATTAGAAAATATCAAAAATTACTAAAGGTGAAAATTACTGAAGGAGAAAGATACTGTCACAAACTCAACTGTCTGGGCTCCAGCGGTGCGATCTCCGGCTTTGCCACGGCCATGCCGGAAGAGACTGACTACTAAGTAACGCCCCTTGGTGACGCGACAACATCCTTAGCAACAGGATGCAATACTCTGTTTCTCCCCACAGGGGGTGTGTGGTGGATGAGATTAGCAGTGGGCTGATTGATCAGCTGCTGTATTCCTACCTGCTAGTGTTTCTGACTAATACAGGGAGTGCAGAATTATTAGGCAAGTTGTATTTTTGAGGATTAATTTTATTATTGAACAACAACCATGTTCTCAATGAACCCAAAAAACTCATTAATATCAAAGCTGAATATTTTTGGAAGTAGTTTTTAGTTTGTTTTTAGTTTTAGCTATTTTAGGGGGATATCTGTGTGTGCAGGTGACTATTACTGTACATAATTATTAGGCAAATTAACAAAAAACAAATATATACCCATTTCAATTATTTATTTTTACCAGTGAAACCAATATAACATCTCAACATTCACAAATATACATTTCTGACATTCAAAAACAAAACAAAAACAAATCAGTGACCAATATAGCCACCTTTCTTTGCAAGGACACTCAAAAGCCTGCCATCCATGGATTCTGTCAGTGTTTTGATCTGTTCACCATCAACATTGCGTGCAGCAGCAACCACAGCCTCCCAGACACTGTTCAGAGAGGTGTACTGTTTTCCCTCCTTGTAAATCTCACATTTGATGATGGACCACAGGTTCTCAATGGGGTTCAGATCAGGTGAACAAGGAGGCCATGTCATTAGATTTTCTTCTTTTATACCCTTTCTTGCCAGCCACGTTGTGGAGTACTTGGACGCGTGTGATGGAGCATTGTCCTGCATGAAAATCATGTTTTTCTTACCTTGCAGACTTCTTCCTGTACCACTGCTTGAAGAAGGTGTCTTCCAGAAACTGGCAGTAGGACTGGGAGTTGAGCTTGACTCCATCCTCAACCCAAAAAGGCCCCACAAGCTCATCTTTGATGATACCAGCCCAAACCAGTACTCCACCTCCACCTTGCTGGCGTCTGAGTCGGACTGGAGCTCTCTGCCCTTTACCAATCCAGCCATCTGGCCCATCAAGACTCACTCTCATTTCATCAGTCCATAAAACCTTAGAAAAATCAGTCTTGAGATATTTCTTGGCCCAGTCTTGACTTTTCAGCTTGTGTGTCTTGTTCAGTGGTGGTCGTCTTTCAGCCTTTCTTACCTTGGCCATGTCTCTGAGTATTGCACACCTTGTGCTTTTGGGCACTCCAGTGATGTTGCAGCTCTGAAATATGGCCAAACTGGTGGCAAGTGGCATCTTGGCAGCTGCACGCTTGACTTTTCTCAGTTCATGGGCAGTTATTTTGCGCCTTGGTTTTTCCACACGCTTCTTGCGACCCTGTTGACTATTTTGAATGAAACGCTTGATTGTTCGATGATCACGCTTCAGAAGCTTTGCAATTTTAAGAGTGCTGCATCCCTCTGCAAGATATCTCCCTATTTTTGACTTTTCTGAGCCTGTCAAGTCCTTCTTTTGACCCATTTTGCCAAAGGAAAGGAAGTTGCCTAATAATTATGCACACCTGATATAGGGTGTTGATGTCATTAGACCACACCCCTTCTCATTACAGAGATGCACATCACCTAATATGCTTAATTGGTAGTAGGCTTTCGAGCCTATACAGCTTGGAGTAAGACAACATGCATAAAGAGGATGATGTGGTCAAAATACTCATTTGCCTAATAATTCTGCACGTAGTGTAGAGAGCGGAGTCATGACCTCACATCAGGTTATGATCCTGGAACTTGGTGGTCTATTTAAACCCCTTCCTGGCCATACACCACTGCTGGTGATAGTCTCTGACTTTTCCGCCACTGTAGACATTGGTTAGCCCAGACTTCCCATTATTCCAACACTAAATTGGACGGGGAACTCGCACAAGGGTGGGATCTGGGAGTACTTTTACATGCTAAATTAGCCTCATCGCCCTTGGACACTAAGGCCTCAGTGATAATGAGAGATACAATAGTAACATGGAAGGAGGTGAGAAAACGATATGATGTATTCTTTCTGGCTTCTAAATATATAACACTTTGGAAGCACCCTGAGTTTGCGATAGGTAACTCTAACAAATTATTCCATACCTGGAGAACTAGGGGAATACTTACCCTTATCCATGATAAAGACCCGAGATACTTGACACTACCAGAATTGCAGGAAAGGTATCAGCTACCAGCGGGACATGATCTGCAATACTACCAGATTATGTATTTTTGTAAAAAAAGATTACGGGATGTACGCCAAGAGTGTGTCTCAAATGGTTTTGATCTTCTACTTAAACAGAAAGGAAGTAAGCTGACGTTGTCGGAAATATATAAACACCTGAGGGAAAGAGAGAACAACAAAACCTATGCTTACGTGTGCAGGGGATGGAAGGCGTTATTGGGGGAGACAGACTGGAAAGACAAAATAATGGGCGGATGGATGAGGATAAGGAAGGCAGTGGCTTGCGAGGGATGGAGAGAGTCCCAATTAAAATTGATGCACAGAGCGATCTATGCCTTTAATATTCCTCCTTCGGAAGTCAATAAGACAAGACTGACTGGGTGCCCAAAGTGCGGTGCACCAAAGGCTGCCCTAGATCACTGTATATGGCTTTGCCCAAAGGTACGGATGTACTGGGAATGGATATTGTCTTGAATTAAGGACACTTGGCAGATAGTTTTGCCATGTGAGCCTCGGGTGGCGCTATTCCATGACTACCCGGATACTATCAAAGTGCCCGGGTTGGTGAATGGAGTACTACTTGTTGCATTGAGATGTTTGCTGGTTCCACATGTTCCTACTGAAGGCAATAGACTATTGCTCCTGAAGACACCACCACCTCCATATCCCCTCAGCTCGAGTCAGAGGAATTATTTTCCCATCCATTCCAAGACCATACCAATGCGCAGCCATTCTTGGCATTGGATCGGGAAGAGGAGGTATCAACGGTCTCGACCCAGCAGTCTGACGACAGTACCCAGATCAGCCCAAGGAGGGTGGTCCCCACTGTTGATGCCTACTCCGAGATCTCTAATATCAGTGGTGGTGAAGGTGACGAGGATGACGTGTCAATGGACGTCACGTGGTTGCCCACAAGACAGGAAGAGGAGGGGAGTTCAGAGGGAGAGACGGAGCAGCAGATAGGGAGGAGAAGGAGGAGAAGTAGGCAGAACATACAGTGCACAGGAGGCAACAAGCAGACTGCTAATATATCTGGAACAAGCTATCCACCATGCACGGTCATATCTTGCGGTTCCAGGATGCCGGCACATGGCTCCGAAGTGTTGCAGCGTCCCACTCAGAACACATGGGAACTGCAAAATTACTGTGAAACTGCATTATCCTACTGCATGTCATTGTTACGCTGAGCGCTCCGGGTCCCCTGCTGGCCTCGGAGCACTCACAGCGTATGCCCCCAGGCAGCACTCCAGTGTCTCGGCGTGTGCGTCCTCGCTCTCTAGGGCGCGCGCGCGCCGGGACTCTTAGATTCAAAGGGCCAGTGCACCAGTGATTGGTGCCTGGTCCAAAGGGGTTATTAAGGGTTAAGGTTTGTGAGAGGCAGTGCTGACTTAATTAGGCTGCACCTGTGCACTGCCCATTTATACCTTCTCCTCCCACAGCTTCCTGCCGGATCTTTGTGCCTTGTGCCTCAGAGAAAGCGTTCCACTGTGTTAGTTTGCCTTGCCTGTTGCCAAACCCGTTGCTACCGTCTACTCGCCAAACCCGTTGCTACCTTGCCGCCTGCCCTGACCTCTGCTACGTCCGACTACGCTCTTGCCTTCTCCCTGTGTACCACGCCTTATCAGCTGCCAGAGAGGTCGAGTTGTTACTAGGGGACACGACCTGGTAGTTACCGCCGCAGCAAATCCATCCCGCCTTGCGGCGGGCTCTGGTGAAGACCAGTAACTGCTTAGAACAGGTCCTTTAGTACAACCCGCGCCATCGCCTCTCTGGTCCAGAGGATCCACTACCTGTCCTGCCGGTACGTGACAGTAAGATCCGGCCATGGATCCCGCTGATGTTCCCCTGCCAAGCCTAGCGGACCTCACCACTATTGTGGCCCAGCAGGGTCAACAGCTGGCCCAGTTGACCGCTATGTTGCAGCAGCTCCTGCCTTCTCAGCAACAGCCAGCTCCTCCGTCTGCTCCTGCTGCATCACCTCCGCCTGCAGTTGCCACCGGTTCCAGAATCCGTTTGTCCCTACCAGACAAATATGACGGAGATCCTAAGCAGTGCCGTGGGTTCTTGTCGCAGTGCTCTCTCCACCTCGAGCTTCTGTCCGACCAGTTTCCTTCTGAGCGAGCCAAGGTAGCCTTTATTCTCAGTTTACTGTCCGGGAAGGCCCTGGCCTGGGCTACACCACTAAGGGACCGCGCAGATCCTGCCACCGCTTCCGTCCAGAGCTTCTGCCTAGAGTTCCGGAATGTTTTTGAGGAGCCTGCCCGGGTTACCTCCGCAGAGACTGCCTTACTAACTTTGACCCAAGGAGGTTCTTCCGTGGGTGACTATGCCATTCAGTTCCGCACTCTGGCCTCTGAGCTGAACTGGAACAATGAAGCCCTTTGCGCCACCTTCAAGAAGGGACTTAACAGTGAAGTAAAGGACGTTCTGGCTGCACGTGAGCTTCCTTCCACTCTTAGTGACCTCATCTTGCTGGCCACTAGGATAGACAAAAGTTTCGCCGAAAGACAAGAGGAACTCCTCCTTGAAAAGGAAAAAGCTCGTCCTAGACGCTTCCCTCGTCTGGCTCCCGTTTTTCTGCGTCCACCTCAACCCGCTACTGGGTTTTCCGCCGTGGAAGCCATGCAGGTGGATCGGTCACGCCTGACTCCACAAGAACGAAGCCGCCGCAGAAACAAGAACCTGTGTCTGTACTGTGCCAGTACCGAGCACATCCTTAGAGATTGTCCTCTCCGTCCACCGCGTTCGGGAAACGCTCGCACCTAGTAAACGTGGGAGAGGCGTTGCTAGGTGTGGATTCTTCCTCTCCACGTCTCATCATACCCGTGCAGTTGATCATCTCTTCCAAGTCCTCTTTCTCCGCAGCCGCCTTCTTGGATTCCGGTTCTGCTGGCAACTTCATTCACGCCTCCTTGGTTGACAAGTACCGTATTCCAGTAATCCGTCTACCCAAGCCATTTTTCATCTCTACTGTTAACGGTGAGAGACTCTCTGCCACCGTACAGTTCCGTACCCAGCCTCTGCAGATGGACATCGGAATATTTCATACCGAGACTATAGAGTTCTTTGTCCTTCCCTTCTGTTCCTCCGAACTCCTCCTGGGTCTGCCGTGGCTTCAACGTCATAGTCCTGTCCTGAATTGGTCCACCGGTGAGATCCTGCGTTGGGGTTCCTCCTGTTCGGACCGCTGTCTCAAGCCTGCTCTGGTCAAACAGAACCCGCAAGTTTCTCCGCCTTCTGGGCTGCCCAAGCCATACCATTCCTTCGCGGATGTCTTCTGCAAGAAACAAGCTGAGGTCCTTCCTCCTCACCGATCCTATGATTGCCCGATCGACCTGATACCCGGTTCTACTCCACCTCGGGGCAGAATTTATCCTCTCTCACCTCCTGAGACTCTTGCCATGTCCGACTATATACGTGAGAACCTACAGAGAGGATTCATAAGAAAATCTTCTTCTCCTGCTGGGGCCGGTTTTTTCTTTGTGACAAAAAAAGACGGCTCCCTCCGCCCCTGCTTTGACTACAGAGGTCTTAATAAAATTACCATCAAGAACCGTTACCCTCTGCCTCTAATCTCTGAGCTATTTGATCGTCTCCGAGGGGCTAAGATCTTCACAAAATTGGACCTTCGAGGGGCCTATAATCTGATCCGTATCCGTGAGGGAGACGAATGGAAGACTGCCTTTAACACAAGGGACGGCCATTTTGAGTATTTGGTGATGCCCTTCGGCCTCTGCAACGCACCTGCTGTCTTCCAGGAATTCGTCAATTATATTTTCAGGGACTTACTTTACACCTGCGTGGTCGTATACCTGGATGATATCCTCATCTTTTCCTCCAATTTGGATCAACACAGGGTCCATGTGCAACAAGTTCTTACTCGTCTAAGGAGAAATCGCCTGTATGCTAAACTTGAAAAATGTCTTTTTGAACGGACCTCCCTGCCTTTCCTGGGATACATTATCTCAGCCCAAGGACTTCAAATGGACCCAGCCAAGCTCTCGGCGGTTCTGGATTGGCCACGCCCCTCTGGTCTCCGAGCCATACAAAGATTTCTGGGCTTTGCGAATTACTACAGGCAATTCATCCCTCACTATTCCACTCTGGTAGCTCCTATCGTGGCCCTCACAAGAAAAGGAGCTAACCCCAAATCCTGGCCTTCCCAAGCCGAGGAAGCCTTCCAGTCCCTGAAATCCGCCTTTGCCTCTGCACCCGTTCTCTCTAGACCAGATTCCACCAAGCCTTTCTCTCTTGAAGTGGATGCCTCCTCGGTGGGAGCCGGAGCTGTCCTCACCCAGAAGTCTTCCCGGGGCAAGACTTCTACTTGTGGCTTCTTTTCAAAAACATTCTCTTCCGCAGAGAGAAATTACTCCATTGGGGACAGGGAACTGCTGGCTATTAAATTGGCACTGGAGGAATGGAGACATTTACTCGAGGGCGCCACACATCCTGTGTACATCTTCACGGACCACAAGAACCTGGCTTATCTCCGCGCACCCATGATTGTAAGAGATATAACGAGGGTCTAACTCACAAGTTGCTAGAGGAACCTGTAAAAGACTTCCCGGTTCCGGTGCGGAGATTGGGCCAAGTTCTTGACTTCTGTAAGCAGCGAGGATTTGGATTTAGCCGACATATGGAGACTAACAGGGACTATTACGTAAATCCGTGAAGAGGAAGGAGCTCCCTAGTTGGCTACATAGCCTATATGTCAATGAGACAGTGGAGTTCATCCCTGCAGAAGGTACACGTGGACAGGGGCGTAGCTATAGGGGGTGCAGAGGTAGCAGTCGCTAACGGGCCCAGGAGCCTGAGGGGCCCAAAGACCTTTGTGCCACATAAGACATTGGCATTATAGAAAGTGCATGCATGTCAATTTACACCTCTGGCTGGAGGCAAGGGGTTAGGTCAGGAATTTGGCATGAGGGGGTGCCCTTTCAATGTTTGCCTAAGGCAGCAGGAAGGCTACGTGCTCCCCTGACCCTTTCCAACAAGCACTGAGGGAAGGGGGGCCCAAGCTGAACTCTTGCACTAGGGCCCATGAGCTTTTAGCTACACCCCTGCACGTGGACCTTATGCTACTGCGGTGCGTCAGCCAGGACAGCCCATGGAGACCCAGGAGCTTGCCAAAGACTCTGAGTCTGCGGAGGATCTAGACCAAGAACCTTCTACCGCCCCCGTGCGGCCTGATGCCAAGTATGTGCCACCTAGCATGCAAAACCAATATGCCACGGGATTTGCAGGCACCAATATTCTATGGCAGCCTGCCATTGTTACCAAAGACCCTGTCAGTGAACCTAGACCCCAGAGGGGACGGGTTAGGAGAAAAAGGCCTGAACCAAAAAGCCTCAGTACTGCTGTAGAGGACTGTGCAGTTCTATTTCAGCAACTAGCTGTACAACAACATCAGGGATTCACTATCCCAACCTATAAAGAGAAACCAGCAAATTCTTCATCAATGACAGATCCGCCAGAGCAATCAAACCCTCTAACCAGGATTGACCCTGCAATTGGGCTAGATTACAACCTTAAAAAAGAACAGCCCCCTATCTTTGAAAAGGTGAAAAAGGAACTGAACTTGCCATCCACTCCTAAACAGCGGATAATGGAGGGACAACCGAATGATCTTCCCCTGATTCATGGGATTCTGGAAGTCCAATCCCTATGGATGTGTAATCCTGTTCAGATCCCTACAATTAAAGTAGGCCGTTTACTAAACCCCTATATGGAGCAGGAGCTGCCATTTGTTTGAGAGGACTTCTCTTATTGTTTTTGCTTTGAGCCCCTCTCTGTGTTGTATTTGCAACGACTTCATCAAGGACACCACTTGAAACCAAAGAAGAATCACAGTTGCACTTTATTTGTGTGTTTTATCCTATTTAACCCCTTTTTACCTTATTTTCAGGTTATCAAGGGACAGCCCACTGTGTTGACGTAGCGTTTTTAACGTAACGTTTTTAAAGTATACTACCCAGAAAGACTTTTATGTGCTCATCCTTTTTATACAAAATTTTTGCACTTTAAAAAGTTTTATACATGTTTTTTTACCCCATTTTAGGTATGGACTTTGTGAGATAATTATTTAAATCACTATTCTTGGCAGTAACACATCTACCACGAAAAATGAAAAGTGTATGTGATATAGTTTACATATTTGCCTAGAATGTATTTTTATGCATAACCCTTTATTTACAGGAGTTTGTCGAAGAGTCATGATAATGCATTACAATGTTTATATTCACATGTGTATATTTGGTGGTGTGTATTTGGTGTATTTCAGGAATCGGCTTGAGATCCACAGCTTCAGATACTACCAACATCGAGGGTGACTTATATTTTACTATGGGCGTATGCAGCGTCCCACTCAGGACACGAGGGAACTGCAAAATTACTGTGAAACGGCATTATCCTACTGCATGTCATTTTGTATTGCAACACCTGTTGTATCCCTGTTCATAGGCTGGTCTGGTGCAATTTATACAGCCAAACCTATTAACAGTGGATCAACAGAATTCTTCTAAATTGCAAAAGACTGTATTCTGTCTGGATGTACAGTATATGCCGCAACTGGAACCAACATCAGTAAAAGTTGTGAGTTGTATCCTATCACTGTCTACTTCATTCTTACCATTGGTTGTACCACCATTAACGGTACTGGCGTCACAACAAATACCACCAAGGGACCCAGCTGCCACAAGCACCCTAAACACCACTGTGACCAAGGGCACCTTAACCTCTATCTAGGCTGGTGCTTCCCTACCTCAGAGCGTGCCCCGGAGGATATCGTGCTGTCTTCCTCAACACTGTGCTGCCAGCCCAGGGAGGCTTTCTGCTAACCATGAGTAAACCAACGAACTGTGTTATTGTTTGGCCCCTCATCGGCCCACCATGCACCTCACGTGTTGCCCCTGCGGTTCTGGCTGGCTGCAATGTGGGCTTTTTTTAACGTGTCCGCTGCTGACAATAGTGTTAACATCTGCAGCCTGTGCTGTCAACGCATAAGTTGCGGTGAGCCCAACACTCACCTAGGGAGGACCGCCTTAAGAAAGCACCTGGCCTCCCATCATCGAGCCCAGTGGAAGCAACACTGTCAGAACCCACAAAGCCACACTCCTGACGCTCCACATCCTGCCTCTTCTCCTTCTCCTCTCTCCTCCCATTTGTCCTCCACTCCACCTTCCACCGTGCCATCGTCGCATTCATCTGGCAAAAGGCAGACTTCTGTGGCCCAAATG
The DNA here is from genome assembly GCF_014858855.1 of Bufo gargarizans. NCBI lineage: Eukaryota > Metazoa > Chordata > Amphibia > Anura > Bufonidae > Bufo > Bufo gargarizans. The sequence goes on along the minus strand of NC_058085.1, from coordinate 159,664,673 downwards.
TTCGAGCGTAAAAAGATGATGACGCCAGATAACCCTCCTGCCCAACGGCTGATTTCCGGCTTGTCGGAACTGCTAGCCTGCCAACTACTGGCATATAAACTGGTGGACTCAGAGGCCTTTAGAACATTTGCGGCCATTGGTACACCGCAATGTAAGGTCACCGGAAGGAAATATTTCTCCCAGAAGGGCATCCTGGAGCTATATGGCCACGTTCAGTGGCAAGTGAATGTATCTCTGGCACACAGTGTCGGTGCCAAGATGCATCTGACCACAGACACGTGGTCTAGTAAACACGAGCAAGGAAGGTACATAACTTTTACTGCCCACTGGGTGAACCTTCTGACGGCTGTCAAGCATGCAACTCGTGGCACCCGTGTGGATTTGGTGTTACTGCCACAGATTGCATGCAAGCCTGCCTCTTCTTCTCCTGCTCCTATTCCATCCTCCGTCTCCTCCTCAGCTGACTCTTCCTTTTCCACTGCTACCACCTCTTCCGCTGCGCCCCCCAAGCTCCCCAGAACCTATTTGATGTGCCAGATGAGTCATTGCCATGCTGTGCTGCGGCTGTTATGCCTCGAAGCCAAGAGCCACACTGATCCTGCATTTCTTTTAGCTTTACGGTCACAGGCTGATCAATTTGACAGTTGGTAAAGTGGTGTGCGACAACGGTGCCAATCTGCTTAGCACGCTAAAACAGGGCAAAATGACACACTTACCATGCATGGCACTCGTCCTGAACTTAGTCATGCAGAGATTCGTTGCCAAATACCCCGGGTCCAGGACATCCAGGAAAATTTCTGGCCATTTTAGAACATCTTACACGGCCATGGCTCGCCTTGCTGACGTTCAGCGGCGACACCACCTGCCCGTCAGACGTCTGATTTGTGATGCCTGATGAGCTGGAACTCCACCTTGAATATGCTTGATAGGCTGCTCCAGCATAAACGTGCAGTTAACGACTACCTGTACGAACTCTGCAGCAGGACAGGTTCTGGGGAGCTTGTTTTTTTTCACCGTGCCAGTGACTGCTCATGCGCGACGCTTGCAGACTTCTGCGGCCATTTGATGAGATCGCAAAACTGATCAGTCGCAGCCAGGGCGCCAACAGTGACATCGTACCTTATGCCTTCTTACTGGAGCGTGCATTGCGTTGTGTCATTGATCAAGCCGTCGAGGAGCAGGAGCAGGAAGATGAGGAAGTCGCAATGCTGGATGAATTTCCAGGAGGGTTTACTTCATCTGAGACAAGTCATCAGGAGTCTAAAGAGGAGTCAGAGGAGGATGGTGCCGGGGTGGATGAGGAGCAAGAAGAGCATGCTTTAAACTTTTCTGGGAGCCCTGATGTTGTCCGTGGCTGGGCGGAGGAGGACATCATTATCCTGGACGATGAGCAGGAGCCAGGCCACTCCACCGCTTCCAGTTTAGTGCAAATGGGGGCCTTCATGCTCCAGTGTTTGAAGAGGGTATAAAAAGCTTAAAGGGCAAGGACCAATACTGGGGGGCAACATACATAGACCCCAGTACAAACACAAAATGGCGGGCATGTTACCAGCATCACAGTGGGCTGTCAAAATGCAGCACTTCCAGGCCTTGCTTCGAGAAATGCTGCATTCGGCTTTTGCGGGCGCTGGCAGAGGAATTTCCACTAACAGAGAAACAGTTGTGGGTACCAATCCAACAGCGCAAGCAAGAATAGGGCAGTTTAAAGATTTTTGGATATGAGATCATTCTTGCTGCCAACCCATCTACAGCCGCCTTCCGGATTCAGCCTCAGGGAAAGCCTAGACCGACAGGTGTCGGACTACATCAGGTTAACGGCCAATGTGGACGCTATGAGAAGCGAGGAACCCCTGGACTACTGGGTGTGCAGGCTTGACCAGTGGGCAGAGTTGGCACAATTTAACATTGAAGTCTTGGCTTGCCCCTCGTCTAGTCTCCTGTCTGAAAGGACGTTCAGTACAGCAGGAAGGATCGTGACCGTTAAGCGCACTAGCTCACGACAATGTCAACTACCTCTCATTTCTAAAATTGAATGAGGCATGGATCTCTGAGGAATTCAACACCTTGTGTAATTGAATTTCCTCATGCCAGCCCACACATATCCAACAACACCAAGAACAAAGAATGGTCCATGTCTTATGTAAATAATGAGGCTTAAAAGGCATTTTCTGTCCGTTGAATGCCAATGGGCATCGAAAGAATTCAACACCAGTGACGACCACGTGTCTCAGCTATTATCATTAGTTTTTTTTTCAAGAGAGGGGATTTTGTTAGCCATGTTTTTAATCTAATTTTATATTTTTAGTTCTTTTAAACATATGTATTTGACCTGTATTTGTACTGGCCTTCAGTAAAATTGATATCCATTGACCGTCTAATATACCTCCAGCCACATAATCACATGATCTTTTCTGTACAGTGAATGCATAATTTCTGGAGCTTATAATACACTGGCCTGCAGGAAAATTGATATCCAATAACCGTGTAATATACCTCCAGCCACATACTTACTTGTTCTTTTCTGTCCGCTGAACGTATAATTTTAGGAGCCTGTAGTCCACTGGCCTGTTGTAAAATTGATATCCAATGACCGTGTAATCTACCTCCAGCCACATACTTACTTGTTCTTTTCTTTCTGCTGAATGCACAATTTCTGGGGCCTGAAATCCACTTGCCTGCTGTAAAATTGATATCCAATGACCGTGCAATCTACCTCTAGCCACATACTTGTTCTTTTCTGTCTGCTGAATGCATAATTTTTGGGGCCTGTAGTCCACTGGCCTGCTGCAAAATTGATATCCAATTACCGTGTAATCTACCTCCAGCCACATACTTACTTGTTCTTTTTCTGTACGCTGAATGCATAATTTTTGGGGCCTTTAGTCCACTGGCCTACTGTAAAATTGATATCCAATGACCATGTAATCTGCCTCCAGCCAAATACTTACTTGTTGTTTTCTGTCTGCTGAATGCACAATTTTGGGGACCTGTAGTCCACTGACCTGCTGTAAAATTGATATCCAATGACCGTGTAATCTACCTCCTGCCACATACTTTCTTGTTCTTTTCTTTACGGTGAATGCATAATTTTTGGGGCTTGTAGTCCACTAGCCTGCTGTAAAATTGACATCCAATGACCGTGTAATCTACCTTTAGCCACATACTTGTTCTTTTCTGTACGGTGAATGCATAATGTTTGGGGCCTATAGTCCTCTGGCCTGCTGTAAAATTCATATCCAATGACCATGTAATCTATCTCCAGCCACATACTTACTTGTTTTTTTCTGTCCACTGAATGTGCAATTTTTGGGGCCTGTAGTCCACTGGCCTGCTGTAAAATTGATATCCAATGATCGTGTAATTTGCCTCCTGCCACATACTTTCTTGTTCTTTTCTGTACGGTGAATCCATAATGTTTGGGGCCTGTAGTCCACTGGCCTGCTGTAAAATTAATATCCAATGACCATCTAATTTACCTCCAGCCACTTACTTGTTCTTTTCTGTCCGCTGAATGCACAATTTTTGGGGCCTGTAGTCCAGTGGCCTGCTGTAAAATTGATATCCAATGACCGTGCAATCTATCTCCAGCCATATACTTAGGCTACTTTCACACTTGCGTTCAGAGCGGATCCGTCTGAGACGGATCCGCTCATATAATGCAGACGGTGGCTCCGTTCAGAACGGATCCGTCTGCATTATATTGTTAAAAAAAATTCTAAGTGTGAAAGTAGCCTGAACGGATCCGTCCAGACTTTACATTGAAAGTCAATGGGGGACGGATCCGTTTGAAGATTGAGCCATATTGTGTCATCTTCAAACGGATCCGTCCCCATTGACTTACATTGTAAGTCTGGACGGATCCGCACGCCTCCGCACGGCCAGGCGGACACCCGAACGCTGCAAGCAGCGTTCAGGTGTCCGCCTGCTGAGCGGAGGCTGAACGCTGCCAGACTGATGCATTCTGAGCGGATCCGCGTCCACTCAGAATGCATTAGGGCTGGACGGAGCTCACAAGCGGACACCCGAACGCTAGTGTGAAAGTAGCCTTACTTGTTCTTTTCTGTACGGTGAAAGCATAATTTTTGGGGCCTGTAGTCCACTTGCCTGCTGTAAAATTGATATCCAATGACCATGTAATCTACCTCCAGCCACATACTTAATTGTTCTTTTCTGTACGGTGAATGCATAATTTTTGGGGCCTGTAGTCCACTGGCCTGCTGTAAAATTGATATCCAATGACCGTGTAATTTACCTCCAGCCACATACTTATTTGTTCTTTTCTGTGCGGTGAATGAATAATTTCTGTGGCCTTGGAGGAATTCAACACCAGTGACGACCACGTGTTATCGAATTTCAACTATTATAATTAGTTGTTTTTTTTAAGAGGGGGTATTTTGTTAGCAATGTTTTTAATCAAATTTTATATTTTTAGTTATTTTAAACATATGTATTTGACCTATATTTGTAGTGGCCTTCAGTAAAATTGATATCCATTGACCGTGTAATATACCTCCGGCCACGTAATTACTTGATCTTTTATGTCCTGTGAATGAATAATGTTTGGGGCCTGTAGTCCAGTGACCTACAGTACAATTTTTATCCATTGACCGCATAATGTACCTTGAGCCACAAGGTACATTATTTCCTTTATTTCAGATGAATGCCTAATTTTTAAGGCCCGTACTCCGTGGCCTAAAATAAAAATTTTCTAGGCTTCAACAGGGTACATTTCAGAGAATTTCCCTTTCAGACACATAAAAATGTCCCCTGATTAAGATAATATTTTTTGTTGGAATTTTTGTCATTGATTCCCCTCTAGTATGTCACTGTCCATTTGTGCACTTCTACTAAGTATTTGGTGGCTGCAAATATGAGCTGAAGGTTTTTCAGGTTCGCCTGCCATTAAAGTGAATAGGGCCTGCCCCGAACTTGGTGTTTGCGAACATTTGATTGCCGTCCCGGCCGATGTTCGTCCATCACTATTGCTAATGCAATGACAGGGAGCTGCGATAGTGCCACCCCCGTCATTGTACCTCTCAGATGCCGTGTTCATACATGATCTAGGCATCTGAGTGTAAAAACAGTGTAAAATTAACATACAAAATGAAATCAAGCTTACCACCTCCATTTGCTTGCAACGGGCCAGCTGCTGCCATCTTGCTTGAAGATCTGGCGCGAACTCTTGCGCGGTGCGAGATGACGTCATCACGCCGGCTGGAGTTGTGACATCATATGTCACCACGCACGGTATTTCGGCCGAGATCGTCAATCACGGTGGCGCCCAGCAGCCCGTCATGAGCAAATGTAGGAGGTAAGTATGATTTTTTTAGTTTTTTGTAATATTTCAAGTTAAATCGATTGACTAAGGCCTCATGCACACGACCGTGGTGTGTTTTGCGGTCTGCAAAACACAGATCTGCAAAACACGGATGGCATCCGTGCGCGTTCTGCAATTTGCGGAACGGCACGGACAGCTTTTAATATAAATGCCTATTGGACAAGAATAGGACATGTTATTTTTTTTTGCGGGGCCATGGAACAGAGCAACGGGTGCGGACAGCACACTGAGTGCTGTCCGCATCTTTTGCTGCCCCATTGAAGTGAATGGGTCCGCATCCGAGCCGTCAAAACGGCTGCTCGGATGCGGACCAAAACAACGGCTATGTGCATGAGGCCTAACATGAAACACAAGGAAATTTGGCTTTGAGGCAAATAAAATTTTTCCTGAAATTCGTATCGAATTCCACGTCATGGGATTCGATTCGCTCATCTCTAAGTATAACACTACACAGTATGCAGTACCCCACAACATGCAGTACATAGTATGACCTGTCTCCTTTTCCTGATGTAATCTTAAAAAAAAAAAAATAATCCATAAAACTGTGGCAAACACTCAATATGTTACTGGTCACATGGTGATGATGTCATCACAGGTCCTTTCTCCTACCAGAATCACAGATCTTCTTCCTTGTAATGTTTTTGGCGGCGATAGGCAAAATTTGGGCCCAGGGCTTCTGACCCAAAAGTCCTTATAATCCATCATTGACAATGAGGTATAATATGAGCACTGTATTACGATCCATACAACATAGATCCTTATACAGGTGTCTATGTGAGGCATTTAAACTGTTGTTTTTAACCATATAAATTATTTTATAATTCATTATACATCGTCTACCAGTGCTATAATTTATTGGCTCAATTAATTATCTCATTTGGATCTTCAGAATTGATGCAGTGTTGAATAGAACTGCCTGTCTCCTCTACCCTTCTCCAGTGCTGCATTAAATATAGTAATTGATGAGGAACCAATTTACTCTTTTATGTAAAATAGCCTCCCAGTTTGTTAAGGTCTTCTTAATCTAGCAGAGGGGGATTTGATTAGATGTCTGATGAGATCTCTTGCACAAGCCAATATTGTATGCATGGACCTGTGTCAAACGGACAAGGTTTTTTAATGTAAATGCTGTTCATAGACCAAAGTGTACATTGTGGTCATAGATAAGTGGGTAACCTATGTAAGGAAATGTCCATTTACTAAATCCAAATTCCTCGTGTTCCTTTTCCATCAAGACTCAAAGCCTTTGTGTGTGGTTTTCAGAGAATACATGTTAACATGACCACTACATTTCCCATGTGACTCAATTAAAGTTTTAAAACATGTAATTTTCTCTCCAATTACACAAATGATGGTCTCCACAATCAAATGTAACGGTTAGATTTTTTAATTAGCTTTGCTAAAATGAAACTCTAATTGCTGCAGTTTATGCTCAAGCAGATGGCACTATGATGCTACAGAAGCAAAGTAAAAAAAAAAGTGGAAAATGTATTTGATATTAAAGCATTTTCTTCCAGTGTGGTAGGTAAAGGTATTTGTGTTCTGATATTAAGTGAGTATTTGTATAGTTGTAGCAATGAACAAAGCATTGCAGCAAGCTTAAGCATGCCGGGTGAGCAGGTCTACTGTGCCGTTGATATTCAGCTAAGAATTTTACAAAAGGTGATAAAAGGAAAACAAGGACACGTTGAAAAGGTTGTCTAGAATTTATATATTTTTTTTATTATTTATTTTAAGATTTGCTTGGTTGTTTGCTTAAAAAAAATGCGTCCTACCTTTCTACAGCACCCAATGAACTCCTGCATGTAAACATTGGAGGAATTTATCATCCCCTTCGTGCCAACAAATGGCTGGGGGGGGGGGGGGGGAGTTGAGCAGTTTAGTACATGGCATTTTTGTGCAAAAATGTGCAACTTTTTTGTGATTTTTACAGCATTCTTGCCACTTTGCAAAATTGGGTGGAAAAGTGGGCATGGTGAGCAATGAACTAGTGTTGAGCAAATTGAAGTATCCTAAGTGGACTAATATTTTAATTCCAGGAAAAATTCAATTTGCCACGAAGCCGAGTTTCCTTGCGCTTTGTGGAAACTAATCAATTTTTCCTAAAATGGTGTCTGAAAGTTAAAAAAAAATTATACTCACCTCATCCACTTGATCTCGGAGAACATGTCTGCTCCCGTCTTGGTTGAAGAAAACCCATCAAAGGACCTGGGGCGGGTGTGATGACCTCACCACATGATCATGCTGGGCGCGCATGGTGACATCATCACTGAGCAGCTGAGTCACAGATACCATGATCAGCATTGAATGCGGCATTTGAGGGGTTAAATGATGTGGGCCGGCATGACCACCATTTCATGTCATTGCGTCTGCTCTATACAATGGAAAGCGATTTGTAATTCGTAACGAATAACATTTCTTGTCAAGATTCGACAAAGCTGACAAATCATATTTCAAAAGTAGATGCATAAAAGTAAAACTACAGTAGCATTTTTAGACAAAAGTATTAGATTTAAACACACGCCAAATTCAGCAAACAAAGTACAATGTTTTGTAAATTTGGTGCAAATTACAGCAACACATACTTAAGAATAAGCCGACTTCAAAAATTACCCTCAGGGGGTTCCAGTACATTGCAAAGACAGTGAGGGACGGGGAGAACACATACAGACTGAAATGGGTATTTTCATTATAGACATTTATGGCTTATCCACACTTCTGGGGCAGAACCAGCATATAATAAAAGCAGAGGTTGTCGGGATACTTTTACGTAGTTTCTGCAAGTTCTATTTGTTTTTATGGGAGTCACAGAAAAAGCGAGCTTGGCTGTTTCTATAATACTGATCACCTCTGCTTCTAAAGGGAATCTGTCACGACGATTCTGGACTATTATCTGCAGTAATACATCAGTAGTATTGCACATAAAGAGTTCAGATTGCCGTCTTTTATTTTCCTACTGACTCCCGTTCCTCCGCTGTCAGCACTCAAAGCTGTACTAAAATACACAGTATGGTCAATGACAGCTGGCAATGTATTTCATTGTGTGGGGATAGGGGGGCAGAAGGAAAATAAGAAGTAGTGATCTGGACTCCATATCTATAGTACTACTCATGTTTTACTGCCAATAATAGTCCAAGATCATGGTTCCCTTAAGGGTTCATGCACATGAACGTATGGGTTCAGGGCCTGCACTGCTGACCGTAAACTTTGGGTCCGCATCCCCAGCGTGGAGTGCACAGCGGCCAGTGCCTGTATAGTGTGGGTCCGTGATCCTCGAGATACGACTAAAGATAGGACTTTACCTTACCTATGTATAGGGGAGGCAGAGAGTTCGGAAGCCCACGGAAGCAAAACGAAGCGCTTCCATGAGCTTTCAGGTCTGTGCCTCCACACAGCAAAAAGATAAAACATATTCTCTCTTTGGCCATATCTTACAGATTGCGGACCCATTCAAGTCACTGCAATATGGAGTGCACGCGGCGGGTGCCTGTGCATTGCAGACCACTTGGTCCACAGCTTGGGCACTGAGCCAGTACAGTCATGTGCACAAGCCCTTGATCACATGCAGAGCCCAACCCTAACCAGGATCAGGTTGAGCGGACCTCTATTCCCGAAACAGGTGCAGGTACCAGAGGTAGGTCCTGTATATATCAGACATCTATGAAATATCCAATAAATATGTCCTGAATGTCTTCGTAACCCTGCAATGTTTAGTGGTTACTGTAGGGAGATGATTTTTTTTTTAACAATCCCTCTAATTCTTCATGTATAAGAGGCCTTAATAAAAAAAAAAAAGGATGGGTGAAAGGGCTAACATCAAAAATGCAAGGTAGCCTTGCAATGCAACATAATTTCAGCATAACTTATTTTAGTAGAGAAACTTTAAGCAACGAAAGTGAAAGCAATACTGGCAGCTAAATTGCTGCATGTTTGTACTGATCGGTGCAGTGAGGTCTGCTAAATGTGCATCGCCAAGAATGTTATGCAAATGACAGCTTATTATTACATAGTTTATAGGAAAGAATGGTAATGCCTTCTTGCTTTGAATTTACTGTTCACATGATGATTTTTTGGCACTGACAGTAACCCTAATATGACTGTTGAAAACCTAAAAAGATCTGATGTGAAGGAAGGTACAGCTATTCCTGCCCTCTTTACATGTGCCAGGGTGTGAGAAGACAATATAAGACAGCAAATGATTTATTGCAAGCAGGGTGCAAAAACCACATCTAACACATTCAGATTTTCATGCAGATTTTATTGTGAAATTTATGGCTATTAGAAAGAATGCAGATTGTGCCCAATATGCCCCCCCCCACCCCCTAGTTTTTGTTGGTAAAGAATATTTTTGGGCGCTAGGGTCAATTCTCATGACTGATTTGAGTAAAAACACACTTAAAAACATCATCGCGGAATCCATAGCATTTTTTTTATTGTGTTTTTCGTGCAGTTTTTAACATAGTAACATAGTATATAAGGCCGAAAAAAGACATTTGTCCATCCAGTTCAGCCTGTCATCCTGCAAGTTGATCCAGAGGATGCATTTTTTTATGTGTCTTTAAAAAAAAAAATAGATGTTCACTTCAATACCAAGCTGCATTTTCAGCTTGAGGTTTTTAAGCGGATCTGCACCAAAAAACGTGTGAAAAACAAAAAACACATGGACTTACATGGAGCTGTTTTTCATGTTTCCTATTCATTTCAATGGGAGATTCAGCACTGCTTCTGTCCCAAGATAGGTCATGCTGCTGTTTTTTTTCCACGTACAATTTTTTTAAAATAAAAATCAAGTGCTGCTTCCCATTTGAATGGATGACAGGTTTGAGGTGATTTCTGAAGCTGATTTTGAGGCAAAATCAATGCCAAAAAACTCTGTATGAACTGGTCCTTACTATTGCAAACAGTTATTAGGTACAAAATACATGGTTCTCCATGAAAAAGTAGCCCGCCTCTAGTGATAGTATGACAAGATGAACGAGCAAGTGGATTGCTTTTGTCAATGCATCTTTGGGCACGTCGGATTATTTTGGCAGATACTGCTTGTGATGCTGCGGATGGTGTTTGTGATGGTTTCCCTGAGTTCATTCAGGAGATGTGGATTGTTAGCGGACACTTTCTGTTTTAAATTTTCCCACCGATAAAAAACGCATGTGGACAAGTCAGGGGAATGTGGTGGCCATATTCCTTTGCTCACAGTTTACTTGGTACGGTTTCAGTTTAAGAGATTTCAGCGCTCGCTGATACGTCATTTGTGATACACCAACCCACTGACATAGTCTTCGAGTTGATTGTTGGGGGCTACTTGCTGCTGAGTTTCGTGCACAACTTCAGCCGTCCTGATTGATGGAGTCCTCGGTGTCTTCATGTATAGTGTTGATCACGAATATTCGAATTTTGAATTTTTATTGCGAATATAGGTACTTTGAAAATTCGCAAATTTTTCGAATATAGGTATATATATTCGTAATTTCGAATATTCGAACTTTTTTCCTTTTTTTTTATTCGATTTTTTTTAATCAGTACACATGATCCCTCCCTGCTTCTAGCTTATGGGCCAATAAGAAGGCTGCAATATAATGACTTCAGGAGTAGTAGCGTTTGCGAATTTTGCTCTATATTTGTTTTTTCGAATATTCGCTATATTGCTATATATTCTTGTTTTAGAATATTACGAATATTCGAAAAACAAAGTTATAGCAATATAGCGAATATTCGAAAAAATCGAATATAGAGCAATTTAGCTAATATAGTGCTATAATCTTCTTTGTCTGAAAAATTCCGAAAATTCGCATATTACACAATCATTACCTTGCCGATTTTTTTTATAAAAAAATATTCGACAAAATATTCGCGAAATATCGCGAATTCGAATATGACCCCTGCCGCTCATCACTATTCATGTACAAGTTCAGCCACAAGTTTGGAATCATAGCATAATTCTGGCCGTATCCATATCATTCAGACAACAGCTATCTCTCTTGACTCATAATCATGCATGGTTGGATTGGCCAAGTGTGCATACTGATCTGGTGGCATCTGAGGCAGAGCTTGCTAAGAGCTCAGCCCCCTGAATCTCACAGGCCCAGGAAGCTGTGTGAGTAATACTCAGTATTACTCATACAGCCAGTGCATTCCAATACAGAAGTATTGGAATGCATTGTAAAGGATTAGACCCCCAAAAGTTCAAGCCCCAAAGTGGGACAAAAAGTTTAGTGGAAAAAAAAGTTTTGCCCCCCAAAAATTAAAAGTTTCAAGTAAAAATAAACAAAAACGTAATTTTCCGCAATTAAAGTAAAAAAAAAATTGGTAAAAAATATGGGAAAAAAAAGTATACATATTAGGTATCGCCTAGTTCGTATCGACCAGCTCTATAAACATATCACATGATCTAACCCCTCAGATAAACACCGTAAAAAAAAAAAAATTTTAACTGTGCTTTTGCCCACCAAAATAATACCAATCTAACCGTCACCTCATCCTGCAAAAAATGATGCCCTACCTGAGACAATCGCCTAAAAAAGAAAAAAAACTATGGCTCAGAATATGGAGACACTAAAACATCATTTAAAAAAAAAAAAGATGTTATTGTGTAAAACTTACATAAATAATAAAAAAGTATACATATTAGGTATCACCACGTCCGTATCGACAGGCTCTATAAAAATATCACATGACCTAACCCCTCAGATGAACACCCTAAAAAATGTAAAATAAAAACTGCTAAATAAACCATTTTTTGTCACCTTACATCACAAAAAGTGTAATAGCAAGCGATCAAAAAGTCACATGCACCCCAAAATAGTGCCAATAAAACTGTCATCTCATCCCGCAAAAATCATACCCTACCCAAGGTAATTGCCCAAACCAATTAGGTTTCATATGGACCGGTTTCTAGTTACAATGGGGAGCAGGAACAAACAGAAAGGGACACTGAAGGTCACCAGATCGCAGTCGTTGGCGCGAAAACATGGCGGATCCCGCCCCTTACGCGGCTCTTACAGAGACGCCTACGTTGCAATCAGAAGAAGAACCTGGAGTGGAGTTGGATCAACCTGAAGAGTTCGCAGTGAACTACAAGCAACTAGCTCTAGAAGTTGCAGCACGTATCCTCCCGTATTTGCAAGAGTCCCTCTCTACTACATTATTAGCCTCCCTGTTGCAGATTTATCAAGACCTGGCAGAACATGGCCGCCGTCTTACTGAAGCAGAGGGGAGGATTACCTCGATTGAAGAGTAACAGAGCCACTATCGCTCCGAATGCTCCAGGCTCCAACAAGAGAACGAAGTTAAAATTAGATGACCTGGAGAATCATTTGCGAAGAAACAACTTGAGGTTAATGGGTATAGCAGGCACTGAATCTACCTGCTCACTGTAAAGTGGAGAGGGCTCACATAATCGGTCAAGCACCGTTACCGGTAGGGAGACCGGGTCGAGAATCGGCAGCTCAAGCGGCTCTTAATCAAAGGCCGAGGCAGGTGATAGTACGCTACCTCGATTATTCAGAAAAGGCGGCTATACTCAGTGCCTACAAGAATAATAAGACACCCCTGATGTTAAGGGGTTCTAGAGCTCTCTTATTTGAAGATTTCTCAGCAGAGGTCACCAGGCGAAGGAGAGAATTCTCTTCACTTTGTTCGGATCTCTATAGCGCTCAAGTGAAATTCACTCTACTTTACCCTGCAACCCTACAAGCCCATGATGCGGAGAGATTTATTGCTACTTACCAAGATCCTCAGGAGGCTAGAAGCGACTTGCAGCACATACTTCGCACAGAGGGAGAACGTTCTTCACGTGATAATAACAGCAGAAGACGTTCATTCCAGTAATGTAAAGGTCAGTGCATGACTGGAACGGGTTATGCCTCATATGACTCTTTCATAGTCAATGGTACGGGGAGCACTGGATTATACACCCGAAAGTGTTTGTTCGAACTTGGTCAAGACACACTCCGGAACTGAATCGTTTGAGACACGACTTGATATACGGTATACTCGAAATGTTCGCCACAATCTTTGTTTCCGGACTTGACTGTCCATTTGTTCAGTTACAGTGAATGAGGCCTTCAGTGAATGTTTTTTTACCTTTACCTTTTCACAGGGCTATTTGTGGAATAATGCTTCAGCATATTGCCTCAGCGGGATAATGATCTGCGCTGTAATCATAGGCGTGCGCACGGGGTGTGCCGGGTGTGCCTGGGCACACCCTAATCACACCCCTGTGCTCCGCCTCCTGCACTGCTGCAGTGCCGCTTGAGCCCCGGCTGCCAGCCCCGCACTGTCCGCACAGCTTCAGCATACATCGACTTCACTGCTCCTGCCTCCTGTGCTCCGTGACTCCGTCTCCCGGCAGCCGGGCGCGTAACGTCACTCACTCCGACGCACGCCTGCTTCATTAATAAAGTGGGAGGAGCAGGCGCGTGCGGCGCGACGGAGTGAGTGGCGTCACGTTACGCTGCCGCCGGCCGCCTAGTTTAAATGTTTTAAGAGAAGAGCCTGCCTGCCCGCCCAGTGCCCATGCGTGCGCACGCCTATGGCCACGGACCAGACCTGATATAACATCCCTCACTGGCGGCAGTGGCCATAAGATGACCACAGGAGACTGAGCACTCCAGCAGAACAGTAAGGAGCAGGGCTGGTTGGATACCTGCAATATGTCTGTGATATGCCACAGTTCTCTACAAGGGGATAGGTGCCACAGAGCAGAGCCGGTGAGAGAGCTGCTAAACAGATTCCACTATGTGGTTCTGCACAAAAATACTAGAAAATAAACAGGGGAATCTGGTTTACTGTCCCTAACCTGTCATACCCAGAGAGGAATAATAATATATTTTGAAAGACTGGGATCTCTTATCTAGTAAAGCTTAACTTTTAATATAAATTGCTCATAAAATAATAAAGGTGATATACGGTATTTGTTTAAGGCCCCCTGCACACAAACGTGTGCTTCCCGTTGCCGTATTGCGGACCGCATTTGCGGATCCGCAATACACGGGTGCCGTTCCGTGTGAATTCCGCATCATGGATACAGACCCATTCACTTGAATGGGTCCGCAAATCCGGAGATGCGGAATGGTACGGAATGGAAGCACGGAATGGTGAATGGTGATTGTGTGCACTGCCACTGTGAAAAAGAAAAACTGAATGTAATTACTAGCTGGAGTCCTGACTGTCCCAGTAAGTTAGTAATAGATTAGATAGTACTAGTAGTACAACTTGGCACAAGTTTAATTACAACACTTACATAAGGAACGGCGGGGTCTTACAATAGTTGCCGGCCTCCACCCCCTGTTGGGGGTCAGTCACTGTCAGGGACACTGTTATGGGGGGGGGGGGGGATATATCTGTGGATGATGACACATATATAGCACAAGATGCTACTGTTGAGGCCCCCCCATAACAGTGTCATCCACAGATCCCCCCCCCGCATCTGTGTCAGATTCCACACAGATGCCCCCATAACAGTGCCATCCACAGATATCCCCTTAACAGTCTATTAAAGGGATATCTGTGGATGACACTGTTATGGGGGCATCTGTGGAATATGACACTGTTATGGGGCATCTGTGGATGACACTGTTATGGGGGGGAATCTGTGGATGACACTGTTATGGGGGCATCTGTGTGGAATATGTCACCTTTTATGGGGGATCTGTGGATGATACTGTTATGGGGGGGGGGATCTGTGGATGATACTGTTATGGGGGGGGGAATTCTGTGGATGATACTGTTATGGGGGATCTGTGGATGATGCACTGTTAATAACAGTGCATCATCCACAGATGACCCCATAACAGTGCATCATCCACAGATATCCCCTTAATAGTGCATCATCCACAGATGCACCATAACAGTGTCACCCACAGGTCCCCCATAACAGTGTGTCATCCACAGGTCCCCCATAACAGTGTGTCATCCACAGGTCCCCCATAACAGTGTGTCATCCACAGATCCCCCATAACATTATATTGTTCCTAGAGTCACCACTGCGCAGAGGCGGAGTCACGACAACGCTAGGGTGAGGCCCGGCCTGTGTGTGTATGTATATAATATATATATACATACACACGTGCACGGGGCTTGTGTGTTTGTACTTTAGGGTGCACACCCTAATGCAATGGGCTGCGCACGCCTATGGCTGTAATGTTATGTTGGGAAGAAGTGAGGTCCGAGTTTAGCAATATATGGCTTGTTACTAAGGGGGGGGGGGGGGATATTGTTTATTGGGAAAGGGTTTTATGTGTTCTCATCTCAGATGCAGGGGTCATTGCTTAACACATGGGATCAGACCGTTATGGCTTTAGCTCACAACAATGACCAAAATTGTCACGTGGAATGTGAAGGGGTTAAAGTCACCACACAAGAGAATCATGGTCATAAGGCATTTTAAATGACTACGCACAGACGTTGCTCTACTCCAGGAGACTCATTTGTCAAGATCTGATTTTCACCGGATGCAGCGTCTGTGGGTAGGTCAGGTCATTGGCTCACCGGCAGATGGATCCAAGGGGGTGTGTTGCTTTTGATACATAGACATTTACAGTGCAAAATCATAGATAGCAAGGAAGATAACGAGGGCAGACTCCTTCACGCCCTTCTTCAATTATCAATGGAGACTTTAAGTATTTATAATGTCTATGGACCAAATGAGAGCAACACTATTTTTTTTGATACTCTACGCAACATGGTCATGCAGGACACAACATCACTCTGTATAATAGCGGGAGACATGAATACGGTTATGTCCTTCTCAGAAGATAGGCGAAGTGACGCACAACATCAACCTAAGCCTAGAAATAGGGATGTTATATTAGGTAAAGTTGCGACTGATCTGCATATGTTTGGAGGTCCACCCATCCAGAAGATAGGGAATTCATTCATTTTTCCCAACCCCACAACTCTTGGTCACATATTGATTACTTTTTGGTTACTGAATCTCTCCTACAACGCACAATTTCAACGGAAATAGGAGACCTAGTCATTTCAGATCACTCTCCGGTGATCATGGAAATTGAAGATTCAGTTCCAAGGGGAAGCGATTTTCTTTGGAGATTTCCTTCAGATCTAATTTCCAATGAAAATTTTGTAGAAATGCTGAATCATTGGTGGATAGAGTACTGGGATGAAAATTCTCCCACGAGTTATTCCCAGTTGGTTTGGAGAGCAGGTAAAGCAGTATTAAGAGGTAAGATACTGGCATATATTGCCAATTGGAAGAAAAAGGTAAATGGGAAATTAAGAGAACTTACAGAGGTACTAGGGAAATCCTATACGCAACATTTATTATGTCCCTCTACATCTACCAAAACACACTGGTTGGAATCTAAAGAGGCTTACGATAGTTGGCTTAGGAGGAGAGAGGAATTAGAGGGGAAAAGGAAGGAGGCAAAATATTATAAGTATGGCAACAAAGCGGGAAGACTCTTGGCCTCCCTAGCGAAAGGTCTAAAACCCCCTACTCAAATAGCAGCATTGAGGGATAACGAAGGTTCTTTGCTTAAAAGACCCAAACAGATAGTTGATATCTTTAAAAGATTATATTCGGATCTTTATACATCCACTGCGAACCCTGAAGTCCAGGGAAAAACATGGCTGGACAGTGGTCTCTCAGGAGGAGTTAGAGACTTTAAATAAACCGATCACGGTAGAGGAAGTTCAGAGGATCATTCAGAACTCTAGTAATGGGAAAGTGCCGGGACCAGACGGCTTTACTAATGAGTTTTATAAAGCATTGAACCCTCAGATTTCCCTGGTTCTTACATCCCTGTATAATCGAATCTTGCAAGGACAGGAGACACCTCAAGACATGAATACGGCATACATAAAAGTTCTGCCGAAAGAAGGCAAGGACTGTACCTTACCTTCATCCTATCGCCCAATATCCCTGATCAATAATGACCTAAAATATATCCAAGATTCTGGGAGACAGGTTAGCCATTTTTCTGCCTCGGCTTATCTCCCCACATCAAGTGGGTTTTATTCAGGGTAGATCAGCGGTCTATAACATCCGCAAGGTTTTGGCGGTACTTGATGACGTCAAGATTTATCCGCATCTTCATCTATCTCCAGCTTTTCTCGCCATTGACGCTGAAAAAGCATTTGACAATTTAAGCTGGAGGTGGCTGAATGAGGTGTTAGATGTGATGGGATTTGAAGGTCCTTTTAGAGAATACATCAAAAATCTATATAGCTCTCCATTAGCTAGGATATCAATTCCGGGATTCCTGTCAGAACATTTTGTGTTACAAAAGGGTACTAGGCAAGGGTGCCCGCTTTCACCCTTGCTATTTAATATTGCCTTAGAACCATTATCTAGAGCGATTATCCACCCTATTAGAACCACTCTATTAGGGGTTTTAATATCAAGTCCCAGACTCTTAAACACATGCTTTTTGCAGATGATCTCTTGCTATTTTTATCGCATCCTCAAGCTGATATCCCTATACTCTTCAATATGCTAGAGCAATTCAGCCAATTATCTGGTTTTAAAGTTAATAGTTCCAAATGTGAATTACTGAATCTGTCCCCTTCACCTAATCTGAAGCCCAATATGCTACAGGATCTACCAGTTGAGGTGGCTAACACTTGTATTAAAGGGTTTCTACCACTTGGATTTCACCTAATTAGGTGTCAGACACTAGCGCTCCGCTAGTGTCTGCTCTGCCAAACTATCCTGCTATAATAGATTTTGGGGCAGCCGTTTACCTAAAAAAAGAACTTTTATTAATATGCTAATGACCCTCTAGGTGCTATGGGGGCGTCATTAGCACCTAGAGGATCGGTCTACCTTCTCAAGATGCCGCCGCTCAGCGCCTCCCTCCAGCCCGCCCATCTGCTTCGGAATGCATCAAACGGACGACTTCACGCGCATGCGCCGTGCGCGGCTGTATTCGGCGCATGCGCAGTGAATGTCCGACCGCTTCCCTGCTCAGACATCTCCACTGCGCCTGCGCCGATGACGGTTGCCCCAAAATCTATTATAGCAGGATAGTTTGGCAGAGCAGACACTAGCGGAGCGCTAGTGTCTGACACCTAATTAGGTGAAATCCAAGTGGTAGAAACCCTTTAAATACCTGGGTATAAAAATAGGTAAGATGCCAGATACATTATACACTTTAAATTACCCCCCTCTATTTAAAAAAAAATCACTGCGGAACTCACTTCTTGGATGAACCTGCCCATCTCGTTGCTTGGTAGATGCTCGTTGATAAAAATTTTGAGTTTTAGGAATCTATTGTACCCTATGCAGACACTACCTATTCTGCTGAAACACAAAGACATCCAGAACCTACAAAAGATTTTTAGAGTGTTTGTATGGACATCAAGGAGGAGTAGAATAGCTCTGAGGACTCTGACTAGGCAAACGGATAGGGGAGGGGTGGGATTTCCTGGCATAAGAAAGTACAACCTTGCTAGTTTACTGAGGCCTAGTTTAGACTGGGTGCATAATACGTCACCCTACTCAGTTTTACAGATAGACAAGGAAATGGCCAGACCTTGATGCTTAAATGCCCTTCTGCATACCAAGTATGCACAAATGCCTTACAATATAAAACATAGCATCTTATTCAGAGACACAATAGCCACCTGGAAGGCAGTGAGAAAGATGTTTGATCTTCCCTTCCTGTTTTCCAAACGTATGTCCCTTTGGGACTACCCGGAATTTAAGGCCCTATCCAAAAATACCCAATTTGCCCAATGGAGAGCTAAGGGGATTAGCAGTGTAGATCACGTATGGAACTGAGAGGGAGGTAAATACTACTCTTTCCAGGAATTGAGATTGAAGTACCAATTGCCGACATCTCACTTTTTGGCATACCAACAACTGATGTCATTCTTGTCTTCCAGAATTAGAGAGTTGTCACGTGAATTTTAATCCAACACTTTTGACTCTTTCCTGCTCTCCAAAGAACCAAAAAAAGACCTGGCAACCATATATGGTCACTTAAGGGATCTCAACACTAAATTGGGGGATAACTCGCTTTATAAGTCATGGCTCAAGATTTTCCCCAATATGATATTACCGGACCAACTTCTGGATGGGTGGAACCTTATAAGAAAAGTGGTGGGTAGTGAGATTTAGCGGGAGATGTATTTTCAAATTATACATAGAGCAATATATGGTTTTTATCTGCCGAAATCAACAAATCAGATATTGACAGATAAATTGACACACTGCCCGAAATGCAAAATGCCAGACACTGACGTCACTCATGGGCTGTGGGAATGCGCTGTGGTACACACCTTTTGGAGGGCTCTTCTCGACATGCTAAACACAAAATGCAACCTGAAGATCAATATGGACCCAGAGGTCTTATTATTTCATGTTGGAGGGTCAGAGATGTCTCCAAAAATTCCACCAGCTTTTCATGTACTAATTTTAGCCAAAAGTTCCCAATATAGCGGAAGTAATACAACAGACTACCAATTGTCTGATACTTGAACGAATAGAGGCAGAACAAACCAAAACAAAACTTACAGAGCCTTTCTTTAAAAAATGGAGGCGGTATATGGAAGCTTTAATGTCAGAGCAGGAAATATTAACACATATAATTCAGTTTGTTCATACAGAGTGGTATTTAAAGTTAGATACAACAGATCCTTGGTATCAACTTCACCAAAAACTTACATTGTCTCGGGTAAGGTTGGAATGATAGGCATGGTCTGAATCCCTAGATAACAATTCCATACTCAGGGGATCATCTAAGAGTATAATTAATGAGTTCGCAGGTAAAGAGTATCTGAGATGAGGGGTTGGCAGAGTGGGGGGGGGGGGGGGGGGGAGATTAAGGAAGTTAAAAAAAAAAAAAAAAAAAGGAACATTTGGGTCATTGATATCTATGTACTCATAATGGTGTGAAACGAAATACATGAAACATGATTGTAAACATTGTGTGTATTGAGATATAATAAAAAAAAAACGGGTGTACATTTGGTGGCATTAGAGGCAGAGCTTGCTAAAAGGTCATTTGCATCCCTTCTTTCCAATAAGGAGAACAGGGTAAACGGTCAGGGGAGCAAGTAATCGTCAGGTGGGAAGCATTCCTTCCCAGACAATCACTTGATAGCTAGCGAAGGAGACCGCTGCTATTACAGGAAGCAATTTTCTCTGCAGCATGGGGAGGAGCGATCGTTATGCTTTTGCTCGTCCCAATACTGTCTAGTGGTTTGCTGGCAGCAGATCACTATTAGACAGCACAAGCTGCTGCCAGCAATAGCTGATTTTTAAGCATGCTTAAAAATCTGAGGCGCCTGATGAACAAGCTCGTTCATCGGGCAATCAGCTGCAGTATTACACTGCAAGATGATTGCTAACGAGTGTTCATGCAAACACTTGTTAGAGATTATCGGGCAAAATATCAGCCAGTGTAATACAGCCTCAGGCTACATTAAAAACACGGATATCAGCCCATGTGTGTTCAGCAATTTGTGGACGGCACATGCTGTGGCTATCATAGAAAATGTCTTGTTCTATGATAGGACATGTTCTATTTTTTTTGCGGGGCCGCAGCATGGATTGATCATTTGATTGATCATTGGTTAGGGGACAGTCAGTCAGTCTGGCCCCATACATATTAGATTGTTGGCATAGCCTGACAAAATTGTTAGAATGAGATGACATATATTCCATGCATACAGCAGATATGTATCAAATTGAGTTAAATTACTAACTCATGGCTGCTCCCACCAATAGGGAGAACATAGAAGTTTAGAGTATACTGCTGTATTATTAAAGGGGCTGTCCTGCATAATTAAAAATGATAGTCAAGCAACATTGTTTAAAAAAAATAAAATAAAAAATAACCTCACTCACCTATTAACCTCTTAGTGACCATCCTGTTTTGCACCTCAATAACCAAACTTTTTTTTATCATCATCATATTCCATGAGCTGTATTTTTTTTTTTTCCGTCAATGTAGGGCTGTTTTTTGCGTAACAAGTTGTAGTTTTTAATGGCCACGTAACTTTTATGAACTCTTTCTGAGGGATGGTATAAAACAGTAATACTGTCACTGAGCTTTTAAATTCTAAATTTTGCGGTGTTCATTTTTTGGCATAAATAAAATGATACCTTTACTCTCTGGGTCATTATGATTACAAAAACACCAAATATATGTATTTTTCATGTTTTACTACTTTTGCACAATAAAAAACCTTCCTTAAAAAGAAGAAAATGTTTTTGCCATTTTTTTTTTCCTATGGAGTTGTTTAAGGGCTTGATTTTTGCTGGACGACTTGTAGTTTTCATTGGTATCATTTTGAGGTACATAACACTTTTTAATCACTTTTTATTAAATTTTTAAATGGAGAATAAGCAAAAAGCAGCAATTCTGCCATTGTTTTTATGGCGCTCACTGTATGTGATAAATTATATGATAATTGTGTGGTGCAGGTTGTTATGGATGCGGCAATACTAAATATGCAGACAGGATTTTATTTTTCCATTTTTTCCATTGAAAAGTGTTTTTTTCAATGGAAAAAGTGTATTTTTTTAAACTTGGAAGTTTTTATTCAATAAAACTTTTTTACTTTTAGCAGATCATATTTGAATCACTTCTATAATTCTCTTCTACTGCTATACTGACAGGAACCAGCAGGCTGCGCCAAGGATGTGCAGCCTGCTAGGATACAAGGCAGGTGTGATTTAACCTATATTAGGCCCAAGACTTCCATGCTATTCATTGGCATCCTGCGATGTCTTTTGCAGGGTGCCAGTGGGAGACAGAGGGAGTCAGCTCCCTATTGGCCACGGATCTAAATGGTTAAATGGCCCCAATCTATGCTTCTGCTAGTCCACATCATTAGAGCAGAAGAATGGCTTTAATCTAAAAAGGCATATTAGGGGTTAAAAAGGAGTTAAGTGCCATCCACTTTAGTGCCATAGCTTTGGACCAGAAGTGATAGGGACTAACTGGCTTCAGCAATAACCTGTGTAAGAACCACATATCACTGCTGAAGGTATTTAAAAAAAAATTGTACACTGTTGCCTGCTATTTCTTGCCAGATAAACCTTTTAAGAACAATGTATACATGTATGCAGTCAGGTTTTGAGCTCATTCCCTCTACCAGGCAGTTAGAATTTTATCATTTTACTGTATGTCTATGCAGAATAGTGTATGATATAGATATATTAAATGGATTAAAGGGGTTCTCTGGGAATTAAAAAAATGAAAACACTCAAATATCACTTTATTATACATGTATTCCTAAATACCTTTCATTAGTTTTAAAGTCTTGTTTTGTCTAGGGAACAATCATTAGGAGTAAAGATGAACGGATTTCTTAAAAGTTCGATATGGCTGATTCGCTGAATTTCGCAAAAAAACTTCGCTTCATGACGAAGCACATTTTTTTGTAAGTAGCGGGTGCAATGACAGGGAGCTGCGATAGTGCCGCCCCCGTCATTGTACCCTTCAGATGCCGCTTTCATACATGATCGTGGCATCTGAGTGTAAAATTAACAATAAAAAAAATAAAAAAAAAGCCTCCATTTGCTTGCGACGTGCCGGTCGTCGCCATCTTGCTTGAGGATCTCAGCTTAAATCCTGTTTGGCGTGAGAACTTTGGATTGTGTGGCTGGAGGTACATTAGGCGGTCAACGGATACACATTTAACTGTCGGCCAGTACAGGCCCCAAAAATTATGCATTAGGCATTCACCTGACAGCAAAGAACTTTGGATTCTGTGGCTGGAGACATATTAGGCGGTCACAGGATAAACATGTAACTGTCGGCCAGTACAGGCCCAAAAAATTAGGCAATAGGCATTCACCTGACAGCAAAGAACTTTGGATTCTGTGGCTGGAGGTACATTAGGCGGTCACAGGATAAATATGTAACTGCCGGCCAGTACAGGCCCCAAAAATTAGCCAATAGGTATTCACCTGACAGCAAAGAACTTTGGATTCTGTGGCTGGAGGCATTTTAGGCAGTCACAGGATAAATATGTAACTGTCGGCCAGTACAGGTCCTTGACCTTTATGCTTTTTTAAACGGGGGTCCCTCTTCAAACACTGGAGCATGAAGGCCCCCATTTGCACTAATTTGGAAGCAGTGGAGTACCCTGGCTCCTGCTCATCGCCTAGGAGAATGTCGTCCTCGGTCTCCTCCCCCCAGCCACGTATAACACCAAGAATCCCCGAAAAGTTGAAAGCATGCTGTTTTTGCTCCTCCTCCTCCCCCCAGCCACCATCCTCCTCTGACTCATCTTCAGACTCTTGCTGACTTGTCTCAGATGGAGTAGCCTTCCCTGGGAATCCATTCAGCATTGCGACTTCCTCATCATCCAGCTCCTGCTCCTCGACGGCTTGATCAATGACACAACGCAATGCACGCTCCAGAAAGAAGGGGTAAGGTACGATGTCACTGATGGCGCCCTGGCTGTGACTGACCAGTTTGGTGATTTCATTAAATGGCTGTAGAAGTCTGCGAGCGTCGCGCATGAGCAGCCACTGGCGTGGTGAAAAAAAAAACAAGCTCCCCAGAACCTGTCCTGCCACAGAGTTCGTTCAGGTAGTTGTTAACGGCATGTTTCTGCTGGAGAAGCCTATCAAACATATACAAGGTGGAGTTCCAGCGCAACGGGCAGTCACAAATCAGACATCTGACGGACAAGTAGTGTCGCCGCTGAACGTCAGCAAGGCGAGCCATGGCCATGTAAGATCTTCTAAAATGGCCCGAGATGTTCCTGGCCTGCTACAAGACACCCTGGATCCCGGGGTATTTGGCAACGAATCGCTGCACGACTAAGTTCAGGACGTGTGTCATGCGTGGCACGTGTGTCATTTTGCCCTGTTTCAGCGCGCTCAGGAGATTGGCACCGTTGTCGCACACCACTTTACCAACTGTCAAATTGAGAGGGGTTAGCCACTGATCGGCCTGTGACCGAAGAGCTGAAAGGAGTGCAGGACTGGTGTGACTCTTGGCTTCCAGGCACAACAGCCGCAGCACCGCATTGCAACGTCTCACCTGACACGTCGAATAGGTTCTGGGGAGCTTGGAGGGTACAGCGGAAGAGGCAGGCCTGCATGCAATCCGTGGCGGTAACATCAAATCCACATGGGTGCCACGGGTTACATGCTTGACGGCCATCAGAAGGTTCACCCAGTGGGCAGTAAAAGTTATGCACCTTCCCTGCCTGTGTCTGCGAGACAGGTATAAGAGAAAAATGTAGAGGGTTAATCACAAGATTTACTTGGAACCAAATCCAAGGAGTCTATGTAATTAGTTGCAGGGCGCCAGAGGAGGTGAGAACAGGATAAAGTAGGTCAAAGAGTGAAGTCAGGTATTTGATAGGCAGCCGGATGTGGTCAGTGGTGTGAACAAGTTCAACACATACATGCAGTATAGAAGAAAAAAAAGGAGGCTGAAAAAACCACTATGTTCGGCGCCAGTCAAAAGGGAAAGGAGACAGTAGCTATATTTGTGAGGTATATATATTTTCAACACGTGCGAATCAGTAATAAAAAAGTCGCACTAGAAATCTAGAGGTATTAGGACCAGCTTTTTGTTTACTGGATCGTGGTAATAGCAGTAAGTAGGATAGATAACGGAATAACACCCAAAACACTCTGTGTCTGCAAGACCACGTGTCTGTGGTCAGATGTATCTTGGCACTGACACTGTGTGCCAGAGATATAGTAACTTGGCACTGAACGTGGCCATATAGTTCAGGGATGCCCTTCTGGGAGAAATATTTCCTTTTGGGGACCTTCCATTGCAGTGTGCCAATGGCCACAAATTTTCTAAAGGCCTCCGAGTCCACCAATTTAAATGGCAGTAGTTGGCTGACTAGCAGTTCCGACAAGCCAACGGTCAGCCATTGGGCAAGAGGATTATCCAGCATCATAATTT
This sequence comes from Bufo gargarizans, assembly GCF_014858855.1. Classification (NCBI taxonomy): domain Eukaryota; kingdom Metazoa; phylum Chordata; class Amphibia; order Anura; family Bufonidae; genus Bufo; species Bufo gargarizans. The sequence continues at coordinate 159,639,485 of NC_058085.1, read as the reverse complement.
TTTTGTGCTCGAACATTTTTTGCTACGGAGGCGTGCCTTGTGCCAGATGAATACCACGACACGGTACGGTGGAAGGAAGAGTGGAGGACAAATGGGAGGAGAGAGGAGAAGGAGAAGAGGCAGGACGTGGAGCGCCGGGAGTGTGGCTTTTTGGGTTCTGACGGCATTGCTCCCACTAGGCTCGATGATGGGAGACCAAGTGCCTTTTTAAGGCAGTCGTCCCTAGGTGAGTGTTGAGCTTACAGCGATTTACACATTGATATCACAGGCTGCAGATGGCAACACTATTATCAGCAGTTGACAAGTTAAAAAAAGTCCACACTGCGGAGCCATGTGCCGGCATCCTAGGAGCACAAGATGTGACCGTGCATGGTGAATGGTTCGCTACAGATACATTTGCAGTCTGCTTCTGTGCACTGCGAGTTCTGCCTGCTTCTCCTCCTTCTCCTCCCTATCTGCTGCTCCGTCTCTCCCTCTGAACTCCACTCCTCTCCCTCTCTTGTGGGCACCCACGTGACGTCCATCGAAACCTCATCATCATCACCTTCACCACCACTGACATTAGAGATCTCGGAGTAGGCAGCAACAACGGCGACCACCCTCCTTGGGCTGATCTAGGTACTGTTGTCATACCGCTGGGTGGCGGCCGATGCTATCTTCTCTTCCTCATTCGATGCCAAGAATGGCTGCACATCGGTAAGGTCTGGGAATGTATGGGAAAATAATTCCTCTGACTCAAGTGGAGGGGCTATGGTGGTGGGGGTGTCTTTAGGTGTGCAAACAGCAGAGAGTGAGGAGGGTGCAGATACAGAGTATGAGGAGGGTGCAGAAGCGGAAGGCTGAGTGAGCCACTCAACCAACTCTGATGCGCCCTTTGAAGTTATGGTACGCCCCTTCTCCAACTTCCCATTTAGGCTCCGGGCTGGTGCACCTCCCGACCCCTACCATCCATGCGGAACGGTCTGTCTCTTCCTCTGCCTGTCATTTTCTAAATGCCCCTCTGCCTAAGTCCGTAGAGAAGAGCAGTATTTGGTGGGAAAAGGTATATAGAAATAGCACTCCTCAATCAGTATTTTGTGGAAGAAGGTATATGGCACCCCTCAATAAGTTTTTAGCGGAAACAGGTATATAGCACCCCTCAATCAGTATTTGGTGGAAACAGGTATATGGCACTCCTCAATCAGTATTTTGTGGAAGCAGGTGTATCGCAGCCCTCAATCAGTATTTGCTGGAAGAAGATCTATAGCAATAGCACCCCTCAGTCAGTATTAGCACCCCTCAATCAGTATTTGGCGGAAACAGGTATATAGTACCCCTCAATCAGTATTTGGCAGAAACAGGTATATGGCACCCCTCAATCAGTATTTGGCAGAAACAGGTATATGGCACCCCTAAATCAGTATTTGGCAGAAACAGGTATATGGCACCCCTCAATTAGGATTTTGTAGAAGAAGGTATATCGCAGCCCTCAAGCCATTTTTTGGGGGGGCAACAGGTATATCACACCCTTTGCAATGAGTTACATCAATAGCACAATACAAATACATGTGCAGAAACATCTTAATTGGCTGTCCTATCCCACTTGATGGATGGGATATACCAAAAAATATGGTGTGGGCGAATATCGCCATATGTTCGCATGGTCAGCGAATTGCGAACAAGCAAAGTTCGCTGCGAAATGACCTCCGGGCGAACCGCAAGGCCATCTCTAATCGCCACTTCCGTAAGAACCTGCTCTATAAAAATGTCACATGAATTAACCCCTCAGGTGAACACAATAAAGAAAAGAAAAGAAAAAGGTGTCAAAAAAGCCACCTTACATCACAAAAAGTTTAATAGCAAACGATCAAAAAATCATATGCACCCCAAAATAGTGCCATTAAATCCAACATCTCATCCTGCAAAAATGATACCCTACATAAGACAATCTGCCATAAAATAAAATAAACTATGGCTCTCAGACTATGGAGACACTAAGATATGATTTATTTATTTTTTTAAATGCTGTTATTGTGTAAAACTTAAATAAATAAATAAAAAGAATACATATTTGGTATAGCCACGTCTGTAACAACCTGCTCTATAAAAATGTCACATGTACTAACTCCTCAGATGAAAACTGTAAAAAAAAAAATGAACCGGTTTTAAAAAAGCCATTTTTTGTCACCTTACATCACAAAAAGTGTAATAGCAAGTGATCAGTCATATGCACCCCAAAATAGTGCCAATCAAACCAACATCTCATCCTGCAAAAATGATACCCTAAATAAGACAATCGCCCAAAAAAAAAAAAAAAAAACTATGGCTCTCAGTCTATGGAGACACTAAAACATGATTTATTTTTGTTTCAAAAATGATATTATTGTGTAAAACTTAAATAATAAAAAAAAGTATACATATTAGGTATTGCCAAGTCTGTAACGACCTGCTCTTTAAAAATATCACATGATCTAACCCCTCAAGCTATTTTTTTTGTCACCTTACATAGAAAGATAGAAACATAGAATGTGTCAGCAGATAAGCACCATTTGGCCCATCTAGTCTGCCCAATATACTGAATAATATGAATAGCCCTTGGCCCTATCTTATATGAAGGATGGCCTTATGTCTATCCCATGCATGCTTAAACTCCTTGACTGTATTTGCAGATACCGCTTCTGAAGGAAGGCTATTCCATGCATCTACTACTCTCTCAGTAAAGTAATACTTCCTGATATTACTTTTAAACCTTTGCCCCTCCAATTTAAAACTATGTCCTCTTGTAACAGTTTTTCTTCTTTTAAATATTCTCTCCTCTTTTATCTTGTTGATTCCCTTTATGCATTTAAAAGTTTCTATCATATCCCCTCTGTCTCGTCTTTCTTCCAAGCTATACATGTTAAGGTCCTTTAATCTTTCCTGGTAAGTTTTATCCTGCAATCCATGTACTAGTTTAGTAGCTCTTCTCTGAACTCTCTCTAAAGTATCAATATCCTTCTGGAGATATGGTCTCCAGTAGTGTGCACAACACTCCAAATGAGGTCTCACTAGAGCTCTGTAGAGCGGCATGAGCGCCTCCCTCTTTCTACTGGTAATGCCTCTCCCTATACACCCAAGCATTATGCTAGCATTTCCTGCTGCTCTATGACATTGTCTGCCTACCTTTAAGTCTTCTGAAATAATGACCCCCTAAATCCCTTTCCTCAAATACTGAGGTTAGGATTGTATCACTGATTTTATATTCTGCTCTTGGGTTTTTACGCATCAGGTGCATTATCTTGCCCTTATCAACATTACATTTTAGTTGCCAGATTTTTGACCATTCCTCTAGTTTTCCTAAATCCTTTTCCATTTGGTGTATCCCTCCAGGAACATCAACCCTGTTACAAATCTTTGTGTCATCAGCAAAAAGACACACCTTGTCATCGAGGCCTTCTGCAATTTTGCTGATAAAGATATTAAACAATATGGGTCCCAGAACAGATCCCTGAGGTACCCCACTGGTAACAAGACCATGGTCTGAATATACTCCATTCAACTACAACCCTCTGTTGTCTGTCCCTCAGCCACTGCCTAATCCATTCAACAATATGGGAGTCCAAGCCCAAAGATTACAATTTATTGATAAGCCTTCTATGTGGGACAGTATTAAAAGCCATACTAAAGTCTAGATAAGTGATGTCTACTGCACCTCTGCCATCTATTATTTTAGTCACCCAATCAAAAAAATCAATAAGATTAGTTTGACATGATCTCCCTGAAGTAAACCCATGCTGTTTTTCATCTTTCAATCCATGGGATTTTAGATGTTCCACAATCCTCTCATTGAGTATGGTTTCCATTAATTTCCCCACTATTGATGTCAGGCTTATTGGCCTATAGTTGCCTGATTCCCCCCTACTACCTTTCTTGTGAATTGGCACAACATTTGCTAATTTCCAATCTTCTGGGACGACTCTTGTTACCGGTGATTGGTTAAATAAATCTGTTAATGGTTTTGCTACTTCACCGCTGAGCTCTTTTAACCTCTTCAGGATATAGGGCGTACAGGTACGCCCTTATGTCTTGGTACTTAAGGACACAGGGCGTACATGTACGCCCTGTGTATTTTCAATCACTGCCGTGCGGCTGGCTGTGATCGCAACCCGGTGCCTGCTCAAATCATTGAGCAGGCACCTGGGGCAAATGCGCGGGGGGGGGGTCCCGTGACCCCCCATGTCGGAGATCGCAGCAAACCGCAGGTCAATTCAGACCTGCGGTTTGGTGTGCTTTCTGCAGTTTCTGATCCCCGCGGTCCCTGACCGCGGGGATCAAAAACTTTGGTATTCCTAAAATATAAATTTATATCCCCCCCTGCACCCCTGAGTGATTTTATCTGGGTGGGAGGTGCAGGGGGAGGGTTGTGGGCGGTGCGGCAGGCCCCCTGCCCACCTCCCTTTGAATAATCGTTGCTGGCAAGTGGGTATACCAGGGTGTCAGCACATTGCTGTGCCTTTGCAGCCCCCGATGGAGGGGGAGAGAGCCCCCAGACAGCCCCCAGACAGCCCGGCCCTTACTCTTCCCCGTCTTGCAAAGTTGTGGCAGACGGGGAAGGTTCCTATGGCAACAGGACACCTTCTCAGGCATCCTGCTGTCCATGGTGCTGAACAGACCTGTGCTAAAAGGCATAGATCTGTTCAGACAAAGTGTAAGTAAAATACAGTACAGTACACTATATAGTGTACTGTATTGTATTATACAGACATCAGACCCACTGGATCTTAAAGAACCAAGTGGGTCTGGGTCAACAAAAAGTGAGAAAATGTGAAAAAAAATGTAAAAATAAAAAAACACATTTATCACTGATTAAAAAAATAAATAAATCCCTACACATCTTATATATCACCGCGTCCGTAACGACCTGATCTATAAAACGGTCATGTTACTTTACCCGAACGGTGAACGCCATAAAAATAAAAAATAAAAAACTATGATGAAATTTAAATTTTGCCCACCTTACTTCCCAAAAAAGGCTATAAAATTGATAAAAAAAGTTGTATGTACGCCAAAATAGTACCAATCAAACCGTCACCTCATCCCACAAAAAATGAGACCCTACCTAAGATAATCACCCAAAAAAACAGAAAAAACTATGGCTCTCAGAATATGGAGACACTAAAACTTGATTTTTTTGTTTCAAAAATGAAATAATTGTGTAAAACGTACATAAATAAAAAAAAGTATACATATTAGGTATTGCCGCATCCGTAATAACCTACTCTATAAAAATATCACATGACCTAACCCCTCAGGTGAATACCGTTAAAAAAAAAGTGTAAAAAGGCAATTTTTTGTCACCTTACTTCACAAAAAGTGTAATAGCAAGCAATCAAAAAGTCATACGCACCCAAAATAGTGCCAATCAAACCGTCATCTCATCCCGCAAAAATCATACCCTACCCAAGTTAATCGACCAAAAACTGAAAAAATTATGGCTCTCAGAATATGGAGACACTAAAACTTAATTTTTTTGTTTCAAAAATGAAATCCTTGTGTAAAACTTACATAAATAAAAAAATTGTATACATATTAGGTATCGCCGCGTCCGTGACAACCTGCTCTATAAAAATATTACATGATCGAACCTGTCAGATGAATGTTGAAAATAACAAAAAATAAAAACGGTGCCAAAACAGCTATTTCTTGTTACCTTGCCTCACAGTGTAATATAGAGCAACCAAAAATCATATGTACCCTAAACTAGTACCAACAATGCTGCCACCCTATACCGTAGTTTCTAAAATGGGGTCATTTTTTGGGAGTTTCTACTCTAGGGGTGCATCAGGGAGGCTTCAAATGGGACATTGTGTAAAAAAAAAACGGTCCAGCAAAATCTGCCTTCCAAAACCGTATGGCATTCCTTTCCTTCTGCACGATGCTGTGTGCCCGTACAGCGGTTTATGACCACATATGGGGTGTTTCTGTAAACTACAGAATCAGAGCCATAAATATTGAGTTTTGTTTGGCTGTTAACCCTTGCTTTGTAACTGTAAAACAAATATTAAAATGGAAAATCTGCCCAAAAAGTTAAATTTTTAAATTGTATCTCTATTTTTCATTAAATCTTGTAGAACACCTAAAGGGTTAACAAAGTAACAAAGTAAAATCAGTTTTGAATACCTTGAGGGGTGTAGTTTCTTAGATGGGGTCACTATTATGGAGTTTCTACTCTAGGGGTGCATTAGGGGGGCTTCAAATGGGACATGGTGTCAAAAAAATCAGTCCAGCAAAATCTGCCTTCCAAATCCATACGGCGCACCTTTCGCTCTACGCCCTACTGTGTGCCCGTACAGTAGTTTACGGCCACATATGGGGTGTTTCTGCAAACTAGAGAATTGGGGCAATAAATATAGCATTTTGTTTGGCTGTTAACCCTTGATTTGTTACTGGAAAAAATGGATTAAAATGCCAAAATTTGCCCAAAAATTTAAATTCTCAAATTTCATCTCCATTTGCCAATAACTCTTGTGCAAGGGTTAACAAAGTTTGTAAAATCAGTTTTGAATACCTTGAGGGGTGTAGTTTATAGAATGGAGTCATTTTTGGGTGGTTTCTATAATGTAAGCCTTGCAAAGTGACTTCAAACCTGTAGTGGTCCCTAAATATTGGGTTTTTGTACATTTCTGAAAAATTTCAAGATATGCTTCTAAACTTCTAAGCCTAGTAACATCCCCAAAAATTAAAATATCATTCCCAAAATAATTCAAACATGAAGTAGACATATGGGGAATGTAAAGTCATCACAATTTTTGGGGGTATTACTATGTATTACAGAAGTAGAGAAACTGAAACTTTGAAATGTGCTAATTTTTTCAAATTTTTGGTAAATTAGGTATTTTTTATGCAAAAAAATAAACTTTTTTGACCCAATTTTAGCAGTGTCATGAAGTACAATATGTGACGAAAAAACTATCTCAGAACGGCCTGGGTAAGTCAAAGCGTTTCAAAGTTATCAGCACTTAAAATGACACTGGTCAGATTTGAAAAAATGGCCTGGTCCTAAGGTGAAATAAGGCTGTGTCCTTAAGGGGTTAATAGCTTTGGGTGTATCCCATCAGGGCCCTGTGACTTATTTGTATTCATTTTAGACATCTGACTTAGAACCTCTTCCTCTGTAAAGACACATGCATCAAAAGATTCATTAGTCTTCTTTCCTAACTGAGGTCCTTTTCCTTCATTTTCCTTCGTAAAGACTGAACAGAAGTATTCATTGAGGCAGTCAGCTAGTTCTTTATCTTCTTCCATATACCTTCCTTCTATTCTTTTTAATTTGGTAATTCCTTGCTTTAGTTTCCTTTTTTCATTTATGTATCTGAAGAATGTCTTATCGCCTTTTTCACTGACTGAGCTAATTTCTCTTCTGTCTGCGCTTTAGGCTACTTTCACACTTGTGTTCGGGGCTCCGCTTGTGAGTTCCGTTTGAAGGCTCTCACAAGCGGCCCCGAACTGATCCGTCCAGCCCTAATGCATTCTGAGTGGATGTGGATCCGCTCAGAATGCATCAGTCTGGCACCGTCTGTCCTCCGCTCAACAGGCGGACACCTGAACGCAGGGTGTCCGCCTGGCCGTGCGGAGGCAAACGGATCCGTCCAGACTAACAATGGAAGTCAATGGGGGCGGATCCGTTCAAAGGTGACACAATATGGTGCATTTTTCAAATGGATCCGCCCCCCATTTACTTTTTTTTTGTTCATGGTAATGCAAACGGATCCGTTCTGAACAGATCTAAGCGTTTGCATTATAGGTGCGGATCCGTCTGTGCAGATACCAGACGGATCCGCACCTAAACGCAGGTGTAAAAGTAGCCTTAGAAGCTCTTATACCTTGTTTGGCCTCTCTGCCTAATCTTATAAATTTGCCTGTAATCCTCGTTTTTTTTATTTTTTTATATTAACTAAATGCTATCTTTTTGTTTTTAATGATTTTGGCCACTTCTTCTGAGTACCACAGTGGTCTCTTCCTTTTTTTGCTTTTACTGACAAGCCTAATGCAATTTTTTGTTGCCTTCAATAGTGCCACTTTTAAGTAGTCCCATTTCTCCTGCACTCCATTTAAACTGTTCCAATCTGATAGGGATTCGTATACCACTAATCTAATTTTAGAAAAGTCTGTTTTTCTAAAATCTAAAACTTTTGTTTTTGTGTGGTGTGAATCAGTCACTGTACTTATAGTAAACCACACTGACTGGTGATTACTAGATCCCAAGCTTTCCCCTACAGTAATATCAGATACCAAATTCCCATTTGTGAATATTAAATCTAAAATGGCCTCCTTCCGGGTTGGCTCCTCAACTACTTGCTGTAGAGATAATCCCAGTAGGGAATTTAGAATATCTGTACTCCTGGCAGAACTAGCTATTTTGGTTTTCCAGTTTGCATCAGGAAGATTAAAGTCTCCCATAATCATAACTTCCCCTTTCAATGTCATTTTAGCTATTTCCTCAACTAGTAGATCATCTAATTCTTTGACTTGGCTAGGTGGTCTATATATCACACCTACACGAGTTACCTTATGATTATCAAGCTGCAAGGTAACCCAACCTGACTCTAAATTGGTCTCGCTAACTTGTATTAAATTAGATTTGATGCTATCTTTCACATATAGGGCCTCCCCTCCCCTTTCTTGCCTTCTCTGTCTTTCCTATATAGAGAGAACCCTGGTATTGTTATATCCGTCATTACTCCAATTGAACCACGTCTCAGTAACACCCACAAAATCTGTATTCTCAGATGCCATTATAGCCTCAAGTTCATTGATCTTATTCCCTAAACTGCGAGCATTTGTAGAGAAGACTCTGAGCTTGTCATTTCTTAGCCTATGTGCTACTGGCATCTTCTGGCATTGTTCTGGGGGGCAGTTGGACTGTTGGATTATTACTCTTTTGCCCCCCTCTCCTAGTTTAAATACTCCTTAGCAAATACTTTGAACTGTTCACTGAGGACATTCGTTCCCTTGAGAGAAAGATGCAGACCATCTTTCTTGTACAGTTCTTTTCCATTCCAACGAGAGCGAACATTAGACACAAAGCCAAACCCTTGGTTCAGACACCATTCACCAAGCCATACATTGACTTCCTTAATGCGCATCTTCCTATCATGCTGAAGGTTATGCACAGGCAAAACTGCAGAAAATGAAACAGTTGATGCAACCTCTCGTATATAATTTCCAAGTGTGTGAAAAGCTTCCTTCACCTTTGAAACCTCATTGCAAGCCAGATAATTTGTCCCAAGATGGACAATGACATCCACCTCCCTTTCCTGCTTTGCTTGCCTAACAATATTAAGGATATGTCATCTATCCCTGCTAGCGGTAGCACCAGGGAGACATCTCACAACACCATTCTCCTCAAACTTCACACCTCTTATGATGGAATCACCCACCAACAGCTGCTTACTATAAGTCCTCACCTTCTCCTTTTTGTCTTTGGCTGCAGTCTTGCATACTTTAGGCATGGGAGATGATTATTTCTCACCCACTGTGCTTGAGCCATCCCCCATGTTGCTTTTGCACTCTGAAAGTGCTGCAAATGAATTATGGAGAGTCACAGACTTTTGGACATGTCTTCTATCAACAACTCTCAGTCTACCAGAACCTGCAGTAACCCATCTTCCATTTCTAGGGGGCCTCTGCGGCATTGGCATTGCAACGTTCTCAGCCTGAGTTTGTTTAACGGTTAATTTACAAATCTCAGATTTCAAAAATGAAATTTCCTGCTGCATTATGGAGAGCTGTCTACAAAAAGTGTATCACCAAGAGATCAAAAAGTAATATGCTCCCTAAAATAGTACCAATCAAACCATCATCTCATACCGAAAGAAATGAGCCCCTATATAAGACAGTCGCCCAAAAAATAAAAACTATGGCTTTTAGAATATGGAGACACTAAAAGAATGTAAAACTGAAACAAACAACCCAAAAAATAGTCATATTTGGTATTGTCGCGTCCATAACAACCTGCTCTATCAAAATACCACATGATCTAACCTGTCAGATGAACATTGTAAATAACAAAAAAATAAAAACGGTGCCAAAACAGCAATTTTTTGTTACATTGCCTCACAAAAATTGTAATATAGAGCATTTAAAAAAAAATCATATTTACCCTAAAATAGTACCAACAAAACTGCCACCTTATCCCTTAGTAGTGTTGATCACGAATATTCAAATTGCGAATTTTTATTGCGAATATCGGGACTTCGAGAATTTGCGAATATTTAGAGTATAGTGATATATATTCATAATTTTGAATATTTGAGCTTTTTTTTTTAATTCGTACACATGATCCCTCCCTGCTTCTAGCTTGTGGGCCAATGAGAAGGCTGCAATATCTTTGACTTTAGGAGTAGTGTTGATTGCAAATTTTTGTAATGCGAATTTTCGTAATGCGAATGTTTGCAATGAGAATCAAAGAGATTGTGAAAACTCAGATGCGATGGTATATTCTAACCCCCAGGCGTTCCCATGGTGATGGGGACGCTTGTCGGGGAGGAGTATGCCAAAGTGGAACAACTGTACAGATACAGTGGGATGCGAAAGTTTGGGCAACCTTGTTAATCGTCAGGATTTTCCTGTATAAATCGTTGGTTGTTACGATAAAAAATGTCAGTTAAATATATCATATAGGAGACACACAGAGTGATATTTGAGAAGTGAAATGAAGTTTATTGGATTTACAGAAAGTGTGCTATAATTGTTTAAACAAAATTAGGCAGGTGCATACATTTGGGCACCACAAAAAACTAATGAAATCAATATTTAGTAGATCCTCCTTTTGCAGAAATTACAGCCTCTAAACGCTTCCTGTAGGTTCCAATTAAAGTCTGGATTCTGGTTGAAGGTATTTTGGACCATTCCTCTTTACAAAACATCTTTAGTTCATTCAGGTTTGATGGCTTCCGAGCATGGACAGCTCTCTTTAAGTTACACCATAGATTTTCAATTATATTCAGGTCTGGGGACTGAGATGGCCATTCCAGAACATTGTACTTGTTCCTCTGCATAAATGCCTTAGTGGATTTTGAGCAGTGTTTAGGGTCGTTGTCTTGTTGAAAGATCCAGCCCCGGCGCAGCTTCAGCTTTGTCACTGATTCCTGGACATTGGTCTCCAGAATCTGCTGATACTGAGTGGAATCCATGCGTCCCTCAACTTTGACAAGATTGCCAGTCCCTGCACTGGCCACACAGCCCCACAGCATGATGGAACCACCACCATATTTTACTGTAGGTAGCAGGTGTTTTTCTTGGAATGCTGTGTTCTTTTTCCTCCATGCGTAACGCCCCTTGTTATGGCCAAATAACTCAATTTTAGTTTCATCAGTCCACATCACCTTATTCCAAAATGAAGCTGGTTTGCCCAAATGTGCTTTAGCCCACCTCAAGCGCCACTTTTTGTGCTGTCAGCGGAGAAAAGGCTTCCTCTGCATCACTCTCGCATACAGCATCCCCTTATGTAAAGTGCGCCGAATGGTTGAACGATGCACAGTGACTCCATCTGCAGCAAGATGATGTTGCAGGTCTTTGGTGCTGGTCTGTGGGTTGACTCTGACTGTTCTCACCATTCGTCGCTTCTGTCTATCTGAGATTTTTTGGGTCTGCCACTTCGAGCCTTAACTTGAACTGAGCCTGTGGTCTTCCATTTCCTCAATATGTTCCTAACTGTGGAAACAGACAGCTGAAATCTCTGAGACAGCTTTCTGTATCCTCCCCCTAAACCATGATGGTGAACAATCTTCATCTTCAGGTCATTTGAGAGTTGTTTTGAGACCCCCATGTTGCTACTCTTCAGAGAAAATTAAAAGAGGAGGGAAACTTACAATTGACAATCTTAAATACTCTCTCATAATTGGATTCACCTGTGTATGTAGGTCAGGGGTCACTGAGCTTACCAAGCCAAGTTGAGTTCCAATAATTAGTTCTAAAGGTGTGACTTAAAGAGAGCTGTCCATGCTCGGAAGCCATCAAACCTGAATGAACTAAAGATGTTTTGTAAAGAGGAATGGTCCAAAATACCTTCAACCAGAATCCAGACTTTAATTAGAACCTACAGGAAGCGTTTAGAGGCTGTAATTTCTGCAAAAGGAGGATCTACTAAATATTGATTTCATTTGTTTTTTGTGGTGCCCAAATGTATGCACCTGCCTAATTTTGTTTAAACAATTATAGCACACTTTCTGTAAATCCAATAAACTTCATTTCACTTCTCAAATATCAATGTGTGTGTCTCCTATATGATATATTTAACTGACATTTTTTATCGTAACAACCAACGATTTATACAGGAAAATCCTGACGATTAACAAGGTTGCCCAAGCTTTCGCATCCCACTGTAAAAAAAAAGACAAATATTCTAAAAAAAACTAATATATTTGTTTTTTAGAATATTCGTAATATTCTAAAACAAGAATATATAGCAATATAACAAATATTCTGAAAAAAAAAACTAATGTAGAACAATTTAGCTAATATAGTGCTATAATCCTTTTTTTAATAGTTGTAATTTTTTCCCAATCTGAACTTCAGATGCGAAAAAAATTACAACTATTAGACAAAGAAGATTATAGCATTAAATTGCTCTATATTCGTATTTTTTTGAATATTCGCTATATTGCTATATATTTGTTTTCAGAATATTTGTAATATTATTAAACAAGAATATATAGCAATATAGCAAATTATAATATTACGAAAATTTTCATTATGAAAATTCGTATTACGAAAATTTGCAATATAGCGAATTATTATATTACAAAACACTACTCCTAAAGTCAAAGATATTGCAGCCTTCTCATGGGCCCACAAGCTAGAAGCAGGGAGGAATCATGTGTACTGATTAACAAAAAAAATCTTGAATATTCGCTATATTGCTATATATTCTTATTTTAGAATATTGCGAATATTTTAAAAAACTGATATATAGCACTATATTAAATATATTTGTTTTTTAGAATATTTGTCTTTTTTTCCATCTGAAGTCATGATTCCTTCCTGCCTAAGTTAAGCACGGAGGAATCATGACTTCAGATGTAAAAAATATATATATTCTATAAAATGCTATATATTCATTTTTTAGAATATTCGTAATATTCTAAAATAAGAATATATAGCAATATAGCGAATATTCGAGATTTTATTTTTTTGAATCAGTACACATGATCCCTCCCTGCTTCTAGCTTGTGGGCTAATAAGAAGGCTGCAATATCTTTGACTTTAGGAGTAGTGTTTTGTAATATAATAATTCGCTATATTGCTATATATTCTTGTTTTAGAATATTCTGAATATTCTAAAAAACGAATATATAGTAATATAGCGAATATTCAAAAAAAAAAAAAGAATATAGAGCAATTTAGCTAATATAGTGCTATGATCTTCTTTGTCTAATAGTTGTAATTTTTTTCTCATCTGAAGTTCAGATTGGAAAAGAATTACAACTATTAAAAAAAAGATTATAGCACTATATTAGCTAAATTGATCTACATTTGTTTTTTTTTTCCGAATATTCACTATATTGCTATATATTCTTGTTTTCGAATATTCGTCTTTTTAAAAAAAATCTGTACAGTTGTTCCACTTTGGCATACTCCTCCCCAACAAGCGTCCCCGTCACCATGGGAACGCCTGGGGGTTAGAATATACCATCGGATCAGAGTTTTCACAATCTCTTTGATTCTCATTACATAAATTCGCATTACGAAAATTTGCCATCAACACTACTCCTAACGAATATTCAAACTTTTTTCATACGTTTTAGAGATGAACGAAGCAAGTGGGAGCCCCACTTTTTTTAACCACCCAAATAAAAAAAAATGACATAGAGTCCCCCCCTTTTTCATAACCAGCCAAAGTTTAACCAACAGCTAGGGGCTGACATTATCAGGATGAGAAGGTCCATGGTTCTTGACCCCTTCTCATCCTAAAAATATCAGCCCGCAGCCACCTTAAGAGCAGAACCATCTTATAAAATGGTTCCACCCTGAGGCTTAGGTATCAGGTTAATGGAGGGGGGTTTAATGTCAGCTCTGGGGTGGAAGAACACCACTGGCTGACAATAAGACCCAGTGATAGTTATGGAAGCGTCTGTTAGATACCTCCATCACTACCACTGCATTCAAATGGAAATAAATCAAACCACAATAAAAAAAAAATCTTTATTTAAAACTACAGCCCTCTTTGACCATGTTATTCAATAAACTCCACTTGACTCTTTCATGTAGTCCAGTGAATCCGTCGTAGTCTGAAAGCAGATCTGTTAAAAATGAAATCGATAAATAGTTAAGGCTGAAGCTCAGCCTGTAGTTGTAGGAGGGGCATGTAGTATTTAGGCCAGCGCTTACCTCACTCCAGCCTGGCGTTCCTGCGGCGTGCGTGGCGTGCAGTACTGTCCGGTCATCAGCAGCAGCCACCTCACTTCCGGGTCCGCCCCTTCGGCTTCCTCCTGCGGCAACTCCAGCGTTCGGCTCTCCTCTGCTCCCGGCGTTTCAGGATACCACGGTACGTTCAAACGCAGGTTCTGCTTGTCACCTCACGTTGCCTGGGTGATTCGGCCTCCAGGGTCTCGGATTTCCCACACCTGCTTGGTCAGGATCCCTGTCCACAACCCTTTCAACCACCTTCTTCTGTCTGCTTTCCTATATTCCCTGGGGTATGATGTCTTTTCACTGCTGCATGTTTTTCTTCTCATTTTTGCACTTGGCCCATCTACCCGCGGTGTGATGATGTATTGATCTGCAGCTGCATCCTGCAGGTTGCGGTGTTTTAATCAAACCTGCGGTTGTTTGAATGTAATTTTACTCTGTTTTCCATCCCATAGAAGTAGCATTTTTTCTTCCTTCATCTGCTGCAGAGCCTTGTCCAGTGCTCCGAGTGTGACAGCCTGCGCAGTTGCTAATATATGTATCACGGGCCTCACCTCAGGTTGTCCATTCTCTCTTACACTGCGGTCCTCGGATCCTCCGAGTTCTACCAGCTCACAGCGTCCTTGCCACATTTTCTGTCATTTGTTTGGTCTTCCCGGATCGCCCGGACTCTCTCTCTTTCACGGTGTTCGTCCTGTCTCAGGCCTTGGATCGCCCAGGGTCGTTCCTCTCCGGTTCGCCCTGTTCACGCATTGTCTCCTGGATCGCCCAGGTCTCTTCCCTAGTTCGCCTAGGGTTCTTCTTCTTTTCCCTGGATCGCCCAGGTCTCTGCCGTAGTTCGCCTGGGGTTCCTCCTTCCTCCAGGATCACCCAGGTCTGTCTTCAGCTTCCTCGGCCACCTGGTCTCTCTGTGAAACACGGGTGTGGGTTGTCCATGCTTCTTGTTTCCAGTCGGCATGACCCTTGTACCCCTGGGTCACGTCCCAGGCTCATTCGCTCCCTGGGCCAGCAGGGTTGACTGATCCTCTTTGGCGTCTTTACCTGTCACCGCTTCCCGTCTTTCTTCCCAGCTGTCGGTCAACTGGTCCTCATATGCGTTATCTTCAGATCGTTGGTTCGGTCCGTTTTTTCATCTCGCGTCAGTCGAGGGTAAAATCCTCTCTAAGGTAAGTTCAGGTCATGTTCGGTCCCTCTGAGGGCTGTGTTTTTGTTTTTTTCTCTTCTCTTCTGAAGGTCTGGGTTTTTTCTTTAGCTTACCGGTACTTAATCGGATTCAGATCTCCAGTTCCTCGGTCTTAGGTTTCTTCTGGTAAGTATCTTAAATTGTCTTGTTACCCTCGCCTTTCATCTTCGTTTTCAGCTGTTCTTTCGCTCGCGTCCGCAGCTTCGTTCCCCCTCTCATTAACATTTTTTCCGCAGGTCAAGGATGTCTCACGTGTCAGAGATGGAAGACAATATTTCCCTTCCTGGAACATCGGCTTCTGGTCACTCCGTCAGCGCTTCCTTGAGGAGCTGGACTGTGCCTAGGCTGATCACCGAGCTCAACCGCAGGGGGATTCATCATCCCGCGTCAGCCCGCAAGGCGGAATTATACTGCTTGTTGATGACGGCCTGGAGTTTAGTGGAAAGTCAGCCTAGCTTGCCTTCCATCCAGCAAGCCCTGTCCCAGATTCAGTCCTCTATTAGCGGGCTTGCCAGTTCTCTATTTGACATTCAGCCCTATATGGCTACTGGCACATTATAGGGGGGCCCTATCTGGCTACTGGCACATTATAGGGGGGCCCTATCTGGCTACTGGCACATTATCGGGGGGCCCTATCTGGCTATTGGCACATTATAGGGGGCCCTATCTGACTACTGGCACATTATAGAGGGGCTATGGCTACTGGCACATTATGGGGGGGGGTATGGCTACTGGCACATTATATAGGGGGGCTATGGGTACTGGCACATTATAGGGGGGCCTATGGCTACTGGCACATTATTAGGGGGGCCTATGGCTACTGGCACATTATATTGGGGGCTATGGGTACTGGCACATTATATGGGGGGGGGGGCTATGGCTACTGGCACATTATAGGGGGGCCTATGGCTACTGGCACATTATAGGGGGGCCTATGGCTACTGGCACATTATAGGGGGGCCTATGGCTACTGGCAGATTATAGGGCGGCCTATTGGCTACTGGCAGATTATAGGGGGGCCTATTGGCTACTGGCACATTATAGGGGGCACTATGGCTACTGGCACATTATATGGGGGGCTATGGGTACTGGCACATTATGGGGGGGTATGGCTACTGGCACATTATATAGGGGGGCTATGGGTACTGGCACATTATAGGGGGGCCTATGGCTACTGGCACATTATTAGGGGGGCCTATGGCTACTGGCACATTATATGGGGGGCTATGGGTACTGGCACATTTAATGGGGGGGCTATGACTACTGGCACATTATAGGGGGGCCTATGACTACTGGCACATTATAGGGGGGCCTATGGCTACTGGCAGATTATAGGGCGGCCTATTGGCTACTGGCAGATTATAGGGGGGCCTATTGGCTACTGGCACATTATAGGGGGCACTATGGGGACATTAGCTCAACTGGGGACATTACAAGGGTGTATTTTTGGCACTGTCTATTATAAGGAGAATTATTACAACTGGGAAGGGGGCATTATTGTGGGCTTTATTACTCCCCCATGGTATGAGCCCCTAGTAGCAGCACCAGCCTCTCCCTGCTCTGCTATCCCTCTGCCCCTTCTCCAAATCCTTATTATGATATTTTTCTCATTAGGATAAAACACATCAGCTCCGCCGAGCCCCCGGCCAAAGTGTGGAGGTGTCCGAGATCCCCAAGGGCCAAGCCAAGTAATTGTAAGTTTTCATATGAAATATGTTTATGTTATACACACATAGCATATACCGTGCCCCACAATATACAGTTTCTTCTGCAAAAGTCATCAGGTGTCATTGGGGGGGGGGGGGGGGGGGGAGACACAGAGCAGCGCCCAGTGGGGAGGAGAGAATACACGGATGCAACACTGTATCAGCCAGAAAATGACACTTTCGGCATTATACCAAAAATGCCATTTTCGGCTGATATGTTTCGGCGGCTGATATATCGGAGCATCCTTAGTTTATTTTGTTTTCCTGTGTTGTAATTTACATGGCTGACGAAAGTGTCAAGGGGGGGGGGGGGGGTCAGGAGGAGGCAGGGGAAATGGGTAAGCAGGAGGGGGGCTCAGTGGGCCTCTGCGTGTTACTTGCCCCCTGGGCCAAAAGTTGCTAGTCAGCCCCTGCCGTCCACCATGACAGGAGCAGGAGGCAAGGAGGACGGCTCAACAGGTTCAACACATTTCTTTAACAACGATTTATGAAAAACGTTATGGATTTTCAATGCCTGAGGACGTTCAAGACAGAAGGCTACAGGGTTTACAATGGCAGTGATCTTATATGGACCAATAAACCTTGGGCCCAGCTTCCAAGAAGGTACCTTAAGTTTAATGTTTCATGTAGACAGCCACACAGAATCACCCACTTTCAGGTCCGGACCACTCATACGTTTCCTGTCAGCTGCACGCTTATACCTGTTGCCCATCTTTTCCAGGTTATTTTGGATTTTCCGCCAAATAGAAGACAAAGAAGAGGAAAATCGTTCCTCCTCAGGAATGCCAGAATTATGAGCACCAGAAAATGTACCAAACTGTGGATGGAACCCATATGCCCCCAAAAAACGCCCAATTATCAGTGGATTCCTGTCTACGGTTATTTATAGCAAACTCAGCTAACGACAAAAATGAAGACCACTCTTCCTGATTCTCTGAAACAAAACATCTTAAGTAAGTCTCCAGATTCTGATTAGTGCGCTCCGTCTGTCCGTTCGACTGAGGATGAAAAGCTGAATGGAGAAGGACAATTGTACACCCAGATGAGTACAGAACGCTCTCCAAAATCGGGAAACAAACTGAGTCCCTCTATCGGACACCACATCAGAGGGATTGCCATGTAGATTCACGATGTTGACAAACACCTGCGCAAGAGTTTTAGCATTGGGTAGACTAGGTAATGCAATAAAGTGTGCCATTTTACTAAAACGATCGGCAACCACCAGAATCACGGTCTTTCCCGAAGAATTCGGTAAATCAGTGATAAAATCCATGGACAAATGGGTCCAAGGTCTGGACGGGATGTGCAGTGGAAGCAGAGATCCAGAAGGCTGAGCATGTGTCACCTTAGCACATGCACAGGTACCACAGGCTGACACATAGTCCTCAATACACTTACGCAACCCCGGCCACCAGAATCTGCGAGAGATGAGATCGACAGTCGATCTACTCCCAGGGTGCCCAGCAAGCACCGTACAGTGATGTTCCTCGAAAACCTTGTGACGTAATTTGGAGGGAACAAACAACTTCCCCTGAGGACAAGAGTCCAGAGCATCCTCCTGTGCCTCCAACACCCTGGCCTTGAGATCAGGATAAAGAGTGGATAGAACCACCCCTTCAGATAAAATGGGACTAGGGTCAATAGACTCACTCCCCCCAGGAGAGCTACGTGACAAAGCATCCGCCTTCTTCACCTCAGGGCGGTAAGTGACGATGAAGTTAAATCTGGTGAAAAACAATGACCATCTGGCCTGCCTTGGGTTAAGTCGCTTAGCCGACTCTAAATAGGCCAGATTCTTGTGATCCGTAATTACCGTAAAATGATGCCATTCCTCGAACGCCCGTGAATGCGTACAAACTGTCAATCAATCAAGTTAACTCCTGTCCCACTGTTGATAAATGCTTTGATTTTCACAGTTTTGGACTCTAGCGCCACCTCGGAATACAGGAGAAAACTGGTACTACCAGTAAAAAACCAAAGTAGGTTTTTTTGCTCCCCACCCACACTACCAATAGTAATTTGGGGATTCAACTTTTTTTTCTTTTTGTTCACACCTTGATGCTGCAAGTATGGACAAATATTCACAAAATGTCCCTTCTTGCCACAACAAAAGCAGACTCCTTTCACATGACACAAGCTTTTGCCAGTAGTTCCAAGCTCCTCCTAACTGCATAGGCTCATCACAAGGCACAACCACCCGTGTCTCTCCACCATAAGTGTCAAAGGAAGCAGTACCCTTATTGGACAGTACTTCCTTAACCCCTTAAGGACTCAGTCCTATTTCACCTTAAGGACTTGGCCATTTTTTGCAAATCTGACCAGTGTCACTTTAAGTGCTAATAACTTTAAAATGCTTTGACTTATCCAGGCCTATCTGAGATTTTTTTTTCCGTCACATATTGTACTTCATGAAACTGGCAAAATGAAGTTAAAAAAAATTATTTTTATTTATAAAAAAATACCAAATTTACCAAAAAAAATTGAAAAATTGCAAATTTCCAAGTTTCAATTTCTCTACTTTTATAATACATAGTAATACCTCCAAAAATAGTTATTACTTTACATTCCCCATATGTCTACTTCATGTTTGGATCATTTTGGGAATTATATTTTATTTTTTGGGGATGTTACAAGGCTTAGAAGTTTAGAAGCAAATCTTGAAATTTTGCAGAAATTTTCAAAAACCCAATTTTTAGGGACCAGTTCAGGTCTGAAGTCACTTTGCGAGGCTTACATAATAGAAACCACCAAAAAATGACCCCATTCTAGAAACTACACCCCTCAAGGTATTCAAAACTGATTTTACAAATGTCGTTAACCCTTTAGGTGTTCCACAAGAATTAATGGAAAATAGAGATACAATTTCAAAATTTCACTTTTCTGGCAGATTTTCCATTTTAATATTTTTTTTTCCAGTTACAAAGCAAGGGTTAACAGCCAAACAAAACTCATTATTTATGGCCCTGATTCTGTAGTTTACAGAAACACCCCATATGTGGTCGTAAACCGCTGTACGGGCACACGGCAGGGCGCAGAAGGAAAGGAATGTCATATGGTTTTTGGAAGGCAGGTTTTGCAGGACTGGCTGCAGGTTTATTTTTGACAACATGTCCCATTTGAAGCCCCCCTGATGCACCCGTAGAGTAGAAACTCCAAAAATGTGACCCCATTTTAGAAACTACGGGATAGGGTGGCAGTTTTGTTGGTACTATTTTAGGGTACATATGATTTTTGGTTGCTCTATATTACACTTTCTGTGAGGCAAGGTAACAAGAAATAGCTGTTTTGGCACCGTTTTTATTTTTTGTTATTTACAACATTCATCTGACAGGTTAGATCATGTGATATTTTTATAGACCAGGTTGTCACAAACGCGATGATACCTAATATGTATACTTTTTTTTTTATGTAAGTTTTACACAATGATTTCTTTTTTTAAGCAAAAAAATCATGTTTTAGTGTTTCCATAGTCTGAGAGCCTTCATTTTTTAAGTTTTTTGGCGATTACTTTGTGTAGGGTATGATTTTTGCGGGATGAGATGACGATTTTATTGGCACTATTTTGGGGTGCATATGACTTTTTGATCGCTTGCTATTACACTTTTTGTGATGTAAGGTGACAAAAAATGGTTTATTTAGCACAGTTTTTATTTTTTACAGTGTTTATCTGAGGGGTTAGGTCATGTGATATTTTTATAGAGTCGGTCAATACGGACGCGGCAATACCTAATATGTATACTTCTTTTTTATTTATGTAAATTTTACACAATAATATAATTTTTTGAACAAAAAAAATATTTTAGTGTCTCCATATTCTGAGCCATAGTTTTTTTTTTTTTTTTGGGCGATTGTCTCAGGTAGGGGCTTATTTTTTGCGGGGTGAGATGACTATTTTATTGGCACTATTTTGGTGGGCAAATGCCTTTTTGATCGCTTGCTGTTGTACTTTTTGTGATGTAAGGTGACAAAAAAATGGTTTATTTAGCACAGTTTTTATTTTTTATTTTTACGGTGTTCATCTGAGGGGTTAGGTCATGTGATATGTTTATAGAGCCGGTCGATACGGACGCGGCGATACCTAATAAGTATACTCCCCCTCCCCTATTTTTTCCCTATTTTTTTTAACTTTATTTGGGGAAAATGATGTTTTTGTTTATTTTTACTTGAAACTTTTAATTTTTGGGGGGAAAACATTATTTTTTCAACTTTTTTTGCTTTATTTTTTGTCCCACTTTGGGATTTCAACTTTTGGGGGTCTAATCCCTTTTACAATGCATTCCAATACTTCTGTATTGGAATGCATTGGCTGTATGAGTAATAAACTGTGTATTACTCATACAACTTCATGCCTGTGTGATCCAGGGGGCTGTATCTCACAGGCTCGTCACCGGAAGGCAGCGCGATGCCTTCCTTAGACATCGCGCTGCCTTCCATGCCATCGGGTCCCCCCTACAACCGCATGGGGACCCGATGGCACCACCGCCCGCAACCGCCGGATAAGGTAAAAGCCGCAAACCGCAGGTCTGAATTGACCTGCAGTTTGCAGCGATCGCCGACACGGGGGGGTCACGGGACCCCCTCGGCATTGTGACAGGATGCCCGCTGAATGATTTCAGTGGACATCCTGTTGCGATTAACCCCATCCGCGCCACAATCGCGATTTAAACTTAGTCCGTAAGGACTCGGGAAATAGGGCGTACTGGTACGCCCTAAGTCCTTAAGGGGTTAAGGTGAGGACCCCTAGATCTCTTCCTCAGGCGTCTATCAAGACATACAGCAAGGGACATAGCTGCTTCCAATGACTCAGGATTTTCATGAGAAGCCAATGCATCATGCAGTCTCTCAGAGAGACCCTGGCAGAATTGGCTATGGAGAGCAGAATCGTTCCACTCTGTATCCGTAGGCCATCTCCTAAATTCAGAGCAATAGGTCTCCGCAGAACATTCTCCCTGCCGCAAACCCCGCAACTTGGTCTCGGCCTGAGAGATCCGATCCGGATCATCATAGATAAGACTTAAGGCTCTAAAGAATTTGTCTACCGACTGGAGGGATGGTGATCTGGTCGGCGGAGAAAAAGCCCAAGATTGGGCGTCCTCTTTAAGCAATGAGATAATTATACCCACACGTTGACAGTCATCACCAGAAAAGTATGGACGCAGTCTAAAGTATAATTTACATTACTCCCTGAACCAGATGAAATTGTCACTACCCCCGGAAAACCTGTCCGGGAGAGCTACCTTCGGTTCAGGGCAGGTCTGGAACCCACCACGGAACCAGCAGCCTGTGGACTCTGAATCTGCAAAACCATCGCACGGAGGTCTGCTACCTCCAAAGTCAGATTCTGCAGCTGTTCGACCAGTGCAGTCATAGCATCCATAGCTGCACAAATCAAAACAAAAAATGGCGGTATTGGCTCTGGATCATGTCACGGATGTAGTACAGGAGAACACCAAAAGACAAGAAGGAAGGCTAAAACCCTGCTCCTGGCCCTGACTCCTATCCGTATGGGCACCTCTCGATGGTAGAGATGCCCATACACAGGAACCTAGAAAACCCTGGTGGCCCTCGGATGCCCTAATGGTAATGGCAGGGCAAAGACAACCCGCTCCTTCCCTGGTGAAGGAACCAGCGTCTCGCTGAGGCCTAGTAAAAAACAAAGGTGGGGGGAATACAAAATACAACAAGCGGAACACTTAACTTCTGAGGCTGATGGATAATGGATGATGGATGAACAGGACTTCAACTAGAACCACACTCCAGCTCTTCCAAAAACCAAATGAAGCTATCCAGAGCAAGGAGTGATAGGTAAAGTCAGATAAATAGGGGGAGGTAAAGGTCACATGATCCACACCTGAACAGGAGGTGTGGACATACAAGCAACACATAGACAAAGTGAAACCAAAACCAAAAGAGGCTGTCAGATCACTAATGTGCAGATAATCTTTCAGACCTTCTAAAACCTGTCACCGGTGTGACACTATCACTGTCCATCACATTGCTTATCTGACTTCTTACATACAGGCATATTTAGTGCTTAGTAGAACCCTGAAGACTGAAAACAAGCTAGAGCTTTGCTAAGAAGACACTTTACACTCTTTTTTCTAATTCTAAGAAACATTATTCTCTAATAAAAGTTCATTACAAAAATGCTTAAAACCCTTGTCCTTACACAATATTAAAAATAAACTGAAAAGACAGTTACACTTTAAGAATGAGGTTATTTTTTTACCTAAATAACCAAGGATAATTTTTTATTTTTGGTGAATATTTACATTCTGTTTTGGAGTTCATATGGGATAGGTAAAGTTAATTTAGAGTAATATAGCTAACACAGTTGACAAGTCAATACAATCAATAATGTCCCTATAAAATAGTAATAACTATAATTGAGTTAAGAAACAGCTGAGGCAGTAAATGGTTTTACCAGCACTCACATATTGCTTTGCAATCATGTGTTTGCTCCAAGGGTGAAGGTGCGTTAATGCATCATGTTACAGCCATATGTTCCTGTCGTAACACAACAAGCAGCAGTGAGGTATCAGGTATCCATAATGTAGATCTTATACTCTGCATCCATTCATCTGAGCCCCACAATGTGACAGCTATAGCCAGCTGTTCCATGAAGTAATGTGTGATTTGTGTGCTTAGAGTGCATAGATAAATAAGTAACACCATGCAAGCTGTACTGGAGGTAACTAAAACACAGGTGCCTTCATATGTTGTTCCTCTCAAATGAAAACAGCCAAAAAAAATCACTCAACCCTAAAATATTCTGAAGCAACAGATACCTGAATGCAGCAAGTGATATAACACCATAGGAACCAGACGTGGGGTTTAAAAAGGTGTTTATTAGATTTATATTGGTACATTGCCCAAGCCTGGTCCCTCAGACGAATCAGTCAATAGAGTCTTTTGAACAGCAGGGTATAGTCTTCTCTAGACTACTTATTGTCAAACAGCCCAACTCTACTGTCAGGTTTTCAGAGAAACTGAGCGGAATATGAAATTCCCTGCAGCCTTGTATCTGTATGATCACAATATCTTTATACAACCTGACCCTATACAGTATTCATTAAAGTAGATGTAAAAGTAAACAGCGTTTTACCATAATTTATCTGTTAATCTATGTTCTGTTTATTTGTAATGGTTTTCGTCCACTCTCCAAAAACGTACTAACTGTTATTTGGCTTCCTATGAAGTTTGATATAAAGAAATGAAGTGAACGGGGCTACGTTGTTACGCCAGATCCAGCCTATAGACAGGAGTGGCGCTGTTTCAGGAAGAAAGCAGCATTTTTACTCTTACACAACCCCTTACAGAAAAGCTGACTTCTACCCATTTATCACTGCTTCCAATTTCTTATATACAGTCTGATGTTTAAGTGCATCAAACCCTCAAAATACCCTTAAGGCTATGATAATGTGCTGCACCTATTAAAAGCAAAGCACGAGGACAGTGCAAATAATCCATAGAGACATGTCAGATACCTTCTAAGAACCTTGGGTCTAGGCCATCATGACTAATGTCTATAACCATGACTCAGTAATGTACACAAGGGGGAGAGTTATAAGGATAAACCTTTTCATTGTGTTCTCGTTCGTTTTAGCTCAAGGCTAGTGTTCTCCATACATTTACAGTCTGTATGTAATGCTGGCTGCTATCTGCTAGAAAGGGGTGAACATTTCATAGTGGAGATGTTAACTTTTCACCAGCAGGTGGCTGGCACTGGCAGTATTAGGAGTTGGAGAGGTGGAGAAATCCACTCTTCAGTACTGGCTTGATTGCTCTGCTAAAACCAGCAGAAATGGTAAGTGCATGTATGTGTGTTACAGTGTGTGTGTATGTTTGTGTGTGAATGTTTTTATTTGTCTTTGTATGTTGGTATGTTTCATAGCAGGTGTATATGCAGCATGCCTGGGAGAGCGAAGAGGATGCGAGTAGTTGTACTCACGGTGGCGGTCCTCAATTTGTCGCTCCCTGGGCAGTGCAGTGA
Organism: Bufo gargarizans; assembly: GCF_014858855.1. Taxonomy (NCBI): domain Eukaryota; kingdom Metazoa; phylum Chordata; class Amphibia; order Anura; family Bufonidae; genus Bufo; species Bufo gargarizans. The sequence continues at coordinate 159,614,233 of NC_058085.1, read as the reverse complement.
TAGAAAGGGTGCTCCTTTATTCTCTTGGGGGCACACCCCTGGTTTTAGGAGACCTGCCTGATGTTACCCTTGGTGTAGGTGAGTTTTGAGGTTCAAGACAGGGTCCCTGAAATAGGTGACTGCAATGCAGGTGCTGGTGCACACGATGAAGCTGGGTTTAATGCAACAAGTCCACTGTGCTTTACTGAGGCAGTTCAATAGATGGCTCACACTGGCATTGTGTACATTAAAATCAGTCTTTAAAGATGGCATATACTAGGCATGCTCAACCTGCGGCCCTCCAGCTGTTGCAAAACTACAACTCCCAGCATGCCTGAACAGCCTACAGCTATCAGCCTACAGCAGGGCATTGTGCTAATTGTAGTTTTACAACATCTGGAGGGCTGCAGGTTGAGCATGCCTGGCATATACAGTTCCCAAGGCTGTGTATAGTAGGTTGGTCTCTCTCTCTATAAGGCCGAATGCACACGGCCGTGACCGGTCCGTGGTAACGTGGCCTGGATTCCTGCTGAGAGCAGGAGCGCACGGCGTCATTGGTTGTTATGACATCGTGCGCTTCATGCCGCCGGTGCACTACGAGTATATTACTGCCGTGTGCATTCGGCCTAATTAGGCTGTACAATCTTTCTTTTTCCAGCCTAAGGGGCACAACTGACCGCTCTCGTTCTCACTGTATGGTATTTATGCAACAACCTCAGTGAAATATAGTCTTTGAACTGAGGGTTCTTCTGTCCTTTTGATTGTCACGGATGTACCGAGACATACGGACGGCCCCGCGGCAGTGTATGACAGAAGATCTGTGAGACTGGCAACACGTGCTTTTATATGACAGGTTTCCTTGTGGATCAATAGGCGTCTGTGTTGTTTCTGATGATACTGGCCACACCTCTAACCTCCAGGTGTTGCTATTGTGGTCATTTAACTTTTCTTATTTATAGTTGCTTCTCCCACAATACTGTGCGGTTTATAGCTTCAGGGGTATCTGTGGCATGTTGATGTTAGGTTCTCGGCTGAGTTCCTGTCATAGCTAATGGAAAATTAAGTGTTTCCTTTCCCTTTTGCATTTTGTTTTGGTTTATCTGTGTGTTGCTTTTGTTGCCCTTTGTTGTAGGCCTAAGGGAGACTCCTGGTCGTCCTTCCTTTCTGGAGGAACAGGTAGTCTCTGCCCTGTCACTATCGCAAGGGTTTTATAGGGTGAGTTTGATACTCCTGCGTATGAACTCACCTACCTTTGGGGGTGGTTCATACTGATAGCCAATCAGGACTGTGATTTGACTAGGAGGTGTCCTTCTTTCTTCCCTTGCTTTCAGGCCTTGTTCCTTGTTCCCTCTCCTTCTTCATTTGGTGTGGTGTCTACCTTCTACACACGGGCGTGACATTGATATGATGATGATGGAAACCAAAAACTAATTGCTCCCACCAGTATGCAGAGAAGTCTACACATTCTGCTGATTCTCTACAAATGACTGGTGCAAGACAAATGTGGTGCCCGTATTCAAAAAGGGCTCTAGGACTTCCACAGGTAGCTTTACTTTTGGGGAGAGGAAAATGTTTGAAGGACTCTTAAGGGACTATATACTGGATTACAGTGGCGTAGCGTGGGTTGCCAGCACCCGGGGCAAGCCAAAAATTGCGCCCCCACCCCCACCCCGGGCACGCCCCTTTTAACAGATACTGTAGTAGATCACTAGCAGTCCTATGTAACACCACAGATAACACAGTGATAACTCTGAGTACAGATAATGTAGTAGATGGGTGTAAGCCCCCAGAATTCAGAACACACACAGTGTGACCTGAAGTCTGGGGCCAGATGCGGCAGGGTGGGATATATTCTCAATCTCCTCCCCCAACCCTACCGTGAAACAGATATGTGCATGGACATTATTATTACAGTATAATACCGCCCCATACCTGTTACATCCAGTGACGTCTCCTGTGATGTAGACTTTCCTCAACGTCTTCATTCAGAGCTAAGACCACCATGATACCTTCTTTAAGCCGCTTCTTGTCTCTGCAGAGTTTCACAGAATTTTTTTTAGGTTCCGCACGTTACTATCATCCTCTCCTTCCTGGTGTCTCAACAACTCCTCCTGCTGTCCCCCAATACTGTGCTAGAGCCAGACAGATAGTCCCCCATTCCTCATAATATTATTTCCCCCTGTATATTATAGTGGCCCCCTCTTTATTATTAATATAATGGCCCCATCTTTACTATTAATATAATGTTCCCCTCTTTGTTATTAATATAATAGCCGCCTCTTCACTCATATTACTATGTCACCTAATTACACAGGGTGGGACTCTGCACTCTGGGACAGTCACTGATTTAGACTGTCACTCACTCTGGGTCGCTTGAATCACTGTCTTGCCTGCCTGGCCTGGAGTCTGGACTGTCTACAGTGAGTCTGGACTTCTGCATCTTCATGCTCCGGCTACTGGCACTGCACTGCCTTTCCCGCCTGGAAGGTGGGCGGAGCCTATCAGGAACTAACTGCCGTGCGCGCCCCGCCTCCCCTCCTCACTCTGCTCTGCGGCCGGGCGCTGTGTGAAAAAAAAAAAAAACACAGTGGCAGGCTCGATTTAACTTGTGCCAGCCCAGCGGACAGCCGCGCCCCCTGCAGCGTGGTGCCTGGGGCAACGCCCCCCCCCACGCTACGCCCCTGCTGGATTATGTGCTTGTAACTAATCAGAACCTGATTCATTTTTATGAGGAGGTGAACCTTGACAGAGGTGTGGTTGTGGATGTAGTGTTCTTCAATTTTGCATTTGATACTGTCCCTCATAGATGTTTAATAGGTCAAATAAAGTCTATAGGCCTAAAAAGTATAGTTTGTAAAGTGGATTAAGAACTGGCTGAAGGACTGTGCCCAGAGAGTTGTGGTCAATGATTCATTTTCAGAATGGTCCCAGGTTATAAGTGGTGTACCCCAAGGTCCTATTATTTAACTTATTTGTTAATGATATAGAAGATGAGATTACTAGCACTATTTCTATTTTTGCAGATGACACCAAGCTACGGTATGTAGTACTGTGCAGTCTATGGAACATATCAATAAACTACAAGCTAAATTAGACACTCTGGGGGAGACATATCAAGACTGGTGCACCTATACACCAGTCTTGATCTCCATGCACTGTCATGAGAGGCGTCTAATTTATTAAGAGGCAGAATCCTCTTGACAAATTAAGGCTAATTTCACACTAGCGTTCGGGGCTCTGCTTGTGAGTTCCGTTCAAAGGCTCTCACAAACGGCCCCGAATGCTTCCGTCCAGCCCTAATGCATTCTGAGTGGGTGCGGATCCGCTCAGAATGCATCAGTCTGGCAGCGTTTGGCCTCCGCTCCCCTCAGAAGGCGGACACCTGAACGCTGCTTGCAGCGTTCGGATGTCCGCCTGGCCATGCGGAGGTAAACGGATCCATCCAGACTTACAATGTAAGTCAATGGGGACGGATCCGTTTGAAGGTGACACACTATGGCTCAATTTTAAAACGGATCCGTCCCCCATTGACTTTCAATGTAAAGTCTGGACGGATCCGTCTGAGGCTACTTTCACACTTAGAATTTTTTTTACAATATAATGCAGACGGATCCGTTCTGAATGGAGCCACCGTCTGCATTATATGGGTGGATCCGTCTCAGACGGATCCACTCTGAACGCAAGTGTGAAAGTAGCCTTAGGTGCATCTCTGCCCTGCCGTTCTCCAGAAACTGAACTCAGACTTCAGCTATAATTTCCGCCACTTTCTTGCGAAATTTATAGTTGGGTTGAGGGAATGGAAGTATCCGAAGTGGACTTTGATCCAAATTTCAGGGAAAATTAATTTCGCTTTGAAGCCGAATTTCCTTGTGCTTCGTGGTAACAAAATTTCCCCTGAAATGTCATAAAAAAACAAACAAAAAAACATACTCACATCATCCATTTGTGTGCAAAGCTCCTGTGCAAAAGCTTGTGCACGGTGATGTATGACATCACCACACCGGTAAGCATGATGACATCACCATACGCCGTGCAAGATTTTGCGCGTGATCCACAATAAAGATGGCCATGGCGGCGTTTTTGCACTCAAATGGATAAGATATAAAAAAAATATATATATCTAAATAACCCCTGAAAGCCCTCATTTTCAATCTCAGATGCCACATCAATGTGAGATCTGAGGGGTTCAATAACGGGGAGAAGCGCAATCACTGTTCCCCATAATTGCGCCTGCTACTTACAAAGAAATGCACTTCTTAGTAACAAAGCAAATTTCTTTGTGAAATTCGGCAAAGCAGCCAAATCAAATTTTAGTAAACTTTGCTTAGTAACTTTGGAGGGCAATGCAAAGACACACCGACTTCTGTTAAGCCCCACCCATTTTCTTGAGTTTGGTCTGAATTTTGCTATTTTTCGGACAGCAGATGAACCCAAATCTTTCTGGGTTCATTTTGGACAAATCCACTAAAATGGTGCATAGCTTGAAAAAAGCACAAGGGAGGAAGAAGAAAGTTGAAATTCAGCGCCAAGCCCCAATCATCTATTCTCCATTTACGTATTTTTAGTGGGCTATAAAAGACAGTACATGTCTTTTATAGCCCACTGTGTCAATGTTTTCTATGGCACCGGCGAGGCCAGGTCCTTTTGACCCTCCCCACGATTGTGTCGGCCTGTGTCTCACACCAGGAACTTATCCTACTCTTCTTCCTTAATGGACACATTCTCATCCCCAACAGCAGCTGGGCACAGGATGGCTTGCACTACACCTCCTTCATATTGCATGTGTCAAGCCGTGACATGCCGTGTTGGAGCTGATTGGCCTAGTTGAAAGTAGCCACACAATGAGCAGGTACATCAAGCAGTAAACTTCCTGCTGGCTGTCACCCCACCAACTCCAACTGGCAAACGTAGTCAGTGACAATGGGTGCAACATCCTGGCTGCCCTGAACCTGGGCGATATAACACATGCTCCTTGTCATCAACCTAGTGGTGCACAGCTTTCTAAATAAGTACACTGGTTTGTGCAAGGTGTTGGTAAAGTCCAGGAGATTATCCAAGCACTTGAACTACTCTTACGTGGTAAGGAACGCTTTCCCGGACCTGCAGCAACAGAACGGCTTGCCACTACACTGCTTAATCTTCAACGTGCCAACTTATTGAAATTCAAGATAGCACATGCTCCAGCATCTGTACTAGCAGCGGAAAGCTATGAACAATTTTGTTATACACCAGACAGCCTCAGCAGCAGGGAGCATGTGTAGTTTTGCGGTCAGACAGTGGCAACTTATCCAAGACGTCTGTCAGCTGCAGTGCTCCAGACTAAAAAAAATACCTGGTAGCCATTGGCTCCTGAACTGAAAAATTTAGGAGCCAAATCTAATTTTTAGTCGCCAAATCGAAACCGAATCAAAATTTTGGTATCGTGACAACGCTACTCCGATCAGATCGGCGTAGGGTTGTTTTGATACCAAAATTTTGATTCGCTTTCGTCACCATAAAGTATTGCGATACTCAATACCACGCAAAAAAAAAAAAAAAACACCAAAAAAAGCCGCGTGCATTTTGCATATTATGAAATGTTCGGCCCATAATAGAGCAGTCCTATCCTATTTTTTGGGGTGACAAGGTGACTAAAAAATGGTGAATGCTCACCGCATAGGAGATATTTTTTAATAATTTAATAGTTTGGACAGTGCTATGTAATATGTTTATTTATTCTTTATATATTTTATATGTAAAATTGGGAAAGGGGGGATTTAAACTTAATATTTTAGGGTACTTTCACACTAGTGTTTTTCTTTTCCGGCATAGAGTTCCGTCCTAGGGGCTCAATATCGGAAAAGAACTGATCAGGCATATCCCCATGCATTCTGAATGGAGAGTAATCCGTTCAGTTTGCATCAGGATGTCTTCAGTTCAGTCATTTTGACTGATCAGGCAAAAGAGAAAACTGCAGCATGCTATGGTTATATCTCCGGCGAAAAAAACCTGAAGATTTGCCTGAATGCCGGATCCAGCATTTTTCCCATAGGAATGTATCAGTGCCGGATCTGGCATTCAAAATACCAGAATGCACCCGCACTAAATCCGGACCCATTCACTTCTATGGGGCTGTGCACATGAGCGGTGATTTTCACACATCACTTGTGCGTTGCGTGAAAATCGCAGCATGTTCTATGTTGTGCATTTTTCACGCAACGCAGGCCCCATAGAAGCTAATGGGGCTGCGTGAAAATCGCAAGCAAGTGCATATGCGGTGCGATTTTCACTCATGGTTGCTAGGATGAAAGTCTATTCACTGTATTATTTTACCTTACAACATGGTTCTAAGGGAAAATAATAGCATTCTTTAATACAGAATGCATAGTAGAAGGTCAATATAATAAACATTGGTGGCGCAGTGCGCCCCCCAACACCCCAGTATAATAAACATTGGTGGCGCAGTGTGCCCCCCTCAATATAATAAACATTGGTGGCGCAGTGCGCACCCCCCTTCCCCAACACCCCAGTATAATAAACATTGGTAGCGCAGTGTGGCCCCTTCAATATAATAAACATTGGTGGCGCAGTGTGCACCCCCCCAACACCCCAGTATAATAAACATTGGGGGGCGCAGTGTGCCCCCCTCAATATAATAAACATTGGTGGCGCAGTGTGCACCCCCCCCAACACCCCAGTATAATAAACAATGGTGGTGCAGTGTGCCCCCCTCAATACAATAAACATTGGTGGCGCAGTGCGCCCCCCCCTCAATATAATGAACATTGGTGGCGCAGTGGGCAGTGCCAATGAGGGTTAAAAAAAAATAAATAAAATTAACTCACCTCCTCCAATTGATCATCTCCTGTTCTTTCTTCATGACCTGTCAAAGGACCTGTGGTGACATCACTGTGCTCATCACATGATACATCACATGATTCATCACCATGGTAATGGACCATGTGATGAGCTCAGTGACATCACCACAGGTCCTGAAGCAAGAACAGGAGACCGGCAGCTACTCGATCAACTGGAGGAGGTGAGTTAATTTTTTTTTATTATTCTTTAACCCTCATTGGCACTTCCCACTGTGCCACCAATGTTTCTTATACTGTGGGGGGGGGGGGGGGGCACACTGTGCCACCAATGTTTCTTATGTTGGGGGGGGGGCACACTGTGCCACCAATGTTTCTGATACTAGGGTGTTGGGGGGGGGGGGCACACTGTACAGGGAGTCTAAGAAAGAATCGAATGAGTCACTAACTAAGTCGGCTCTTTAGTTCTTTTCACCTGTGACTCATTCGATTCTTTCTCCCTGTACTTGTCAGTGACTCAGAGCTGCTAGTGCTCGCCTTGCCTTGCCTCAGCTCTGATTGGTTGGTGGGCGGAGAGGGGAGGGGCTGGCAGAAGCAGCTTCCACTCTAGGATCAGATTACACTCCTCCCGAGCCCCTCCCCTCCCTGCTGCCAGCGTCTCTGCCATTGTGTGCTGTGACCGAGCTGACTCAGACTGAGGAGAAAATCGGCGGCGGCAGAGAACTATCAGCTCCTGTGCCCGCCGCTGTTCTACTGCAGAGCTGCCGCGGAGGGTCTAGTCGCAAATGGCGACAAGACTAAAAAGTCTTGTCGCCATTTGTAAATTCTAAGTCGCATTGGCGACCATTTTGGTCGCCATCTGGAGCCCTGAGCTGCTGAAGCTCTTCGAAGATGCCACAAAGTTTGTCAGCAGGGACAACTATTTCATGAACAATGTGAGCCCTTTCATATTTATCTTAGAACAGACACTGATACTCATGCAGCAGGGGACCACAGCGGAAGAAGAGCAGCTAACGCATCTTGCTGTCCGTCTCATAGCTGTTGGGGACACAAAAGGGAATCTGCCATGGAGGAGGAGGATGAGGAGCTGCCACTGCAACAGGGAGGAGTCGTAGGTGGAGGAGCAAGAGAACGATAATGAGGATGCTACCAGATAAGACACCTAATCGTCTCACTGGGGGGCAGAGCCAGAAATAAGAGGCTCTTTGGGCACTCTGGCCAGAATGGCCAAATGCATCCTAGCTTGCTTACGCAGGGACAGGTGTATCATTGACCACCATAGGGTGGTGCCCTATCTTGCCACTGTTGCTGTCTGTCTGCCTATTATCATGTTCTGTATGAGTGCTGCTGCCACCTGCATCATACTACTAATGCCTCTCAAGCGTCAGTTTACAGAGGACCTTTCATCAGTTTAGCCCTAGTGTAATTATGGTCTTACCTTATAGGGCAGCCCCTACTGATGCCATGGCACTTCTTTTTTTCCCCCAAAGATTTCCCCGTTTGTGCTCTGTTGGCCCCGTTGATTTTGGCGCCTTATATTATAATAAGCCGACTCGGTTATACTAGGCGGAGACTCACAGTTTAGCTGGGGGTGGTTCTCTTCTCCCTGGCTTTGAGCTTGTCCAATCAGAGCGCACCGCTCTTAGCCAGGGAGAATGAGCTCCTCCCTGGCTAAGAGCTGTGCGCTCTCTGTTTATTTTTGTCTAACTTCCTGACGCTCTGCACTGTGGGTCCCAGCACAGCGTGGCATCATGTGTTTTCAGATGACTCTCATCTCTGCCATGACTCTGCCCCCTCATTGTTATACCACCTCCTGACGCACATTGCCACGTCCTCCATGTATCCTCCCCCCTTGAATCATATTCCGCATAGTTCTCTTGCCTCCTTCATTGTGAACAACACGCCCTGCCCGGTGATGTCACCGGACCAGGGGTGTGTGGCTTAGCACAATCTGTTGCCGCCTAGGTACCGCCCCTTTGAGTGCTCTGCATAATGCCTGAGGCTGATGGTGACCTCACCGGGCTCCCTGTGAAGCAGAAGAAGTGGCTTCGCTCTGCAGAAGGGACCCGGTACGTCACTGAATGTGAGAAAAGACTCACTTCTGTTGCAGAATTTGTGTAATGAATATGGGGCATCAGAAAAGTATGGGAAAGGTAAGAGATATTTATGTCCTTGTTAAAACACTGTCCCCCCGGACAACCCCTTTAAGGTGCAGCATAAATGTACGTGATTATTGCTTCAATATCAAAATTTTCTCACAGTCCAGGCAAAGTTGGAGCCTGCAATGCATCAATCCACTGCCACTAATGCCTAAGCATCAGTTCTGTGTACTCTTCACACATACCAACTCATTGGAGGTGAAATGTAAACATTTGGGGGGGGGGGGGGGGGCACCGTTAACACGGTTGAAATTTGTACGTTTTTTTGTCCCCTCTGTTAAATTTTTTGGAAGGCACAGTGGCGCTGCATAATTTTGGTGGGTTACTGCATCAATACTGCCATTTTCTCATAATCCAGGCAAAGTTGGAGCCTGCAATGTATCATGCCATGTCACGAATGCCTGAGGGTCAGTTCTGTGTACTCACTTTTCACAGTATTGAAATTTTACAATTCTTTGGCGGGAGGGTGTTAAATTCGTTAAAGGCACAACATAAATGTACGGAATTAATACAGAAATTTTCTCACACTCCAGGCAGGCTGAATGTGATCAATAGACCTCTCCTTACTGCCGGTGCCAATCTTACCACTCTTGCTGTCTGTCTACCTGCCATCACGTCTGTACGGCTGCTGCTGTGGCCTGCATCATGCCACTTATGCCACTTTCCAACCAGCACATTCTGTACGGCTGCAGACTGCATCATGGCACTAATGCCACTTCCCAACCATCACGTTCCTATTATGTTACATCTCATAACACTGTGTGTTTAAACATCATCTGCCCCAATTAGGGACAATTTTTGGAAGCTTTGGAATACAAAAAAGCATGAGACATATGCCTGTGCTGTGCTATTTTAAATACACTGTATGTAAATGCCATCAAATGTGTGTTTACCCATAGCTATATATGTCAGTGTGACTCAGACATCATTTACTATTGCTGTTATTGCGTGCCAGAGCTTGGGGAGGACATTTTTTTTATTTATAAATGAAAAGGCTAGAGGGGATTATACACCAACTTTCAGGGCAATTGGAGCAACTTTGGTTTGGCCCAAACCGATTCGGGTCCGAACCAAATGTTTTCAAAAATGTGTCGAACCACACCCGAATGAAACTCAACTGGTTCTTTCATCTCTAGTTCTGGGCACCAGTGTATAGAAAAGATACCCTGGAGCTGGCAAAAGTACAAAGGAGAGCAACGAAACTGATAAAGAACATAGATGGTCTTAGTTATGAGGAAAGATTAAACAAATTAAAGTTATTTATTGAAAAGAGATGTCTAATGGGGGACATGGTTAACCTATACAAATATATAAATGAGCCATACTAATAATATGGTGAAAAACTGTTTCATGTAAAGTCCCGTCAAAAGACAAGTGGGCACTGCCTCTGACTGACTTTTCTAAAATTCACATTCCCACTTATCCCTTGTTTGAACTTGATGGATTTATGTCTTTTTTCTACCGTATTAACTATGTAAAAACAGCTCTTTTCCTCAAGGACTGCACTTTGCTACTTATAATCCATGGCATTAATGTATTCCCTGATCAGCTGTGCTGCTTGCTGCATACACATTCACAGCTCACACTAGACTGCTCTACTTCCTCCAAGAGACGAAGGGGTGGTGACAGCCCTGCCTAGCAACAGTAGCTAGGAACCTCCCACTCTCTCCATATACAGCCTTTGGAACACACTGCGCACAAAATACAGTACATTAGCATTTGCAGTTAGACATTGCCAGTGGCGTACCGCCCATAGAGGCAGACCACGCCACTGCTATGGGGCCCGCGGCACTGGGGGGCCCGTAGCGCAGAGAAAGCCCCGCCCACACTATTTGACCCCGCCCACTCATGACATGCAGCCGGCTATGCGGCTGCTTTTCTTCAACAGCAGCCCCAACTCTTCTTCCGCAATCGCCGCCAAGCCGAAATGGTCCCCCGCCCCCCCCCCCCCCCGTTTGACCTGATCCTGACCTGACCTCCTCCTGACCCTGTCAGCCGTCGCCAGAGTGCCTGAGCTGAGGAGAGAAGAAGGAAGATTCTGAAGCATCGGCTGTGTCCCTGGCTGGTCTGAAGTAAGTCCTGCCGTGTCACTGCCTGCACAGTGCACTCCCTGCAGCAGTGCCTGGCCGACTCTGACATAACATGACTATATATATTATGAGGGCCCGTGTTAGTTTACAATATGCAGGGTGCAGGGGGGGCAGGGTGATATCTGTGTTACTTTACAATATGCCCCCCTTGCCTGTCACTGCAGGGAGCGCTGCTCGGCCCATATGCTGCATGTAGTACGCCAGCCCATTACCCATGTGGAGAGACTAGAGTTCATGTATTAACTGTGCTCTTCAGCAGATGAAACCCTCTAGTCTAGTATTATAAATATGATAGCCCCTTTAACTCTTAGGATAACAGAGGTTTTTTCGTTTTTGCATTTTCTTTTTTCTTCCCTAGTTTTCTTGTGCCATAACTTTTTTTTATTTTTCCATTCACATAGATGTATGAGGGCTTATTTTTTGCGGGAGAAGTCGTACTTTAATATGGCATGCAATGTAGTGGGAAGCGGGCAAAAAAATTCCAAATGCGGTGGAATAAAAAATAAAATAAAAAAACACAATTTCTCCACAGTTTTTTATGGGTTTTGTTCTTACGACATTCCCTTTGCGGCAAAACTGACCTATGCCCTTTATTCTCTCGGTCAGTATTTTTTTACATCACCATATTCTCCCCCATAACTTTTTTTATAGTTATGATCCCTGCCATGCTACTTCTTTTGACTTAGACTTTTAGATGCAGAACCATTTCATCTTCAAGGTAAGTTAATAATTTTTTTAATCTAGCTTAGGCTACTTTCACACTAGTGTTTTTGCTGGATTCGGCAGGGTTCAGCAAAAAAGTTTCTGTTACTGATAATACAACCGTCTGCATCTGTTATGAATGGATCCGGTTGTATTATCTTTAACATTGCCAAGACGGATCCGTCATGAACTCCACTGAAAGTTAATGGGGGACGGATCAATTTTCTATTGTGGCAGATATTCAGTTTTTCCCAGGAGGGAAAGCAAACTACAACATGTTTCGGTTTGCTCTCTATTCTGGGAACACAACTAAACGGAACGGAATGAATTTCGGAGGATTCCGTTCGGTTCAATTAAGTTTTGTTCCCATTAACAATAAATTGGAACAAAATTAAGCTTTTTTTTCCGGTATTGAGCCCCTGTGACTGATCTCAGTACCGGAAAACTTTAACGCTAGTGTGAAAGTAGCGTTATCTATAATATTTGATTTCTGTTTTATTTCACAGAACAAATCCTTATTTTAAAATATGTATAATTTTTTTTTTTAATTACTGCAACAAATTTGGTTAATAAAAAAATAAAAATAAAGATTTATCCCTAACGGTTTCAGTAGGTCGTGTATACATTTCTTTATTAGCAAATGGGGGTGTGGCAGGGGAGGAGCCAGGACAGGAGGTAGGAGGGGCCAGGGGTGGGTAGTGGGTGGGGTTATGGGGCCCAATTCAGATTCTTGCTATGGGGCCCAGTGATTTCTATGTACGCCCCTAGACATTGCATATATACTGTATAAAACACAAGGACCTGGGTATTCAGGTTACAAGCAATTTAACCAGCAGTACTCAATCTCAAGCAGCAGCTGCCAAACCAAATATATTTTTGGGGAGGGTAAACAGAGAGCTTAATGCAGTGATCTCATTGAAATATTATCTATAAATCCTTAATAAAAATCAACCTAAATATAAGATTCATATTTGATATACATAAATCACCTATCATTAAATTACAATTGAATAAATGTTATTTACCAGATTGTTTGTTTTTAGGGTGCTCTTAAAGCGGCTGACATCTATTGGTGTCATTTATCAAACTGTTGTAAAGTAGAACTGTCTTAGTTGCCCATTGCAACCAATCCGATCCCACCTTTCATTTTTGACAGCTCCTTTGGAAAATAAAAGGAGGAATCTGATTGGTTGCTATAGGCAACTAAGCCAGTTCTACTTTACAACAGTTTTATAAATGACCTTGTATGTCTCCCAACTCCCCCATACACATGCATGTTTGGTTCTGCCAAGCTTGTATGGGTTCTTAATGGAGAAATAAGAGAAACAGACACCTCAGTGGTGGTAGTGCTTATCTACCGGCAAACAGAAGGGTCAGTAAGAGTAAAATTCTATTTGCCTGATTCTTCTCTCTCCCCAACATCGTCTCTTTGGGAATGGATGGGAGTTCCACATACACATTATTACATCATGGCCAGCCCTGCCAAAATGACAGGTTCACCTGACAGCACACTGTGTATGGAACCCTTTACGGTTCTGCTCCTACAAAAATACATGAAATATACGTGGTACAAATCCATAGATAACAATTTCAGATGCATTTTACAATGATAATGAGCCAGTGAACGTGCCATTGTAAGGACTGATAAGGCGTTGTTTGTATGCCAAACCAGAATGTCATTCTAATTAGTGTCTATATGGGTCAAAAATAAGACATTTCTGCATTGTATACTGCGTAGTGTTCAGTACTAAATGACATAATTTTATGAAATAATGAGCGGGTGGCTGTTACGTTAAATACTGAAGGGGGGATACTGATTTATTTGTGTTTCTTCAGAAAGCAAATTTTGCAAACTTCATAAAACTTAAAAATTCCACCTTTTTTTAATATTTGAATAGTACAGAGCGGTAACAGTAGCTATTATGAGACATATACATGGTTATGTTAATCAATGACCATACAGAAAATGCAGGTAAGGCTACTTTCACACTAGCGTTCGGGCGGATCCGTTCTGAACGGATCCGCTCATAATAATGCAGACGGAGGCTCCGTTCAGAACGGATCCGTCTGCATTAAAATGGCAAAAAAAAAGCTAAGTGTGAAAATAGCCTCGGACGGATCCGTCCAGACTTTCAATGTAAAGTCAATGGGGGACTTATCCGCTTGAAGATTGAGCCACATTGTGGCATCTTCAAACGGATCCGTCCCCATTGACTTACATTGTAAGTCTGGACGGATCCGCACGCCTCCGCACGGCCAGGCGGACACCCGAACGCTGCAAGCAGCGTTCAGCTGTCCGCCTGTCCGTGCGGAGGCGAGCGGAGCGGAGGCTGAACGCCGCCAGACTGATGCAGTCTGAGCGGATCCGCTCCATTCAGACTGCATCAGGGCTGGACGGCTGCGTTCGGGTCCGCTCGTGAGCTCCTTCAAACGGAGCTCACGAGCGGACCAGCGAACGCTAGTGTGAAAGGAGCCTAAGATACCTATGATTGTCTGAGACTGTTAATCTTCTGGGGTGTTTTGATCCTGTGGCAACTGCAATTCTATGAATTGTAGAAATCAGCTGAACTAAGATAGAAAAAAAACTGATGAACAAGATCCAGAGTACGAGACTAACAAAAAACTGGAAAATGGGTGCAGTGGACATCTTTAGGCCCCTTTCACACGGGCGAGTTTTCCGCACGGGTGCAATGCTTGACGTAAACGCATAGCACCCGCACTGAATCCTGACCCATTCATTTCAATGGGTATGTGTACATGAGCGTTTTTTTTACGCATCAGTTCTGGGTTGCGTGAAAATCACAGCATGTTCTATATTCAGCGTTTTTCACGCAGCCCTGGCTCCATAGAAGTGAATAGGCATATTCTAGTAGTGTCGGCGATGTGCGGTCTGCAAAATCTGTCCGTGTTTTGCGGATCCGCGGATCCACAAAACACGTTACAGACGTGTGAATGGACCCTTTTTTTTATATTTAAATATTTTATTAATTATAATACAAAAAATACAGGTCAATACAACATTTATAATACTATAAAATCCACAAGTCCGTCGATTCCAACCCTGAGCATACTCGGCAATAATTACATAAACACCCCAGCATCCGTCATTTAATTCCTGAGGGACCTGCCATCCCCCAGCATCTCTGCAGATTCTACAATACTCCAGAACAACTGCACATTCTTTGCCGATACAGACAAGTAGAAAAGACCGGACTAATGAGATCTTCCGCATCCCACCCCCCAAACCCCCCACCTTGCAGGAAAAAAAAAAAGGGGAAAAAAATAATGATTCCTAATTAATTATCCGTGTCCCAATCTTCCCACAGCTGACTCCACTTTGCGCAGGATCCTCTTTGTTTGTACAGAATCCTCTCATAGTTTCTCACTTTCTCAACCAAACCCAGCCAATTACTGCAGTCTGGAGTAGAAGAGCAAAACCATGATCTGGAAATGAGAAGCCTAGCCAAAAACATCACCTTGATCAACAAACAGCGTTTTATAGGCTGGTAATCAACCTCCGATAGGTCTCCCAGGACCCATATCCTGGGAGACAGAGGAACCACAATACCGAGTTTACGAGCCAGATTGGATTGGACCAGTCTCCAATAGCTGCTCACCATTGGGCAGTCCCAAAACAGATGTAAGTGATCTGCCTCGGAGTCACCACAGCGTGGGCAGTCAGAGGAGGCTCTGAGTCCCCTCCTATATAACCATACAGGTGTCACATAAATTTTATGCATAATATTAAATTGTACAACCGTGTGATTAAAATTATGTGAAACCAACTTTAAACTTTCCCCTATATTCTCCCAATTTGGAGGGCCCACCTCTGAAAGTAAAGAAGACCAGGATTTCTGTCCTGGAGAGAGAACATCCAAAAAAAATTTCTTCATTAAGTGACTATAACAATGTGATATTTTAATTCTCGTGACAATTTTCTTGCAAATTAAATTGTGTAAAAATTCAGGAGTATCTATAATAAAAACGTGGCTATTCGTAGTGCTAGAAAGTGCTAACCTCAATTGAAAGTATGCATACCAAGCCCCCTCACCTAAATTTGCCCTTTGCTTTAGTTCCTTAAGGGGCAGGATTTGTCCACCACTAACCACTTGGTGTAAATACTGGACATTTTTGGTCCTCCAGTACTGGCTACAGCTCAAATCTCTCAGGTTCATAAGCTTTGAATTATGCCACAATGGGGTGCAAACGAGTGATGCCTTGACTCCGCACCAACTCCTTATGGCCGCCCAAGTCTTTGTAGCCATTCTGCAGAAAAGTGTATAACCACCCAGTGTATTTAATAAGTAGTCAGATTCCAATACGGTAAAAAAATCCGAAAAACCTGAATCCTTCACCACTCTGCTGCAGAAATGGCTATTTTCCCAATCATTAAAAAGGCAGAGTTGGGAGGCCACAAAGTAGCCCTTAAAATAGGGGAGGTTAAGACCTCCCCGATTATAGGGCATAGAAAAATAAAGTGCCTTCAGTCTCACGCGCTTCCTCCCCCATAATAAGTCGTTAAGCATCCGCTCTATCAATCTAAAGTATTTATCTGCAATCCAAACAGGCGAGTTACGCAGGACGTAAAGAACCTGGGGAAGCACTACCATTTTTATTAAGGAAATTCTGTCCGCTCTTGCAAGCAGAATTTTTTGCCATATCTTAATTTTAGCCCTCAGTTTTATCAGCAAGGGGATCAGATTGAGTTGTAAATATTCCTGTGGTTTAGCAGAAACTGTTATCCCCAGGTACTTTATTGAGTCCGAGATCGTTAACTGGTTATCCCATTCGCCCCGCAACTCGTCTATAGGGAGAAGAACGGTCTTGTCCCAGTTGATCTCCAGACCAGATGGATCGGAAAAGAGACCAACCAGGTCCATTATACGAGGGAGAGTGGTATCTGTTTGGTGAATAAAGACCAGGATATCGTCTGCATAAAGGGATACACGATCGTGCTTCCCCATTATACCAAAGCCGGCCACCTTCGGATCCTGCCTTATACTAGCCGCTAGGGGTTCAATGTAAATGTTAAATAAAAGGGGGGAGAGGGGACAGCCTTGACGGGTACCTCTTTCTAGAGCGAAGCTCTCTGTCGTCATATCATTGATCCTAATCCTAGCCACTGGAGAGTTATATAATAGCTGAACCATCGCCATAAATCTTGGGCCAAAGCCCATTTTTTTCATCACCTCCCAGAGGAAAGTCCACTCCACCCTGTCGAAGGCTTTAGTAGCGTCCAACGACAGGATGGAGCGAGTACCACACTCCGGGGACTGAATATTCATAAATAGCCTATGGAGATTATGCTGGGTGCCTCTTTTTGGCATAAAGCCATTTTGATCTGGATGAATGATAGTAGATGTTACCCGCGAAAGCCTCCTTGCCAAAACTTTTGATAGTAACTTAACATCAGTATTTAATAAGGAGATTGGCCTGTAGGAGCTCAATTCTGCCGGGTCTTTATCCTTTTTTGGAATTAAAACAATGAGAGCCTCCATCATAGAGCATGGTAGTCCCCCTCCCTTTAATGCTTGAGTAAAAACCTCTAGCATCTGAGGGAGAGTCACTTCACTGTACTTACGATAAACCTCATATGGAAGGCCATCCAGTCCTGGCGATGAGTTCCCCGAGATAGACCCCAGGGCCTCCTGCAGCTCCGAGAGAGACAACTCCTCTTCCAGACATTCTATTTGAGCTTTATTTAAAGTAGAGAGAGGAATTTTCTCCAAGAACCGCATCGCCAGTTCGGATGACAAACCAGGAGAGGATCTATATATCTGAGTAAAGTATTGTAAAAAAGTATCTCTCACTCCTTCTAAATCTGTTATAATTACCCCCTCTGTGTTACGAATCAAAGTAATGGATTGTTTTTTCTTATCTTGTTGTGTAATGATTCTGGCTAAAAGCTTACCAGGGCGTCCAGACTCTGAAAAATATTTAATCCCCTTAAAAAATACTCTATGGTTTGCTTTCTCAGTTACATATTTCTCCAGAGAACCGCTGGCCTTCTGAAACTCTTCCCTGTTGTACTCAGTGGGTTGACTGATAAATCGCTCAGTTGTAAGTGCGACAGTCTTGACCAGTTCCTCCTCTTTTTTCCTAAATGTTCTCTTTACTGCCGAGATCTCACTTATAAAAACCCCCCTCAGGTATGCTTTCAAGGAGTCCCACACTATATTAATGTTAGCAGAGGGTAGATTCACCTCCAAAAAGGAGGATATCAGTATCCTGATGGACTGTGGATTGTCCAGAATAGTGAGCCAGTATGGATTCAACTTGAATCCCAACCCCCCAACATCCTTATTCTCCCCAGTGCGAACCTCAATTAGTACGGGTGAATGGTCCGAGACTGTTCTTACTCCATATCTTATCTTCCGAATGTTGCTCAGATTGCTCTCATTAGTGAATGCTAGATCAATCCTGGACATTGCTCTGCCACTCCTACTAACACAGGAGTATACTCTCTTTCCTCCGCCCAGATGTTCCCATATATCCACCACTCCTACCTCCAAGCAGAACTGGGGCAGCGGCGAATTACAAAGGTTCCTTCCCCGTGCTACATCTGATCTAAATCTGTCTTTTTTGGGGTCCATAACCGCATTAAAATCCCCCATCAGGATTAACCGACATTCTGGTCTCTGTTCAAAAAAAAGCGTTAACTGGATCAGTGGGTACATTGAAAATGGCGGGGGTATATAAAAAAAAGCGAGAATGTAACTGTAGCCATACAGCTTACCATGCAAAAAAATAAATCTGCCCTGCTCATCTATATGGGATTTTATAAGGATGAAGTCTACAGAGTTATGAATCAGAACTGAGACACCCCTAGAAGAGCCGCTAAAAGTGGAATGATAGGATTGAGCGTTCCATCCCGTTGTCAAGCGGGACAAGGTTTCCTTAGTGAGGTGAGTTTCTACTATGCAGATAATTGCTGGGAGATATCTTTTTAATGCATCCATAATAGCTTGCCTTTTTACCCTTTCCCCGAGCCCTCTGACATTCCAGGATACAATTCTAGTGGACATCAATCATAAAAAAGGAAAAAAAAAAAAAAAAGAAAAAAAAAATCCCGTTCCTGCAAGGTGGGTTCCCTCCCGCCCCTATCCTCCCACCCCCCCTCTCTATTGGTCCGCCCGATCTCGTCGGCGAACCTCTAACTTCCGGCCGTTCTCCCCATCCTGGCCCCGCCTCCCATCCATCCCTTCAATTATAGTAATAGACAGATTTAAATATCCCTTTGCTCCATCCAATCTGAAGCTTGTTGTGGTGTCTCAAAAAAAAAAGAAGTCCCACTATGGATCACTCTTAGTTTCGCTGGATACTGTAAAGAATATTTAATCTCCTTAGCCGCCAAGCATTTCTTTATCTCCATAAACTTTCTTCTTTTTTCCTGAGTCTGCCGCGCAAAATCAGGAAAGAAGAGCAATTTAGTACCCTGATGTTCAATGGGTGTACATTCTCTTGCTCTTCTCAGTATCATATCTCTGTCTGCGGACAGTAATAGCTTCATTAAAATTGCACGCGGCGGCCGCCCTGGGGTGGGTTTCCCTCCTGGGATTCGATGGGCTCTTTCTATTTGAAACATGGAGGAAAAATTATCGCTGCCAAGGTTGTGCATGACCACCTCTTTGAGTTGTGCCTCTAAGAGTCGGCCTTCAACTCCTTCTGGGAAACCAATTATGCGTACGTTGTTTCGCCTAGACCTATTTTCCAGGTCCTCTAACTTATTTTGTAGAGCTAGATTTTCTGTAGTAAGAAGGAGAAGTTTAGATTTTATCATGTCCATGTCGGTTTGCAGAAGGTCGACTGTTTTTTCCACATTGAGGACTCGGTCACGGATTTTTAACAAATCTTCTCTTATTAGAGAAATATCACTCTGTACCGACCCCAATTGAGTGGACATCCCTTGCACTAGAATGCCGTTATTTTCCACAGCGCCAAGGATTCTATCCAGAACAGATGGATCGCATTCAGTTTGCATTTGTGCAGAGAGACCTTCCTCTCCTGCCTCCGGATCCACCACCCCTGATCCATCCTCAGAGGGGTCAGCAATTTGGGGAGTTTTAGCAAATTTCCTCAAATTAGCAGAGGGTTTAATTTTAGCTGGATTCTTTTCGTTTAAGAAAGGTGATTTCAGGAACTTATCGATTTTGTTCTCTGGAGTCTTAACCCCCAGTTTAGTTACAGTGGAGTCAACAGACCGTCGCTTAGGGGCCATTCTTTTCCCTTCTTCCTGTTCCTCTATTTTGCCCTTTATATCACCGTTTGCTTCTTTTTTTTTTTTTTTCCCCCTTTCTGTTCTTCCTCCTTTTAGCCCCACCCTCTCTTGTTTTCTTCTCCCTTTTTTTTTTCTCTCCTTTCCTTCCCCTTTTCCTTTTTCCCTTTCTCTTTTTTTTTTTTTTTCTCCTTCTCTCTTTCTTTCCCCCCTCTTCCCTTCCTTCTTCCTCTTTCCCCTTCGCCAGACGCCAAAAAAAAATAAAAAATTACATAAGAAAACAGAAGTGTATCTCCTCAGTGAGCAGTGCAGCAGTACAAAGCAGCAGGGAAGCCGGCAGTCCAGCACAAAAAAAAAGAGAACAAAACATATGGAGAAGAAAGAGGCAGTCAATAAGCTAATCTCACGTGTCCAAAAGAAACTCAATCCTGGTGCGCACTACAGCCGTGTCAAAAATTAAAGTTGTACAAGAAGGGAGCGTCCTCCCTAATCCCCAGGGCAGCAAACAGTCCAGACGTCAGGCCGTCGCACACCGATGAAGGGAGGGCTGCAGGGAGATCCACGCGGCGACCGAGTCCAGGGGAGGGAAGGAGAGCAAAGCAGGCAGCGGAGAGAGAGGTTAGGAGGACCCCCAAGCAGGATCAGAGGCAGAGACGCGGCACCCGACAACCGCGGCCGCAAGAACAGCCGAAAGCCGTCCAGCATCCAGCAACGTGGGACAGAGCAGGAGACCCAGCAGGCAGGCCAGCGCAGCGCCGCGGCTCAAGGCATCAGCTGTTCGGCGTCAGCGCAGCGCAGCTGTTCGGATGGAGCCGGGAGCTCGGACGGAGGAGGCCAGCGAGAGGGGAGAACGAGACGTGGCGTGTTCACGTCATCACGCCGCTCCACCTAACCTGTGTGAATGGACCCTTAATCTACTTCTTAAAAGTCAGGTCAAGAGCAGGACCTTCTCTTACAAAGCCATGGCTGCCACTTTGACAACTCATGTATGAAAGGTTTGTAGATATGGATAAGTATGTGACTGTGACCCAGACATCTTCATACTCCAATTAGGATATCCATTATACAGACTACATTTCCTGAAGAGGACACTCAGCAAAAATGTATTTTCTGTGTATACTTTTTGTCTCTTTCAAATACAGACATAGGTGGTCATTTATTATTTGTTTTAGGCCACTTTTTGGCATATTTAGGTTGCCGATTTTGTCGCAAAGATGTTTCGCCACAAAATCTGTGTTTTACCCTGCTCACGCTACTTA
Organism: Bufo gargarizans; assembly: GCF_014858855.1. Taxonomy (NCBI): domain Eukaryota; kingdom Metazoa; phylum Chordata; class Amphibia; order Anura; family Bufonidae; genus Bufo; species Bufo gargarizans. Next base: position 159,593,035 of record NC_058085.1, on the reverse strand, counting down.
ATTGTGACATGGTAGCAAAAGGGGGCGTGGCATGGGCAGGCTAAGAGGGCGGGCCGACTGTCCCATCTGATTTATCATTTTCTATTCTCCCAGCAAGGGAGCTGGCATAGTCACATGAAAATTGGAAAAACCCTCCCAAAAATGTAACTTTTTTTTTTTTAGATTTTTAATATGTGTCTGCAATAAATCTTGTTGGTGCACAATTAAGGGGACACTACTGCATTTTTAACCCCTTAGTGACATTATTAATTTTAGCCTTAAGGACCAATAATATTTCCCCCTTTGTGTTCTAGCAGTCATAATTTTTTTATTTTTTGTTTATATATATATATATATATCTATATATATGTGTATATATATATTTTTTTTTTGCGGGATTTTTCTTTTTTATGAACCATTTTGGGGTATATATAGTGTATTAAATAACTTAATTTTTTTATTTTTAGGGGGAAAGTTAAAAAACAGCAATTTTTGCATTATTTTGTGTAATTGGCCTTCACTGTGTGGTAAAAATAAAAATTTTATTATGTGGGTCAGTACAGTGATGATAATGTCAGATTTATATATTTTTTTTTACAAATTTTCCTTTCCTCCTGCAGCCTGTCAGCTCTGCAACTGCTCCCCCTTCTCCTCCAGACTGAAGGGGAGGGGGGCAGCTGCTTTACCTGCTCATATCTCTGGTTTGGTAACTAAAAATGTGGGCTTTGCATTGTTTGAAAGCTGGCTTTCCAAGGTTTCATACAATCCCAGAATGACAGCATTATCTTTAGTACATGGGAAGATATCTCTCTTAAAAATTGGGATGCAGTGAATGCAGCTGAAAGTGAAAGTAAAAGCAAGTTTTACCTGCGATAATTCCTGACTCGATTGCTAATAGTGATATCTCCTGTTTAGCTTTGACCTTAGCTTTGCAAGCTTTTAACCTTTTCAGGACCAAGCCATTTTTCACCTTAAGGACCAGGCTATTTTTTGCAAATCTGACCAGTGTCAGTTTATGTGTGAATAACTTTAAAACGCTTTTACTTATCCAGGCCGTTCTGAGATAGTTTTTTTTTGTCACATATTGTACTTCATGACACTGGTAAAATGGAGTAAAAAAAAATTCAAAAAATTAGCAAATAATTTTTTGCAAATTTCAAAGTTTCAATTTCTCTACTACTATAATACATAGTAATACCTCCAAAAATAGTTATTACTTTACATTCCCCATATGTCTACTTCATGTTTGGATCATTTTGGAAATGAGATTTTATTTTTTGGGGACGTTACAAGGCTTAGAAGTTTAGAAGCATTTTTCAGAAAATTTCCAAAACCCATTATTTAAGGACCAGTTCAGGTCTGAAATCACTTTGTGAGGCTTACATAATTGAAACCACCCAAAAATGACCCCATTTTGGAAACTACAACCCTCAAGGTATTCAAAACTGATTTTACAAACTTTGATGACCCTTTAGGTGTTCCTCAAGAGTTATTGGCAAATGGAGATACAATTTCAGAATTTAATTTTTTTTTGCAAATTTTCAATTTTAATCCATTTTTTCCAGCTTCAAATGGGACATGGTGTTCCAAAAACCGGCAAAAAATGGCATTCCTTTCCTTCTGCGCCCTGCCGTGTGCCCGTACAGCAGTTTACGACCACATATGGGGTGTTTCTGTAAACTACAGAATCAGGGCAATAAATAATGAGTTTTGTTTGGCTGTTAACCCTTGTTTTGTTACGGGAAAAAATTTATTAAAATAGAAAATTTGCCAAAAAATAGCTGTATTGGCACTGTTTTAATTTTTTATTATTTACAACGTTCATCTGACAGGTTAGATCATGTGCTATTTTTATAGAGCAGGTTCTTATGGACGCGGCGATACCTAATATGTATACTTTTTTATTTATTTAGATTTTACACAATAATATCATTTAAAAAAAAATATCATGTTTTAGTGTTTCCATAGTCTGAGAGCCATAGTTTTTTCAGTTTTTAGGCGATTGTCTCAGGTTGGGTATCATTTTTGCGGGATGAGATGACGGTTAGGTTGGTACTATTTTGGGGTGCATACGGCTTTTTGATCGCTTGCTATTACACTTTTTGTGATGTAAGGTAACAAAAAAATAGCTTTTTTGACACCTTTTTTGAACAGGTTCTTCCGGACATGGAAATACCTAATATGTCTACCTTTTTTTAATTTATCTAGGTTTTACACAATAATATCATTTTTGAAACAACAAAAAAAAAACATGTTTTAGTGTCTCCATAGTCTGAGACACATAGTTTTTTCATTTTCTGGGACATTGTCTCATGTAGGGGCTCATTTTTTGTGGGATGAGGTGACGGTTTGATTGGTACTATTTTGGCGTACATGCAACTTTTTTTTTCACTTTTATTAACATTTTGGGGAAGTAAGGTGGGCAAAATTTCTATTTCCTCATAGTTTTTATTTTTTTATTTCTATGGCTTTCACCGTGCGGGGAAAGTAACATGACCGTTTTATAGATCAGTTCGTTATGGACGTGGCGATACCTAATATGTGTAGTGTATTTTATATTTAATTTTTATTTAGTGATAAATGTTTTTTTTTTCACTTTTTTTTTTTTTTTACATTTTTTTGACCCAGACCCACTTGGTTCTTGAAGTTACAGTGGGTCTGATGTCTGTATAATACAGTACAGTACACTATATAGTGTATTGTACTGTATTTTACTAACACTTTGTATGAACAGATCTCTGCCTTTAGCACAGATCTGTTCAGCACCATGGACAGCAGGATGCCTGAGAAGGCGTCCTGTTGCCATGGGAACCTTCCGCGTCTGTTACAACTGAGCAGACGGGGAAGGAGGGGGGCTGTCTGGGGGCTCCCTCCCTCTCCCATCGGGGGGCTGCAAAGGTACAGCAGCCCTCCGATGGGAGAGGGAGGGAGCTCCCTGACTGTTAACCTTTTCCATACAGCGATCCGTAGGGACAGCGGCATGGAAAGGGTTAAGCGTCTGACATCGCAGCACAGATGTCAGCCGTTTATACCAGAGTGTCAGCAACGCGATCCCGCCTGCCGCACCGCCCGTCTCCCGCACCACCTGCAACACCCCCCCGCACCACCTGCCGGCATAAAATCATTTAGGGATGCAGGGGGGGGGGGGTGAAAAATCTTTATTTTGGGCATTTTAAAGTTTCTGATCCCCGTGGTCAGGGACCGCGGGGATCAGAATCTGCAGAAAGCGCTGCAAACCGCAGGTCTGAATAGACCTGCGGTTTTCAGCAATCGCCGATAGGGGGGGGTCACAGGACCCCCCTCGGCATTGACCCAAGGTGCCTGGCTGTGTGTAACAGCCGGGATCTGAGCGCTGTCACCATGTCTGCAGACTTGGTGACAGTTTAGTGCCATGACGTGTATACTCATTATGGATCGCTAAGTAACAGTGCTCCATGACGAGTATACTCGTCATAGGTCGGGAAGGGGTTAAACAAGACCAGTTCCATGCTTATAGCTGCTACGATTCAGGAGATATCAGCAGCTAAAGCAGCCCTCTCCCCTCCACTTCTGCCCAAGCTCAGCTTCGGCTGTAAGAAAAGTATTTAACTGTTCTGCCAGAGCTGAGCTCAGGCAGAAATGGAGGGGGGAGGGTTGCTTTAGCTGCTGATACTTTTCCCACAGCCAGAGCGGAGCTTGGGCAGAACAGTTAGGTGGTAAAAGCATGTCACGCGGCTGGCGGCAGCAACAGCTAAAGTTATGTAGAAGCCGGCGCCTCTACATAACTTTGGCATATCCACCGGCAGCGCAGAGGGATTAAGAATAGTGTATAAATCGCCTTAATAAATGTCCCCCACATTTAAAGGCTGGTGTCCACCATGGCGTACATCTTGCCACACAGCGAGAATCGTAGGAAATGGCCCATGTCCGCCACGTGAGAGAACAAGGCATGGATGGCTTTTTGGGAGAAATAATGCTGGCTAGGGATCTTTCAACGAGGCTGATCACACACCATTAGCTCCCTAAAGGGAGCATACTCAAGTAAATGGTACAACAGCAACTGCACCACCAGTCTTGGATTGGGTGCATACAGTTGTTTGCTGGCCATGCATTCTGTTATCAATGGCTGACAATGGAGTGGAGGAGGAGTCTGAGTGTGAGAAGTGGAAAGGAATTATGATAATGTAAAAGACACTGTACTACTCGTCGATGCAGCCTTGCTGCCACAAGATGGACCAGGAGAAGGAGGGAACTTCCTCTGCGGTGGATAGTTGCCATCTCTGTTTTTCCACAGAATGGGGTGATGCCGTTTCATGTGGTTCCCATTGCCTATGTTTGTGTTTGCCTGCCCACGTTTTATTTTGCTCTTGCACAGCTTGCACAAGGCAATGCTTTTGTCTTCCAGCAGCATGGACAAAAAATCTAAATGGGAGATACTCGCACAGCAGAGGAGAGGTAGAGGCAGCCCAGCTGGGCTTAGCTGTGGCACGTTTTGGGCCTAACCCACCCACAGCATCAGCGGCATCACCAGATCCTGAAGCAGATGTGGCTCTGACTGTTCTTTGGGAGCAATGTGGTCTCTTCTCTTTATTGCTGCCACCATCACCCTCCTCCTCTGATGTTGCCTCCACCTCAGCACCCTGATCCTTCTTCCAGTTCATGTCCAGTACACAATCATCATCAGAGTCCTCACCCTCCCTTTCATTTCTATTAGACTGTGGGATATCATGGTGGGTTCTTTGGCCCCCTCCCCTGTTCTGCCACGACTGCTACTGTCACTGCCCTCAATGCCAATACCATGGCTACGGATGCTACTACTACCACCACCAACACAGCTATGCCTGGGGTCTGCAGCCTCCTTCTTCACCTCCTCCTGAGAGCAGTCAAAATGCTGACTGCTCTCACACAAGTCATCAACAAAGAGATTCTCTTGACTATTTTCCGTAGAGTGTGGTAGGCTTTTCTTGCCACTTCTTAGGAAAAAAGAAGGCACCCCTCTAGGTAGGGGCAATGAAGATTGAGAGGACTCCACTGAAAGTCCTCTTTGGGGCTGCAAGGAGGAGGAGCAGGAGGAACGCTGTTACCCCTGGCTCCATAGCATGGTGTCGGACCTCCATGTCATCCTGCTGTGCCATCCAATCCACTATCTCATCCTCTTTCTCCTCAACTATAATGTTGCTCCTTTTCAAAGGAAGCAGGGACAACTGCTGTCTACTACTATTACTTCTAGTCGGATAGTTGTTGATGCTACTACCCACATTCTGGCTCTGGGTCTTTTGTTTGGAACCCTTCTGTAGCCTGGACATTTTTGGGCCTCTCAGATAATGTTGTGCACTACCCTGTGTATATTGGTGTAGTAATCACCTATATATGCTGCTAGTTTGAATATAATCAACGACCCCCCCAAGAAAAAAATATTAATTGATTAAAAATATGTTAAATAAGGAAACGGATTTAGGCCTAAACTTGTTATTTCTCACAGATACTTTTTTGTGCTGGCCTGTGTATTGATGATGATCAACTATATGCTGGTTTAAATAGGTTGAACAAGTCCCCACATTTTTTTTTATGTTATATACCTTGTGTCTTGTAGTAATCACTTATGTATGTTGGTTTAATTAAATGTAAGAATCCCCACAAAAATTTAAATTCCAACGGTGTGTAAAGTGAATATAGATAAACGAACGATTGAGGCTTGATGCAAAATTTAACCCTAATATATGCTGGTAGATTGCTGCCACAAACATGGGTATTGCTGGAGTAATCACATATATATGCAGCTTAGGCTACTTTCACACTTGCGTTCGGGGTTCCGCTTGTGAGTTCCGTTTGAAGGCTCTCACAAGCGGCCCTGAACGGTTCCGTACAGCCCCAATGCATTCTGCGGATCCGCTCAGAATGCATCAGTATGGCTCTGTTTTGCCTCCGCTCAGCAGGTGGACACCCGAACGCTGCTTGCAGCGTTTTCGTGTCCGCCTGGCCGTGCGGAGCCAAACGGATCCGTCCAGACTTACCATGTAAGTCATGGGGGACGGATCCGTTTGAAGTTGACACAATATGGTGCAATTTCAAACGGATCCGTCCCCCATTGACTTTTAATTTAAAGTCTGGATGAATCCGTCTGAGTACAAATTGGACTTAGATTTTTTTCTGAAATATAATGCAAACTGATCCGTTCTGACCGGATACCATCGTTTGCATTATAGGAGCTGATCCGTCTGTGCAGACACCAGACGGATCTACTCCGAACGCGAGTGTGAAAGTAGCCTAAAATAAATTAAACCCCACAAAAAAAGATTTCTGTGAAAATGGAAAAAAATATTGTTTGAAGGTAGCTTCTTTTGAGGTGCACCTACACTTCTGATAGCAGGCACTGTCAGCCACATGTCTTGTCTTCTCTTTCCCTGTGTGTCAGCTGCCCTGCCTCTTTACATTGTACACAACACATAAAATTCTTCTTTGGAATCCTAGCCTTTCACTTCACCCTCCCTGTCAATAAGCTTGATTGATTTCTGACTGTCCCTGATTGTTGTTTTTTTTTTTTTCACTCTCCCTAAGATCATTTTCCTGTAAGTGTAACACAGACATTGTAAAATCAAACCACCCTCATTCACAGACCAGCACAGAAAGGTGTTCTGCTTGTTCTGCTAGAGCACCTCTCTGCCTGCTGTAGCACGGATTGGCTCAAACAGCCTGTCTGTCAGCCTGGGAGCCAATCAGGGCAAGCCCTTCCCCGCTTCCTCTCAGGGTCATGTGAGAACCCTTCTTCTTCCTCCCTCGTGCTTTTTTCCCACCATGCGGACTAAAATTGTGCTACCCACTGTTTTTGTGGATTCGTCTGAAATGAACCTGAAACCATTCGGGTTCATCTGCCCTCGGAAAGATAGCAAAGTTCAGGCTGAACGCGGTTACATAGTTACATAGCTGAATACGGTTGAAAAAAGACATAAGTCCATCAAGTTCAACCAAGGGAAATGTGGAAAAGCGAATCCCAGAAGGAATTGAGACTCAGATTTCTACACATTTTCATAAGCATTAAGGTCATTTACTTTTAAGAATTAATCTAAACCCTTATAACTGTCCACTGCTGTGACCACGTCCTGAGGAAGTCTATTCCACAGATTTTCAGTTCTTACAATAAAGAAGTTTTGATGGTTCTGGAAACTGAACTTTTTCATCTCCAGTCGGAGGCAGTGTCCTCTTGTCTTTTGAGGGCATTTGACATGGAACAGTTCTGTCCAAACTGGTTCTCTCATCCTTACGATTAATCATGACTGTCCCAGAACCTGCCTAAAGTTCTTGCTGTTGTAATTGCTACATAATAAGAAAAACTACCTGACTGAATTCTCTTTTGGCTAATTCTAAGATTTAAAGAAGTTATGACAGATTCATTTTAAGAAAATGTAGCGCTAAAAAAATAACCATTATGTTAAGAACATTTATGTGTCCAAGCCAAGAAATCTCTTATTGAAAGGTCATATTTGAATGATGTGATATTTACCGGGAATAAATTAAAGATCAACTTTATAGAACTTTGAAAAAAATGTTCATCTAATAATTTAGTAGTAAAAGTTTGCAGTAGTTTGTAATATATATATTTTTTTTAACATTGAGTTATTGGCATTCATGTATTCCATTGCAGCTGGCATTTTTGAAAAAGCTAAAATTAAATCTGCCTCCATGTTGGTTGTTACTTCTTTAGCAGATTCCTGGTAACTGGCAAAAACTTCTGTTTTGTGAATACAGTCTAAGTTCAGAAAGTAAAGCTACCATTACCAGTAAAGTAAGTACGTCTTAGTAAATATGAATATTTAGATATTTGGTCAAGAAAGAAAAAATTATGTGTATAGCCTTTAGTGATGAGCGAAGTTTTAAAAAATTTGATTCGGCTGCTTTGCTGAACTTTAACAAGAAATTCGATTTGTACTTCATCCTGATTGAAGCCCTCATTTGCCATGTTCAACACTGATCGCGGATTGAGGCCTTCCAGGGGTTAATAAGGGGTTAAAAAAAATGTACATACTCACCTCATCCATTTAATCTTGGAGAGGCCGTCGTGGCCATCTTGATTGAAAAAAGCATGCCAAATCATCGCACTGGGTGGACACGGCGATGTCCTCACTTAAAATGTCACTGCACCCAGCCAGCGAGTTGACGTGGTGATGGCACACGTCAACGTGTGCGAAGTTTGCTGCATTCTCTTCAATCAAGATGACCGCGATGGCCTCTCCGCAATCAAATAGACAAGGTGAGTGTGTATTATTTTTTACCGCCATTTCAGGAAAAATTTTAATCGGAAAGCGCAAATTCGGCTTTTCGATTAATCTAATTTTTCCTGAAATTCAGAACGAAGTCCACTTTGTTAATGTTGATTCGCTCAACACTAATGGCCTTCAATGCATATAGAAACAATAACAGATACTCATGTGCTGTAGTATTGTGGAGTCTTTCCCTTCAAAGCTCAAAATTTGTGTTGATAAACTCTCCTCTTCCTACTTTACTAACAGAAATGTATCATTGTCTGCTATATTACTGATTCAGTACATCTGCAGCCCTATCATTATCACTACCTTTACAAGTCTGCCAGCTCACATTATTCTTGTCAGTCTTCCCCACTCCCTTTCGATACAGCAGACACTACTTGCTTATATCACTGCAGAGGGTGCTGTAATTACAGGACTCTATTAGCCAAGATGTTCTACCTGCAGACACACAGACAACCTGTAATGTTCTGTTTGGTTAAGCAAAGGTTCATGGCCCTGTATAAATGAATAAAATGATTAACATTGAACAGTAAAAAATATTCTTGATAAAATTGCTGGCTCGTTCATAGGGAAAGATTTGAGCAGTCCCTCATATATAGAAAGGTATAATTCTACTTGTTTGGTGTACACTAAAGTTGGAGCGAGACATTTTAATTCTGTGATTGCTTGAAGGCCCACCTCTGCCACCTCAGAACCTCGTTTAGCGACACCTCTGATATAGGATTGACTATCTTCCCTTGGCAACAAGCCCTAATACTTTCATTTTTAATGTGTTTTTTGTTTTGTGCAGAGTATAATAGTGATATAATTTTATTGATCGTTAGTTCCAGACCAAAAAGAATTTAACTGGAAAATTACCAAAATAGTACCTTCCTTCTTCAGGTGTTTAGGAAAGTGGATTTTTTACCTACTGCTTCAGAATGTAGTCAGACGGTGACAGCGCTGTCATATTTCTGCAAAGGATCTGTCGTTTTTTTAACGACAGATCCTTTGCAGACATATGACAGAGCTGTTACCATCTGACTACATTCTGAAGCAGTAGGTAAAAAATATTTTGGAAGACTTAAAAAAAAAAGCTGGCCATTTTAATTTCTTCCATTATTCACACTCACAAAAACTTTTATGTATAGCCAACATTTCACAGCCAGTTTGCAGTAAGCTATTGGCTTGAAAGGATTCTTTGTGGGCTATTTAATAATTTAAGGCAATTAAAGTTAATTTGTTGCAGCTTAGGTACCGTTTGTCTTTGAGTGGGAAAAGATTACCATAGTGCAGAGCGCTTTTGTTGTGGGTCTGTGTAATGTAACTGTACAGATCATATTGTATGAAGTGAAGCATTTCCACAAAACAGTGGATGCATCCAAATAAAAATGTTTGTATCAATGCTAAGAAAATGGTTATTGGAATGCCATAGGATGATGAAATGTACCTTTCTTCACCAAGCTGACTGTTGTAGACAGCTCAGTGTGCTACTAATATAATATAGATTCAAATATTAAATATGTTAAAGCTGTTGTTAACCTGTTCTCAGCAGAGGTGTAACTCCACTTACCATGTACCATTCATAATACAAGTGTCTTGTTACATGGTGTTTAATTAGTGTTTGGGTACAACTAACACCTGTGCAACCCCTATAGCTTCGCTATTGACTTTCAGTTATCCTTGTAGTCTAATATTACTGTACTCAGCTGTTCTGTCAAATCTGAATAGAGCAGTAGTGGACATACGATTCATTATCTCTAGCATAGATGACTGTATTCCGCCAGTTATACACTAACTCTTTCTCATGTCTATCTTCTAGTCCCGGAATATCTGCCTTACATCTTGCCAAGGATCTAGATCGCGGTGAAGCAAGCTGGGATAAAAGCGCTAAATAAAAAGAAGACACTGGCTTGCACATAACTTTTTGTTGGGTAATTTTTTCAATTGGTCCATGCTCTAACTTGATCGGCCCTTTCCAAATTGTTCTACACATGCATGTCTGAAAATACCTGAAAACACTAGCTTGGAGCAACTTGAATTCCCCTTTTAAATCTAGAAACTATTTAAGTGTCCATCTAGATATAATTGGGCAATATACTTAATGCCATGCTGTGGCCATGCTGCGGCCAAAATTCTAAATCAGGCAAATTTGCCTGATTGAATTCCTCCACAATGGCAGCACAGGAGACCTTCCCTCATTTCCCCCTTTGTCACCACACACCCGGGTATTCACATTCCATATGGTTATCACAGCTATCATGTTGGAAGTAAAGCACCTAGCTGGATATTTGCCCACTCAGTACAGGAAATTTACCAGAGCTTCATAGGATCGCAAAAGTGCTACCTTCAGCACAGTTGCAGGATTGTTGGCATCTGCCCTTATGCACCAGCTGGCAAACATCAACTGAACAGCTTGATAATACCTATACATATCTGGTAAGGCCAGACCACCTTGGACATATGGACCTTTCAGAGTGTCTCTAGCTATTCAGGGTTTTGTGTTGGGCCAAAGAAATGGAGTGAGCAATTTGTCAATCGCCACAAAATGGGATTTCTGAAGCATCACTGATGCTACCCTATATAGATAATATAACTTGTGTTATATTATCATTTTAAAATTATTTATACGTCCTTCAATTTCTGGGTGATATATTACATGATGGGTACTATATTAAGAGAAAGAGAAATTGATAGAGTTCTATATGCGCTACTATCCCTAAATATTTAAACTTGTCAACAACCAATAGTTTTGATTTGGGTAAAACAGAGCGCCTGTCCTCTCCATCAAGCAGATATAACACAGATTTAGCCCAATTGACCTTTAAGCCCGAACACTTCCAGTACTCATCGACCTCTTCCAAAATCGCCTCTAACGACTGACCCGTGTCCCCCAGGTACACAAACATATCATCTGCATATAAGGATCATTTTTCTGTGATCCCCGCAATGTTCCATCCTTCTATACAATTGCAATTGCTTATCAGAATACACAGGGGCTCCATCACCAGAGCGAAAAGCAGAGGGCATCCCTGCCTCATTCCCATTTTCAAGGGGAAGGGTTTAGACAGGTACCCATTTACTCACACACATGCCATGGGTTGTAGGTAGAGGAGAAGTAACCATTTCAAAAAGTTACCTGGAAACCCAAATCTCTCTGAGATTTCACACAGGAATACCCACTCCACTGAATTAAAGGCTTTCTTGTTGTCTAGTGAGGCTATGGCTCTATTTCTGGCATTATCATGTGTGATCTGTAGATTGTTATAAATGCGCCTGAGATTGATGTCAGTGGACTTCCCTGGCATAAATCCAGATTGTTCCGGCCCTACAATGGACAAAATGACCTCTTCCAGATGCAGTGCCGAAACCTTAGCTAAAATCCTAGCATCTTAATTTATAAGAGGTATGGCGATAAGAACTACATTGGTCCAGTGGCTTTGAATTATAATGTCTGCTTCCTTTGTTTTCCCGAGAGATAAGCCACCGCCAGCAGGACCTTTCTCTTTTCTCCCCTAAACACTCTGTCAAAGCACAGAATGTAAGGACTGGGAGAAAATGTGTCTATGTGGGCAGGTAACTGGCTTAGTTATAGAAAACTATTAATGGTACATGATAAGATTGGGTCATTGTCACTAGCGGGGTAACTCAGGGATCAGTATTGGACCCTATTCACTTCAATATATTTATTAATGATGTTGTAGAAGGCTTGCACAGTAAAATATTTTTTTTTTGCAAATGACACTAAACTGTGTAGAGTTATAAACATGGAAGAAGACACTTCCATGTTATTTACTTTACACAGTTTAATGTCATCTGCAAAATTTTTTTATTTTACTGTGCAAGCCTTCTACAACATCATTAACAAATATATTGAAGTGAATAGGGTCCAATACTGATCCCTGAGTTACCCCGCTAGTGACAATGACCCAATCTTATCATGTACCATTAATAGTTTTCTGCTTTTTTTTGCCTTCCTCTGGATCAACTTTGCAGGCTTAGGGTCCATTCAGATGTCTTTAATAGAGGATTCCTATTCTTGTCCACAGCTGCGGACAAGAATAGGACATGCTCTATTTCTTTCTGGACCCGCTGACCGGATGTTCGGGGCCGCGGAATGGAAATGCGGATGCAGACAGCACACTGTGTGCTGTCCGCATCTTTTCTGGCCCTATTGAAAATGAATGGGTCCGCACCCATTCCGCATAATTGCGGAACGGATCCTGACCCATTCTACAGACGTCTGAATAGACCCTAAATTGAATAGACATTTATTTTTTCAGTCTCATAAACTATGTTACAATATAACATACATGCTTGGCCAAACCAAACATGTATGTGTATCTGGGAGTTGGGAGGGATATAGTAGCTGTTGGCCAAATGCTCACTGAAGGTTTATGGGCATTTCAACTGTGCCTATTACTTATAGCTGCTATTTCCAGGTTCTAAACATTAAGATTGATTATGAACTTCACAAAAATGTATCTGCCAAAAGAATCCAAAGTTGTGGTGATTCGTTTTGGACAAGTCGTGCAAAAACTGTGCCAGTGCAATTTTACTGCAAAAATTAGTGGGAAAAATGGGAGGGAAGATGAAGATCAAGGATCACATGACACTGGGAGGGAGGGGATGGATCTTGTTTTGATTGGCTTAAAAGCTGACATACAGCCTGACAGCCAATCAAGGGGCAGGATTTAGGCATTTCCTTTTGCTCATAAGGAGGAAACGTCATTCTTCACACACAAACATGGATAGTGCAACCCTAAAACTGCCTGGACCCAATATCCCTACCTACTTGCACAGTCACCCTAGGCAGTGACCCCCGTCTGGATGACAAACCCTATACTACAGTACATGAAGGGTCGACAGAGGCAGGAAAAACAAATGGACAAGCACTAAGAGAGTTGTCATACGATAAAAGGGTCAAATACCAGTAGGATAAGGCAATACAAGATCCACCAGAGGCAAACAAGAAAACCAAACACCAAAAAGTCAGAACCAGGAGATCAATACAATATGAGAATGCCAGCTGCGATAAGTGAAGCCAGCTGCGATAATCACTGGGGGATAAAGCAACCTCAATATATCAGTTTTTAGGAATTGAGAAGAAATCCTGAAGAGGCTCTGTGTGCGCCTACCCAGGAGGGCTGGGGGGCCACAAGACTGGGCAAAGCCTGAGTTTGGGGGGGGGGGGGGCATTGACACCTGGAGAAGAATGGCATCATGTGGTAAGAGTTGGGAGGTCTGTTGGACCTTATCACTCCAAGGTATTGCACTGTTACAGGAAATGTGTCCCTTGTTAGCATATCTAAGGCAGGAAGGGCACATTGTAAAAGCAGTTGAACAACATTCTGCTGACCAAGAGATGGGGCAGGATATTTGGGTGGTCACAGGGTGGAGTCTATGATGGGGGGGCTGGGACACAGAAACATATAGGTGAAAGCTGGGAGGGGGGTTGCTCTTCTCTTCCTGGACACCCTTGGATGAACAGCATTTCAGGAGCAAGCTAAGTTATATGTGTGCTTATGTGGATATGTATATAAGTATAATATCCCAGTAGACTTTATATGTGTACATATAGATATTTGCAGTCTGAAATTGTATTACCAGTAGATTATATATGCTGTTTATGCATGAGTCTCTATATGTACATCCAGGTACCAGGTACTGTATGTGAGTTGGTTAGAAGAGTAGATCCAGTAGACTGTAAATTGGTGGACTCTGGATATACTGTGTATACATACACATTATTAGCCACATTTGCTCAGCATCCAGGGTGGGCAGGAACGGAGGTGACTGTGTGTGGTGGTGTCCTCTATGTATTGTGTTATCTGTATCTTTATGTATAATGTCCATTGCTTTGTTATCTCTATGTTATCTGTAAACTATTTTTATATATAAGCATCTGCGAGGGTTGTGTGTTGCTCCTGAGTTATATGAAGGACTAGAGGAGGGGTAATTACACACAGAATAAATCGGGTTATATGGGAAACAAGGGCAACATGCTAGGAATAGAATAGAAGAGATGGAAAACGGAGATATACATAAATCTCCAATTTTCAAGAAGCAAAAACCCCCTCATCAGTCACTGTCAGGAGAACTGGTGGGTTGCATTGGTCAGAGCTAGGAAGCTGTCTGACTGCATGGCAGAGTGAAGCTCAATACAGCAGTGTGAACACTAACCTAGAGGTAAGTTAGGGAAAACCTCTGTATAGTCAGTGCATAGCCAGGCCAGGATTTATCGTTTTGTGTTGATGTAACACGTTGTGATGTAAAGCTGTGACTTCACCATAGTACAACCTATATAATCATCAATAAGATGAAGATCAATGTGTTACAAGATACATATCACCAAAAAAGAAAAACCAAAGGACACACATATATTATTATAACATATTTTATTGAATTACATCAATTTAAAACAAAATAAATAAATAGATGAGTATGTAGTAGCAATGCGGTCAGCGCTGCGAAAAAGCAGATCCCCAACAGGTACACAAGGATAATAGATCCCCTGTGGGAGTAACCTGTATGTCCATCAGTATCATGCATACAGGGACATAGAAGCCACAAATTGCATAAATCCTATAGGCGAGATAAATAACAACAAGGAGATATCACTTGCAAATAATCCAACCTAAGTAAAGCATAATGGCAGAAAATACCTGATATGTTGATGTAAAGTAGGGAGATCAACCCGGACCTACAGGGAGCGCACCCCGACGTGTGTTTCGCTCCGCTTTCTCAAGGGGCGAGCCTAACCTGCCCAGTTGACCCTCTTAAATACCCCATCTAATTAATAAATGTGTACACTCACGTCACACTATGCTGCATCCGGATCGGCAAATGCTACCACATCCGCCCGTTCCACCTCACAAAGATGGACGGCGATATTTTGCGTGATCATAAAATGATCACATGGAAATGCTGGTCGCATGATAGATCATGGTCACCTGACCGCCATTCATCTACCAGCGCCGAATATTCAGCACTGTTGCTGTGGAGACAGGTGATGTTACAACAACAACAGCAGTGAACCTCCCCTTAACAATGGAACGGAACACAAATACAGTTCACCGCTCAATCGGGGGTAGAATAGTAATATAACGGTATTTAGGACTACACCCACAGGGTTCACAGGTAGTAGTTTTAAAATGGGCCTCTCAATGGATGACACCAAAATGATGAACCATACATTGGTCTAATAACACAGGGTACCATAAATGAGCGTAAATCAAGGGTCATACAAATGACATAATAAAGTGCATGTGCATAACCATATAAAACATGATTTTAAGCATTTCATGTGCAAACAGACAAGTATAAATATATATATATATATATATATATATATATATATATATATATCCCAAAAATCACATACCCAAAAAATTAAATGATACTATATAAAGTGTAGTGAGTACAACTGTACGTGAACATGCGACTCAAGTGCAAGCGCCCAGTGCAAGTGAACATGCAGTGCAAAAGGTGAAATTAGATTAAAGAGGACGTTTCACCGATTATTACACTGTGAACTAAGTATACAGACATGTAGAGCGGCGCCCGGGGATCTCACTGCACTTACTATTATCCCTGGGTGCTGCTCCGTTCTCCCGCTATGCCCTCCGGTATCTCCGGTCACAAAGTTATGGTAGGCGGAGTCTGCCCTTATTCTTCTGTAGCGCTGGCCAATCGCATTGCAGAGCTCACAGCCTGGGAGAAAATAACCTTCCAGGCTGTGAGCTCTGCGCTACGATTGGCCAGCGCTAGAGCAGAACAAGTGCAGACTCCGCCTACCATAACTTAGTGACTGAAATCTCTGCCTACTATAACTTAGTGAGCGGAGATACCATAGCAGGAGAACGGAGCGGCGCCCAGGGATAATAGTAAGTGCAGTGAGATCCCCGGGCGCCTCTCTACATGTCTGTATACTTAGTTCACAGTGTAATAATCGGTGAAAGATCTTCTTTAACACTGATATGAAGAACACAGACATATTTTATGACCCAAAATACACTGACTGTCCAAAAAAAAAGTCGCTACCAAAAGAAAAAGGTCACACTCTAATATTTTGTTGGACCACCTTTAGCTTTGATTACGGCACGCATTCGCTGTGGCATTGTTTCGATAAGCTTCTGCAATGTCAAAAGATTTTTTTCCATCCAGTGTTAATTTTTTAACAAGATCTTGCATTGATGATGGTAGAGTCTGACTGCTGCGCATCAGACCACATGACCTTCTTCCATTCCTCCAGAGTCCAATCTTTATGCTCCCTAGCAAATTGAGGCTTTTTTTTTCTGGTTTGCCTCACTGATTAGTGGTTTTCTTACGGCTACACAGCTGTGCTGTCCCAATCCCTTGAGTTCCCTTTGCATTGTACATGTAGAAATGCTCTTACTTTCACTATTAAACATAACCCCGAGTTCTACTGTTCTTTTTCTTCGATTTGATTTCATCGAACGTTTAAGTGATCGTCGATCACGATCATTCAGGATTTTTTTCCTGCCACATTTCTTTCTCGAATACGATGGGTCCCCACTATCCTTCCAGTTTTTAATAATGCATTGGACAGTTCTTAACCCAATTTTATTAGTTTCTGCAATCTCCGTGTTTTCTCTGCTTGATGCATGCCAATGATTTGACCCTTTTCAAACAGACTAACATCTTTTCTACGACCACGAGATGTGTCTTTCGACATGGTTGTTTAAGAAATGAGAAGCAACTCATTGCACCAGTTGGGGTTAAATAACTTGTTGCCAGCTGAAAGGTAATTATCCAATAGGAGGCTCCTAACTATTTGCTTAGTTAAATCCAGGTGGCGCCTTTTTTTTGGACAGGCAGTGTATATATGGCATACAAACAAAATTCAAATTAAATAGATATATGTACACCACATGAATAGATACCATGCTTAGATACCAATTTAACATAAATGTGCATATTTTATAACCCCAAATTCATATTATATACAACCAAAATACATATTATAAAAAATGTAAAATGTATCAACAGCACATGATTAACACCTTAAGGACCGGGCTCATTTTCACCTTAAGGACCAGGCCATTTTTTGCAAATCTGACCAGTGTCACTTTATGTGGTCATAACTTTAAAACTCTTTGACTTATCCAGGCCATTCTGAGATAGTTTTTTCATCACATATTGTTCTTCATGACACTGGTAAAATGGAGTAAAAAAAATAAAAATAAAAAATTGCAAGTTTCAATTTCTCTACCTCTATAATACATAGTAATACCTACAAAAATAGTTATTACTTACTTTCCCCATATGTCTACTTCATGTTTGGATCATTTTGGGAATGACATTTTATTTTTGGGGGATGTTAGAAGGCTTAGAAGTTTAGAAGCAAATCCCACTTTTCAAGAACCAGTTCAGGTCTGAAGTCACTTAGTGAGGCTTACATAATAGAAACCACCCCAAATTACACCATTCTAGAAACTACACCCCTCAAGGTATTCAAAACTGATTACAGACTTAGTTAACCCTTTAGGTGTTCCACAAGAATTAATGGAAAATAGAGATACAATTTAAAAATTTCACTTTTTTGTCAGATTTTCCATTTTAATCATTTTTTTCCAGTTACAAAGCAAGGGTAAACAGCCAAACAAAACTCAATATTTATAGCCCTGATTCTACTGTATAGTTTACATAAATACCCCATATGTGGTTGTAAACCACTGTACGGGCACACGGCAGGGCGCAGAAGGAAAGGAATGCCATACGGTTTTTGGAAGGCAGATTTTGCTGGACTGGTTTTTTGACACCATGTCCCATTTGAAATCCCCCTGATGCACCCCTCACTCCAAAAAAGTGACCCCATTTTAGAAACTACACCCCTCAAGCTATTCAAAACTGATTTTACAAACTTTGTTAACCTTTAGGTGTTCCACAAGAATTAATGGAAAACAGAGATACAATTTCAAAATTTCACTTTTTTGGCAGATTTTCCATTTTAATAATTTTTTTCCAGTTACAAAGCAAGGGTTAACAGCCAAACAAAACTCAATATTTATGGCTCTGATTCTTTAGTTTACAGAAACACCCCATATGTGGTCGTAAACCGCTGTATGGGCACACAGCAGGGCGCAGAAGGAAAGGAATGCCATACGGTTTTTGGAAGGCAGATTTTGCTGGACTGGTTTTTTGACACCATGTCCCATTTGAAGCCTCCCTGATGTACCCCTAGAGTAGAAACTCCCAAAAAGTGACCCCATTTTAGAAACTACGGGATAGAGTGGCAGTTTTTTTGGTACTATTTTAGGGTACATATGATTTTTGGTTGTTCTTTATTACACTTTTTGTGAGGCAAGGTAACAAGAAATACCTGTTTTGGCAGTTTTTATTTTTTGTTATTTACAACATTCATCTGACAGGTTAGATCATGTGGTATTTTTATAGACCAGGGTGTCATGGATGCGGCAATACCCAATATGTATACTTTTTTTATTTATGTAAGTTTTACACAATGATATAATTTTTGAAACAAAAAAATCATGTTTTAGTGTTTCCATAGTTTGAAAGCCATAGTTTTTTCAGTTTTTAGGTGATTATCTTAGGTAGGGTCTCATTTTTTGCGGGATGAGATGAAGGTTTGATTGCCACTATTTTGGGGTGCATATGACTTATTGATCGCTTGCTATTACACTTTTTGTGATGTAAGGTGACAAAAAATGGTTTATTTAGCACAGTTTTTATTTTTTATTTTTTTACGGTGTTCATCTGAAGGGTTAGGTCATGTGATATTTTTATAGAGCCAGTTGATACGGACGCGGCGATACCTAATATGTATACTTTTTTTTATTTATGTAAGTTTTACACAATAACAGCTTTTTTAAAACAATAAAATTGTGTTTTAGTGTCTCAATATTCTGAGCCATAGTATTTTTTATTTTTTGGGCGATTATCTTAGGTAGGGGCTCATTTTTTGCGGGATGAGGTGATGGTTAGATTGGTACTATTTTTGTGGGCATACGACTTTTTGATCGCTTGCTGTTGTACTTTTTGTGATGTAAGGTGACAAAAAAATTGTTTATTTAGCATAGTTTTAATTTTTTACGGTGTTCATCTGAGGGGTTAGGTCATACGGACGCGGCAATACCTAATATGTTTCCTTTTTTTCCCCTACTTTTTCCCTTTTTTTTAACTTTATTTGGGGAAAATGACATATTTGTTTATTTTTACTTAAAGCTTTGAATTTTGGGGGGGGGACTTTATTTTTTCAACTTTTTTTTCACTTTATTTTTTGTCAACTTTTGGGGGTCTAATCCTTTACAATGCATTCCAATACTTCTGTATTCGAATGCATTGGCTGTATGAGTAATACATTGAGTATTACTCATACAGCTTCTGGCCTGTGAGATCCAGTGGGCTCGTCACAAGAAGGCAGCGCCGTTGCCTCAGGAAGGCATCGCACTGCATTCCATGCAATCGGGTCCCCCCTACAGTCCCGATGGCACCGCCGCCAGCCGCCGCAACATTGAAAAGCCGCAAACCGCTGGTCTAAATTGACCTGCGGATTGTGGCAATCGCCAACACGGGGGGGGGGGGGGGTCATCCAGCAAGGTGCTTGCTCAATGACCAGCGGTGATCGGAAATACACATGGCGTACCGGTACATCATGTGTCCTTAAGTACTGGGACAACATGCCTTACCGGTACGTCATGGGTCCGTAAGAGGTTAAATACCAAACAGACCCCCCTACCACCACATTTAATACCCAAAGGTCCTAATTCTCAACCCAATCCATCCATACTCAGAAAGGCCATCCAGTTCACTTCATTGCAGTACCTGCAACCATGATTGGAAAAATCAACTATATAGGGCATCTAGGGCTTAGCTGTATTTCTGAAATACATAAAAGTATTAGATGGCAAGGTGCGACATAATATACATGGACTGTTAAAATACACTATAAATATAAATTAAGATAATAGCAGTTAAAACCAACAGTCCCAAGCATCAGGTTTGGACCCAGGACGAAAAATAAATAAATGTAGAGCACCACAGAGAAAGCAACAGCCAAAGAGTACACTGACACAGGCACCAAAAAAAGAAAGGGACATCCTGTGCTGACATATTCAGATATTTTTTCCAGTTCCCTCCCCTTGGGGAAATTATAACCCGGTTAATACCCCTGATACGTAACAGGTTGCCATCCGAGTCATGCCTCTTTAAAATGTCTAGCCAGAGTCTTCAACTGTGTACTGTCCTCCTCATCTTTGGCTGCCGTGATTGAGAGTACATGTTCTCTAACCCTTCTTCTCAATTGTCTAGATGTCAATCTTACATAGATGATGTCGCATGTACAGGTAGCCCAGTAGATGACTCCGACCGTCGTACAAGTAATTGGATATGTAATCCTAAAAACTTTATCACGTGTAGAATTGTGGAAGTGAGTTTCCCTGTCCATGTTGGCACAGGCCACACATTTCCCACATTTTCTGCTCCCCCAAGGAGCCTATTGGTCCCAAAAAGGCCTACCTCCTTACGAGTGTAGTAACTGCGGACCAATTGGTCAAGCAGATTCCTAGCTGTCCGGAAAGTTACTGAGGCATATGGAGACACCACATTTTGTAACTAGTGATCTAATCTGAGGATATTCCAATATTTATTCAAGGCTGTATTTACCTCCTTCCACTTGTTGTTAGATCCAGTAATTAATGTAACTTGTTGTGGATCCTGACATGTTGATTTTTTATGAAGGAGATCACATCTCTTTTATAGTCGTGCTCTCTTGTAGGCCATCTCAATACAACTCTTGCCATATCCACTCTGTGTGAATCTTCTTCGGCGGTCCTCAGCCTGCAATTCAAACATTCCATCAGATGAACAGATCCTGCAAGCCCGCAGGAACTGCCCAACCGGTATGCTCCTGATCAGATTACCAGGATGTGAAGATCCTGCATGCAAGAATAAATTAACGGAAGTGAGGTGGAACGGACGGATGTGGTGGCATTCGCTGATCCCGATGCAGCATAGTGTGACGTGAGTGTGCACATTTATTAATTGGATAAGAGGGTCAACTGGGCAGGTTAGGCATGCCCCTTGAAAAAGCAGAGCAAAACGCGCTTCGGGGTGAGCTCCCTGCAGGTCCGGGTTGATCTCCCTACTTTTATATCAACATATCAGGTATTTTCTGCCATTATGCTTTACTTAGGTTGGATTATTTGCAAGTGATATCTCATTGTTATTATTTATCTCGCCTATAGGGTTTATGCAATTTGTGGCTTCTATACCTTTTTCACAAGTTGTAGTGTAATCTTACTTTGGGCGGTTGTTTATGTCCCTGTATGCATGATACTGATGGACATACAGGTTACTCCCACAGGGGATCTATTATCCTTGTGTACCTGATGGGGAGCTGCTTTTTCGCAGCGCTGACCGCTTTGCAGCTACATATTCATCTATTTATTTATTTTGTTATAAATTGATGTAATTCAATTAAATATGTTATTATAATATATGGGTGTCCTTTGTTTGTGACTTCACCATGCCAAGTGATGCCAAACTTGGAAGTTTGATGTGCTGTGAGACAAATAAACCAACATTTGAGTTTAAAAACCCACTGTTGGATGAGAAGTCTGTCATCTCCGCCGCAGGCAGAGAGAGATCCATACAGTAGTTACAATACCAAATCCAGATATCCAAGCCAAAGGAGTTTTCAATAAATGCTAGGGACCAGTAGGGAGAGTCAGAGGACAAGAAATGTACTGGCACCTGCAGGTGCCAGCCTATTATACTGAAAGAAGGCAGCTCAGGCTGGTATGCCTGAGCACGCTGGGTGGAGCTGCCAGTCATGCGCCCTTATGCTCTGGAGCCCTGGCGCATGTCCTCATTAGCCCTTGGCTCTGGCCACTAGAGCAGAGGCCACCCTGCAGCCCTGGCTCCCCTGGGAACCGGACACTGCAGCCACACGGTGGGAACAGCAGCCATGGGAACCGTGACAGTGACACCCCCTTCAGGAGGGGCCACTGAACCCTCAATAGGAGCAGGTTTGTCAGGGTGTGACTCATGGAATTTCTAAATCAACCTCTTCAGCTAACACCCATAACATTTCCTCAGGACCATAACCTTTCCAGTGGATCAGGTATTGTAAATTATTATGGACCCTTCTGGAATCCAGAAATCTTCTAACTTCATATTATGTTTCCCCTTCTACCAGAGGAGTAACATATTTCTTTAGCAAAGATTTATGAAAAATATTCAGAATTTTGAAAGAATCACGTAACTTAACATGAAAAGACACAGAGTTTATAACCTGTCGAATTTTGAATGGAGCAATTAAATTCAGAGCAAATTTTTTAGATGGTTTTTTAGAATTTGCAACAAAGGAGAGAAAAGAAAAAAGAATGCGGCACTCTTTGCAGCTTTATTCACATAAAAAGGTCAGCTGCATGCAGGCAAAAAACACCTAGAAGGCAACAGCCGTTTCGCGCTTGTTGTGCTTTTTCAAGTCATCAGTGACTGAATTGGCGTGGTTCATAAATACTCCCACACCTTAGTCACTAATTAAATGAATGACACATGTATGAAGACCAATCAGAAAAGAAGGCAAACAAAAAAACACACACATAAACTACTAATACTATAAAAACACTACTAGGTGGCTTTTATCATTTAGCCCCAGAGGGTCCATAGCTACACTTTTTATAATTCAGGCTGCTTATTTCTGGAGTAAAAATACGACCTCTATCACCACCCGGTATTAGGGGCTGGACAACTTCAATCCATGCACATTTAAAAAGTTATTTTTACCTCCATGTATTTCATGTACATCAACAGAGACGGGATAAGATGAGGAGGTGGTGTGAAAGTGGGAGACTCTAAATGTCCAGTCTGTGAGATATGACGTGATCCAGGAGAGGAAGACCATGACACCAAGAGATAAAAGAGTTTGTAAAAGAAGGGAGTGGTCAACGGTGTCAAAGGCAGAAGACAGGTCAAGGAGGAGGATGACAGATTAATGTTGTTTGGTTTTGGCAGTTAGCAGGTGATTGGTGACTTTGGTAAGGGCAATTTCAATTGAGTTGTGGGGTCGGAAGGAAGATTGTAGCTGGTCAAAGAGGGAGCAGGAAGAGAGGTGAGAGAACAGTTCAAAGTGGACATGTTGTTCAAGTAGCTTTGAGGCATATAGTGGAAGTCATATGAGGTTATAACTAGACAAAGATGATGGGTCAATGTCATGGATGGTGTTGCAGAAAACTAGAAGATACAAATAAAGATCCGACTGACTTGATCCCAAACTAAGGAACATAAGGGTGAGGCCTATAAAAGACCCAGAGCTCTCCCTGACTGCTCAGCCCATGCAAAGATCGTTATGATAGATAATTGCATGCCCTCGTACCTAGACTGTGTGACACCTGAAAACCCTATAATAGTGAGGGGACACGACCACCGGCTCCCTACACTTAATACGGAGGGAGTCAGGGTCACCTAGGATCAAGCCAACAGGAAAACACAAATAAAGGAACAGACTTACCTGAGGAACCAGCAGTTGCAGCATCTAGCAGTGAGCACAATCCAGGAAGTTGTATAAACCGCAAAGTGATGCAGTATGGGAGGGGATATAAAGGGATGTAATCAGTGCAACTAGATGACAGCTGAGAGAGGGAAACGAGATGACAAAACGAAACCAAAACAAAAGAACCTCAAGCAAGAGGTACTGAAGAACGTCTGTCAGAGCTTCTCAGAGACCTGGCGGTGACAGTCAAGAGAAGACTTTTTCAGGTTGGGTGTAAAGGTAGCATGTTTAAAACCAGAGGGGAAAACGCCAGTGGTTATTAGGTTGAAGAAGGGCTGAGATAAACACTGTGGTGAGGTTCGGGATGAGGTGGGATTGGATTGGGTCAAGTGCAAGGGTGGTGAGATGCTATCTGGAAAGTAGGGTGGAAAGGTTTTCCTAAGTAATAGTGGAGGAGAAGGTTTTTGGATAACAGGGCAGAGTAGTTGTGTAGAGGGGCTGTGGGAACTACGCACTGAAGCCTTCTCTGATGTTTTAAATCTTTTGTTTAAAGTATGTGGCAAAGTCCTCAGCTGAGATGAGAGGTGAAGGTGGGGGCACTGGGGGTTGGAGAAGAGTGTTAAAAGTGTAAAAATTATTTGTAAATAAAGGAGTCTGAAACCCTTCCCACCCTTCCTTTACCTGCTGGAGTACCTTCAAGTTCCTGAATCTGATTAGCGGAGATCTCGGAGGCCAGATCAGGAGAAATAGCTGAATCCACAATCTCTGCAGGTAAAATCAGAACCAGCTCAGTCTTTGGTGCTTGAGTGGCACAAAAGCTTCTGGACAAGGCATTAGCCTTGATGTTCTTGGAACCTGGCATATAGGTAACAACAAAGTCAAAACGTGTAAAATACAAAGCCCAATGTGTATGCCTATGTGTCTTTTTGCAGACTCCAGAAACATCAGATGTTTGTGGTCATTAAGGACCACTACCTGGCATCTAGCCCCCTCTAGAAAATGACACCATTCCTCAAATGCCCACTTAATAGCCAAAAGCTTGCGATTACCTATATCATAGTTATCTTCAGCAGCAGAAGACTTTCTAGAGAAATAGCTTCTGGACAAGGCATTAGCCTTGATGTTCTTGGAACCTGGCATATAGGTAACAACAAATTCAAAACGTGTAAAATACAAAGCCCAATGTGTCTGCCTATGTGTCTTTTTGCAGACTCCAGAAACATCAGATGTTTGTGGTCATTAAGGACCACTACCTGGCATCTAGCCCCCTCTAGAAAATGACACCATTCCTCAAATGCCCACTTAATAGCCAAAAGCTTGCGATTACCTATATCATAGTTATCTTCAGCAGCAGAAGACTTTCTAGAGAAATAAGCACATAGCTTCAAACGGGTGAAGAGAGATGTACCATGAGACAGAATCACTGTCAGGAATCATCCTGTTATGTCTGTTTAGTTCAGACTGTCTTGCCCTTAAGTTTTCCCTCAGTTAAGATGGTAGATTGAGTCTCACCTGGGTGCCATCTTACTTCCTGTTTTATATATAAATCTCTCAAGCCTGTTACTCATTGCATGAGTATTGTGACTTAGCTCCTGCTTCTGCAGTCCTCTTGCCTTGCGGTTTACCCTGCTACTCCTGGACACCTGCTGACTGCTCCCTGGGTTTCCCCCCCATCTCTCGTCTGAATCCCTGCCTTCGTCATCATTCCTGCTACCTCCTGTTCAAGACGATGGTGCCTCCTGTGTTTAGGCCTTGTCCCTGCCATTGGATTCCAGTAGTATTGTTACAGAATACTCAAGCCTAAAATGGAGTCCGCCGGGACTGGGAGTTCAGAGGTTCTCATTAAGCAACTGCAGACTGCTAGCACCGAGATGCAGACTTTAAAAAAAAAATATGACGCCTTTGAAGGACAAACTTCCCAAAACATCCAAATTTATGGACAAGTGATTCAAGAGCTACATGGTACCATGCAGACATTGTCTAAGCGGATAGTCCACTTGGAGAATCGAGATTCTGTACCACCCGGTACAGTGCTTGCAATGACCCCTAAGTTGCCACCATTCAGATTTGGCGGAAACCGCAACAAATTCTGGGGATTCCTCAATAAATGTAGGCTATACTTTGATGCGAATGCAACTCAGTTTCCTACTGATAGATATAAAGTTGTATGTATTATTATGCTGCTGACACATAAAGCCATTGCTTGGGCTAGTCTGTTGACTGAGACTCAAGACGCCTGGCTAAATCACTTAGAGGACTTTATCGATGCCATGAGTCAAATGTTTGACAATCCCAATTAAGTTGCTGCAGCTGAAGCAGCATTACTAGCATTGCGCCAGGGAAGACACCCTGTCACAGAGTATGCAATGGAGTTCAAGAGGTGGGCTGTCGACACCAATTGGAATGACATAGCGAAAAAAAAAATTATTAGGAAAGGACTATGCAGCGCATTAAAAGCTGAACTTGCCCATGTGGAGGCTTTTTTAGGTTTGGATGCTTTTATTAACCATTGCATTCGAATCGATACCCGACTGATTGACGACAAGAGAAATGGGCTACCTTGAATTATGATACTAAGCAGTCGCCCTCTTTTCCTGTGTCCATTTCCAAGGAACCCCAAGGAAAGATTTTCAGAGAATCCGGAAGTGATCCTATGCAAGTAGATTCCATACTAAGACGTGAAAGCATTGATCGAAGGGAGCACAGGCTCCGGGAAAGTCTGTGCCTTTACTGTGGAAAGTCTGACCACTTCCTTATCAACTGCCCTAGCCGTCCGTGGAGGTTGGTAGCAGCTATTACAGATCCTGACTTTTCGGATGGAGAATCAATGGCTTTGGAAACAGAATTATCTGAGAAAGCAATCATCCATTCCATTTCATCGGTGGCCCCTCATATTAAGAAAGAGAATAAAGACTCCTATTGCTTCCTTCCCATTAAGTTCTTGATTAACTCTCAGTGGATATCCACCTCTGCTATGGTGGACTCCAAGGCTAGTGGCAATTTAATGAACATTTCTTTTCCTCAAAGGCATGGGGTTAAATTTCAGAAAAAACTCTCATCCATGGTAATGGAGACCGTAAATGGATCTGCAGCGTCCCACTAGCTTATGTGGGAACTGCAAAAGCTTTTTGTTATCATCTGTATATCATGCTGTATTGCATCATCCTGTGATATTCCTATTTACCAGGCTGTGAAGTGCACTACATACATCCACCACTAGATGGGGGTAGCACCACAAGATTAATAGTGCAGTTCAGGCCTAGTTAGGGAGGGAGTTGTGTGGGAGCTCTCAAGAGGAGATGGAGTGAGGAGCTATAGGGGGAAGGAGAGGTTCTCTCTCCTCCCAGCTCTCTGGAGCTTCACGGCCCAGAGAAGCCATCATAGACCTTAGGATTCAAGCCAGGAAGACAGGTAGAGGGAAGTCTACATTTATTCTTCAGCAGCAACAAGTGGATTTCTGATACAAACTGGATTCCCAAAAAGTTGGGACACTAAACAGATTGTGAATAAAAACTGAATGCAATGATGTGGAGATGGCAAATGTCAATATTTTATTTGCAATAGAACGTAGATGACAGATCAAATGTTTAATCCGAGTAAATGTATCATTTTAAAGGAAAAATATGTTGATTCAAATTTTCACGGTGTCAACAAATCCCCAAAAAGTTGGGACAAGTAGCAATAAGAGGCTAGAAAAAGTAAATTTGAGCATAACGAAGAGCTGGAAGACCAATTGACACTAATTAGGTCAAATGGCAACATGATTGGGTATAAAAAGAACTTCTCAGAGTGGCAGTGTCTCTCAGAAGCCAAGATAGGTAGAGGATCACCAATGCCCACAATGTTGCGCAGAAAGATAGTGGAGCAATATCAGAAAGGTGTTACCCAGCGAAAAATTGCAACGACTTTGCAGCTATCATCATCAACTGTGCATAACATCATCCGAAGATTCGGAGAATCTGGAACAATCTCTGTGCATAAGGGTCAAGGCCGTAAAACCATACTGGATGCCCGTGATCTCCGGGCCCTTAAACGACACTGCACCACAAACAGGAATGCTACTGTAAAGGAAATCACAGAATGGGCTCAGGAATACTTCCAGAAACCATTGTCAGTGAACACAATCCACCGTGCCATCCGCCGTTGCCAGCTGAAACTCTACAGTGCAAAGAAGAAGCCATTTCTAAGCAAGATCCACAAGCTCAGGCGTTTTCACTGGGCCAGGGATCATTTAAAATGGAGTGTGGCAAAATGGAAGACTGTTCTGTGGTCAGACGAGTCACGATTCAAAGTTCTCTTTGGAAATCTGGGACGCCATGTCATCCGGACCAAAGAGGACAAGGACAACCCAAGTTGTTATCAACGCTCAGTTCAGAAGCCTGCATCTCTGATGGTATGGGGTTGAATGAGTGCGTGTGGCATGGGCAGCTTGCATGTCTGGAAAGGCACCATCAATGCAGAAAAATATATTCAGGTTCTAGAACAACATATGCTCCCATCCAGACGTCATCTCTTTCAGGGAAGACCCTGCATTTTTCAACAAGATAATGCCAGACCACATTCTGCATCAATCACAACATCACGGCTGCGTAGGAGAAGGATCCGGGTACTGAAATGGCCAGTCTGCAGTCCAGATCTTTCACCTATAGAGAACATTTGGCGCATCATAAAGAGGAAGGTGCAACAAAGAAGGCCCAAGACGATTGAACAGTTAGAGGCCTGTATTAGACAAGAATGGGAGAGCATTCCTATTTCTAAACTTGAGAAACTGGTCTCCTCGGTCCCCAAACGTCTGTTGAGTGTTGTAAGAAGAAGGGGAGATGCCACACAGTGGTGAAAATGGCCTTGTCCCAACTTTTTGGGGATTTGTTGACACCATGAAATTCTGATTCAACATATTTTTCCCTTAAAATGGTACATTTTCTCAGTTTAAACTTTTGTTCCGTGATTTATGTTCTATTCTGAATAAAATATTAGAAGTTGGCACCTCCACATCATTGCATTCAGTATTTATTCACGATTTGTATAGTGTCCCAACTTTTTTGGAATCCGGTTTGTATGTGAACCCTTGGATTTAATAACTGGTTGAACCTCCTTTGGCAGCAATAACTTCAACCAAACGTTTCATGTAGTTGCAGATCAGACGTGCACAACGGTCAGAAGTAATTCTTGACCATTCCTCTTTACTGAACTCGCTTTCTTGAGGTCATGCACAGCATCTCAATTGGGTTGATATCAGGACTCTGACTGGGCCACTCCATAAGGCGTATTTTTTTCTGTTTAAGCCATTCTGTTGTTGATTTACTTCTATGCTTTGGGTCATTGTCCTGATGCAACACCCATCTGTTGAGCTTCAGCTGGTGGACAGATGGCCTCAAGTTCTCCTGCAAAATGTCTTGATTAACTTGGGAATTCATTTTTCCTTTGATGATAGCAATCCGTCCAGGCCCTGGCGCAGCAAAGCAGCCCCAAACCATGATGCCCCCACCCCCATACTTCACAGTTGGGATTTTGATGTTGGTGTGCTGTGCCTCTTTTTTCTCCACACATAGTGTTGTGCGTTTCTTCCAAACAACTCAACTTTGGTTTCATCTGTCCACAGAATATTTTGCCAGTACTGCTGTGGAACATCCAGGTGCTCTTGTGCAAACTGTAAATGCGCAGCAATGTTTTTTTTTTGACAGCAGTGGCTTCCTCTGTGGTATCCTCCCATGAAATCCATTCTTGTTTAGTGTTTTATGTATCATAGATTCGCTAACAGGGATGTTAGCATATGCCAGAGACCTTTGTAAGTCTTTAGCTGACACTCTAGGATTCTTCTTCACCTCATTGAGCAATCTGCGCTGTGCTCTTGCAGTCATCTTTACAGGACGGCCACTCCTAGGGAGAGTAGCAGCAGTGCTGAACTTTCTCCATTTATAGACACTTTGTCTTACTGTGGACTGATGAACAGCAAGGCTTTTGGAGATACTTTTATAACCCTTTCCAAGTCAACAATTCCTAATTGTAGGTCTTCTGAGAGCTCTTTTGTGCAAGGCATCATTCACATTAGGCAATGCTTATGAAAAGCAAACCCAGAACTGGTGTGTGTTTTTAATAGGGCAGGGCAGCTGTAACCAACACCTCCAATCTCATCTCATTGATTGGACTCCAGCTGTCTGACACCTCACTCCAATTAGCTCTTGGAGATGTCATTATTCTAGGGGTTCACATACTTTTTCCAACTGCACTGTGAATATTTACATGGTGTGTTCAATAAAAACATGGTAGCATTTAATTATTTGTGTGTTATTAGTTTAAGCAGACTGTGATTGTCTATTGTTGTGACTTAGATGAAGATCAGATCACATTTTATGATCGATTTGTGCAGAAATCCTTATCATTCCAAAAGGTTCACATACTTTTTCTTGCAACTGTATATTTTGATATAGTGTAGCTGTTGCAGTGCAGGGTAGTGCAGTGTTAGGTAGTGTGATAGGTTCTGCTGTCCATACATACATGCAGACCTGCTAAAATGTGAAGTTTCACATATTGCGCCAAAATATTTGCATCATTTGTGCCGATTAGCGCAATTGCAAATATATTGGAGCACTCTAACTGCATATAAAGCCATTTTTTATGTTCTGCTGTGCCAACCATTTTCTCCACTCTCAGGAAACTTCTAGCAGCTTGGAAAATGTAGCAAAAGTATTTTGCGCGCATTAGGGTACTTTCACACAAGTGTTTTTCTTTTCCGGTATTGAGTTCCGTTCTAGGGGCTCAAAACTGATTAGTTTTATCCTAATGCATTCTGAATGGAGAGCATTCCGTTCAGTATGCATCAGGATGCATCAGTTCAGTCCCTCTTACGTTTTTTGGCCGGAGAAAATACCGCAGCATGCTGCATTTTTCTCTCCGGCCAAAAATCCTGAACACTTGCCTGAATTAATTTCCATTGAAATGTATAAGTGCCGGCATTAAAATTACTGCATTGACGGATCCGTTCTTCCGGACCGCGCATGCGCAGACCTTTAAAAATGTAAAAAAATAAAAATACCATATACGTTTTTACAGATGACAACCGGAAAGACAGATCTGGCATTGCAATGCATTTGTCAGACAGATCCGCATCCGGATCCATCTCAGAAATGCATACATTTGCGTCCGGATTACTGGATCCGGCAGACCGTTCTGGCGACGGAACTGCCTGCCCGAATCCACTGCCGCAAGTGTGAAAGTAGCCTTATGGGAATATTACATTGCAGATTTTTCGCAATCAAGAAAATAATCTCGAATTCGCAAATATATGACGAATATTTGCCCAAATATTTGTGAAATATCGCCAATTAGAATATAGCCTGTGCCGCTCATCACTAATTATATTACGATTGTTAATTTTCAATGCGTTCGAAGTGTTCAGTGTGTTTGTAGAGGGGAGTTTACTAGCACTCTGGTTATAAATTACAGAAAAAAACACTTGCAATCTTTCTACTGTTTAATAATTTGTGTACCACACCTGTGACTTAACATTTATAGGTCTCATAGTAAAATGTCTGGTAATCGGAAGCGTGTAAAACGAGATGACTGTAGTAGTACAAGCAGCAGTAGCAACACCAGCTGTCTGCTCAGTAGTAGTCATTTTTTGTAGTAGCAGCGGGCCACAATTCTCCCTGGCTTCCAGTAGATGCAAATATAAGAGGAAGGAACAGTGAATGCAGTGGGCTCGTGGGGTTAACACACTGGGTACAACCTGTTCTTAGTCCCACCCAAGAGCGCCCAAAACCCTTTAAATGCTATTAGTTGGGGTAGGCCGGCCCCTAAATTAAATTTGAATAAAGGTGGCCTCGTATGTATAGTATAAATAAATAAATAAATAAATTGAGTGGTTGGACTCACAATTCAGGTTAGAATATATATAAAAATCTGATATTTTAAAATCCAGGAATCGTAATGTAAGCAATATAGGCTTTTACTCACTTCACAAGGGGGGTGGTTATCCAGATAAACTCAAGACACCAGAGAACCATAGAGCCCCCTGGCCTGGATCGCCTGTAGATTGTTAGAAGATGAAGGCAGCCGACATCAATCAGGGCTTCTGTTCTTTATTAGTAGTCAAATCCGGCTCAACGCCTTTCAGGGCTTAATACTATATGTTAAAACGCCGACAAGGGCGGCAGTATAGTCATTATGGACGCCAGTTATTATGAAGCCGAGTCTCGGAGAATACTTTCAGACATTGACTATTACAGTCCAATCACCAATGACCCCACTAGAGATAAAAAAAAAACAGCTCCATGAACTATTGGGTCTCTTACAGGTGTTTTGGATAAAAAAGAAAAAAACTATCTGAAAGTACTCCACCCAACCATAGCAAGATTTTACTTTTTACCCAAAATACTCAAAGTCCTTTGTAAACCTACCTGGACAACCCATAATCTCCGGGATAGATTCCCTTACCTCAAACTTGTTAGAATATATCGATGGTATTCTCCAAAGATATGTAAACACATTACCATCATATCTAAGAGATTCAGCACACCTTATTAAAAACTTGGAAGACGTAGTTTGGCAGGAGAATTACATCTGGGCAACCCTGCATGTTACGTCACTGCATAGTAATATAGTACATTCATTAGGCATCAAAGCCACTATGGAATTTCAAGATGCTGACACCGCCATGCCCCTTACACAAAATTACTTTGTCCTAAAATCTATTGATTTTATTCTACAGTTTTCTAGATTTTAAACGTTGCCATTACCACACATGGAAAACTAATATGCCTTTCAGTCAGATAAAAAGGATCAGACGCAACTGCACAGATGACAATACAATGAAAAAACTGATAGATAGCCTCGGCTCAAGGTTCATTGAAAAGGGATATCCCCCACAGCTCATCAGAGAATAAAAAAAATAGGGTTCTCCAAGTAAACCAAAAACAAAGTCTTGAACAAAAAATAGGTTAAAAAAAACCTGAACCCATTTAGACCCGGCTTGATAACTAGATACAACCGCAGTCACAAATTGACCAGTGTTTCGTTACATTTTAACAAAACACTGGTCAGTTTTACTAAAGGATCAGATCTTAGGCAAAGACATACCAAGAGAGCCCAACTTAACTTTCCGAAGGGCAAAAACCTTAAAAAATATGCTGGCCCCCTCGTGTCCGAAAAATAAATGCTCCCAATTACAAAAACAAATCCACAGAACACCAGAGACAAAGGGTTCTTTTAAATGTGGAGTACTGAAGTGCAAGTGCTGCAAGATGATTATTACGGCTCAGGGAGAAGTCCAATTATTACACCCAAAGGATAAAATACAGTTCCAACATCACATGACATGTGGGAACACAAACATAATGTATCTACTACAATGCCCCTGTAATCTCTATTATGTAGGTCCATACGAACAAATGAATGAGCACTGGTCCAACATAAACAGGAAGGTTACCACCCACAGTGTGTCACGTCACTTTACACTAATACATAATGGAGACCCAACAGGCCTTAAAGTAACTCCACTTGAACAGATCCCATTTGCCTTCCAGCAGTTGTGTACAAAGCAGATGTTTTGGATCTACCAAATGAATACCCTCAAACCGTATGACCTCAATGAAACATTAGAACATGTTAATTACTAAGCCTAAAACCAGCAGCCAGGCTGAATATACAGCACAGTGTCCTTGTCATCAGCAATTCTTGCTGTGTGGCAAGGTACACTCTACTGTGAATACTTGGAGCAGCTGTTATGGGCAGGGACAGTACATGTATTTCATGGCGCACTGGGTCAAACTGGCAGCGGAGACACAACACCACAGCAATGAGGTCATGTCCTATTGACGCCTCCACATTTGTTGTGTTGTCACAGACTCGAGCAGTTGCTCAAGTGCATCAAACAGCTAATATTCTACTGACTGCCTCTGTGCCAACTCCAACTGGCCAGGATGGCCAGAGACAATGGCAGGAACATTGTGGCCGTGCTGCATTTGGGGGAAATAACAAACACTCTTTGGATGGCGCAAGTGATACATTTACATTGCTGGCCATGTCCAGGAGATTGTCCTCACATTTAAGCCAGTCTTATGTGGCAAGGAGCCCCCTTCTGGACTTGCAGCGATAGAATGTTCTGCCAACATACTGCTTGACAAAGTCCCACAAAGGAGGAAGAGGAGGAGGAGGAGGAGGAGGAGGAGGAGGAGCTACCACTGGAGAAGCAGCAGTTGGTGGTGGAGGAGCACAAGGCTGCTGATGATGACAACACTGGCCATGATGACCAATCATCGCAGTGGGGTATAGCCAGAAAAAACTGGGTCCTCGGGCACACTTGCACCAATGGAAAGCTGTATGGTTGCTTGCTTGCTTACATACTAACAGGCATATCGTTAGCCGCAGCAGCCAGTTCATTTTTATTGACATAATGGAACTGTTTTTTAATGTGCCATGCTGATGCAAATCAGCAAATAGAGAGAAACCGCCTGAACAACCAGGTTCAGTTCTGTAGCCTTTCTCCTGCACATTCCCTGTTCCCTGACACCATGGACTTCTGGGCAGCCAGACTGGAACAGTGTCCCTAACTGTCCCAGTGTGCTCTCACTGTACTGTCTCCAGTGTCATCTCAGAGAAGGTTTTTGGCATGGCAAGTGTGATCGTTACACCCAAGTGGACAAACATGATCATCAGAGTACGAAACATCACCTTTGTCAAAATGAATGAGGCATAGATCCATGAGGATTTTTATACACCTCAGGTTGAGCCCAGTGTACAGATCTGCCATTGCTGATGGTGGCTATTTATTGCTGGCTCTGTGAGATGGGGAAACAGCTCTCCTTGTCTGAACACTGTCGATTAAATTAAATGATCTGGACTGACATTCTGCTGTTTGGCCACAAGATGCCGCTGTTTCCTAAATACAGCAACAGGCTTCATATATTTCCATATTCATGAGAGGTGGAGTTGCACAGACCCTGGAGAGGAAGAGAAAGGGACCAGTCATCTTAGAGGGAGCCGAGACTGAGGAACTGTGTGAGCAGACGATCCGACGGCATCCAGGTGTGAGAGCATCCCTCAGTGACCAGAGCAGCAACTAAGTGAAGCTGATCATGTCCAAGACCATGATCCTGACTAGAGGAACGAGGATTGCTTCCGGGAACGCTGATGAGAGCTGAGGCGCAAAGCTACACACACAGCGGGACCGCATGCTTGTTGGAGAGGCATTTGTTCTGTTCAGAGTCATTAGCGGATGCAGAGCAGACCCGGGTCGGTAAGATCATGCACACATCTGTCACGACCATGGTCATGGTCGTGACTCCTTGGGACCCGCATGCATTTGCCCGCGGTCTGGTATTGTTGTCAACCACAGGTGAGGGCTTGTATCTTGCCTCACGTGTGGCTGCCGCTGGCAAATTGTGGTTGTTGGGCAGTGGAGCAGCCTGAGCTGGTTGCTGGGCGGCTCGCTGTCCATGCATGCGATTGTCTTTGGCAACGTGTGTTTATGTGTGCACTTTCCTTGTCTGGTGTGCACAGGGTTTATTGTGTGTATCCCCCTTTTAGTTGCTGTCTTCCCTTCCCTGGTGTGCGAAGGGTTAATTCCCTTCCTAGTGTGTGTGCACTGGGTGTGTCTGTGTGGGTGTGGCTACATGGGCTATTTAACCTCAGTTGTGACCTGAGTTCGGAGGGGCACTCCAGCCTTGTAGTAAGCTGGAGGCACTCTCCTGGTCCCATATACCATCTGCCAGTGAGGGCCACCCTTGTGGTCATACTGTCACGGCTGAGGATGGGGAAAACCCTCAGCCGTGCGATGACAGAAGATGTTAGTGGCTGCTCGGCCAGGACGACAGGATTAGGGATGCGTTAGGAGGTGACCTGCTCCCTAATTCTGTCGTCCTGGCTGAGCAGCCACTAACATCTTCTGTCATCGCAAGGCTGAGGGTTTTCCCCATCCTCAGCCGTGACAACATCTCATTACAGTGTTGGTGCCTAGAAACTGAGACCAGGCCTGTAGTTAGGTAGTTAGGGTCTCTGTTTGTGTCAGGCCACAAGTGTTGCTATTGTTCATTGCAAGGACTTCATAATTTAAAGGGACATTTCACACTGGAGAGCTAATAAACTTCCCGCAAACTCAAGCCAGGCTGACGTTTTGCTCAGGAGGAATACTCAGGCACCTGTTACAATACCAGTTATGGGAGAGGGAATACTGTAGAGCTTTGTAAGATTGTAAGCTGTTGTTCTGCACCCCAGGCTAACCCGTACCACACAACCATACAGTTATTCTTGCTTTCTTAGGGTAATAACAGGTAACAGTTTAGTTGTGCCCGCCAGTAGGTAAATTACCACTCTTTCCTCCTGCATCCATTGGATGGAGCAACGCAGCACAAGGGTCTCAGCCTTCAGGCTAGGTGTATGTAAATGTATTGTATGTTCCCAGCCTTTGTAGTTGTGTTAATTACCACGTTTAAGTAAAATTCTGGAAAAGCTGCTGGTGGAGTTGTTTTCCTTGTTCGTGACTTCGCTGTATCCTGGGGATCCCACCCAGGTACACAGATTACATCTTGGCATAGTCGGCAGGATGCAGCGACCGTTATGGACGGGAACCTGGTGGGGGACCTTCCCCCTGTGCCAATGGCACCGGTCCAGGACCCAGCTCAGAGTGCGTCAGTGTAAGACTAACTTGCCCCAACACTGCTGATACAGCTTGCCCCTGCCATGCCTACCCCAGTAGGGTACATCCCCATGGGGGTGCTGTTGCGTCATCAGCAAAAATTTGATGGTAAAAACATGACGTTGCAGGACTGGACAGAAAGGGTGCAAAGTGCGGTTAGAATGTGTAACCTGACCCCCGAGCTGCAGGCAGAGGTTTGCGTTGGAGGCTCTAGAGGGTGACGCCAGACAGACAGTGATGGTAAGGCCCGAATCCGAGAGAGACACCCTAGAAAAAATATTCTCCCTGCTGGAGAGAGCCGGGGGGGGGGGGGGGGGGGGGCGGGGCATACTAAAGTAGTGCAGTTGCGGAGCCACTTCTTCAACCAACTACAGCGAGAGGGTGAGGAGACCCTGATGCAGTACTCCAATGCCCTACAGGAGACGTTAAATGAAATACAGCGGCGAGACCCAGAGGCAATGGGAGCCTTCCAGGAGGTGGACCGGCTACTATGAGACCAGTTCATAGTGGGGCTCTTCAACAACTTCTTGCAGGACAAATTGCAAGAGATGACCAGGACGAAGCCCGACATGACATTCTACAGTGTTTACCTGCCGCCATGGAGAGAGAGGAATAGCACATGCCTGTGGTGGCGAGAGTAGTGAGTAGCTCCCATGCTACAGGAGGTCGGTCTGCATCTGAAGACTCAGAGTCCTTAAAGGACTTAGAGAACTTCGGCTGGGAGTGTCCCGGATGAAGGCTGGATCATCCCGGCCTCCGGAAATGAGCCTAGCGCCATTCCACCCAGGATAACTCAGGTGCGGGGCTCGTCAAAAGAGGGCCCCTCTGCTGGGCTTGTCGACAGTATGGCCTTATGGACAGAGAGTGCCCAAAACAGATGAAGTTTAAGCTGACTTTAAACTTCCGACCTGTGGTACACCAGAAGCTAAGCGTGAGGAACATGACCTGTATGCCAGCAGCCATGTTATGGAAGCCGAGTTGGAAGGCCAGAAGGTATGATGCCTAGTTAATACAGGGTCGGAGTGCACCCTTATGCCTCTGGAGTTCTTTGAAAGACACTTTGGACATATGATGGAGCTGGAAGATGGGAGCGTCATTAGTCTGACAGCTGCCAATAACAGAGAGATGGACATATGAGGGATAATCTGGATGTGAGTCCGAACTGTTTGGGCAAGACATTGGCAAGAAGGGAGTGTGTTGGTGGACCATTTGTCCCGGAGAGGGATGGACGTGACGCTAGGTAAAATGTGCTAAGAGATCTAGACCACTAACTCTATGCCAGAGAAGGGCCAAAGTATTGGCAACGGGCCACCACACACTGTCCGACCCAGAAGATTCTACAGCAGATGGTGAGGAGCTGTAGTCTGCAAAACAGCAACATGTCCGGTCGGCCCATTGGAAACGTGAAGGTGCAGATGAGGACCCCGGTGAAGATCCCACCTCGACAAGAACAAAAATTGATGCTGCCAGTGGGGGCTGGACGACAACTGAATGGACTGGAGATCCTGATCAAGCCCGCTTACCAAGAGGAAATGCAGACTCGCCCACTGGTATCCTGGGCCCTCGCTATTGTGAAGGATGGATGTGTGCCTGTACGCTGCCTCAATGTTGAAGGCTGCGAGTTAACCATTCCTGGGAATACCTTGCTGGCCAAAGTTTGTGTCTGAAGGGGATAGCCTTTGACAAAGGAGCTTCACACTACAGCCAGATAGGAGATCAACCTGGACCTATGCTGTAGAGGTCCATCAAAGGGAGATCCTGACAGCGGAGTCAAACGCTCGAGTGATCATGGCCCAGATGGGGGTAGACTGCAAGACCCTGACTCCAGGACAACAGAAGTTGCTGGAAGACACCCTTTTTGAATTTCAGGAGGCATTTTCGAGATGATGATGAGGACTTTGAGTGTGCTTCTGCCATCGAACACGGAATACACACCGGCGATGCTGGACCGATCAGGGAACGTTACCAGTAAATCCCACCTAAAATGTACCAGGAGGTGAAGGATATCCAGGAGAGTCAAAGTCCTTGGGCTGCTCCAGTAGTCTTGGTGCGGAAGAAAGATGGGAGTCTCTAGTTCTGCCTGGATTATCAGAAGCTGAATGTTCAGACCGTCCAGGATGCCTACCCCCTTCTGCGGATTGAGGAGTCGCTGTCCGCCCTGAGGCATGCAAAGTTCTTCTTTACTCTTGACCTGGCAAGTGGGTATTGGCAGGTACCGGTGGCCAAGAAGGGCAAAGCAAAGACGGCATTCATCCTACCTATGTGACTCTACAAGTTCAACCCGATGCCATTGAATGTATATTCCGATGGGGGATGCCCCGTGAGGGTCAGATTGATGATGCAGCGTTCATGTCTGAGTGCCGCATCGTCGCTGCATGCATGCTGGGAAGGGGTTATTATAATTGGATGATTAAATGAGGTAAAAGAATAGCGCCAGATGAAGAATCGCAAGATATTACTTTTTCGGGAGCAATAATGAAAGTAGGAATGATGATGATGCAGTGAGTGGAAAGGACGGCAATAATCTGCCTACCTTGGTTCTTACGTACAGCAACCAATTTCAGCAGGTCAAACAGGTAGTATCAGAATGTATTTCGATCCTACATGAAGATGATATTCTACATGGCCTGCTGCAAGAGGGCTATAGATTGGCAGCTAGGCGGTCTCCCACTCTGGCATCTTCTTTATCTCCTTCATTATTTGCTTCCACTACACAGAGAACCGAAGCCAGTGCCTGGTTAAAGTATACCGGGTTCACACAGTGCAGCAGTCATCCCTGCAGGACCTACGGCTATGTCCTGCCCACCAAAATGTTCCAGGATTCTGAACATACTCTACATTTCTCCATTAGGTCTTATATCAATTGCAATACCACTGGGGTAATTTATGTTAATAGACACACAATGCGATTTACTTTATGTGGGAAGTACCATAAGAAAATTGAAAAACAGAATCCTGGGACATTTGAATTATGTCACCAATGCTTCATATGTCAATATTTCTAATGCAGCCAGGCATTTTATCTCAGTACATGATAGGAGCTTGCGAATATTTTCTGCTTTTGGAATCAAGCGAGTTTTGCCCTCTATCCGAGGGGGCATATTCCAAAAGCATCTAATACAAAGGGAAGCCTTTTGGATTCTTCGATTAAAAACGAGGCATCCAGATGGCCTAAATTTGAAAAAAGAACTTATGTATTTATATTAGGATTGAGTCCATTCCTGGTGTTCATATTTGTTTATTCTACCCAGAGGAGAAACTATGAAGACAGATCTGCCATACTTAGCTGTATTTTTTGCTTTGCTTTTAACATTGGGAATTACTGTTCAGACCATGCGGTTTTCTAGGGTTTTCATGATTAAGAACAGGTTTGTTTGAAACGTGTAGACGATCTTTAGGAACACTGAGGTGATACTGTCACTGTACGGATCTGTGCAAATTTGAATAAAGAAACTCGCAACGTTGTTAACTTCGATGCTGGATTCATCTTCTTATTTTTACAGAGGAAATCCCCTTAAAGGAGAAGGAATGGTGGGTTGTCCCTGCCCCGGTACCCACAGAGGCTCTGGCCGTGGCAAGTTTGCCACCCAGGGAAAGTGTTGAACAGTCAGCAGCTACTCTCCCATTAGATGTGCCTGACATCCCCAGTGCTTCTGAGCCTATCACTTTGCGAAAGTCAACCAGGCCCAATGCTGGTGTGCCCCCACAGCTCTATGCCCAGTATAGGTTTGAATGACGAGGGTTGTCGAGGATGATAACTTCTAGTAGGGTTGTATGTGAGATGGGGAAACAGCTCTACTGAACACTATTTGTGTAGATTAAATTAAATGATCTGGACTGCCATTCTGCTGTTTGGCCACAAGATCCCGTTGTTTCCTAAACACAGCTACAGATTGCATATATTTCCATATTCATGAGAGGTGGAGTTACACAGAGCCTAAAGAGGAAGAGAAAGGGAGCAGCCATCTTAGAGCGAGCTCGGACTGAACAACTGTGTCAGCAGAGGATCCGACGGCATCCAGGTGTGAGAGCATCCCTCAGTGACCAGAGCGGCAGCTAAGTGAGGCTGATCATGTCCAAGACCTTGATCCTGACCAGAGGAACAAGACTTTCTTCCAGGAAGACTGATGAGAGCTGTGGAGCAAAGCTACATACACTGCAGGACCACATGCTTGTTGGAGAGGCATTTGTTCTGTTCAGAGTCACTAGCGGAGGCAATGCAGACCCGGGTTGGTAAGATCGTGCACACACCTCATTACAGTTTTGGCACCTAGAGAATAAGACCAGGCCTGTAGTTAGTTAGTTAGGGTCTCTGTGTCAGGCCACAAGTGTTGCTATTGTGCATTGCAAGGAGTCCATAGTTTAAAGGGACATTTCACACTGGAGAGCTGATAAACTTCTCACAAACTCAAGCCAGGCTGATGTTTTGCTCAGGAGGAATACCCAGGCACCTGCTACAATACCAGTTATGGGAGGGAGAATACTGTAGAGCTTTGTAAGATTGTATGCTGTTGTTCTGCACCCCAGGCTAGCCTGTACCACACACCCATACAGTTATTCTTGTTTTTTTAGGATAATAACAGGTAAGGTGTGGCAGTTTAGTTGTGCCCGCCAGTAGGTAAATTACTACACTTTCCTCCTGCATCCATCGGAGGGGTCACGCTGTGCAGCACAAGGATCTCAGCCTTCAAGCTGGGTGTATGTAAATTTATCGTATGTTCCCAGCATTTGCAGTTGTGTTTATTGCCACATTTAACCTGTTGGGGACACATGACGTACCGATACGTCATGATGTCCTGGTACTTAAGGACACATAACGTACCGGTACATCATGTGTATTTCCGATCACCGCCGCATGGCGGGCGGTGATTGAAACTGGGTGCCTGCTGAAATCAATCAAAAGGCACCCTGGGACAATGCACGGGGGGTCCTGGGACCTCCCATATTGGCGATCGCAGCGAACTGCAGGTGAATTTAGACCTGCGATTTGCTGCGTTTCCGGGTTATTCGGGTCTCTGGTTACCCGATACCCCGGAACAGGATGGTGATCGGTGGTGTGATAATATACCACCAATCACCATCCTGCGATCCTGGTTTCTATTATGTAAGCCTCACAAGGTGACTTCGACCTGAACTGGTCCTTAAAAAGTGGGTTTTTGAAAATTTCTGAAAAATGTCAAGATTTGCTTCTAAACGTCTAAGCCTTGTAACGTCCCCAAAAAATAAAATGCAATTCCCAAAATGATCCAAACATGAAGTAGACATATGGAGAATTTAAAGTAATAACTATTTTTGTAGGTATTACTATGTATTATAGAAGTAGAGAAATTGAAACTTGCCTATTTTTTCTAAATCTTTGGTAAATTTGGTATTTTTTTTATAAATAAAAAAAAATAATTTTGACTCCATTTTACCAGTGTCATGAAGTAAAACATCTGACGAAAAAACTATCTCAGAATGGCCTGGATAAGTAAAAGCATTTTAAAGTTATTCACACATAAAGCGACACTGGTCAGATTTGCAAAAAATGGCCTGGTCCTTAAGGTAAAATATGGCCGTGTCCTTAAGGGGTTAAGTAAAATTATGGCAAAAGCTGGTGGTGGAGTTGTTTTCCTTGTTCGTGACTTCATCCTGGGGAGCCTACCCTGGTACATGGCTTACAGCCCCATCATGTTACTACTGCTGTCTGCCAGCCTACCATCATTTTCTGTACTGGCTGCCTCTTCGGTTGCTGCAGCTGCCACTGTCACAGTTGCCACTCCCCCCAACATAGCCACCACTACTTCTACCTCCTCTAAACAACCACACACACATCTACTGCCGTTTCTGTTCCATGTTGTGCAGCTACTAAAAATATAAACATATAAGTCCTTGGAGACCTCCAAGTGTTGTATACAAATTTTCAGGGCAATTGGAGTACTTTTGATTTGGGTAGAATTGATTCAGATATGAATCAAATTTGATGAAATAGATGATTCAGAAACTAAAGAAATTTCAAAAAGTTTGCTCATCTCTACATATTTGATCTATTGACCTATTACAAATAGCAGCAGATTTTCCTTATCTTGTTTACAAGCATTCAAGCTATCAGCAAGGAGGAATGTTCAAGAACCCTAAATAAATATCCTATCCATAGCACAGTCATTTCAAGTGAAAAGTCTGAAGCTCATTGAAAGGTCAGCAGAAGAGAGGAAGAATAGATTCCAATATTCTGTTTATTTGTTCTGAATGTAGCCGCTCCTTTAAACTTAGCACTACCTGCTCTCTCTCCATCTTTAAGCTTCTCTTTTCCTAAGGGGACAGGTTCAATGCCAGGAAATATTTTAAGCTTTCTGTAATTCCATGCTTGAGAAGCTTGAGAGAAGGCTTTAGAGATTTGTAACATCTGTTTTCAACAAATAATCTCAATATCATTTAAACCGAAAGAAACAAACTAATAATAATAATAGTAATAATATTAGTGTGCTTCAAAAAATAACCACCCAATTTATCTGAGGTACTTTCAATTATATATGGTTAGCGCAAACCCCACAGGACAGGGAAAAACTCTGAAATTGATGTTTTCCTTCTTGCTAATGTTTTGTAAGGTGGGAACCCATGTAGATTTATAAAAACCTTGGGGTGGAAAAATTAACCCATATGAGCTAGAACTTTTTCTTTCCATGGGGTCCTTGGAACCTAATGGTTTTGACCCTTGATATGCATGCCCTTGGCCACTAAAGTTTTATATTGTCACCACCATGTGGACATTTTCTTTTGTATGCATATAATGGTGGTGCTAGAGTCCTAGGGAGGATGGTGTGTCTTGCCATGTACACAACACGGATGTTTAATATTTCATATTTGTAAGGGAAAGGAGAGACACTGCCTTTGTTTGCCAGTATGGGAGTATGTTTAAGTGGTTGTGTGACCCACTTGGGATAAGTCCAGGGAGTGCATATAGGTCAGTCACATTCAGGCCAGGGTAGTTTGGGTGTGACATGAAAACATCACAAGCTCTCTAAGTGTGTACATGCCCGGTCTGCATAGTTAATAACTAAAGAGTACAGCAGCTTCTGAGAGCACAAGCAGTCTGCAAAATTGTCTGCAGTTAGTGGGAGCATCAATTGCAGTGAACATTGCCTGCCCAGTCTTTTTTCTTTGTAATATACACTCACCTAATGAATTATTAGGAACACCATACTAATACAGTGTTGGACCCCCTTTTGCCTTCAGAACTGCTTTAATTCTACGTGGCATTGATTCAACAAGGTGCTGATAGCATTCTTTAGAAATGTTGGCCCATATTGATAGGATAGCATCTTGCAGTTGATGGAGATTTGAGGGATGTACGTCTAGGGCACGAAGCTCCCGTTCCACCACATCCCAAAGATGCTCTATTGGGTTGAGATCTGGTGACTGTGGGGGCCATTTTAGTACAGTGAACTCATTGTCATGTTCAAGAAACCAATTTGAAATGATTTGAGCTTTGTGACATGGTGCATTATCCTGCTGGAAGTAGCCATCAGATGATGGAAACATGTTCTCATTCTGTTTACGCCAAATTCAGACTCTACCATTTGAATGTCTCAACAGAAATCGAGACTCATCAGACCAGGAAACATTTTTCCAGTCTTCAACAGTCCAATTTTGGTGAGCTTGTGCAAATTGTAGCCTCTTTTTCCTATTTGTAGTGGAGATGAGAGGTACCCGGTGGGGTCTTCTGCTGTTGTAGCCCATCCGCCTCAAGGTTGTACGTGTTGTGGCTTCACAAATGCTTTGCTGCATACCTCGGTTGTAACGAGTGGTTATTTCAGTCAACGTTGCTCTTCTATCAGCTTAAATCAGTCGGCCCATTCTCCTCTGACCTCTAGCATCAACAAGGCATTTTCGCCCACAGGACTGCCGCATACTGGATGTTTTTCCCTTTTCACACCATTCTTTGTAAACCCTAGAATTGGTTGTGTGTGAAAATCCCAGTAACTGAGCAGATTGTGAAATACTCAGACCGGCCCGTCTGGCACCAACAACCATGCCACGCTCAAAATTGCTTAAATCACCTTTCTTTCCCATTCTGACATTCAGTTTGGCGTTCAGGAGATTGTCTTGACTAGGACCACAACCCTACATGCATTGAAGCAACTGCCATGTGATTGGTTGACTAGATAATCGCATTAATGAGAAATAGAACAGGTGTTCCTAATAATTCTTTAGGTGAGTGTATATTGGAGGCGTGGCGATCTCCAAGCAGTCATGCAATCTGCCCTGGAGGCTGGTTTTAAAGTCAGTATAAAACTGAGTCTGCTTATATAGCACCTACCAGTAGCCATTTGGCTCCAGGAGAAGTATATAGTGGGTTCAGCATGCATGTTGGTACTTGCATCCCTGGATCCGATGAAAGCTGTAATGGCACCGG
This sequence comes from Bufo gargarizans, assembly GCF_014858855.1. Taxonomy (NCBI): domain Eukaryota; kingdom Metazoa; phylum Chordata; class Amphibia; order Anura; family Bufonidae; genus Bufo; species Bufo gargarizans. The sequence continues at coordinate 159,548,324 of NC_058085.1, read as the reverse complement.
ACGGGGTTAAAAGCAGTGTGTGCTTGGCGTGCATGCTGTATCTGCGCTCCCTGGACTTTGTGTGGCTGTCGTGGCCCATAACAGGTAGGAACTAGTGTTAGGGACCACTCATGAAGGCAACCTTGACATGGTGAGTGGCTTATTAGGCTTTGGCCAAAATGTACACCAATGCCTTATTCAACATCCAGCATAAAGGCAGGGCAGGTTTGCAGAGTGGGATTGCATTTGTGTTTTTGCGTTTATAGACTAATCCTTGGCTGCATTAAATCTCATCACCATCTGGTTTTCTTGTTGGTTGTAATCTTTATTAGAGATTAGATCTGAGGGGAAATCTAATAACTATGTATAAATATATCAGGGGTCAGAACATAGATTTCTCCCATCTTCTATATCTTCCCAGGACTGTGATTGTGATAAGGGGACATCCTCTATGTGTAGAGGAAAGAAGGTTTCCACACAAACATAGTTGATTCTTTACTGTAAGAGCAGTGAGATTATGGAACTCTCTGCCTGAGGAGGTGGTGATAATAAATTCACTAAAAGAGTTCAAGAGGGACCTGGATGTATTTCTGGAGTGTAATGATATTACAGGTTATAGTTATTCAATTTCTGGAGAAAGGTTGTTGATCAAGGGAGTTATTCTGAATGCCTGATTGGAGTTGGGAGTTTTTAGTTTTTTTTGCCTTTCTCTGGATCAAATTGCAGGATAATGGGCTGAACTGGATGGACAGATATCTTTTCTCAGCCTTACAAACTATGTTACTATGTACCGCTCTCTGGAGAATAGTTGCTTTGGTTTATCGCGGCTTACTACTGTAAAGTTTAGCTGTGGTCCACCCATTCCAGTTATTACTTTAGTTGCTGTCACTGCCTGCCCTGTGAGAGAGCTGAGAAGATCGGATAGACTTACAGCACGTGAGTCTATCTGACAGGTCTTTATGTGTTTCCATTTCTGTTTGTTGTTGTGGGCAGGATTCCACCTCTCCACAGGTTCTGCTCGTTAGCTGTTTAGGAGGCTCTATTTAAGTCCGCCTCTTACTGCTGACTTTGCAGTTGATATTTTCCTTCTGGAGTTATATACTGGTTGTTTGTGGATTCTCTACTTCCTGCTCGTCTCAAGCCAAGTCCTCTTGTTTTCTCCTTTGTGCGTGTGTTGCTTATATGTCTCAGGGGGACGCTGGTTCCTTCACGGTGGAAAGTACCGGCAGTCTCATTTCATGCTCCCTTAGTTAGGGTTTGCTACAGTGTGAGCAGGGATTAGGTTCCAGCGTATGAGTTTGTTCACCATCAGGCCTTGCTCATACTGTCAGCAGTCAGGTAAAGGCTTAGGGATTGTTAGGAGGTTACCATGCCCTCCTCCCTAGCTTTGGGGCCTAGTCTGTTTACCTTTTGCTGTTAGTTTACTTGGTATTCCCCTTATCCCCACTTACCGTGACATTATCACCCACCCCTCCCGTCATTATTTTCCTTGCTTTCTGCAGATATGGATACTGTTAATGCACTGGTGGATTGCATGCAGAGATTATCTTTGGAGGTAGCTGACTTCCGTAATTCAGTTTCACAGTTTCAAAATTCTCAAGCGTCTGGTTCCGTCAGTGGGAACCAGGGCAGCCTTGAACCTAAAGTTGCCCTGCCAGATAGGTTTTCTGGGGGGAGTGATAATTTTGTTCAGTTCAGACAACCTTATAAACTGTATTTTTGACTGCGTCCGTTCTCCTCTGGGGACGAAAATCAAAGAGTGGGGATTATTATTTCTCTGCTGACCTTTCAGGGAGGGATTGGGAACTGATCGGTAGAGAAAAGACCCAGGACTGAGTATCACCTTTGATGCTCAGTCGTGCGTCTTTTCTCTACCGATCAGTTCCCAATCCCTCCGATAGGTAGATTAATTTTTCAGAGCCCTGGGCCTTATTTATGATGACCCACACTGGGTTTCTTTGGCCTAATTTAAGCTGCATAGTTTGAGTCAGGGAGAACATTCTGCAGAGTCATATTGCTCTGAATTTAGGAGATGGCCGACTGATTTGGACTGGAATGACCCAGCACTCCGTAGTCAATTCTATCAAAGGCCGTCTAAGAGACTAAAAGACGCCCTGGCATTCCACAAAAACCCTGATTCATTGGAGGCGGCTATATCCCTGGCCGTACAGATTAATAGACGCCTGAGAAAGAGGTGCAAGGTTCCCCTTATTCGGGATGCACTACCATATGGGGAAACAGCCTCTTCTGTCCAGCGGGGTACAGAGACACTAGAGCTCGTGTCTGGTGATGAGCCTATGCAATTGGGACAGGTCTCTTCATGCCCTGGCAATAGGAACTTCACGGTTCAGAGAAGACTTTGTTTCTTCTGTGGTAAAGAAGGAAATTTTTTTAACGTATGTCCTTATATTAAACATCAAGGTTAAAAAGGAAAAAAAAAATGTTGTAACTAATAAGTCTAGTTCTCTTACTCTTTGCAGTGTGGGTGGGGAGTCAGAGAAGGTATTTTTGTCTTTTACCGGTAGTACCTGATTTCTCCTTCCTGCCATGGTGGCGCTAGACTCCGAAAATATTGAATTGGAAGTATTTGTTGACAGTGGGGCAGGGGTTAACCTTGTGGACTATCAGTTCGTTCAGAGTCATGGTTTTAAAACAAGTGCATTAAACAAGGGAATATCTGTGTTTGCTATATGGTGCATGATATTCATTTGAGGGTGGGTGATTCCCATGTTGAGTCAATTTCTTGTTTTGTACTGAAGGGTTTGCCTGCCCCTCTAGTGCTAGGTTTACCAAGGTTGACCAGACATAATCCTACCTTAGATTGGCAAGCAAGACAGATCAGTAATTGGAGTGATTTTTTGTATAGACAACTGTCTCAGGGCGTCACTTTCTGTGGTATCCACTAAGGTGTTACCCCCGTTTCTTTCTGATTTTTCAGACGTATTCTCTGAGGGTGGCGATCAGGAGTTACCCCCTCACCGAGAGTATGATTGTCCTGTCAGCCTTATTCCCGGAGCTAAATTGCCAAAGTCTCAGTTGTATAATCTTTCCCAACCCGAAAGAGTAGCTATGCGAGAGTATATTACCGAGAGTTTGGAAAACGGACATATTAGAACATCTAAGTCACCGGTGGCTGCCGTCTTTTTTGTTAAAAGAAAAGATGGGACCCTTAGACCATGTTTAGACTTCTGGGAGCTAAATCGTATCACTGTCCGTGATCCTTATCCCCTTCCCTCGATCACGGATTTATTCGATCAGATAGTTGGAGCCAAGTGGGATTTGAGAGGGGTTTATAATCTGATAAGAATCAGGGGAGGGGACAAATGGAAGATGAACTTTAATACCCCTGAGGGCCACTTTGAGAACTTGGTCATGCCCTTTGGGTTGACTAATGCCCCGGCAGTCTTTCAGCACTTTATCAATGACATTTTTCATAATTTGGTGGGGAGGTTTGTTGTTATTTACCTCGATGACATACTAATTTACTCGCCCGATATGGAAACTCATCAGGATCATTTAAGACAAGTATTACTGATCCTCCAGGAGAATAAGTTATATGCTAAGTTAGAAAAATGTGTGTTTGATGTTCTGGAGCTGCAGTTCATGGGTTACCTATTTTCATCCTCAGGTTTTCGTATGGATCCCGAAAAGGTCCGTGCGGTATTGGACTGGGATCGACCTGAGAATCAGAAAGCGCTTATGCGGTTTTTGGGGTTTACTAATTTCTACTGAAAATTTATCCTGAATTATTTTACTGCTGTCAAGCCTTTGACCAATATGACCAAAAAAGGTGTGGATTTCTCAGTCTGGTCTGAAGAGGCATTACTAGATTTTTCTGTAATAAAGAAATGTTTAGCCTCTGCTCCCATTTTGGTGCAACCTGATATGTCTCAGCCTTTCATTGTGGAGGTTGACGTGTCGGAAGTAGGAGTTGGAGTAGTTTTGTCGCAGGGTTCTTCTCCTGGCAAATGGCGCCCTTGTGCTTTTTTTTTTTTTAAAGTCTCTTCTGCCGAAAGAAATTGTGATGTTGGTAATAATGAGTTGCTGGCCATTTATTTGGCCTTTGAGGAATGGCGTCATTGGTTAGAAGGACCGAATCATCCCATTATTGTAATTACTGATCATAAGAATCTGGCTTACCTGCAATTGGCGAAGCGTATGAACCCAAGGCAGGCCAGATGGTCATTGTTTTTTACCAGATTAAATTTTGTGGCCACTTATCGGCCTGGGGTCAAGAACGTCAAGGCGGATGCTTTTTTGCGTAGCTTTCTCCGATTTTGGCTGATGGGGTGGTGGTTTCTGCCATTTATCCCAAACTTGAGGAGGAGGTGTTGAAAAGTCAAGGTGAGGCACCTGATTCCTGTCCTCCAGGGAGGTTGTTTGTTCCTTCTGGGCTTCAGCACAGGGTGTTCAAGGAACATCATGATGCTGTCCTTGCAGGAGACCCTGGAAGCAGATCCACTGTGGATCTTATTTTCCGGAGATTCTGGTGACCAAGTTTCCGTAAAGGTGTGGAGGGTTTTGTGGCAGCCTGTGAGACCTGTGCACGAGCCAAGGTGACTTATACTCTGCCTTCAGGATCTCTTCTTCTTTTGTCCATCCCATCCCATCCCATCCATGAACTTCATCCCTGATTTGCCTAGTTCCTCTGGGAAGACGGTGATTTTGGTGGTGGTGGACCGCTTTAATAAGATGGCGCACTTTATACCATTATCAGGTTTGCCCAATGGCAAAACTCTCGCTCAAGTGTTATTGATAACATCACGACATTCCCTCTGATGTGGTGTCTATTAGGGGGATGCAATTTGTTTCCAGGTTCTAGAGGGCATTTGTAACATCCCAGAGTTATGTTACTAAACTCTTTTACCCCGCTACCACATGTTAAGTGTATTTATCTTGTCATCTTGTATAATCTAACATCACATTCTTAATATGTGCATTTTTATAGGCCTGTTTCATGTATTTGCTGTAATTTCCATGTATACTAGCAGGTGGCAGCAATGTGTCAGCAGGACCTTAGACAGTTTAGTATATCTAAACTGGAATAGTTTAATCCAGTTTAGCTCACCCTCTATGAGCAGAAGTGGGCTGGCCCATGTCCTGTCTCATGGGGAGGAAAGGAAGTTCTAGTTAGTGTACCAGCCACCCCGGCTAGGGGAAGGCTGTGTTGGTAGGAGTTCCCAGTTTTAGGGATCACAACCCAGGATTGTGCCTCGGCTGAGGCCAAAGATCACCATTCCCAGTCTGAGCCCTTCAGCCTCAGCTGGTTGATAAGCAAGCAGCCACCTCCAGCCTCCAGGAAGGGTCATTCCCTGTGAGCTAACTGTGAGTACTATCCAGAGACCAGGAGAAGCCAAATTCCTCCTCAGCTAGTCAGTCCCATACCAAGCAGAAGATAGACAAAACAGAAGACAGATTCCTGCCACATATTACAGAGCCATAAGCAGACGACTAATTCTGCAAGAGAGCTCCAGGCACATGCTAGATGCAGAAAAGATATTGATCCCTGCCATACATTGCCAAATACCTGCTGGAACCCAAAAGACTAATGCTGTATCTCATATGGATTAATGCTGCCTCCAGTAAAGACAAGTTGAATTATACTTCAAGTCTGGATCTCATTCATTCCTTAATTACTCCTACTAGCAACACTCATTTATTTCAAGTGAGCCAGGATCCAGGAGTCCAGCCATACCAAGGTAGGAGACACCGTTGACACTATACCTACTACTACACAGAGACATTACCTAACTCTGGCAACCTGGTACGTGAGTTGCAACACCTTAAAGGGCCCTGAGACTGTACCCTGCGCACACTGCAATTGGCGTCACGAACAAAAACTCTTAACTATCATTTACACTTGACCCAGTCAGTGCATATTATTGCGCCAGTGTGCATTAGTCCAATCCGGCTTACTGCACATTCTGTACTCGTCTGGGAGTTCAGTTGTCCTTCTCTTCGGCTTTCCACCCTCAGTCGAACGGACAAACTGAGCGCACTAACCAGAATCTGGAAACTTATTTGAGGTGTTTTGCCAGGTGTTACTGGCCTATGTTTTGAATATTGGCACCACATTTGCTAAGGGCCAATCCTGTGGAATGCTCCCTGTCAATATAAAGTCCCTAAATATCAGAAATATGGGCATATCTAGGACATTACTCAATTCTCTTAGGAATTACTCAATTCTTTTAGGAAATACTTAATTCTCTTAGTAAAACTAAAACCTTTTAGTACAACAAGAAAACATAATACTATACTGTAGGGGATAATTCAAAAAGAAACATATTGATGGCTAGATCTTCAATATACGATCAGGGTCTTGAGGGTTGGAAACTCATAGTCACATATTTATGGCCTATCCTAAGTATAAACGTGGCTGTGCCTGGTACTGCAGCTAAGCCCCATTCATTAGAGCTCAGTCTCTGCTTTGTTTAGTTGATTAGTGGGGAACCTAGGGGTTGGACTTCTGTGTCCAGGTAAAACTGCTTTTATTCTGATGAAGACGGCTCCCAAGTGCAAAAGTTGGGGATGCTGGGCAAATTGTCCAAACTTTGCATTTTCCACCTTTTGGCACCTCCCCTAACCTCCCAAGGCTTCCTCCCCTCTCCCTATGCAGCACAGGATATGTGTGCGACATTTTGAGAAGCTGCGCCATGATGTCAGAGGAGAGGTGAGAAAGCTTTGGGTGGAGAGGGGAGGAGCCAGGGACGTTGCTAGGGTCTCAAAAGATCCGGGGCCCAATCCCCAATTAATATTGCCCAATTCTCGAAGTCAACCAATCGCCCCACCCCAACCCCTCCCCCTGCAAACATTAGCACTGAAGACATTTTACTGTACTTGCTATACAGCAGCACGTACCTTTCACATCCAGTGCCTGCCAGGGGATGTCTTCTCTGATGTAGTTCTTCTCTGTCATTATCTTCTCCATTCGGTCCGGACAACTTCTCTCAGCCACACCTCGTCTCTGCAGAGTGTGAAACACAGACATCTTAACTTCCACACTTTTCTCTACCCCCAAATACTATCCTGAAGAAAAATGAGTGCCCCCCATAGTAATAGTACTCCTCATAGTCCCACCAATAGTAATTCCCTTCTAGAATGCCCTCATTAGTAATACAGCCCCCTACAGTGCCCTCCGGTATTAATAATGTCCTTACAGAGCCCCTAGTAGAAATAAGGCCCCCTGTTGTTATCCCAATGGTAATAAAGCTCTCTACAGACCCCTCAGTAGTAATAAGGCCCCCCATAATGCTATTAAAAGAAATAATTTGGATCTATAAGACCTATAGAGCCCCCAGTAGTAATAAGATTGCTTATTGTCCCCTGGATTTAAAATGTCTCCCCTACTGTTATAATGCCCACACAGTGCCCCCAGTATTAATATTGCCCCCTACTGTTATAATGCTCGCCTTGAAGCACCACCAGTATTTGTAATGCCCCCTGTAGTTATATTCCTCCGTTTACTGTCCTCAGAAATTATAATTACTCTGTCCCTCCACCATACAGTCCCATGTAAATAATATTTCCCGCCTCTGCCATAGAGTCCCATGTTAATACCATCACACCATCTCTCCAGCCCCCTCCAATATACAGTCCCATGTAAATAACATCCCTCTCTATCTTCAGCTCCCTCCAAAATACAGTTCCATGTAAACAACATCACCCCTTCCCCAGCCACCTTCAACACACAGTCCCATGTAAATAACAATACCCCTCAATATTCAGTCCCATGTAAATAACATCACTCCACCCCACTGTCCCACATAAATAACTTCAGCCCTAACATACAGTGCCAGCTAAATAACTACAACTCTCAACATTGCTCTGCCTCACACTCAGTAATCTACCCCTTCACTTACATCTCCTCATGTAGCAGACCTCACCACAGCTTCTTCCCAGGACTTCTCTTCACTGCTGAGCCGTCCTCTCCTGCACTGGTCACATGATGGTGACATCTTCGCAGGTCCTTTTCAGCTACTGCATTTAGAACTGATCACATGGACTGTGATGTCATCACAGGTCCTTCAGCTCTTGCAAGGCATTAGATTCAATCGTATTGCCGTCCGGAGGATGGCAATACAGTTGGAGCTACAGTCAGGTCCATAAATATTGTGACATTAACACAATTGTACCATTTTTGGCTCTATACACCACCACAATGGATTTGAAATGAAACTAACAAGATGTGCTTTAACTGCAGACTGTCAGCTTTAATTTGAGTCGGAAAACAGGCGTCGTTCAACTATAGAACAAAAAAGAAGAATGGCGCACCATAGGGTAATAACGTTGAGATTAAAGATAAAAAGGTATCTCCACTGGGGAGGCTCACCTGATGGAGTTGTGCTACTTTAGGCACAACTCTAATGTGGACGTGTATCAAATTGCCATAAACTCCTCATAACGGATGGTGTGCAGCCCGGGATGGATGCTTCTGTTCAGGGATGCCTGGAGTCCCGCAGAAAGCCAGTAGTTCAGAAAATAGAAAAGATGTCCCACGGCGCACAAACCACCCAAAGGTTGGAGTGATAAGGTTAATAATTTATTATTAAAGCAAGTGGTACAACGCGTTTCGGGGTTTAACCCCTTCTTCAGGTACAATAGGCTTGCATACATACAGAAAGAATTGTATACATATAAATACAGTAAAAAACCGCCAAATTCGCACAGGGGGCGGGGTAGGGGCGGGTCAGTGGGAGGTCCTGGACAGGCTCTCAGGGTTTTGTGAACAAAAGGGTTAAAAAGCTTTAATATCTATCAAACTTGATTTTGATGCATGGGTTTGTTGTCCCTATTCAAGGGCAGATCAGTAATAGTATTCCGATTCCTACATATTTATTCCAATATAGAGGAATTTGTACGATAATTAGGGGTGATGTAGGACCTTGTATAGTCATGTGATGTGATCACATGACCGCTGTCAGGATAGGGTCGTGGGCGTTCCTGCAGCCCTGGTGATGCGGTGCAGGGCGGTCACATGACTGTACCATGTGACCGCCGTCTCAGAGAGAAGGTGAGCTGTAGGGGGAGGCGGCCGTTGGGAGCGATGGGCGGTCGCAAAGAGCTGCGGCCGGTCACATGCTGGGAGACGTCACACTTCTGTCTCCTAGCAACCAGACGCTGCTGTTGTATCAGAGAGGGGGAGTGTCAGAACGAGCAGACTGGTGAGCAGTATGTACGTATTGTGCAAACTTGGAGCGATCGGACCTAAATAAAAACCTGATTCTGGGCTTAAATAAGATAAAAAGACACAGATGAAAAGAGCAGATATAGATAAATATATAAAAGCCAATATAAAGCTAATGTCTGAATGGCAATTAGAACTAATGAACCTAGTATAGGACTAATTTAGGGAATACATTTTGGGTCTAAAGGTGCATGCCCAAGGGTACAGATAAGATATAATAAATAAATAAATAAATAAATAAATAGATAAATAGCATTAGGCACAATTGTATAAATAGCATTTTCATCTTGTATTAGGCTGATTTGCAGATATAGATAGTCAGTGGTTATGAGAGTGAATCCCAATCGGAAAAAAATAAAAAATAAAATGGATTTAGGGTAGATATATAATATTATGGTATTTGATGCATGTGAAATTCCTATTAATTTCTTGAGGATGGCGGAATGCATAGTAAAAAAAAAAAAAAAAAAAAAAAAAAAAAAAAGTAGGCTAAAAAATGGGGTTGCTACGTCACTGGAGTGGTTTATTGGATAGAACATTTTTTGATAACTAAAGGAGGTTCCTTGAAAGAATAAAGGAGGATCCTTGGAGGGACAGGGGATGTGGGACAAGGGATGTGGTCGGGGTGAGGAGGGGAGGGGGGTGAGAGGAGGGAAGGGGGAACAAAGGGGGACTTAACAAGGGGAGGGGGTTTAAATTGGGGCTGGGGTATTATCCATGAACTGGACGTGATAAGGTGGAGTTTATAGGTTGATTTCAAAAGCCTCATTCAGGCCATATGGGTTGAGGCAATTTAATTTGTAGATCCAGAACATTTCGCGTTTCCTCCCCAGGAATAATATTGTATCCGTTGGATCTGACTTGCTCAATCGGGGTAACCGTGAATCCCAAAAAAGAGCCTTGATGGTGGACGGTAGCATGTCTGGAGATACTGTGCTGAAGGAATTTTTTCTTCACATTGGATCTGTGTTTATTAAGGCGGTTGCGTAAAGTCTGTATGGTGCGCCCTACATAATGGAGATTACAGGGACACGTAATGAGGTAGATGATATTGGATGATCCACAGTTTAATTCGTCCTTGATTTTAAAAACTTCATCGTTTCGGCCCGTGAAAAAAGTGGTATTGTTCATTGATCTGCAGCAGAGACATCTTGGTTGGTTGCACTTATAGCTCCCCGGGGTCTTAATATCTGCTTGGCTGCCTAGTTCTTCACGTTTGTTCTTCAATTTACTGGGGGCTAGCATATTTTTTAAAGTTTTTGCTCGTCTAAATACTAGAGACGGTTGTTTCGTTATTTCAGAGTTCAGGAAGGGATCTTTTCTTAGGATATACCAATGTCTAGACAGAATTTTACGGATGTCTATGTGGTTACTGTTATAGGTGGTTAGAAAATTGATATTGTGGTGTTTGGTATCTTTTAGTTTCTTGTTTCCTGCTAGACATTCGGCTTGTGTGAGTGTTTTTGCCTTATTAAAAGCTGTATCTATGATATCCGTCGGATAGCCTTTTTGTATGAATCTGGACCGGATTACGTTACTTTGTGTGGCGAAATCTTCATCCCTAGAGCAATTCCGCCTAATTCGCTTAAATTGACTATACGGAATATTCTTCTTCCACTTCTTGAAATGTTCACTTGAATAGTCCAAATAACTGTTGCAATCCACTTCTTTAAAAAATGTTCGTGTGTTAACCGATCCATCATTTATATGAAGCTCTAGGTCAAGATATTCAGCTTTGGATTTGTCACTTGAGCCTGAGAAGGTGAGACCCCAATTGGTGGAATTTAGGTCCTTAATAAAATCATTAATTGTTAAAATGTCGCCTTCCCAGATTAAAATCAGATCGTCGATGTAACGACGATAAAAAATTATATTTTGTGTCCAATATTTTGATTTGTAGATAAAAGTGTCTTCAAAAGCCCCCATAAAAAGATTGGCGAAACTAGGCGCGAAACGCGTACCCATCGCGGTTCCTTTGGTTTGTAAATATAGATTCTCTTCAAACTTAAAAATATTATGGGTCAGGATAAAATCAATACTTCTTAAGATAAAATCATTTTGTTCAGCCGGTAATTGGTCGTCGGTATCTAAAAAACTTTTTACACATTTGATACCCAATTTGTGCTCGATATTCGAGTAGAGTGATGTAACATCTAGGGTCAGCCAATGGTTTGTTTCCTTCCATTTGATATTCCGTAAAAGTTGTATTAGGGTAGTAGAATCTCTCAGATAAGATGGTAATTGTACTACATGTTTCTGTAGAAAGATATCGACGTAGTGAGATAGATTGCACGTGAGTGATGAGATTCCTGAGATAATAGGACGGCCCGGGGGATTTGAGATACTCTTGTGGATTTTGGGTAAATGGTAAAAGGTAGCAATAACTGGGTTTGTGATGAGGATGTAACTATGTTCCTTTTTGCTCAGGATGTGGGATGCTGAGTTGATGAGAGCTTTGAATGATTGTTGGTGTTCCATAAGAGGGTTTTCGGTCAACTGTTGATAATATTCTGTGTCAGACAGGATCCGATTCGCTTCCTTGATATAGTCATTCCTATCCTGAAGGACAATGCCACCTCCTTTGTCCGCGTTGCGGACAATTAAGTCCGGATTGTCCTGGAGCTGTTTGATGGCCAGTTTCTCTTTGGCACTGAGATTATGTTTCTCAATTTGTAGTTTATCGACTGATCTAAAATCGTCTAAAACCAGATCATAAAAAGTTTCTATAAAATTCCCCTTGTGGTGTAGGGGGTAAAAATTAGACCGTGGTCTCAGGTCAGTATTGATGAAACGTTCCTGAGATGTGGATTCTACTTGCGCTTCCATTGGGTCTGTCTCTTTTTTGTTTTTCGCTATGATGTTAAAATGTCTCTTTAAGGTGAGGTTTCTGATGAAATTGTGTAGATCGAGGAAAAGATTAAATCCATCCGCTTTCGCAGATGGGCAGAATGAGAGGCCCTTTGATAGAACCTTTCTTTTTTCATGGTCCAATGGATGGCTAGAAAGGTTGAAGATCTTTATGTCCTTTTTCTGATTGCGTGCTGACATCAAAGTCTTCTTTTGAGTTTGGCCCCCCCTACTTCCTCTCCTACATTTTTTCTTTTTAAGTTTCTGGTTCCCAACGGACGGAAATAGTTGGTGATTGTAACCGTGGTTGGGCTTTTCAATATTGGGTAGGCTGAGATTGGTGTAAGTAGGGGGGGTAGGGATAAAAAAGAAGAGAGCTGGCCCTTTGGTATCTGTAGGGAAAGGTCAGAGAGAGCCGTGGCTCCAAGGTCTGGATCTAAAGCTGGACAGATTTGGCCTGTGGGTGGCGTGGTCAGTCCTATAGGGGCGGTACCTAATTGAGTAGGGGACTCGGTGTGTAATGTGAGTAGTGAATCCAATTCTACTGATGAGGACGGCGACGCTGAGGTGGTGGACAATCTTGTCAGCGGTTTGTGTGTGGAACTCTTGATGAAAGAGGTGGGTGGTAAATTCAGGGGTGCACAGTTGGAGAGCACTTCTTGGCTGAAAAGGTTAGGGGTTGGAATGGTGGTGTGGGGGGGTGAAGGTGGGGACCCTCCCCCATTAATCGTTGTGGAAGGGTGCGTAGTCCTAGGGGATAACTCTATTACTGTAGAGGGGGTGTCTACTGTTAAATTTGAAAACATGGTGTCACATGGAATGGGCGAGTGATGCAGATTGGATGCATGTTGACTAGACCGTTGGTGCTGTTTCCCTGGGTGGGCCTTAGATCTGGTGTGTTCTTGCTTCCTAGGGGGTGGGGCATGTCTGCTACTATGGACATATGTGCTTCTATGTTGGGGTCTTTCATCACCCTGGTGGGCACCATTAAATGGTGTTCTAATGTTGGGGGCCCTGCCCTTTTGGTAGGTAGGTCTCTGGTTATTATCTGGAGGTTCATTGTTGGTTATATAGGGTTTTATCCAAAATTGGATATTATCTGTCTCGAAATCGGTTCTATCCCTTAGGCTGGTTTCACACGGGCGTTGCGGAAAAATGTGCGGGTGCGTTGCGGAAACACCCGCGATTTTTCCGCGCGAGTGCAAAACATTGTCATGCGTTTTGCACTCGCGTGAGAAAAATCGCGCATGTTTGGTACCCAAACCCGAACTTCTTCAAAGAAGTTCGGGCTTGGGATTGATGTTCTGTAGATTCTATTATTTTCCCTTATAACATGGTTATAAGGGAAAATAATAGCATTCTGAATACAGAATGCTTAGTATAATAGCGCTGGAAGCGTTAAAAAAATAATAAAAACGTTAACTCACCTTATCCCCATGATCGTGTAGTTCCCGGTCGGTCTCTTCTTTAGCTGTGGGCTTGGGCTGAATGACCTTTGGTGATGTCAGATCACATGCTCCAATCACATGGTCCATCACCATGGTGATGGAGCATGTGATCTGACATCACCACAGGTCCTTTAGTCACAGCTAAAGAAGAGACCGACCGGGAACTAGGCGATCATGGGGATAAGGTGAGTTAACTTTTTTATTTTTTTTAACCCTCCCAGCACTATTATACTAAGCATTCTGTAGTCAGAATGCTATTATTTTCCCTTATAACCATGTTATAAGGGAAAATAATACAGTGAATAGACTGTCACCTAGAACCCATGCGTGGAAATCGCACCGCATCCGCACTTGCTTGCGGAAGCTTGCGATTTTCACGCAACCCCATTCATTTCTATGGGACCTGCGTTACGTGAAAAACGCAGAATATAGAACATGCTGCGATTTTCACGCAACGCATAAGTGTTGCGTGAAAATCACCGCTCATGTGAACAGCCCCATAGAAATGAATGGGTCAGGATTCAGTGCGGGTGCAATGCGTTCAACTCACGCATCGCACCCGCACGGAAATCTCGCCCGTGTGAAAGGGGCCTTAGAAGTTTGCCTGCTTTTTTATTCAGAATGTCTTTTTCTATGGCCATAGTCCGTGTAGTGATTGTTCTCTCATATTTGGTGAAAGACCGGTGTGTTTTGTGTCTTATAATCTTGCTATGGCAATCCGTAATTTTGATGTCCAGGTTCACAGCTATTTGTTTTCTTTTAGCCGCCAGTCTGGACATCATACCCCTAGCACATGACAGTAAATAATTGTCCCAATCTCTAGAGAAATCTGCATCATCTTCAAATGAATGTTTAAAACGTAAGCGAAGTCCCCTTGGGACAAGTCCTTCTGCAAGATAAATCTCAAGGAATTCAGCATCCAATTGGTGCTGAATTTCACTAGTCATCAATTTCTCTAGTTCAAAGAAAAATGAAGATAAAGTCTTTTCATCGATTTCTTCAGATGTTAAATCCTGACCATCAACGGCATCAGTCGCCGAGGTGGGCGGGGCTGATACAAGCTGTAGGATTAAGTGTTCTCTTTGTTCAAGTCGCCTCTGTACATATTCCATATTAGTACAGAGTCATTAAATCCTATGTGCTGCCAATGAACTCCGAACAGAGGCGGAGCGAATCAGTGTCGGAAAACAGGCGTCGTTCAACTATAGAACAAAAAAGAAGAATGGCGCACCATAGGGTAATAACGTTGAGATTAAAGATAAAAAGGTATCTCCACTGGGGAGGCTCACCTGATGGAGTTGTGCTACTTTAGGCACAACTCTAATGTGGACGTGTATCAAATTGCCATAAACTCCTCATAACGGATGGTGTGCAGCCCGGGATGGATGCTTCTGTTCAGGGATGCCTGGAGTCCCGCAGAAAGCCAGTAGTTCAGAAAATAGAAAAGATGTCCCACGGCGCACAAACCACCCAAAGGTTGGAGTGATAAGGTTAATAATTTATTATTAAAGCAAGTGGTACAACGCGTTTCGGGGTTTAACCCCTTCTTCAGGTACAATAGGCTTGCATACATACAGAAAGAATTGTATACATATAAATACAGTAAAAAACCGCCAAATTCGCACAGGGGGCGGGGTAGGGGCGGGTCAGTGGGAGGTCCTGGACAGGCTCTCAGGGTTTTGTGAACAAAAGGGTTAAAAAGCTTTAATATCTATCAAACTTGATTTTGATGCATGGGTTTGTTGTCCCTATTCAAGGGCAGATCAGTAATAGTATTCCGATTCCTACATATTTATTCCAATATAGAGGAATTTGTACGATAATTAGGGGTGATGTAGGACCTTGTATAGTCATGTGATGTGATCACATGACCGCTGTCAGGATAGGGTCGTGGGCGTTCCTGCAGCCCTGGTGATGCGGTGCAGGGCGGTCACATGACTGTACCATGTGACCGCCGTCTCAGAGAGAAGGTGAGCTGTAGGGGGAGGCGGCCGTTGGGAGCGATGGGCGGTCGCAAAGAGCTGCGGCCGGTCACATGCTGGGAGACGTCACACTTCTGTCTCCTAGCAACCAGACGCTGCTGTTGTATCAGAGAGGGGGAGTGTCAGAACGAGCAGACTGGTGAGCAGTATGTACGTATTGTGCAAACTTGGAGCGATCGGACCTAAATAAAAACCTGATTCTGGGCTTAAATAAGATAAAAAGACACAGATGAAAAGAGCAGATATAGATAAATATATAAAAGCCAATATAAAGCTAATGTCTGAATGGCAATTAGAACTAATGAACCTAGTATAGGACTAATTTAGGGAATACATTTTGGGTCTAAAGGTGCATGCCCAAGGGTACAGATAAGATATAATAAATAAATAAATAAATAAATAGATAAATAGCATTAGGCACAATTGTATAAATAGCATTTTCATCTTGTATTAGGCTGATTTGCAGATATAGATAGTCAGTGGTTATGAGAGTGAATCCCAATCGGAAAAAAATAAAAAATAAAATGGATTTAGGGTAGATATATAATATTATGGTATTTGATGCATGTGAAATTCCCATTTATTTCTTGAGGATGGCGGAATGCATAGTAAAAAAAAAAAAAAAAAAAAAAAAAAAAAAAAAAAAGTAGGCTAAAAAATGGGGTTGCTACGTCACTGGAGTGGTTTATTGGATAGAACATTTTTTGATAACTAAAGGAGGTTCCTTGAAAGAATAAAGGAGGATCCTTGGAGGGACAGGGGATGTGGGACAAGGGATGTGGTCGGGGTGAGGAGGGGAGGGGGGTGAGAGGAGGGAAGGGGGAACAAAGGGGGACTTAACAAGGGGAGGGGGTTTAAATTGGGGCTGGGGTATTATCCATGAACTGGACGTGATAAGGTGGAGTTTATAGGTTGATTTCAAAAGCCTCATTCAGGCCATATGGGTTGAGGCAATTTAATTTGTAGATCCAGAACATTTCGCGTTTCCTTAGTGTCTGAATAATATTGTATCCGTTGGATCTGACTTGCTCAATCGGGGTAACCGTGAATCCCAAAAAAGAGCCTTGATGGTGGACGGTAGCATGTCTGGAGATACTGTGCTGAAGGAATTTTTTCTTCACATTGGATCTGTGTTTATTAAGGCGGTTGCGTAAAGTCTGTATGGTGCGCCCTACATAATGGAGATTACAGGGACACGTAATGAGGTAGATGATATTGGATGATCCACAGTTTAATTCGTCCTTGAATCAGGTTTTTATTTAGGTCCGATCGCTCCAAGTTTGCACAATACGTACATACTGCTCACCAGTCTGCTCGTTCTGACACTCCCCCTCTCTGATACAACAGCAGCGTCTGGTTGCTAGGAGACAGAAGTGTGACGTCTCCCAGCATGTGACCGGCCGCAGCTCTTTGCGACCGCCCATCGCTCCCAACGGCCACCTCCCCCTACAGCTCACCTTCTCTCTGAGACGGCGGTCACATGGTACAGTCATGTGACCGCCCTGCACCGCATCACCAGGGCTGCAGGAACGCCCACGACCCTATCCTGACAGCGGTCATGTGATCACATCACATGACTATACAAGGTCCTACATCACCCCTAATTATCGTACAAATTCCTCTATATTGGAATAAATATGTAGGAATCGGAATACTATTACTGATCTGCCCTTGAATAGGGACAACAAACCCATGCATCAAAATCAAGTTTGATAGATATTAAAGCTTTTTAACCCTTTTGTTCACAAAACCCTGAGAGCCTGTCCAGGACCTCCCACTGACCCGCCCCTACCCCGCCCCCTGTGCGAATTTGGCGGTTTTTTACTGTATTTATATGTATACAATTCTTTCTGTATGTATGCAAGCCTATTGTACCTGAAGAAGGGGTTAAACCCCGAAACGCGTTGTACCACTTGCTTTAATAATAAATTATTAACCTTATCACTCCAACCTTTGGGTGGTTTGTGCGCCGTGGGACATCTTTTCTATTTTCTGAGCTTTAATTTGAGGGCATTTACATCCAAATGAGGTGAACGGTGTAGGAATTACAACAGTTTGCATATGTGCCTCCCACTTGTTAAGGGACCAAAAGTAATGGTACAGAATAATAATCATAAATCAAACTTTCACTTTTTAATACTTGGTTGCAAATCCTTTGCAGTCAATTACAGCCTGAAGTCTGGAACGCATAGACATCCCTAGACGCTGGGTTTTATCCCTGATGATGCTCTGCCAGGCCTCTACTGCAACTGTCTTCAGTTCCTGCTTGTTCTTGGGGATATTTTCCCTTCAGTTTTGTCTTCAGCAAGTGAAATGCATGCTCAATTGGATTCAGGTCAGGTGATTGACTTGGCCATTGCATAACATTCCACTTCTTTCCCTTAAAAACCTGTTTTGTTACTTTTGAAGTATGATTTGGGTCATTGTCCATCTGCATTGTGAAGCGCAGTCCAATGAGTTATGAAGCATTTGGCTGAATATGAGCAGATAATAGTGCCCGAAACACTTCAGAATTCATCCTGCTGCTTTTGTCAGCAGTCACATCATCAATAAATACAAGATAACCGGTTCAATTGGCAGCCATACATGCCCATGCCATGACTCTACCACCACCATGCTTCACTGAAGAGGTGGTATGCTTAGGATCATGAGCAGTTCTTTTCCTTCTCCATACTCTTCTCCTCCCAGAACTCTGGTACAAGTTGATCTTGGTTTCATCTGTCCATAGGATGTTGTTCCCGAACTGTGAAGACTTTTTGAAATGTCGTTTGGCAAACTTTAATCTGGCCTTCCTGTTTTTGAGGCTCACCAATAGTTTACATCTTGTGGTGAACCCTCTGTATTCACTCTGGTGAAGTCTTCTCTTGATTGTTGACTTTGAAACACATAGACCTACCTCCTGGACAGTGTTCTTGATCTGGCCAACTGTTGTGAAGGGTGTTTTCTTCACTAGGGTAAAAATTCTTCGGTCATCCACCACAGTTGTTTTCCGTGGTCTTCCGGGTCTTTTGTTGTTGCTGAGCTCACCGGTGCAGTCATTCATTTTAAGAATGTTCCAAACTGTTGTTTTGGCCACGCCTAATGTGCTATCTCTCTGATGGGTTTGTTGTGTTTTTTCAGCCTAATGATGGCTTGCTTCACTGATAGTGACAGCTCTTTGGATCTCATCTTGAGAGTTGACAGTTGCAGATTCCAAATGTAAATAGCACACTTGAAATTAACTCTGGACCTTTTATCTGCTCATTGTAATTGGGATAATGAGGGAATAACACACACCTGGCCATGGAAGAGCTGAGAAGCCAATTGTCCCATTACATTTGGTTCCTTAACAAGTGGGAGGCACATATGCAAACTGCTGTAATTCCTACACCGTTCACCTCATTTGGATGTAAATACCCTCAAATTAAAGCTGACAGTCTGCAGGTAAAGCACATCTTGTTCGTTTCATTTCAAATCCATTGTGGTGGTGTATAGAGCCAAAAGTGTTAGAATTGTGTCGATGTCCCAATATTTATGGACCTAACTGTATCTGGCAGGCAGTACATTCGGGGCCTGGGACAAAACATCAGGGGCCCAGGCCCCAAATGTTTTTAACCTAGCAACGCCCCTGGGAGGAGCTGAAGGAAGGAAAAGCGGTGGGCTTGTACAATATGAACAGCAAAGCCCGCCCAGGTTGGGCACTTGGAACAACACAGCCTGCCCAGCTTAAGCATTTGGAACAGCAACAACCACCCAGCTGGGCAGTTGGGAGCTGTTTTTTTAGCAGAATAAAAGTGCTTCTCCTGGACATGGAATAAAGACACAAAGTGCACACAGGTATGTTTGGAATTTGTTTTCAATCTTCTGAGGGGCAATTCTGTTATATTGGTGAAAATCAAATGACAGACTCACTTGAAGAGTATGTTGCATTTTTGTATATTTCATAGCCCATAATTATTTATATGCATCCATTTTATTCCTTATTGCTATACTTATGATTACAATGTGCTATTTATGAATATATAAATGTGTATTATAGTTGTTTTTTATAAACTTTGTTTCTTTTTCAAGAATGTATTTTTAAATCTGTAACAGCATATAGACTTCATAAAGGAAGCCACCCTGCTTGGAACGGGTGATTCTGGCTGGATATTAAAACAAGCTCAGTACATATTCTTCGTATTTTTTTATGGGGGCATATGGGGATGGCACTGTTATGGGGGATCATTGTGGGGGCATCTGTGGATGGCACTGTTATGGGGGCATCTAAGGATGACAAATATATAGCATCTTGTGTGTCATCCACAGATCCCCCATAACAGTGTCCCTGTGTAGTGAATGGGGGCCGGCATCTGTTTCTGTAATGGCAGTGGGGCCCAGTGCAGTCACTGTATTCTACTACACCGGGCCCCGCTCTCTGTAGTATATGGTAATCAATTCTAACTTGTGGGTATTGTTGAAAGTATTCAAATCACCTTAAATCTAGCGCTGTACTACTTACAACTAACTTCTTGGCAGTAAGAAGGCTGGGCGGGCGCTCGTAGCGTAGCTCATTATGCTCACTGCGCCTGCGCCGCCTGCTTCATTCAGAAAGTGGGTGGCGCAGGCGCAGTAAGCGTAGTGCGCTATGCTACGATCGCCCGCCCTCCTGACTGCCAAGAAGTTAGTTGTAAGTAGTACAGCGCTAGATTTAAGATGATTGGAATACTTTAATCAATAGTATTATACTACAGAGAGCGGGGCCCAGTGTAGTAGAATACAGTGACTGCACCAGGCCCCGCTGCCATTACAGAAACAGATGCCGGCCCCCAGCCCCTCCTCCCTCTCAGCATATTCACCGGATAATCACAGCATTCGCCCCATAAGTCGCACTGCTATTTTCCCCCACTTTGGGGGGGGGGGGGGGGCAGGAAGTGCGTCTTATAGGGCGAAAAATGCGGCAATTGCCAAAAAAAGATACTTGGTTTTCGGTTACTCATACTCTCATTGTATCTGATTTGAGACTATTGGTAAAAACAGTCCCACTGATATTTCAAGATTAACAAAGCTCTGAGTGGCCCACAATGTAAGAAATGTGGGGAAATATCCTTGTTTAAAAATTAACTTTTATACGATATACATTAAAATATACACCTAAGGATGTATCACAAAACAAAACATATAGTCAAGGGGTTCTATGGTGTCGACCCCACTGCTGGTAGGAAAGAAAAGGCACTCATTTACACTGATGCGCCTGTATGTGCGCTCAAAGTGTTACCCAACCAACACACATAAACAACATAAATTGAGGTTCAATGGTAGGTACCCCACTTCTGGTGGAGCAAGGATAAATGTTACTGCTGCGCCTATGTAGACGCAAGCAGTCTTACCTTACCGACCAGGTGACTAGGATCAGCGCAGCAGGGGACCAGGCCTGATGGAAGGGAGTATAGACAGGAGAGGTAGTCATGAAATTAACGATGCTGTGCCCTATATCACCCTATATTCTTGGTAGGAATGGGGCCTATTTTCATGCTACCTGTCTATACAGAGCACTCGCCCTAAGAAGGGCGACCCCGTCCGGATGCCTGTCCCTAGTTAGGACCTGAACCCTAGAATACAAAACAAAACAAAAATAGATACTGTAGTGACTACAAGCCTCCCGACGTGGCACGTTTCTGTCGTGTCGACTCCTCAGGGGGATTTAGAACATGTAGAGACAAAAAGGCAAAAAACCGGTCTGTAACCACAGGTAACAGTTGAGTATACACTGCGGTTAAGCGGTTGCATGAAACACTAGACTCAAAAAATAATAATAGAGGTCAGAGTCTAGGGGCAGGCATCCGTGGTGCTGGATCGCCATGCTGCAGAGAGATGGATACTTCTCCGCTTCTCAGTGTGAGAGGATATGGTGGTCCTCAGTACGGTGGTGTCCCTGTCATTAAGGGGGTTCCTAAACCTATACCAGCCACCCTGACACATACCTTGGTGGAGTTTAAATACATCGCCAGCGCGCCTCTTCCTGCGAGACCGCCCCGTCAGCACCTGCGTCGGCGTGTGACGTCACGCGCATGCGCCTCGACGCACAACACGCCGCTGCCCGTGCCACATGATTACGGCGACCAATCAGATCCGGAGGCGGAGGGAGATGGCGGTTACCTTGGAGAATATGTCAACAGGAAGTAACCTCACAGTACGTCCCTGAATAGAGGCGTCCGTGACAACGCTACGATATAGAGTCGCAGCAGAATAAGGCCGATATTTCTTGCATGATACCAGCGACATGATTACAATAAAAAGAACTGGACACGATACCAAGAATATTACAAGTATTTGGAGTAGAAAAGATGTCTCATGCGTATGCATGTTATCCTAAGGAGGAAAATACCTTCATGATTATGGGCATAGACTCCAATACAGGAGAATATAGATTGCCATCGCCAATATGGGCATGATCTCTGTTATTAGAGAAATTACCCCACACTTTATATAAAGCACCCGAAATCCAGCCTTTCATTTAGGCCTAGGGGTGCAGATGTTTTGAGTTGAAAAATCCATCGAGATTCTTGTTGCAGCAGACACCTGTCCCAATTACCCCCTCTCACAGGCGGTTTGACCAAGTCAAAACCCAGGAATTTCAAGGAGGGTTTTCCGTTGTGTACAGTATGTACATGTTTCGAGATAGGGGTATCTCGTTTATGAGAGATGTCCCCCAAGTGCTCCCCTATCCGCCTCCTGAATTCACGTATCGTTTTACCAACATATTCAATCCCACATTCACACTGGATCCGATAGATGACCCCTCTGGATTTGCAGTTAATGAAATGTGGGATTGAATATGTTTTGTTGGTGACATTGCTCACAAACGACTTGGTGACATCTATGCGTTTGCATGCTATACAGTTCCCACATCTATAGCATCCCACACTCCTAGATCGCAACCAGGTGGTTTTGGTGCGATCAGGTGCATAGTGACTATGCACTAGTTTGTCGCGTATGTTCGATCCCCTGCGATAGGTAATCTGTGGTTGGTCACCCAAGACGTCTTTTAGGTCAGGATCCATTTTGAGAATTTGCCAATGGCGTCCTAAAATCTGCCTCACTTGTTTGGACCCCCTATCGAAATTGGCAATCATTCTCATGACCCTAGTTGACGGAACAGATGGTTGATTAGGAGTGAGCAATGAGCCTCTTGGTCGAGACAGGGCTGTCTGATACGCCGATCTCAAAACATGATCGGGGTATCCCCTGGACAAAAATCTACTCCTCATATCCGCTGCTTGATTGACAAAATCACGTTTGTCAGAGCAATTTCGTCTAAGACGCAGATATTGACCTCTAGGAATTCCTGTCCTGAGTGGGAGAGGGTGGTTGCTCTCCCACCTCAGGAGGGAATTCGTAGAGGTAGCCTTCCTATAAATTGATGTATCCAGTTCCCCCTCCCATTCCTGGAGATTTTTATATCAAGGAAAGGCAAAGTGGTGGGATGGGACTCACTAGTGAAGCGCATACCAATCTTATTGTGATTAAGATGCTGGACAAAGGCTTCAAAAGTCCCCTGATCACCATTCCAGAGAATGAATATGTCGTCGATGTATCGCGCCCACAGACCAATCTCGTACGTGTCCAGAGCTTCATCCTCCCTAAATACGATGGTCTCCTCCCACCAGCCCAGGAAGAGATTGGCATACGATGGGGCACAGGGGCTCCCCATCGCTGTGCCCCTGAGCTGGTGGTAGGTCCTCCCATCAAAGGTGAAAAAATTACGTGTAAGCGTAAACTCAAGCAGACGTAGGACAAATTGGCTGTGGGCGCGATACTGACAACCCCGTGATCGGAGAAAATGTTCTACTGCCTTGAGACCCAAGTTGTGTGGTATAGATGAATACAGGGCTTCAACGTCAATACTGGAAAGGAGACATGTCTCCTCCAATGTCAGCCCCTCAAGACGCTTGAGGAGGTCAGTGGTGTCTCTGACATGGGAGGGAAGAGCCGTGACAAACGGTGCCAGTACCCGGTCGATATAAATAACCAGATTCTGGTTAAGGTTGTCCACCCCCGATACAATGGGTCTCCCCTTTAGGGGGGTAACCCCCTTGTGCACCTTAGGGAGACTATAGAAGGTAGATTTCCGAGGGTGCAGAGGGAACAGAAAGGCAAATTCATCAGCGGAAATGATGTTATTAGCTTTCGCTTCTTCCAAAATATTTTTAAGTTCACGCCTATAGCCCTCAGTGGGGTCACTGTGTAGTACTTCATACGTCCCTGAATCAGATAGTATACTCCTACACATATTCACATATTGCGCCGAGTCCATGACCACGACATTCCCCCCCCTTGTCAGCGGGTTTAATGACGATTTGGTGGTCGTCAGCTAGTGATGAAATAGCAGTGGTCACAGACTCGGCGCAGTTGGAATGATGTGTGGACACCTTGAGATCCTCAAGGTCCTTGGTAACCATGTTAAGGAATACATCTATACATGAAAGTTCATTCGCAGTGGGTGGCATCTTTGTACTCTTTACTTTTAAATTTGTGAAGGGACCGTTGCCCAGAGGGTTGTCCTTATTGGAATCTAGGGACTGCAGGATTTCTACATCCTTGAGTAGTTCAATGGGGATCCCTAACTCAAGGCATTGGCGACGGTCCATGAGTCTAAAGTGTTTGTGCCACCTTAATTTGCGAATAAATAGATTGACGTCTTTAACAGACGAAAATCTGTCGAATTTTGGGGTAGGCACAAAGCTCAGACCTAATTCAAGGGCCTTTTTCTCCTCAATATTGAGGACACGTGAGGAAAGGTTTAGGACTTGTGGTCCCAAGACTAATTCGGAGGTTTCTGTATGTTTCTGTTACCAAGAGAGTATATATTCCTCTCTTGGTAACACAAGAAGAGATACTATACCAAGCAATTCTGAGAGATCTTCTACTGAAACTGACCTATCCGACTCTGAGAGAGAAACTGCCCCCAAAGCGGGTCAACACCCTAATAGGGGTAGGTATAGGAGAGGTAGAGGTCGGGGCGCGTATAGAGGCCAGGATAACCGTTTTTTAGGCCAGTTCAACCAGAACATGGAATATCCGCTACGCAATCGCATACAGAAACCTCCGAATTAGTCTTGGGACCACAAGTCCTAAACCTTTCCTCACGTGTCCTCAATATTGAGGAGAAAAAGGCCCTTGAATTAGGTCTGAGCTTTGTGCCTACCCCAAAATTCGACAAATTTTCGTCTGTTAAAGACGTCAATCTATTTATTCGCAAATTAAGGTGGCACAAACACTTTAGACTCATGGACCGTCGCCAATGCCTTGAGTTAGGGATCCCCATTGAACTACTCAAGGATGTAGAAATCCTGCAGTCCCTAGATTCCAATAAGGACAACCCTCTGGGCAACGGTCCCTTCACAAATTTAAAAGTAAAGAGTACAAAGATGCCACCCACTGCGAATGAACTTTCATGTATAGATGTATTCCTTAACATGGTTACCAAGGACCTTGAGGATCTCAAGGTGTCCACACATCATTCCAACTGCGCCGAGTCTGTGACCACTGCTATTTCATCACTAGCTGACGACCACCAAATCGTCATTAAACCCGCTGACAAGGGGGGGGAATGTCGTGGTCATGGACTCGGCGCAATATGTGAATATGTGTAGGAGTATACTATCTGATTCAGGGACGTATGAAGTACTACACAGTGACCCCACTGAGGGCTATAGGCGTGAACTTAAAAATATTTTGGAAGAAGCGAAAGCTAATAACATCATTTCCGCTGATGAATTTGCCTTTCTGTTCCCTCTGCACCCTCGGAAATCTACCTTCTATAGTCTCCCTAAGGTGCACAAGGGGGTTACCCCCCTAAAGGGGAGACCCATTGTATCGGGGGTGGACAACCTTAACCAGAATCTGGTTATTTATATCGACCGGGTACTGGCACCGTTTGTCACGGCTCTTCCCTCCCATGTCAGAGACACCACTGACCTCCTCAAGCGTCTTGAGGGGCTGACATTGGAGGAGACATGTCTCCTTTCCAGTATTGACGTTGAAGCCCTGTATTCATCTATACCACACAACTTGGGTCTCAAGGCAGTAGAACATTTTCTCCGATCACGGGGTTGTCAGTATCGCGCCCACAGCCAATTTGTCCTACGTCTGCTTGAGTTTACGCTTACACGTAATTTTTTCACCTTTGATGGGAGGACCTACCACCAGCTCAGGTTTTAGGGAGGATGAAGCTCTGGACACGTACGAGATTGGTCTGTGGGCGCGATACATCGACGACATATTCATTCTCTGGAATGGTGATCAGGGGACTTTTGAAGCCTTTGTCCAGCATCTTAATCACAATAAGATTGGTATGCGCTTCACTAGTGAGTCCCATCCCACCACTTTGCCTTTCCTTGATATAAAAATCTCCAGGAATGGGAGGGGGAACTGGATACATCAATTTATAGGAAGGCTACCTCTACGAATTCCCTCCTGAGGTGGGAGAGCAACCACCCTCTCCCACTCAGGACAGGAATTCCTAGAGGTCAATATCTGCGTCTTAGACGAAATTGCTCTGACAAACGTGATTTTGTCAATCAAGCAGCGGATATGAGGAGTAGATTTTTGTCCAGGGGATACCCCGATCATGTTTTGAGATCGGCGTATCAGACAGCCCTGTCTCGACCAAGAGGCTCATTGCTCACTCCTAATCAACCATCTGTTCCGTCAACTAGGGTCATGAGAATGATTGCCAATTTCGATAGGGGGTCCAAACAAGTGAGGCAGATTTTAGGACGCCATTGGCAAATTCTCAAAATGGATCCTGACCTAAAAGACGTCTTGGGTGACCAACCACAGATTACCTATCGCAGGGGATCGAACATACGCGACAAACTAGTGCATAGTCACTATGCACCTGATCGCACCAAAACCACCTGGTTGCGATCTAGGAGTGTGGGATGCTATAGATGTGGGAACTGTATAGCATGCAAACGCATAGATGTCACCAAGTCGTTTGTGAGCAATGTCACCAACAAAACATATTCAATCCCACATTTCATTAACTGCAAATCCAGAGGGGTCATCTATCGGATCCAGTGTGAATGTGGGATTGAATATGTTGGTAAAACGATACGTGAATTCAGGAGGCGGATAGGGGAGCACTTGGGGGACATCTCTCATAAACGAGATACCCCTATCTCGAAACATGTACATACTGTACACAACGGAAAACCCTCCTTGAAATTCCTGGGTTTTGACTTGGTCAAACCGCCTGTGAGAGGGGGTAATTGGGACAGGTGTCTGCTGCAACAAGAATCTCGATGGATTTTTCAACTCAAAACATCTGCACCCCTAGGCCTAAATGAAAGGCTGGATTTCGGGTGCTTTATATAAAGTGTGGGGTAATTTCTCTAATAACAGAGATCATGCCCATATTGGCGATGGCAATCTATATTCTCCTGTATTGGAGTCTATGCCCATAATCATGAAGGTATTTTCCTCCTTAGGATAACATGCATACGCATGAGACATCTTTTCTACTCCAAATACTTGTAATATTCTTGGTATCGTGTCCAGTTCTTTTTATTGTAATCATGTCGCTGGTATCATGCAAGAAATATCGGCCTTATTCTGCTGCGACTCTATATCGTAGCGTTGTCACGGACGCCTCTATTCAGGGACGTACTGTGAGGTTACTTCCTGTTGACATATTCTCCAAGGTAACCGCCATCTCCCTCCGCCTCCGGATCTGATTGGTCGCCGTAATCATGTGGCACGGGCAGCGGCGTGTTGTGCGTCGAGGCGCATGCGCGTGACGTCACACGCCGACGCAGGTGCTGACAGGGCGGTCTCGCAGGAAGAGGCGCGCTGGCGATGTATTTAAACTCCACCAAGGTATGTGTCAGGGTGGCTGGTATAGGTTTAGGAACCCCCTTAATGACAGGGACACCACCGTACTGAGGACCACCATATCCTCTCACACTGAGAAGCGGAGAAGTATCCATCTCTCTGCAACATGGCGATCCAGCACCACGGATGCCTGCCCCTAGACTCTGACCTCTATTATTATTTTTTGAGTCTAGTGTTTCATGCAACCGCTTAACCGCAGTGTATACTCAACTGTTACCTGTGGTTACAGACCGGTTTTTTGCCTTTTTGTCTCTACATGTTCTAAATCCCCCTGAGGAGTCGACACGACAGAAACGTGCCACGTCGGGAGGCTTGTAGTCACTACAGTATCTATTTTTGTTTTGTTTTGTATTCTAGGGTTCAGGTCCTAACTAGGGACAGGCATCCGGACGGGGTCGCCCTTCTTAGGGCGAGTGCTCTGTATAGACAGGTAGCATGAAAATAGGCCCCATTCCTACCAAGAATATAGGGTGATATAGGGCACAGCATCGCTAATTTCATGACTACCTCTCCTGTCTATACTCCCTTCCATCAGGCCTGGTCCCCTGCTGCGCTGATCCTAGTCACCTGGTCGGTAAGGTAAGACTGCTTGCGTCTACATAGGCGCAGCAGTAACATTTATCCTTGCTCCACCAGAAGTGGGGTACCTACCATTGAACCTCAATTTATGTTGTTTATGTGTGTTGGTTGGGTAACACTTTGAGCGCACATACAGGCGCATCAGTGTAAATGAGTGCCTTTTCTTTCCTACCAGCAGTGGGGTCGACACCATAGAACCCCTTGACTATATGTTTTGTTTTGTGATACATCCTTAGGTGTATATTTTAATGTATATCGTATAAAAGTTAATTTCTCATACTCTCATTGACAAAAAAATAATGCACAAAGAAGGAGTTGTTGGAATGGAATGAAACCTTGTATGTGTGAATGTTACAATTATATATGTAAGTAATTGTAATATTAGAGCGAAAGGATGATATTATTGGGGAATACCGTACAATTGAAAGGAGGCTCTGGTACCCTGTTGGGTCATCTCTAGCCTGGATACTAGATGAGATATTGTTGGGTATGGAGGCATACAGGCATTGTATGGTATCCTGCAGCACAGTTGCCCACAGATGTTGCAACTGGGCCTGTAGATCCTGCACACTCGTAGGTTGCTGATGCTGGTGCAATGAGCCCCTGAGGTTTCAGTGCACAGAAAAAGTGGTTTGAAGAATCAGGCCAGAATTAAATGTATAAACGTTTTTCCATACTTAGTACAAAATTTAACTTGTGGCACATCCAGCAGTATGAAGTACAAACTGCAGTTTCTGGCACTAGATGAGGAGTTGGATTGGATGGCAATAGGTTGGCAATAGGTTGGCACTAGCAAGTACTTGTGGATATAGGTGTCCACTGTAGTACAGGCTTAATGTTTGTGTTCTGTCCTCCTTATGTGTGAAGGTACATAGCTTGACAGACAGCTAAACCTTATCCAGGCAATAAATTGACAATGGAGTAACGTCCAACTTTATCTTTATTGCAAGGATGTAAATCAGAGCGGTAAAACTGGGGAACAGAAAAAACAATGCGCTTACTAATGGGGTCTGACATATAGTAATGCATATACAAACACAGATGCATATCTAAACCAGAGCATGTTACCTATCTGCATACCAAGCATGGTCCCTAGCTGCTAACTATAAACTGCTATAAAGGAGATGAATAGGATATGCAAAATACATATGAACGCAGATGCAAACAGGCTGTAATGTGGCTATGTGACATACCAGCGATGCTACTGTGAGCTTGGATGCAGAGGATGTCTCAAGAGGCTTCCAAACCATGCACTATCCTTAGGCAGTGATGACTGCGAATGAAGAAAATGTCTGCTATGTGCAGGGATGATGATATCACTACGATATGGAAGCTAAAGTAGACCAGACTTGCAGTGTGAAATAGCTGCAATTGTATGTAAAACGGCCACTAGATGGTGCTGTTACACAACTACAGAGAATTATACACAAAACATATTAACTATGTTTGAACGTTATGCATAAATTAACAATAAACTTGCTGAAGGCATGACAGTTTGGCCTAGAAATGGCTTAGGTAGGTGGTGGCACCTTAGCTGTTGTCACTCACCTTGCAGCAGTGTTTGTAAAGCTGTATCTCACTGATCAATCTATAGTCTTGTCTCTCGAGCGTTTTCTTTGAGGCAGGATTAAGTTGTTCTCACAGGAGAATATCTGGTTCCAGAGTTTCCCTTACAGGGGAACAAGATAAGGTTCCTGGGAATAGAAGTTCTGGAGTGTGCTTCCTCACTCTCCCACTATCAGGACAGGAACTCCCTTCTCCTCTCCTGGCAGGAAACAGGACCTGTAGGAGTATGAAAAATAGAAAGGCTGAGCACTCTCCACCTGGACCAAACAGAGATACGGACACAATGGGTAATGGTGACAATATTTATTACACCTGATGCAGATTTAACAATTAAAATATAAAATACTAAAACAATGACACCTAACAAATGATAAGACGGTGGATAGCGATCTAATTAAAAACAAATCCAAATAAAAGCATCATCATAAATGTCTAAACATGCAATAAAATTACATAAGATTTATGCAATGCAATAATGAAGGGTGCTGTGAAAGTCTCCAATGGCATATAAAACCCTTAAAAATGAATATAATCGATTAAAATTCGATGTTCTGAAAAGTCTATAGATATTCGCCGATAAAGTGCTCAGTATTTATTCGAATAGATGTCTAGACAAAGTTTGGTAAATTCTATTAGATTATCTTGGCATATTCAACATATATCCACTGAGTGGAATGCAGTGATTACACCTCTCAATAACTTTTGATTGCCGTCTGACTAGAGCGCACAGTGGCATCCCACGCAGCTAACAATGTCAGATCCGGCGGTACCTGGTTATGGTGGGTCAGCTGGAGCGGTTCAAGCAGTTTTGCAGTCCCCAATGTAGATGGTCTCCAGGGATCTTCCCAACTTTTTCAGATATAGCGAATGTGTGGGTAAAATTTCGCATTTATCAGGACCCAGTTAGTTTTAGGTCGGAATGTCCACTATATGCCAGAGTATCCAATCCCAGGATGTGGGGGTCAAGACGTATTCATCAGCTGATGTGCGGGTCTTAGAGTAACCAGACGTGTTTTGGGGTCTTTTCCTAGCCCCTTGCTCAGTGGGAAACAGGACCTGCCCACTCCTACCAAGAGGGGAGGAACAGTGTAGTTAGCCCTGCTGGGATAAATTGCATAGCACATTACATATACAGTATGTTGCATATGAAACACTAAACACTTGCAAGTAGCTCCAGATCTGGGGTGTTGCACAAGCTGGTCCAATAGATGCTTGATTAGCAATAAAACTGGTGACTGGGCAGGCCAAGTAAAGTTCCCCCCTTGCTGTGTGTGGATGAGCCTTATCAGGCTGGAAGCTGGAAAATGCTAGTTAGAAGTTCTGCCATGATACGGACTGCCTGTCACGGCTGTTTAAGGGTAACCAGAGCATACACAGTAAGAAGAGCTACTGACCAGACCCCAAACTAGGGAAGAGAAAGGGTGACCCCTGTCAGACCCTCACTCTCCCTATGCTGCTAAAGCACATGCCCGGATCCAAATGGTGGAACGAGGCATGCCCACGTACCTTAGACTGATGAGCCCTGTAACCCCTACAATAGTGGAAGGGGCACGGCCACCGATGCCCTGCTCAGAATATGGAGGGAACCGTGGCCACCTCAGATCCAGTCAGGAAATCACCAGGTACACAACAAAGTCTGCACACTTAGCTGATGGAGCTGCAGCCGCAGAGAAGACGGATCCAAGGGCCGCTGGCAATATCCGGAGTGCTTGAGCAGCAGAACACAGGTCCAGAGAACTAGTAGCTAAAGAAGTGAAGATACTCAAGGCAGAGCTACAACTGAAAAGAGAAATATAATCCACGCTCTGCAATAGGAGGAGGGGTGATTTAAAGGCAGGGAAATCAAAGGCAGGAGAGACAGCTGGGAGTAAAGACCTAATCACAGGGGCGGAGAAACAGAACAGTGAGAACACCTCCAAACTCTAAGTGACATCATCACAGGGGTGGAGACACAGAGCTGTGAGAACGTCTCAAAGCTCTGGTAGTGACAGTACCCCCCCCTCTACGGGTGGACTCCAGACACCCAGGACCCACCTTCCCAGGATGAGCCCTATGAAATGCCCTGATAAGGCGAGTGGCTTTAATGTCCGAAATCGGAACCCACATCCTCTCCTCAGGACCATAACCCTTCCAATGAACGAGGTACTGAAGAGAACCGCGGACAATGCGAGAGTCCACAATTCTGGAAACCTCAAACTCCAGATTGCCATCAACCAAAATCGGAGGAGGAGGCAAAGAGGAGGGTACCGTGGGCTGGACATATGGTTTTAAGAGAGATCTGTGAAATACATTATGTATCTTCCAAACCCGTGGAAGATCAAGGCGGAAGGCAACAGGATTGATGACTGACAAAATTTTATAAGGCCCAATAAACTTGGGACCCAATTTCCAGGAGGGAACCTTCAGTTTAATATTTCTTGTAGACAACCACACCAGATGACCCACATTCAGGTCCGGACCAGGCACACGTCTCTTATCAGCCACACGCTTATACTTCTCACTCATCTTTCTGAGATTACTCTGAATCTTTTGCCAAATGGTAGACAAAGACGAGGAAAATCTCTCCTCCTCAGGTAAACCAGAAAGAGCCCCTCCCGAGAATGTCCCAAACTGCGGATGGAACCCATATGCACCAAAAAATGGTGACTTATCAGAAGATTCCTGACGACGGTTGTTCAAAGCAAACTCAGCAAGAGGGAGAAATGAACACCAATCCTCCTGGTTCTCTGCCACAAAACAGCGCAAATATGTCTCCAGATTCTGATTGAGGCGCTCAGTCTGACCATTCGACTGCGGGTGAAAAGCAGAAGAGAAGGACAGCCGAACCCCCAGGCGAGAACAGAAAGCCTTCCAGAACCTGGACACAAACTGCGTGCCTCTATCGGAAACAATCTCAGAGGGAATGCCGTGCAATTTAACAATATGATCGACAAAAGCTTGCGCCAACGTTTTAGCATTGGGTAAACCAGGGAAAGGAACGAAATGAGCCATCTTGCTAAAACGGTCCACGACCACCAGGATCACCGA
Organism: Bufo gargarizans; assembly: GCF_014858855.1. Lineage (NCBI taxonomy): Eukaryota > Metazoa > Chordata > Amphibia > Anura > Bufonidae > Bufo > Bufo gargarizans. Next base: position 159,515,856 of record NC_058085.1, on the reverse strand, counting down.
CTTCCCCGAGGAACGAGGAAGATCCGTGATAAAGTCCATGGACAGGTGTGTCCAAGGACGGGAAGGTATGGGTAACGGGAGAAGGGAACCTGAAGGTCGTGAACGAGGGACCTTAGCGCGAGCGCACGTCTCACAAGCCGCCACAAAACCCTCCACAGACTTACGAAGAGCCGGCCACCAAAATCTCCGAGCAATGAGATCTACCGTGGCTCTACTCCCGGGGTGACCAGCAAGAACCGTATCATGATGTACCTTAAAGAGTTTGTGACGTAGCTCAGGAGGCACGAACAACTTCCCGGAGGGACAACGGGCAGGTGCTTCAGACTGGGCAGCCTGGACCTCGGCCTCCAAATCGGAATATAGAGCAGAAACAACTACCCCCTCCGCCAAAATGGGACCCGGGTCCTCAGAGTTTCCTCCTCCCGGAAAACAGCGAGAGAGAGCATCAGCCTTCACATTCTTGATCCCAGGGCGGAAAGTAACAACAAAATTGAATCTGGAGAAGAACAGAGACCATCTGGCCTGTCTCGGATTCATACGCCTGGCCGACTCCAAGTACGCCAGATTCTTATGGTCGGTAAAAACGGTGATAGGGTGCCTGGCCCCCTCCAACCAATGGCGCCATTCCTCGAAAGCCAACTTGATGGCCAACAACTCCCTATCTCCCACATCATAGTTTCTCTCTGCCGGGGAGAGTTTTCTAGAGAAAAAGGCACAAGGTCGCCATTTGGCAGGAGAGGGGCCCTGGGACAAAACTGCACCCACACCCACCTCGGAAGCATCCACCTCAACAATAAAAGGTAAGGAAACATCGGGATGCACCAAGATGGGAGCAGACGCAAAACTCTCTTTAATCTTAGAAAAGGCTGCAAGCGCCTCCTCCGACCAAGAGGAAAAATCCGTCCCCTTTTTTGTCATGTCAGTAAGGGGTTTGACAATAGAGGAATAATTCAAAATGAACTTTCTGTAGTAGTTAGCAAAACCCAGAAAGCGCATCAATGCCTTCTGATTTTCAGGAAGCTCCCACTCCAGCACAGCACGGACCTTCTCCGGATCCATGCGAAAACCAGAAGCAGAGAGGAGAAAACCCAGAAATTGAATCTCCGATACCATAAAAAGACATTTCTCCAGCTTGGCATACAGTTTATTTTCCCGCAGTATCTGCAGGACCTGAAAAAGATGATCCTGATGGGTCTGAACATCAGGGGAAAAAATCAAAATATCATCAAGATACACCAATACAAATTTCCCCATTAAATGATAGAAAATACTATTAACAAAATGCTGAAAGACGGCCGGAGCATTCATCAGGCCGAAAGGCATAACGAGATTCTCGAAATGCCCGTTAGGGGTATTAAAGGCCGTTTTCCATTCATCCCCCTCTCTGACCCTGACCAGGTTGTACGCGCCTCTCAGATCCAATTTGGAAAACACCTTGGCCCCAACAATTTGGTTGAAGAGGTCCGGGATCAGAGGAAGGGGATAGGGATCGCGAATCGTGATACGGTTCAGCTCCCTAAAATCTAAGCAAGGTCTCAGAGAGCCATCTTTTTTTTTAACAAAAAAAAAACCCGCGGCAACAGGCGACTTTGAGGGACGAATATGCCCCTTCTCGAGACTCTCGGAGATATAGGTTCGCATTGCGAGTCTTTCCGGTTGTGAGAGGTTGTAGAGGCGTGCCTTTGGCAGCTTGGCGCCGGGAATGAGGTTAATGGGACAGTCAAACTCCCGGTGAGGAGGTAGCTCCTGAACACCGCTCTCAGAAAACACATCCGAGAAATCAGAGAGAAATGATGGCAGAGTTTTAGTAGACACCTCTGCAAGAGTGGCTGTGAGACAATTCTCTCTACAAAAGTCACTCCACTAATTTATTTGCCTTCCTTGCCAATCAATAGTGGGGTTATGTCTAGTGAGCCAGGGTAGCCCCAAAACTAGAGGAGAAGGCAATCCGTTAAGGACAAAACAAGATATCTCCTCCACATGAGTGTCACCTACAGCTAGCCGGATATTGTGAACAATGCCTTTCAGAGATCTCTGCGAGAGTGGGGCAGAGTCAATAGCAAAAACAGGTATATCCTTTTCTAATGTACAAACCTGAAAACCATGCAAGGCTACAAATTGAGTGTCAATAAGATTGACGGCCGCTCCACTATCGACAAAAATCTCACAAGGAATGACTTTGCTCTCTAGCGCCACCCTGGCAGACAGGAGAAAACGGGAACTGCAGGTCAAAGGAAAAGCATCAATTCCCACATCAACTTTGCCCAAAGTAGCAGATGAAGCAGAACTTGATGATCTACCTCTTGAGGTTTTTCTCTTATTATCGCTCTTAGTACAGGTCAGGAATCTCCTAGACGGACAAACATTTGCCAATTGACCTATGCCCCCACAACAAAAACACACCATATTCTGAGGACTAAATCGTCTTTTATCAGGGGCAAGTCGGCCTAGCTGCATGGGCTCCTCCTCAGAGGGGAGCGAGACAGGATGAGACCCCTGCATACTGAATGAGTCCGCACCATTGCCCCTAGACTGACAATGGCTGGACGGAGAGGTCTTGTTTCTTTCCCTTAGACGCCTGTCAAGGCGTACTGCTAATGACATGGCAGACTCTAAGGACGTTGGTCTCTCATGGAAAGCAAAGGCATCTTTCAAACCCTCTGAGAGACCATGACAGAACTGACTTCGGAGTGCAGCATCATTCCAGCCTGAATCAGCTGCCCATCTCCGAAATTCAGAACAATAAAGCTCCGCAGACAGTTTGTTCTGGCATAGAACACGTAAGTTCGATTCTGCCAGAGCAACACGATCCGGGTCATCATATATATGCCCCAGGGCCACAAAAAATCTTTCCACGGATCGAAGGGAAGGATCCCCTGATGGCAGCGAAAAAGCCCAAGTCTGAGCATTACCTCTGAGCAGGGAGATGACAATCCTCACCCTCATTACCAGAGGAGTGGGGACACAAACAAAAATGGAGTTTACATGCCTCTCTGAAGCGAACAAAATTCTCACTGCCCCCGGAGAACGTTTCCGGAAGTGAGACCTTTCGCTCGCAACAGACTCCATGAGCCGGTGCAGAGTCAATGCTTGTAGCTGAGTCAGAGATTGACGGAGATCCGCTACTTCCAAAGAAAGACCCTGCATGCGGTCAACCAGGTCAGAAAGCGGATCCATGTCAACAAGGACGGTTTTGGTGGATTATAATGTCACGGCTGTTTAAGGGTAACCAGAGCATACACAGTAAGAAGAGCTACTGACCGGATCCCAAACTAGGGAAGAGAAAGGGTGACCCTTGTCAGACCCTCAACACTCTCCCTATGCTGCTAAAGCACATGCCCGGATCCAAATGGTGGAACGAGGCATGCCCACGTACCTTAGACTGATGAGCCCTGTAACCCCTACAATAGTGGAAGGGGCACGGCCACCGATGCCCTGCTCAGAATATGGAGGGAACCGTGGCCACCTCAGATCCAGTCAGGAAATCACCAGGTACACAACAAAGTCTGCACACTTAGCTGATGGAGCTGCAGCCGCAGAGAAGACGGATCCAAGGGCCGCTGGCAATATCTGGAGTGCTTGAGCAGCAGAACACAGGTCCAGAGAACTAGTAGCTAAAGAAGTGAAGATACAACTGAAAAGAGAAATATAATCCACGCCCTGCAATAGGAGGAGGGGTGATTTAAAGGCAGGGAAATCAAAGGCAGGAGAGACAGCTGGGAGTAAAGACCTAATCACAGGGGCGGAGAAACAGAACAGTGAGAACACCTCCAAACTCTAAGTGACATCATCACAGGGGTGGAGACACAGAGCTGTGAGAACGTCTCAAAGCTCTGGTAGTGACACTGCCATGACCATGACTCTTCATGTATGAAGAATTTAAAATATCAAACTCACTTTGGTATAACAGTTCAGTTCCCAGTTTTGAAATGAATACAATGTGCAAGGCGTGTGTTTATGGGGTACCTTAACCAACTTGCCCACATTATTCTGGGCACAAATCATATATCCTTGAGTATATTTGTCTGCTACAGTGCTAAACCCTGGGTCGTACCATGTGCTATGTACAAATCACACATAACAATTTTTGACTGGTGCGTCACTCATTGGGTTGCCTGTGCCATCGTGGGGTAGAGGGACCGGGTAAGGCAGAGTTTCCCTTGGAACTGTATTAGGCCTTTCTCATTTGCAGTCCCTCATCCTTCCCTGCCTGGTTCTGTAAGGTCTAAAGAACTTCCAGCGAGACAGGAGGAGTTATTTCAGGGAACTAAGCTGTGGCTTCTAAGGCAGGGTTCTACTTAGGCAATTTGGCAGCCATTTTTGCCACCTGATCTGCCGTGGCTTCTTTGCCCTTTGCCTCCTCTGAGTCTGTTTTACAGTGGCCTTTTTTTTAATCACAGCCATTCAAGTTGGCAACATAAGGGCTTCCATCAGAGACCTCACCGCCTCCCCATTTTTGATGGGTTTATCTGAAGTGGTCAAGAAGTCTCTGGCTTTCCAAATGGGCCCATAATTATAGTGTAACAGCAGCTACTGTACGCCGATGTTCCCCCGCTTATCGCCGCAGTCCTGGGCGCCGCGCTCAGCAGTGACCTGTGGTCGGTACTTCCCATTTCACTGCTGCGGTCCTGAGCTCTGTTTCTGTAGGTGATATTACTTTTGAGGATTCCGCTCCACAGCTTTCACTCCTGGACACAGCATGAGTTTGGCTGGTTCGTGTTACACTGCTCTAAGGGCGGAGCGCATCACTCCCTGGGCTGTGTGGGTTAGGTCAGGTGACCTCGCTGACCAACCCTGGCTCTCCTGCAGGTATTTAAGTGGCTCAGCCCTCTTCCCAGATGCCTCAGTGTCAAAGTCCTTGAGTTTGCTGGATCCTTATACTCTTGTCTGCTCCTGATTTATACTTTGTTCCTGGACTTATCGTCTGATCCCTGCCTGCTTGCCTTGTCTCTCCTGTTGCCGACCCGGATTGCCTGAACTGTACCTGTGCTGTCTGCCCTGACCTTCTGCCTGTCTGACTACGCCTCTGCCTCATCCTTTGGTACTGCAATGTTGCTCTTGGTAACGACCTTGCCTGCCTGACTATGTGTGTACTTCTGGTACCTACCCAAGTATCTCCTGGTCCACCTGGACCAGCTGCCACTGACTCGGGGATTGCTCTAGAGTAGCCCCATTACCCTAACGGCTCAAGTCTATCCTCACCATGTCAAGCTCTAGTGAAAACCAGGTAGTTGCTTAGACACGCCCCTCCAGAGTATAGCCAGTCAGTGGCACAGTGGTTTCACATCCGCTGATCTGTGACATATAGGCTATCCCAAAGGTATATCTGGAATCAGTGTAAATGTTGGCTGTTTTTCCTCCTGCATATCTGCAAGCCATCTCCAGAGCCTTTAGCTCTGCTTCTTGGGCAGACATGTGTGGTGGTAAAGACTCCACTTTTAGAGTCTAATGTGGTGTCACCACTGCCCAACCTATGTAGTACTCTCCATCCTGGCCATACCTCAATCCATCCAGAAAGAGCACATGATCTAGATTATCAACACCAATATAAACATCAGCACATTAATATGCATGGCATCATAACATAAACTTCTATATAAATCTTACACCACACACAAAGTATACACAACCAAAGATGTTATGCTAGCGTGTAAGAGAATATGTGTGTACATAAGTAGGAATCCTAGAAAGTCACACACATATATAATTGATAAATCTTTATTAAATAGAAAGACACAATGACAAATATTACATATACAGCAGTTTCAATCAAATGGTAAAAGGATGCAGGAGGATAAAGTGACGAGTGCACAGGAGCCAACAGACAATCCCTAAACTGATATGACAGATAGGTAAGATGGTACATAAGGTAAAAGGTAAAAAGAGACAGAGTGTTGTATAAACTGATGTAATAAATGGTTATATACCAATAAATAAATTACACAGAGAGCACAACGTCCCTATTACGCAACCACACATCACAAAATGAAACAAAGTCGCAATAGTGTTGCAGAGAAGTCAGCCCAGCGATCACCAATCAGTGATCCAACGCTGATCCGCCTGCAACCAGCAATACAAAATACAATAGACGGTGGAAAACCTATACTGACCAGAAAGGATAGAGTGCTGGCTCCCTGCCCGATGCGCGTTTCGCCTTGCTTCTTCAGGGGGTGTATGGTTACTCCTAATGATGACCCAGTATAAATACCTATATGAATCTCCCAAACATTCAACACCTCCCACACCGCCAGCCAATCGCAATTCAAGCAATCCAGGAGACCTCCCAGGTGATCATGCAGATGCCTTTGATAATCGCCGAACCTGGAAGTCTCCCACAGTGAACACACATGACTAGAGACATGCGCATAATGCCGCCACCAAGACAAACTTCCGCGCATGCGCCCATCATTGCAATCAGAGACGCAACTACAGGACGTCATGCCGCATATGTCAGGGATCTCGCGAGAGTATCGGCATAGGAACGAATTTCGTTCGTGATGCGCTTGATGCCCCCAGTCATGGCGCATGCGCTCGAATAGTAGAAAGGTCCGCAAGCCCTCATTATTGCGATCATCATGTGACTTACGGATCGCGGTGTGTGGTAGGACGCGACCTAGTCCAGGACCTCACCACACCAGCCAGCAAGTCACATGGTCCGCCCATATGAGGGAAAGAACGCCATGTTAAATCATGGCAAAAACCTCTCCATGCACATTAGTTATAGTTAACAACACAATTTTAACAATACTGCATATATACATCAGTTAGATAAAAACAATAAAAGGCAGTACATGTAACCATACCTCTAAGATGCTTCCTATAAAGGACCCTGGGTATGCTCAATAATGAAGTGTGTGCCGAGAGGTGAGGTGCAATGGACAGAAAATCCAATAGCACCGCAACAGTAGACACAATAGAGTGTTATTAAATGATGATAAAAGATTAATTGATTAAATTTAGGCTGCAAGACCAAACCCTATGTATAATATTGCAGCATTATACCCTGAAGGGAAATAAAATAATAAAATCAAAACAATAATTCAAATGGTGAACAAAAAGGAAAGGTGGTGCTAGTGAGGAAAAGGGGGGGGGGGTGCAAAAGTGACATGTAAGTGAGGAAATAAGAAAATGTTTATTATTATATATAAATAATTAAATAATATATATATATATATATATATATATATATGTACATAAATATGTGATCAAATGTCACGATACTGGTGCAACAGAACTGGAATCCGATGGCCAGGACTTAGGAGCAGAGTATATATAACACGGATGTAGCAGAACCCACGTTGTTGTGCTCCGCACGGGTGAGACAGAGTCTGTAGACGAGAACCGAGGTCAGGATAGCAGAAGTCAGGGCAGGCGGCAAGCTGGCAGGAAGGTAGACGAGCAGAAGGTCAGGGCAGGCAGCAAGCAGGTACGAAGGTCCAAGAACAGTCCGGGTCAGCAACAGGAGGTAGCAGGGAGAATCGCTAGGGCACAGAACACACGGAGGAGTGAGTTCCAGCAAGAGGATTGCAGACTAAAAGCCAAACACAATACTCTAGCAAAGACAGGAAGGTCTGGCCAGTTTAAAAAGGAACAGGAACAGGAAGTGAGATGGCAACCAGGAAACACATAATCCACCATCTTGACTGAGGGCAAACTTCAGGGCAAAGTATATCAGGGTGGTTTCTGACAGGAACAGGAAGTGAGATGGCAACCAGGAAACACATAATCCACCATCTTGACTGAGGGCAAACTTGAGGGCAAAGTAAACTATATCATGATGGTTTCTGACATTACTCCCACCTCAACAGCGGCCTCTGGACGGGACCTGACTTGGTCTTCCAGGATGTGTTTGATGGAATTGTCTAATCATTCGAGGAGCATTGATGTTGTTTATTGGTTCCCAGGAATTTTCTTCAGATCCGTACCCCTGCCATTTGATAAGGTACTGTAGCTGATTCCTGAAAATCCTAGAGTCCAGAATCTCTTCTACCACAAACTGCTCCTGTCCATCTATCTCCAATGCTTCAGGAGGAGGAAGTGTACGTTCAGGAAACGGATTGGGCACTGCAGCCTTGAGTAATGACACATGGAAGACAGGATGTATCCTCATGGATCGTGGGAGTTTAAGTCGAACGGCCACTGGGCTGATTATGCCCATGATTTTATAGGGTCCAATAAACTTCTGTCCCAGCTTCGGTGAGGGGACCTTAAGTTTTAAATTCCTCGTAGAAAGCCATACCTTGTCGCCCACTCTAAACATTGGTGCTGGTCTACGGAATTTATCAGCGGCCCTCTTATAATTCTCCTGAGCACTCTCTAAGGTCTCTCTTAGTAGTAGCAAATTTTGTTGAAGCTTGGAAATTCTTTCCGCCACTGCTGGTATAGGCGAAGTAACAGGAAATTTGGGGAGAATGTTCGGATGGTACCCGAGATTTGCAAAGAAGGGGGTCTGTCTGGTTGATGCATTTTGGGAATTATTGTAAGAAAATTCAGCCACTGGAAGAAGGTCAACCCAGTCATCCTGTAAGTGACAGATATAACATCGAAGGTATTGTTCCAAAGTCTGGTTTGTGCGTTCGGTCTGTCCATTAGACTGAGGGTGAAAGGCGGTTGATAGATTGATATTGATTTCTAAAGATGTGCAAAAACTGCGCCAAAACTTTGAAGTAAACTGTACTCCACGATCCGAGACAACTTCATCTGGCACCCCATGTAGACGAAACACATTTTGTATTATAAGGTCTGCAGTCTCTTTAGCAGATGGTAGGCCATTACATGCAATGAAGTGTGCAGCCTTAGTGAGACGGTCTACCACTACTAAGATTGTATTCTGTCCCTTGGATGTAGGTAGATCCACAATAAAGTCCATGGAAATGGAGCCCCAAGGACGGGAGGGGACCGGCAAAGGCTGTAGTAAACCTACTGGGAGGGAGCGTGGAGTCTTGCATCTAGCACAGATATCACATGACAGGACATATTTTTTCACATCCTGTCGAGAATTAGGCCACCAAAAGAAACGAGATAAGAATTCCTGAGTCTTCTGCACACCCCTGTGACCTGCGACCTTAGAGTCATGGACTAGTCTTAGAACCTTAAGTCTTATAACCTCGGGTATATATATCTGTTGTCCATGAGTCCATACCTTGTTTTTGTATATTAATTGCAGATCATCGGGAGGTTGCGCCAGGAGGGAGTCAGTGACATAGGCTTCTTTGATTTCTTCAAGTAGGTCCTTATTAAGGATTACCCCCATGAATCTAGACTCTGGAATGATGGTCTTAGGTGGAGTTGTAGATACAGCATCGTTGGAAAAGATTCTGGATAAGGCATCTGCCTTGCCATTCCGAGAACCCGGCCTGTATGAAATCACAAAGTTGAATTGGTTTAAAAAAAGAGTCCAGCGGGCCTGGCGAGGAGATAGACATTTTGCTGATCTAACAAACTCCAAGTTGCGATGGTCAGTGAGAACTATTATTGGCTGGGAGGCTCCTTGAAGGTGATGTCTCCATTCTTTAAAGGCTGCTATAATAGCCAGTAGTTCTTTGTTTCCCACGTCGTAATTCTTCTCAGCCGGAGATAGACGTTGGGAGAAGAAAGCGCAAGGGTGTAACAATCCTTTGTCTCCTGTTCTCTGTGATAAAATGGCTCCTATAGCAGAATCTGAAGCATCTACTTCCACGATGAACGCCAATTCCGGGTTGGGGTGAACCAATACAGGGGCTGTGGTGAACCTGGTCTTTAATAAACAAAAGGATTCTTGTGCTTCAGGTGACCAAACAAATTCCTTTTTCGTTTTCCTGGTTAGTTGTGTAATTGGGGTGACTATTGTTGAAAATTTTTTGATGAAGCGTCTGTAAAAATTGGCAAAGCCTATGAAGCGTTGGACCTCTTTTAAGTTACTGGGGACAGGCCAGTCCACTATTGCTCTAATTTTGTTGGGGTCCATGTGTAAGCCTTGGGGTGAAATTATGTAGCCGAGAAATTGGATTTCAGTTCGATGAAACTCACACTTTTCAAGTTTGATATATAATTTATTTTTCCGAAGACGTTCCAAAACGAGTCTTACATGTTGCTGATGTTCTTCTGTTGAGTTAGAGAAGATCAGAATGTCATCCAGATAGATGACTACAAATTGGTCCAGGAGATCCCTGAAAATGTCGTTGGCCAGGTGTTGAAAGGTGGCTGGAGCGTTGCAAAGACCAAAAGGCATGACAAGGTATTCGAAGTGTCCGTACCGTGATCTAAATGCTGTCTTCCATTCATCTCCCGATCTGATACGGACCAAGTTATAGGCGCCTCGTAGGTCCAACTTTGAGAAAATTTTGGCATGACGTACTCTCTCCAATAACTCTGGGATTAGTGGTAGGGGGTAGCGATTCTTAATTGTGATTTTATTAAGTTCGCGGTAGTCAATGCATGGTCTTAGAGACCCATCCTTCTTTTTGACAAAGAATATGGGAGCCCCTGCTGGTGAGGAGGAGGGACGGATAAACCCTTTAGCCAGATTCTCTTCTATATATTCTTTGAGGGCCTTCAGTTCCGGACCTGCCAAGGGGTAGATATTCCCGAAGGGGATGGAAGCACCAGGGAGCAATTCTATGGGACAGTCATAGGGTCGATGTGGGGGAAGTTTGTCTGCCTTTTGTTTATCACCAACGTCCATAAAATCCTGATATATGAGGGGTAGTTCCACCACCTTATCGTCCTGGGATGTGGCTTCCCCCCCTTGTTCTGACTGTTTTGTAGGCATAGCATCTTTCTCTGGAAACGTTATCTCTTTGGTCTCCCAGTTGATGTTAGGGTTCTGTGCCTGTAACCAGGGCAAGCCTAGGATAACAGGAAAATGAGGAGAGGAGATCAAAAGAAACGATAGAACTTCGTGATGTTGTGGTGTTATACAGATGTCGAGGGGTTCTGTTTCTTGATCTACAGGGCCCGAATTTAAAGGGGTACCATCTACCGTTTCCATAATCATAGGTGAGAGTTTTTTATGAATCTTTACCCCATGTCTCCTTGCAAAGGAATAGTCCATAAAATTGCCACCAGCCCCGGAATCCACCATCGCAGAGGTGGATATCCACTGGGAATTAATTGAAAATTTGATGGGGAGGAAACAATGAGAGTTTCTGTTATCCTTCTTAATACGAGGGGCCACTGAAGAGATGGAGCGGATGGTTGTTTCTTCCAATGATTCCGCTTCAGATGTCACAGAGTCTTCATCTGAGAGATCGGGGTCTGTAATGGCTGCCACCAGTTTTCGAGGACGTCTGGGACAATTAATCAGGAAGTGGTCGGCTCTTCCACAATACAGACATAAGTTCTCTCGGAGTCTATGTTCCTTGCGATCAATATTTTCACGTTTTAAGATGGAGTCTATTTGCATTGGTTCACTTTCTGGTTCCTTGTAGATTCTTTTTGGAACTTCTTTTGAAGTCTGGGCAGATGAAGAAAGTGCCTGCTTCGTAGTATAGTTCAGTGTGGCCCATCTTTCTTGCCGTCGTTCAGCTAGTCGTGTATCAACTCGGATGCAGTGGTTGATAAAGGCATCAAGCTCTAAGGGGGCTTCTGCACGGGCCAGCTCGTCCTTTAGGGAACTACACAGTCCTTTCTTGAAAAAAGATAATTTTGCTGCATCATTCCAGTTAGTGTCAACGGACCATCTTTTAAAGTCCATAGCATATTCCGTGACGGGACGTCTGCCCTGGCGCAAGGCTAGTAAGGCTGCCTCTGCTGTAGTACCTCGGTTAGGGTCACCGAACATCTGGCTCATGGCCCCAAGGAAATCCTCCAGATTGTTTAGTCGGGCATCCCCAGTTTCGATCAACGGACTCGCCCAGGCGATAGCCTTGTGTGTTAGTAGCATAATGATGCATAGCACTTTAGATCGATCAGTAGAAAACTGGGAGGAGTTTGCGTCAAAGTAGAGGCGACACTGATTGATAAACCCCCGGAATTTGTCGCGGTCTCCGCCAAATCGGAATGGAGGTAATTTAGGAGTTGATGTAGTAGATGGTGCAGGAGCTGCATTCTCCACCTGTGTTATGCGAGCAGCCAGTGCTTGCACTGTATCACGGAGTTCGTGGATCGTTTGTCCATAAAACTGCATGCTGGGGCCGGTCTGGCCCTCAAAGGCATCGTATTTCTTCTTTAAGGTTTGCAACTCCGCGTGCATACTAGATACCGCAGTCTGCAACTGCTTAATACGGGTCTCTGCCGCAGTCCCGGCGGAATCCATGGTGGCTAGAGTATTCTGTCACGATACTGGTGCAACAGAACTGGAATCCGATGGCCAGGACTTAGGAGCAGAGTATATATAACACGGATGTAGCAGAACCCACGTTGTTGTGCTCCGCACGGGTGAGACAGAGTCTGTAGACGAGAACCGAGGTCAGGATAGCAGAAGTCAGGGCAGGCGGCAAGCTGGCAGGAAGGTAGACGAGCAGAAGGTCAGGGCAGGCAGCAAGCAGGTACGAAGGTCCAAGAACAGTCCGGGTCAGCAACAGGAGGTAGCAGGGAGAATCGCTAGGGCACAGAACACACGGAGGAGTGAGTTCCAGCAAGAGGATTGCAGACTAAAAGCCAAACACAATACTCTAGCAAAGACAGGAAGGTCTGGCCAGTTTAAAAAGGAACAGGAACAGGAAGTGAGATGGCAACCAGGAAACACATAATCCACCATCTTGACTGAGGGCAAACTTCAGGGCAAAGTATATCAGGGTGGTTTCTGACAGGAACAGGAAGTGAGATGGCAACCAGGAAACACATAATCCACCATCTTGACTGAGGGCAAACTTGAGGGCAAAGTAAACTATATCATGATGGTTTCTGACATCAAATGATATTAGCCCAGGGCCACCAAAGTTTTCGACCAAAGAATTGCACAAAAAGTAATAAACAACATTTTTATTAATTAATCCAAAAAAGGACATCCGTCAGAGCTGTAGCAGTTGTACATGCCATGTCTGATAAAAGCTCTGAGATAGTCCTGAAACACAAAGTGACAGTGGTTGCTCCTCATGATATTACATCTATCCTCACACAAGTACAACCCAAACATCTTTCTGTTGCCATGACAAATGCAGTGTTCCATTTTGTTGCCTGACAATGTTACTGTCTAAAGGTGCAATACTTTGAACCCAGCCACCCTGTTGCCTCTGGAGCAAGGAGGGAGGGAAGAGTTAGGACACTTAAAACTTTTCTTCCAGATCCAGAGGAAAAAGCTCTTGACTATTTGCAGATTATGTCACAAGAGACAGCGTGGTTTGACCATGTGGTAGATCAGCCATTAGATAATCCAGATCATAAACTCCTATATACAGTCATGTGAAAAAATTAGGACACCCTTTGAAAGCATGTGGTTTTTTGTAACATTTTTAATAAAAGGTTATTTCATCTCCGTTTCAACAATACAGAGAGATTAAAGTAATCCAACTAAACAAAGAAAACTGAAGAAAAGTCTTTTCAAGATCTTCTGTAAATGTCATTCTACAAAAATGCCTATTCTAACTGAGGAAAAAGATAGGACACCCTCACATGTATTCCCTCTTAAATTGGCTCAGATCTCACACAGGTATATCACACCAGGTGCACATAATTAGTAGATCGTTACTCTGCATGTTGAATGAGGCTTGCCCTATTTAAACCTCAAACATTTAGTTTGGTGTGCTCCTGACTGTTGAAGTGAGAGTGAGCACCATGGTGAGAGCAAAAGAGCTGTCAGAGGACTTCAGAAAAAAGATTGTAGCAGCCTATGAGTCTGGGAAGGGATTTAAAAAGATCTCAAAAGATTTTGAAATCAGCCATTCCACTGTCCGGAAGATAGTCTACAAGTGGAGGGCTTTCAAAACAACTGCCAACATGCCCAGGACTGGTCGCCCCAGCAAGTTCACCCCAAGAGCAGACCGCAAGATGCTAAAAGAGGTCTCCAAAAACCCTAAAGTGTCATCTCGAGAACTACAGCAGGCTCTGGCTACTGTTGATGTAGAAGTACATGCCTCTACAATCAAAAAGAGACTGTACAAGTTTAACTTGCATGGGAGGTGTGCAAGGAGGAAACCTTTGCTTTCCAAGAGAAACATCGAGGCCAGACTGACATTTGCCAGAGATAAAGTTGACAAAGACCAGGACTTCTGGAATAATGTTCTTTGGACAGATGAGTCCAAAATTGAATTATTTGGACACAACAGCAGAGGACATGTTTGGCGTAAACCAAACACAGCATTCCAAGAAAAGAACCTCATACCAACTGTGAAGCATGGAGGTGGAAGTGTCATGGTTTGGGGCTGCTTTGCTGCAGCAGGACCTGGTCAGCTCACCATCATAGAATCCACGATGAATTCTACTGTGTATCAGAAGGTGCTTGAAGAACATGTGAGACCATCAGTTAGAAAATTAAAGCTGAAGCGGAACTGGACCATGCAACATGACAATGACCCAAAACATACTAGTAAATCAACCAAAGATTGGCTGAAAAAGAAGAAATGGAGAGTCCTGGAATGGCCAAGTCAAAGTCCAGATTTGAATCCCATTGAGATGCTGTGGGGTGACTTGAAAAGGGCTGTACGTGCAAGAAACCCCTCAAACATCTCACAGCTGAAAAAGTTCTGCATTGAGGAGTGGGGTAAAATTTCCTCAGACCGATGTCGAAGACTGGTAGATGGCTACAAGAACCGTCTCACTGCAGTTATTTCAGCCAAAGGAGGTAACACTCGCTATTAGGGGCAAGGGTGTCCTATCTTTTTCCTCAGTTAGAATAGGCATTTTTGTAGAATGACATTTACAGAAGATCTTGAAAAGACTTTTCTTCAGTTTTCTTTGTTTAGTTGGATTACTTTAATCTCTCTGTATTGTTGAAACGGAGATGAAATAACCTTTTATTAAAAATGTTACAAAAAACCACATGCTTTCAAAGGGTGTCCTAATTTTTTCACATGACTGTAAATCTTACACCACACAAAAAGTAATAAACATTTTTATTAATTAATCCAAAATAGGACATACATGTATTAGAAATAAATACACTTACATATACTGTAGGAGAGCAGGAATATGGAGAAAGGTCCCTCCAGTTCTAGGAATAAGGTGCAATAGTATAGCTCAACAGTCACTGTGCATAATAGCATGAACCCACTTAATTAACATAGTATGGTGGCCTCCTAAAAGTTAAACAATAAAGAAACAGTGATATACCCAGCCAGTGGAACAACCGAATCACCTAATTGTGGACTAAGAGCAATAATAGGACAAAATCATAGTACCAACCGAGCTAGAGGGAACTGCCCAATGGCCGTTTCACAGTCGCTTCTTCACAGGGCACAACCTACACGTTGTACCATCCCCCTTTATATACCTCCTTAGTATTCTCTTGGTAGTTCCCTGGCATGATGTCTGTCCATTGAGGATGTTTACTGTGATGACTCTGATTGACTGATATCCTAGGATACCAATAGAATGTTATTAAAAGGGATTTGCATATTGTGACTCTGGCCCCCTTTTTTCTTATGTCCCCCTCATTACCATATATGGTGTATCCTGTATACCATATATGTCTGATGAATCACCATCTTTTTCTTTCTGGTTTTGTACACAGCAATGTGATTTTATAAACCTGTTTTCTGAGTTATGATATATTATTAATATTTTTGCATCATGTTTTGCACCAGCACTTGAGCATGTCACTTTGCACTTGCACTGCATGCTATAGAGCACTTAATATTGGAGGTAGTTTGGCACTATACTATGTTAATTAAGTGGACCTTATTTCCATATTCCTGGTCTTCTACAGTATATGCAATTTTATTTGTTTGTAATACATGTATGTCCTATTTTGGACTAATTAATAAAAATGTTGTTTATTACTTTTTGTGTGGTGTAAGATTTATATAGGAGTTTATGATCTGGATTATCTAATGGCTGATCTACCATATGGTCAAACCACGCTGTCTTCCCTCTCTCCTTGCTCCAGAGGCAACAGGGTGGTTGGGTTCAAAATATTGCACCTTTGGACAGTAACATTGTCAGGCAACAAAATGGAACACTGCATTCTCAATTGGCAGGCAACAGAAAGATGTTTGGGTTGTACTTGCGTGAGGATAGATGTAATATCATGAGAAGCAACCACTGTCACTTTGTGTTTCAGGACTATCTCAGAGCTTTTATCAGACATGGCATGTACAACAGCTCTGAGGGAGGAACGAGCACCTGTGGCCACAGAGTCAAGACTGGCTGAATAATATGCCACAGGGCGTTGTTGCTGGCGATACTGTTGGGTGAGCACAGTTGAGGCATGGCCATTCACTTCTGTACAATACAATGGTCTGGCATAGTAAAACAAAACATGCAATGCAACAGCTCTCTGCAAACCAAATAAAGTACAAAATTGCATCATAATTGCAAGTGCTATACTAATAAGTTAGAGATGCTTGGCAAATCATTTTGTACAAAATTATTTGAGCCCGTCTGCCGCACGTCAAGGCGATCTCTAGTTAGACGGGTTCCTAACACTAAATTCTACCTGTTATGTGCCACAACGGCTACCATATAATTCAGCAAGCGTAGGTTCCACATGCATGCTGGGCCTGCTTCAATTTCTGTCATTTTTGGTGCCAAAATGGCCTTCATTATATCCAAGGAAAGCAGGTACCAACATGCATGCCGGGCCCACTCCACGCCACTCCTGGTGCCAAATGGCCACCAAAGACTGTAATGAGAGTCCACAAATAGAGTTGAGCGAACACCTGGTCAATGGGGACCCGAACTTTTCGGCACTAAAACGGCTGTAAAACAGCCCAGGAAAGGGCTAGAGGGCTGCAAAAGGCAGCAACATGTAGGTAAATCCCCTGCAAACAAATGTGGATAGGGAAATCAATTAAAATAAAAATTAAATAAATAAAAATTAACCAAAATCAATTGGAGAGAGGTCCCATAGCAGAGAATCTGGCTTCCCGTCACCCACCACTGGAACAGTCCATTCTCAGATATTTAGGCCCCGGCACCCAGGCAGAGGAGAGAGGTCCCGTAACAGACAATCTGGCTTCATGTCAGCAGAGAATCAGTCTTCATGTCATAGCAGAGAATCAGGCTTCACGTCACCCACCACTGTAAGAGTCAATTTTCATAAATTTAGGCCCAGCACCCAGGCAGAGGAGAAAGGTCCCGTAACAGACAATCTGGCTTCATGTCAGCAGAGAATTAGTCTGCATGTCATAGCAGAGAATGAGGCTTCACGTCAGCCACCACTGCAACAGTCCATTGGCATATATTTAGGCCCAGCACCCAGGCAGAGGAGAGAGGTCCCGTAACAGACAATCTGGCTTCATGTCAGCAGAGAATCAGTCTTCATGTCATAGCAGAGAATCAGGCTTCACGTCACCCACCACTGTAAGAGTCCATTTTCATAAATTTAGGCCCAGCACCCAGGCAGAGGAGAGAGGTCCCGTAACAGACAATCTGGCTTCATGTCAGCAGAGAATTAGTCTGCATGTCATAGCAGAGAATCAGGCTTCACGTCAGCCACCAATGCAACAGTCCATTGTCAGATATTTAGGCCCAGCACCCAGGCAGAGGAGAGAGGTCCCGTAACAGAGGATCTGGCTTCATGTCAGCAGAGAATCAGTCTTCATATCATAGCAGAGAACCAGGCTTCACGTCACCCACCACTGCAACAGTCCATTTTCATAAATTTAGGCCCAGCACCCAGGCAGAGGAGAGAGGTCCCGTAACAGAGGATCTGGCTTCATGTCAGCAGAGAATCAGTCTGCATGTCATAGCAGAGAATCAGGCTTCATGTCATAGCAGAGAATCAGGCATCACGTCACCCACCACTGTAAGAGTCCATTTTCATAAATTTAGGCCCAGCACCCAGGCAGAGGAGAGAGGTCCCGTAACATTCAATCTGGCTTCATGTCAGCAGAGAATCAGTCTTCATGTCATAGCAGAGAATCAGTCTTCATGTCATAGCAGAGAATCTGGCATCACGTCACCCACCACTGTAAGAGTCCATTTTCATAAATTTAGGCCTAGCACCCAGGCAGAGGAGAGAGGTCCCGTAACAGACAATCTGGCTTCATGTCAGCAGAGAATCAGTCTTCATGTCATAGCAGAGAATCAGGCTTCACGTCACCCACCACTGTAAGAGTCCATTTTCATAAATTTAGGCCCAGCACCCAGGCAGAGGAGAGAGGTCCCGTAACAGACAATCTGGCTTCATGTCAGCAGAGAATTAGTCTGCATGTCATAGCAGAGAATGAGGCTTCACGTCAGCCACCACTGCAACAGTCCATTGGCATATATTTAGGCCCAGCACACAGGCAGAGGAGAGAGGTCCCGTAACAGAGGATCTGGCTTCATGTCAGCAGAGAATCAGTCTTCATGTCATAGCAGAGAATCAGTCTGCATGTCATAGCAGAGAATGAGGCTTCACATCAGCCACCACTGCAACAGTCCATTGGCATATATTTAGGCCCAGCACACAGGCAGAGGAGAGAGGTCCCGTAACAGAGGATCTGGCTTCATGTCAGCAGAGAATCAGTCTGCATGTCATAGCAGAAAATCAGGCTTCACGTCAGCCACCTCTGCAACAGTCCATTGTCAGATATTTAGGCCCAGCACCCAGGCAGAGGAGAGAGGTCCCGTAACAGAGAATCTGTCTTCATGTCAGCAGAGAATTAGTCTGCATGTCATAGCAGAGAATCAGGCTTCACGTCACCCAACATTGGAACAGTCCATTGGCATATATTTAGGCCCCGGCACCCAGACAGAGGAGAGGTTCATTCAACTTTGGGTAGCCTCGCAATATAATGGTAAAATGAAAATAAAAATAGGATTGAATGAGGAAGTGCCCTGGAGTCCAATAATATATGGTTAAGGGGAGGTAGTTAATGTCTAATCTGGACAAGGGACGGACAGGTCCTGTGGGATCCATGCCTGGTTCATTTTTATGAACGTCAGCTTGTCCACATTGGCTGTAGACAGGCGGCTGCGTTTGTCTGTAATGACGCCCCCTGCCGTGCTGAATACACGTTCAGACAAAACGCTGGCCGCCGGGCAGGCCAGCACCTCCAAGGCATAAAAGGCTAGCTCTGGCCACGTGGACAATTTAGAGACCCAGAAGTTGAATGGGGCCGAACCATCAGTCAGTACGTGGAGGGGTGTGCACACGTACTGTTCCACCATGTTAGTGAAATGTTGCCTCCTGCTAACACGTTGCGTATCAGGTGGTGGTGCAGTTAGCTGTGGCGTGTTGACAAAAGTTTTCCACATCTCTGCCATGCTAACCCTGCCCTCAGAGGAGCTGGCCGTGACACAGCTGCCTTGGCGACCTCTTGCTCCTCCTCTGCCTTGGCCTTGGGCTTCCACTTGTTCCCCTGTGACATTTGGGAATGCTCTCAGTAGCGCGTCTACCAACGTGCGCTTGTACTCGCGCATCTTCCTATCACGCTCCAGTGCAGGAAGTAAGGTGGGCACATTGTCTTTGTAGCGTGGATCCAGTAGGGTGGCAACCCAGTTGTCCGCACAGGTTAAAATGTGGGCAACTCTGCTGTCGTTGCGCAGGCACTACAGCATGTAGTCGCTCATGTGTGCCAGGCTGCCCAGGGGTAAGGACAAGCTGTCCTCTGTGGGAGG
This sequence comes from Bufo gargarizans, assembly GCF_014858855.1. Taxonomy (NCBI): domain Eukaryota; kingdom Metazoa; phylum Chordata; class Amphibia; order Anura; family Bufonidae; genus Bufo; species Bufo gargarizans. Next base: position 159,496,233 of record NC_058085.1, on the reverse strand, counting down.
CATATCGTCATTGTCCTGCCTTTCCCCCCAGCCACGCACCAGTGATGGACCCAAGCTGCGTTGGGTGCCACCCCGCTGTGACCATGCTTCATCCTCATCCACCTCCTCCTCATCCTCGTCCTCCTCGTCCTCCAGTAGTGGGCCCTGGCTGGCCACATTTGTACCTGGCCTCTGCTGTTGCCAAAAACCTCCCTCTGAGTCACTTTGAAGAGACTGGCCTGAAAGTGCTAAAAATGACCCCTCTTCCTCCTCCTCCTCCTCCTGGGCCACCTCCTCTTCCATCATCGCCCTAAGTGTTTTCTCAAGGAGACATAGAAGTGGTATTGTAACGCTGATAACGGCGTCATCGCCACTGGCCATGTTGGTGGAGTACTCGAAACAGCGCAACAGGGCACACAGGTCTCGCATGGAGGCCCAGTCATTGGTGGTGAAGTGGTGCTGTTCTGTAGTGCGACTGACCCGTGCGTGCTGCAGCTGAAACTCCACTATGGCCTGCTGCTGCTCGCACAGTCTGTCCAGCATGTGCAAGGTGGAGTTCCACCTGGTGGGCACGTTGCATATGAGGCGGTGAGCGGGAAGGCCGAAGTTACGCTGTAGCGCAGACAGGCGAGCAGCAGCAGGATGTGAACGCCGGAAGTGTGAACAGACGGCCCGCACTTTATGCAGCAGCTCTGACATGTCGGGGTAGTTGTGAATGAACTTCTGCACCACCAAATTCAGCACATGCGCCAAGCAAGGGATGTGCGTCAAATTGGCTAGTCCCAGAGCTGCAACGAGATTTCGCCCATTATCACACACCACCAGGCCGGGCTTGAGGCTCACCGGCAGCAACCACTCGTCGGTCTGTTGTTCTATACCACGCCACAACTCCTGTGCGGTGTGGGGCCTGTCCCCCAAACATATGAGTTTCAGAATGGCCTGCTGACGTTTACCCCGGGCTGTGCTGAAATTGGTGGTGAAGGTGTGTGGCTGACTGGATGAGCAGGTGGAAGAAGAGGAGGAGGAAGCCGAGAAGGAGGAGGTGGCAACAGGAGGCAAAGAATGCTGCCTTGCGATCCTTGGCGGCGGAAGGACGTGCGCTAAACAGCTCTCCGCCTGTGGCCCAGCTGCCACTACATTTACCCAGTGTGCAGTTAGGGAGATATAGCGTCCCTGGCCGGGCTTACTGGTCCACGTATCTGTGGTTAGGTGGACCTTGCCACAGATGGCGTTGCGCAGTGCACACTTGATTTTATCGGATACTTGGTTGTTCAGGGAAGGCACGGCTCTCTTGGAGAAGTAGTGGCGGCTGGGAACAACATACTGTGGGACAGCAAGCGACATGAGCTGTTTGAAGCTGTCTGTGTCCACCAGCCTAAATGACAGCATTTCATAGGCCAGTAGTTTAGAAATGCTGGCATTCAGGGCCAGGGATCGAGGGTGGCTAGGTGGGAATTTACGCTTTCTCTCAAATGTTTGTGAGATGGAGACATGGTTGAGACGCTTGATGACGGAGGTGGTGGTGGTGTTGGTGGTACATCCCCTGTTTGCTGGGCGGCAGGTGCCAACGTTCCTCCAGAGGCAGAGGATAAGGCCGAGGCGGCAGCAGCAGAAGAGGTAGCAGGGGGAGCCTGAGTGACTTCCTTGGTTTTAAGGTGTTTACTCCACTGCAGTTCATGCTTTGCATGCAGGTGCCTGGTCATGCAGGTTGTGCTCAGGTTCAGAACGTTAATGCCTCGCTTCAGGCTCTGATGGCACAGCGTGCAAACCACTCGGGTCTTGTCGTCAGCACATTGTTTGAAGAAATGCCATGCCAGGGAACTCCTTGAAGCTGCCTTTGGGGTGCTCGGTCCCAGATGGCGGCGGTCAGTAGCAGGCGGAGTCTCTTGGCGGCGGGTGTTCTGCTTTTGCCCACTGCTCCCTCTTTTGCTACGCTGTTGGCTCGGTCTCACCACTGCCTCTTCCTCCGAACTGTGAAAGTCAGTGGCACGACCTTCATTCCATGTGGGGTCTAGGACCTCATCGTCCCCTGCATCGTCTTCCACCCAGTCTTGATCCCTGACCTCCTGTTCAGTCTGCACACTGCAGAAAGACGCAGCAGTTGGCACCTGTGTTTCGTCATCATCAGAGACATGCTGAGGTGGTATTCCCATGTCCTCATCATCAGGAAACATAAGTGGTTGTGCGTCAGTGCATTCTATGTCTTTCACCGCTAGGGAAGGGCTAGGTGGATGCCCTTGGGAAACCCTGCCAGCGGAGTCTTCAAACAGCATAAGAGACTGCTGCATAACTTGAGGCTGAGACAGTTTCCCTGGTATGCATGGGGGTGATGTGACAGACTGATGGGGTTGGTTTTCAGGCGCCATCTGTGCGCTTTCTGCAGAAGACTGGGTGGGAGATAATGTGAACGTGCTGGATCCACTGTCGGCCACCCAATTGACTAATGCCTGTACCTGCTCAGGCCTTACCATCCTTAGAACGGCATTGGGCCCCACCATATATCGCTGTAAATTCTGGCGGCTACTGGGACCTGAGGTAGTTGGTACACTAGGACGTGTGGATGTGGCAGAACGGCCACGTCCTCTCCCAGCACCAGAGGGTCCACTAACACCACCACGACCATGTCCACGTCCGCGTCCCTTACTAGATGTTTTCCTCATTGTTATGGTTCACCAAAACAACTAAAATATTATTTGGCCCAATGTATTGTATTCAAATTCAGCGGGATATAAATTTGAGGCCTAGTATTTAGGCGCTGGGTGACCGGTATGGATTTAGTGACAGAATTAGACTTGGAAATGCACAGTAGCGTGTGTGTGAAGTTATTCTGAATGACCCTATGTGCACCTTGAATATTATATACCCTTTTAGGGATAGATTTCAAATAGCTCTGATATAGCAGAAACCACTAAATTATGAAATTGCTAAATTGGGAATTGTATTTCAACCCAGAACAAAAAATGTGCTTTGACGGACACTAAATAACTTTCCCAGCCACAACAGGACAGCGGTAACGAGAGATTTAGCGGGATATAAATTTGAGGCCTACTATTTAGGCGCTGGGTGACCGGTATGGATTTAGTGACAGAATTAGACTGGGATATGGCCAAAAAATAACCACACTATTGCTGGTTAAATGCACTTGGTGTGACAGCTTGACCAACCACACTACTGAGGGTTAAATGCACTTGGTGACGGGCGCAGCTTGCCCCTGATGTAGTATATGGCCAAAAAATGAACAGACTATTGCTGGTTAAATGCACTTGGTGTGACAGCTTCACCCTGATGTAGGCTTTAGCCAAAAAACAACCACACCATTGAGGGTTAAATGCACTTGGTGACAGGCGCAGCTTGCCCCTGATGTAGTATATGGCCAAAAAATGAACAGACTATTGCTGGTTAAATGCACTTGGTGTGACAGCTTGGCAAACAACACTACTGAGGGTTAAATGCACTTGGTGACGGGCGCAGCTTGCCCCTGATGTAGTATATGGCCAAAAAATGAACAGACTATTGCTGGTTAAATGCACTTGGTGTGACAGCTTGACCAACCACACTACTGAGGGTTAAATGCACTTGGTGACGGGCGCAGCTTGCCCCTGATGTAGTATATGGCCAAAAAATGAACAGACTATTGCTGGTTAAATGCACTTGGTGTGACAGCTTGGCAAACAACACTACTGAGGGTCAAATGCACTTGGTGACGGGCGCAGCTTGCCCCTGATGTAGTATATGGCCAAAAAATGAACAGACTATTGCTGGTTAAATGCACTTGGTGTGACAGCTTGACCAACCACACTACTGAGGGTTAAATGCACTTGGTGACGGGCGCAGCTTGCCCCTGATGTAGTATATGGCCAAAAAATGAACAGACTATTGCTGGTTAAATGCACTTGGTGACGGGCGCAGCTTGCCCCTGATTTAGTATATGGCCAAAAAATTAACAGACTATTGCTGGTTAAATGCACTTGGTGTGACAGCTTCACCCTGATGTAGGCTTTAGCCAAAAAACAACCACACCATTGAGGGTTAAATGCACTTGGTGACAGGCGCAGCTTGCCCCTGATGTAGTATATGGCCAAAAAATAAACAGACTATTGCTGGTTAAATGCACTTGGTGTGACAGCTTCACCCTGATGTAGGCTTTAGCCAAAAAACAACCACACCATTGAGGGTTAAATGCACTTGGTCGCAGCTTGGATGCACTTGGTCGCAGCACCGCACAAGACACAAAATGGCCGCCGATCACCCCAGAAAAAAGTGACTGACAAACGGTCTGGGCAGCCTAAAAACAGTGAGCATTTGAATTTCAGCAGCTCAATGATGCACAGCTGCAGATTGATCGATTAATCAAGTCCTTTGGAGGAGTTAATCTGCCTAATCTCGTCCTACTGTCGCAGCCGCAACCTCTCCCTACGCTAATCAGAGCAGAGTGACGGGCGGCGCTATGTGACTCCAGCTTAAATAGAGGCTGGGTCACATGGTGCTCTGGCCAATCACAGCCATGCCAATAGTAGGCATGGCTGTGACGGCCTCTTGGGGCAAGTAGTATGACGCTTGTTGATTGGCTGCTTTGCAGCCTTTCAAAAAGCGCCAAGAAAGCGTCACAAAAGCGCCAAGAAAGCGACAAACACCGAACCCGGACTTTTACGAAAATGTCCGGGTTCGGGTCTGTGTCACGGACACCCCAAAATTCGGTACGAACCCGAACTATACAGTTCGAGTTCGCTCATCCCTATCCACAAACTATTTCTCTCCTGGTTCCAAATGGCTTCCAGTGAGTGAGGGGGGGCAGGCTAAGCTATATACTCACACTAATTAAAATCAGCCTATAGGGCAGACAAGGTGGTCAGGAGTGCACGACTAAGGTGTCAGCCACACCTCCAGTACAAACTGCAAAGAAAAAAGGGGGTCATTCAGCACATCCCAAAGATCAGGGGAACGTTGCTACGGCTGAGAACAACACTGTAAAACAAAACATGCAACGCAACAGCTCTCTGCAAACCAAGTAAAGTACAAAATTGCATAATAATTGCAAGTGCTATACTAATAAGTTAGAGATGCTTGGCAAATAATTTTGTACAAAATTATTTGAACCCGTCTGCCGCACATCAAGGCGATCTCTAGTTAGACGGGTTCCTAACACTAAATTCTATCTGTTATGTGCCACGACAGCTACCATATAAATCAGCGAGTGTAGGTTCCACATGCATGCTGGGCCTGCTTTAATTTCTGTCATTTTGGTGCCAAAATGGTCTTGCATAATCTGATAGGCCCAGTGCAGCAGGAAGGGGGGGAGGCAAATTGCCAGCTTTGGGGCATAAAAGCATCGACCGCCTCATCTGTAAGGTGGAATGGACTAAAAGACAAACAATCATAAAGAGACTTCATTAAACTTGAGGCATTATGTACAGTAATATGTTACCGCCCTGGTTTGGGGAGTTTTTATTGGGAGGATGGGCCCCAGAAGGAGGGGCACCTGTTTGTTCAACACCTACACCTAGAGGGTGAGTTCTTCTCCTGTTCTGATCTTGCCCTATCCCTTTGTGACTTTCACCAAGTCCCCTGGGTCTATAGAATGCAACTCAGGGCGGGCAGTAATTAGGGCATCTCTTATGGACTTATATAGACCATCTACAAAAGCGGTCCCTAAAATCATCTGATTGTTTCATTTCCCATGTCTGTGAAAACAAAGAACTTTTTCACTGTCTCTCCCTTCTCTTGGGACATATCTGACAAAATCTCAAATTGAGCTGACAAGCTATCTTACACCCACTCCAACAGGGGTTCGGGGGTCTCACCAAAGGAGTGATGTCACGAACGTTCCCGCAACAGGTGGTAGGAGATCGGTGAGACTGGCAACACGTGGTTTGATCTGACAAGTTTTCCGTCTGGATCAAATTACCTTTTTTCCCCAGGTGTGGCTATTATGGTCATTTAAACTTCTCTATTTATTGTTGTTTCTCCCACTATACTAAGCAGTTTATAGCTTCACTTGGAGTTGTGGATAGCTGGTGTGTGGATCTTGGCTAAGTTCCTGGTGCTGCCATAGCCCCTTGAAGTTACGTGTTTTCTTTCCCTTTTGTATGGGTTATTTTGTGTGTTGCATTTCCCTGTCATTTGTATTAAGGCCTGAGGGAGACTCCTGTTCATCCTTCCTTTTGGTCTGTTCATACTGTTAGTTAGTCAGGACTTTGACTAGGGTTTTACTAGGAAGTGTCCATCTTATTTCCAGGCCTTATTCCCTCACCTCTTTCCCTACTGTGTTCGATGTGGTGTTTCCCTCCCACACCGGAACGTGACAATAAACCGCCAAAACTGTCTTTTTTTTAAACTTATTTCAGTACAGCCATGGATCCTATTACTGCACCGGCTAGACAGCTGCAGGGGCTGTCTTTGGAGGTAGCTGACCTCCGCACGAATATTTTGCAGATTCAAAGACCACAGGCTAGACTAGTCCTAGTGATGGTGGTGGTTACCAGGCCTGTCTCGAGCCTAAAGTTGCCCTCCTGGACATAATCTCTGGCAGAAGTGATAATTTCATTTTGTCTAGGGAGGAGTGCATATTGTATTTTAGGCTATGTCCACACTCATCTGGGGATGAGATTCAGAGAGTTGGTGTGGTTTTTTTCATTGCTTAAAGGGGACGCTCAGTCATGAGCTTTTTCTCTGCCGACCGGATTGCAGTCTCTCCAGTCGGTGGATGAATTTTTTAAAGCTCTGGGTCTCATCTATGATGAACCGGATCGGACCACCTTGACCAACACCAAGCTACGTGGCCTTCGTCAGGGAGAGCATTCTGCTGAGATCTATTGCTCTGAGTTTAGTAGATGGGCTACGGATACTAAGTGGAATGCTCCGGCTCGCCATAGTCAGTTTTGTCAGGGATTATCAGAGAGGCTGAAGGACACTTTAGCATTTCATGATAATCTTGAGTCTGTGGAAGTCTCTATGTCTCTTGCTGTACACATTAATTGTCATGGAAGGTGTACAGAAAACTAGAAGACACAAAATGAAGTTCCGACTGACTGGATCCAAAACTAAGGAACCAAAGGGAGAGCCCTGCAACAGGCCTGGCTCTCTCCCTAACTGCTCAGCCTATGCGAAAATCTCAATGGTAGATGATCGTATATCCTCGTACCTCGACTGTATAACACCTGAACACCCTATAATAGTGAGGGGACACGACCACCGGCTCCCTACACTTGATACGGAGGGAGTCAGGGTCACCTGGGATCCAGCAAATAGGAAAACACAAATGAATGACAAAACTTATCTGTAGAAGACTCAGTAGTAGAATCAGCATGCACACACTCCAGGAAGTAAAATAAACTGCAGTATGGGAAGGGATTTAAAGGGATACAATCAGTGCAACTACATGACAGTTGAGAGAGGCTAACGAGATGAGAAAATGAAAGCAAAACAAAAGGAACCTCAAGGAGGAGGTTCTGAAGGACGTCTGTCAGAGCTTCTCAGATGTCTGGTGGTGACAGTACCCCTCCTTCTACGAGTGGACTCTGGACACTCAGAGCCCACCTTCTCAGGATGGGACCTATGGAAAGAACTGATGAGACGAGTGGCCTTAATGTCCGTCACTGGGACCCACATCCTCTCCTCAGGACCATAACCCTCCTAATGAATGAGGTACTGGAGAGAACCGCGGACAACACGAAAATCCACAATCCTAGAGACCTGAAATTCAAGATTACCATCAACCACAATCGGAGGAGGAGGCAAAGACGAGGGTACAATGGGTTGGACATAAGGTTTTAATAAGGACTTATGAAAAACATTATGGATCTTCCAAGTCTGAGAAAGATCAAGACGGTAGGCAACAGGATTGATGACGGACAAGATTTTGTAAGGCCCAATAAACTTAGGACCCAACTTCCAGGAGGGAACCTTCAATTTGATATTCTTAGTAGACAACCACACCAGATCACCAACATTCAGGTCCGGACCAGGCACACGTCTCTTATCTGCCACACGCTTATATCTCTCACTCATGCTCTTTAGATTATCCTGAATCTTTTGCCAAATAGATGACAAAGACGAGTAGAATCTGTCCTCAGGTAAACCAGAAGACCCCTCTCCAGAGAATGTCCCAAACTGCGGATGAAACCCATATGCACCAAAAAAATTGTGACTTATCAGAGGACTCCTAACGACGGTTATTTAAAGCAAACTCAGCAAGGGACAAAAACGAACACCAATCCTCCTGATTCTCCGCCACAAAACAGCGCAGATATGTCTCCAGATTCTGATTGACGCGCTTTGTCTGACCATTTGACTGCGGGTGGAAAGCAGAAGAGAATGACAACCGAACCCCCAAGCAAGAACAGAAAGCCTTCCAGAATCTGGAAACAAACTGTGTGCCCCTATCAGAGACTATGTCTGAAGGAATACCATGCAATTTGACAATGTGATCAATAAATGCCTGCGCCAGCGTGTTAGCATTGAGCAAGCCAGGAAAAGGAATGAAATGCACCATTTTGCTAAAACGGTCCACCACCAGAAGAATCACAGTATTCCCCGAGGACTGAGGCAGGTCCGTAATGAAGTCCATGGACAGATGTGTCCAAGGACGGGAAGGAATGGGTAACGGAAAGAGAGGACCTGTCATGGTCTTACCTCCTTGCTGTTCCCTTCGTTTGACATGTGCTGGCGGCCATCTTGGTTTCTGGGTTTTCTTGTAGCCTCCCACCCTGCGGCTCCTCCTTCCCACTGGGAGGAGCTGGATGCCTAGCTCATATATATAGGAGGTCTGTGGCTTCAGTTCCTTGCTTGGTCCTCCTGTGTTCACATGCTTCCAAGACTGCTGCTGCTTCTGGTTCCTGATCCTGGCCTCGTCTGACTACCCCGTTGGTTCCTGATTCCGGCTTCGTCTGACTACCCCGTTGGTTCCTGATTCCGGCTTCGTCTGACTACCCCGTTGGTTCCTGATCCTGGCTTCGTCTGACTACCCTTCTGGTTCCTGACCTCTGTCTCCGCAAGACCCTGCTTCGGTTTAGCCATCCGTTTGGACTTTGCTTACGGCTTGCTCTTCAATAAAACCTTCTTATTTTCCACTTATCTCTTGTTGTACGTCTGGTTCATGGTTCCATGACATTAGGACCAAGCCATGAATTCTGACGGTACAGGGCCACCCTCGCTACCTACGCTGGTTGCCAGACTTGATCAGCAGGATCACCTGTTGGGTCGGTTCGCTGTGGCGTTGCAAACCCTGCTTGAACGCACGGCTCATTTAGCTTCCGTTGCCGATGGGTCGGTTGTCGCTCCTGGGCCCGCTCCTACTGCCGCTCCGGTTGTTGCGCCAGAGTCTACCCTGACACCTGTTGCTGCGCCTGTGGTGTTTCAGGGTATGACCGGTTCTGCCCCCCTTCCACAGCGCTTTGGGGGAGAGCCAACTCAGTGCCGAGGTTTCCTTAACCAGGTGGGCATTTACTTCGAGTTGCTGCCACATGCCTTTCCTACTGAGAGATCAAAGGTGGGCTTCTTGATCTCGCTGCTCTCGGACAAGGCCTTGGCCTGGGCCAGCCCTTTATGGGAGAACAACAATCCGGTGGTTGCCGAGTTTTCCGGTTTTGTTGCTTCTCTTCGGAAGGTATTCGATGTGCCGGCTCGTGCTGCCTCTGCTGCGAAGCTCCTTATGTCCATCAGACAGGGTTCACGATCCGTAGCTGAATACGCCATTGAGTTTCGTACCCTGGCAGCAGAGGTGGGCTGGAATAATGAGGCTCTGGTCGCTGCTTTCTCCCATGGTCTCTCGGATGCCTTGAAGGATGAGGTTGCAGCTAAGGACCTACCAGTGGAGCTCGAGTCTCTTATTTCTTTCCTGATTTTGATTGACACCAGACTCAGGGAGAGACCTTCCTTTAAGGAGAGCCTGCGGAGGCCTTCTAACAGATTGGCGCCTACGTTTGCTGTCCCACCCGTGCCTCCCTCTCCTCCCACGCCTCCTGGGGATGACTTGTCTGGGGGTGAACCCATGCAGCTGGGGTTTGCTCGCCTGTCCGAGGGGGAGAGGGTACTCCGGAGACGCGAGGGCCGATGCATGTACTGTGGTCTCGGTGGGCATTTTCGGTTGGCATGCCTGAACCGTCCGGGAAACGCTCGCACCTGAGATCCTGTCGGGGGCAGATCTTGGGTGGAGTCTCCTCGTCCCCGGTTTCCCGTGTTGACAAACCACTGATTACTGTTGTCCTCTCCTGGGTCGGGGGCTCGGTGACGACCCAGGCGTTGGTGGACTCTGGTGCTGGTGGTTTGTTCATTGATAGTGTGTTCGCTGCCGCCAATTCCATTCCTCTGCAGCCTCGAGGTTCCCCACTGGCTCTTGAGGCGATAGACGGCAGACCCCTTCTGCCACCACACGTGACTCATGAGACCCTTCCAGTGGGGATGGCCATTGGTGCCGTTCACAGAGAGTCGGTCTGTCTCCAGGTTATTTCGTCTCCACACTACTCGGTGGTCTTGGGGTACCCCTGGCTCCAGAAGCATAATCCGACTTTCGATTGGAAATCGGCCGAGATCCTCTCGTGGTCACCGCAGTGTGGGGCTAGTTGCATCCATGGGCCTGTCAAGTTGCTGAGTACTTCCTCGGACTCTCTGTTGCCTCCTGAATACGAGGAGTACCGGGATGTATTCGATAAGGTGCGTGCGGTTGCCCTACCTCCGCACCGCCCATACGATTGTGCCATAGAGTTACAATCTGGTGCCGTTCCTCCTCGTGGCAAAGTCTATCCACTGTCGGTAGCGGAGAATGAGGCCATGGAGGAGTACGTGAGGGAGGCGCTTTCACGCGGACACATTCGCAAATCCTCGTCCCCGGCAGGGGCTGGATTTTTCTTTGTGAAAAAGAAGGGCGGTGAATTGAGGCCTTGCATCGATTACAGGGGTCTCAATCGCATCACGATAAAGAACGCTTACCCGATACCCTTGATTTCCGAGCTGTTCGATCGCCTCAAAGGGGCCACGGTCTTTACCAAACTCGACCTGAGGGCGGCATATAACCTGGTAAGGATCAAGGCGGGCGATGAGTGGAAGACCGCGTTTAACACCAGGACCGGTCATTATGAATCCTTGGTTATGCCCTTTGGGTTGTGCAATGCGCCCGCAGTCTTCCAGGAATTCATCAACGATGTTTTCCGTGACCTGTTGCAGCAGTGTGTGGTGGTCTATTTGGATGACATCTTGGTATATTCTGAATCCATGGAGGCCCACGTTCTGGATGTCAGACGAGTGTTGCAACGGTTACGAGAGAACAAGCTGTTCGGTAAGCTTGAGAAATGCGAATTTCACCGTTCCCAGGTAACCTTCTTAGGTTACATCATTTCCGCTGAGGGGTTCTCCATGGATCCTGAGAAGGTTTCGGCTGTCTTACAGTGGCCCCAGCCCAGTGGTCTTCGTGCCCTGCAGCGCTTTTTGGGCTTCGCCAATTATTATCGGAAGTTCATCAGGGACTTTTCCATGCTAGCCAAGCCTCTCACGGATCTGACCAGGAAGGGCAGCAATCCCCAGGTCTGGCCGCCCGAGGCCATCCGAGCTTTTGAGGCTCTAAAGTCCGCCTTTGTGTCGGCTCCGATTCTGTCGCATCCCAACCCTGGGTTGCCGTTTGTCCTTGAGGTGGACGCGTCTGAGACGGGAGTAGGCGCCCTCCTGTCTCAGCGTAGAACACCGGAGGGTCCTCTGCTTCCTTGTGGGTTTTACTCCCGGAAACTGTCTTCCGCGGAGTGCAACGATCAGATTGGTGACAGGGAGTTATTGGCCATCGTGCAGGCCCTTAAAGAATGGAGGCACTTGCTCGAGGGCTCGGTGGTTCCGGTTCTCATCCTGACGGACCACAAGAATCTGACCTACCTCTCTGAGGCCAAGAGATTGACACCACGTCAGGCCAGATGGGCTCTGTTCTTGTCACGTTTTAATTACGTGGTCTCCTACCTACCCGGTTCCAAGAACATCAGAGCGGATGCCTTATCACGGCAGTACTCCGAGCTGTCCGGGGAGGAGTCGATTCCGACTTCGGTCATACCTCCGAATCAGATCCTGGCCGCCATTCGCACCAGCCTGACCTCTCCCCTGGGTGAGCAGATTTTGGCGGCTCAATCTGGTGCTCCCTCTGGGAGACCCAACGGCAGGTGTTTTGTGCCTGAGGAGTTGCGCACTCGGTTGTTGCGAACCTACCATAACTCCAAGGCCGCGGGGCATCCTGGAAAGAATCAGCTGTCCTGGGCTGTTTCACGTCTGTTCTGGTGGCCTTCCCTACGTTCCGACATCGCCACATATGTAGCGGCATGCTCCGTTTGTGCCCAGAGTAAGTCCCCTCGGCACCTTCCGTTGGGCCTTTTGCAACCCATAGCCACCGGGGAGCGTCCATGGTCACACCTGGGGATGGATTTCATTGTGGACCTCCCTGCATCCCGAGGCCATACGGTCATTCTCATGATAGTGGATCGGTTTTCCAAAATGTGCCACTGTGTTCCTCTCAAGAAGTTACCCTCTGCACAAGAGTTGGCCTCGATTTTTGCCAGGGAGGTCTTCCGGTTGCACGGTTTGCCCAAGGAGATTGTGTCGGATCGGGGGAGTCAGTTTGTGTCCAGGTTCTGGCGCGCCTTTTGCTCCCAGTTGGGGATTCATCTCTCTTTCTCCTCGGCCTACCACCCTCAGTCCAATGGGGCCACAGAACGATCCAATCAGGCCTTGGAGCAATTCCTTCGTTGCTATGTCTCCGATCACCAAGACAATTGGGTTGACCTCCTGCCTTGGGCTGAGTTTGCCAGGAACACGGCAGGTGAACTCTTCCTCTGGGACGTCTCCCTTCATGGCCAATTATGGGTTCCAACCTGCCGTGTTACCGGAGGTATTCTCTCCCCAGGATATTCCGGCTGTGGAGGATCACCTTTCCGTCCTACGTGCTTCTTGGGTACAGATCCAGAGGTCCCTTGAGGTCTCTGCGCAGCGCCAGAAACTCCAGGCTGATCGCAGACGAGCGCCCGCTCCTTCCTACCAGGTCGGAGACCGCGTATGGTTGTCCACCCGCAACCTCAACCTTCGAGTGCCCACTCCCAAGCTGGCGCCTCGCTTTGTTGGTCCCTTCCGAGTGCTTCGCAGGGTAAACCCGGTAGCCTATGCCCTTGCGCTTCCTCCTGGCATGCGGATCTCCAACGTGTTTCATGTCTCCCTGTTGAAGCCACTGGTGTGTAATCGTTTCACTTCCTCGATTCCTCGGCCTCGTCCGGTCCAAGTGGGCAATCGTGAGGAGTATGAGGTGAGCAATATCCTGGACTCACGCCTGGTCCGCGGCCGGGTGCAGTTTTTGGTCCATTGGCGTGGTTATGGTCCAGAGGAGCGTTCCTGGGTTCCCTCCGCAGATGTCCATGCTCCTGTCTTGCTCCGAGCCTTCCACGCACGCTTCCCTCAGAAACCGTTCCTTACTCCGCGGAGGAGGGGCCCTTGAGGGGGAGGTACTGTCATGGTCTTACCTCCTTGCTGTTCCCTTCGTTTGACATGTGCTGGCGGCCATCTTGGTTTCTGGGTTTTCTTGTAGCCTCCCACCCTGCGGCTCCTCCTTCCCACTGGGAGGAGCTGGATGCCTAGCTCATATATATAGGAGGTCTGTGGCTTCAGTTCCTTGCTTGGTCCTCCTGTGTTCACATGCTTCCAAGACTGCTGCTGCTTCTGGTTCCTGATCCTGGCCTCGTCTGACTACCCCGTTGGTTCCTGATTCCGGCTTCGTCTGACTACCCCGTTGGTTCCTGATTCCGGCTTCGTCTGACTACCCCGTTGGTTCCTGATCCTGGCTTCGTCTGACTACCCTTCTGGTTCCTGACCTCTGTCTCCGCAAGACCCTGCTTCGGTTTAGCCATCCGTTTGGACTTTGCTTACGGCTTGCTCTTCAATAAAACCTTCTTATTTTCCACTTATCTCTTGTTGTACGTCTGGTTCATGGTTCCATGACAGGACCTGATCGCCGTGAATGAGGGACTTTGGCACGAGTGCAGGTCTCGCAGGCTGCCACAAAACCCTCAACCGACTTACGAAGCGCCGGCCACCAGAATCTCCGAGCGATGAGATCCACTGTGGCTCTTGCCCCCGGGTGCCCAGCAAGGACAGTATCGTGGTGCTCCTTAAAAATCTTGTGTCTTAAAGCAAGATGCACAAACAACCTCCCAGGAGGACAAAGATCAGGAGCCTCTGACTGGGCTACCTGAACCTCTGCCTCCAATTCAGGATAAGGAGCAGAGACCACCACACCATCAGCCAAAATGAGACCCGGATCTTCAAAATTCCCACCTCCCGGAAAACAACGTGACAGGGCATCTGCCTTCACATTCTTAACCCCAGGGCGGAACGTGACAACAAAATTAAACCTTGAAAAGAACAAAGACCATCTGGCCTGTCTCGGGTTCAGATGCTTGGCTGACTCCAAGTAGGCCAGATTCTTATGGTCAGTAAACACGGTAATAGGGTGTCTGGCTCCCTCTAGCCAATGGCGCCATTCCTCAAAAGCTAACTTGATGGCCAACAACTCCCTATCTCCCACATCGTAATTTCTCTCTGCAGAGGAGAGTTTCTTCGAGAAAAAGGCACACGGTCGCCATTTGGCAGGAGAGGGACCCTGAGACAAGACCGCACCCACACCCACCTCAGAAGCATCAACCTCAGCTATGAAGGGTAGAGAAATATCAGGTTGTACCAAGATGGGAGCGGAAGCAAAACTCTCCTTGATATTAGAAAAGGCCTTACACGCCTCTACCGACCAGGAGGAAAAATCTACCCCCTTTCTAGTCATATCAGTGAGTGGTTTAACAACAGAGGAATAATTCAAAATAAACTTCCTGTAATAATTGGCAAAACCCAAAAAACGCATCAGCACCTTCTGATTCTCAGGAAGCTCCCACTCAAGCACAGCGCAGACCTTCTCGGGGTCCATGTGAAAACCAGAAGCGGAGAAAAGAAACCCCAGAAATTGAATTTCTGGAACCACAAACACACATTTTTCCAGTTTAGCGTACAATTTATTCTCCCGTAGTGTTGAGCGCGAATATTCGAATTGCGAATTTTTTTCTCGAATATCGCAATTTCGAGATTTCGCGAATATTTAGAATATCGTTCTATATATTCGCAAATTCGAATATTCGTTTTTTTTTTTTATTATTATATTTTTTTCTTTCCCACTTCTCTAAAGTTGTTCTTACCTGTCCTTTGGATTCCTGGCTTCCTGGCTGCTCCAGTCAGTGGCGTTTTCAACTTACTGCTATATTCCATATTAGCTAAATTACAATCTAATCTATATGTGTATTTTACGAAATTTCGCAAATTGCGATGCGAATAATATAACACGAAATAATCGCATGAAGATTTCAATTTAGCACTGCTATATTCCATATTCTAGCCTAATATGGAATATAGCTGTGCTAAGTTAGCACTGCTATATTCCATACTAGGCTAGAATATGGAATATAGCAGTGCTAAGTTGAAATCTTCATGCGATTATTTTGTGTTATATTACTCGCATCGCAATTTCGACTTTTGCAAATGTTCTTAATATTGCTCTAACTTCGTCTTTTAGAATATTACGAATATTCTAAAAGACGAAGTTAGAGCAATATTACGAAATTTCGTAAAATACACATATAGATTGTAATTTAGCTAATATAGTGCTATAATCCCTTTTTTTGCCTCAAAATTTTTTTTGCCTCTTCTGAACTTAAGTTTTGTAAAATATGTACACTGTTAAAAAATATTACTATAGCAGTATATTAGCTTAAATACAATCTATGTGTATTTTACGAAATTTCGTAATATTGCTCTAACTTCGTCTTTTAGAAATTTCGTAATATTGCTCTAACTTCGTCTTTTAGAATATTCGTAATATTCTAAAAGACGAAGTTAGAGCAATATTAAGAACATTTGCAAAAGCCGAAATTGCGATGCGAGTAATATAATACGAAATAATCGCATGAAGATTTCAACTTAGCACTGCTATATTCCATATTCTAGCCTAGTATGGAATATAGCAGTGCTAACTTAGCACAGCTATATTCCATATTAGGCTAGAATATGGAATATAGCAGTGCTAAATTGAAATCTTCATGCGATTATTTCGTATTATATAACTCGCATCGCAATTTCGGCTTTTGCAAATGTTCTTAATAT
Source organism: Bufo gargarizans (assembly GCF_014858855.1). Lineage (NCBI taxonomy): Eukaryota > Metazoa > Chordata > Amphibia > Anura > Bufonidae > Bufo > Bufo gargarizans. Next base: position 159,480,099 of record NC_058085.1, on the reverse strand, counting down.
TGCTCTAACTTCGTCTTTTAGAATATTACGAATATTCTAAAAGACGAAGTTAGAGCAATATTACGAAATTTCGTAAAATACACATAGATTGTATTTAAGCTAATATACTGCTATAGTAATATTTTTTAATAGTGTACATATTTCACAAAACTTAAGTTCAGAAGAGGCAAAAAAATTTAGAGGCAAAAAAAGGGATTATAGCACTATATTAGCTAAATTACAATCTATGTGTATTTTACGAAATTTCGTAATATTGCTCTAACTTCGTCTTTTAGAATATTCGTAATATTCTAAGAGACGAAGTTAGAGCAAACCACGAAATTTCGTAAAATACACATATTAGCCTAGCCATAGTCAATTAGCATAGGAACGTTGCCTTATACTATCAAGATAAATAATCGCAATACGCGAAAAAAAAAATTCGTATATTATTCGCGATAATTGGAATAATTACGAATATTCGATTTCGACGAATATAACACGAATATTCATTCGAATATTCGCGAAATATCGCAAAATCGAATATGGCACCTCCCGCTCATCACTAATTCTCCCGCAGGATGAGCAAGACCTGACGTAAGTGTTCCTTATGAGTTTTGAAATCAGGAGAAAAAAATCTAAATGTCATCTAGATACACTAATACAGATTTCCCCATTAAATGATAAAAAATGCTGTTCACAAAATGCTGAAAGACGGCTGGAGCATTTATCAAACCAAAAGGCATAACCAAATTCTCAAAATGGCCCTCAGGGGTATTGAAGGCCGTCTTCCATTCGTCTCCTTCTCTGACCCTGACCAGATTGTATGCCCCTCTTAGATCCAACTTGGAAAAAACTTTAGCCCCAACAATCTGGTTAAACAGGTCTGGGATCAGAGGAAGCGGATAAGGGTCACGAATTGTGATACTGTTCAGCTCCCTGAAATCCAGACATGGTCTTAAAGAACCATCTTTTTTCTTAACAAAGAAAAAACCAGCGGCAACAGGTGACTTCGAGGGTCGTATGTGTCCCTTTCTCAGACTCTCAGAGATATAAGCACGCATAGCGACCCTTTCAGGTTGGGAGAGATTGTATAAATGAGATTTAGGCAGCTTGGCGCCTGGGGTGAGATTAATAGGGCAATCGTACTCCCTGTGAGGGGGCAAGTCCTGAACACCACTCTCAGAAAACACATCCGAAAATTCTGAGAGAAAGGATGGTACAGTCTTAGTAGAAACCTCAGAAACAGATGTCATTAGGCAATTCTCTCTGCAAAAGTCACTCCAACCATTTATTTGCCTCGCTTGCCAATCAATGGTGGGGTTATGTTTAGTGAGCCAGGGTTGCCCCAACACTAGAGGAGTAGGCAACCCGCTTAGGACGAAACATGACACATCCTCAACATGAGTATCACTCACAATCCAACGGATATTGTGAACTATGGCCTTTAACGATTTCTGAGAAAGTGGAACGTAATCAATAGCAAAAACAGGTATATCCTTTCCCAAAGTGCATACCTGGAAACCATGAGTTATAGCAAATTGACTATCAATGAGATTGACAGCTGCTCCACTATCTACAAAAATCTCACAAAAAATGTTCTTGCTCTCTAGCGCCACCCTGGCAGGTAGGACAAAATGGGAACTACAAGCAAACGGAAAACCTTCCATTTCCGCATCAACCTTGCCAATAGTAACAGATGGAACGTTTTTAGAGGATTTTTTTCTTTTTGTTTCTTTATTACTCTAAAAAAACTGCCTGAATCTCCTAGAGGGACAAACATTTGCCAAATGATTTATACCTCCACAACAGAAACAAACCTTCCTATGAGAGCTGAATCCTCTATTGTCAGAGGCAAGCAAACCCAGCTGCATGGGCCCCTGCTCAGAAGGGAATGAGAGCGACTGAGACCCCTGTGCACTAAATGAGACCTCCGCACTGTCCTTGGACTGAGTATGACAGAAAGGAGTGATCTCTCCTCTCTCTCTAAGACGCCTGTCAATACGAACGGCCCGAGACATGGCAGAGTCCAAGGAGGTATGTCTCTCATGAAAGGCAAATGCATCTTTCAATCCCTCTGAAAGACAATGGCAAAATTGACTTCGGAGTGCAGCATCATTCCAACCAGTATCAGCTGCCCATCTCTGAAATTCTGAGCAGTATATCTCTACGGATTGTTTACCCTGACATAAAAGACGTAGTCTAGACTCAGCCAGAGCAATACGATCCGGATCATCATATATCTGACCCAGGGCTAAAAAGAATTCATTCACTGAACGGAGGGGCCGTGCACCGGCAGCGAAAAGGCCCAGGACTGATCGTTATACCTGAGCAGCGAAATGATGATCCCCACCCTCCGCTCCTCATCACCAGAGGAATGGGGAAGTAGGCGGAAATGGAGTTTGCAAGCCTCTCTAAAACAAACAAAATTCTCACTACCCCCGGAGAACGTATCCGGAAGCGAGATTTTAGGCTCAGAACAAATTCCATGAACGCAAGCAGAAACGGTCACCTCAAACTGAGAGACAGTTTTCCGGAGATCTTCTACCTCCAGTGAAAGACCCTGCATGCGGTCAATCAAGGTTGAAACCGGATTCATGCTTAAGACGGTTTTGGCGGTTTATAATGTCACGGAAGGTGTACAGAAAACTAGAAGACACAAAATGAAGATCCGACTGACTGGATCCAAAACTAAGGAACCAAAGGGAGAGCCCTGCAACAGGCCTGGCTCTCTCCCTAACTGCTCAGCCTATGCGAAAATCTCAATGGTAGATGATCGCATATCCTCGTACCTCGACTGTATAACACCTGAACACCCTATAATAGTGAGGGGACACGACCACCGGCTCCCTACACTTGATACAGAGGGAGTCAGGGTCACCTGGGATCCAGCAAATAGGAAAACACAAATGAATGAACAAAACTTATCTGTAGAAGACTCAGTAGTAGCATCAGCATGCACACACTCCAGGAAGTAATATAAACTGCAAAGTGATGCAGTATGGGAAGGGATTTAAAGGGATGCAATCAGTGCAACTACATGACAGCTGAGAGAGGCTAACGAGATGAGAAAATGAAAGCAAAACAAAAGGAACCTCAAGGAGGAGGTTCTGAAGGACAGTCTGTCAGAGCTTCTCAGATGTCTGGTGGTGACATTAATAGATGCCTGAGAGAGAGATCTAGAGGTCCCCACTCTCAGGACTTACTATCACATAACGTATCGTCTTCCTCTGACACTGTGTGAAGGTATTCCTAGGTTTATGTCTGGGGAGTAACTCATGCAGTTAGGGGGAGCTACTCCCGGATCCACTTTTAAGCATTCTGGTCGTAGGAAGGGAGTGTGTTTTTTCTGTGGACAGAAAGGACATTTTATCAATGTATGTCCATGCATTCAGCCTCAAAAATAAAATAAAAGGGGGGTGTCTTATTCCTATATGACTCTTGGAGGGGTGAGAGGAGAGTCAGAGAATGTGAATTTGTGTTTGACTGGTAGTACCCGATTTCTCCTGACTGCAAAGGTGGCACTAGAGTCTAAGACTGTGGGGATTGAGGTGTTTATCGACAGTGTGGCAGGGGTGAACCTGATTGATGCTCAGTTCGTCCGTATGCACGGGTTGTCTCCAAGTGCATTAGAGAAAAACATTTCCATTTTTGCTATTGATTCTGCACCTCTAACTCAGAAGTGTTTATCTCAGATGGTGCATGACATCCGATTAGGAGTGGGTGACTTTCATCAGGAATTCATCTCGTGTTTTGTGTTGGAGGGTTTCCCTACTCCGTTGGTTCTGGGTTTACCGTGGTTAAGCAGTCACAATTCAACTATTGATTGGCAAGCTAGACATATTCTGGATTGAGGTGATTATTGCATTGACAAATGTCTGAATGCATCTTTTCCTGCTTTAACCACTAAAACATCAGTCTCTTATATCTGATTTTACTGATGTATTTTCTGAAAGTGGATGCCAGGATTTACCTCTGCATCAGGAATATGATTGTCCTATCAACCTTTTTCCTGGCGCTAAATTTCTCAAATCTACAGTAGGTTGCATAACCTTTCTGGACCCAAAACAACGGCCATGAGAGTATATTACCGAGAGTTTGGCTAAAAGAAAACATAAGAATTTCCAAATCGTCAGTGGGGGTGCCTGTTTTTTGTGTGAAAAAAAGACAAACCTATTAGGCCATGTCTGGATTTCCATTTGCTCAATCGGATTACTGCCCGTGATCCTTACCCCCTTACTTTGATTCTTGGTTTGTTTAACCAGATTGTTGATGCCAAGGTGTTCTCTCCAAGTGGACTTAAGGGAGGGCATATAATCTGGTCAGGATTAAGGAAGGGGATAAATGGAAGATGGCTTTTAACCACTTCAACCCCACTAGCTGAAACCCCCTTAATGACCAGGCCACTTTTTACACTTCTGCACTACACTACTTTCACCGTTTATTGCTCGGTCATGCAACTTACTACCCAAATGAATTTTACCTCCTTTTCTTATCACTAATAGAGCTTTCATTTGGTGGTATTTCATTGCTGCTGACATTTTTACTTTTTTTGTTATTAATCGAAATTTAACGATTTTTTGGCAAAAAAATGAAATTTTTCACTTTCAGTTGTAAATTTTTTTAAAAAAAACGACATCCATATATACATTTTTTGCTAAATTTATTGTTCTACATGTCTTTGAAAAAAAAAATGTTTGGGTAAAAAAAAATGGTTTGGGTAAAAGTTATAGCGTTTACAAACTATGGTACAAAAATGTGAATTTCCTCTTTTTGAAGCAGCTCTGACTTTCTGAGCACCTGTCATGTTTCCTGAGGTTCTACAATGCCCAGACAGTAGAAAAACCCCACAAATGACCCCATTTCGGAAAGTAGACACCCTAAGGTATTCACTGATGGGCATAGTGAGTTCATAGAACTTTTTATTTTTTGTCACAAGTTAGCGGAAAATAATGATTTTTTTTTTCTTACAAAGTCTCATATTCCACTAACTTGTGACAAAAAATAAAAACTTCCATGAAATCACTATGCCGATCACAAAATACCTTGGGGTGTCTTCTTTCCAAAATGGGGTCACTTGTGGTGTAGTTATACTGCCCTGGCAATTTAGGGGCCCATAAGTGTGAGAAGTAGTTTGCAATCAAAATCTGTAAAAAATGACCGGTGAAATCCGAAAGGTGCACTTTGGAATGTGCCCACCTAGGCTGCAAAAAAGTGTGACACATCTGGTATCGCCGTGCTCAGGAGAAGTTGGGGAATGTGTTTTGGGGTGTCATTTTACATATACCCATGCTGGGTGAGAGAAATATCTTGGCAACTTTTCCCATTTTTTTTATACAAAGTTGGCATTTGACCAAGATATTATCTCACCCAGCATGGGTATATGTAAAATGACACCCCAAAACACATTGCCCAACTTCTCCTGAGTATGGCGATACCAGATGTGTGACACTTTTTTTAGCCTAGATGCGCAAAGCGGCCCAAATTCCTTTTAGGAGGGCATTTTTAGACATTTGGATCCCAGACTTCTTCTCACGCTTTCGGGCCCCTAAAAAGCCAGGGCAGTATAAATACCCCACATGTGACCCCATTTTGGAAAGAAGACACCCCAAGGTATTCAATGAGGGGCATGGATAGTTCATAGAATTTTTTTTTTTGGCACAAGTTAGCGGAAATTGATTTATTTTTTTGTATTTTCTCACAAAGACACTCTTTCCGCTAACTTGGGACAAAAATTTCAATCTTTTATGGACTCAATATGCCCCTCACGGAATACCTTGGGGTGTCTTCTTTCCGAAATGGGGTCACATGTGGGGTATTTATACTGCCCTGGCATTTTAGGGGCCCTAAAGCGTGAGAAGAAGTCTGGAATATAAATGTCTAAAAAATGTTACGCATTTGGATTCCGTGAGGGGTATGGTGAGTTCATGTGAGATTTTATTTTTGGACACAAGTTAGTGGAATATGAGACTTAGTAAGAAAAAACAAAAAAACAAAAAAAACAATTTCCGCTAACTTGGGCCAAAAAAAATGTCTGAATGGAGCCTTACAGGGGGTGATCAATGACAGGAGGGTGATCAGGGATTCTATATGGGGTGATCACCCCTCTGTCATTGATCACCCCCCTGTAAGGCTCCATTCAGACGTCTGTATGTGTTTTGCAGATCCGATCCATGTATCCGTGGATCCGTAAAAGTCATACGGACATCTGAATGGAGCCTTACAGGGAGGTGATCAATGACAGGGGGGTGATCAATGACAGGGGGTGATCGGGGAATCTATATGGGTGATAAGCCGCCTGTCATTGATCACCCCCCTGTAAGGCTCCATTCAGACGTCCGTATGTGTTTTGCGGATCTGATCCATGTATCCGTGGATCCGTAAAAATCATACGGACGTCTGAACGGAGCCTGACAGGGGGTGATCAATGACAGGGGGGTGATTAATGACAGGGGGGTGATCAGGGAGTCTATATGGGGTGATCATGGGTGATCAGGGGTTCATAAGGGGTTAATAAGTGACAGGGGGGGTGTAGTGTAGTGTAGTGTTTTGTGGTACTTTACACAGCTACCTGTGTCCTCTGGTGGTCGATCCAAACAAAAGGGACCACCAGAGGACCAGGTAGCAGGTATATTAGATGCTGTTATCAAAATAGCGTCTAATATACCTGTTAGGGGTTAAAAAAATCACATCTCCAGCCTTCCAGCGAGCGATCGCCGCTGGCAGGCTGGAGATCCACTCGCTTACCTTCAGTTCCTGTGAACGTGCGCGCCTGTGTGCGCGCGTTCACAGGAAATCGCGGCTCTCGCAAGATGACGCGTATATGTCTGCCTTTTGGGTTGACCAATGCTCCTGCAGTTTTCCAGCATTTTGGGAATAACATTTTTCATCACTTGGTGGGGAGGTTTGTTGTCGTGTATTTGGATGACATACAAATGTATTCTTCAGACGTGGAGACTCATCAGGATCATGTTAGACAGGTGTTACAGATTCTAAGAGATAAATTGTACGCAAAATTAGAAAAGTGTGTTTTTGATGTATATGAGGTGCAATTCTTTGGCTACCTGCTGTCATCTTTAGGTTTTCAAATGGATCCAGAGAAAGGCCGTGCTGTATTGGACTGGGATCGACCCAAAAATCGGAAGGCTCTTATGCGGTTTTTGGGATTCACCAACTATTACCAAAAATGTATTCAGAACTAGTGTTGATCAAGCACCAAAGTGCTCGGGTGCTCTGGCAGAACACATAGGGATACTCGGGTGTTCTACTGAACACCCGAGTATAATAGAAGTCAATAGGAGAACCCGAGCATTAAACCAGGCCCCCCTTGCTCTGAAGAGGGGAGGGTGCCTGGTTCATAGGAAAAGGTCGGAAATTGATGGAAACACCACCAAAATGGTTCGAGAACAGCATGGGGAGGATGTCTCGATGCATCTTGGACTCCCAGTTCGCTGGGAACCATGTTGTCTGAGTAGGAAGCCACTTTTACAGACTGACAATAATATGCACAAAACCGAAACATTAAGAAATTTAAGAAACATTCTTTCCTATATATTTACTTGTATATAAAGTGCATGTTCTGCCAAAAATTACAAGGAAGAGATACTCCGATACAACCTGTATATCACATAATGGAGGGCCTCATTCACATTGTGGTACAATTGTTCAGGTAGTGGGACTCCTACACTCATAAAGCCTATACACTAAGTGAAAGGGCTGTCAAAAATTACAAGGAACGGGCACTTCAAAACACCCTTTGTTACACATAAAGGAGGGTATCATACACACCCTTGAAAAAGTATGATTGATAGCCTGCTGGTGACCCTAAAAAACATTAGGAGCAAGGGCCTGCTGATCTGACCATCTAAAACATTAGGGGCGAGGTTCACAGCAGCATGTCCAGTGTGACTATTTATTAGGAACCAAGAGTGCACACACAAGAGGATACAACGTTTCGGCTATGCAATAGCCTTTATCAACAATACTTGATAAAGGCTATTGCATAGCCGAAACGTTGTATCCTCTTGTGTGTGCACTCTTGGTTCCTAATAAATAGTCACACCGGACATGCTGCTGTGAACCATTTTACTTTCTACCATTGCTTATGGGACTACTGTGGATCGGTGGTCCTATCGCGGCTGGTGCATTCCGGATTGGTCGGGAGGTCCATTTGTGCTGCTCTGCAACTGTCTTCTATTGCTGCTGCCGCATTGGTGACTCTAGATAACCTCTGGGCGATTGCACATCCCCGTGACAGCGACGATCCGTTCGGATGTCTGCCCTATCAACTTTCGATGTTCTTTTCTGTGCCTACCATGGTGATCACGGGTAACAGGGAATCAGGGTTCGATGCCGGAGAGGGAGCCTGAGAAATGGCTTCCACATCCAAGGGAGGTCAATGGCTGAAATCAGATTGGCTGTTGTTGCCTTGCCCATTTTTTTTTCTAAATGTGAAACACCCAGAAAGGTTGGGTCAAGTTTTTAAAGCACAAGGAAGGCAGAAGGCACGCTGCAATAACCCACTCCCAAGCTGGGGAGGTAGTGATGATAAATAACAAGAGGCCCTGTTATTGGAAGGAGTATGCTTTCCGTTAACGAGGATCTATTGGAGGACAAGTCTGGTGCCAGCAGCCGACTTGCTCCCGACCTCCACAACGCTAACCCAGTGTGCCGTCATGGTGAGGATTGTGTTGACCAGACTCTTGGCTACTAAAACTGGACTTGTAGGTGAGGGCCTGCTGCCGCTTTGTTGACTCTAGATAACTTCTAGGTGATCACATGTCTCCTTTACAGAGAAGATCCATTTGGATGTCTGCCCTATCAACTTTGAAGCAATTTTTTAACAAGGACCTTCTGGTATAGCACCGTTTTGATTGTACTCTCGGCCAGAGGAATGAGAGATGAGAAGTTCTCTTTGTAGCGGTGGTCAAGAAGGGTGAACAACCAGTAATCCGTGTTGTCTAAAATGCGTATAACGCGCAGGTCGCGTGAAAGGCAGCATAACATAAAGTCAGCCATATGTGCCAGAGTACCAACAGGCAAGACTTCAGGCTGTCGTCATCAGAAGGTGAGCTGACCCTGTAAAACATATGTGAAGGCCTGAAGGTGAGATGACCCTGTAAAACATTATATGCGAGGGCCTTCAGTTGAGCTGACCCTGTAAAACATTATATGCGAGGGCCTGCAGGTAAGCTGACCCTGTAAAATATTATATGCGAGGGCCTGCAGGTGAGCTCACTCTGTAAAACATTTAATGCGAGGGCCTACAGGTGAGCTGACCCTGTAAAACATTATATGTGAGGGCTTGCTGTTGAGTTGACCCTGTAAAACATTATATGCGAGGGCCTGCAGGTGAGCTTAACCTATAAAACATTATATGCAAAGGCCTGCAGGTGAGCTGACCCTGTAAAACATTATATGCAAGGGCTTGCAGGTGAGTTGACCCTATAAAACATTATATGCAAGGGCCTGTAGGTGAACTAACCCTGTAAAACATTATATGTAAGGGCCTGCAAGTGAGCTGACCCTGTAAAAAATAATTTGCGACGGCATATATGCGAGGACATTATATGCGACAAATAAGCATGTTGATATGATGGAAGAGGAGGAGGGGTATGAGAAAAGGAAGATTTAACCATATACCCTTTTTTGTCATGGAAGGGGTGCATGGGAATACAGTGTATTGAGTACATTAAACAGCACATTAAAGTGCCTTTGTTCATCCGCTTTCCTCTGGTGGAGTGGAGAACTCTTGGGCAATCCAGGCCTTGTTCATTTTTATATGAGTGAGCCTGTCAGTATTTTCAGTTGACAGGCAGATACGTTTATCTGTTATAATGCCACCAGCAGCACTAAATACCTGCTCAGACAAAACGTTGGTGGCAGGGCAGGCCAGCACCTCCAAGGCGTAGAGCGCCAGTTTATGTCACGTGTCCCTGCTCCACACAGCAACCTCTCCCTACACTGGCAAAACACCGGATGTAAAATGGTGGCCAGATCAGGTTTATTTATAAGGTAGGGGGTATGTCCATGTGCTGAAATGTCTCAATTGGCTGTCCTGTACCACCTGATGGATGTGTCATGGGTCAAAGTTCTTCATAATGTAAAAGAATATGGCGGGCGCAAATTTCTATATATGTTCGCATGTACGGTGAATCGCTAACACGCAAAGTTCGCCGCAAAACGACCGCCGGGCGAACCGCAAGGCCATCCCTAATGACCATGTTGCAGCTGGTATTCCACTACTCTCCTCTGCTGCTCACAAAGCCTGGCCAACATCTGGCAGTTCCAGTGCGTGCTCACATCGGACAAAACAGTGCGAACAGTGCGAAAACAATGTTTTTCAACTAAATAGACTATCTGTCCCTTCCTAAGTGCAGCACTCCCTGACTAATAATGAGCCGAACACGAGCCATCAGGTGCTATATGTTCTGGCCAGCCTATCACTGTAATGCCAGTAACCAACAAGGCTATGGCATTACAGTGATGGCAGTACTTACCTGAACGTTTATTGGCTGTATAGCAGCCGCAAAACGTGCGGGGAGGAGACTCGAGAATGGCGCTCGAGCACATGCGGTACTCAGTCGAGTACCGCCATGTGCCAAACATATTGATGCTCGAGCCGAACAGCAGTTTGGCCGAGCATGCTCACTCAACACTATTCAGAACTATTCAACAGTGGTGAAACCCTTAACTGACATGACTAAGAAAGGGACGGATGTTTTAGTGTGGTCTGATTCGGAGTTGCAAGCCTTTTCTGCGGTTAAGGAGTGCAGCCGGATGTATCACAACCTTTCATTGTGGAAGTTGACGCGTCCGAGGTAGAGGTAGGAGCAGTCTTATCACAGGGCCCACCACCTGGTAAATGTCGCCCATATGCATTTTTCTCTAAAAAACTCTCTGCCTCAGAGAGAAATCATGATGGATTTGGGTAACAGAGAGTTGCTGGCCATTAAGTTGGTTTTTGAGGAGTGGCGTCATTGGTTGAAATGAGCAAATCATCCGATCACGGTTTTTACAGATCACAAAAATCTGGCTTAGGCCGAATGCACACGGCCGTTGTTCACGGCCGTGAGCGGTCCGTGGAACCGCGGCCTGGATTCCTTCTGAGAGCAGGAGCGCACGGCGTCATGGGTTGCTATGACGCCGTGCGCTCCCTGCTGCCGCCACAGTACAGTAATACGTTGGTATAGATCATACCAGTGTATCACTGTATTGCGGCGGCAGCAGGGAGCGCACGGCGTCATAGCAACCAATGACGCCATGCGCTCCTGTTCTCAGGAGGAATCCAGGCCGCGGTTCCACGGACCGCTCACGGCCGTGAACAACGGCCGTGTGCATTCAGCCTTACCTGAAGTTGGCTAAACATCTGAACCAGAGGCAGGCCATATGGTGTTTGTTTTCACCAGATTCAATTTCATTGTCACTTATTGTCCTGTGGTTAAGAACACCAATGCAGATGCCTTGTCACTTAGTTTTCCTGGAGGTGGTGATTTTGAAAATCCGAGTCCGATACTGTCACCACCCCGGTGATATCCTCTCTATACCCTGACCTAGAGGTGAAGGTGTTAGAGGCTCAGGGAGATGCCCCAGAGTCTTGCCCCTGTGGGAAAGGCGTTCTGTACTCGGCTGGGGGTACAACTGTCTTTTTCTTCTGCTTTTCATCCTCAGACGAATGGACAGACGGAGTCTGCACTAATCAGAGTCTGGAGACTTACTTAAGATATTTTGTCTCTGAGAACCAGGAGAAATGGTCGTCGTTTTTGTCTTTGGCAGAGTTTGCCATAAACAATCGTAGACAGGAGTCCACTGGTAAGTTGCCATTTTTTAAGGGCATATGTGTTTTACCTGCAATTTGGCACATTCTCTGGTTTGTATACTTCCTGTATCCCTGAGGAGGAACGTTTTTCGTCATCATTGTCTTTTATATGGTGGAAAATAACTTGATGAATATGGGCAACAAGTATAAACGTGTGGCTGACAGGAAACGTATTAATGGTCCGGACCTAAGTGTGGGTGGATTTTGTGTGGCTGTCCACAAGAAATATTAAGTTGAAGGTTGCTTCTTGGAAGTTGGGTCAAGATTTATTGGTCCATATAAGATCACTGCCATTATTAATCCTGTAGCTTTTCATCTTCAACTTCGTCATGGTGGACAGCAGTTTGGAATTCCGGATCGCCATGATTATTGACTCTCCAGTTCTCCGTAGATCTCTTCAGTATCTTGGTCAGAGGAAAGGATGTAGATACCGGCATCTGATGTAAATGCCAGTCATTTGGTGAAAGCTTTTCACAGGTCTCATCCGGATAAGGTTGGTCCTGGGAGCCTGAAGGTCACCCGTAGAAGGGGGGGTACTGTCACGGATGTTCCCGCGACATGTGGCAGGAGATCGGTGAGACTGGCAACACGTGGTTTGAACTGATATGTTTTCCGTTTGGATCAAATGATGTCTGTGTTGTTTCTGGTGCTTGCCACATCTTCTTTCCCCAGGTATGGCTATTATGGTCATTTAACCTTCTCTATTTATTGTTGTTTCTCCCACTGTGCTATGCGGTTTATAGCTTCTGTTGGAGTTGTGGATAGCTTGTGTGTGGATCTCGGCTGAGTTCCTGGTGCTGCCATAGCCACTTGAAGTTAAAGGGGTTGACCGGGATCAAGATTTTTTTTTTTAAACCAGTTAAATCACTATTAATAGCGGTTTGAAGGTCCCCCCAGATGTTTTTAGGTATTTTTACACTTCAGCAGGGCTCCTACAGTCCCTCACTGATTGTTTACCTTTCTGTTTATGTGTGTGGTAACTTCCTGCCTCAATGCTTTCTGGGTCCCAGCGCAGCTAAACGCCTCCTTCCTTACTAAGAATGCGCCCTGCTCGGCGATGGGCGTGGCTTCACGCTGTGAGGGGGCGTGGCTTAGCACTTCTGTTGCCGCATAGTTACTGCCCCTCCATGCGCTTGGAATAATTAGAGGCTGACGGTGACGTCACCGGGCTCCCTGTGAAGTGGAAGGAGAGGCTTCGCTATGCAGAAAGGGACCCGGTACGTCACAGACTGTGATAAAAACTGCACTTCCGGCTGAAAATTTGTGAAGTGAAAAAGGGCCATCAGAAATGTCTGGTAAGGGAAGGACAGGCATGAATGTAATATTTAGGGGACCATTGTACATGTAGACCCATGTCCCCAATCCCGGACAACCCCTTTAAGTGTTTTCTTTCCCTGTTGCATTTCCCTGTAATTTGTATTAAGGCCTGAGGGAGACTCCTGTTCATTCTTCCTTTTGGAGGAACATGTTTTTTCAGTCCTGACATTATTACCAGGGTCCTATAGGGTGATTTAGGACACTAGGTATTCCTGTGTATGAACTCACCCACCTCTGGGGTCTGTTCATACTGGTAGTTAGTCAGGTTGATTAGGGTTTTACTAGGAGATGTCCATCTCATTTCCCTAGTTTCCAAGCCTTATTCTCTCACCCCTTTCCTTCCTATGTTCGGTGTGGTATTTCCCTCCCACTCCCGAACGTGACCGGCAGGGGCGTACATAGAAATCACTGGGCCCCATAGCAAGAATCTGAATTGGGCCCCATAACCCCACCCACTACCCACCCCTGGCCCCTCCTACCTCCTGTCCTGGCTCCTCCCCTGCCACACCCCCATTTGCTAATAAAGAAATGTATACACGACCTACTGAAACCGTTAGGGATAAATCTTTATTTTTATTTTTTTATTAACCAAATTTGTTGCAGTAATTAAAAAAAAAAATTATACATATTTTAAAATAAGGATTTGTTCTGTGAAATAAAACAGAAATCAAATATTATAGATAACGCTACTTTCACACTAGCGTTAAAGTTTTCCGGTACTGAGATCAGTCACAGGGGCTCAATACCGGAAAAAAAAGCTTAATTTTGTTCCAATTTATTGTTAATGGGAACAAAACTTAATTGAACCGAACGGAATCCTCCGAAATTCATTCCGTTCCGTTTAGTTGTGTTCCCAGAATAGAGAGCAAACCGAAACATGTTGTAGTTTGCTTTCCCTCCTGGGAAAAACTGAATATCTGCCACAATAGAAAATTGATCCGTCCCCCATTAACTTTCAGTGGAGTTCATGACGGATCCGTCTTGGCAATGTTAAAGATAATACAACCGGATCCATTCATAACAGATGCAGACGGTTGTATTATCAGTAACAGAAACTTTTTTGCTGAACCCTGCCGAATCCAGCAAAAACGCTAGTGTGAAAGTAGCCTAAGCTAGATTAAAAAAATTATTAACTTACCTTGAAGATGAAATGGTTCTGCATCTAAAAGTCTAAGTCAAAAGAAGTAGCATGGCAGGGATCATAACTATAAAAAAAGTTATGGGGGAGAATATGGTGATGTAAAAAAATACTGACCGAGAGAATAAAGGACATAGGTCAGTTTTGCCGCAAAGGGAATGTCGTAAGAACAAAACCCATAAAAAACTGTGGAGAAATTGTGTTTTTTTATTTTATTTTTTATTCCACCGCATTTGGAATTTTTTTGCCCGCTTCCCACTACATTGCATGCCATATTAAAGTACGACTTCTCCCGCAAAAAATAAGCCCTCATACATCTATGTGAATGGAAAAATAAAAAAAAGTTATAGCACAAGAAAACTAGGGAAGAAAAAAGAAAATGCAAAAACGAAAAAACCTCTGTTATCCTAAGAGTTAAAGGGGCTATCATATTTATAATACTAGACTAGAGGGTTTCATCTGCTGAAGAGCACAGTTAATACATGAACTCTAGTCTCTCCACATGGGTAATGGGCTGGCGTACTACATGCAGCATATGGGCCGAGCAGCGCTCCCTGCAGTGACAGGCAAGGGGGGCATATTGTAAAGTAACACAGATATCACCCTGCCCCCCAGAGATTTGTAAACTAACACGGGCCCTCATAATATATATAGTCATGTTATGTCAGAGTCGGCCAGGCACTGCTGCAGGGAGTGCACTGTGCAGGCAGTGACACGGCAGGACTTACTTCAGACCAGCCAGGGACACAGCCGATGCTTCAGAATCTTCCTTCTTCTCTCCTCAGCTCAGGCACTCTGGCGACGGCTGACAGGGTCAGGAGGAGGTCAGGTCAGGATCAGGTCAAACGGGGGGGGGGGGGCGGGGGACCATTTCGGCTTGGCGGCGATTGCGGAAGAAGAGTTGGGGCTGCTGTTGAAGAAAAGCAGCCGCATAGCCGGCTGCATGTCATGAGTGGGCGGGGTCAAATAGTGTGGGCGGGGCTTTCTCTGCGCTACGGGCCCCCCAGTGCCGCGGGCCCCATAGCAGTGGCGTGGTCTGCCTCTATGGGCGGTACGCCACTGGTGACCGGTGACGGATGGACCAGTTTGATCCAATGTCCGCATCCCTTCTATACTAAGGTTTGGCACCTTCGAAGTGAATACACCGGAGGTCAGAGGAATAACAGTTGTTTGATCTACCTTTTCCTTCTCACCTGTCTATGTGCCCTCACTGGCACCCAGCTCTCCCTAAAAATATGGTTGTCTGTGGTGACAGTGGTCTGGGCACGGTCAACACAGAATACAATCCTTTTGTATGGTGAGGACGAGGAGCACCACACACAGCACAACTCTCTCTCCAATCTGGGTTCTGGGTCCCCGCAGACTTTGCAAGTCCATGTCACGGTCCCTCAGGTGACTGATGTCAGGAAATCAAGGAGATTGGTTCAGCGTGGAGGAATCTAAAAGCCTCCTTGATTTCTCTTAATTCAGTGTTGATAGGGTTAATGACCATTTCCCTTTTCTCAGCTGTTGCTCAGCGGTCATCACTTCTACCCTTTATAGTCTCACCCCACCCTTCTGACTATGCGGTTGATAGCTTCATTTGGGTTTGGCTGAACTGGTGTGAGATCCTCTCTGGTGTTTCTGTTCCTCCATCTCTACAGAAGTTAAGTGTTGCGTTTGTTTGTATTTGTTATATTTCCTGTTGTTGTATCTGGGCCTGAGACAGAGACTTATATTCGTCCATCTGGGGAGGAATAGCTCGTCTCTGGTCCTATACTTATTCCAGGGCCTAATAGGGAAATCAGGGCCTAGGTATACCGCTTATGAATATTCCTTCCTTCAAGGTCTATTCATATTGATAGATAGTCAGGGCCTGGATTAGGGTTGCCTAGGAGGTGACCTGTTTCTTCCCTAGTTTCCAGGCCCGTAAATACCATCTGCAAAACCTGTCACTATGAAGCCGGAAACCTGTAGTCCTTTAACTACGTAGTTCTCTTTACTACCACAAATAACATCCACCTCAGCAGGGACGCAAAACCTGTTGCTATGAAGCCGGAAACCTGTAGTCATTTAACTACTTATTAGAAGCTCTTGGGGGTGCTCACTGGGCTACCCACGGAAACATTTTAGGGCAACACCTTCTATTTGATGCACACTACTTCTCTTCAACATACGTTCAGTACACTAATACAACAGGCAAACCAACAAGAACAAACACAATGCAACCACCCCACAGATGGTAACCGGATCCATAGACTCACAAAGTACCCAGACTTTTTTCACACTACCAGTGCTGGGAGGGCCTTAGAGTTCTTTGACACTATAAACTGAATGGAGCTACACAGAAGCTAGGCATATAACACTAACGGACTCTTAGTGGACAGAGTCACTACTTAAGGAAATGATTATTACAAGTAGGTTACACAAAACATAGACATACACATAAACGGTAATTAAATATACTATGTTAAATAAACCCGGAAAGAGTAAGTAAAAACCCACTCAGTGTACATGAATACACCAACCAACAAGAATAAACTGAGATTATATCAAAAATAAATCCTTTATTGAACTAATGACACATAAAAACGAGACATGAGACAACAGATAAAAAATGGCTACATCTGAGGAGGCATGTTAACACAAATGAGACATGGGGGGAGGGGTTTTGGAGTATGCAATGTACAAAAGGCAGTTGAAAAAAGGAGTACAATACCTCACTGATTTCTGTATGTATAACTGCAACCACAGATATAAAAATGCAAAAGTGCAAATATTGAGTGGCAAAACACCATATCAAAAAAGTGGTTGCAGATAGCACAGCGACATATGGATGTCTGATGGGTCCAAGTTATGGGACCATAGAACAGCCAACAGAAGGTTAAAGTCCAAGTGCATAAGAAGTCACTATATCAATGGTCAAATGCCACAATTGTAGCTATGGTGACAGCCTAAACCTCCAAATACATACAAAGTTAAAGTGCAAGTGCATAAGAAGTCACCATATCAAATGGTCAGATACCACAATTGCAACTGTGGTGACAGCTTAAACCTCCAAATACATGCAAAACTGGCTCAGGTGCACAGTGAACATCCACCTGTGGATAACCCAAGTGGGTATAGCTGAGCACCTAGAGCCAATGAGCACATCCCTCAAAGTACACAACAATATAGCATGTCTACATACGCATTGATGTGGGGATATACACCTCAGGAGAGCCACGTAACCCTGACGCGCGGTTCGGCGGATGCCTTCCTCTGGGGGTGAGGCTCTCCTTGTGAATGCGCTTCTTATAAAGAGCCCTACACACCTGTATCACATATCAAATTGATCTAGGAACGCCCCATTGTAATCAGGACATTAGGAGGAGGGAAAGTTAAGGGCGGGCAAAGTAGTGCAGCCGGCCAATGGCCAGTTAGCCGGCAGCACCCCCTGCCCTACCAGTATGACGCGTCAGAGCCGCGATGGCCAATCGCGCCCCTGTAAACGCCCACAAGAAGGCAGGGAGGTGGGCGCGGCCCCCTGATGGCCAGTCACGAGGCCGCACACCTCTCTCCGCCCACGTGATGTGTCGGTCACGTGATGGCGAGTCATGTGCTCCGCCGCGTCACAGATGGTAAACCACTCTTCCAGGAAGGTCCTTCAGACAAAGTAGATCATAAATTGTAGCACTTAGCTGGTAAAGCAAATGCGCCCATAACATGGGAAACCCTCACAATCAAAGTACTCAGCATATTCAATGTATACTATTATTGCACTAGAATGGCAAATAATTACTATATATAGAGAAATCCTAACAAAGTGGAAAATATATAAGAATGTGACATAATACATAATATATAATGTATAACATATTCTGTCATGCATGATTAGATATAAGTGAACAACCAATATATAATGTGTTCTATTATACATGATTAAGTGGGTGAACAAGGAATACATAAGTCAAGCATGAACAAAATGTGTTAAAAAATAAAGTGCATTCATTTTGGGGTCAAATTGCCAGTAAATCGCGTCCAAAGACGGACAGGACCCCCCCCAAGAGAAAACTAATGGGATGGGAGCTAGCCGCGATCGGGCACAGTGAATACAGAAAACAAACAAATAAGTGAATGTGTGACTACTGTAAATTATAATTCATAAACAAAATATAATTACATGTAGAATGTATGTGACGTGCACAAATACATGAAAAATATGTAATAATGAAATATACAGTAAATTCTCCAAATTGACAAACGTCTCAATATATCTTATATGCAATACAGAGTTGAGGGACCGAGATTTCCATGTTAATGGATGTCCAGAAGGAATTTTCTCATCCCAATATATCCTGCATGCTCCATATGGTAAGGGGCACAGGTGAGTAGAGCACCAGGTATACTAAAGAATATAAAAACACATATATAAGTAATCAAAAAAAAATTGACACGCAAACAACAAGGATGCCAACACTTAAAAATTATATATTAAGAACAAGAGTGTGTGGCACTCAGAGAAAAGGAGCGAAGCCCAGGACCTCATTGAGGCCCTTGGGTTGCATGGTGTCCAGGGTCCAGAAGAAATGAGCATACAGGTTGCCATTCTGGCCCGCATCCCCAAGGAGCCAGTTCTTTCTGGCTCTGTCCCCCACTGAGACAATTGTATGTCTTGGCCAATGCCATCCTTATTATCTTCTTTTGCTCTTCACCTCCGACTCCTCCTCTTGCAGTGGCAGCTCCTCCTCGCCATAATTTCTCTCCTCTTCCACGGCAGATTCCCTTTGTGTGTCCCTAACAGCTATAGGGTGAACAGCAAGATGTGTCAGCTGCTTTTCTTCCGATATGGTCATCTACTCCATGAGCGTCAGCGTCTGTTCTAAGACAAATATGAAAGGGATGACATAATCGGCAATTGAAAAATTTGCGATAAAAATTAGCATTCCGAAAATTCGCAATCAATACTACTCCTAAAGTCAAAGATATTGCAGCCTTCTCATTGGCCTACAAGCTAAAAGCAGGGAGGGATGATGTGTATTGATTAAAAAATAATCTCAAATATTCGAAATTACAAATATATGTGTAATCTTATTTTATTCATTTTTTTATTTTCATAAGCAAATGACACATTACATCACAGACATTGGTATAGATAATATGGACAAAGTCCAACACAGGGACACGCAGGACCCTCAGAAAATAGCTGAAGTATCACAGACATTTTAACCTTTAAAGGGACTCGAACATCCCAGTCATAACAGGGAACCCCAATCAAGGAGGGCTATCATTGTGGAGGAGTGTAAGGTTTATTGTGAGCCCTCGAATGCCCAAGTGAGCACACTGAGTGAGTAATCCTAAATGGAGGTTCCTAAGACACATCAAACATAAAAGACATAAAAGACACAAAAGGAAAGAGGATTAGGGAGAGGGGAGGGGTAACAAGGAAAGGGTACATCTGCCAAAAACCCTGCTGGGGAAAAAATTCAGGAACAAACCAAATCTCTAAATCTCTGAGAGTCTAGAAAGAAAGTTAGAGAGTTAGAGAGTTGTATCTGTTCTGGTAAATACCGCCTCTTTCCTGACTATCAGCTATCAACTCTTCCATCCTAAGAATATGTTTCAATTCCTTGGCCCACTCAGACAGAAATTACAAATATAAATCACTATATTCTAAATATTCGTGAATTCTCAAAGTGACATTATTAGAGATAAAAATTTGCAATGAATATTCGTGATCAACACTTTTAGCCAGATGGGAATTAAACTTGCGCATCATCAGATTATTGGACACGGAAGTTGTTACCTGGCTACGCATTCCGTTATCAATGGCTGATGATTGCCCACAGGATGTGGTCATGCTGCTTCATGTGTTTCAATAGAGTTGTGGTGCCTGTGTTTGTCTTTGCCTGCCCCACGTCTTATTTTGCTTTTGCACAGCTAGCACAAGGGAATTATTCTGGCAGCGTGGAGAAACAATGGCAGACGGGAGATATTTGCACTGCTAAGTTAAAAGCGGCCTAGCTGGGCTTAGCTCTGGCATGCTTTGGGGCTAACCCACCCACTGTGTCAGCAGCATCACCAGTTTCCGAATCAGACGTAACCCTCTCTGTTCTTTGGGAGGTACATGGCTCTGTTCTTTATTGCTGTCACCATCAACCTCCTCTGATGTTGCCTCCTTCCCAGCACCCAATTCAGGCTCCCAGGTCCCATCCAGCACACAATCAGCATCTGAGTCCTCACTCTCCCTTCTGCTTCTATAAGACTGTGGGATATCATGGTAGTTTCTTTAGCACCCCTTCCACAATATCATCCTCTTTCTCCTCAACTATAATTTTGCGCCTTTCCGAAGACAACAGTAACAACTGCTGCCTAATACTACTACTTCTGGCTTGACAGTTGGTGTTTCTGCTACCCATATTCTAGCTCCGTGTCTTTTATTTGTAACCCTTCTGTAGCCCTGACATTTTTGGACATTACCCTGTGTATTGGTATAGTAATCACATACAGTGGATATAAAAAGTCTACACACCCCTGTTAAAATGTCAGGTTTCTGTGAGACAAAGATAAATCATTTCAGAACTTTTTCCACCTTTAATGCAACCTATAAACTCTACAACTAAATTGAAAAACAAACTGAACTCTTTTAGGTAGATGGAATAAAAAAATATTAAAATAAAATAATATAGTTGCATAAGTATGCACACCCTTAAGCTAATACTTTGTTGAAATACCTTTTGATTGTATTACAGCACTCAGTCTTTTTGGGTATGAGTCTATCAGCATGGCACATTTTGACTTGGCAAGATTTGCCCACTCTGTCAGATTGCGAGGGCATCTCCTGTGCACAGCCCTCTTCAGATCACCCCACAGATTTTCAATCGGATTCAGGTCTGGGCTCTGGCTGGGCCATGCCAAAACTTTAATCTTCTTCTGGTGAAGCCATATCTTTGTTGATTTGGATGTATGCTTTGGGTCGTTGTCATGCTGAAAGATGAAGTTCCTCTTGATGTTCAGCTTTCTAGCAGAAGCCTGAAGGTTTTGTGCATATAGTGACTGGTATTTGGAACTGTTCATAATTCCCTCTAGCTTAACTAAGGCCCCCAGTTCCATCTGAAGAAAAACAGCCCCAAAACATGATGCTGCCACCACCACGCTTCACTGTGGGTATGGTGTTCTTTTGGTGATGTGCAGTGTTGTTTTTGGGCCAAACATATCTTTTGGAATTATGGCCAAAAAGTTCAACCTTGGTTTCATCAGACCATAACACCTTTTCCCACATGCTTTTGGGAGACTTCAGATGTGTTTTTGCAAAATGTAGCATGGCTTGGATGTTTTTCTTTGTAAGAAAGGGCTTTCGTCTTGCCACTCAACTCCATAGCCCAGACATATGAACAATACAGGAGATTGTTGTTGCATGTACCACACAGCCAGTACTTGCCAGACATTTCTGCAGCAGCTTTAATGTTGCTGTAGGCCTCTTGGTAGCCTCCCAAACCAATTTTCTTATCGTCTTTTCATTTTTTCAATTTTGGAGGGACGTCCAGTTCTTGGTAATGTCACTGTTGTGCCATATTTTCACCACTTCACTGTGTTCCATGGTATATCTAATGCCTTGGAAATTCTTTTGTACCATTCTCCTGACTGATACATTTTAACAATGAGATCCCACTGATGCTTTGGAAGCTCTCTGTGGACCATGGCTTTTACTGTGGGATGCGACTAAGAAAATTTCAGGAAAGACCAACTAGAGCAGCTGAACTTTATTTGGGGTTAATCAGAGGCACTTTAAATGATGGCAGGTGTATGCTGACTCCTATTTAACATGATTTTGAATATGATTGGTTAATTCTGAACACAGCTACATCCCCAGTTATAGCAACCACATTATTTTGTTTTCTTCCCTCCAACTAAAAGTACAGTTTATAGGTCACATTAAAGGTGATTTATCTTTGTCTAATTTTTTTACATCACATTAACCTGACATTTTAACAGGGGTGTGTAGACTTTTCATATCCACTGTATATATGCTGCTTTGAATATAATCAAAAACCCCACCCCTCCAAATAAAAAATAAAAAATTGAAAGCTTTTAAAGATTGAAATAAAGGGAAACGGATTTAAATTCGTTATTTCTCCCAGATAGTTTTGTGTGCTACTCTGTCTATTGGTGTAGTAGTGATGTATATATGCTGGTTTGAATATAACCAACAACCCCAATAAAACAAAAAAATTGATTGGAAACATTTGAACACAAAAATAAAGGGGAACGGATTTAGGCCTAAATTAGTTATTACTCACAAATAGTTTTGTGTGCTGGCCTGTGTATGGGTGTACTTATCACCTATATGCTTTTAAGGTTTAATAAATAAAAAAAAGTGTGGAAACTGAATATCCCTTAATATCGCGTCACTCACATTGTTACCCTAGTGTGTATTGGTGTACTGATCCTATATACTGGTTTCATTAAATTCAATAACCCCCTCCGCCCCCCCCCCCCAAAATATAAATAAATAAACTCAACTGTGTGTGTATGTGGAGATAATAAATGAATTTAGCCCTTATATTTCGTTCTCAATCACTGAGATATAGTTTTTCAAACAATAAATAAATTATATATGTGAAATAACCTGACACAGAGTTCTCACCAGTATTGTATATGCTATGCTAGATTGATGGTAGAACATATGTTGGTTCCACCCCCCCATCCCCCCCAAAAAAGGATTTCTGTGAAAATGAGAGTAAAAATTTCAGGGAGTCTGTCACCTCCATATGGCTATATACAGTGCTTACATTGTCCTATAGCACACCTATACATGAATGCAATAGAACCTTTATCTTTTCTCCATAGACTTCAAAAGGGCCATGTCCTGATTTTCACTGACAAGTATAGGACATGTTTAATTTTTTTGCTGAGCCGTGCAATGGAAGAAAAGGGCCCCATAGAAATGAATGGGACAGCATCTAATCTGCAAAAAAACAGATCCGCATTTTTGCGGACAGCATACGGCCGTCTGAATGAGCCCTAATTCTAGTCTTTCCCTTCACTCTCCCTGGCAGTAATGCAGTACGCCGCCCTGCAGGGTATTGTGATGTGAGGTCACGGTTAATGGGAAAATGAGGGTTACTCACAGTTTGTATGGAGTCCCTGGGCAGGCGTACAGCAGTGATAGAGAGGCTGGCACAGGGGTCCTTTGGGGCACACTCTGTATTTAGGGACCAGGCCTGATGGTGGATGAGGTGCCCTGGATGTTGCAGGTGTTTAGGGCAAGGTCCCTTTAAGGTTCATGACGCCAGTGCCTGTGACGGTGGCACACCGATTTATAGTTGTAATAAGTGAGGAACACAGGTTGTGGTGAAACAAACTTTTCTTTACTGGAAACAGTCCAACTTTATACAACTTGATTTCAGTTCCACTTTGCAGCAGTAATAAATAGCAGGCTTTACACATCAATGGCAGGTGTAACGTACTTTGCAAGATACTCAGAGGGTAAAGTCAACACTCACAGACCAGGCTGCACTATTCCTCAGATATCCTGGCTGTCCATATTCCCAAGGCCCGTATGCCCTAATGCTGGCTTTAATCCTTGGCAGCAATCTTCCTTAGGTATTTATCCTTGCTTTAAATTAATAATCCTTCTGCCCTTCAGTTTACTTATCTAGCTGGAACCGATGGCTCTGCTCTGCTTTGGTTAGGGAACTGGGTTTCTCCCAGGAGGTATATTCTTCTCTTGGGGTGAATCTTCTGAGCTAACAGAGGCTCAGGAACTTGAGGCAGGCTAGACTGCACTACTAGCCACCTGGACTGCACTGCACTTCCCTGTCTGGGCCTAACTATATATACTAAGGGCTCTTTAGCTCCCTCTAGTGTCTAGGAGGCTGAACTACCTCTAATAGGCCTGCTACCCAGATAACACAGGGAAATGAACATAAGAACATCACATTAATACAATAGTCATATTAACCCTTGTGTAGTGCCCACATTTACCTAGTGGGACACTACAGTAGAATACAAGATTGATTGATCTCTGACTGTCCTGATTGTTCTTTCACTCTCCCTGACTCCATAAGATCATTTTTCTAGCAGACATTGTAAGACCCAATCACAATCATTCACAGCCCAGCACAAAATTACATTCTGCTTGTTCTGCTAGGGCACCTCCATGTCTGCTGCAGCTATTTAGGTCAAGCCATCTCCACCACTTTCTATTTTTCTATTAGGTTCATGAGAGAAACCTACTTCTTTCTCCCTAGTGCTTTTTTCCCACCAACATGTACACTAAAATTTGTTTTGTCTACCATTAGGGATGAGCGAACTCGAACTGTATAGTTCGGGTTCGTACCGAATTTTGGGGTGTCCGTGACACGGACCCGAACCCGGACATTTTCGTAAAAGTCTGGGTTCGGGTTCGGTGTTCGTCGCTTTCTTGGCACTTTTGTGACGCTTTCTTGGCGCTTTTTGAAAGGCTGCAAAGCAGCCAATCAACAAGCGTCATACTACTTGCCCCAAGAGGCCATCACAGCCATGCCTACTATTGGCATGGCTGTGATTGGCCAGAGCACCATGTGACCCAGCCTCTATTTAAGCTGGAGTCACATAGCGCCGCCCGTCACTCTGCTCTGATTAGCGTAGGGAGAGGTTGCGGCTGCGACAGTAGGGCGAGATTAGGCAGATTAACTCCTCCAAAGTACTTGATTATTGATCGATCTGCAGCTGTGGATCATTGAGCTGCTGATACTCAATTGCTCACTGTTTTTAGGCTGCCCAGACCGTTTGTCAGTCACATTTTTCTGGGGTGATCGGCGGCCATTTTGTGTCTTGTGGTGCGCCAGCACAAGCTGCGACCAAGTGCATTTAACCCTCAATGGTGTGGTTGTTTTTTGGCTAAAGCCTACATCAGGGTGAAGCTGTCACACCAAGTGCATTTAACCAGCAATAGTCTGTTTATTTTTTGGCCATATACTACATCAGGGGCAAGCTGCGCCCGTCACCAAGTGCATTTAACCCTCAATAGTGTGGTTGGTCAAGCTATCACACCAAGTGCATTTAACCAGCAATAGTCTGTTCATTTTTTGGCCATATACTAAATCAGGGGCAAGCTGCGCCCGTCACCAAGTGCATTTAACCCTCAATAGTGTGGTTGGTCAAGCTATCACACCAAGTGCATTTAACCAGCAATAGTCTGTTCATTTTTTGGCCATATACTAAATCAGGGGCAAGCTGCGCCCGTCACCAAGTGCACTTAACCAGCAATAGTCTGTTCATTTTTTGGCCATATACTACATCAGGGGCAAGCTGCGCCCGTCACCAAGTGCATTAACCCTCAGTAGTGTGGTTGGTCAAGCTGTGACACCAAGTGCATTTAACCAGCAATAGTCTGTTCATTTTTTGGCCATATACTACATCAGGGGCAAGCTGCGCCCGTCACCAAGTGCATTTAACCCTCAGTAGTGTGGTTGGTCAAGCTATCACACCAAGTGCATTTAACCAGCAATAGTCTGTTTATTTTTTGGCCATATACTACATCAGGGGCAAGCTGCGCCCGTCACCAAGTGCATTTAACCCTCAGTAGTGTGGTTGGTCAAGCTATCACACCAAGTGCATTTAACCAGCAATAGTCTGTTCATTTTTTGGCCATATACTAAATCAGGGGCAAGCTGCGCCCGTCACCAAGTGCACTTAACCAGCAATAGTCTGTTCATTTTTTGGCCATATACTACATCAGGGGCAAGCTGCGCCCGTCACCAAGTGCATTAACCCTCAGTAGTGTGGTTGGTCAAGCTGTGACACCAAGTGCATTTAACCAGCAATAGTCTGTTCATTTTTTGGCCATATACTAAATCAGGGGCAAGCTGCGCCCGTCACCAAGTGCATTTAACCAGCAATAGTCTGTTCATTTTTTGGCCATATACTACATCAGGGGCAAGCTGCGCCCGTCACCAAGTGCATTTAACCCTCAGTAGTGTGGTTGGTCAAGCTGTCACACCAAGTGCATTTAACCAGCAATAGTCTGTTCATTTTTTGGCCATATACTACATCAGGGGCAAGCTGCGCCCGTCACCAAGTGCATTTAACCCTCAGTAGTGTGGTTGGTCAAGCTGTCACACCAAGTGCATTTAACCAGCAATAGTCTGTTCATTTTTTGGCCATATACTACATCAGGGGCAAGCTGCGCCTGTCACCAAGTGCATTTAACCCTCAATGGTGTGGTTGTTTTTTGGCTAAAGCCTACATCAGGGTGAAGCTGTCACACCAAGTGCATTTAACCAGCAATAGTCTGTTCATTTTTTGGCCATATACTAAATCAGGGGCAAGCTGCGCCCGTCACCAAGTGCATTTAACCCTCAGTAGTGTGGTTGGCCAAGCTATCACACCAAGTGCATTTAACCAGCAATAGTCTGTTCATTTTTTGGCCATCTACTACATCAGGGGCAAGCTGCGCCTGTCACCAAGTGCATTTAACCCTCAATGGTGTGGTTGTTTTTTGGCTAAAGCCTACATCAGGGTGAAGCTGTCACACCAAGTGCATTTAACCAGCAATAGTCTGTTTATTTTTTGGCCATATACTAAATCAGGGGCAAGCTGCGCCCGTCACCAGGTGCATTTAACCCTCAGTAGTGTGGTTGGTCAAGCTATCACACCAAGTGCATTTAACCAGCAATAGTCTGTTCATTTTTTGGCCATATACTAAATCAGGGGCAAGCTGCGCCCGTCACCAAGTGCATTTAACCAGCAATAGTCTGTTCATTTTTTGGCCATATACTACATCAGGGGCAAGCTGCGCCCGTCACCAAGTGCATTTAACCAGCAATAGTGTGGTTATTTTTTGGCCATATCCCAGTCTAATTCTGTCACTAAATCCATACCGGTCACCCAGCGCCTAAATACTAGGCCTCAAATTTATATCCCGCTAAATCTGTCGTTACCGCTGTACTGTTGTGGCTGGGCAAGTTATTTAGTGTCTGTCAAAGCACATTTTTTGTTCAGGGTTGAAATACAATTCCCAATTTAGCAATTTCATAATTTAGTGGTTTCTGCTATATCAGAGCTATTTGAAATCTATCCCTAAAAGGGTATATAATATTCAAGGTGCACATAGGGTCATTCAGAATAACTTCACACACACGCTACTGTGCATTTCCAAGTCCAATTCTGTTAGTAAATCCATACCGGTCACCCAGCGCCTAAATACTAGGCCTCAAATTTATATCCCGCTAAATCTCTTGTTACCGCTGTCCTGTTGTGGCTGGGAAAGTTATTTAGTGTCCGTCAAAGCACATTTTTTGTTCTGGGTTGAAATACAATTCCCAATTTAGCAATTTCATAATTTAGTGGTTTCTGCTATATCAGAGCTATTTGAAATCTATCCCTAAAAGGGTATATAATATTCAAGGTGCACATAGGGTCATTCAGAATAACTTCACACACACGCTACTGTGCATTTCCAAGTCCAATTCTGTTAGTAAATCCATACCGGTCACCCAGCGCCTAAATACTAGGCCTCAAATTTATATCCCGCTGAATTTGAATACAATACATTGGGCCAAATAATATTTTTGTTGTTGTGGTGAACCATAACAATGAGGAAAACATCTAGTAAGGGACGCGGACGTGGACATGGTCGTGGTGATGTTAGTGGACCCTCTGGTGCTGGGAGAGGACGTGGCCGTTCTGCCACATCCACACGTCCTAGTGTACCAACTACCTCAGGTCCCAGTAGCCGCCAGAATTTACAGCGATATATGGTGGGGCCCAATGCCGTTCTAAGGATGGTAAGGCCTGAGCAGGTACAGGCATTAGTCAATTGGGTGGCCGACAGTGGATCCAGCACGTTCACATTATCTCCCACCCAGTCTTCTGCAGAAAGCGCACAGATGGCGCCTGAAAACCAACCCCATCAGTCTGTCACATCACCCCCATGCATACCAGGGAAACTGTCTCAGCCTCAAGTTATGCAGCAGTCTCTTATGCTGTTTGAAGACTCCGCTGGCAGGGTTTCCCAAGGGCATCCACCTAGCCCTTCCCCAGCGGTGAAAGACATAGAATGCACTGACGCACAACCACTTATGTTTCCTGATGATGAGGACATGGGAATACCACCTCAGCATGTCTCTGATGATGACGAAACACAGGTGCCAACTGCTGCGTCTTTCTGCAGTGTGCAGACTGAACAGGAGGTCAGGGATCAAGACTGGGTGGAAGACGATGCAGGGGACGATGAGGTCCTAGACCCCACATGGAATGAAGGTCGTGCCACTGACTTTCACAGTTCGGAGGAAGAGGCAGTGGTGAGACCGAGCCAACAGCGTAGCAAAAGAGGGAGCAGTGGGCAAAAGCAGAACACCCGCCGCCAAGAGACTCCGCCTGCTACTGACCGCCGCCATCTGGGACCGAGCACCCCAAAGGCAGCTTCAAGGAGTTCCCTGGCATGACACTTCTTCAAACAATGTGCTGACGACAAGACCCGAGTGGTTTGCACGCTGTGCCATCAGAGCCTGAAGCGAGGCATTAACGTTCTGAACCTGAGCACAACCTGCATGACCAGGCACCTGCATGCAAAGCATGAACTGCAGTGGAGTAAACACCTTAAAACCAAGGAAGTCACTCAGGCTCCCATTGCTACCTCTTCTGCTGCTGCCGCCTCGGCCTCTTCTGCTGCTGCCGCCTCTGGAGGAACGTTGGCACCTGCCGCCCAGCAAACAGGGGATGTACCACCAACACCACCACCACCACCTCCGTCACCAAGCATCTCAACCATGTCACACGGCAGCGTTCAGCTCTCCATCTCACAAACATTTGAGAGAAAGCGTAAATTCCCACCTAGCCACCCTCGATCCCTGGCCCTGAATGCCAGCATTTCTAAACTACTGGCCTATGAAATGCTGTCATTTAGGCTGGTGGACACAGACAGCTTCAAACAGCTCATGTCGCTTGCTGTCCCACAGTATGTTGTTCCTAGCCGCCACTACTTCTCCAAGAGAGCCGTGCCTTCCCTGCACAACCAAGTATCCGATAAAATCAAGTGTGCACTGCGCAACGCCATCTGTAGCAAGGTCCACCTAACCACAGATACGTGGACCAGTAAGCACGGCCAGGGACGCTATATCTCCCTAACTGCACACTGGGTAAATGTAGTGGCAGCTGGGCCCCAGGCGGAGAGCTGTTTGGCGCACGTCCTTCCGCCGCCAAGGATCGCAGGGCAACATTCTTTGCCTCCTGTTGCCACCTCCTCCTTCTCGGCTTCCTCCTCCTCTTCTTCCACCTGCTCATCCAGTCAGCCACACACCTTCACCACCAACTTCAGCACAGCCCGGGGTAAACGTCAGCAGGCCATTCTGAAACTCATATGTTTGGGGGATAGGCCCCACACCGCACAGGAGTTGTGGCGGGGTATAGAACAACAGACCGACGAGTGGTTGCTGCCGGTGAGCCTCAAGCCCGGCCTGGTGGTGTGCGATAATGGGCGAAATCTCGTTGCAGCTCTGGGACTAGCCGGTTTGACGCACATCCCTTGCCTGGCGCATGTGCTGAATTTGGTGGTGCAGAAGTTCATTCACAACTACCCCGACATGTCAGAGCTGCTGCATAAAGTGCGGGCCGTCTGTTCGCGCTTCCGGTGTTCACATCCTGCCGTTGCTCGCCTGTCTGCGCTACAGCGTAACTTCGGCCTTCCCGCTCACCGCCTCATATGCGACATGCCCGCCAGGTGGAACTCCACCTTGCACATGCTGGACAGACTGTGCGAGCAGCAGCAGGCCATAGTGGAGTTTCAGCTGCAGCACGCACGGGTCAGTCGCACTGCGGAACAGCACCACTTCACCACCAATGACTGGGCCTCCATGCGAGACCTGTGTGCCCTGTTGCGCTGTTTCGAGTACTCCACCAACATGGCCAGTGGCGATGATGCCGTTATCAGCGTTACAATACTACTTCTATGTCTCCTTGAGAAAACACTTAGGGCAATGATGGAAGAGGAGGTGGCCCAGGAGGAGGAGGAGGAGGAGGAGGAAGAGGGGTCATTTTTAGCACTTTCAGGCCAGTCTCTTCGAAGTGACTCAGAGGGAGGTTTTTGGCAACAGCAGAGGCCAGGTACAAATGTGGCCAGCCAGGGCCCACTACTGGAGGACGAGGAGGACGAGGATGAGGAGGAGGTGGAGGAGGATGAGGATGAAGCATGGTCACAGCGGGGTGGCACCCAACGCAGCTCGGGTCCATCACTGGTGCGTGGCTGGGGGGAAAGGCAGGACGATAACGATACGCCTCCCACAGAGGACAGCTTGTCCTTACCCCTGGGCAGCCTGGCACACATGAGCGACTACATGCTGCAGTGCCTGCGCAACGACAGCAGAGTTGCCCACATTTTAACCTGTGCGGACTACTGGGTTGCCACCCTGCTGGATCCACGCTACAAAGACAATGTGCCCACCTTACTTCCTGCACTGGAGCGTGATAGGAAGATGCGCGAGTACAAGCGCACGTTGGTAGATGCGCTACTGAGAGCATTCCCAAATGTCACAGGGGAACAAGTGGAAGCCCAAGGCCAAGGCAGAGGAGGAGCAAGAGGTCGCCAAGGCAGCTGTGTCAATGCCAGCTCCTTTGAGGGCAGGGTTAGCATGGCAGAGATGTGGAAAACTTTTGTCAACACGCCACAGCTAACTGCACCACCACCTGATACGCAACGTGTTAGCAGGAGGCAACATTTCACTAACATGGTGGAACAGTACATGTGCACACCCCTCCACGTACTGACTGATGGTTCGGCCCCATTCAACTTCTGGGTCTCTAAATTGTCCACGTGGCCAGAGCTAGCCTTTTATGCCTTGGAGGTGCTGGCCTGCCCGGCGGCCAGCGTTTTGTCTGAACGTGTATTCAGCACGGCAGGGGGCGTCATTACAGACAAACGCAGCCGCCTGTCTACAGCCAATGTGGACAAGCTGACGTTCATAAAAATGAACCAGGCATGGATCCCACAGGATCTGTCCGTCCCTTGTCCAGATTAGACATTAACTACCTCTCCTTAACCATATATTATTGGACTCCAGGGCACTTCCTCATTCAATCCTATTTTTATTTTCATTTTACCATTATATTGCGAGGCTACCCAAAGTTGAATGAACCTCTCCTCTGTCTGGGTGCCGGGGCCTAAATATATGCCAATGGACTGTTCCAATGTTGGGTGACGTGAAGCCTGATTCTCTGCTATGACATGCAGAATGATTCTCTGCTGACATGAAGCCAGATCCTCTGTTACGGGACCTCTCTCCTCTGCCTGGGTGCTGGGCCTAAATTTATGAAAATGGACTCTTACAGTGGTGGGTGACGTGAAGCCTGATTCTCTGCTATGATATGAAGACTGATTCTCTGCTGACATGAAGCCAGATTGTCTGTTACGGGACCTCTCTCCTCTGCCTGGGTGCTGGGCCTAAATATATGCCAATGGACTGTTGCAGTGGTGGCTGACGTGAAGCCTCATTCTCTGCTATGACATGCAGACTAATTCTCTGCTGACATGAAGTCAGATCCTCTGTTACGGGACCTCTCTCCTCTGCCTGGGTGCTGGGCCTAAACTTATGAAAATGGACTCTTACAGTGGTGGGTGACGTGAAGCCTCATTCTCTGCTATGACATGCAGACTGATTCTCTGCTGACATGAAGCCAGATTGTCTGTTACGGGACCTCTCTCCTCTGCCTGGGTGCTGGGCCTAAATATATGCCAATAGATTGTTGCAGTGGTGGCTGACGTGAAGCCTCATTCTCTGCTATGACATGCAGACTGATTCTCTGCTGACATGAAGCCAGATTGTCTGTTACGGGACCTCTCTCCTCTGCCTGGGTGCTGGGCCTAAATATATGCCAATGGACTGTTGCAGTGGTGGGTGACGTGAAGCCTCATTCTCTGCTATGACATGCAGACTAATTCTCTGCTGACATGAAGCCAGATTGTCTGTTACGGGACCTCTCTCCTCTGCCTGTGTGCTGGGCCTAAATATTTGCCAATGGACTGTTGCAGTGGTGGCTGACGTGAAGCCTCATTCTCTGCTATGACATGCAGACTGATTCTCTGCTGACATGAAGCCAGATTGTCTGTTACGGGACCTCTCTCCTCTGCCTGGGTGCTGGGCCTAAATATATGCCAATAGATTGTTGCAGTGGTGGCTGACGTGAAGCCTCATTCTCTGCTATGACATGCAGACTGATTCTCTGCTGACATGAAGCCAGATTGTCTGTTACGGGACCTCTCTAATCTGCCTGGGTGCTGGGCCTAAATATATGCCAATGGACTGTTGCAGTGGTGGGTGACGTGAAGCCTCATTCTCTGCTATGACATGCAGACTAATTCTCTGCTGACATGAAGCCAGATTGTCTGTTACGGGACCTCTCTCCTCTGCCTGTGTGCTGGGCCTAAATATTTGCCAATGGACTGTTGCAGTGGTGGCTGACGTGAAGCCTCATTCTCTGCTATGACATGCAGACTGATTCTCTGCTGACATGAAGCCAGATTGTCTGTTACGGGACCTCTCTCCTCTGCCTGGGTGCTGGGCCTAAATATATGCCAATAGATTGTTGCAGTGGTGGCTGACGTGAAGCCTCATTCTCTGCTATGACATGCAGACTGATTCTCTGCTGACATGAAGCCAGATTGTCTGTTACGGGACCTCTCTAATCTGCCTGGGTGCTGGGCCTAAATATATGCCAATGGACTGTTGCAGTGGTGGGTGACGTGAAGCCTCATTCTCTGCTATGACATGCAGACTAATTCTCTGCTGACATGAAGCCAGATTGTCTGTTACGGGACCTCTCTCCTCTGCCTGGGTGCTTGGCCTAAACTTATGAAAATGGACTGTTGCAGTGGTGGGTGGCGTGAAGCCTGATTCTCTGCTATGACATGCAGACTGATTCTCTACTGACATGAAGCCAGATTGTCTGTTACGGGACCTCTCTCCTCTGCCTGTGTGCTGGGCCTAAATATATGCCAATGGACTGTTGCAGTGGTGGCTGACGTGAAGCCTCATTCTCTGCTATGACATGCAGACTAATTCTCTGCTGACATGAAGCCAGATTGTCTGTTACGGGACCTCTCTCCTCTGCCTGTGTGCTGGGCCTAAATATATGCCAATGGACTGTTGCAGTGGTGGCTGACGTGAAGCCTCATTCTCTGCTATGACATGCAGACTGATTCTCTGCTGACATGAAGCCAGATTGTCTGTTACGGGACCTCTCTCCTCTGCCTGGGTGCTGGGCCTAAATATATGCCAATGGACTGTTGCAGTGGTGGCTGACTTGAAGACTCATTCTCTGCTATGACATGCAGACTAATTCTCTGCTGACATGAAGCCAGATTGTCTGTTACGGGACCTCTCTCCTCTGCCTGTGTGCTGGGCCTAAATATATGCCAATGGACTGTTGCAGTGGTGGCTGACGTGAAGCCTCATTCTCTGCTATGACATGCAGACTAATTCTCTGCTGACATGAAGCCAGATTGTCTGTTACGGGACCTCTCTCCTCTGCCTGTGTGCTGGGCCTAAATATATGCCAATGGACTGTTGCAGTGGTGGCTGACGTGAAGCCTCATTCTCTGCTATGACATGCAGACTGATTCTCTGCTGACATGAAGCCAGATTGTCTGTTACGGGACCTCTCTCCTCTGCCTGGGTGCTGGGCCTAAATATATGCCAATGGACTGTTGCAGTGGTGGGTGACGTGAAGCCTCATTCTCTGCTATGACATGCAGACTAATTCTCTGCTGACATGAAGCCAGATTGTCTGTTACGGGACCTCTCTCCTCTGCCTGGGTGCTGGGCCTAAACTTATGAAAATGGACTCTTACAGTGGTGGCTGACGTGAAGCCTGATTCTCTGCTATGACATGAAGACTGATTCTCTGCTGACATGAAGCCAGATCCTCTGTTACGGGACCTCTCTCCTCTGCCTGGGTGCTGGGCCTAAACTTATGAAAATGGACTCTTACAGTGGTGGGTGACGTGAAGCCTCATTCTCTGCTATGACATGCAGACTAATTCTCTGCTGACATGAAGCCAGATTGTCTGTTACGGGACCTCTCTCCTCTGCCTGGGTTCCGGGGCCTAAATATCTGAGAATGGACTGTTCCAGTGGTGGGTGACGGGAAGCCAGATTCTCTGCTATGGGACCTCTCTCCAATTGATTTTGGTTAATTTTTATTTATTTAATTTTTATTTTAATTCATTTCCCTATCCACATTTGTTTACAGGGGATTTACCTACATGTAAATCTAGCCCTTTCCTGGGCTGTTTTACAGCCTTTTTAGTGCCGAAAAGTTCGGGTCCCCATTGACTTCAATGGGGTTCGGGTTCGGGACGAAGTTCGGATCGGGTTCGGATCCCGAACCCGAACATTTTCGGGAAGTTCGGCCGAACTTCTCGAACCCGAACATCCAGGTGTTCGCTCAACTCTATCTACCATCCAAAAAATAGCAGTTTGGACCAACCTGGTTTGTTCATCCTTATCAGAAATCTATGCCTTTCAGGGACTGGAATCGTTTTCACTCCAGATGCACGGACTGCCAGAGAATGCACCTAATTTATGATGAGCCCTGCACCTAGTCATAAATAAGGCGCACCCTCCGGCAACACAGGCTCTGTTATTCAGACTATACTATTGTCACCTTCCTATATCATGACCTTATTTTATTTAGTCACTACATAAAGATATTACTTTATATCTGTCCATAAAAACTACTACCTTCGAGAACACGCAATGTAGATTTACATAGTGAATTTGTCTTTTAAAATGAGGATCCTGAAAAAGCAATGAGATGGAAACCACATAAAACCTAATGCTTTTCCGCGGAGGGCTTCTGAATTATTAAGTAGTTTACTTCATTCATTAAAAGTATTTTCAGCAAAAATTACCAGACTAATGTTTTATATTGTTGGCGATGAAAACCTTATAGCACTGGAGACAAACCTGGATAATATCAACTCCCATAGATTTGGATATTAGCAGTAGCTTGGAGAACATTGCACAAGAGTGCATGGATCTGCTCCCCTCCAACCCATCACAGAGACAAAATACTTTGTAAACTTTTGCAACAATTTTGTATTACTTCAGTTCAGCAAAGCAATTTAGCAAATAGCCTTGATGGAATTACAGTTTGTGTCTACAGTTCCTATACAATGGAAAAGAGAGTTAGACCAGCACCTTTAAACTATGTATAAAAAGGGAGTTCAGGAGCAAACTTCCATGGCTGCAATGTAAAGGAAAACAAGGACTGCAAACAGATGCACAAAGACACATGCAAACATTGAAAACCTGAATAAATATAAACTCCATGACTGCTATACTTACAATATGAATTATGAAAATAAGAAGATCTTTGTGCACATTTTTGATCAGGAATACGTCGGTCCCATCTACCAGCAGGAAGGTGGCTTCTAACAGAGGGGACCTATACTAAAAGCATACCTTCTAACTTTTGAAAAGCAGAAAGAGGGACAATATTGTGCTGGGCTTATCGAACCACAGCAAAAAAAATTCCATCCTAGGTCACGGCTCTAATTCAGCCCAAAACATAACTACACACAACCCGCCCAGTCTCCTTAATGCCCCCACATAGTAATTATTCCCCCTTTGTGTAACCACACAGTAGTTATGCCCACATTGTGCCCCCCCAGTCACAGTTGTAATGCTTACACTGTGCTCCTCACAGTAGCCATACTCACATTGTGCCCCTTACAGTAGTTGTGCCCACATTGTGCCCCCTTCACAATAATAATGCCTACATGTGCCCCCTTCATGGTAGCTATGCTCAGATGTGCCTCCTCAGAGTAGTTCTGCCTAGATATGTGCCCTCTTCACAGTAGTTATGCCCAGATATGTGCCACCTTCACAGTAGTTATGACCAGATGTGCCCCCTTCACAGTAGTTATGCCCAGAGGTCCCCCTCACACTAGTTATGCCCAAATTTTCCCCAAAGTAGTTATGCCAGATATGCCCTGTCATGTTACACATGCATGGTTTGCCTTTTTAGTCTGTGTGTCCTTCTCTCTTCTCCTCCTGCTGTGCTCTTTGTACAGTCTCCTCCCCTCTTTCCCTTGCATTCTGGCTTCACCCTTCATCTCAGCCACATGTACTCTGTTAGCTGCTCACAGCATGATTTTTTGACCTATCCATTTGTTCATCGGTGTATGATCTGCACAGTTTTAAATAAACTCCTTCATGATCTACAAGGTGTTGTTTGGATTGAGTCACCGTCAGCCAATTCAACTAAGATTGATGATTACCGCTATCTCATCACAACTGTAAGTTACAGAGATCACACTTTCAATGCTTAGACTGGAGAGGCAAAACAGTCAAAAAAATCAGTGAAAGAATCTTGGAAGATCAGCTAAATATATTTTTTAAAGGATCCTTGCTAGCTATGCAAGTATAGGGAGATGTATATGGACACTGGAATATAGCAGCAACAGCACTGTGCAAGCCTGCATAACTTAGCCAGCAAGCAAATCTCAGTATAGGATTAATTCATTTTCTGCACAGATTATTGAAAGGACTGTTCATGCAACTGTTTTATAATCAGCTTCTACACTGTTTGTATTGCCATATGCATTTCTACCTGCAAGTAGTGATATCCCGAACTATTCGCCTGCGAACAGTTCATGGCGAACATGGCTTGTTCGCGTTCGCCGCGGCGGGCGAACATATGCGATGTTCGGTCTGCCCCCTATACATCATCATTGAGCAAACTTTGACCCTGTACCTCACAGTCAGCAGACACATTCCAGCCAATCAGCAGCAGACCCTCCCTCCCAGACACTCCCACCTCCTGGACAGCATCCATTCTAGATTAATTTGGAAGCTGCATTGTTAGTGAGAGGGAAATCGATAGCTAGGTCAGTGATCTGTGTCCACAGACTCATCTGCTGTAAGGACAGCATCCTGACAGCACCCCAAAAAGCCCTTTTTAGGGTTGGTACATAGGTCCGCTATATATATATATATATATATATATATACACAGTACAGACCAAAAGTTTGGACACACCTTCTCATTCAAAGAGTTTTCTTTATTTTCATGACTATGAAAATTGTAGATTCACACTGAAGGCATCAAAACTATAAATTAACACATGTGGAATTATATACATAACAAAAAAGTGTGAAACAACTGAAAATATGTAATATTCTAGGTTCTACAAAGTAGCCACCTTTTGCTTTGATTATTGCTTTGCACACTCTTGGCATTCTCTTGATGAGCTTCAAAAGGTAGTCACCTGAAATGGTTTTCACTTCACAGGTGTGCCCTGTCAGGTTTAATAAGTGGGATTTCTTGCCTTATAAATGGGGTTGGGACCATCAGTTGCGTTGTGGAGAAGTCAGGTGGATACACAGCTGATAGTCCTACTGAATAGACTATTAGAATTTGTATTATGGCAAGAAAATAGCAGCTAAGTAAAGAAAAATGAGTGGTCATCATTACTTTAAGAAATGAAGATCAGTCAGTCCGAAAAATTGTGAAAACTTTGAAAGTGTCCCCAAGTGCAGTCACAAAAACCATTAAGCGCTACAAAGAAACTGGCTCACATGCAGACCGCCCCAGGAAAGGAAGACCAAGAGTCACCTCAGCTGCGGAGGATAAGTTCATCCGAGTCACCAGCCTCAGAAATCGCAGGTTAACAGCACCTCAGATTAGAGACCAGGTCAATGCCACACAGAGTTCTAGCAGCAGACACATCTCTTGAACAACTGTTAAGAGGAGACTGTGTGAATCAGGTCTTCATGGTAGAATATCTGCTAGGAAACCACTGCTAAGGACAGGCAACAAGCAGAAGAGACTTCTTTGGAATAAAGAACACAAGGAATGGACATTAGACCAGTAGAAATCTGTGCTTTGGTCTGATGAGTCCAAATTTAAGATCTTTGGTTCCAACCACCATGTCTTTGTGCGACGCATAAAGGAGGAGATGTGATGGTGTGGGGGTGCTTTGCTGGTGACACTGTTGGGGATTTATTCAAAATTGAAGGCATACTGAACCAGCATGGCTACTACAGCATCTTGCAGCGGCATGCTATTCCATCCGGTTTGCGTTTAGTTGGACTATCATTTATTTTTCAACAGGACAATGACCCCAAACACACCTCCAGGCTGTGCAAGGGCTATTTGACCATGAAGGAGAGTGATGGGGTTCTGCGCCAGATGACCTGGTCTCCACAGTCACCGGACCTGAACCCAATCGAGATGGTTTGGGGTGAGCTGGACCGCAGAGTGAAGGCAAAAGGGCCAACAAGTGCTAAGCATCTCTGGGAACTCCTTCAAGACTGTTGGAAGACCATTTCAGGTGACTACCTCTTGAATCTCATCAAGAGAATGCCAAGAGTGTGCAAAGCAGTAATCAAAGCAAAAGGTGGCTACTTTGAAGAACCTAGAATATGACATATTTTCAGTTGTTTCACACTTTTTTTGTTATGTATATAATTCCACATGTGTTAATTCATAGTTTTGATGCCTTCAGTGTAAATCTACAATTTCCATAGTCATGAAAATAAAGAAAACTCTTTGAATGAGAAGGTGTGTCCAAACTTTTGGTCTGTACTGTATATGTATATATAGCAGTTGCCTGCCCGTGTGTGAGAGGCTGCAGGCCAACAGACTATACTGTATGCACACTATTCATACAGGGTGTCACAATACCTTGCAGATAAAAAATGTTAATTTATTTTATCTCTGTGATATAATCGCAGTTGCAAGCCAGTGAGTGTCTGGCCCACAGACTGTACTGTGGCCACTGGCCAGGCCACCACTCATACCGTTACAGGGTGTCACAATACCTTGCAGATAAAAAAAGTAAATGTATTTTTTCTCTGTAATAAATATAATCGCAGTTGCAAGCCAGTGTGTGTCAGGCCCACAGACTGTACTGTGGCCACTGGCCAGGCCACCACTCATACCATTACAAGGTGTCACAATACCTTGCAGATTAAAAAAAGTCTATTTATTTTTTCTCTGTGATATAATCGCAGTTGCAAGCCAGTGTGTGTCAGGCCCACAGACTGTACTGTGGCCACTGGCCAGGCCACCACTCATACCGTTACAGGGTGTCACAATAACTTGCAGATAAAAAAAGGCAATTTATTTTTT
This sequence comes from Bufo gargarizans, assembly GCF_014858855.1. NCBI lineage: Eukaryota > Metazoa > Chordata > Amphibia > Anura > Bufonidae > Bufo > Bufo gargarizans. The sequence continues at coordinate 159,440,774 of NC_058085.1, read as the reverse complement.
ATCTGTAATAAATATAGTCGAGTTGCAAGCCAGTGTGTGTAAGGCCCACAGACTGTACTGTGGCCACTGGCCAGGCCACAACTCATACCGTTACAGGGTGTCACAATACCTTGCAGATAAAAAAGTCAATTTTTTTTTTTTCTGTAATAAATATAATCGCAGTTGCAAGCCAGTGTGTGTCAGGCCCACACAGACTGTACTGTGCCCACTGCCTACCACTTATATAGGGTGGCACAGTACCTTGCATGCATAGTACCACTTATCTAAAAAAAAAAATGACAGGCAGAGGCAGGCCACCCCGCGGGGGCCGTCGTGGTCATAGTGCTGTGATTTCCACTGGCCCTGGAATAATGCCCAGTGTTCAGAGGCCACGTACCCTGATCAAAAAAATTCTGAGGACATAGTTGACTGGCTTACACAGGACACCTAATCTTCAACAGCTTCCGCTAAGAACCTTGACACACTATCCTCCTCCAGCTCAGCTTCGGTCACCTGCTCTCAAGTTACCACTCTCCCACCCGCCGCCACCACCACCACTACCACCACAGCCACCACAGCAGCTTCACTTGATCCGTCAGAGGAGTTATTTACACATCAGTTGGATGAAATTAGTGATGCGCAACCATTATTGCCAGAGGATGTAGATAACAGGGATATGTCTCAGTCAGGCAGGATTACACACATGGACGTACAGTGTGATGATGATGATGATGTTGTACCCGCTGCTGCTTCCTTTGCTGAGGTGTCAGATACAAGTAAAGTGGTTGATGATGATGATGTGTCCGTGGATGCCACGTGGGTGCCTGCTCGAAGAGAAGAAGAAGAGGGGGAAAGTTCAGAAGGGGAGACAGAGAGAAGGAGGAGACGAGTTGGAAGCAGGGGGAGGTCGTCGCAAGGAGCTAATGGCACAGTCAGACAGCATGTATCGGCACCCAGGGTCAGCCAGACAGCATGCCAATCAACGCATGCTGTTGCCACCACCAGAATGCCGTCATTGCAAAGCTCAGCAGTGTGGCATTTTTTTGTGTGTCTGCCTCTGATAACAGCAATGAAATTTGCAACCTATGCCAAAAGAAACGGAGTTGTGGGAAGTCCAACACCCACCTCGGTACAACTGCTTTGCGAAGGCACATGATCTCAAATCACAAACGCCAATGGGATCAACACATGAGTACAAGCAGCACACAAGCTCAAAGCCACCATCCTCCTCCTGGTCCAGCATCTTCAGCCACGTCAACCACTGCTGTCCTCCTTGCCCCCTCTCAACCACCCGCCACTCTGCCTCTCACCTTCAGCAGTTCCATCTCATCTGCCCACAGTTAGATGTCTGTCAAGGAAATGTTTGAGCGTAAGAAGCCAATGTCACAGAGTCACCTCCTTGCCCGCCGTCTGACAGTTGGCTTGATGGAACTCTTAGCTCGCCAGCTTTTACCATACCAGCTGGTGGAGTCTGAGGCCTTCAAAAAATGTGTCGCTATTGGGACACCACAGTGGAAGGTACCTGGACAATTTTTTTTTTTCAAAAAAGGCAATCCCAAACCTCTACTCTGTTATTGAAAAGGAAGTCATTGCATCTCTGGCATACAGTGTTGGGGCAAGGGTCCATCTGACCACTGATACCTGGTCTGCAAAGCACGGTTAGGGCAGGTATATCATGTACACTGCGCATTGGGTCAACCTGCTGACGGCTGACAAGCATGGAATGCGTGGCTCTGCAGCGGAGTTGGTGACACCACCACGACTTGCAGGCAGGCCTACTGCCACCTCCTCTACTCCTCCTACTCCATCCTCTTCGATAACCTCCTCGGCTGAACGAATATAGCACTATATTCTCAATCTTCGTTATATTCTATCAATATAACAATTAGGAACCCAGCTCTAAGTTGTAATCGCAATGCGATTAATATAACCTGTATTAAATCGCATTGCGATTACAACTTTGTGACACTGCAGCTTCAGAATTAATCTAAGATGGATGGTGTCCTTGCTTTTTGATAGGCGGTGGGAGGGTCTGGGAGGGAGGGTATGCTGATTGGCTGGAATGTGTCTGCTGACTGTGAGGTACAGGGTCAAAGTTTGCTCAATGATGACGTATAGGAGGCGGACCGAACATTGCATATGTTCGCCCGCAGCGGCGAATGCGAATAAGCTATGTTCGCCGGCGAATAGTTTGGGACATCTCTACTGGTGACATGCCTTGGCCTCAAAATGGTCCCCACGCTGCTGTATTTAATGTCTGCATACCGGATTACGGTTCAAGCCGCAATGTTTTAGTCACCTTTCTGCCTGGAAAACATCAATTTTTCTGGCCGCTGCTACAACAGCGGCTGCAACAATACCATTATTTTTCAGGCATGTATACATGCCTAACTTTTCTGTCCTCTGGTGCTGCAGTGTGGATGCAAAAAAAAAAAAAGGCACATACAAGTGTCAATTCCCCTTCATGATCGTTACCTTGTTGTGGTGAAGGGGCTTGCGTATCACAATGAATCGCCTCTATGAGTGTGTTGGCAATGTTGCCACACCCCAGATGATAAGGCCGTCGCTTCATTATGATCAGACCAAAAGCGATTGGCTGGATAATTTTTCATAGAAAAAACATTAATTTTCCATTTTTTTTTTCTTTTTTTTTTTTTGTATGGGTTTTTAATACATAAAATTAAAAAAATCATAATAAAGTCTCTTAATAGTTTATTAGAAATAATGCAGGCAATTAAAAAAATCCCCATCAGTTCCAATACAAAGCAAGTACAGAGCTCAGAACAAAATTATTTCAGGATGTCGTAATGGTTCGTTAATTCGACAATGGTTAATCAATTCGACACACGTTCCCGGATAGGGGACGTAACAGGAATAGTACTAGTTAAGACACCACTCATATAGGGTGTCACAGCACATTTCTCCGTGCACGCGCAGTGCCCCAACTTGGGAGTAAGAGGACCGACCAAGCTGCTTTTTCCATCTCCCGGTTCCTAAAATCAATTCAGTTTGGTGTATCAGAGTTTGGTCTGTCACTGTGAAGGCAGTCGAAGGTACCCGGCGAATTTTTTTTTTTCACAAAAGTCAATCCCTGATATGGGACGTAACAGGGATTAAACTGATGAGAAGAGAACTACAGAAAATACCACTCATATCGGGTGTGACAGTAAATTGCACGGCGCAGACGCAGTGACCATGGATTAAAACAAAGGGGAGGGAGCCAGCGTTTTTTTAACCATCTCCCCGTTCGAAAAATCTATTCAATAAATGGACCCCAGATCGGAGAAGTAACAGGGATTAAACTGATGAGAAGAGAACTACAGAAAATACCACTCATATCGGGTGTGACAGTAAATTGCACGGCGCAGACGCAGTGACCATGGATTAAAACAAAGGGGAGGGAGCCAGCGTTTTTTTTACCATCTCCCCGTTCGAAAAATCTATTCAATAAATGGACCCTAGATTTGTGACGTTGCAGGGATTAAACTGATGAGAAGAGAACTACAGAAAACAACACTCATATCGGGTGTGAGAGTAAATTGCACGGCGCAGACGCAGTGACCGTGGATTCAAACAAAGGGGTGGGAGCCAGCGTTTTTTTAACCATTTCCCCGTTTGAAAAATCTATTCAATTCACCTTTTGGGGACCCTTGGTGTTGTACGTGGCTGGGTGGAGGAAGAAACCTTAAATGACATCAACGGAACATGGCTAGCTTGGTATCCAACCTTGTGCAAATGGGGAGTTTGCGGTTGGGCAAATGGACTGTTTGCGGTTGTTTGCAGTGCATTAAAAGGGGAGTTTGGTCTGTCAATGTCTGTGAAGCGGGCGTAATCCTTATACTACTTGATCAATACAACATCACACCTCATCGTATACACACACTGGATGTTTTAAACCACGTTGTTCAAAAAAATGTAGGATTGTTAGGTGATTTATGCCCTTTATGGATTAAAACCCAACTCTGCGTCAACTATGTAATTTTCCATGGGAGTTTTGCCATGGATCCCCCTCCGGCATGCCACAGTCCAGGTGTTAGTCCCCTTGAAAAAACTTTTCCATCACTACTGTGGCTAGAAAGAGTCCCTGTGGGTTTTAAAATTCGCCTGCCTTTTGAAGTCTATGACGGTTCGCCCGTTTGCGAACATTTGCAGAAATTCGCGTTCGCCGTTCGCGAACTGAAAATTTTAAGTTTGTGACATCTCTACCTATGAGTCCACCGTGAAATTTCCCTGTATGATTTATGGCGAGTCCACACCTGGGGAGGTACAGTAGCTTCACTAATGAAGATACTACTGTATATGATGCCTTTGTATATCCATTACATGTCTCTTCTGGGAGTCCTGTCAGGATGTACTAAGACATTCTGCTTCAAATCCTATAAACCTATATATCACGGAGCTTGGCTTCTCCTTCTATATCATATTCCATTCTAATATTGGGCAGCAAAAATTATCTGACGAGTTCACTTTACATCTTGGGCTCCATTTATTCATTTTCCTTTCCTTATTTTCTGTATGGGAAAATTGTTTATATTAAGTTACATTTTTCATTTCTGCATACCTGCTGTCATGAGCTTGGCTTAGCTTAAGGGAAGCTTAAGCAATTCAGGTCTCACCTATTTTAGATCATTAGTCGATTACCTGTCATTTTGATTTAATTCAAGCTGACAGCTAGGCCAAGTTCAATTGCACTATGAGTCAGTTTTTACTCTAGCTAATAAAGGACAGTATATAACATCTATTATATCCCCTCTATTATTCTAAAATCCAAAATAATTGTACAACCCTTACATAGATATAAGTTGCACAAGATTTTAAACATCCTACTTTATGAATGTGCCCACACTAAGAGCAAGCTGTATTGTTCATGTAACTACAATGTCTACAGTGACCATATAGTAGTGACAGCCACAACATCCCTATTGTGCTAGTCGTATTTTGCTTCAAGTGACATCCAATATATTGCCATAGCTTTCTCCCGCTTTTTCCCGCTTTCTCCATCAGTGCCAACCATAAAATACACCCATAGAAGCATCGGCCACAATGACCCCATTGTGCCAGCCAAAGAGTTACCATAATTGCAAGCCACAGCTCTTATATGTTTTTGCCACTCAAAAAGTACCAGCCACAGATGCCAAAAACAGTCTCCACAAGTACCAGCCACAGTGACCTGTAGGTGCAAGTCACAGTGATCCCACAGGTTTTAGTAACAGTACCATGTACATGCTAAACATGGTCTCTGATCAGTGCCAGTATAACTTAACCCTATGCCTATTCTGAGCCTTAAATAAGTTGTTCAATCCCTCAAAATTTACTGACTGCTGGGAATCCTTTACATCACCAAGGCATCCATCCCGACTGCTTCTGGTCCACAGCAGACAAAGTCACGATGTCCCATTTCTGGTCACATGGATCACTGCAGCCATTCACTAGCTCAGGACTGACATGTCTTCAAGCGGCACATGACCACAGATCCTTAGCAGTCACTTTGCCCTCAGTCCAGTAGATTTCAAGAGGTGAGAATGTTTTTTTCTTTCTTCAAAACAGATTCCTAGCATTCAGTAATTTTTAGTGGTGTTGAACAACTCCTTTAAGGATGCAGTTGCTTTTTATGTTTTTTTTTTTTTTGAGAGCCATAACTTTTTTTTCAGTTCACATAACTATATAAGGCCTTTTTTTTATATGTGAGTTATTGTAATTGTATTGATGTAATGATATTTATTGTTCACAGGTGTCATGGTCTTACCTTCTTGCTGTCCTCCTTCGTTTAACATGTGCTGGCGGCCATCTTGGTTTCTGGGTTTCTTGTAGCCTCCCACCCTGCGGCTTCTCCTTCCCACTGGGAGGAGCTGGATGCCTAGCTCATATATATAGGAGGTCTGTGGCTTCAGTTCCCTGCTTGGTCCTCCTGTGTTCACATGCTTTTAAGACTGCTGCTGCTTCTGGTTCCTGATCCTGGCTTCGTCTGACTACCCTTCTGGTTCCTGATCCTGGCTTCGTCTGACTACCCTGCTGGTTCCTGATCCAGGCCTCGTCTGACTACCCTGCTGGTTCCTGATCCTGGCTTCGTCTGACTACCCTTCTGGTTCCCGACTTCTGGCTTCGCAAGACCCTGCTTCGGTTTAGCCATCCGCTTGGACTTTTGCCTTGCAGCTTTATTTTCAATAAAGCCTTCTTATTTCCACTTATCTCTTGTTGTACGTCTGGTTCATGGTTCCTTGACAACAGGACTGTAGAGCTGGACTTTGCATATATCAGTTGAATTTCCTGGATGTCTCTCAGTACTCTGATACTCTAGGACCACCAGTAGGACTGAATTCTATAACAATCAGACAGTTGTAAGAATAATGTTATGAAGCAGAGATCTATCCCATGATCTATTTATCCTCAGGACTGTGACTGTGACGAGGGGACATCCTCTGCGTCTGGAGGAAAGAAGGTTTGTACACAAACATAGAAGAGGATTCTTTACGGTAAGAGCAGTGAGACTATGGAACTCTCTGCCTGAGGAGGTGGTTAAGGTGAGTACAATAAAGGAATTCAAGACGGGCCTGGATGTATTTCTGGAGCGTAATAATATTACAGGCTATAGCTACTAGAGAGAGATCGTTGATCCAGGGAGTTATTCTGATTGCCTGATTGGAGTCGGGAAGGAATTTTTTATTCCCCTAAAGTGAGGAAAATTGGCTTCTACCTCACAGTTTTTTTTTTGCCTTCCTCTGGATCAACTTGCAGGATGACAGGCCGAACTGGATGGACAAATGTCTTTTTTCGGCCTTATGTACTATGTTACTATGTACTATGTTACTAAGCATGTATCAACAGTGTTTAGCATAGCACAAATTATACAGAAATAAAGTCACTGATAGATGATAGGAACCAAATGATGATGACAAATGGATTTTAGTAAAAATGGATGAAAAATATGGCTGTCAGGCAATGGAGCAGACAGAAGATGGTGATGGTATGCAGACAGAAAGCAGCGGAATGATAGTGAAAAGAAATAAACAACACTGACAGAAACTGACCCAAATCTTTAATACCACTTCAGCCAGACCATAAGAACAATCTGGGACTCAATCAAGCAAATCATCTAAATCAAACCAAGCTCAGCAAACAGACATTATCTACAGGAAAACAATAGCCAATACCCATCAATGCTAGCAGCAATGAAAGGGCTAGGAAGGACTACAGATACCAAGCTACACAGACACAACACAAATGTATGCTAGGAACAATAAGCAAACAATACTAAGGATTATGCATTTAAATGCACAGAGCTCTCGCTATACCAGAAAGCATGAAAATGTAAAGCAAGGGTAACCAATCAAGAACGCCTCCCTAAATTAACCAATCTGAGAAAACAATGTTAGTGAACAGGAGAAAATAAGACATCATATGTATATAAGACAATAGGGAAATCCCTGTTTTTTTATAGTACATTTTTATAGTACAGTACATATAAAATACTGAATGAAAAAAAAAAATCTAATATTTTCTGTGTCTTAGCTGGATATGTTTTTAATATTTTTTTAACTTTTAAATTAGCGTGTCCATTAGTTGTCACAGATATAGTTTGAATATGCTGTAAAAGTGACAGCTGATCATCATAATTACATAGTTAATACGGTTAAAAAAAGACATAAGTCCATCAAATTCAACCAAAGAATAGGAGGGGATGTAAATTTTACAAAAGAGGAGTGAGACCCAGAGTTCTACTTATTTTAATATGCATTAATGTTATTTAATTCTAAGAATTCATCTAACCCTTTTTTTAAACCGTCCACTGTTCCTGTTGTAACCACATTCCGATGAAAACTATTCGACAGATTAAAAAATTTTACAGTAAAGAAGCCTTGACTTCTCTGGACAATTAACTTTTTCTTCTCCAGTTAGACGCAGTGCTCCCTTCTCTTTTGAGGGAATTTTATATAGAATAGCTTTTAATATATTTATCAAAAAAGGGTACTTGTACAGTGGATCACCGATTCAGTAATATGGAGTGAGGTGCTCTATCATCGGCACACCAAAAGGCCGTTTAATGCAAGGAATAAATATAGTTAAGTATGAGAGGCACACTCTCACTTGTTGCTGCACGGAATGAGTAGGGTACACTTGTAATAAAAATATGTTTTTATTTGTTAAATGTTAAAAATCTTATCGGATGTCTTATTTAAAATATACAATTCGTGTAAAAAATGGAGGTAGAAAAATTAAATATTAAATTTCTGTGTAATTGCTATAAAGTGCCTAGTGCTAGCTGGGTACACAAAAATGTTATATACAAGCTGAGTATACAGAAATATGGCATACAGAAATATGGCATGCTTTCCGCTAAGTTATAGCTGAATATGTAGAATTGCTATATGCAAGCTGAATACATCCTGATAAAGTCATACATAATATCCATCAATGCTGAATACATCAAGTACATAGATGCTGAGTACATAAGTGCCTGTTGCTAAATTTGGTGCTGGGTACATAAACGTGCTGAGTACATGGATATAAAAACTTATGATTACATAGAGTGCCAGGTGTTGGCTGAATACAAAAAAAGTGCTAGGTGCAAATTAGATGCTGTGCTGTAGACTTAACATTTGGACCGGTGCACATCAAATATTTCCAAAATATGTTTGGCCCGCTCAGATATTGATATGGTGCTTGTTCATAAGTAGATGATAAGATGCTAAAAGTTGCCAAAATTGATATTACCAAAGGTAAAATGTTGTCAAAAATTGTTCTAGTTCCGGTTGGTGTTAGTTTTTTGCTTGTTCTTTAAATGTTGTATGGAAAAAATTATACAGGAAGGAGTTTGTTCTACTTCATATATCCTTAAACATAAAATTGAATCGCATCAAGAGTTTTTTTGGTACTTAACTACTCCGCTGTGCACCGTTTTTTTCTTCCTTATCGTCTGTAAACCCTTTGCCCTGCGAGGAACTACGCGGTGTCCCACGTGGCCGGTTGCGCCTTCACCGTGGCGTCCCATGTGACAAGGGTGGGGCAACATGTCAGTCCCGGAGGCAGTTGTGATTCATCCTTGGTTTCAGGGTGGAAGTTCCCTTAGGGAGTAAGAGATCGTTGTTAAGTTTAAGTCTCGTGTTGTATGGAATGTGGCATAAAGTAAATTCCAGCGGTGGTAGTTTAATTATCTTGACTTGTATAACCCTCTAGTTCCTTTTACCAAACGCGTTTCGGAGCCAGTTGCTGCTCCTTCCTGAGTGGCTTATAGTTGTGTACTGGGACTTGTGGGGGTTATTTAAATAGTTTTCTTAAGGTGGGCGGTACATTTGTTCAGCTTAATTGCATCATCTTGAAAATCCGGACTTAATTGTGTTTGAGATGATGTAATAAAACGCAGCAGTAGTGGCACAAATTAAACTTAAATACAGAAATAAACATTTCTAAAAACACTATAATATCTCCTTTAATGTCCAGGTTCTGTAGTATACTTTGGGCTCACGGGGTCTTAATTCTATTTTACCCTTATTCATTTACTTTGATGGTAACATATTCAATGGGCAAGTAATGGAAATCTGTCAATGATGATTACCTTATCATCTTATCTTCATGGGTATTTGCAAGATTTTGTTATAAAGTTTGTCATGAAGTGTTGGTTTTGAGTGGATATTCTTAAAATGTTGTTATTAAGTGTTTATCATAAAAAATACAGATACGTTTAAGGAGCCGTTTCTATCTGTTTTTTGCATTTTATGTATTAAAAACATTCATATCATCTTACAGTCATCGCATATGGTCTTTAGCAAGTTTCATTTTGGTTTAATGGGGATTGGTTTGTTTATTTGAAGTGTTGGGCTGAATAAATTGTTTAGAAGGTGCGTGAGTTGTTGAGATGAAAGTAGAAGGTAGAAGGAGGGGCCGAGATGAAGAGGAGGAGGGGCCTCCGAGGGAGAGGAGATAGAGGTGCTGGTAACACAGCCAGACCTATATTTCCCGTCCCTAAGGGGCACCCCCTTCGTCACAAAAATCCCAAAATGTCTAGTTCTGCATTGAGACTTGCAGGAGATATAGTGTTGAATTCAAATATTCGTCTTGATTCGGCCCTAGAGATGTTTTCTATATGATTTCCTACCCTCCAAGGTTTGTGAATCTTCTCAAGTGCTGTATATATAAGTGATGTGGGATTGCTGTTGTGATGTGTCTTGTAGTGTTTTGATACTGAGTGTTGTTCGTATCCTTTTTAATGTTTGCAATATGTTCTGCTATTCTCTTTTTCATTGGTCTTTTGGTCCTGCCTGTATATTGCTTGTTGCCTAGACATACTAACATGTATACAACGTCCGTAGTGTTGCATGTTAAACTGTTATTAATTCGGTGACTAGGTGGTGAGTTTTGCGTGCAGTGGACTTCTATTGTTTTTTTAGGAAATGTTATCATTTTGCAGTTGCTGCAAAGGCCACATCTAAAAAAATCCTTTTGTTCAAAGCCAGTTGTTGGGGATTCCCTTCTTTCTTTGTTTGATGGTTGGGGCTATTTTAATTCCTAAGTTGGGGGCTTTAGTGTATACAATTGTAGGTGTTGTATGGGCCGATGGTTTTATCTTCTAATAGGTGGTTCCAATGCCTATTGATTATTTTTTCAATTGTTTTGTGTTGTGTATTATAGGGAAGGATGAGTCTCGTTTCATCATTCTATTGTATAGATTTTTCTTGTTCCTTGAAAAATCCTTGTCTGTTCATTTTTCTTACCTTTTCTAGTGAATTTTCAATTCGTTTATTTGGGTACTTTTTATCTATGAATTTTTGTTTCATAAATGTGGCCTCTTCCTCAAACTTGGTATTATCGGTACAATTCTGTTTTAAATGCCTGAACTGACTTGTTGGGATGTTTGTTAGCCATCTTGGGAGATGGCAACTGGAAAAAAAAGAATATGACTGTTTCATTATGGGCTTTTGATAAGTACTACAGATGAGTTTATTGTTATTTTAGCTGTGTTTTTGTGGTTTTATTTGAGAATTGTAGTTTTAAGTTATTTGTATTAATGTTTTCCAAAAAAGATTGTAGGGCTGTTTCGGTGTCTTGCTAGATAAATATAATGTCATCTATATAGCATTTCCAGAGCACCAGACTCCCACCCAATAATGATTGCACAACATCCTCCTCCGATTGGGACATAAAGATGTTGGCATAACTGGGGGGCGTATCTGGTGCCAATGGCGGTCCCTCTTTTTTGTAAATAGTAGTCTGATTCAAATATGAAATAGTTACGTGTTAGTATGTGGTGAACGCCGGCAATAATGAAGTCGATTTGTTTGTTGATCTTTTTTGAGTGCATTTATACCTTGTCCATGGTCTATGATGGTATACAATGAATTCACATCTAATGTACCCAAGTTCGAGTTTTGTTGGTATTCCAGTGCTTCAAGTGTGGTAATGATATCAGTGGTGTCCTTTATATAGGAAGGGATTGTTTTGACAAATAGTTGGAGTATCTTATCGATGTATTGAGATAAATTGGATGTTATTGAACCTATTCCTGAAATGATTGGTCTTCAAGCTGGCATGGTTGGGTTTTTATAGATTTTTGGTATGTAATAGAAGGCTGGTAATCTTTTTTGTGTCGTTGTTATGAATTTATACTCCCTTTCTAATAGGATACCTTTATCCTGTGCTATATTGCAATAGTCTCGTAGTTTTTTGTAGTATCCTTCTGTTGGGTTATATTCCAATTTACTGTATGTCTCATGGTCTGAGAGTTGACATTTGCATTCTTGGTTGTACATATTGGAATCTAGCATAACTATAGACCCTCCTTTATCGGCCGGTCTTATTGTAATTTCTCCCATCCCTATTCTCTTGTAATTGTTTCATGGCTTTCTTTTCCTTCTTTGTTAAATTATTAGTAGTTGGGTATTTATTTTATTTTCTAATGTCTAGTTCCATGCATTTACAGAATGCTGAGATTTCTTGACTAATTTCTTGTCTTGGGAACTTTTTGGATTTATTTTTTAATTTTGAGTGTATATATTCATTGTTTTCTTGAGTTTGAGCATTAATTGGGTTTTTTAAGAAAAAAAAATTCAGACATAGTTTTTTTTATATATTTCATCTATGCCTATGTAAGTGGCAAATTTATTTAAGTTGGTTGTTGGTGCGAACTTCAACCCTCTATTTAATAGATTTTTTTGGTTTGTCGATAAGGAAATTTTACTTAAGTTGACAGTTATGTCTTCCTGTTCTATCTTTTGTGTTGTCTAACTGGGTTGTTTTCTTTGTCTCCCTCTTCGTACCTTTCTCATCTTTGATGGTAGTATGGTTTGGATGGAATCCAAGTTTCCTGATTTTCGTTTGATGATGTCTCTCGTAAGAGGATTTTTGTTGATACCTTGGTGGGCAATCTCTCATTGGGTCCGCATATGTGTTGTGTCTTTGCCTCAAATTGTATTTGTGAGTGGGTGTATAGCCTTGGTTGTGTCTCTTCCCTGGGAACCGTGGGGGTGTTCTTTTGTGTCTCGTTCTGTGATGTGGGGGAGTCTGGTCTAAAAAATGGGGGGAAACTAATGTTTCATATCGATTAGTAGTTGGTATGTTGTATTGTGGAGGTGAGTTGATTGGATTTTCGTTATTGTGTTTCTCTCTGTCTTTCTTATCTTTTTTCTCTTTATCTTTTTTCTATTCTTGTTCCCTGTCTTTTTCTTTATCAGAATTACTTCCCTTTTTGGGGGGATTTTCTGCAGTGTTACTTATACGTTCCAAGTATTGCATTGTGCGTTCGCCTTGTTTATTAAACTTAATTTTTTTTGTCTTTTTGTCGTTTTAATGAGTCTAATCGTCTACAAATTCTGTCTTGCCATTTGATATATTCGTCATCTTTTGGGGCTTTGTCTAATATTTCCTTTAGTTTTTCAACGGTTCAGTAATATGGAGTGAGGTGCTCTATCATCGGCACACCCAGAGGCCGTTTAATGTAAGGAATAAAATATAGGTATGTATGAGAGGCACACTCTCACTTGTTGCTGCACGGAATGAGTAGGGTGAACTTGCAATAAATATATGTTTTTATTTGTTAAATGTTAAAAAATCTTATCGGATGTTTTATTTAAAATATACAATTAATGTAAAAAATAGAGGTAGAAAACTTAAATATTGAATTTCTGTGTAATTGATGTGTTTTAGTTGCTATAAAGTACCTAGTGCTAGCTGGGTACACAAAAATGTTATATAAAAGCAGAGTATACAGAAATATGGCATACAGAAATATGGCATGCTTTCCGCTAAGTAATAGCTGAATATGTAGAATTGCTATATGCAAGCTGACTACATCCTGATAAAGTCATGCATAATATCCATCAATGCTGAATACATCAAGTACATAGATGCTGAGTACATAGGTTTTTGGTGCTGGGTACATAAACGTGCTGAGTACATGGTTATAAAAACTTATGCTGAGTACATAGAGTGCCAGGTCTTGGCTGAATAAAAAAAAAGTGCCAGGTGCAAATTAGATGCCGTGCTGTAGACGTAATATTAGGACCGATGCACATCAAATATTTCCAAAATATGTTTTGCCCGCTCGGATATTGGTATGGTGCTAGTTCATAGGTAGCTGATAAGATGCTAAAAGTTGCCAAAATGGATATTACTAAAGGTAAAATGTTGCCAAAAATGGTTCTAGTTCAGGTTGGTGTTAGTTTTTTGCTTGTTCTTTAAATGTTGTATAGTTGTATATAAAAAATTATACAGGAAGGAGTTTGTTCCACTTCATATATCCTTAAACATAAAATTGAATCGCATTAAGAGTTTTTTGGTACTTTACCACTCCGCTGTGCACCGTTTTTTTTTTCCTTATCGTCCGTAAACCCTTTGCCCTGCGAGGACCCCTCCTTCTACCGTCTACTTTCATCTCAACAACTCCAGCACCTTCTAAACAAGGTATTCAGCCCAACGCAAACAAATCAATGCCCATTAAACCAAAATACAACTTGCTAAAAGACCACCTGCGTTTTTTATGATAAACTTTTAATAACAACATTTTTAGACTATCCACTCAAAACCAACACTTCATGACAAACTTTATAACAAAATCTTGCAAGTACCCATGGAAATAAGATGATAAAGTAATCATCATCCACAGATTTCCATTACTTGTCCATTGAATATGTTACCATCAAAATAAATGAATAAGGGTAAAATAGAATTAAGACCCCATGAGCTCAAAGTATACTACAGAACCCAGACATTGAGGGAAATATAATAGTGTTTTTAGACATGTTTATTTCTGTTTTTAATTTTAATTTGTGCCACTACCGCTACGTTTTATTACATCAGCTCAAACACAGTTAAAAATCCAGTCCGGATTTTCAAGATTAATTAATTAATTGTAATTAATCAACTGAACAAATTTACTGCCCACCTTAAGAAAACTATTTAAATAACCCCCATCAGTTCCAATACACAACTATAAGCCACTGAGGAAGGAGCAGCAACTGGCTCTGAATCGCGTTTGCTAAAAGGAACTAGTGGATTATACAAGTCAAGATTATTAAACTACCACTGCTGGAATTTACTCTATGCCGCATTTCATATACCCCGAAATCTAAACTTAACAACGATCACTTACTCCCGAAGTGAACTTCCGCTCTGAAACCAAGGACTGCCTCCGAGAGTGACGTGTTGCCCCGCCCTTGTCATGTGAGACGACACGGTGAAGGCGCGACCGACTACGTGGGACACCGCGTAGGTCCTTGCAGGGCAAAGGGTTTACGGAGGATAAGGACGAAAAAAAAAATGCGGAGTGGTAAAGTACCAAAAACTCTTAATGAGATTCAATTTTATGTTCAAGGATATATGAAGTGGAACAAACGCCTTCCTGTATAATTTTTTCTATACAACATTTAAAGAACAAGCAAAAAACTAACACAAACCTATACTAGAGCCATTTTTGGCAACATTTTACCTTTGGTAATATCCATTTTGGCAACTTTTAGCATCTTATCAGAGCGGGCCAAACATATTTTGGAAATATTTGATGTGCACCATTCCTAATATTAGGTCTACAGCACAGCATCTAATTTGCACCTTGCACTTTTTTTGTATTCAGCCAAGACTTGGCACTCTATGTACTGAGCGTAAGTTTTTATATCCATGTACTCAGCACATTTATGTACCCAGCACCAAATTTAGCACCAGGCACTTATGTACTCAGCATCTATGTACTTGATGTATTCAGCATTGATGGATATTATGTATGACTTTATCAGGGTGTATTCAGCTTGCATATAGCAATTCTACATATTCAGCTATTACTTAGCGGAAAGCATGCCATATTTCTGTATACTCAGTTTGTATATAACATTTTTGTGTACCCAGCTAGCACTAGGCACTTTATAGCAACTAAAATGCATCAATTACACAGAAATTCAATATTTAGGTTTTCTACCTCCATTTTTTACACAAATTGTATATTTTAAATAAGACCTCTGATAAGATTTTTAACATTTAACAAATAAAAATTTATTTTTATTACAAGTGTACCCTACTGATTCTGTGCAGCAAGAAGTGAGAGTGTGCCTATTATTCCATTCATATATTTGTATGGGTTAATCATGTTCCCGCTTAGATGTCTTTTCTCAAGACTAAATCAATTTTTTTCTTTTAATTTTTCATCATAACTAAGAATCTTCATGCTACTTTTAAGTTTAGTGGCTCACCTTTGTACTTTTATCCAGCTCCAGTGCATTCTTTCTATTGACTGGTGCCTAGAACTGAACTGCATATTTCAGATGAGGCTAATACCAAAGCTTTGAAAAGTCATACTACATCCCTATCTCACAAGTCAAGTCCATACCTCATTTAATACATGACAATTTCCTCTTTTTTTGGGGGGGGGGGGGGGGGGAGTATTGGATTGTGGTGATTAATATCACCTTGGTGGCCCTATTTCAACTTTTCACTGTGTATTCAATTACCCCTTAATTCCACATTTTTGTTCCCTGTATTGCCTACTTTTACCTGTGCTTAAAATAGGGTTGCTAGGCATGGTCCGTCTATCTGTTGAAGGACGGAGCATGCTGCGTGCAAGGTCACATTACTGACAGCCAGGGACTGTAAGTAAATGATTAAAGCCAGGTCCTCCCCTGCAGCTGATAACAGTGCCTGGGCTGTGTGCACTTCTACCTGTCCCTGCGCTTGGCAGACGCTCCCTCACTCAGCAGAGCTGAAGGATGCAGAGTCGAAGCAGCACAGACCAGGGAAGGGAGATCTGCCATCTGCTCGGTGTATAAATGAAAGCAACATGTGGTAAGAGGACCCCTTTGTGCTGCAGATTAACCCTTTAGGGGGGAGGACTCTGGTTACTGACACTTTTGGGGGGCTTTTGTTACTGTCTAGTGAGGGCAGGCGGGATTAGCCTCAGGGGGAGGGCAGTGGCAGCCATCTTAACTGAATAGTGAAATTGCAGTTTTATGCAGACTGGTTGCTAAGGGCTGAATCTTATTAAATATCAGGTAAGTCAGTCTAATAGTAACTGATTCTGGAATATAATGTTATTAGTAACTACATATATGAAAATTGGAATTGGTGTCTAAATGTGACAGTTATCCTTTAATCTATGATGTACAAGTGTCTCTCCCAGTGTTAATCCCTCTAGGACATATGATGCACATAGATTATTACCCAGTTGTATAACGTTACAGCTTTCTACACGAAACTTCATTCATTGTGTCCAAGTCAGCTTATAGATTATGGACACTTTCCATAGACTGCACAGTACTACATAGCTACATAGCTGTTAAAAAAAAATAGAAACAGTGCTATTAATCACATCCTCTATATCATTATTAAATAAATTAAATAACAGGGGACCTATCACTGAACCTTGGGGTACACCACTTATAACCTGGGACTATTCAGAATAGGAATCATTGACCACAACTCTCTGAACACTGTCCTTCAGCCAGTTTTCAATCCAGTTACAAACTATACTTTTTAGACCTATAGATCTTATTTTATCTATTAAATGTCTGAGGGACAGCCGCCCTTCTAGACAGAACAAAGTCCAGCTCTCAAGTGGTAAAGGTGCTCTGACCTGCTCTGCACGGATCCGGGCTGTGTTCACACCCAACGTAGATGCAGCAAAAAAGTCCAAATAGATACAGCGAGTAAAATTAATGATTTAATTTTTTTTTATAAACAAGTAATCCTCCTGCTTAAAATTAACGCGTTTCATCCATAAGACAGGTCTTTTTTATGGATTTATAGTATAAAGTACACATATTTTTTAAATGAAGAAATAACAAATTATTGATTTTACTCGCTGGATCCATTTAGATTTTTTTGCTACAGCCGCCCTACTGCCCCGGCTTCTACTCACCTCCTCATAAAAACAAAACAGATTAGTCTGACAACTTCTGTTCTTGGTAAACCCATGCTGGTTCTCACTTATGATATTATTAACAGTCACATAGTCCTGTATAAAGTCCCATAAGAGTCCTTCAAACATTTTTCCCACAACAGAAGTTAAGCTTACTGGTCTATAATTACATGTGGGGGACCAAGAGCCTTTTTTGCATATGGGCACCACATTTACCTTGTGCCAGTTACTTGGCACTTTACTAGTACCTAGAGAATCTCTAAAAATTATGAATAGTGGAATAGCAATAACTGAAATGAGTTCTTTAAGAACTCTTGTGTGCAATCTGGACCTGGAGCCTTGTTTAAATTACCATATTTAACTTAGCTTGGACCATATTTATAGCCAATTGAGCTTCACTGTCCCATGATAGATGTAATCCAGTAGTAACTGGAATATGCCGGCGCTGACATCCTTCAGCTCGATCACGCAGTTGTGACCCCTCAGATTGAAGGCAAACATGGAACATAAGAAGCAGCTCTGCGCAGAAAGGACCAATCGGTGCAACTGGAACTCTTTACCCTCCACTAGGACGGTGACGTCCACAAACAGCTGCCCCTCCATGCAAAGCTTTATAGAAACATACAATGTGTTGGCAGATAAGAACCATTTGGCCCATCTAGTCTGCCCAATATACTGAATACTATGAATAGCCCCTGGCCCTACCTTATATGAAGTATGGCCTTATGCTTATCCCTGTTATGACCAGAGGATGTGGATTCTGTGTGTCAGCTGCTAGAGGACTGGGAATTAGTCCAATATTGCTGACTGCTGACTCTCAGACGTTTTGTACCGAACTTTGTGGCTATTCTGCTTTTAATGCTGTGGATAGGGTTCCCAACCCCGTAGTTATCAAGAATATAGATCACAGCAAAGGTTTCTTTCAGGAATATTTATTTCCAAATAGATATGCGGCAGAAGATTTTAATTATTGTGCAAACGTTTTCGGCCGTATCTGGCCTTCGTCAGGCACTATGGAAATTACAATAAGACAATTTCAGTAACAATTAGTATCCAGTCAATTTACATCATTGATTATAGGAATATCTTCATAATGTACATACATATGTCAAAAGAAAAAGGAAAAAGAGTAAAATAAAATAAATAAAAGTTTCGCCGTCCTGTTGATTATTCAGTTGCAGGTTATATAAATCACAATGGTGTGGGATATCTGCAATAGGTTAAGGTGGTTATACCGCCATTTGTATATTTGACATACACCTGGTCAGATCATCACGGCATTATCCTTGCTGCTAATATAGTTCAATATTATTGTACATATTTTCTAATAATACGTTCATCTTCATACATTCAGGTACATCATCAGTTTGTTATTTGTCCATTTCGTCCACTATTGATCTTATCACTATACAATGCATTTCTTAATTCTATCGTACTTTTAGAGACTTTGGACCATTGTGGATCCAAATAATAGTATTGTTTTGCCTAAACCAAAAAACACCTAAACCATGATACAGGTAGTAATATTATTTTGTATGATATAAATTATAACACATAAAAATAGACTTATGTTGATCAAGCAAAGTTATCTTTTAGCTAGTAGCTACTTACCTGTGCCGCTGGAGGTAAACAGGGGAAGATGCTGTTATACATGGGGAGCCTATGGCCGCCGAATTGTGTATGTGGTAGCATGTTGATATGGTCGATCACTGCTGTTTTATAGGAGCCAGGAGAAATCTATGCCAATTCGCGCTCAGATGTGCGGTGGAACGCACCGATTATGTCTCGGTGCGTTCCACCGACCGGACGTGATGTCATAAAGATGAGCGAACCGCTGGTGTAGCGGTGCGTTCCACTACCCGGAAGTGACGTGGATGCGTGAAGCGCATCGTTGGTGTCACGGTGCGCTTCAAAGGTCGGAAGAAGGTGTGGCGATTTGCGTTCCACCAGATTTGTGTTCGTCACTAGTGGGGATGGCCAGCGAATTGGTTATAGATGTATGCCTGTAAGATCTATAGGGATAATATGGATAAGAAAGCTAGTGAGCTCTATGGATACTATACAGTTTGATGACTCTATTGATATAAACGAAAAAGGATACCCCCTGCGGCACTGGGTGTAGAGATCACGAAACCTGAGAAATTAAGAAAAGAATAAATTAAAGAAAATAAAGTGTTATTTGGTCTTATCAATTATTATAGTCCTTATGATAATGTGATATCCTTGTATACAGGTAAAGGAAGTTCTCCATTGTAATAATGTCATTAGATTGAGGTATGTTCCTGATCCAATGTTCCGGAAAGGAGATATACACAAAAAAATGAAAAATGAAAAAAGGAGGGGGGAAAAAGACAACGGGAATGGATCCATTAGATTATTATCCGGATATATAGATTCATTAAGCGAAGGCTTGTATTTCGTATTCCCTATTAAGTCCTTTTGGCGTCATGGTCTGTAGGGTATGGATCCAAAACGCCTCCCTATGATGTACCTGAATGTATGAAGATGAACGTATTATTAGAAAATATGTACAATAATATTGAACTATATTAGCAGCAAGGATAATGCCGTGATGATCTGACCAGGTGTATGTCAAATATACAAATGGCGGTATAACCACCTTAACCTATTGCAGATATCCCACACCATTGTGATTTATATAACCTGCAACTGAATAATCAACAGGACGGCGAAACCTTTATTTATTTTATTTTACTCTTTTTCCTTTTTCTTTTGACATATGTATGTACATTATGAAGATATTCCTATAATCAATGATGTAAATTGACTGGATACTAATTGTTACTGAAATTGTCTTATTGTAAT
Source organism: Bufo gargarizans (assembly GCF_014858855.1). Classification (NCBI taxonomy): domain Eukaryota; kingdom Metazoa; phylum Chordata; class Amphibia; order Anura; family Bufonidae; genus Bufo; species Bufo gargarizans. Next base: position 159,420,637 of record NC_058085.1, on the reverse strand, counting down.
TTCCATAGTGCCTGACGAAGGCCAGATACGGCCGAAAACGTTTGCACAATAATTAAAATCTTCTGCCGCATATCTATTTGGAAATAAATATTCCTGAAAGAAACCTTTGCTGTGATCTATATTCTTGCTGACTCTCAGAGTCAGGACCCTGGTGTCTGCACCTGTTACCTTGAATGCAGCTACCTGCAGTAGTGTGAACAGAGTCCAACAAAGGCAGAATAAAGGAACAGATGGTCTTTACTGGCAGACAGTATTGAAAAGTCACTTGACAGATACAGGCAACACTAAGTTGAGAGCAATATAGCGTGCAGATATAAGCAGTCTCATAGGCAGTGCAGGGTCTGGATCTAGGCAGACTTACAGGATGAGATGGGCAGATGCGTAGTCAGGCAGTGCAGATATAAGCGGTCTCACTGTTAGGCAGTGCAGGGTCTGGATCCAGGCAGACTTACAGGAGGAGATGGGCAGACGCGTAGTCAGGCAGTGCAGAGGTCTATAGTCCAGGTGATCCAATAAACAGACGGCAGGCAGATGCGTAGTCAAATGAAGCGGAGGTCAAAATCCAGGAAATCCAATAAACAGACACAGTGAGACGCTTCAGCGGGAGTCAAGAGGTACAACACGCTTGGGCAGTTCATGATGAGTGAAGCTGCCTTAAATACAAATAGTCCCGCCTCCGGGTGGGGATGGTAATCAGGAACCAGCTGCCTACTTCTATAAGAAAGGGAGAGGTGCGCGCGCGCGTGCTATAGCGCATCAGATTACACCTGGCAGAGAGGACGGATACAGCGGTATGCTGGCGGGCACCTGCGTCTCCTACAAGGTAAGCCAGTACTGGGACCCATAGTGCTGCGATGTGCAGACAACGATCTGCCACCCTGCAGTGGAGACGCAGATCTCATACTGACAATCCCATTCATGCTTAAACTCCTTCACTGTTTTTGCAGCTACCACTTCTGCAGGAAGGCTATTCCATGCATCCACTACTCTGTCAGTAAAGTAATACTTCCTGATATTCATAATGCTCTGAGCCATGCGACTGCTGTGGGACCGATCTGTGAAGGTGTACGTCACAAAATTATTCTATGTGTAGCTGACCACGTTCTGGTCTATAGCCTCTTCTGAAGGTGTATAACACGCCTGAGATTCAAGTACTGACTCCGGTGCCGTCCGCTCCACATACATACTTTTTGAAATTCGTAGTGTGCTCTAATAATATTTTCTGCATCGCATGTGCCTACACCTGCTGCCATTATAGCACGGTGTACCAATGTTGTAGCTAATTGCTACTTCGGTACAGTATTTATATATTTTGCTGACCTGACTTTTTTGCATTCGCACTTTATTTAACAGTCCACCAACCACGTACCACCAGTAATTTTGGTTTTTAATCATGTTTTTATTTATTGTTTTATGTCAATCATTTGTATTATGCCGTTTATAATAAAATGATGTACTTATCTATTATACTTAGTGGTCGCTTATTTATTTTGTTGACATGATGAGGATCCATATATACCTGTAGGAGTTTATTGATTTATCTGACTGGCATATATATTATTAGCGCAACCTGCGCTAAATTGCGTGCAATTGTTTGGCTGCTGCTGACAGTCACACAACCTCTGCTACATCTGTTGTGCTACATTTGTGCTGTGAAATTTAGTGCAATTGTCTTGCAGCTGATGACAGCAACATTACCTGTGCCACATCTCCAGTATAACGTTAGCGCATCCTAAATATCAGTGACATTCTGTGTAATTTTTTCTTAGCTGCTGGTGGCAGCGACAATACGTGTGCTACCTCTCCTGTATAACGTTTGCCCATCCCAAATATCAGTGACATTCAGTCAAATTTTTTCGCTACGGATGGCAGCGACATTAACTGTGCTACATCTCCTGTATGACATTTGCCCATTCTAAATATCAGTGACATTCAGGCCTCATGCACACGACCGTTTTTTTATTCCGTGTCCGTTGTGCCGTTTTTCGTGATTGGGTCTGTTGAAAACTCGACTAATGCACCGCTTGCCATCCGAGTCCGTGATTCGTGGTTCTAGTCCGTCAAAAAAATATAACCTGTCCTATTATTTTTGCGGAGAATGGTTTGCGGACCCATTCAAGTCAATGGGACTGCAAAAAAAATGCGGAGGCACACAAGATTGTCATTCGCGTTCGTGTGTCCGCGTCCGTTTTTTTTTTTCCTATCATTTGCATGGCAAACCTGTCTTAGACTTTTTTTACTTTGCTTAATGTCTGGTGGTCCTCCAAAAATAAAGGAAGACACACAGAAACAAAAACGGAAACGGATCACGGAACAACGGAGGCCTATGTCTAATTTTTTCGTAGCTGGTGACAGCGACATTACCTGCGCTAAATCTCTTGTATAACGTTTCCACATCCTAAATATCAGTGACATTAAGTTTAATTTTTTTGCCGCTGGTGACAGCGACATTACATGCGCTATATCTCATGTATAACGTTTGAGCATCCTAAATTTCAGTGACAGGTGGTCGGTTGGATTGCAGCAGATAATGCTTCCAGTCAGTTAAGCACCACCCTGTCTTCCACAAAGTCCAGTCTCAGTAGCCAAGAATCTGGTCAACAGAATCCTCACCCTGATCCTCCTTCCTCCCACCATGGGTCTTGGCAAACAAGTGATCCCACACTCGGAAATTCCGAGGAGCTCTTTTCATCACCATTCCTTGATTTGGGCCTCTCACCAAGCCCCCTTGGAGAGGGACATGAAGAGATCTTGTGAACTGATTGCCAAACTCTTGAGCATCCACAGTCAGAAGAAGATGCCCTGCACCTGGACTTCGCAAGCACCGTCAGCTAGCAAGTCCATTTCTGTGTCCCAGCGCAGCGTACAGATGTCGATACCCTAGGCCTTTGAACGAAAGCGCAAAAACCCAGCCACCCACCCACCCACAGGCCATAGCACAAAATGTGCACCTTTCCAAATTGCTGGCCCTGAAAATGTTGCCATTAAGGCTTTCAGCAGCTTGATGGCGGCAGCAGTCCCTCGTTACTCAGTCCCAAGCCGCCACTATTTTTCCCGGTGTTCCGTCCCCGCCTTACACCTACATGTGTCTGGTAACATCACCCGTGCCCTGACCAAAGCAGTTATTGGGAAAGTTTACTTAACGACTGACACACGGACAAGTGCTTTTGGCCAGGTACGCTACATTTCCCTGATGGCACACTGGGTGAACGTTGTGGAAGCCAGGAGCGAATCGTACCCTGGGATGGCACAGGTGCTACCTTCCATTAGGATTTCTGCCACCACCTACATTAGTGGCTGCAACCTCCTCCTCCACTTCCACCTCTGAATTCTTATCTTGCAGCACCAGTCACCCATCAGTCAGTAGCTGGAAGCAGTGTAGCACTGCAGTGGGGAAGCGGCAACAGGCCGGGCTGAAAATAATTCACTTAGGTGACACACAGCAAACCACTGCAGAGCTGTGGCAGGGTATAAGGAACCAGACTGAGCTGTGGCTCTCGCCACTCAACCTACAACCAGGCATGGTTGTGTCTGATAATGGCCGTAACTTGGTGGCGGCGTTAGAGCTCAGCAAGCTCACACACATACCATGCCTAGCCCACATGTTCAACTTAGTGGTTCAGCGGTTTCTCCAAACCTACCCTAATTTGCCTGAGCTACTGGTGAAAGTGTGCAACATGTGTGCCCATTTCGGAATGTCATCTATAGCTGCCGCCAGTTTGGAAACGCTGCAGCAGTGCTTGCAATTGCCAGCTTACTGACTGTTGTGCGACTAGAGTACGCGCTGGAACTCCACGTTCCACATGTTGGCCAGGCTTTGTGAGCAGCAAAGGGTAGTAGTAGAATACCAGCTGCAACATGGTCATCGCCTTTCCAGTCAGCTTCTGCTCTTTACAAGCGACGAGTGAGCATGGATGTCTGACCTCTGTGATGTTTTAAACAACTTTGAGGAATCAACACAGATGGTGAGCGGCAATGCCGCTATTATCAGTGTGACCATCCCACTTCCATGTCTACTGAAACGCTCGCGGCTCACAATAAAGGCGGACGCTTTGCATGTGAAAAAGGGGGAAATGGGGGAAGACAGTACACAAAGTGATAGCCAGACCACCCTCAGTTCATCTTTTCAGCGCGAATTGGAAGATGATGATGAAGAGGAGCAGGAGAAGGTTGCCTCAGCTACAGAGGGTAGTACCCATAGCAGGTGTATTCCATCTGTTCAGCGTGGATGGGCCGAAGAGTAGGAAGAGGATGAGGAGATTGAGAGTCATCCTCCTGATGAGGACAGCTAAGTATTGACTGTTGGGACTCTGGCTGACTTTATATTATGCTGGCTTTCCCTCGCGTTATACGCATTTTGGCCAACACCGATTACTGGTTATTCACTCTTCTCGACCCCCGCTGCAAAGAGAACTTCTCATCTCTCATTCCTGTGGTGGAGATAACTAGCAAAATGGTGCATTACCGGGAGGTTCTTGTGGAAAAATTGCTCCAAAAATTTCCAGCTAACAACGCTGACGGCAGAGTATGTTGTTCCTTGGGCAACCGAGGAGGGGAGACGAGTGGAACACACAGCAGTTACAACAGAGGCAGTGCAACACTCTCCAAGGCCTGGGACAGTTTCATCACACCCCACCAGTACCCTCACCCTGATGTGCAGCCTAGTGTCACAAGGAGGGAAAAGTTTTAGAAGATGGTGAAGGAGTAAGTAGCAGACTGTGTCAGCGTCCTCAGTGATCCCTCAGTGCCTTACAACTACTGGGTGTCCAAGCTGGACACGTGGCACGAACTGGCTCTCCATGCTTTGAAGGTGCTTGCCTGCCCTGCCGCCAGCATTTTGTCAGAGCGGGTATATAGTGCTGCTGGGGGCATAAAAACTGATAAGCGCATCAGCCTGTCAACTGAAAATGCTGACAGGTTGACTCTTATTAAAATGAACAAGGCCTGAATTGCCCCTGACTTCTCTACTCCACCAGAGGAAAGCGGCTGAACATAAAGACACTTTAAATGTGGCTTTTATGGACCATGTATTGAATACACTGTATCCCCATGCACCCCTTCCACCACAAAAAAGGGTATATAGTTCAATCTTCGTTTTCTCATCCTCCTCTATCATATCAACATGCTTATTAGGCTGCCCTCGCTCCTAATGTTTTAGAGGGTCAGCTCAGCAGCAGACCCTCACCCCTAATGTTTTCGAGGGTCACCAGCAGGCCCTCGCCTATAATGTTTTAGATGGTTAAATGAGCAGCAGTCCCTCGTCCAAAATGTTTTAGAGGGTCAGCTCAGCAGCAGACCCTCGAACCTAATGTTGTAGATGGTCAGATCAGCATCAGACCCTCACCCCTAATGTTTTAGATGGTCAGATCAGCATCAGACCCTCACCCCTAATGTTTTAGATGGTCAGATCAGCAGACCCTCATCCCTAATATTTTAAATGGTCAGCTCAGCAGCAGACCCTCATCCCTAATTTTTTAGATGGTCAGATCAGCAGCAGACCCTCGCTCCTAAAGTTTTATAGGGTCAGCTCAGCAGCAGACTCTCACACCTAAAGTTTTAGAGGGTCACCAGCAGGCCTCCGCCCATAATGTTTTAGATGGTTAGATGAGCAGCAGGCTCTCGTCCCAAATGATTGGAGGGTCAGCTCAGCATCAGACCCTCACCCCTAATGTTTTAGATGGTCAGATCAGCATCAGCTCCTCACCCCTAATGTTTTAGATGGTCAGATCAGTATCAGACCCTCACCCCTAATGTTTTAGATGGTCAGATCAGCAGCAGACCGTCACCCCTAATTTTTTGATGGTCAGATCACCAGCAGAACCTCTCCCCTAATGTTTTAGATGGTCAGCCCAGCAGCAGACCCTCACCCCTAATGTTTTAGAAGGTCAGATCAGCACCAGACCCTCGCCCCTAAAGTTTTATAGGGTCAGCTCAGCAGCAGACTCTCACACCTAAAGTTTTAGAGGGTCACCAGCAGGCCCTCGCCCATAATTTTTAGATGGTCAGATCACCAGCAGACCCTCTCCCCTAATGTTTTAGATGGTCAGCTCAGCAGCAGACCCTCACCCCTAATGTTTTAGAAGGTCAGATCAGCACCAGACCCTCGCCCCTAATGTTTTAGAGGGTCAGCTCAGCAGTAGACCCTCACCCCTAATTTTTTAGATGGTCAGCTCAGCACCAGACCCTCACCCCTAGTGTTTTAGAATGGCAGATCAGCAGCAGACCCTCACCCCTAATGTTTTAGATGGTCAGCTCACTAGTAGACCCTCGCCCCTAATTTTTTAGATGGTCAGATCACCACAGGCCCTCGCCCCTAATGTTTTAGATGGTTAGATGAGCAGCAGGCCCTCGTCCCAAATGATTGGAGGGTCAGCTCAGCAGCAGATCCTCACCCCTAATGTTTTAGATGGTCAGATCAGCATCAGACCCTCACCCCTAATGTTTTAGATGGTCAGATCTGCATCAGACCTTCACCCCTAATGTTTAGATGGTCAGATCAGCAGCAGACCCACACCTCTAATGTTTTAGATGGTAAGCTCAGCAGCAGACCCTCACCCTTAATTTTTTAGATAGTCATATCAGCAGCAGGCCCTCACCCCTAATGTTTTAGATTTTCAGTTCAGCAGCAGACCCTAACCCCTAATGTTTTAGAAGGTCAGATCAGCATCAGACCCTCACCCCTAATGTTTTAGATGGTCAGATAAGCAGCAGACCCTTACTCCTAATCTTTTAGATGGTCAGCTCAGCAGAAGACCCTCGCCCCTAATTTTTTAGAATGTCAGATCACCACAGGCCCTCGCCCCTAATGTTTTAGATGGTTAGATGAGCAGCAGGCCCTCGTCTCAAATGATTGGAGGGTCAGCTCAGCAGTAGACCATCACCCCTAATGTTTTAGATGGTCAGATCAGCATCAGACCCTCACCCCTAATGTTTTAGATGGTCAGATCAGTATCAAACCCTCACCCCTAATGTTTTAGATGGTCAGATCAGCAGCAGACCCTCACCCCTAATTTTTTAGATGGTCAGCTCACCAGCAGACTCTCACACCTAAAGTTTTAGAGGGTCACCAGCAGGCCCTCGTCCATAATGTTTTAGATGGTTAGATGAGCAGCAGGCTCTCGTCCCAAATGATTGGAGGGTCAGCTCAGCATCAGACCCTCACCCCTAATGTTTTAGATGGTCAGATCAGCATCAGCTCCTCACCCCTAATGTTTTAGATGGTCAGATCAGCAGCAGACCGTCACCCCTAATTTTTTGATGGTCAGATCACCAGCAGAACCTCTCCCGTAATGTTTTAGATTGTCAGCCCAGCAGCAGACCCTCACCCCTAATGTTTTAGAAGGTCAGATCAGCACCAGACTCTTGCCCCTAATGTTTTAGAGGGTCAGCTCAGCAGTAGACCCTCACCCCTAACTTTTTAGATGGTCAGCTCAGCACCAGACCCTCACCCCTAGTGTTTTAGAATGGCAGATCAGCAGCAGACCCTCACCCCTAATGTTTTAGATGGTCAGCTCACTAGTGGACCCTCGCCCCTAATTTTTTAGATGGTCAGATCACCACAGGCCCTCGCCCCTAATGTTTTAGATGGTTAGATGAGCAGCAGGCCCTCGTCCCAAATGATTGGAGGGTCAGCTCAGCAGCAGATCCTCACCCCTAATGTTTTAGATGGTCAGATCAGCATCAGACCCTCACCCCTAATGTTTTAGATGGTCAGATCTGCATCAGACCTTCACCCCTAATGTTTAGATGGTCAGATCAGCAGCAGACCCACACCTCTAATGTTTTAGATGGTAAGCTCAGCAGCAGACCCTCACCCTTAATTTTTTAGATAGTCATATCAGCAGCAGGCCCTCACCCCTAATGTTTTAGATTTTCAGTTCAGCAGCAGACCCTAACCCCTAATGTTTTAGAAGGTCAGATCAGCATCAGACCCTCACCCCTAATGTTTTAGATGGTCAGATAAGCAGCAGACCCTTACTCCTAATCTTTTAGATGGTCAGCTCAGCAGAAGACCCTCGCCCCTAATTTTTTAGAATGTCAGATCACCACAGGCCCTCGCCCCTAATGTTTTAGATGGTTAGATGAGCAGCAGGCCCTCGTCTCAAATGATTGGAGGGTCAGCTCAGCAGTAGACCATCACCCCTAATGTTTTAGATGGTCATATCAGCATCAGACCCTCACCCCTAATGTTTTAGATGGTCAGATCAGTATCAAACCCTCACCCCTAATGTTTTAGATGGTCAGCTCAGCAGCAGACTCTCACACCTAAAGTTTTAGAGGGTCACCAGCAGGCCCTCGCCCATAATGTTTTAGATGGTTAGATGAGCAGCAGGCTCTCGTCCCAAATGATTGGAGGGTCAGCTCAGCATCAGACCCTCACCCCTAATGTTTTAGATGGTCAGATCAGCATCAGCTCCTCACCCCTAATGTTTTAGATGGTCAGATCAGCAGCAGACCCTCACCCCTAATTTTTTGATGGTCAGATCACCAGCAGAACCTCTCCCGTAATGTTTTAGATTGTCAGCCCAGCAGCAGACCCTCACCCCTAATGTTTTAGAAGGTCAGATCAGCACCAGACCCTCGCCCCTAATGTTTTAGAGGGTCAGCTCAGCAGTAGACCCTCACCCCTAACTTTTTAGATGGTCAGCTCAGCACCAGACCCTCACCCCTAGTGTTTTAGAATGGCAGATCAGCAGCAGACCCTCACCCCTAATGTTTTAGATGGTCAGCTCACTAGTGGACCCTCGCCCCTAATTTTTTAGATGGTCAGATCACCACAGGCCCTCGCCCCTAATGTTTTAGATGGTTAGATGAGCAACAGGCCCTCATCCCAAATGATTGGAGGGTCAGCTCAACAGCAGATCCTCACCCCTAATGTTTTAGATGGTCAGATCAGCATCAGACCCTCACCCCTAATGTTTTAGATGGTCAGATCTGCATCAGACCTTCACCCCTAATGTTTAGATGGTCAGATCAGCAGCAGACCCACACCTCTAATGTTTTAGATGGTAAGCTCAGCAGCAGACCCTCACCCTTAATTTTTTAGATAGTCATATCAGCAGCAGGCCCTCACCCCTAATGTTTTAGATTTTCAGTTCAGCAGCAGACCCTAACCCCTAATGTTTTAGAAGGTCAGATCAGCATCAGACCCTCACCCCTAATGTTTTAGATGGTCAGATAAGCAGCAGACCCTTACTCCTAATCTTCTAGATGGTCAGCTCAGCAGAAGACCCTCGCCTCTAATTTTTTAGAATGTCAGATCACCACAGGCCCTCGCCCCTAATGTTTTAGATGGTTAGATGAGCAGCAGGCCCTCGTCTCAAATGATTGGAGGGTCAGCTCAGCAGTAGACCATCACCCCTAATGTTTTACATGGTCAGATCAGCATCAGACCCTCACCCCTAATGTTTTAGATGGTCAGATCTGCATCAGACCCTCACTCCTAATTTTTTAGATGGTCAGATCAGCCGCAGGCCCTCACCCCTAATTTTTTAGATGGTCAGCTCAGCACCAGACCCTCACCCCTAGTGTTTTAGAATGTCAGATCAGCAGCAGACCCTCGCCCCTAATTTTTTAGATTGTCAGATCACCACAGGCCCTCGCCCCTAATGTTTTAGATGGTTAGATGAGCAGCAGGCCCTCGTCTCAAATGATTGGAGGGTCAGCTCAGCAGTAGACCATCACCCCTAATGTTTTAGATGGTCAGATCAGCATCAGACCCTCACCCCTAATGTTTTAGATGGTCAGATCTGCATCAGACCTTCACTCCTAATTTTTTAGATGGTCAGATCAGCCGCAGGCCCTCACCCCTAATGTTTTAGATGGTCAGCTCAGCAGCAGACCCTCACCCCTAATGTTTTAAAAGGTCAGATCAGCATCAGACCCTCACCCCTAATGGTTTAGAGCAGGGATGTCAAACTCCTGGCCCTCCAGCTGTTGAAAAACTACAACTCCCATCATTCCTGGGCATACTACAGCTATCAGGGAATGATGGGAGTTGTAGTTTTGCAACATCTGGAGGGCCATGAATTTGACATCCATGGTTTAGAGGGTCAGATCAGCAGCAGACCCTCGTGCCTAATGTTTTAAATGGCCAGCTCAGCAGTAGACCCTCACCCCTAATGTTTTAGAAGGTCAGATCTGCAGCAGACCCTCACCCCTAATGTTTTTGATAGTCAGCTCTGCAGCAGAGCCTCACCCCTAATTTTTTAGATGGCCAGATCAGCAGCAGACCCTCGCTCCTAATGCTTTATAGGGTCAGCTCAGATGCAGACCAGACCTTCACCTCTAATGTTTTCGAGGGTCACTAGCTGGCCCTCGCCCATAATGTTTTAGATGGTTAGATGAGCATCAGGCCCTCATCCCAAATGATTGGAGGGTCAGCTCAGCAGCAGACCCTCACCCCTAATGTTTTGGATGGTCAGATCAGCATCAGACCCTCACCCCTAATGTTTTAGATGGTCAGATCAGCGTCAGGCCCTCATCCCTAATGTTTTATATGGTCAGATAAGCAGCAGACTCTCACCCCTAAAGTTTTAGATGGTCAGCTCAGCAGCAGACCCTTACCCCTAATTTTTTAGAAGGTCAGATCAGCAGCAAACCCTCACCCCTAATGTTTTAGAAGGTCAGATCAGCAGCAGACCCTCACCCCTAATTTTTTAGATGGCCAGATCAGCAGCAGACCCTCACTCCAAATGTTTTAGATGGTCAGCTAAGCAGCAGAAGCTCACCCCTAATTTTTTTGATGGCCAGATCACCACAGGCCCTCGCCCCTAATGTTTTATATGGTTAGATGAGCAGCAGGCCCTCGTCCGAAATGATTGGAGGGTCAGCTCAGCAGCAGACCCTCACTCCTAATTTTTTAGATGGTCAGATCAGCATCAGACCCTCACCCCTAATGTTTTAGATGGTCAGATCTGCATCAGACCCTCACCCCTAATGTTTTAGATGGTCAGATGAGCAGCAGACCCACACCCTTAATTTTTTAGATGGTCAGATCAGCAGCAGGCCCTCGCCCCTAATGTTTTATAGGGTCAGCTCAGATGCAGACCTTCACCCCTAATGTTTTCGAGGGTCACCAGCTGGCCCTCGCCCATAATGTTTTAGATGGTTAGATGAGCATCAGACCCTCATCCCAAATGATTGGAGGATCAGCTCAGCAGCAGACCCTCACCCCTAATGTTTTAGATGGTCAGATCAGCAGCAGCCCTCACCCCTAATGTTTTAGATGGTCAGATCAGCAGCAGACTCTCACCCCTAAAGTTTTAGATGGTCAGCTCAGCAGCAGACCCTTAGCCCTAATTTTTTAGATGGTCGGATCTGCAGCAGGCCCTCGCCCCTAATGTTTTAGATGGTCAGCTAAGCAGCAGACCCTCAGCCCTAATGTTATAGAATGTCAGATCAGCAGCAGACCCTCACCCCTAATGTTTTAGATGGTCAGGTCAGCAGCAGACCCTCACTCCTAATGTTTTAAAAGGTCAGATCAACATCAGACCCTCACCCCTAATGGTTTAGATGGTCAGTTCAGCAGCAGACCCTCACCCCTAATGTTTTAGATGGTCAGATCAGCAGCAGACCCTCGTGCCTAATGTTTTAGATGGCCAGCTCAGCAGCAGACCCTCACCCCTAATGTTTTACAGGGAGTGCAGAATTATTAGGCAAATGAGTATTTTGACCACATCATCCTCTTTATGCATGTTGTCTTACTCCAAGCTGTATAGGCTCGAAAGCCTACTACCAATTAAGCATATTAGGTGATGTGCATCTCTGTAATTAGAAGGGGTGTGGTCTAATGACATCAACACCCTATATCAGGTGTGCATAATTATCAGGCAACTTCCTTTCCTTTGGCAAAATGGGTCAAAAGAAGGACTTGACAGGCTCAGAAAAGTCAAAAATAGTGAGATATCTTGCAGAGGGATGCAGCACTCTTAAAATTGCAAAGCTTCTGAAGCGTGATCATCGAGCAATCAAGCGTTTCATTCAAAATAGTCAACAGGGTCGCAAGAAGCGTGTGGAAAAACCAAGGCTCAAAATAACTGCCCATGAACTGAGAAAAGTCAAGCGTGCAGCTGCCAAGATGCCACTTGCCACCAGTTTGGCCATATTTCAGAGCTGCAACATCACTGGAGTGCCCAAAAGCACAAGGTGTGCAATACTCAGAGACATGGCCAAGGTAAGAAAGGCTGAAAGACGACCACCACTGAACAAGACACACAAGCTGAAACGTCAAGACTGGGCCAAGAAATATCTCAAGACTGATTTTTCTAAGGTTTTATGGACTGATGAAATGAGAGTGAGTCTTGATGGGCCAGATGGATGGGCCCGTGGCTGGATTGGTAAAGGGCAGAGAGCTCCAGTCCGACTCAGACGCCAGCAAGGTGGAGGTGGAGTACTGGTTTGGGCTGGTATCATCAAAGATGAGCTTGTGGGGCCTTTTCGGGTTGAGGATGGAGTCAAGCTCAACTCCCAGTCCTACTGCCAGTTTCTGGAAGACACCTTCTTCAAGCAGTGGTACAGGAAGAAGTCTGCATCCTTCAAGAAAAACATGATTTTCATGCAGGACAATGCTCCATCACACGCGTCCAAGTACTTCACAGCCTGGCTGGCAAGAAAGGGTATAAAAGAAGAAAATCTAATGACATGGCCTCCTTGTTCACCTGATCTGAACCCCATTGAGAACCTGTGGTCCATCATCAAATGTGAGATTTACAAGGAGGGAAAACAGTACACCTCTCTGAACAGTGTCTGGGAGGCTGTGGTTGCTGCTGCACGCAATGTTGATGGTGAACAGATCAAAACACTGACAGAATCCATGGATGGCAGGCTTTTGAGTGTCCTTGCAAAGAAAGGTGGCTATATTGGTCACTGATTTGTTTTTGTTTTGTTTTTGAATGTCAGAAATGTATATTTGTGAGTGTTAAGATGTTATATTGGTTTCACTGGTAAAAATAAATAATTGAAATGGGTATATATGTGTTTTTTGTTAAGTTGCCTAATAATTATGCACAGTAATAGTCACCTGCACACATAGATATCCCCCTAAAATAGCTAAAACTAAAAACTAACTAAAAAACTACTTCCAAAAAGATTCAGCTTTGATATTAATGAGTATTTTGGGTTCATTGAGAACATGGTTGTTGTTCAATAATAAAATGAATCCTCAAAAATACAACTTGCCTAATAATTCTGCACTCCCTGTAGAATGTCAGATCAGCTGCAGACCCTCACCCCTAATGTTTTAGATAGTCAGCTCTGCACAGACCCTCACCCCTAATTTTTTAGATGGCCAGATCAGCAGCAGACCCTCGCTCCTAAAGTTTTATAGGGTCAGCTCAGCAGCAGACCCTCACCCCTATTATTTTCGAGGGTCACCAGCTGGCCCTCGCCCATAATGTTTTAGATGGTCAGATCAGCATCAGACCCTCACCCCTAATGTTTTAGAAGGTCAGATCAGCGTCAGACCCTCACTTCTAATGTTTTAGATGGTCAGCTCAGCAGCAGACTCTCATCCCTAACGTTTTAGATGGTCAGCTCAGCAGCAGACCCTCACCCCTAATTTTTTAGAAGGTCAGATCTGCAGCAGGCCCTCGCCCCTAATGTTTTAGATGGTCAGCTCAACAGCAGACCCTTACCCCTAATGTTTTAGAATGTCAGATCAGCAGCGGACTCTCACCATTAATGTTTTAGAATGTCAGATCAGCAGCAGACCCTCAACCCTAATTTTTTAGATGGTCAGATCAACAGCAGACCCTAGCGCCTAATGTATTGGAAATTGTTATAAAATGTGACCATTGTGATCTACAAATACAATACTGAGTTATGACTGATATCAAAGACAGTATAACAGCAAAACAGTTGAGTACTGAAGACACCTGCATTTTTAATTTCTCTAGTTTTCTTAAAGTCCTTCATCTTGAACAAATTTACCTCTTAATGGAATGTGTCACACTTTTTGTGCTGCCCTAATAAACGGCATCAGAAATTAGTGACAGATGCCCTTAGCAAAAAGCTGGGTCACTTTCTTTAATTGACTCTTGACGTTTTTCCAAAATTATATATTGGACAGTTCCAGTGCCAAAGCTATTCAATACACAGTATGAGAATTTATTGGGGTTGCCAGGTTCAGAGCTGAACCCGGGCATAACCCCTTCTTCCCCCAGTCAGCCCCTCTGAGTTGAACATCCGAGCAATTCATGTTCCGATGCTCATCTTTGCTCTGCTTTGCAACACACAGGACAAGGGCTGTTTGTTTACTTTTTTACACTGCTAGGTGGAGGCTAGGGCAACGCTAAAGACTGCTTATTAGTGCCGATGACGTCACAGGGATCACTGTTAGGTGATAGTCTCTGCCTAGAATAGCCTGGTATGTCAGTGGATCCTAATAAAATACCCCAAAATGGGTATTGCTGCAGTAATTACATATATTTGCAGCTTAATTAAATTGAACCCAGCCAAAAATAAATAAAAGTAAATTGAAACCACGTAGAAGCTGAATATATGTAAACAGATGATTGAGGCTTGATGCTCAATTTCACCTTAATATACACAGGTAGTTTGCTGCCACACCATGGGTATTTGTGCAGTAATAACGTACATATGCACCTTATATAAATTGACCCCCTCCAAAAAAAAAAAAAAGTTTATTGATACTTTGTGGAAACTGAATATACATAAATGGACGATTGAGCATTGATGCTCAATTTCACCCTAATGCACAATGGTAGATTGTTGCCACATCATTGGTATTGCTGCAGTAATCATGTACTTATGCAGCTTAATCACCTAACTGTTTTACTGGAGACCAGCTCTGGCTGTGGGAAATGTACTTAACTGCTCTCCCTAAGCTGGGCTTGGGCAGAAGGTGGAGGGGGAGGGCTGCTTTACATGCTGCTTCCTCCTGCATGGTAGCAGCTAGAAACATGCAACTGGTCTTGTTTGAAAGCTGACATTTTATGCAAGACCAAAATCCCAGCTAAAGTCCAAGCAACATCGGAGAAATCACTGCTAGAGATGGAGTTGAGAATAATCAGGGTAAAACCAGCTTTTACTTTCACTTTCAGCTGCATTCATAGCATGCCGATTTCTATCAGTGATATCTTCTCCTGTACTGAACATATTGCTGTCATTCTGGTATTGTCTGAAACAATACAAAGCCCATATCTCTGAGCAGTTAAAGCAGGCACCTCCCCCCTCACTTCGGTATGGAGGAGAATGAGGGAGCATCTGCAGAGCTGACAGGCTGCAGGAGGAAAGAAAAAAGAAAAATAGTAAAAATATATATAAATGTGGTTTTATAATCAGTGTATGGAGCCACATAATAAAATTCCATTATTTTTACCACACAGTGAACACCGTAAAATAAAATAATCACAAAATAATGTAAAAATTTCAGTTTTTTATCTTTTCCCTTAAAAATAAAATGATAAAAGTTGTTTAATACACTATATATACCCCAAGATGGTTCCTAAAAAAAACTACAACAAAATGCTGCAAAATAAAAAAAAACATTTAGAAGAAAAAATTAATAAGTTAGGACTGCTAGAACATAAAGGGCAAATTGGCTTGGTAATGAAAAGCAGGAAGTGCTCAACCCCGTATGCCGTGATGCATCTATGCTCTCCTCCCATTGTAAGCATGGAGGTAACTGAAAGTTTGCTGTGATTCAGACCTTGCGGTCCTGTAATTTGCCCACTGGCTCCTGGTATTGCCCATATGACACAGGTAGGTTTAGCGTTAGGTCCTGAGCTACTTGAAAAACCTTGGTGCGGTGCTCGGGCTAAGACATGTCTTCCGCATTAGGATATGTTTGCTAAACTCTTAATTTTACATCAGTAAGAGGGTTTAGTAAGACCGCAGAGTGCACCTGTTTGTAAAAGTTATTGTTATTTAGAACATAAAGGGGGGAAATATTATTGGTCCTTAAGGCTTAAATTAATTATGTCACTAAGGGGTTAAAAAATGCAATTGTGTCCACTGAGTTGTGCGCCAACAAGATATACTGCAGACAATAAAAAATTTGACATTGGGTTTTTCCAATATTAAGAGGTTAATTAAATTGAATTCCCCCCTCCCCCCCCCCCCCCCGCAAAGAAAAAAATTATGGAAACCGTGTGGAAACTGAATATACATAAACAGATGATTGAGGCTTGATGCTCAATTTCACCTTAATACACACAGGTAGATTGCAGCCACACCTTGGGTATTGCTGCAGTAATCATGTACATATGCAGCTAAATTAAATTAAACTCCCCCACAAAAAATTGTATTCCAACCGTGTGGAAACTTAATAAACGCAAATGGACGATTGAGGCTTGATACTCAATTTTACCTGAATACATATAGGTAGATTGTTGCCACACTTTGGGTATTGCTGCAGTAATCATCTATATACAGTATGCTGCTTAATTAAACTTTGCCCCACAAAAAAGGATTTCTAAGAAAATGGGGGAATTTTTTTTAAGTATTTGCTTGCACGTAGCTGCTTTTAAGGTCTGCTGCACTGCAGGATCTGCACTTCTGATAGCAGGCACAGCCAGCCACAGCTCCTATCTTTTCTATCTCTGGCTATTAGATGCCCTGCTTGTCCATATTCTATGCAACACACTCAAATCTTTGGAATCCTAGCCTTTCTGTTCACTCTCCCTGGCAATAAGCTTAATTGATTTCTGACTGTTCCTGATTGATTCCTGACTATCCCTGACTCCCTAACATCATTTTACTGGCAGACACTGTAACGCCCAACCACCCTCATTCAGAGCCCAACACAGAATGGCATTCTGTTAGGGAACTTCCCTGCCTGCTGCAGCACTGATTAGCTCATCTAGGCTGTCTGTCAGCCTGGGAGCCAATCAGGGCAAGCCCTCCCTCTACTTCCTCTCAGGATCATGTGAGAAATTCAGACAACTCAACTTGGTGCTCTTTTGTCACCATATTACTTTCGTTTCAGAAATTAATAATTAATTTACAATCTAGATGGATGACATTGTCTAAAAGCAAAACAAAAAAATATATAGTTTTTTCACTACTGAAAGCATAATTGTACATTATTATGTCCTTTCAGAACAGAATAACAATACAGAGTTTAACAAATGAAAGAGAAGAATGCAGATGTGCCTTAAATTGCTTTTTGCATCAGCACAGTCACAACTTGTCATTACTATATAATTATACAGTGCTTTGAGATTTACAGTTGTGTCTTGTATTTGTTTTTCAAGGGAAAACATGTATTGTTTATGCTGTATTTGATATGCAAAAATTGATATGAATCAGCTAACTAGCTAAATACCAAAGAAGTTACCACCAAACTAAATAAAAATAAATTAGAATCAGCATATAGTGATTAAATAAGCTATGTGCATGCCACCCTTTAGGCCACATATATCAGTGCTAGTCACTTCCGTTGTTTGCTCCACTAGAAGATCAGAACAATGAAAATATTGGGAAGTGCCAGATCTGACACATTACTGAAATGAACAGTTCCGAACACACACAATTGACTATAGTGAAGTCTTATCAGTTTCTGTTCAGGTGTCTATATTTTTTGTGGAAAAAAGTCTTGCATGCAGGGCTTCTTTTCTGCTCTTTTTTGTCCGAATATGAGCCTCCAACACAGATGCAAACAAGCCCTGTACATCCATTTGTACATCAGGTTAGTGGTGTATGCAAAAAAAAGTGTTCCAAACCCACCCACTTTAACTGATTACCAGTTGAACCAGTCAACTCCGAATAAGTCACAATGATATGGGAAATAGGAATTTGCAAAGGATTGGCCTCACATTGATAGGTGTAAGATAGTGTCGAGCGAGCCTGCTCGGCCGAACTGCTGTTCGGCTCGAGCATCACTATGCTCGGCAGATCTGAGTGCTCAGCCGAATAATTTGAATACAATTTAATACAGTGTAAGTCAATGGGAGAACCCCATTAATGGTTAGAAATTAATGGAAACCCCATCAAAATGGTTTAGAAACAGCATTAAGAGGATAGCTGGATGCGTCTTAGACACCTATTATGTACGACATACAACAGACAACCACACAAAGGCTATATGCCAAAAGACAGGTATTTGCCCAATCTATCCATGAGACAGATAACAGCCAGCATACCTTACAATGGCAGCCTTGTGCACTATGAGATATTCCAAACCAGCTCTCATCTGACTGAGAACAAGTAAACCTCAAAGTTATTTTGCATCTGTTGAATGGCTTGCATAAACATGAGCATTTGGGAAAGACATGCAAATGAGCAGAATCTCTCATGAACAGCGCCCTCTATTAGTTGCATAGTGCTATGACAGAAAACGTAAGGCAGCTCTCACCTGCAACAGTAGAATCACCAGAGATGCACGGATGCCGCTCCTGGGTGCGGTATATACAATAAGAAAGAGAAGAAAATCCAGCTCTCTCCGGTGAAAAAATGAAAAACTTTAATCCAGCAGGTTTAAAATCCATACAGGTGTACAAACAGTCAACGCGTTTCAGACCTCAGAGAAATATGGGTCCTTCCTCATGACAAACGTGTTTATGAAATGGGAGCTCCCTCTTAAGTAACACATACTAACCCCAGGCTGATAGGTATCACCTGGGAGGTGGAGACCCAAGGGGGCGTTCCCATGCACATGACACAGAAGAAAACCCTTTTTAATGAAGGGCAAACACCAGCAAAAAGGAAAAAGGGGAAAAGAAACCTTACATAAAGGTAAATTGAGTCACTAAAACAGTGATCATTATATTGAATAAAAATACAAATACAAAGAGAGCAAAGATACTAATGGCAAAGAACATGTGTGATAGAAAAGACGGCACGATCTCACATTAATACTGTAGAATGAGATCATGGCGTCTATTCAACCCACAGGGCTGGCGAGATTCTAGCTGGAATTCAATATAGGACACACAATAGGTGGCATAATATAGCAGACATAACTAAAAAAGTGTAGACGAAGCAAAAACCATCATATACACTAAATGGAGGCATGTAGGCAAATACGGAACACATCGGGTACGTCTCACTTCTCCAGCCCGCAGCATCATACTTATCTGTGAAGATGAAGAAAGACAATAAATAAAAATAAAAATAAAGAAATGGCTTAATAGTGTTCATAGTACACTATGTAACACCAGAGAAGAGTCACATATCGCATAGACAACAATGTAGGGCAGACTACCCTACATTGTTGCCCTACATTGTTGTCTATGCGATATGTGACTCTTCTCTGGTGTTACATAGTGTACTATGAACACTATTAAGCCATTTCTTTATTTTTATTTATTGTCTTTCTTCATCTTCACAGATAAGTATGATGCTGCGGGCTGGAGAAGTGAGACGTACCCGATGTGTTCCGTATTTGCCTACATGCCTCCATTTAGTGTATATGATGGTTTTTGCTTAGTCTACACTTTTTTAGTTATGTCTGCTATATTATGCCACCTATTGTGTGTCCTATATTGAATGTGTCCCCATTGGGGAATGTTGGCCTTTATGTGATATGTCCGCTGCGGATTCCGCGGCGTACATTGCTACATTTTGTCCATCTGTGAGGTGAGCTGTATGTTTCATTAGCTACATTCTCTCCTCTGTCCCTCATGGGTACACGATAAGGTACACGGCATTATTTGCGTGTTGCGCTGTCTTGTCTAACACTAGGCTATGCGCACACACACTAGTGAGGCATTTTTTATTCCTTATTTTTCTTTTTCATGATGGCTGACTAAGTGTTTTTTTCCCTTTCTTTCACTTTGCGCATACTCTCACTGTCATATGTGAGGATAATACACTATATCGCATCGTCGATGCAATTTAGTGTCTGCGCTGTTTTCCATATGAAAGTATCTGTACCACTTTCAAGCTGGCCGACGAAGCTCCTCCACACTTGCGTGCATGCTCCGGCTATGTCATTTGAGGAAGCCCCATCATGATCTTTATGCAACTTGGCGCCTGCGCACTGTCTCCATCTGAACGCCGGACGTGGCGGTATTTGACATGTGCGGCACGGATAATGGCAGCGGGTATGTCGTCGCTCCCCCCTCCCTTTGGCAGCATCATGTCTTCTCGCCCCTCCCACTATTTGTGCACCTGGTTTTTACTAATTGATGAATACACTTTTATGTCATATTTGATTCACTTTACAATGCATTTTGTACACACCAGTGATGTATTTCGATACTGACGTATATGACACTATTATATATACAGTCTGATTTTCTATATATGCACTATTTGCACTTTATTGTATATGTTTGCTAATTGATAAACACCACTATCTTTTACTTGGAGTGCTGTCCATTTTTCATCTTTATATATATATATATATATATATATATATATAAAAGCAAAAAACGGAACAGCACCTCCTGAGACAAATCGCAGGTGCAAGCTATCCGGCAATAATACAGCAAACAAATAAAGTAGCAGCACACCACTAAATGCACTAAGACTGAGTGAACAGGTGAATGTGTGAACAGGGTCAAATACATGACGCCAATACTTACTGCAAAGCAGTGAGGAAGCTCTTAAGGCATATTATTGATCAAAAACATGTCGGGCCCACATACCAGACGACAAGGTAGCTTCTTATCAGGTGGGACCTCCTCTAACATGGAGGGTCCAGCTCCATTTTCACTCTGATTGAAAACACCAAGGGGTGGGAGATGGGCGGGGAGTGCTAAGTTCCAAAGAGGATGCCTGGTCCTCTATAATATACATATAAAAAAAAATGGAACAGCATCTCCTGAGACAAATATTATATATACATACAGGGGCGTAGCTATAGTGGGTGCGGTGGTAGCAGTCGGGCCGGGCCCAAGAGCCTGAGGGGGCCCAAAAACCCTTGTGCCACATAAGACACTGGCATTATAGAAAGTGCATGCAGGTCAATTTACACCTCTGGCTGGAGGGAAGGGGTTAGGTCAAGAATTTGGCATGAGGGGGTGCCCTTTCAATGTTTGCCTCAGGCAGCAAGAAGGCTATGTGCTCCCTTGCTCCTTGCCAACAAGCACTAAGGGACGGGGGCCCAAGCTGAACTCTTGACTCTTACTATTAATAATAGAACTTGATTTAATGTGTTAGATTCGTATTGCGTCTAAAATTAAAAAATAATGTTAAACTAAAAAATGCAATAATATACGGTACTAGTGGAAAGATTAATAACTTCCATTAACGTATGTGAATTCTTATTATCTGCTTAATTCATCAAATTTCAATATAAAAAAAATATATCAAAAATAAATGTTGTCACTAAAATATCAGGTGTAATGATTAAAAACATAATGGAGGGGTCCAAAAACTAACCAGCATGGATCCAATATAGCGTCCCATTAGGTTAACTGTGCATGTTGGCGCATTGCTTCCGCATTACATAAAGAAAAATTTGATGCAATAATGTGATTGCATTGAAGGAGGAACACACACAGGGCGCGAGTGTCCATAGACATGGTGTTCAAATGATAACAGATCACGTGTTCGCACCAGAAAATGAACTCAAGCTGAGCCACAAACGCATTTAGTCTATGCGGTCACATGATAACAAACCTTGGAAATGATAAGAATAACTCCCAAAATGTTGACATGGCAAGAATATTATATATACCACATTTTATATTGTAAAGTGGAAAGTTTTGATTATATAAAAATCGCATGTGCATATTATCATTACATAGTTGTCAACTAGTAACATCAAATAAAAATGTATATATAGATATACTGTATACATGTGGCAATAACGCTCCATTCCCGAAACAGGATTACCATAAGGACCAACCATGTGGAGAGCTCATCATGGAACTCAGGCGTCCTGTTCAGGATGACAGACCAGACAACACCATGTTTGCACCTATATCCTGATTAAGGCTACTTTCACACTCGCGTTTTGGCTTTCTGTATGTGAGATTCGTCATGGGCTCTCACAAGCGTCCAAAACGGATCAGTTTTGCCCTAATGCATTCTGGAAAAGGATCCGCTCAAAATGCATCAGTTTTCCTCCGATCAGTCTCCATTTTGCTGCCTGCAGCGCTTTGCTGTCTGCTTGACGAAACTGAGCCAAACGGCCTGACACACAATGTAAGTCAATGGCGACGGATCTGTTTTCTCTGACACAATCTAGCACAATAGAAAACGGATCCGTCTCCCATTGACTTTATAAGGAGTTCATGATGGATCCGTCTTGGTTATGTTACAGATAATGCAAACGGATCTGTTCACGATGGATGCATGCGGTTGAATTATTGTAACGGATATGTTTTTGCAGATCCATGGCAGATACGCCCAAAACGCGGGTGTGTGAAAGTAACCTAAAACAAACAAGAAAATAATAAAATTTAATTAGGGTCCTCAATCAGTCCTATACAATGTTAACTGCACCAGACCTTTTGAGATGTGAAGCCCACATGCGGTCCCCACCAAATTTTAGTAAGAACCACAACTAGGGCCGCCCAAAACCCAAGTAAAGCTAAATGATAACATATAAAATAAATAAAAAAAAACTTTTGGGTGAATGAAGTGTAACACCGCATAATTATGTTTTATTCAAATAAATCTTAATATATAAATATAGACAATTTATGATGAACAGAACACAAGCGCAAAAAATTAAGCATGCACAACAGTTTTAGAGAATTCTAATATTCAATAGTTGATAAAGTACAAGGGCGAATAAGTGGTCCATGCTGGTAGTCCTCAGCAGGATCAGGACAAACAGCAGCAGCAGATAATTGTTAAGGGTATAGTATAAGGCCTATAACTAGCTTGACCAAACTCAGCAGGAGCAGGTCAGACTGCAGCAGGGAAATGCTAACGCTGTAGTATAGGGCATATACATAGCTGGGCCTAACTCAGCAATATCAGGACAGACAGCAGCAGATGGTAAATGGTAACGCTGTAGTATTGTCATGCCTTGCCGTGTGAATGTGCAGAGATCTGTCAGACTGGCTGCACATGTCTGACTTTTTTGTTTGTTTTAATTTGGGTTTGAGCTGGATTCACCTTCCCCCAGGTGTACTGGGTTTCTTTGTTAGTGAGGCTATTTATCCCTCCTTCACCCAGTGGCCTGTGCGGGTTATAGTTCTTTCCTGGGAACTCTTGGTTTGTGGTGGATCGTCTGCTCCAGCTCTGCTCAAGATAAGTCCTCTCCTTCTTTTCCCTTTGTGTGTTTTATCTAGGCCTCTAGGGAGACGCTTGCTTCCATATTCACCCTAAGAGTATGCACATGGGCACAGCAGTTTAGGGAAAGCTTTTAGTAATCGCTATGAGGTGACCCTTTTGTCCCTAGCTTTTGGGCCTAGTCGTTTGTTCTGTTTGTTTTCCCGTGTTTGGTTATTTCCACACTTACCTACCTATCGTGACATGTATACGGCATACACATAGCCTGGCCTAACTCTGTAATATCAGGACAGATAGCAGCAGCTGGAAAATGCTTACGCTGTAGTGTCAGGAGTAAACATAGCTGGGCCTAACTCAGCAGAAACAGAACAGACAGCAGCAGGGAAATAGTAACACTGTAGTCTAAGGCATACACATAGCTGGCCCTAACTCAGCAGGGACAGAACAGACAGCATCAGGGATCGTAATGCTGTAGGACAAGGCCGAGACTTAACTCATCAAGATCAGGACAGACAGCAGCAGCAGAAGATAACGGCAATGGTGGAGTATAAGGCACAAACATAACTTAACATGATACAGGCAGCAGCAGGTACATGGTAATGTTTGAGTCTAAAGCCTACACATAGCTCGGCCTATGGAACAGACAGCAGCAAGTTTTTTGTTTGCAGCAAAAACAGAACAGACAGCAGCAGTGAAATGGTAATACTGTAGGACAAAGCAGACACATAACTCATCAAGATCAGGACAGACAGCAGCAGCAGATAACGGTAACGGTGGAGTATAAGGCCAACACATAACTCAACATGCTCAGGATAGACAGCAGCAGGAGGTACATGGTATTGGTCAAGTCTAAGGCCTACACATAGCTTGGCCTAACTCAGCAGGAACAGACTGCAGCAGGGTCTTTGTTTGCAGCAGGAATTTGTTCCAAAGAATGGGCCCCCCACCAGATCTGGCAACAACAAAAATAAACTTAAACACCTCTGAAAACAGCAGCAGATTCTTGGTTTGCAGCAGGAATGTGCTACCTTGCATACAAAATGCTATATTTTCATTCGACATAATAGTTTATCGATAGTATTTAACATTTGTACAGCCCATAATAAATTAGTACGATATTAGCTACACACGCTGCCTGCATCGGGCACATCGAGTCTAGAGAAGAACACTGCAGTAATGCCAGAGGTCAGCAGGACTGGCGTGGTTTAGCAGCGGCTCTGTCATCCTCCTTTTGTTTGTGAAGAGGCATGGTTACCGCAAATCGCATGACCCATACATGATCAGCACCACACACACGCCACGCTCCAGCCATCGGCAGCACCCAGCCATCCTCTGCCGTTCAGAGCACATAAGCCAGTAAGGAACCAGCTTGCCTTTACCCGGGTGTGGAAGTGTCCCCGGCTCTGCCACTGGAATCAGTTTCCCTCTCCTTGGTGAGTCATGTTCCCCAGCTGCTATCGGGTCTTCGTCGGCTGCCTCCAGTGCGCAGGCCTGATCATCGATCGCAGGTCATGCTGTAGAATAAGCCTTTAGCTGTGAGGCTCGGCTACACACGGGGGATAGTGTTTCACACAGCCCGCGGAAGACTTCACCAGGAAGGGGCTGACAGGCACCATGGAGCACCTACACTGTCATCCAGCAGAGCGCAGTTTGTAGTCAGTTTTGAAGGCAAAATATGTCCTCGAGTTACCTAGAACTTACACCACAAAACGAATGCAGCTTTAAGTTCATGATAAACGTAAAGTAATCCGGTCCTATACAAAGCAGATGTCTGGAGGGGAAGAATAATGCAGGGTTTTCAAGGGAGAGATGGGGTAGATACTAGATAGATATATACATGTTGTCCATCATGCTATAATCTATCTATCTACCCCATCTCTCCCTGGAAGCCCTGACATTTTCTCACCCTCCAGACATCTGCATTGTAGAGGATAGGATTACTGTGTGTTTTTCTGGAACCTACAGGATCTGATTTTCTATGTCAAGTCCATAAAGATGAAGCACAGTTGCATTCATTTTGTGGGGTAAGTTTTCCGGCAGTTCTATGTAACTCCAGAACACTTGTTGCCTTCAAAACAGACTACATACTGCACTCTGCTGGATGACAGTGTAGGTGCTCCCCGGCAGGCTACATTACCACAGTGTTCTCCAGATTCGATGTGCCCGATATGGAAACTGAGTGCAGACTGGTGCGGGCAGCGTGTGGAGCGATGTGTGCCAATTGGTATCTGAGAGGTCTATTTTCCAATATGGTTTATGCATGCAGGGCACTGTCTAGAGATCACACAGAGGAATAAGGGTTACACTATACTAGGGCTGAAACGATTAATCAATTGAAACGAGTTATTCAACACAAAAAGCCAAAGTGATGAATTTCCCTTGACATTTAAGATATAATGTTGCTACTAATGTTTATGCACTACTGTTCTAGTGCTCATTATTCAAACGGGCTTAATGTTTATTAAATATATAAATATTTCAACAATTAGCTAAATTAATGAATACATAAATAAGAGGTTTAATAAATTAATGAAAAAAATATATAAATTATCTTGCCAGGATTCTACCTGCCATTTATGTAAAGCCTGCCTGTTACCAATGTCCTTCATATGGAACTGTCTGAAGCTTGTACATAGTTGAACTGTTCAGTAAAGAGGAATTCTAGTTCACTACAATCGTGTGTACCTCCATTATTCCTCCTAACAATCGGTGTGCTGGCATTACCGACACTGGCGTCACGAACTGTAAGGGATCTTGCCACAGGCACGCTAAACCTACAACACCCAGGGCACCTCACCTATCACCCAGCCTGGTCCCTATATCTAGAGAGTGCCCCAGAGGATCTACGTGCCAGCCTCTTCATCACTGCTATACGCCTGTTCAGGGTATACAACAAACTGTGAGTACAAAGAGCAACCGTCGGTCTCTTAACTGGCCCCCGTGACCTCACATTTGCTCACCCTGAAGGACTGGCGTACTGCAGGGGACCCTCCTGAGGCATCGCAGCATGTGGGCAGCCATGGGGAAGAGGACAGCTCGCTGTGACTCTTCTCGGCTGCCTGTCACAGATTAGAGTGGGGGTAACTCTAATCCGTGTGATGTTAACATAAATGCAATCGGCTTGACCAGGACAACAGAATTAGGGAGCATGTCACCTCCTAGCGCATCCCTAATCTGACCCTAACTTCTAGCTGTATGAGCAGACCCTGATGGTAGGAGGGCTCATACTCAGGAACCTCGCTTCCCTACTAGCCCTGGACAGGTCCCTGAGCTAGGAGCTGGATAAGACAACCTGCTCCTCCTGGATACGGACGGACAGGAGTCTAAACTGGCCAAGCTGCAAGGGAACAGAAACATCAACAGCCAATGGATATGGCAGGAGAGTGAAAGACTTCCACCCCTACCTGCCACAGACACACTGACTGGATCCCGTGCTCAACTGCTGATGTCCACACCCAACATAAAAGGACACAGCACACACACATAAACACACAGGAACCCAGAACCATAGCTGCAATAATAACAGACACCACATAAACATAAAATAACATCATGGAACATAAACTTATGACCACAAGGGTAGCCCCCACTTGCAGATGGTATATCACAGGAGGATGACTCCAGCTAGCCATCTGTGATGCTATGTCAGCCGTTTAACCCTTTCCATACAGCGGTACGTACGGACCGCTGTATGGAAAGAGTTAACAGTAAGATGCGTCTCCCTCCCTCTCCCATCGGGGGGCTGCTGTGCTTTTGCAGCCCCCCGACAGGATGGTGTGACAGAGGGAGGGAGCCCCCATCCTTACCCTTCCCCGTCTGCAAAGTTGTGGCCACAACTGAGCAGACTGGGAAGGTTCCCATGGCAACAGGACGCCTTCTCAGGCATCCTGCTGTCCATGGTGCTGAACAGATCTGTGCTAAAGGCATAGATCTGTTCAGATAAAGTGTAAGTAAAATACAGTACAGTAGAATATAAATTGTACTGTACTGCATTATACAGACATCAGACCCACTGGATCTTCAAGAACTAAGTTGGTCTGGGTAAAAAAAAAAGTAAAAAAAAGTAAATAAAAAAGTAAAAATCAAAAAACACATTTATCACAGATTAAAAAAAAAAAAAAATTCCCTACACATGTTTAGTATCGCCGCGTCCGTAACGACCTGATCTATAAAACGGTAATGTTACTTTACTCGAATGGTGAAAGCCATAAAAATAGAAAAATAAAAAACTATGATGAAATTGAAATTTTGCCCACCTTACTTCCCAAAAAAGGTAATAAAAGTGATCAAAAAAGTCGCATGTACGCCAAAATTGTAACAATCAAACCGACATCCCATCCTGCAAAAATCATACCCTACCCAAGATAATCGCCCAAAAACTGAAAAAACTATGGCTCTTAGACTATGGAAATACTAAAACATGATTTATTTTGTTTCAAAAATAAAATCATTGTGTAAAACGTACATAAATAAAAAAAGTATACATATTAGGTATCACCACGTCTGTATCGACCAGCTCTATAAAAATATCACATGAGCTAACCCCTCAGATGAACAGATGAACAGATTAAATAAACAGATGAAATAAAAACGGTGTAAAAAAAGCAATTTTTTGTTTCTTACGTCACAAAAAGTGTAATAGTAAGCAATAAAAAAGTCATATGCACCCCAAAATAGTGCCAATCAAACAGTCCTCTCACCCCGCAAAAAATTAGACCCTACTTAAGATAATCGCCCAAAAACTGAAAAAACTATGGCTCTTAGGCTATGGAGACACTAAAACTTTTTTTTTGTTTTAAAAATGAAATCATTGTGTAAAACTTACATTTAAAAAAAAAAATGAATACATATTAGGTATCGCCGCATCCGTGACAACCTGCTCTATAAAATTACCACATGATCTAACCTTTCAGATGAATGTTGTAACTAACAGAAAAAAAAACGCTGCCAAAAAAGCTATTTCTTGTTACCTTGCCGCACAAAAAGTGTAATATAGAGCAACCAAAAATCATATGTAAACTAAACTAAACCTAAACTAGTACCAACAAAACTGCCACCCTATCCTGTAGTTTCTAAAATGGGGTCACTTTTTTGGAGTTTCTACTCTAGGGGTGCATCAGGGGGGCTTCAAATGGGACATGGTGTAAAAAAAAACAGTCCAGCAAATCTGCCTTCCAAAAACCGTATGGCATTCCATTCCTTCTGCGCCCTGCCGTGTGCAAGTACAGCAGTTTACGACCACATATGGGGTGTTTCTGTAAACTACAGAATCAGGGCCATAAATAATGAGTTTTGTTTGGCTGTTAACCCTTGCTTTGTAACTGAAAAAAAAAAAATTTAAATGGAAAATCTGCCCAAAAAGTGAAATTTTTAAATTGTTTCTCTATTTTCCATTAAATCTTGTGCAACACCTAAAGGGTTAACAAAGTTTGTACAATCAGTTTTGAATACGTTGAGGGGTGTAGTTTCTTAAATGGGGTCACTTTTATGGAGTTTCTACTCTAGGGGTGCATCAGGGGGCTTCAAATGGGACATGGTGTAAAAAACCAGTCCAGCAAAATCTGCCTTCCAAAAACCAAACGGCGCAACTTTCACTCTACGCCCCGCTGTGTGGCTGTACAGTAGTTTACGGCCACATATGGGGTGTTTCTGTAAATGGCAGAGTCAGGGCAATAAAGATACAGTCTTGTTTGGCTGTTAACCCTTGCTTTGTTAGTGGAAAAAATGGGTTAAAATGGAAAATTAGGCAAAAAAATGAAATTCTCAAATTTCTTCCCCATTTGCCAATAACTCTTGTGCAACACCTAACGGGTTAACGAAGTTTGTAAAAATCAGTTTTGAATACCTTGAGGGGTGTAGTTTATAGAATGGAGTCATTTTCGGGTGGTTTCTATTATGTAAGCCTCGCAAAGTGACTTCAGAGCTGTAGTGGTCCCTAAAAATTCGGTTTTTGTATTTGCTTCTAAACTTCTAAGCCTTGTAACATCCCCAAAAAATAAAATATCATTCCCAAAATAATTCAAACATGAAGTAGACATATGGGGAATGTAAAGTCATCACAATTTTGGGGGGTATTACTATGTATTACAGAAGTAGAGAAACTGAAACTTTGAAATTTGAAACATTTTCAAGATTTTTGGTAAATTTGGTATTTTTTTATGGATTTTTTTATTTTTTTTACTTCATTTTACCAGTGTCATGAAGTACAATATGTGACGAAAAAACAATCTCAGAATGACCTGGGTAAGTCAAAGCGTTTTAAAGTTATCACCACAAAAATGGCCAAGTCACGTAGTCACGGGTAACCAAGTGAAAGAAAGTGTCACTAAACACACCATAGACCGTGACACTGCCAGGGAGCATGACATCTTGGTCCTCCTGCTGCTGCTGCTCCCTGTCAGAGCTGCTCCACCCCCGGACTAACGGTGCCCCTCGCATCGGCTCTCCCTCCTGACCAGGCCCAGACTCCTGGAAGTCAGCAAACTCCTCAACAAATTCTTCCTCCTCCTCCTGGGCCTGGTCTTGGTGGAGCGTTGTTGCCTCTTCTTGCTCCACCAAGGCACTCTCCCCAGCCTCGAGCATGCAATCTATTGTCCTGTGCAGCAGGAACAGTATGGGGAACACGTCATTGATGCAGACATGCTCCCCGCTGACCATCTGTACCACAAGGTTGAGGGCATGTGCCATGCAGGGCACATGTGTGAGACTGCCAGCATGGAAGGCGGAGAGGAGGTTGCTGTCATTGTCACAGACAACCATAACTGCCTGGAGCCTTCGGGGTGCAAGCCACTTGTGGACCTGAGTCTTGAGAGCCGCCATAACATCAGGTCCAGTGTGTCTCCATTCCCCTAGGCTCACAAGCTGGAGCATAGTCTGGCAGTGGACGTGCCCCACACTTGCATAGCTACGGGGACGCTTGGTGGGGGACTCAACAGCGGTGGAGACAGTGGCTTGAGGCAGAGCAGAAGTTCTCCCCTGGACACCCCAGGACGGTACCACAAACGGAGATGCAGCCACATCTGATGATCCCTTCCCAACGCCTCGGAGAGGCACTGAATGGGCAGTAAAGCTTATGTATCATCCCTGCCCATGTCTGCTGGTCCAGGCATCCATTGTCAGATGTACCTTGTCGCTGACAGCGTGATCCAGCGACAGGGATACATTATGCACAATTTGCTGGTGTAGGGCAGAGACGCCGCGGTCCTGGCAAAGAAATGGCGGCTGTGACACGCCATCTGGGTTTGGCCTGCTCCAACATCTTCCAGAATGGATTGCAGTCCACAATATTGAAGGGCAGCAGATGTTCGGCGATAACCCTTGCCAGGAGACCATTGAGTGAACATGAGCGTAGGGCGCGGTGCGTTTAAATGCATTGGCAACTGATGGCTGGCACCGGACGGCAGTGGAGGTGATAGAAGAGGGTGCAGAGGAGGAACAGGTCTGGCTGCCGGTACAAGTACCTCTAGGAGAGGGACTAGGAATGCATTGTTGGAAGGGGTTGGGGTTGCTGCAAGACAGTGGCAGGAGCTCCTGTCCCCTGCGCACTGCTGCTGGCGCGGCTCAACCACCCTGCATCTGTTCTCACTCCCGCCAATGGTTGACCCTTAGGTGCTGAGTAAGGGCAGTGGTACCCAGCCGAACAACAGACCTCCCTCTCCTCACCCTGGCATGGCATAGCTAACAAATGGCAATTGTCACATCGTCTGCTGCCAGGGTGAAATAAGTCCAAACAGTCGTGTAACGGACCGTTTCAGCAGACAAGGGGTGAAAATCCATTTAGGCGATATGCCCCTTTCCGAGAGACAGGCACAGCTACTGCAGAACACCAACCTCCCGAACTGGATACAAAATAGCACTCCAAACTGGAACCTCGCAAATAGCTGTCAGCAGACGAACAGGAAAAGCGTATCAGTCAGCTTACACTCCTGGCAATCAGTCTTTAACAGCATACATGGAATCCCCCCAATGACGAGACAAGGCTCCGTGTTGAGGGTCAAACAGTGCTCTGACTGTACTTCAGATACAGACTCTTTTATTCATAAAAAACAAACATAGTACTGCCCACAGGGTTTTGAAATCCAACCAATCAGTAATTCACAACACACACAATGTAAATACAGCAACCAATCGTTCCCGCCCCCTAGAGGACCAGAAGGGAGACTGCGACACAGAACAGATACAACATATCCCCACTATGCATCATGGTTTCCTTCTCTCTGCCTGGGAGACAACCAAGGGCAATCCAATTATCTCTCAGGACAAAGGGAGGTCACCAATACACATGTGGAGACAACAGGACAGACATCACCATTTAAACACACAATGGCACACCCCCACAGCAAACACAGACATTTAACATATCCCCAGATAGCTCAAGTCTGAGTGCATATCATTAGGTGAATGGCACTCAGAATACACGAATACAATAATATTAGCTATCTGGGTGCCCTCACATAACATACAATTTAACCGAATGCATAATAACATAAAATACAATTCTACAGACAGATTTAACCACTTCAGCCCCGCTAGCTGAAACCCCCTTCATGACCAGAGCACTTTTTACACTTCGGCACTACACTCCTTTCACCGTTTATCGCTCGGTCATGCAACTTACCACCCAAATGAATTTTACCTCCTTTTCTTCTCACTAATAGAGCTTTCATTTGGTTGTATTTTATTGCTGCTGACATTTTTACTTTTTTTGTTATTAATCAAAATGTAACGATTTTTTTGCAAAAAACACTTTCAGCTGTAAAATTTTGCAAAAAAAACAACATCCATATATAAATTTTTCGCCAAATGTATTGTTCTACATGTCTTTGATTAAAAAAAAATGTTTGGGCAAAAAAAAAAAATGGTTTGGGTAAAAGTTATAGCGTTTACACACTATGGTACAAAAATGTGAATTTCCGCTTTTTGAAACAGCTCTGATTTTCTGAGCACCTGTCATGATTCCTGAGGTTCTACAATGCCCAAACAGTAGAAAAACCCCACAAATGACCCCATTTCGGAAAGTAGACACCCTAAGGTATTCGCTGATGGGCATAGTGAGTTCATAGAACTTTTTATTTTTTGTCACAAGTTAGCGGAAAATGATGATGATTTTTTTTTTTTACAAAGTCTCATATTCCACTAACTTGCGAAAAAAAATAAAAAATTCTAGGAACTCACCATGCCCCTCACAGAATACCTTGTGGTGTCTTCTTTCCAAAATGGGGTCACTTGTGGGGTAGTTATACTGCCCTGGCAATTTAGGGGCCCAAATGTGTGAGAAGAACTTTGCAATCGAAATGTGTAAAAAATGACCGGTGAAATTCGAAAGGTGCACTTTGGAATATGTGCCCCTTTGCCCACCTTGGCAGCAAAAAAGTGTGACACATCTGGTATCGCTGTACTCAGGAGAAGTTGGGGAATGTGTTTTGGGGTGTCATTTTACATATACCCATGCTGGGTGAGAGAAATATCTTGGCAAAAGACAACTTTTCCCATTTTTTTTATACAAAGTTGGCATTTGACCAAGATATTTTTTTCACCCAGCATGGGTATATGTAAAATGACACCCCAAAACACATTCCCCAACTTCTCCTGAGTACAGCGATACCAGATGTGTCACACTTTTTTGCTGCCAAGGTGGGCAAAGGGGCACATATTCCAAAGTGCACCTTTCGGGTTTCGCAGGCCATTTTTTA
The DNA here is from genome assembly GCF_014858855.1 of Bufo gargarizans. Lineage (NCBI taxonomy): Eukaryota > Metazoa > Chordata > Amphibia > Anura > Bufonidae > Bufo > Bufo gargarizans. The sequence continues at coordinate 159,387,851 of NC_058085.1, read as the reverse complement.
CACATTTTGATTGCAAGGTACTTCTCACACATTTGGGCCCCTAAATTGCCAGGGCAGTATAACTATGCCACAAGTGACCCCATTTTGGAAAGAAGACACCCCAAGGTATTCCGTGAGGGGCATGGCGAGTTCCTAGAATTTTTTATTTTTTGTCGCAAGTTAGTGGAATATGAGACTTTGTAAGGAAAAAAGAGAAAAAAAAAAAATCATCATTTTCCGCTAACTTGTGACAAAAAAAAAAAAATTCTAGGAACTCGCAGTGCCCCTCACGGAATACCTTGGGGTGTCTTATTTCCAAAATGGGGTCACTTGTGGCGTAGTTATACTGCCCTGGCAATTTAGGGGCCCATATGTGTGAGAAGTGCTTTGCAATCAAAATCTGTAAAAAATGACCGGTGAAATCCAAAAGGTGCACTTTGGAATATGTGCCCCTTTGCCCACCTTGGCATCAAAAAAGTGTCACACATCTGGTATTGCCGTACTCAGGAGAAGTTGGGGAATGTGTTTTGGGGTGTCATTTTACATATACCCATGCTGGGTGAAAAAAATATCTTGGTCAAATGCCAACTTTGTATAAAAAAAATGGGAAAAGTTGTCTTTTGCCAAGATATTTCTCTCACCCAGCATGGGTATATGTAAAATGACACCCCAAAACACATTCCCCAACTTCTCCTGAGTACGGCAATACCAGATGTGTGACACTTTTTTGATGCCAAGGTGGGCAAAGGGGCACATATTCCAAAGTGCACCTTTTGGATTTCACCGGTCATTTTTTACAGATTTTGATTGCAAAGCACTTCTCACACATATGGGCCCCTAAATTGCCAGGGCAGTATAACTACGCCACAAGTGACCCCATTTTGGAAATAAGACACCCCAAGGTATTCCGTGAGGGGCACTGCGAGTTCCTAGAATTTTTTTTTTTTTGTCACAAGTTAGCGGAAAATGATGATTTTTTTTTTTTCTCTTTTTTCCTTACAAAGTCTCATATTCCACTAACTTGCGACAAAAAATAAAAAATTCTAGGAACTCGCCATGCCCCTCACGGAATACCTTGGGGTGTCTTCTTTCCAAAATGGGGTCACTTGTGGCGTAGTTATACTGCCCTGGCAATTTAGGGGCCCATATGTGTGAGAAGTGCTTTGCAATCAAAATCTGTAAAAAATGACCGGTGAAATCCAAAAGGTGCACTTTGGAATATGTGCCCCTTTGCCCACCTTGGCATCAAAAAAGTGTCACACATCTGGTATTGCCGTACTCAGGAGAAGTTGGGGAATGTGTTTTGGGGTGTCATTTTACATATACCCATGCTGGGTGAGAGAAATATCTTGGCAAAAGACAACTTTTCCCATTTTTTTTATACAAAGTTGGCATTTGACCAAGATATTTTTTTCACCCAGCATGGGTATATGTAAAATGACACCCCAAAACACATTCCCCAACTTCTCCTGAGTACAGCGATACCAGATGTGTCACACTTTTTTGCTGCCAAGGTGGGCAAAGGGGCACATATTCCAAAGTGCACCTTTCGGGTTTCGCAGGCCATTTTTTACACATTTTGATTGCAAGGTACTTCTCACACATTTGGGCCCCTAAATTGCCAGGGCAGTATAACTATGCCACAAGTGACCCCATTTTGGAAAGAAGACACCCCAAGGTATTCCGTGAGGGGCACTGCGAGTTCCTAGAATTTATTTATTTTTGTCACAAGTTAGCGGAAAATGATGATTTTTTTTTTCTCTTTTTTCCTTACAAAGTCTCATATTCCACTAACTTGCGACAAAAAAATAAAAAATTCTAGGAACTCGCCATGCCCCTCACGGAATACCTTGGGGTGTCTTCTTTCCAAAATGGGGTCACTTGTGGGGTAGTTATACTGCCCTGGCAATTTAGGGGCCCAAATGTGTGAGAAGTACTTTGCAATCAAAATGTGTAAAAAATGGCCTGCGAAATCCGAAAGGTGCACTTTGGAATATGTGCCCCTTTGCCCACCTTGGCAGCAAAAAAGTGTCACACATATGGTATCGCCGTACTCAGGAGAAGTTGGGGAATGTGTTTTTGGGTGTCATTTTACATATACCCATGCTGGGTGAGAGAAATATCCTGGCAAAAGACAACTTTTCCAATTTTATTATACAAAGTTGGCATTTGATCAAGATGTTTATCTCACCCAGCATGGGTATATGTAAAATGACACCCCAAAACACATTCCCCAACTTCTCCTGAGTACGGCGATACCAGATGTGTCACACTTTTTTGCAGCCTAGATGCGCAAAGGTGCCCAAATTCCTTTTAGGAGGGCATTTTTAGACATTTGGATCCCAGACTTCTTCTCACGCTTTAGGGCCCCTAAAAAGCCAGGGCAGTATAAATACCCCACATGTGACCCCACTTTGGAAAGAAGACACCCCAAGGTATCCAATGAGGGGCCTGGCAAGTTCATAGAATTTTTTTTTTTTCGCATAAGTTAGCGGAAATTGATTTTTTTTTTTTTTTTTTCTCACAAAGTCTCACTTTCCGCTAACTTAGGACAAAAATTTAAATCTTTCATGGACTCAATATGCCCCTCAGCGAATACCTTGGGGTGTCTTCTTTCCAAAATGGGGTCAGTTGTGGGGTGTTTGTACTGCCCTGGCATTTGAGGGTCTCCACAATCATTACATGTATGGCCAGCATTAGGAGTTTCTGCTATTCTCCTTATATTGAGCATACAGGTAATGAGATTTTTTTTTTCCGTTCAGCCTCTGGGCTGAAAGAAAAAAATGAACGGCACAGATTTCTTCATTCGCATCGATCAATGTGGATGAAGAAATCTCTGCCAAAAAAAAAAAAAATGGAGGGGAAAGGCGTCTGCCAGGACATAGGAGCTCCGCCCTACATCCATACCCACTTAGCTCGTATGCCCTGGCAAATCAGATTTCTCCATTCACATCAATCGATGTGGATGAATAAATCATTGCCGGGTTTTTTTTTTTTATATATATATACAAAGTGTTTGCCAAAGCATAGGAACGCCGCCTCCTCCTCAGCTCGTATGCCTCGGCAAACGTATCTGTTACTGCAGAGGAGAAAATCTCGTCTTGCAGCGCCGCATACACCGACTTGCGTGTAATCTGACAGCAGCGCAATGCTTCTGTCAGAATGCACATCAGTGCTGCAGCTAATCGATCGGTTGGTCCACCTGGAAGGTAAAAAAACAAAAAAAAGAAAAAAAAGAAAAAACCAGGCCGCAACGCAATAATTTTATTAACTTTGCAACAGAACATATAAACTTTAACTTTTTTAACTGAACATTAACTTTTGCTTACTGGTGTTTTATTTGTTTTTTTACCTTTGTAGAACAAACCTCTCCTTCCCCATGGGTCAATGTGCAAAGCGCAAATCGCCCAAAGATGTGGCGAAGTGCGTTATGCACTTTGTCCCATGTGAAAGGAGACGTTTGCAGCAGCTGTGAGTGAATGGGCCCTAATAGCCCTGTGTGCTTGTCCTGGTGAGATGATCCCTATGCTAATAGTGTACCTGTGAGTGGTACTTCCGGAAACACTCTCCAAAGCATAGGGCAGGGTGGTCAGGACAGTCAGGACAGAAATAGCGGGTGTCACGCCTTATTCCACTCCTGCTACAGACACGACATCTTTTTCGGGGTGACTGTTGGGTTGAGGTACCAGGAACAACATTGGGGAAATGTCGCTCGTGTAGACGGCTAACTACACTGGTGGATGGGGCCACGGAACCTCCTGGGTACAGGAGGTTCTCGATGATCTCTTCCTGAAATTTGAGGAAGGATCCAGTTCTCTCAGCCTTACTGTAGAGAACAAAACTATTGTACAGAGCCAATTGAATTAAATATACAGACACCTTCTTATACCAGCGTCTGGTTCTGCGGGAAACTAAATACGGAGACAACATCTGGTCATTGAAGTCCACCCCTCCCATGTGAAGGTTATAGTCGTGGACTGAGAGGGGCTTTTCAATGACACGGGTTGCTCGCTCAATTTGTATTGTCGTGTCTGCGTGAATGGAGGAGAGCATGTAAACGTCACGCTTGTCTCTCCATTTCACCGCGAGCAGTTCTTCGTTACACAGTGCGGCCCTCTGCCCCCTTGCAAGACAGGTGGTAACGAGCCGTTGGGGGAAGCCCGCGCGACTAGTTCGCGCGGTACCACAGGCGCCAATCTGTTCTAGAAACAAATGCCTAAAGAGGGCCACACTTGTGTAAAAAATGTCCACATAAAGATGGTACCCCTTGCCGAATAAGGGTGACACCAAGTCCCAAACTGTCTTCCCACTGCTCCCCAGGTAGTCAGGGCAACCGACCGGCTCCAGGGTCTGATCTTTTCCCTCATAGATCCGAAATTTGTGGGTATAGCCTGTGGCCCTTTCACAGAGCTTATACAATTTGACCCCATACCGGGCGCGCTTGCTTGGGATGTATTGTTTGAAGCCAAGGCGCCCGGTAAAATGTATCAGGGACTCGTCTACGCAGATGTTTTGCTCTGGGGTAGAAATATCTGCAAATTTCAGGTTGAAATGGTCTATGAGGGGCCGAATTTTGTGGAGCCGGTCAAAAGCAGGGTGGCCCCTGGGACGGGAGGCGGTGTTGTCACTAAAGTGCAGGAAACGCAGGATGGCCTCAAAACGTGCCCTGGACATAGCAGCAGAGAACATGGGCATGTGATGAATCGGGTTTGTGGACCAATATGACCGCAATTCATGCTTTTTTGTCAGGCCCATGTTGAGGAGGAGGCCCAGAAAAGTTTTAATTTCGGAAACTTGGACTGGTTTCCACCGGAAAGGCTGGGCATAAAAGCTTCCCGGGTTAGCGGTGATAAATTGTGTGGCATACCTGTTTGTTTCGGCCACAACTATATCTAAGAGCTCCGCAGTCAAGAACAGCTCAAAAAATCCCAGGGCCGAACCGAAGTTGGGGACTGCCAATCAGGGTTTGCCAGCACCTCTGGGATTCTAGGGGCTCTACGGGCACGTCTTTGCGGTGGCTGCGACGGGGTCACTACTGCCCGTGCCACCGTACCAGCTTCAACTGCCCTTCTGGTGCTCGCTACTTCACCAGGTTGTACGGCAGTGCTGGTACTAGGTCCAGGGAGGGCTGGGCTGCTGGTGTATGCCTCACCACGTAATCCGACAGCACCAGCCCCACTCTGCTGCTCTTGAAGCGGATCCTGCGCAACCTGTGGTCTAGCGACACGGGGCCGGGTACGCCTGGTGGTATCAGGGACCTCAGCCTCCTCGTCCGAACTTTGGGTCAGAGAGCCACTGCTTTCTACAGGTTCGTATTCTGACCCGCTGGATTCATCAGATGAGGGTTCCCACTCCTCATCCGACTGGGTCAGAAGCCTGTAGGCCTCTTCAGAGGAATACCCCCTGTTTGACATTTTGGGCAACTAAATTTAGGGGTATTCCCTGAGACTACCCAAGAAAAAAAAAGCAAGCCTGTCTTACAAAGGGGAGGCTAGCGAAGTACCGGAGGCCGCTGCGGTTGATAAAAAATATCAAAACTGATTTTTTAATCGCCGCAGTGCGTGTAAAGTGATTGTGCAGTGATCAAAAAAAAAATTTTTTTTGTCACTGCGGTGGGGCGGGCGTGGGCGAACGCACGTGTGGGCGACCGATCAGGCCTGATCGGGCAAACACTGCGTTTTGGGTGGAGGGCGAACTAAAGTGACACTAGTACTATTATAGATCTGACCGTGATCAGTTTTGATCACTTCCAGATACTATAAAAGTACAAATGCTGATTAGCGATACGCTAATCAGCGAATAACGGACTGCGGTGCGGTGGGCTGGGCGCTAACTGATCGCTAACTACCTAACCAAGGGGCCGAAACTATACCTAAAACCTAACGATCAATACCAGTGAAAAAAAAAAGTGACAGTTTACACTGATCACTTTTTTCCTTTCACTAGTGATTGACAGGGGCGATCAAAGGGGTGATCAAAGGGTTAATTAGGGTTCAGGGGGGTGATCTGGGGCTAGTATGTGTAGTGTTGGTGTACTCACTGTGAAGCCTGCTCCTCTGCTGGATCCAACCGACGAAAAGAACCAGCAGAGGAGCAGGCAGCCATATATCAGATCATATTTACTAATATGATCTGATATCTGGCCTTTGATTGTTTTTTTTTTAAATCGCCAGCCTGCCAGCCGCGATCATTGGCTGACAGGCTGGTGACCCGACCCCCCTCTACGAAATGCCGGCGCGAACTGCGCAAGCGCGCGCGCATATTCGCGTCATCTCGCGTCCCGCGAGATGATGCGTATATGCGTGACTGTGCGCAGCGCTGCCGCCTCCGGACCGCACATCTGCGTTAGGCGGTCCGGAGGCGGTTAAGCTGTGCGGCCGGTCTGTCTTCTCCTTTAAAGTTACTATGGGCCATAATCCTGAGGCAAGAGGCCTTCAAACAGCCCCCTCCAAAACACTGTGGCGAGGTTGGTTTCGCCACACATCTCTCCCCCCCAGGGAAGACTAACCAGATACCTGACCTCACGCCGGTCGGTACCTGAGTTAGTCTGGCAGCCCACCCACAACACAATACTGGACCTGTTGAATTTAGTAGGCTGTCTCTGTCCAGTGAATCCACCAAGGTTATATTGGTAGCTGGTACTCCCGGTCTCTGAGTTGCTCCCTGGCTTGGAGTGGAGGTTGCTTTGTGGGCAGGGATCAGCGGGACTCTGCCCTGGTACCAGCGCTACCATGGAAGAAGAAGCCTGGTTGGAGTCTGGTTGTTGGAGGGGGAAACCGACTGTCTCCCCTTTGGCTAAACAGCCCGGTTGCTGGGGGGCAGGAACAACTGTCCCTACCCCCTGTGCTGTAAGTGCAGAGACCACGGTCCCATCTGCACTGTTGTGGGGCTTACTGTCTCCCCCTGGTGCGTTAAGCTGCCGCTGGGGAGAGGGGGTAACGAGCTCCTCTCCCATACATACTTCCAGCCGCTGGGGAGGGCGACCGACCGCCTCCGCTCCCAATACAGTGTCCTGCTGCTGGGGAAAGGAGACTGGGCTCTCTATTCTCTGTAGGACACTCTGCCGCTGGTGGACAGGACCGACTGTCTCTGCCCCCTGTAACTCCGCCTGCCGCTGGGGAATGGAGACTAGGCTCCCAATTCCCAAAAAATCATGCTGCTGCTGGGGGGCAGGAACGACTACCTCTGCCCCCTGTAACTCAGCCTGCCGCTGGGGAATGGAGACTAGGCTCCCAATTCCCTGCAGGACCGGTGGAGAGACCTCGGTCCCATCTCCACCGGCCACCTGGGGTTCTTCCCAGTAAACATCAACAATATCCTCCCAGCTGAAGGGCTCTGGACCTGGGTCTGACTTCTTGCTGTCCTGCTGAGCCTTCCCAATGGAGTGGAAGAGATCTCGGTAGTCCTGCTCCAGTTCCCACTCCAGGGTTGCTAGGTGAGCCAGGTCTTGCTCTACCTCATGGGGGTCATCCCACTCATGCCTAGCCTCCCTCTCATAGAAAATGTCCTGAAGTCTGGACTGTGCAGGGCTCCCAAAGTCAGGCTCTGCAAAGGACTCCCATAACAAGCCAGGACCATCAAACTCCTCTCCCTCTGGCTTGTCATGCTCAGCTGTCCAGGGTATAAACTGTGCCACATACCACCAAAGCGCCTGGTAGGCATCCTCCAGCCATAGCTCCTGCCATACCCGGTGCTCTAGTTCCTTCACCCATTCCTCCAGGAGCTGCTCTCCCAGGAAGGACATCCGCAGGGCCACTTGCTTCTGTAACCGCTGCTCTTCACTGGGGAGACTCTCACCTCGCTGCTATTGTACATTATCCAGGGCCTGGTACCAGATGCCTTTCCTTAATGCATCCCGGCCATCCAGGTCCTCCTCCTCGTATAACACTGCTGGTTCCATCCTGGTGCTTTTAGGGTCGCTGTACTGGGACATGCGTTGCCCTTAAATTGTAGAATCCAAAGAAATGGTGTCTCCTGTAGCTGTCCTTCTGGCTGTAGGAACGATCCCGCTGCTTGCCACCAATGTAACGGACCGTTTCAGCAGACAAGGAGTTAAAATCCGTTTAGGCGATATGCCCCTTTCCGAGAGACAGGCACAGCTACTGCAGAACACCAACCTCCCGAACTGGATACAAAATAGCACTCCAAACTGGAACCTCGCAAATAGCTGTCAGCAGACGAACAGGAAAAGCGTATCAGTCAGCTTACACTCCTGGCAATCAGTCTTTAACAGCATACATGGAATCCCCCCAATGACGAGACAAGGCTCCGTGTTGAGGGTCAAACAGTGCTCTGACTGTACTTCAGATACAGACTCTTTTATTCATAAAAAACAAACATAGTACTGCCCACAGGGTTTTGAAATCCAACCAATCAGTAATTCACAACACACACAATGTAAATACAGCAACCAATCGTTCCCGCCCCCTAGAGGACCAGAAGGGAGACTGCGACACAGAACAGATACAACATATCCCCACTATGCATCATGGTTTCCTTCTCTCTGCCTGGGAGACAACCAAGGGCAATCCAATTATCTCTCAGGACAAAGGGAGGTCACCAATACACATGTGGAGACAACAGGACAGACATCACCATTTAAACACACAATGGCACACCCCCACAGCAAACACAGACATTTAACATATCCCCAGATAGCTCAAGTCTGAGTGCATATCATTAGGTGAATGGCACTCAGAATACACGAATACAATAATATTAGCTATCTGGGTGCCCTCACATAACATACAATTTAACCGAATGCATAATAACATAAAATACAATTCTACAGACAGATTTAAGCTGTGCGGTCGGTCTGTCTTCTCCTTTAAAGTTACTATGGGCCATAATCCTGAGGCAAGAGGCCTTCAAACAGCCCCCTCCAAAACACTGTGGCGAGGTTGGTTTCGCCACAAGTCGACACATACTTATGCATCGACCTCCTGTCAGATGGGGTGGTGCTGGCTTGCGCCTGTTCGGGGTCGGTGCACACAGGTGGATCCGGCTCCTGCTGCTGCTGCCGCCTCCTGCTGCCATTACCAGTGGAGCCCCTGCCACTGGGTTCCCTGGTGACCTGATGCACCGTTTGCCTTGGGTGCCTACCTTCCCCATTAGTGCTGTTGTCATCTGACAAGGAAAGTGGCACCCATTAAAAATAACCCTCCTCTTCATCACCTGTAATGTCAGACCCAAGGGCGACCAGTGGTTGACAGAGGGGAACAGCAGACATGGAGCCCCTGACCTGGCTCCACTTTCCCCTCGCTGACGCCTGGGTCTGACTAGGTGCGAGGGTTCTGTGGCTGAAACCACCTGCACCAGTTGGAAGGGATGTTACTGGGGAACTGTCATGGTCTTACCTTCTTGCTGTTCTCCTTCGTTTGACATGTGCTGGCGGCCATCTTGGTTTCTGGGTTTCTTGTAGCCTCCCACCCTGCGGCTTCTCCTTCCCACTGGGAGGAGCTGGATGCCTAGCTCATATATATAGGAGGTCTGTGGCTTCAGTTCCTTGCTTGGTCCTCCTGTGTTCACATGCTTCTAAGACTGCTGCTGCTTCTGGTTCCTGATCCTGGCTTCGTCTGACTACCCTGCTGGTTCCTGATCCAGGCTTCGTCTGACTACCCTTCTGGTTCCTGACCTCTGGCTTCGCAAGACCCTGCTTCGGTTTAGCCATCCATTTGGACTTTTGCCTTACAGCTTGATTTTCAATAAAGCCTTCTTATTACCACTTATCTCTTGTTGTACGTCTGGTTCATGGTTCCATGACAGGAACCCCCTCCTCCTCCATCCCTTCCAAAAGGTCCTGACCATCCAGACCAAGCTCTAGCTCACTCTTCTGCATTACCTCCTCCAAGATGTCCTTCTCACTGTCGCTGTCAAACAGCATCAAGGTCGATTATTGGGGGTTGGGGGCTGATCCTGCAGGAGGTGGAGAGCTGCTGCTGCTCAGAGTCGGGGCAGAGGACTCTGTGCCACTGGCTTGGGTCACGAATGACACCACTGCCTCAGCGTCCTAAGATGAAATGGGGCGGCTGCCACTCCCAATAAAATCACGGATGAGGCGGACGCCCCTGCCACCTGTACCCGCCCCTTCATGGGTAGAGGAGAGGCCATGTGCTGCCAGAGGTCCAGCACTGGAACCAACTCCCCTACCACAGCAACGGCTGCCGGCATGACCACGTCCACTCAATTTTTCACCAATTGATTAAATGACTACAATGTTTTTAAACAGCAGAAAAAAAATGTAGAAAGAAAATAATAAGGGAGTTTTGGCAAACTTTATTGGGTTGGGGACAATGGGGCAAAATTGAAAAAAAAATAGACACGAAAACCTAAAACAATAACACTAATACAGAGGCAAATCCTTTTTTTTTTTTTTTTACAGACAAGAGACACAGACAATAATCCCTCCGTAACAAACGAAACCCTAAAACTGTTACGCTAAAACACAGGCAAAGACTACTATACTAAATCCCTAGCTAACCTACACTACACCCTATCAGCTACACTATTAACTAACTAACTAACCTACACTATCTCACACTAACTATCTGGATTATATATAGTGTATATGACTGAGCTAACTAATGTTGTTAGAAGGGAGGTCACTAATGAAAAAAAATCTAGAATATTCGAAATTACGAATATATGGTTATATTCTAAATATTTGCGAATTCTCGATGTGCCGATGTTTGCGATTAATATTCGCGATTCAAATATTATCGCTTGAATCCTTGAATAATTGAAATTTCTGAAATTATTGTTGCATGTAATAGTGTGCAGCAATCAAACAACAAATGATAAATAATTTCTTTTCCATGGAACAGACAAATCTGCCCAGCTTCCCTTCATCTAATCAGAAATGTACCAGTCGTTAGCAGTGTAAGTGCTTTAGGGGCGAACGAACAATGATCACAGTAACAAGCACACAACAGAAAATATTTAGCGATTATCTTTTAATGTAATTGAACGCCTTCTGAATGCAAATGAGTCACTAAATCGTTGATCACTGTACGTTTAATGGAAATATATCTTTTTGTCTAATAGGACCCTAAAGGGGCCTTTACTGCAGGGCTTTCGGGAAGAACTGCTTGTTTTATGTGTGTGACCTTTTAGATGTAATAATAAAGGCTATGTGTTCTTCAGAATTCTTCTGAATAATCAGTGATGTGACTTGTGGTGTATACAATGTCCAGTATATAGTGTATGGGTTGGCCTTAGGGGTGTGAGACTTCTTGAGACCTTTCCCCCCTGATCCTTTACTGCATGGGGCATCATCAAAACAAATGCCAGTCCACCGTAGTGGCTGTGATATACACTTTTCATATATTTAGAACCACTTGCTATTAAGATGCCCTTTACATTTTATTCTTTCTTATAGAACTAGGGAGTCACAAGACAATGAGGACCATTGGATACAGATTCCAAGGTTGTGCATTAGACACTAGTTCTATCTATATAAAACGAAAAAAGAGGTAGCACTCCTAGGTAGATTAAATGGTGCTGAACCTATTGTTTCAGCCTAACACAATGAGGCCTTTCCCAAGCAATGTGACATGTAACATTGTGAAGTATATACAATTGCATACAAAAGTTTAGGCACCCCTGATCACATGTGATCAGTTAAGCAAGTTGAAGATTAAATGCTCTCCAAAGGGCATATAGTTAAAGATGACACATTTCCTTTGTATTGTAAGCAAAAATTATTTTTCATTTTTAACTTTTATTTTTTCAAAATAACAAAAAAAGGAAAAGAGCCTGAAGCAAAAGTTTGGACACCCTGCATGGTTAGCACCTAGAAGTGCAGTGTCCCACTCTGTAATAGTAGTGGAGCCCTGTATATATAAGGGTATTTGCAGAATGGAACTTTACAAGATGTATGCATATTGCTGTAATTCCTAAACAGGCTGTTTACACCTTGCATGTAGACAAACCCAGTCACCCCTATATATAAGAAGTGCAAGGCAGAGTAAGTAGGAAGAAGAGTTGTTGGAGGAAGAGAGACAAGTGGTGAGTCGGTGAAGTACAGAAGTTGAGAGCAATGCAGTGCATTCAGGTCAGCATATGTTTAGTCTGAAGCCAAGGAAAGCTACAGTAACTCCAGATTCAGACACAAAAGACAGATGCCACAGCCAGACTGCAGAGTCAAACAAAAAGAGCCGGCTAGCCATCGCTAAAGCTGGACCCGCTGAACTCAGAAGACAAGTAAGCTGACAAGTAGCTATCCCTCTGAGTTGTTCACAGACCAAGGGTAGGCATCAAGAGAGGAATAACAGAAACATGTGTATTGAATAGTATAAGGAGAGACTAGTGGAGACGAGAGTGTTACCTCAGCCTATGGACTCCATTAGCACCCAATGTGAGACAGGAGGTAGCCTATAGTTCCTGTTCACAGTCTACAGTGAAGTACAAGCTGTATTTGGAGCTGCATTCCTCTATGAATAGTGTGGATGTATTATTGGACATTGTGAGTAAGCCAGGAAGGCAAGATATATTTACCCGCTGTCATGGAACCATGAACCAGACGTACAACAAGAGATAAGTGGAAATAAGAAGGCTTTATTGGAAATTAAGCTGTAAGGCAAAAGTCCAAACGGATGGCTAAACCGAAGCAGGGTCTTGCGAAGCCAGAGGTCAGGAACCAGAAGGGTAGTCAGACGAAGCCAGGATCAGGAACCAGAAGCAGCAGCAGTCTTAGAAGCATGTGAACACAGGAGGACCAAGCAAGGAACTGAAGCCACAGACCTCCTATATATATGAGCTAGGCATCCAGCTCCTCCCAGTGGGAAGGAGAAGCCGCAGGGTGGGAGGCTACAAGAAACCCAGAAACCAAGATGGCCGCCAGCACATGTCAAACGAAGGAGAACAGCAAGGAGGTAAGACCATGACAGTACCTCCCCCTCAAGGGCCCCTCCTCCGCGGAGTACAGAACGGTTTCTGAGGGAAGCGTGCGTGGAAGGCTCGGAGCAAGGCAGGAGCATGGACATCTGCGGAGGGAACCCAGGAACGCTCCTCTGGACCATAACCACGCCAATGGACCAAAAACTGCACCCGACCGCGGACCAGGCGTGAGTCCAGGATATTGCTCACCTCATACTCCTCACGATTGCCCACTTGGACCGGACGAGGCCGAGGAACCGAGGAAGTGAAACGATTACACACCAGTGGCTTCAACAGGGAGACATGAAACACGTTGGAGATCCGCATGCCAGGAGGAAGCGCAAGGGCATAGGCTACCGGGTTTACCCTGCGAAGCACTCGGAAGGGACCAACAAAGCGAGGCGCCAGCTTGGGAGTGGGCACTCGAAGGTTGAGGTTGTGGGTGGACAACCATACGCAGTCTCCGACCTGGTAGGAAGGAGCGGGCGCTCGTCTGCGATCAGCCTGGAGTCTCTGGCGCTGCACAGAGACCTCAAGGGACCTCTGGATCTGTACCCAAGAAGCACGTAGGACGGAAAGTTGATCCTCCACAGCCGAAATATCCTGGGGAGAGAATACCTCCGGTAACACGGCAGGTTGGAACCCATAATTGGCCATGAAGGGAGACGTCCCAGAGAAAGAGTTCACCGCCGTGTTCCTGGCAAACTCAGCCCAAGGCAGGAGGTCAACCCAATTGTCTTGGTGATCGGAGACATAGCAACGAAGGAATTGCTCCAAGGCCTGATTGGATCGTTCTGCGGCCCCATTGGACTGAGGGTGGAAGGCCGAGGAGAAAGAGAGATGAATCCCCAACTGGGAGCAAAAGGCGCGCCAGAACCTGGACACAAACGGAGCATGCCGCTACATATGCGGCGATGTCGGAACGTAGAGAAGGCCACCAGAACAGACGTGAAACAGCCCAGGACAGCTGATTCTTTCCAGGATGCCCCGCGGCCTTGGAGTTATGGTAGGTTCAACAACCGAGTGCGCAACTCCTCAGGCACAAAACATCTGCCGTTGGGTCTCCCAGAGGGAGCACCAGATTGAGCCGCCAAAATCTGCTCACCCAGGGGAGAGGTCAGGCTGGTGCGAATGGCGGCCAGGATCTGATTCGGAGGTATGACCGAAGTCGGAATCGACTCCTCCCCGGACAGCTCGGAGTACTGCCGTGATAAGGCATCCGCTCTGATGTTCTTGGAACCGGGTAGGTAGGAGACCACGTAATTAAAACGTGACAAGAACAGAGCCCATCTGGCCTGATGTGGTGTCAATCTCTTGGCCTCAGAGAGGTAGGTCAGATTCTTGTGGTCCGTCAGGATGAGAACCGGAACCACCGAGCCCTCGAGCAAGTGCCTCCATTCTTTAAGGGCCTGCACGATGGCCAATAACTCCCTGTCACCAATCTGATAGTTGCACTCCGCGGAAGACAGTTTCCGGGAGTAAAACCCACAAGGAAGCAGAGGACCCTCTGGTGTTCTACGCTGAGACAGAAGGGCGCCTACTCCCGTCTCAGACGCGTCCACCTCGAGGACAAAAGGCAACCCAGGGTTGGGATGCGACAGAATCGGAGCCGACACAAAGGCGGACTTTAGAGCCTCAAAAGCTCGGATGGCCTCGAGCGGCCAGACCTGGGGATTACTGCCCTTCCTGGTCAGATCCGTGAGAGGCTTGGCTAGCATGGAAAAGTCCCTGATGAACTTCCGATAATAATTGGCGAAGCCCAAAAAGCGCTGCAGGGCACGAAGACCACTGGGCTGGGGCCACTGTAAGACAGCCAAAACCTTCTCAGGATCCATGGAGAACCCCTCAGCGGAAATGATGTAACCTAAGAAGGTTACCTGGGATCGGTGAAATTCGCATTTCTCAAGCTTACCGAACAGCTTGTTCTCTCGTAACCGTTGCAACACTCGTCTGACATCCAGAATGTGGGCCTCCATGGATTCAGAATATACCAAGATGTGATCCAAATAGACCACCACACACTGCTGCAACAGGTCACGGAAAACATTGTTGATGAATTCCTGGAAGACTGCGGGCGCATTGCACAACCCAAAGGGCATAACCAAGGATTCATAATGACCGGTCCTGGTGTTAAACGCGGTCTTCCACTCATCGCCCGCCTTGATCCTTACCAGGTTATATGCCGCCCTCAGGTCGAGTTTGGTAAAGACCGTGGCCCCTTTGAGGCGATCGAACAGCTCGGAAATCAAGGGTATCGGGTAAGCGTTCTTGATCGTGATGCGATTGAGACCCCTGTAATCGATGCAAGGCCTCAACTCACCGCCCTTCTTTTTCACAAAGAAAAATCCAGCCCCTTCCGGGGACGAGGATTTGCGAATGTGTCCGCGTGAAAGCGCCTCCCTCACGTACTCCTCCATGGCCTCATTCTCCGCTACCGACAGTGGATAGACTTTGCCACGAGGAGGAACGGCACCAGATTGTAACTCTATGGCACAATCGTATGGGCGGTGCGGAGGTAGGGCAACCGCACGCACCTTATCGAATACATCCCGGTACTCCTCGTATTCAGGAGGCAACAGAGAGTCCGAGGAAGTACACAGCAACTTGACAGGCCCATGGATGCAACTAGCCCCACACTGCGGTGACCACGAGAGGATCTCGGCCGATCTCCAATCGAAAGTCGGATTATGCTTCTGGAGCCAGGGGTACCCCAAGACCACCGAGTAGTGTGGAGACGAAATAACCTGGAGACAGACCGACTCTCTGTGAACGGCACCAATGGCCATCCCCACTGGAAGGGTCTCATGAGTCACGTGTGGCGGCAGAAGGGGTCTGCCGTCTATCGCCTCAAGAGCCAGTGGGGAACCTCGAGGCTGCAGAGGAATGGAATTGGCGGCAGCGAACACACTATCAATGAACAAACCACCAGCACCAGAGTCCACCAACGCCTGGGTCGTCACCGAGCCCCCGATCCAGGAGAGGACAACAGTAATCAGTGGTTTGTCAACACGGGAAACCGGGGACGAGGAGACTCCACCCAAGATCTGCCCCCGACAGGATCTCAGGTGCGAGCGTTTCCCGGACGGTTCGGGCATGCCAACCGAAAATGCCCACCGAGACCACAGTACATGCATCGGCCCTCGCGTCTCCGGAGTACCCTCTCCCCCTCGGACAGGCGAGCAAACCCCAGCTGCATGGGTTCACCCCCAGACAAGTCATCCCCAGGAGGCGTGGGAGGAGAGGGAGGCACAGGTGGGACAGCAAACGTAGGCGCCAATCTGTTAGAAGACCTCCGCAGGCTCTCCTTAAAGGAAGGTCTCTCCCTGAGTCTGGTGTCAATCAAAATCAGGAAAGAAATAAGAGACTCGAGCTCCACTGGTAGGTCCTTAGCTGCAACCTCATCCTTCAAGGCATCCGAGAGACCATGAGAGAAAGCAGCGACCAGAGCCTCATTATTCCAGCCCACCTCAGCACGAGCCGGCACATCGAATACCTTCCGAAGAGAAGCAACAAAACCGGAAAACTCGGCAACCACCGGATTGTTGTTCTCCCATAAAGGGCTGGCCCAGGCCAAGGCCTTGTCCGAGAGCAGCGAGATCAAGAAGCCCACCTTTGATCTCTCAGTAGGAAAGGCATGTGGCAGCAACTCAAAATAAATGCCCACCTGGTTAAGGAAACCTCGGCACTGAGTTGGCTCTCCCCCAAAGCGCTGTGGAAGGGGGGCAGAACCGGTCATACCCCGAAACACCGCAGGCGCAGCAACAGGTGTCGGGGTAGACTCTGGCGCAACAACCGGAGCGGCAGTAGGAGCGGGCCCAGGAGCGACAACCGACCCATCGGCAACGGAAGCTAAATGAGCCGTGCGTTCAAGCAGGGTTTGCAACGCCACAGCGAACCAACCCAACAGGTGATCCTGCTGATCAAGTCTGGCAACCAGCGTAGGTAGCGAGGATGGCCCTGTACCGTCAGAATTCATGGCTTGGTCCTAATGTCATGGAACCATGAACCAGACGTACAACAAGAGATAAGTGGAAATAAGAAGGCTTTATTGGAAATTAAGCTGTAAGGCAAAAGTCCAAACGGATGGCTAAACCGAAGCAGGGTCTTGTGAAGCCAGAGGTCAGGAACCAGAAGGGTAGTCAGACGAAGCCTGGATCAGGAACCAGCAGGGTAGTCAGACGAAGCCAGGATCAGGAACCAGAAGCAGCAGCAGTCTTAGAAGCATGTGAACACAGGAGGACCAAGCAAGGAACTGAAGCCACAGACCTCCTATATATATGAGCTAGGCATCCAGCTCCTCCCAGTGGGAAGGAGAAGCCGCAGGGTGGGAGGCTACAAGAAACCCAGAAACCAAGATGGCCGCCAGCACATGTCAAACGAAGGAGAACAGCAAGGAGGTAAGACCATGACACCCGCCATGTGAAACAGAGAGTCAATACCTCACCAAGAGCCTGTTATTGTCATGGTCTTACCTCCTTGCTGTTCTCCTTCGTTTGACATGTGCTGGCGGCCATCTTGGTTTCTGGGTTTCTTGTAGCCTCCCACCCTGCGGCTTCTCCTTCCCACTGGGAGGAGCTGGATGCCTAGCTCATATATATAGGAGGTCTGTGGCTTCAGTTCCTTGCTTGGTCCTCCTGTGTTCACATGCTTCTAAGACTGCTGCTGCTTCTGGTTCCTGATCCTGGCTTCGTCTGACTACCCTTCTGGTTCCTGATCCAGGCTTCGTCTGACTACCCTGCTGGTTCCTGATCCTGGCTTCGTCTGACTACCCTGCTGGTTCCTGACCTCTGGCTTCGCAAGACCCTGCTTCGGTTTAGCCATCCGTTTGGACTTTTGCCTTACAGCTTGATTTCCAATAAAGCATTCTTATTTCCACTTATCTCTTGTTGTACGTCTGGTTCATGGTTCCATGACATTAGGACCAAGCCATGAATTCTGACGGTACAGGGCCATCCTCGCTACCTACGCTGGTTGCCAGACTTGATCAGCAGGATCACCTGTTGGGTCGGTTCGCTGTGGCGTTGCAAACCCTGCTTGAACGCACGGCTCATTTAGCTTCCGTTGCCGATGGGTCGGTTGTCGCTCCTGGGCCCGCTCCTACTGCCGCTCCGGTTGTTGCGCCAGAGTCTACCCCGACACCTGTTGCTGCGCCTGCGGTGTTTTGGGGTATGACTGGTTCTGCCCCCCTTCCACAGCGCTTTGGGGGAGAGCCAACTCAGTGCCGAGGTTTCCTTAACCAGGTGGGCATTTATTTCGAGTTGCTGCCACATGCCTTTCCTACTGAGAGATCAAAGGTGGGCTTCTTGATCTCGCTGCTCTCGGACAAGGCCTTGGCCTGGGCCAGCCCTTTATGGGAGAACAACAATCCGGTGGTTGCCGAGTTTTCCGGTTTTGTTGCTTCTCTTCGGAAGGTATTCGATGTGCCGGCTCGTGCTGCCTCTGCTGCGAAGCTCCTTATGTCCATCAGACAGGGTTCACGATCCGTAGCTGAATACGCCATTGAGTTTCGTACCCTGGCAGCAGAGGTGGGCTGGAATAATGAGGCTCTGGTCGCTGCTTTCTCTCATGGTCTCTCGGATGCCTTGAAGGATGAGGTTGCAGCTAAGGACCTACCAGTGGAGCTTGAGTCTCTTATTTCTTTCCTGATTTTGATTGACACCAGACTCGGGGAGAGACCTTCCTTTAAGGAGAGCCTGCGGAGGTCTTCTAACAGATTGGCGCCTACGTTTGCTGTCCCACCTGTGCCTCCCTCTCCTCCCACGCCTCCTGGGGATGACTTGTCTGGGGGTGAACCCATGCAGCTGGGGTTTGCTCGCCTGTCCGAGGGGGAGAGGGTACTCCGGAGACGCGAGGGCCGATGCATGTACTGTGGTCTCGGTGGGCATTTTCGGTTGGCATGCCCGAACCGTCGGGAAACGCTCGCACCTGAGATCCTGTCGGGGGCAGATCTTGGGTGGAGTCTCCTCGTCCCCGGTTTCCCGTGTTGACAAACCACTGATTACTGTTGTCCTCTCCTGGGTCGGGGGCTCGGTGACGACCCAGGCGTTGGTGGACTCTGGTGCTGGTGGTTTGTTCATTGATAGTGTGTTCGCTGCCGCCAATTCCATTCCTCTGCAGCCTCGAGGTTCCCCACTGGCTCTTGAGGCGATAGACGGCAGACCCCTTCTGCCGCCACACGTGACTCAGGAGACCCTTCCAGTGGGGATGGCCATTGGTGCCGTTCACAGAGAGTCGGTCTGTCTCCAGGTTATTTCGTCTCCACACTACTCGGTGGTCTTGGGGTACCCCTGGCTCCAGAAGCATAATCCGACTTTCGATTGGAGATCGGCCGAGATCCTCTCGTGGTCACCGCAGTGTGGGGCTAGTTGCATCCATGGGCCTGTCAAGTTGCTGTGTACTTCCTCGGACTCTCTGTTGCCTCCTGAATACGAGGAGTACCGGGATGTATTCGATAAGGTGCGTGCGGTTGCCCTACCTCCGCACCGCCCATACGATTGTGCCATAGAGTTACAATCTGGTGCCGTTCCTCCTCGTGGCAAAGTCTATCCACTGTCGGTAGCGGAGAATGAGGCCATGGAGGAGTACGTGAGGGAGGCGCTTTCACGCGGACACATTCGCAAATCCTCGTCCCCGGCAGGGGCTGGATTTTTCTTTGTGAAAAAGAAGGGCGGTGAGTTGAGGCCTTGCATCGATTACAGGGGTCTCAATCGCATCACGATCAAGAACGCTTACCCGATACCCTTGATTTCCGAGCTGTTCGATCGCCTCAAAGGGGCCACGGTCTTTACCAAACTCGACCTGAGGGCGGCATATAACCTGGTAAGGATCAAGGCGGGCGATGAGTGGAAGACCGCGTTTAACACCAGGACCGGTCATTATGAATCCTTGGTTATGCCCTTTGGGTTGTGCAATGCGCCCGCAGTCTTCCAGGAATTCATCAACGATGTTTTCCGTGACCTGTTGCAGCAGTGTGTGGTGGTCTATTTGGATCACATCTTGGTATATTCTGAATCCATGGAGGCCCACATTCTGGATGTCAGACGAGTGTTGCAACGGTTACGAGAGAACAAGCTGTTCGGTAAGCTTGAGAAATGCGAATTTCACCGATCCCAGGTAACCTTCTTAGGTTACATCATTTCCGCTGAGGGGTTCTCCATGGATCCTGAGAAGGTTTTGGCTGTCTTACAGTGGCCCCAGCCCAGTGGTCTTCGTGCCCTGCAGCGCTTTTTGGGCTTCGCCAATTATTATCGGAAGTTCATCAGGGACTTTTCCATGCTAGCCAAGCCTCTCACGGATCTGACCAGGAAGGGCAGTAATCCCCAGGTCTGGCCGCTCGAGGCCATCCGAGCTTTTGAGGCTCTAAAGTCCGCCTTTGTGTCGGCTCCGATTCTGTCGCATCCCAACCCTGGGTTGCCTTTTGTCCTCGAGGTGGACGCGTCTGAGACGGGAGTAGGCGCCCTTCTGTCTCAGCGTAGAACACCAGAGGGTCCTCTGCTTCCTTGTGGGTTTTACTCCCGGAAACTGTCTTCCGCGGAGTGCAACTATCAGATTGGTGACAGGGAGTTATTGGCCATCGTGCAGGCCCTTAAAGAATGGAGGCACTTGCTCGAGGGCTCGGTGGTTCCGGTTCTCATCCTGACGGACCACAAGAATCTGACCTACCTCTCTGAGGCCAAGAGATTGACACCACGTCAGGCCAGATGGGCTCTGTTCTTGTCACGTTTTAATTACGTGGTCTCCTACCTACCCGGTTCCAAGAACATCAGAGCGGATGCCTTATCACGGCAGTACTCCGAGCTGTCCGGGGAGGAGTCGATTCCGACTTCGTTCATACCTCCGAATCAGATCCTGGCCGCCATTCGCACCAGTCTGACCTCTCCCCTGGGTGAGCAGATTTTGGCGGCTCAATCTGGTGCTCCCTCTGGGAGACCCAACGGCAGATGTTTTGTGCCTGAGGAGTTGCACACTCGGTTGTTGCGAACCTACCATAACTCCAAGGCCGCGGGGCATCCTGGAAAGAATCAGCTGTCCTGGGCTGTTTCACGTCTGTTCTGGTGGCCTTCTCTACGTTCCGACATCGCCGCATATGTAGCAGCATGCTCCGTTTGTGCCCAGAGTAAGTCCCCTCGGCACCTTCCGTTGGGCCTTTTGCAACCCATAGCCACCGGGGAGCGTCCATGGTCACACCTGGGGATGGATTTCATTGTGGACCTCCCTGCATCCCGAGGCCATACGGTCATTCTCATGATTGTGGATCGGTTTTCCAAAATGTGCCACTGTGTTCCTCTCAAGAAGTTACCCTCTGCACAAGAGTTGGCCTCGATTTTTGCCAGGGAGGTCTTCCGGTTGCACGGTTTGCCCAAGGAGATTGTGTCGGATCGGGGAAGTCAGTTTGTGTCCAGGTTCTGGCGCGCCTTTTGCTCCCAGTTGGGGATTCATCTCTCTTTCTCCTCGGCCTACCACCCTCAGTCCAATGGGGCCGCAGAACGATCCAATCAGGCCTTGGAGCAATTCCTTCGTTGCTATGTCTCCGATCACCAAGACAATTGGGTTGACCTCCTGCCTTGGGCTGAGTTTGCCAGGAACACGGCGGTGAACTCTTCCTCTGGGACGTCTCCCTTCATGGCCAATTATGGGTTCCAACCTGCCGTGTTACCGGAGGTATTCTCTCCCCAGGATATTCCGGCTGTGGAGGATCACCTTTCCGTCCTTCGTGCTTCTTGGGTACAGATCCAGAGGTCCCTTGAGGTCTCTGCGCAGCGCCAGAGACTCCAGGCTGATCGCAGACGAGCGCCCGATCCTTCCTACCAGGTCGGAGACCGCGTATGGTTGTCAACCCGCAACCTCAACCTTCGAGTGCCCACTCCCAAGCTGGCGCCTCGCTTTGTTGGTCCCTTCCGAGTGCTTCGCAGGGTAAACCCGGTAGCCTATGCCCTTGCGCTTCCTCCTGGCATGCGGATCTCCAACGTGTTTCATGTCTCCCTGTTGAAGCCACTGGTGTGTAATCGTTTCACTTCCTCGGTTCCTCGGCCTCGTCCGGTCCAAGTGGGCAATCGTGAGGAGTATGAGGTGAGCAATATCCTGGACTCACGCCTGGTCCGCGGTCGGGTGCAGTTTTTGGTCCATTGGCGTGGTTATGGTCCAGAGGAGCGTTCCTGGGTTCCCTCCGCAGATGTCCATGCTCCTGCCTTGCTCCGAGCCTTCCACGCACGCTTCCCTCAGAAACCGTTCTTTACTCCGCGGAGGAGGGGCCCTTGAGGGGGAGGTACTGTCATGGTCTTACCTTCTTGCTGTTCTCCTTCGTTTGACATGTGCTGGCGGCCATCTTGGTTTCTGGGTTTCTTGTAGCCTCCCACCCTGCGGCTTCTCCTTCCCACTGGGAGGAGCTGGATGCCTAGCTCATATATATAGGAGGTCTGTGGCTTCAGTTCCTTGCTTGGTCCTCCTGTGTTCACATGCTTCTAAGACTGCTGCTGCTTCTGGTTCCTGATCCTGGCTTCGTCTGACTACCCTTCTGGTTCCTGATCCAGGCTTCGTCTGACTACCCTGCTGGTTCCTGATCCTGGCTTCGTCTGACTACCCTTCTGGTTCCTGACCTCTGGCTTCGCAAGACCCTGCTTCGGTTTAGCCATCCGTTTGGACTTTTGCCTTACAGCTTGATTTTCAATAAAGCATTCTTATTTCCACTTATCTCTTGTTGTACGTCTGGTTCATGGTTCCATGACAGTTATTAGGATTACAGATACAACTAACTTGTTATGTCCTTTGAATGAATTACCCACAGCTTGTAATCAGTTTTTGCTTGTGGGATTTTCATCCATTCTTCCTTACAAAAGTCTTGAGTTCTGTGAGATTCCTGGGCCATCTGGCATGAACGGCTCTTTTGAGGTCTATACACACATTTTCAATGATGTTCATGTCAGGAAACTGTGAGGGCCATAGTAAAACCTTCAGCTTGCACCTTTTGAGGTAGTTTCAGGTTGCAATTTCCTCAGTTTTAAACGTAATAAAGAAATAGAAGTTACCACGGACAGTGGAGGTCAGGAGAAGGCCTGGAAGACAAAGAACATTTTTTAGAGACAGCTGCTTGTAGGATTGTTAGAAAGGTAAATCAGAACCCCCTCTTGACTGCAAAAGACTTTCAGGAAGATTTAGCAAAATCTGGAATTGTGGTACATTGTTCTACTGTTCAGCAACACCTGCACGAATATTGCCTTCATGGAAGAGTCTTCAGAAGAAAACTTCTCCTGCATCCTCAACACAAAATTCAGAAGTCTGCAAAAGAATATCTAACCAAGCCTTATGCATTTTGGAAAAAAGTCCTGTGGACCGATGAGGTTAAAATAGAATTCAGTGGCAAAAATTAGTGTTGAGTGAAGCATTCAAAACAAATCAAAATTTCCTCGGACTTAGTGGTAACTAATCAGGTTTTCCTAAAATGGCAGCTGCACGTGTTACAAACCAAACCAAAACTAACTGAAAATGATTAACAGAAGAATATTGGAGAGGGTGTCACAGCCACTATCTCTGGATGTGACCTTCCGTCCTTGCTCATTCGGCGCTCCTCGCTGCAGTTTCGTTTCTGTGTGTTCTTTGTGACTCTTTATGGGTTTACTCCCTGTGTTCCTATCTGGAGTTAATCCTCTCTGTCTGCTCCATGGGTGTGGCCTCTCTGCTGCACCCATGGAACCTGTATATAAGGCTGAGTTTTCCTCAGTTCTGGGTCAGCTCTCCTGGTGTGTGTTGTCTTGTCCTGCTCCTAGTTTGTACTCACTCTCCCATGCTGCTGACCCATGGGATCCGTGTCTGTCTGTGCTCTGTGGGTTTCGTACTTGTTCATTGCCGTCCTCTTTCCTGTGTTTCTGTTATCTGTTCTGCCAGTTATGTTTGAGTCACCTTGTGTGTATTCATATGTCTCTGTTTAGCAAGCCTTTGCTGCAGCGTGCCTTGCTGCAGAGTGCTATGGGCAAGGCCATGCAGTATACCACTGGTGGAGCTAGTTCTTCTCTGCTCATTGCCACTACTGTTCCCTTGTGTGAACTCCTGCTTGGGTTTTTAGTTGCCTGCTTGTATTTGCTTGTTTGTTATGTTTGCCTATGTACCGTTGGTACCTTCTGGTACATGTTGTCCGTTTGCTCCTGTTGTCACTATCTAGTTCACGCTCCAGAGTGGACCCTGGCAACTCCCTGCAGCAAAGCCTAACCCTACCATCTGGGGCCCTAGTGAATACCAGGAGTTGCTTAGTCACGCCCCTCTGGAGTATTACTAGACAGTGGCGCAGTGGGGGTTTTCCTCCCACTGTGCGGACGGTACATAGAGCTCTCAATTTCCCTGTGTTTCCCTCCTTGGATTCTGTTTGTGCAATAAACTCTGTTATGACTGTACCGTATTGCTGTATGTTTTTGCTTGACAATGCGGAGGTCTCTCCTGGGACCTCCAACTCGTGACAGAATGAAAACTGCAGCGAGGAGCACTGAATGAGCAAGGACGGAAGGTCACAGCCAGAGATAGTGGCTGTGACAGAGGGAGAGTGCAGGGAGACTACAGGAAGACTTATTTAGTGTCAGTTTTATTAATTTATTTCTAAATTTACTTATTCCCACATCCCCAGTAAACTAATATTTATGGGCAGGGCTGTAAGCGTCTTGGACGTGGGTAAGGCATGCCAAACCTAAACTATGGCTGAGTTGTGCCGGGAGCCACGGGCGTGGGTAGGCCTGGAGAGGGCGTACCCTATTGGGGTGTGTGAGAAGAGGGGTGGGAGGGAGGGGTAAGTGAGACACACCACCTGAGGGGAGACCTTGACAGGCATATATAGGGAGCTACGCCCTGCCCACAAATACAGGCTGAAATCAGCCTTAATATTTATGGGCAGGGCTGGAAGCGTCTTGGACGTGGGTAAGGCATGCCAAACCTAAACTATGGCTGAGTTGTGCCGGGAGCCACGGGCGTGGGTAGGCCTGGAGAGGGCGTACCCTATTGGGGTGTGTGAGAAGAGGGGTGGGAGGGAGGGGTAAGTGAGACACACCACCTGAGGGGAGACCTTGACAGGCATATATAGGGAGCTACGCCCTGCCCACAAATACAGGCTGAAATCAGCCTTAATACTTATGGGCAGGGCTGGAAGCGTCTTGGACGTGGGTAAGGCATGCCAAACCTAAACTATGGCTGAGTTGTGCCGGGAGCCACGGGCGTGGGTAGGCCTGGAGAGGGCGTACCCTATTGGGGTGTGTGAGAAGAGGGGTGGGAGGGAGGGGTAAGTGAGACACACCACCTGAGGGGAGACCTTGACAGGCATATATAGGGAGCTACGCCCTGCCCACAAATACAGGCTGAAATCAGCCTTAATACTTATGGGCAGGGCTGGAAGCGTCTTGGACGTGGGTAAGGCATGCCAAACCTAAACTATGGCTGAGTTGTGCCGGGAGCCACGGGCGTGGGTAGGCCTGGAGAGGGCAAAAGAGACAAGTACACTGTGTCGTGCAAACCGGTTTATTGTGTGCTACCGCCCCGCATGACCTATAACGCCAACGATTGAAAAGCCTGGGATATTTCCCTATGTGGATTCGGGATGTATCTGTTGAAACAAGAAGATCTCCAGCGTCCCATGGAACGGATGACATGAGCAGGACGTGTTTTGAAGCTGACGAAGCCGCTCCGATGCGGAATGAGTGACCCGAGATGACGCCTGGGTCGTACCCAAGGCCTGCCGTTAGCGAACAGATATGGGACGTGAATTGATGTGAAGAGAGGGGTTTATCTTTGAAGGGTAGGAGAGGACTGTTGGGAGGAGCAGACTGTAACAGGGATAATAATTTGTTAAGAATCCGGACCGGGCACCAGTTGTTTTGGGTAGGGAAATATTTAATCTCCGTGGGTGGCCCTGTTTGGCTTGTTTTGGTCAGTGGTAGGCTGAGTATGAAATGGTCATTATGCCACGACAGCTGGTCTTTGCGAAGACAGCCGTGCCCCGGGGTGCTGCCGGTGAATTCTCCTGGACGGAGAAAGCCGTAAAAACTTAAAAACATGGCTGCTTGTAATACCGTGCTGGTCAAGGGCCCAAAAGGGGAGCCGTCTAGCGCGGAAGACAGATCCCTGAACAGCTTGGTGGACACCGGTTGTCTGCGGGAGGGAGTTTGTTTGGCGGTTTTCTGAATTCCCCTAAGGGCTGCCTTGATGGCCTGGTTTGAGAAAATGGAAGAACGATCCGGATTACTAAGCATGAAGTGGTGTTGGAGGCCTGCTAGGTATATTTTGATGGAACTGTGAGAGAGTTTGAGTTGGGATTGACAGAAAGCTATGAACGCCAGCAGGTACGATGTTTCGTCCCGGTCGCCCTGAGGGTAAAGGAGTCTAAACCTACTGAATGCTTTCAACCCGGTTCTGTAATTCCTGGCCGTGTTTGGGGCTAAGGATTGGCTTATGAAATGTTTTGCTGTCGAGATGAGAGACTCTAGTCCATCACTAGAGTGTTGTGTGGCGGAATTGAGGCTCCCGTGGGATCCGCGTCGGGCATCTCCTGGAAAAAAACCGAAAAATTTAATCTAGACAATGCATCTGCTGCTACATTTTTATGTCCCTGAATGTGTTCCCCTGCAAAACGGAAATTAAAAGAAAGGGACAGCCATACTAGTCTGCGTAGCAGTGACATGATTTTTGGGGACTTAGCCCTTTGTTTGTCGAGGATGTCAACTAATGCCTGGCTATCCGTGACAAAAAGGACAGAGGAATTGGCCCACTGTTTTCCCCAGACTTGAGCGGCTGCTACTATGGGATAAAGCTCTATGAGGGGGGATGATTTTAAAGCATCTATGTCGGAGCTTAATTCTGGGGGCCATTTGCCCGCCATCCAATGGTTGCCAGAAATAGCAGCAAACCCGACTGACCCCGCTGCATCTGAAAAAATGATGGGGGAGAGTGAGGTTCGGGGAGGAATAAATAAAGAAATACCGTTCCAGTTTGACAAGAATGACTTCCACATGTGCAGATCTGCCCTGGCATGACTGTCTAAAGAAATTGTGCTGTCCTGATCCTGAGCTTCAGGAAGAAGCTGCAGCAACCTTGACATAAACGATTTACCCTGCGGCATGACCCTGGTCGCAAAATTGAGCATTCCCAGAAGAGACTGAAGTTCCGTTTTGGTGATGGAGTTTCCTAGTACTGCTCTGTCCATGGCTATGCGGATTTTACTTAATTTCTCTGGAGGAAGCCTGGCTTCCATACGGACCGTGTCCAAGATGATACCTAGGAAGGTGACCTGTGTGGCTGGCCCTTCTGTCTTTTTTTGAGCTAACGGGACCTGTAACTGATTAAAGAACTCCGTCAAAGTGTTTAAACCGGTCGGGTGAGGATGCCGCTTCTCAATTATCAAGAAGTCGTCCAGATAGTGGATGACCATTGGCAAACCGCCGTGGTGAACCAATATCCAGTGGAGGGCCTGTGCTAACTGGTCAAAGAGCCATGGACTGCTTTTGCAACCGAAAGTGAGACAATTTGCAAAATAAAATTTATTGGACCATCTGATGCCATAAAAACCCCAAAGCTGTGGCTGGATGGGCAGCAGCTTGAAGGCGTCAGCTATATCTGCCTTGGTGAGCCAAGAACCCTTGCCTGAGAGCAAGATGAGTTGGACTGCCTGATCGATAGAAGAGTATCTCATTGAGTACTCCTCTGATGGAATCAGTGAATTCAGGCTGGGGGTGGACGAAGCATGTGGAGCAGACAAATCGTAGATCATACGTTTTTTATTCGATGACTGTTTAGACACAATGCCGATAGGACTGATGCGCCAGTGCTGAAAGGGAACATCAGAAAAGGGGCCCAGCAAGAAACCTTTATTGACCTCTGCTTGTATCAATGTCTCGACTGCTTCTGGGTCATGACTGGCCGACAGTAAATTGGAACCCTCCCAGTTGGCTTGAGGAAGAGCGACTAACCCTGTGTGAAACCCTTCGTGGAACCCAGCTATTAAGGATTCAGTGAAGACTCGGTCAGGATGGTTTTTGAGGAGACTTGACAGCAGTTCGACATTGATGTCGGTTAGTCATAACTGCTTTGAGGCTTTCCTAGGGCACAAGGAGCGTGGGTGAGCTCTGAAACACAATGAACAGATGTGCAGGGCCCGACACGCATTGAAGGCACAACTTCCCAAGTTAAAGTTATTGCATAATTGGCTTTTGCCGAGGTAGATTATGGGCCGGCCTAGTTTGTCCACTGAACTGGGATTACCCTGAGCACCGGAGGGACCGGGCCACGCCCCTTGCGGCGTGCCAGGGCTAGAGTTCGGGCACCAATCTGTTAAATGAAATATGGATTGGCAGTTCGAGCAGGTGGGGGCCCTGAGACCTGCAAAGTGCCGGCAAAATAGCTCGGTGTCCATCTCCGCCCAATTGGTGACAAACTGGAACTGGGAAAGTGCTGCTGCAGCTTTAGCGGAGAAGGACCGGTGGTAATCGTAAAATGCCGATCCACCATATTTCTGACCCAGGTCGGTGACCTGGTAAAGATATCTGTCCAGTTCCTCCCTTCTGTCTGGCTGGGCTGAACAGACCACATCTCTATATACGCTGAAAGCTAGCACGAATTCCGGAATGGTCAGCTTCCTGTTGAGACGTGCATCTTTAGCTTTCATGACTATGGACACGTCCCCACAGTTAATCACGCGACTTTCTGGAACATCGTGGGATGCAATGAGAATGGAGGCTAGATTTATATCTTTCCCTGCCACAATGTCCTTTTTTAGATTCTCTGGCAGAAAGTGGGACGGGGCAATTTGGGGGGTAGGTATGTGAATACCTGGGAGAGACTGTGGGATGGCCAGGGATGATGTGGTAGCCTGACTTTGACCGGATGTTGAGGGCTGGACTTCCAGAACGTTGACTCTGGACTGGATGTCCGAGACCGAACTGACCAAACCACTGATGGAGGATTGGAGCTGAGACAGTGAGAGCTGAATTGATGACAGGGAAGTTTGTTCCCCAGAGGGCCCAGCCTCAGACATCAAAATTCTGAAAAGTTCTGCTTTTCTGGCAGATGCAGGATACCGGATCCCTTTCCTATTCAGCTCAGCAATTAACTTTGGGATGGTCCAGCTCCGGAGGGATCTGTTGGTGACCCGACCTGAGACTGCAGAGCCTAAGGAAGAGACGTTGTCTTCTATATCGGACACCTGTGACATCTTGGACCCGCCTTAAGCTGAACCGACTTTTGACGAATGACTTGATCTGGATTGCCGCGGACAGAAAAACCAAAAATAAGAGCTAGACAAGGTATATGTGGACTGAAATAAGCAAGAACAGAACCTACCAGTGATATAACTCTTGTATCGAATATCTTACCTTGCGGAACTTTAGCCTACTTTCTACTTGGAAATTATAGCAGCTGGAAACACTTCTAGGAATCTGAGGGAAAATTTAAGTAGACTGAATGACGTAGCCGTGAGAAAGGATGGGAACCGTGAGACCCTTGAACGTCCGTAAGGCTCATGAAGCCGAGCCTATGCAGACTAGGACAGGGTATGGCGAACCCAGTGGCACACTAGATTGAACAGCCCAGATGATCCGGGTGATATACCACATTGAACTTGGCCTGGACGATCCAGGTGACATCAAACATCGACACTGGACCTGGATGATCCAGGAGGTACGCATGCGAGACATGTCCTGGACGATCCAGGTGACCCTACAGGAACGTGCCTGGAAGGTCCAGGAAACGCGCGACACTGGACCATGGCCTGGACGATCCAGGTGACCTATGACGTGAAGCGTGGCCTGGACGAACCAGGTGACAAAAAACATTGGACTAGGCCTGGACGATCCAGGTAACGTACAACATGAGACCAGGGCCTGGACGATCCAGGTAACATACAACATTGGACTGGGCCTGGACGATCCAGGTAACATACAACATTGGACTGGGCCTGGACGATCCAGGTAACATACAACATGAGACCAGGGCCTGGACGATCCAGGTAACATACAACATTGGACTGGCCTGGACGATCCAGGTAACATACAACATGAGACCAGGGCCTGGACGATCCAGGTAACATACAACATTGGACTGGGCCTGGACGATCCAGGTAACATACAACATGAGACCAGGGCCTGGACGATCCAGGTAACATACAACATTGGACTGGGCCTGGACGATCCAGGTAACATACAACATGAGACCAGGGCCTGGACGATCCAGGTAACATACAACATTGGACTGGCCTGGACGATCCAGGTAACATACAACATGAGACCAGGGCCTGGACGATCCAGGTAACATACAACATTAGACTAGGCCTGGACGATCCAGGTAACATACAACATGACCAGGGCCTGGACGATCCAGGTGACATGCAACGTTGGCACTGAGCCTGGACGATCCAGGAGACATACAACATGAAGATGGAACCAGAGTGACATGCGGGGTGTGCTGGGGAACTGCAGGGAGTGGGGGCACAGGGCTGGACTTGCTGGGACAAACTCTTCTCAGACCTCATTCATCTGAAAAGACGAACTGACATGCCTGAGAATATCTGAGTGAGTGACCAGTTTGGAACGGCAACATGCCAGAACCTCGCCGCATGTGGATGTGACCCATCTTCTGAGTGCCTGGCAGTGTCACCATGCGGGCCACAGACCGACCCTGATGGAACGCCATGAGTCCAGAGCCACACACTGCAGTCATGCTGCGGTACCTCACGCTGGGGAAGGAGGACTCCGGTGCGGCTCCGGCGGGTGAGTGTGTGGGAACGGTCTGTGCTCCGCCTGGGGAGGCTGAATGGGGCAGGCGGAAGTAAGTGCGTTCCACCTTGGACCGCAAGACGACTTGGGGAAGCGCTGCTGCCGGCTGTGCGCGTGCCGGAGGCGGGCGGAAGTAGGTGCGTTCCACCCTGGACCGCAAGACGACTTGGGGAAGCGCTGCTGCCGGCTGAGCGCGTACAGGAGGCGGGCGGAAGTACATGCGTTCCGCCTTGGACCGCAAGGTGATTTTAGGGAAGCACTGCTGGAGGACGTACGGGAGTATCACGCTCCATAAACTTACTTTGAGGAGAAAGACTTCTCACCGGAATGTAGCACCGTGCAGCAATTCACTCTGGACGAGAGAGAGAAACAAACAGCTTGCTAGACGGCTAGATGTGGCTCCTCCTACGAACATAAGTGAGACACACCACCTGAGGGGAGACCTTGACAGGCATATATAGGGAGCTACGCCCTGCCCACAAATACAGGCTGAAATCAGCCTTAATACATGTAATCCAATACCAATTAGATAGAAGCCTTTATTATTCCACTTCCAGCATGCTTGCTGGCTTTACTTCTCCCAAATCATCCTTCAAAGTCTCCATGTCCTAAAAAAGTCAGCAAGATGCAGAGAAAGGAGGAGCTGGAGTTGGTTCTCATTGATGATGTGGAAAAGGAGGAAAAGCAGATGGCAGAAAAAGAGCTCCTACCTGTAGGGCAGGAGAGCGCTGGGGTTGGAGAAGTGGGTATGCCAGAGCTGAGTAATAGAGTTGAGCAGACACCTGGTTGTCAATGGGGACCCAAACTTTTGGGCTCTAAAATGGCTCTAAAATAGTCCTAAAAAGGGCTAGAGGGCTGCAAAAGGCATCAAAATGTGCTTAAGAGCATGGCAACTGTTCTGCAAACAAATGTGGATAGGGAAATGACTTAAAGTAACATAAAATACAGAAAAATTTAAAATAACAATCTGGATCTAGGAGTAGGAGGTTGAGGAGGCGGTGGATGGGTGGATGTGGCGGTGTAGGTTGACGTGGCGGTGTAGGTGGAAACTGCGGTGAAGGAGAAATAGGTAGCCAACACTGATTTGTGTTATTTTTTATTTTTAAATTGGGGTATATTGGGACATATAACAAAATAAAACAAAGAATAAGTGCACTTGAGTACAAGAATGGATGGTTGAGGCTGGTATAAATGTCTATTCTGCACAAGGTACGGACAAGTCCTGTGGGATCCATGACTGGTTCATTTTTAATAAACGTAAGCTTGTCCACATTGGCTGTGGCCTATGATAATGCTCTCTGCCGTGCTAAACACACGTTCACACTGTACCCTGGCTGCAGGGCAGGTTAGCACCTCCAAGGCTGACAAAGCTTTTCTACATTTGGCCCATGCTAACCCTGCCTTCTCAGGTGCTGGCGGTGCCCCAACTGCGTTGGCGACCTCTTCCTTCTCCTCTGCCTTCGCCTTGTGCTTTCACTGTGCCCCCGCTGTCAGGTGGGAATGCCATCAGCAGCGTGCGCTTGTAGTCGCGCATCTTCCGATCAGTAACAGATGTTTTCACTAAACAGAACAGAGGATTTTGAGAGATTTAGGCCCCTGTCACCCAGGCACAGCAGGGGTTCATTCACGGCAAAAGGGGGTTCATGTCACCCAGCAATAGAACAGAGGATTTTGAGAGATTTAGGCCCCTGTCACCCAGGCACAGCAGGGGTTCATTCACGGCAAAAGGGGGTTCACGTCACCCAGCAATAGAGCAGAGGATTTTGATATATTTAGGCCCCTGTCACTCAGGCACAGCAGGGGTTCATTCACGGCAAAAGGGGGTTCATGTCACCCAGCAATAGAACAGAGGATTTTGAGAGATTTAGGCCCCTGTCATCCAGGCACAGCAGGGGTTCATTCACGGCAAAAGGGGGTTCATGTCACCCAGCAATAGAACAGAGAATTTTGAGAGATTTAGGCCCCTGTCACCCAGGCAGAGCAGGGGTTCATTCACGGCAAAAGAGGGTTCTTGTCACCCAGCAATAGAACAGAGGATTTTGAGATATTTAGGCCCATGTCACCTAGGCACAGCAGGGGTTCATTCACGGCAAAAGGGGGTTCATGTCACCCAGCAATAGAACAGAGGATTTTGAGAGATTTAGGCCCATGTCACCCAGGCACAGCAGAATTTGAATGGGGCAGAACCATCAGTCAGTACATGTAGACGTGTGCACAGGTACTGTTCCACCATGTTGTTCAAATGATGCCTCCTGCTAACACTCTCCATATCAGCAGTTGGGGCGGGTTGTTGCGGCGAGGTGACAAAGCTTTTCCACATGTTGGCCATGCTAACCCTGCCTTCTGAGGTGCTGGCGCTGACACAGCTGCGTTGGCGACCTCTTCCTCCTCCCCTGCCTTCGCCTTGTGCTTCCACTTGTCCCCCGGCATCAGTCGGGAATGCTCTCAGGAACGCGTCTACCAGCGTGTGCCTGTAGTCGCGCATCTTCCGATCACGCTCCAGTGAGGGAATTAAGGACGGCACATTGTCTTTGTAACCAGGATCCAGCAGGGTGGCCACCCAGTAGTCAGCACACGTTAAAATGTGGGCAACTCTGCTGTCGTTGCGCAGGCACTGCAGCATTTAGTCGGTCATGTGTGCCAGGCAGCCCAGAGGTAAGGACAAGCTGTCCTCTGTGGGAGGCGTATCGTCTGCATCCTCCGTATCACCCCAGCCATGCACCAGTGATGGGCCTGAGCTGCGTTGGATGCCACCCCGCTGTGAACAGGCTTCATCCCCATCCTCCTACTCCTCCTCCTCGTCCTCCAGTAGTGTGCCCTGGCTGGCCAAATTTGTACCTGGCCTCTGCTCTTGCAAAAATCCTCTTTCTGAGCCACTTCTAAGAGACTGGCCTGAAAGTGTTAGAGATGACCCCTCTTCCTCCTCCTCGTCCTGGGCCACATCCTCTTCCATCATCGCCCTAAGTATTTTTTCTCAAGGTGACATAGAAGTGGTATTGTAACGCTGATAACGGCGTCATCGCCACTGACCATGTTGGTGGAGCACTCTAAACAGCGCAACAGGTCACACAGGTCTCGCATGGAGGCCCAGTCATTGCTGGTGAAGCGGTGCTGTTCTGCAGTGCGACTCACCCGTGCGTGCTGCAGCTGAAACTTCACTATGGCCTGCTGCTGCTCGCACAGTCTCTCCAGCATGTGCAAGGTGGAGTTCCACCTGGTGGCCACATCGCATATGAGGCGGTGAGCGGGAAGGCCGAAGTTACGCTGTAGAGCAGACAGCCGAGCGGCGGCAGTATGAGAACGCCGGAAGCGCACACAGACGGGCCTCAGTTTACACAGCAGCTCTGACATGTCGGGGTAGTTGTGAATGAATTTCTGCACCACCAAATTCAGCACATGTGCCAGGCAAGGGATGTGCGTCTAACCGGCTAGTCCCAGAGCTGCAAAGAGATTTCAACCATTATCGCACACCACCAGGCCGGGCTTGATCCTCACTGGCAGCAACCACTCGTTGGTTTGTTGTTCTATACCCCGCCAAGACTCCTGCGTGGTGTGGGGCCTGTCCCCCAAAACACATCAGTTTCAGAACGGCCTGCTGATGTTTACCCCTGGCTGTGCTGAAGTTGGTGGTGAAGGTCTGTCGCTGATCGGATGAGGAGGTGGTAGAAGAGGAGGAGGAAGCCGAGTAAGAAGAGGAGGCAACAGGAGGTAAAGAATGATGCCCCGCGATCCTTGGCGACGGAAGGACGTGCGCCAAACAGCTCTCCGCCTGGGGCCCAGCTGCCACTACATTTACCCAGTGTGCAGTTAGGGAGATATAGCGTCCCTGGCCATGCTTAATGGTCCACGTATCTGTGGTTAGGTGGACCTTGCCACAAATGGCGTTGCGCAGTGCACACTTGATTTTATCCGATACTTGGTTGTGCAGGGAGGGCACGGCTCTACTGGAGAAGTAGTGGCGGCTGGGAACGATATACTGTGGGACAGCAAGCGACATGAGCTGTTTGAAGCTGTCCGTCTCCACCAGCCTGAATGACAGCATTTCAAAGGCCAGTAGTTAAGAAATGCTAGCATTCAGGGCCAGGGATCGAGGGTAGCTAGGTGGGAATTTATGCTTTCTATCAAAGGTTTGTGAGATGAAGAGCTGAACGCTTCCGTTTGACATGATGGAGATGCTTGGTGATGGAGGTGGTGTTTTTGGTGGCACATCCTCTGTTTGCTAGGTGGCAGGTGCCAATGTTCCTCCAGAGGCGGAGGAAGAGGCCGAGGCAGCAGCAGAAGAGGGAGCAGGAGGGGCCGGAGCCCTTTCTTGGTTTTTAAGGTGCTTACTCCACTGCAGCCTGTGTCTCGCATGTAGATGCCTGGTCATGCAGGTTGTGCTAAGGTTCAGAACGTTAATGCCTTGCTTCAGGCTCTGATGGCACAGCGTGCAAACCACTCGGGTCTTGTCGTCAGCACATTGTGTGAAGAAGTGCCATGCCAGGGAACTCCTTGAAGCTGCCTTTGGTGTGCTCTGTCCCTGGTGACGGTGGCCAGTAGCAGGCGAACTGTTTTGGCGACGGCTGCTCTGCTTTTGCACACTGCTCCCGATTTTGCTACGCTGTGGGCTCGGTCTCACCACTGCCTATTCCTCCGAACTCTGAAAGTCAGTGGCACGACCTTCATTCCATGTGGGGTCTAGGACCTCATCGTCCCCTGCATCGTCTTCCACCCAGTCTTCCTCCCTGACATCCTTTTCGGTCTGCACACTGCAGAAAGATGCAGTGAAAGGTTTTTTCACCCCAGTAACCAAAAAGCTGTATTTCTGGCCTAAATGTGACAGTCACTTATGCACATCTAATCCCAGATGTGCAGTATATATTAGAGGGTTTTTTCACCCTAGTAACCAAAAAGCCGTATTTCTGGCCTAAAATGTGACAGTCACTTATGCATGTCTAATCCCAGATGTGCAGTATATAAGAGGGTTTTTTCCCCCCAGTAAGCAAAAAGCTGTATTTCTGGCCTAAATGTGACAGTCACTTATGCATGTCTAATCCCAGATGTGCAGTATATTAGAGGGTTTTTTCACCCCAGTAAGCAAAAAGATGTATTTCTGGCCTAAATGTGACACTCACTTGTGCGTGTCTTATCCCAGATGTGCAGTATATCAGAGGGTTTTTTCACCCCAGTAACCAAAAGGCCGTATTTCTGGCCTAAAATGTGACAGTCACTTATGCATGTCTAATCCCAGATGTGCAGTATATAAGAGGGTTTTTTCCCCCCAGTAAGCAAAAAGCTGTATTTCTGGCCTAAATGTGACAGTCACTTATGCACGTCTAATCCCAGATGTGCCATATATATTAGAGTTTTTTTTTACCCCAGTAAGCAAAAAGATGTATTTCTGGCCTAAATGTGACAGTCACTTATGCATGTCTTATCCCAGATGTGCAGTATATTGGAGGGTTTTTTCACCCCAGTAAGCAAAAAGATGTATTTCTGGACTTGCAGACATGCAGATAGCCTGTGCTGGTGCACTATCGTTGCATAAAATGGCTGCCGATTATATATTGATATTTACAAACTGAAGTAAAAAAAAGTTTGTTTTCAGCAGTAGTTGGCTCAGGGCAGGCTTAAAAAAATTGTGCACTGCACCCACAAAACACATTTGCTGTAGATCGCTGTGCAAAAAAAGCAGTTCTTGATAAGATTTCTCCCTGATCTCTCCCTCACAGCAGCTGCAGACTCTCCCTACACTAATCCGAGCAAAGTGACGGGCGGCGCTACGTGACTTTAGCTTAAATAGAGGCTGGGTCACATGCTGCAGTTGGCCAATTACAGCCATGCCAATGGTAGGCATGACTGTGATGGACTTTTGGGGCAAGTAGTATGACGCTTGTTGATTGGCTGTTGTGCAGCCTTTCAAAAAGAGCCAAGAAAGCGCCGAACACCGAACCTGAACTTTTACGTAAATGTTCGGTTCCCGGTGCAGAAAAACCTAAAGTTCGGGTTCGCTCACTCTACTGATTAATTATCTGCGTTTACTGTCAAATAACCTGTAGAAGATTGCTAGCCAGAGAAGCAATAATTTGCATATTGTGCCTCTACCTAAAAAGCCAAACCCCATACCAGCAACTGCTCCTGTTAAGGCCTTATGTACACGACAGTATTTTTTCACGGTCCGCAAAACGGGGCTCCGTTGTTCCGTGATCCGTGTCCGTTTTTTCTTCCGTGTGTCTTCCTTGATTTTTGGAGGATCACCAGACCAGAAAAGTGAAAAAAAAAATCTAAGTCAAGTTTGCCTTGAAAATGATAGGAAAAAAACGGACACGGATCACGGACGCATATGACAATCTTGTGTGCCTCCGTGTTTTTTCACGGACCCATTGACTTGAATGGGTCCGCGAACCGTTGTCCGTCAGAAAAATAGAACAGGTTTTTTTTTGACGGACAGGAAACACGGATCACGGACGCGGATGACAAAAGGTGCATTTTCTGAGTTTTCAACGGACCCATTTAAAGTCAATGGGTCCGCAAAAAATCACGGAAAACGGAACAACAGACATGGATGCACACAACGGTCGTGTGCATGAGGCCTAAGGGTGCATTAAAGATGCTGCATGGCCAATAACAATGAAGACCAACTATACAGGGCGGTCTACATTCTTAAATGAAAGGCAGCTGCGGGATAATTGACCACGCGGTTCTTCACCGCAGCATGGCTGCAACCTGGCTGCAGCACAGCTGTTCAGTGTGGCCATAACCTTAAGCCCCTTTCACACAAGCAAGTTTTTTTGTGTGACTGCAATGCGTGACGTGAACGCATAGCACCCACACTGAATCCTGATCTATTCATGTCAAAGGGTCTTTGCCCATGAGCATTGTTTTTCTAGCATCATTTCTGCATTGCGTGAGAATCGCAGCATCTTCTATAGGCTACATGCACACGACCGAATGTGTTTTGCAGTCGGCAAATTGTGGATCCGCAAAAAAAAAACGGATACCATCCGTTTTTTTAGGGGGATCTATTGTAACTATGCCTAAAATAGGCAAGAATAGGACATGTTAAATTTTTTGGGGCGGGGCTACGAAACGGACATACTGATGCGGACAGCACACAGTGTGCTGTCTGCATTTTTTGCAGACCCATTGAAATGAATGGGTCCGCATCCTATCTACAAAAAAAAAAAAAAACGGAACGGACACGGAAACAGACAACATTCGTGTGCATATACCACTGAAGAAGGGGTCTGCCTTGTAAATCCCCGAAACGCGTTTTGGTATCCCCCCCCCCTCCGGGACGAGTGGGTCCACAAGTCCGAGAAACCTGGAAATTATCCCCTGTGCGCCAGAAGTTATCACCGGAACTATCGGTGTTACATCACGCAGGTCACTCATACCGCGTGCAACAAACATTTCAACTGGCGCGAATTTTCGAAACAGGACACCTATCCTTGAGACCGGAGCAGCACACCAACGCACCGTGTCGAGGAATCGTTATCCAGGAGTCTCGGGTAAGGACTTGTATGCCCCACTCAAAAGCGATCGCAATTACAGCGGGACGCCGCTGTGCGTAGTAGCAGCCAAACTGACACACAGTAAAAATTCATTAGCTGCATACGCTGGGGACTTTGATATACTTCTTTGAGAATACCTTGAAAGACTGGTTGTCGGAACGAATCGCCCTATATGGAATTATCCCTCAGGATTCAATCAGTGAATGTCCCTATGGCCGACATATGAATTTACAATTTTATTCATATCTATTGGGATCTATATTTAATTACATATCATAGCACTTTTTAATGCTTTTTTATTGCGCTTTCTTATTGTACCTATTATAGCTACATTTATTGTCTATTGTCGATAGTACCACAATTTTATTCTGCTCCACTTTTATGAATATTCTGATACCTTGATGTAATATTAATATATGCCATTTTATTGAGTTATTGTGATATTTTACTGCTTTATTGCTACTACTATTATTACCCCAATAAACACAAGATCCCTATACTTTTAAGTGAGTGCCCCACTTCTACTTTTTTATCTATTCGTGTGCATATAGCCATATTCTGCAATTGTCACGCAGCCCTGGCCCCATAGAAATAAATGGGGCTTCAGTTAAATAACACATTGCATCCAGATGTAACCTAGATGCAGTCCAGACAAAACTGAACTGAACTTACTTGCAAAATCGTGTGAGTTTCACTGAACGCTCGTTTGAAAGAGGCCTGGGAATACCCGATTTATAGCGATTAATGACAAATTAATTTGGAACAAATCAAATTTCTTGACGAACTTTGGCGAAGTTGCTGAATCAAATTTTTCAAAACTTCGCTCATCTTTAGCCACAAGGCGCAAAGGTATGTTTGGAGAAAAAAAGGCATGAATTTCATGAAAGCACTTTTCTAACCATTAAGCATGGGGTGGATCAATTATGCATTGGGGTTGTGTTGCAGCCAATGGCACAGGAAACATTTAATAGGTAGAGTGAAGAATAGGTTCAATGAAATTCCAGCAAATTCTGGAGTCAAAACTAAAAGATAAGTTGCAAAGAGAATGGCTTCTATAAATGGATAATGATCCTAAACACACCTCAAAATCCACAATGGACTACCTCAAAAGGTGCAAGTTGAAGGTTTTAACATGGCTCTCACAGTCCTCTGATCTAAACATTTAGAAATGAGCGAATTGAAGCTGACAAACTGGTATTCGATCCAAATTTCAGGAAAAAATTAGATTCGCACCGAATGTGAATTTCCTCGCACTTTGTGGTAGCAAATCGTATTTTTTTTGGGAAGGCGGGATCACCCATACTAACATATAAGCAGCCAATCAGCAGCCATCACTGTGATGTCACAGCCCCATAAATACGGCTGCCATCTTAGATTCTGCCATTCACCAGCGTGCTTAGTGGAGGGAGAGATGTGTCTGCAGGCGCTAGGGACAGTGATAGTGAAGACTTGATAGTGGTGAAAAAAAATAAAAATATTTACAAGTGCGGGAAAAGATTACTCAAGGTGTAGGGAAAGGATAGGGAGGAATCAATCCACAGCATTTCTGTTGAACAGGGTTCATTCAGGGAGGTGACAGCCTTGGTAACAGGAACAATCCGATTACACCTTGCTGCACTGACTGGGGATCCAAACTGCCATTATACAGCTCTGTAATTCCAGCAAACTTGTCTTATTAGGGTTCAAGTGCTGTTTGATACAGGCATTAACAGGGTTTATTACAAATAAATATTTCTACATTTTCTTTGCCCTTGTGCAGTTATATGTTCTAAAGCATTTTTTGGCTTGTATTAGTGGAAAAAGGGCTTATTAGCCGTTGTGTGGTGAAGGGCGAAAATGACAACCCTTTTTGTCGTGTATTAGTGGCAAAAGTAAAATATATTTGCCGCTCAGTAGTGCAGTTATCTGTTTTAAAGCCCTTTTTACCTTTAGTGGAAACAGAAAAAATATATTTGCCGCTCAGCGGTGCATTTTTTTTGCCGTGTATTAAAATATTAAATATATATTCGCCGTCCAGCATTTACTTCTCTGTTGCAAAGCCTGTTGTGTAAAAGTAGAACAAAATTTTTACCTAATTGACGTTCTGCACAGTGGCGTATCCAGAGCCTGGTCTCGGGAGGGGCATTTCCAGATTATTTTCTGTCCGCCGCCACAAAACAATGGTGCTTATAGAACAGACTACACAGTGTAGCGGTATACTGTATATTGTGTGGCACAGTGTATGCTATATGTGTATAACAAACATATTTCAAATGAAAACTTACAATTACTTGGCTTGGCCCTTGGGGATCTCGGACACCACTTCAACACTTTGGCTGGGGGGCACGGTGGAGCTGCTGTTGTGTTTTATCCTAATGAGAAAAAATTCATAATAATGATTTAGAGAAGGGGCAGAGGGGTCTCAGAGCAGGGAGAGGCTGGTGCTGCTACTAGGCGGCTCATACCATGGGGGAGTAATAAAGCCCACCATAATGTATCCCCCAGTAGAAATAATTCTCCTTATAATGTGACAGTGCAAAATATACCCCCAGTTGAGCTAATGTCCCCATAGTGCCCCCATAATGTGCCAGTATAAAATACCCCAATATAGTGCCCCCAGTAAATGCCCCCATAGTGCTCATCTTCCCACTTCCTCCTAGTGCCCTATAATGTACCAGTATAAAATGCCCCATATATAGTGCCCCAGTAGATGCCCTCAGTGTCCCTCATAATTTACAAGTATAAAATACCCCTTCTTAGTGCCCCCCGTAGATGACCCCATAGTACTCCTCTACCCCCTTCCCCATAGTACCCACCATAATGTGCCCCAGTATAAAATGCCACTGTACAGAGCCCCCCATATAAAATACCCCTTCTTTGTGGCCTCAGTAGATGCCCCAATAGTGCCCCCAATAATGTGCCAATAATAAGTGCCCCCAATAATGTGCCAGTAAAATGTGCCCCATAGATGCCCCCAATCATGTGCCAGTAACAAGAGCCCCCAATTATGTGCCAGTAATAAAAGCACCCCCATCTTGTGCCAGTAATAAGAGCCCCCCATCATGTGCCAGTAATAAGAGCCCCCATCATGTGCCAGTAACAAGAGCCCCAATTATGTGCCAGTAACAAGAGCCCCCAATCATGTGGCAGTAATAAAAGCACCCCCCAGCATGTGCCAGTAATAAGAGCCCCCCATCATGTGCCAGTAATAAGAGCCCCCCCATCATGTGCCAGTAATAAGAGCCCCCCATCATGTGCCAGTAATAAGAGCACCCCCCCATCATGTGCCAGTAATAAGAGCCCCCCGATGTGCCAGTAATAGGAGCCCCCCCAATGTGGCAGTAATAAGAGCCCACCCATCATGTGCCAGTAACAAGAGCCCCCCAATGTGCCAGTAAAAGTATTGTACATAAAAATAAAAATAAACTTACCTCCATGTCATCGATGTGATGCAGGCCTCTTCCGGCCTGTGTCCTACGCTGTACGGCTCAAGCGGCGCGATGACAGCCTATCAGAGGAAGGGGAAGAGACACACCTCTCCCTCCCCTGCCCCGCCGCAGCACAGCTATCTGTATCGCGGTCCTGAGGACAGCAATACAGATGACTATGGAGATGAGCTCTTCCACAATGGAAGCGCTCATCTCCCTGTGCCCTGCCGCCGCTGCCCCCCACTTGTGAACAGGGCTGCGCCGCCAGCTCGGGGGGGGGGGCAATTTCCCCGTTGCCCCCTCCCTGGATCCACCAGTGGTTCTGAGGTGCTGTGATATATTGTGAAGCCCAGTTTTCAGTGTATTACTGGCGAAATAAAAATATATTCGCCGTCCAGCGTTTGTACTTCTCTGTTTAAAAGCCTGTTCTGTAAAAGTGGAACTAAATTTGGGCCTAGTTGACGTTCTGAGGTGCTGTGATATATTGTGTTTTCAGTGTATTTGTCATGGTCTTACCTCCTTGCTGTTCCCTTCGTTTGACATGTGCTGGCGGCCATCTTGGTTTCTGGGTTTTCTTGTAGCCTCCCACCCTGCGGCTCCTCCTTCCCACTGGGAGGAGCTGGATGCCCAGCTCATATATATAGGAGGTCTGTGGCTTCAGTTCCTTGCTTGGTCCTCCTGTGTTCACATGCTTCCAAGACTGCTGCTGCTTTTGGTTCCTGATCCTGGCCTCGTCTGACTACCCCGTTGGTTCCTGATTCCGGCTTCGTCTGACTACCCCGTTGGTTCCTGATCCTGGCTACGTCTGACTACCCTTCTGGTTCCTGACCTCTGTCTCCGCAAGACCCTGCTTCGGTCTAGCCATCCGTTTGGACTTTGCTTACGGCTTGCTCTTCAATAAAACCTTCTTCTTCTCCACTTATCTCTGTTGTACGTCTGGTTCATGGTTCCTTGACATTAGGACCAAGCCATGAATTCTGACGGTACAGGGCCACCCTCGCTACCTACGCTGGTTGCCAGACTTGATCAGCAGGATCACCTGTTGGGTCGGTTCGCTGTGGCGTTGCAAACCCTGCTTGAACGCACGGCTCATTTAGCTTCCGTTGCCGATGGGTCGGTTGTCGCTCCTGGGCCCGCTCCTACTGCCGCTCCAGTTGTTGCGCCAGAGTCTACCCCGACACCTGTTGCTGCGCCTGTGGTGTTTCGGGGTATGACCGGTTCTGCCCCCCTTCCACAGCGCTTTGGGGGAGAGCCAACTCAGTGCCGAGGTTTCCTTAACCAGGTGGGCATTTACTTCGAGTTGCTGCCACATGCCTTTCCTACTGAGAGATCAAAGGTGGGCTTCTTGATCTCGCTGCTCTCGGACAAGGCCTTGGCCTGGGCCAGCCCTTTATGGGAGAACAACAATCCGGTGGTTGCCGAGTTTTCCGGTTTTGTTGCTTCTCTTCGGAAGGTATTCGATGTGCCGGCTCGTGCTGCCTCTGCTGCGAAGCTCCTTATGTCCATCAGACAGGGTTCACGATCCGTAGCTGAATACGCCATTGAGTTTCGTACCCTGGCAGCAGAGGTGGGCTGGAATAATGAGGCTCTGGTCGCTGCTTTCTCTCATGGTCTCTCGGATGCCTTGAAGGATGAGGTTGCAGCTAAGGACCTACCAGTGGAGCTCGAGTCTCTTATTTCTTTCCTGATTTTGATTGACACCAGACTCAGGGAGAGACCTTCCTTTAAGGAGAGCCTGCGGAGGTCTCCTAACAGATTGGCGCCTACGTTTGCTGTCCCACCCGTGCCTCCCTCTCCTCCCACGCCTCCTGGGGATGACTTGTCTGGGGGTGAACCCATGCAGCGGGGGTTTGCTCGCCTTTCCGAGGGGGAGAGGGCACTCCGGAGACGCGAGGGCCGATGCATGTACTGTGGTCTCGGTGGGCATTTTCGGTTGGCATGTCCGAACCGTCCGGGAGAACGCTCGCACCTGAGGTCCTGTCGGGGGCAGATCTTGGGTGGAGTCTCCTCGTCCCCGGTTTCCCGTGTTGACAAACCACTGATTACTGTTGTCCTCTCCTGGGTCGGGGGCTCGGTGACAACCCAGGCGTTGGTGGACTCTGGTGCTGGTGGTTTGTTCATTGATGGTGTGTTCGCCGCCGCCAATTCCATTCCTCTGCAGCCTCGAGGTTCCCCACTGGCTCTTGAGGCGATAGACGGCAGACCCCTTCTGCCGCCACACGTGACTCATGAGACCCTTCCAGTGGGGATGGTCATTGGTGCCGTTCACAGAGAGTCGGTCTGTCTCCAGGTTATTTCGTCTCCACACTACTCGGTGGTCTTGGGGTACCCCTGGCTCCAGAAGCATAATCCGACTTTCGATTGGAAATCGGCCGAGATCCTCTCGTGGTCACCGCAGTGTGGGGCTAGTTGCATCCATGGGCCTGTCAAGTTGCTGAGTACTTCCTCGGACTCTCTGTTGCCTCCTGAATACGAGGAGTACCGGGATGTATTCGATAAGGTGCGTGCGGTTGCCCTACCTCCGCACCGCCCATACGATTGTGCCATAGAGTTACAATCTGGTGCCGTTCCTCCTCGTGGCAAAGTCTATCCACTGTCGGTAGCGGAGAATGAGGCCATGGAGGAGTACGTGAGGGAGGCGCTTTCACGCGGACACATTCGCAAATCCTCGTCCCCGGCAGGGGCTGGATTTTTCTTTGTGAAAAAGAAGGGCGGTGAGTTGAGGCCTTGCATCGATTACAGGGGTCTCAATCGCATCACGATCAAGAACGCTTACCCGATACCCTTGATTTCCGAGCTGTTCGATCGCCTCAAAGGGGCCACGGTCTTTACCAAACTCGACCTGAGGGCGGCATATAACCTGGTAAGGATCAAGGCGGGCGATGAGTGGAAGACCGCGTTTAACACCAGGACCGGTCATTATGAATCCTTGGTT
Organism: Bufo gargarizans; assembly: GCF_014858855.1. NCBI lineage: Eukaryota > Metazoa > Chordata > Amphibia > Anura > Bufonidae > Bufo > Bufo gargarizans. Next base: position 159,343,426 of record NC_058085.1, on the reverse strand, counting down.
ATGCCCTTTGGGTTGTGCAATGCGCCCGCAGTCTTCCAGGAATTCATCAACGATGTTTTCCGTGACCTGTTGCAGCAGTGTGTGGTGGTCTATTTGGATGACATCTTGGTATATTCTGAATCCATGGAGGCCCACATTCTGGATGTCAGACGAGTGTTGCAAAGGTTACGAGAGAACAAGCTGTTCGGTAAGCTTGAGAAATGTGAATTTCACCGATCCCAGGTAACCTTCTTAGGTTACATCATTTCCGCTGAGGGGTTCTCCATGGATCCTGAGAAGGTTTCGGCTGTCTTACAGTGGCCCCAGCCCAGTGGTCTTCGTGCCCTGCAGCGCTTTTTGGGCTTCGCCAATTATTATCGGAAGTTCATCAGGGACTTTTCCTTGCTAGCCAAGCCTCTCACGGATCTGACCAGGAAGGGAAGTAATCCCCAGGTCTGGCCGCCCGAGGCCATCCGAGCTTTTGAGGCTCTAAAATCCGCATTTGTGTCGGCTCCGATTCTGTCGCATCCCAACCCTGGGTTGCCGTTTGTCCTCGAGGTGGACGCGTCTGAGACGGGAGTAGGCGCCCTCCTGTCTCAGCGTAGAACACCGGAGGGTCCTCTGCTTCCTTGTGGGTTTTACTCCCGGAAACTGTCTTCCGCGGAGTGCAACTATCAGATTGGTGACAGGGAGTTATTGGCCATCGTGCAGGCCCTTAAAGAATGGAGGCACTTGCTCGAGGGCTCGGTGGTTCCGGTTCTCATCCTGACGGACCACAAGAATCTGACCTACCTCTCTGAGGCCAAGAGATTGACACCACGTCAGGCCAGATGGGCTCTGTTCTTGTCACGTTTTAATTACGTGGTCTCCTACCTACCCGGTTCCAAGAACATCAGAGCGGATGCCTTATCACGGCAGTACTCCGAGCTGTCCGGGGAGGAGTCGATTCCGACTTCGGTCATACCTCCGAATCAGATCCTGGCCGCCATTCGCACCAGCCTGACCTCTCCCCTGGGTGAGCAGATTTTGGCGGCTCAATCTGGTGCTCCCTCTGGGAGACCCAACGGCAGGTGTTTTGTGCCTGAGGAGTTGCGCACTCGGTTGTTGCGAACCTACCATAACTCCAAGGCCGCGGGGCATCCTGGAAAGAATCAGCTGTCCTGGGCTGTTTCACGTCTGTTCTGGTGGCCTTCCCTACGTTCCGACATCGCCGCATATGTAGCGGCATGCTCCGTTTGTGCCCAGAGTAAGTCCCCTCGGCACCTTCCGTTGGGCCTTTTGCAACCCATAGCCACCGGGGAGCGTCCATGGTCACACCTGGGGATGGATTTCATTGTGGACCTCCCTGCATCCCGAGGCCATACGGTCATTCTCATGATAGTGGATCGGTTTTCCAAAATGTGCCACTGTGTTCCTCTCAAGAAGTTACCCTCTGCACAAGAGTTGGCCTCGATTTTTGCCAGGGAGGTCTTCCGGTTGCACGGTTTGCCCAAGGAGATTGTGTCGGATCGGGGGAGTCAGTTTGTGTCCAGGTTCTGGCGCGCCTTTTGCTCCCAGTTGGGGATTCATCTCTCTTTCTCCTCGGCCTACCACCCTCAGTCCAATGGGGCCGCAGAACGATCCAATCAGGCCTTGGAGCAATTCCTTCGTTGCTATGTCTCCGATCACCAAGACAATTGGGTTGACCTCCTGCCTTGGGCTGAGTTTGCCAGGAACACGGCGGTGAACTCTTCCTCTGGGACGTCTCCCTTCATGGCCAATTATGGGTTCCAACCTGCCGTGTTACCGGAGATATTCTCTCCCCAGGATATTCCGGCTGTGGAGGATCACCTTTCCGTCCTACGTGCTTCTTGGGTACAGATCCAGAGGTCCCTTGAGGTCTCTGCGCAGCGCCAGAAACTCCAGGCTGATCGCAGACGAGCGCCCGCTCCTTCCTACCAGGTCGGAGACCGCGTATGGTTGTCCACCCGCAACCTCAACCTTCGAGTGCCCACTCCCAAGCTGGCGCCTCGCTTTGTTGGTCCCTTCCGAGTGCTTCGCAGGGTAAACCCGGTAGCCTATGCCCTTGCGCTTCCTCCTGGCATGCGGATCTCCAACGTGTTTCATGTCTCCCTGTTGAAGCCGCTGGTGTGTAATCGTTTCACTTCCTCGATTCCTCGGCCTCGTCCGGTCCAAGTGGGCAATCGTGAGGAGTATGAGGTGAGCAATATCCTGGACTCACGCCTGGTCCGCGGCCGGGTGCAGTTTTTGGTCCATTGGCGTGGTTATGGTCCAGAGGAGCGTTCCTGGGTTCCCTCCGCAGATGTCCATGCTCCTGTCTTGCTCCGAGCCTTCCACGCACGCTTCCCTCAGAAACCGTTCCTTACTCCGCGGAGGAGGGGCCCTTGAGGGGGAGGTACTGTCATGGTCTTACCTCCTTGCTGTTCCCTTCGTTTGACATGTGCTGGCGGCCATCTTGGTTTCTGGGTTTTCTTGTAGCCTCCCACCCTGCGGCTCCTCCTTCCCACTGGGAGGAGCTGGATGCCCAGCTCATATATATAGGAGGTCTGTGGCTTCAGTTCCTTGCTTGGTCCTCCTGTGTTCACATGCTTCCAAGACTGCTGCTGCTTTTGGTTCCTGATCCTGGCCTCGTCTGACTACCCCGTTGGTTCCTGATTCCGGCTTCGTCTGACTACCCCGTTGGTTCCTGATCCTGGCTACGTCTGACTACCCTTCTGGTTCCTGACCTCTGTCTCCGCAAGACCCTGCTTCGGTCTAGCCATCCGTTTGGACTTTGCTTACGGCTTGCTCTTCAATAAAACCTTCTTCTTCTCCACTTATCTCTGTTGTACGTCTGGTTCATGGTTCCTTGACAGTATTGCTGGCGAAATAAAAATATATTCGCCGTTCAGCGTTGTACTTCTCTGTTGTGTAAAAGTAAAAAAAAATTAGAACCTAATTGCTGCTCAGTGGTGCAGTGATATATTCAAAAGCCCGGTTTGCCGTGTATTAGTGGAAGAAAAAAAATTATATTTGCCGTTCATCATTGCATTTATCTGTTGATAAGCCTTGTGTAGAGTAAAAGTTGCAAAAAATAAAGGCCTATTTGCTGTTCAGCGGTGCAGTTATATGTGGTAAGGGCCTTTTTGCGGTGAAATTTTTTCTGTGAAGCTGGCTTTTTTGGGGAAATTTCATGGGTGCCTGTACACCTCCTTTTGCTGTATGGACCGAATTATGTAGTGGTGAAATTTGCTATATGAAACAGGCTTTTTTTGTCAAATTCATGGGGGACTGTACACCTCTCCTTTTGCTGTATGGACCGAATTACGTAGTGGTGGAATTTGTTATATGAAACAGGCTTTTTTTCGTCAAATTTATGGGTGACTGGACACTTTCTTTTGTGGTATGGACCAAATTACTTAGTGGTGAAATTTGTTATATGAAACTGTCTTTTTTTCGTCAAATTTATGGGTGATTGTACACCTCCTTTTGCGGTATGGGCCGAATTACGTAGTGGTGAAATTTGTTATATGAAATGGGCTTTTTTTCATCAAATTTATGGGTGATTGTACACCTATTTTTGTGGTATCAACCAAATTACTTAGGCTCCATTCACACGTCTGTATAACACTGCTCTGTGGAACCTGCCCATTTAGACTACTTTCATGCCAAACGTTGACCGTCCAGAGCAAATGTGTCCGCTCAACCGATCAGCTGCCAAAAAGTAAATACAGCCAAAAAATAAAAGAACAACATGTAGTGGTGTCATTCAATCCACAAACATTGGAAAACATGGAGTACAGAATCAGACTATTGTCTCAATGCACCCAAAACAATAAGAGGCTGCATGTAACAGTTTTCTGGAACTGTTTTAGACATATAAGGAATAAAATTGTGCAGTTCATACAGCGGCAAAATCACAGGCAAAGATATAGGAAAGAGTTTTAAAAATGGCATGATCTGAATGCAAAGGATCTGGCATTGCCGGAGGTTACCCGAATGCCCACTGGCCCCATCGACTGTAAGATCTGGAGATCTGGCCACTACTCGGAAAACATGGAGGGATTCAGTCGGACAATTACCACTGCATACAAATGTGAAACAGGCCTTAGACTGTACAGGAGGTTGTTTCTTGTAATGACTGTTGACTGTACCCTTACTGCAGACTGCTAGCAATTTACTCATAACTTCTAGTTGAAATAATAAAGGAATAGCACAACATAGAGCTATAAGAATAGATGCTCCAGAATTGTTATTACATGGGGAATGCATGCCGCTATGAAAACAGGCATGTCAAGAGAGGTGAAAGGTCCTCTTTAAAGGGGTTCTGCAAATTCCTCTGGATAGATCATCAGCTTCTGATCGGCGGTGGTCCGACACCCAGGACCACCGCAGATCAGCTGTTTGAGAAGGCAGTGACGCTCCAGTAGCGCCGCGGCCTTCTCACTGTTTACCACCGGCCCACTGACGTCACGACTAGTATCAACTAGCGTGGGCGTGGCTAAGCTCCATTCAAGTGAACAGAGCTTAGCCCTGCCCATGCTAGTTGATACTAGTCGTGACGTCAGTGGGCCGGCAGTAAACAATGAGAAGGCTGCGGCGCTGCTGGAGTGCCGCCGCCTTCTCAAACAGCTGATTGGCGGGGGTCCCGGGTGTCGGACCCCTGCCGATCAGAAGCTGATGATCTACCCAGAGGATGGATCATTAGTTAAATGAAAGTGCAGAACCCCTTTAAGCTCTCATTCTTATGTCAGTCACTCTGCCAATTGTAGATATTACACTTAGCATAACCATCAGCATCCCAAACCTATTGATGGTGTTTAGTGATCTCTTGTTCTTTTCTAAACTTATCAAAAAAGGAAGCACAGTTAGTTACATACTTTTCCCAGTCATCTGAAGACAGGATATAAGGTCAGACTCTACATGTCGAAACTTCTGTCTAGTTAACAAAAGTTCTTTCTGCAAAAATTCAATATTCAGAATTATCACATCAAAGGCTCAAAGGCATATTTGTTGGAAATTTGGAAATTTGCACAAACTTTGTGGAAAGTTCAGAGTCAGAAGAAAATAAGTTAGGTCTGAGTTGCAACCTTGTCTCTTGGTATCCTATGCGTCTTGTAATATTGACATAAAGTAGATAGATGCAGTTCCAAAGAAAATTATATTTTCCGATTCATATTTCTCTTTGAGATCAGTCACTGCTAAAGGCATAGATCTGTTCAGACAAAGTGTAAGTAAAATACAGTGCAGTACACTATATGGTGTACTGTACTGTATTATAAAGACATCAGACCCACTGGATCTTCAAGAACCAAGTGGGTCTGGGTCAAGGAAATGTAAAAAAAAGTGAAAAAAGTAAAGATAAAAAAACACTGAATAAAAAAAAACAAAAAAAAACAACACACTACACATATTAGGTATCGCCGCGTCCGTAACGACCGGATCTATAAAACGGCCATGTTACTTTCCCCGCACGGTGAACGCCATAAAAATAAAAAAATTAAAACTATCAGGAAATTGAAATTTTGCCCACCTTACTTCCCCAAAAAGGTAATAAAAGTGATCAAAAAAGTTGCATGTACGCCGAAATAGTACCAATCAAACCGTCACCTCTCCCGCAAAAAATGAGCCCCTACATGAGACAATGGCCCAAAAAATAAAAAAAAATATGAGGACACTATAGCATGATTTTTTCTTTTGTTTCAAAAATGATATTATTGTGTAAAACTTACATAAATAAAAAAGTATACATATTAGGCATCGCCGCGACAATTTTTTTGTCACCTTACATCACAAAAAGTGTAATAGCAAGTGATCAAAAAGTCATATGCATCCCAAAATAGCGCCAATAAATAGCGCCAATCAAACCATCATCTCATGCCGCAAAAATCATACCCTACCCAAGATAATCTCCCAAAAAATGAAAAAACTATGGGTCTTAGACTATGGAAACACTAAAACATGATTTTTTTGGTTTAAAAAATAAAATCGTTTTGTACAACTTACATAAATAAAAAAAAAGTATACATATTAGGTATCGACGCGTCCGTATTGACCGGCTCTATAAAAATATCACATGACCTAACCCCTCAGGTGAACACCGTAAAAAATAAAAATAAAAAACGGTGTAAAAAAAAGATTTTTTTTGTCATCTTATGTTACAAAAAGTGTAATAGCAAGCGATCAAAAAGTCATATGCACCCCAAAATAGTGCCAATAAAATCATCATCTCATCCCACAAAAAATTAGACCCTACCTAAGATAATTGCCCAAATATTAAAAAGAATATGGCTCTCAGACTATGGAGACACTAAAACATAATTTTTTTTGTTTCAAAAATGAAATCATTGTGTAAAACTTACATAAATAAAAAAATTGTATACATATTAGGTATCGCCGCGTCCGTGAAAACCTGCTCTATAAAAATACCACATGATCTAACCTGTCAGATGAATGTTGTAAATAACAAAAAAAAAACGGTGCCAAAAAAGCTATTTCTTGTTACCTTGCCTCACAAAAAGTGTAATATAGAGCAACCAAAAATCATATGTACCCTAAACTAGTACCAACAAAGCTTCCACCCTATTCCGTAGTTTCTAAAATGGGGTCACTTTTTTGGAGTTTCTACTCTAGGGGTGCATCAGGGGGGCTTCAAATGGGACATGGTGTCCAAAAAAACTGTCTAGCAAAATCTGCCTTCCAAAAACCGTATGGCATTCCTTTCCTTCTGCGCCCTGCCGTGTGCCCGTACAGCAGTTTGCGACCACATATGGGGTGTTTCTGTAAACTACAGAATCAGGGCCATAAATAATGAGTTTTGTTTGGCTGTTAACCCTTGCTTTGTAACTGGAAAAAAAATTATTAAAATGGAAAATCTGCCAAAAAAGTGAAATTTTGAAATTGTATCTCTATTTTCCATTAATTCTTGTGGAACACCTAAAGGGTTAACAAGGTTTGTAAAATCAGTTTTGAATACCTTGAGGGGTGTAGTTTCTAGAATTGGGACATTTTTGGGTGGTTTCTATTATGTAAGCCTCACAAAGTGACTTCAGACCTGAACTGGTCCTTGAAAAGTGGGTTTTAAAAATTTCTTAGAAATTTCTAGATTTGCTTCTAAACTTCTAAGCCTTGTAACATCCCCACAAAATAAAATGTCATTCCCAAAATGATCCAAACGTGAAGTAGACATATGGGGAATGTAAAGTAATAACTATTTTTGTAGGTATTACTATGTATTATAGAAGTAGAGAAATTGAAACTTGGAAATTTGCAATTTTTGGGTAAATTTGGTATTTTTTTATAAATAAAAAATTATTTTTTTGACTTCATTTTACCAGTGTCATGAAGTACAATATGTGCTGAAAAAAACAATCTCAGAATGGCCTGGATAGTACTGGTCAGATTTGCAAAAAATGGCCTGGTCCTTAAGGTGAAAATGAGCTTGGTCATTAAGGTGTTAATCCCCTGCTCAATATCATTAAGAAATAAATTAAATAATTTGTCAAAATACATTTTAAATAACCATTACCTGTAAAGTGAATATCCAGGATTTTTGGTTATCTTGGTTGATTTTTGTATGCAGCAGGTTCTTTTTACCAGCAGTTCTATTTTTCATAAATGTATAGTTATGCCCAGTCTTCTCCCTATTTTCCTCGCTAACCCAAGCCCCCACTAAATCCCCACTATCCTCTTCTATAACACACTCTCTATCTACCCCCTTATTAGTAGGACCCCCACCCCAGAGTGGTTTAAAAGCTCCTTCAGCTGTCTAACCATTTCCCCCCCCAGGGCAGTTGCACCCTCCCCGTCCCTACTGTAGAGCCTGTAATCGACCAAGAAGTCGACCCAGTTCTCCATGAACCCAAACCCTTCCTTCCTGCACCAGCTTCTGAGCCACTTATTTAACTCCTTATACACTACCCTGGAGGTCCTGGACTTGAGCTTCTCACCTAGTTCCCTAAAATCGTTTTTAAGGACCTTCCGTCTCCCACTGACTTTGTCATTGGTGCCAATGTGTACCATGACCGCTGGGTCTTCCCCAGCCACACCCAGCAATCTGTCAATCTGATCCACGATATGCCTAACCCGAGCACCCGGCAGACTGTTCGGCATTCATTGTCTCGGTGAAAGATGACCCTGTCTGTCCTCCTAATAATAGAGTCCCCTACCACCAGAATCTGCCTGACCTTTACTGCACTCCTTTTCCCATCCCTCCAGCAGCGGTCATCCTCCTGGTTGCTAGGAGAAATGCCCTGCTGCAGTGTTGCTGGCCCTGGGCTTTCATTCTTAATAGCCAAACAGGCATATTTACTAGGGCTCTCCAGCTCAGGACTAGCCTCCCTGGCACTTTTTACTTTACCCCTTCTTCCTACATTAACCCAACTGCTCACCTGATATGTTGGGGATGTGGGGGTTTTCTGAGATTTTTTAACTGATGATCTATCCTCTGGATCCAGGACCTCTTGCCAATCAGCTGTTTGGGAAGATACTGGCAGCTTTGCCTAGGCCATTCATCACATTCATCGATCAAGTGGCCTAGGTGCTGCTCAGCCCCATGAATGGAGCTCAGCTGTGATACCAGGCACAGTCGCTATACAACGTATGGAGCTGTGCTTGGCAAGCTGAGAGAAGGCCGCAGTGCTACAGTAAGCGCCAGTGGCTTCTGCTGATTGTCGAGGTCCTGGATGTTGGACCCCTATCGATCAGATACTGATGACTTATCAGGAGGATAGGTCATCAGTAGAAAAGTCTCTGAAAACCCCTTTAAAGGTGCCACATATTCCCCTACTCACCCAGGTCAGGGGCTACTTTTCCACTTATTCATAGAAGAGAGGGACCCTGACCACAAGGGACTTGGGTCCTTTATTTGTCCCTGTTTTAGATATGTATGACCCCTTGTGATACAATAGCTCTACTTTGTGCATTAGTTTACTTTACGTAGTTTGGCCAAGCATGCCTGGCTTTCTACTTCAACTTTATCTTTGCATTCAGCTCATGCGGTTTTTCTAACCCTTTACCTTATCTTTTGCCTGTGACTTTGGCCCTGTTCATACAGCACAATTTTATCCCTTATATGTCTAGAACAGTTAGGCAGATTACTTTGATGTCCAGGCTGCCTACACGGATACTGTGTTAATTTTTGAAGTATGCTTTTCAAGATCAGTCATGTGAACTGGCTCTTACTCTTTGGGGTGCCATGAGACAAGATTCTATACTCCAAGTTTTACAGTTTTTGTGGATTGAATGCCACTACAACATGTAGGTCTATTATTTTATTTTTTGCTCTTTATTTCCCAGATGACAGCTGACCGGTTAAGTGGATGCATGCGCTGTGGATGGGTCATATTTGACCAAGTTCCAATGGGCCTCCAGTGGCTCTTACATCGGCGCCTGCACACTTTATATTCTGAGACGCTCTAACTTACAGATCTTCACCTAATGATATATTATGGTGTGACTTGTAGGTTACTTTATATGAAAATATGTGTTTTATTTAACCACCCAGCTGTAAGAGACACCTGATTTGCGGACAATGAACTGTAGGCAAGAGAATTTTTTATTTTTGTCAAATAATATAATATACTTCACTGGGATGTATTGTATGTTTTATAATGTTGTCATTTATTATTATGTATTGATTTATTACTATGTATTGAGTTATGATAATTGTTTATTGGCACCATGTGTGTATTTATATCTAACAATGGCACATGCTGCATTACTTGTGTTCAGCTGAAACATTGTAGTTGGGGTGAATAAAGCGGGTCCCCCACCCATTCACCTAACTAGAAGTGCTGCTTCTTTTATAGGCATCCAGCAACTAATAACCTCTTTGATTTTTGGAGGTTTAGTATCTAACTTAAATCTATCTGTTTATCTCCTATCTGTCTATCTATCTATCTATCTATCTATCTATCTATCTAATCTAAGCTTTATTGGCAGGTCTAAAATTATACATTAGTATTGCCAAAGTATGTGGGAAACAGGAGGTTGAGGAATGGGGACACACCCGGGGTCGGTGTATAGGAATCCGTGGCTTATCATGTCAGGGGGGGAAGGGGTGCAGACACACCCTGGGTCAGGGTATTGGAGTCCATGGCATATCACACTCCTCTCAGTATGTGGCAGGCACTGATATATTGTGCTGCTACGTCCACAGAGTTCTCTTCCTCTCCCAGCAGGATGGGCAGTTTCTCTTCCTCCTGCATGGAGCTGAAGTCTGGAGTGGATCAGAGAGTCTCCTAAAGTGGATGTCCCTCACTGCTGAGTATTTGGGACAGTATATCAGTAAGTGGGCCTTATCCTCCGCCGCCTTCAGGTGGCACTGCTGGCACAGTTTGCTTTCTCTAGGCATGTAATCCCACCTTGACCAGTCAGGGTACGTGTGAGGGCACCAGACTTCAGTGCCATACAGGAGGATTTGTGCAATGATGGAGTCAAAGATTTTAAACCAGACCCTCACGGGTGCTTTGAGGTGGTGCAGTCGTCTTCTGATGTTGTAGAAGGTCTTGCATGCTTTGTCTTTCAGCTCCTCAATGGCTGATTTGAAGCTCCCAGTTTGGTCAATTATCAGGCCCAGGTAGGTGTACCTAGTATTAGTGGCTGTATGAGGGCGGTTGTGTAGCGTGAAGGTAGGGGGCCTGGCTGACTTTGTTTTCCTTCTCTGTAACACCACAGTGTTGGTCTTTTTTAAATTGATGGGAGGGGCTGAATTTCTCCAGAATGACTAGCTGGTCTTGGAGGCCTTTCTCAGTTGGTGATATTAGGAGAAGGCCATCCACATGCAGGAGAACCTGGTGTTGAGGAAGACTCTAGAGCCGCTGCCAGTTCATTGATGTAAATGTTAAAGAGAGTTGGACTGAGGCTGCAGCCCTGTCTGACTCCTCGGCTCTGCTGGAAGCAAGCTGTTCCTTTCTCATTTACCTTCATGCTGCATCGGTTCTCGGTGTAGGAGCTTTTGATGACGTTGTATGTCTTTCCTCCTGTTCTGCTCTCCAATAGCTTCAGGAGCCTGGGTGCCACACCGAGTCAAAGGCCTTTTTGAAGACCACAAAACAAGCGTATATCTTTCCCTGTTTTGTGTTGTGGACATGGCTCTAGATGAGGCGGTGCAGGGTGTAGATGTGGTCTGTGGTGTGGTGGTTTGGCTTTTACTGAGTACATTGTGCTGGATAAGAAAGCCAAGGATTCTTTGGTTCAGGATACTGTTAAATAGTTTCCCCAGATTGCTGCTGACACATATCCCTCGGTAGTTGGCTGGGTCATACCTGTCCCAGCTCTTGTATATTGGGGTTATGACACCATAGTTCCAGGCTTGGGGGAAGTAGCAAGCGCTTAGCACAATGTTGTACAGTTTCGCTATGGCCTCCTGTATTGCTGGTGGGCTGTACTTAATCATTTCGGGTAGGATGCCATCTGTGACGCTGTCACGGTGGGGAGTAGGGGAAAAAACCCCACCGTCCGGTGTCAAAGGGTAAAAGGGGATCAGCCTGGCCAAAAGGAGTAACAATGGAGCAGGTCACCTCCTACAGCATCCCTAATCCTCTCCCTGACTCCTCACCATATGAGCGGACCCCGATGGTAGGACGGCTCATACTCTGGATAACTAGAGACCCTAAGGGGCCCTGGTAATCCCTCACCAAGGAGCTGGGAAGAGACGACCTGTTCATCCCAGTCATGGAGGAACAGGAGTCTCTTTCTAAGGCCAGGCTGCAAGGAGAGGGGAACACATACAGCATATGAAGTTGGCAGGTAAGCGAAACCCATAACACACTTACCTGCCACAGACACACAGACTGGAACCCGTGCACAAGTGCTGCTGTCCACATCAACATTAAAGGACACAGCAAAAACCACAACCACACAAGAACTCAGGATGGCCATTGCTGCAATAAACATGAGACAGGGGAATGTCTAGAAAACATGCTGGATACCAAACATCACCAGCCATGTATCACAACACAAGACATACAACACCCTGAACATAACCCACACAAACAAAAGAAAAGAAGGGAAAGAGACATCATAATAACATCAATGACCACAAGGGTGGCCCTCACTGAACAGATGGTAAGCCAGGAACAATGAACCATCAGCATACACCAAGGCTGGAGGAACCCTGAGATTCAGGCATCCAGCAGAGGCTAAATAGCCCAAGCAGCCACACCCACACACAAACCCAGTGTTCACAAAACACTAGGAAGGGAGTTAACCCTTCCAACACCAGACAGAGGAAGGAAGCCACTTAAAGGGGAAGTGCACACACACAAGCAAACAAAACCACACGTTACCACTGGCAACAGCATGCGTTGCAACCATGTCACGGCAATCACCCAGAAGGCTGAGACACTGCCACCGCATGCTCACACAGCAACACGTTGCAGAGGGCAACAGCAAGTGTGACAACAGTGTCACAGTGCAAACCAAAGGCTGTGACAGCTGCTGGCTTTCTTACCTCTTATGGTTGATATTCTCTCTGATATTTCCTGCAGTGTTATGGGTAAGGGTACTTTCACACTTGTGGCAGAGGATTCCGGCAGGCAGTTCCGTCACTAGAACTGGCTGCCGGATCCTGCAATCCGGATGCAAACGGGTGGCATTTGTCAGATGGATCCGGATGCGGATCGTCTGACAAATGCATTAAAATACCGGATCCGTCTCTGCGGTGTCATCCGGAAAAACAGATCCGGTATTTTTTACAGATTTAAAGGTCTGTACATGCGCGGACTGGAAGAACGGATCTGTCAATGTGGCAATTTTACATTTCAATGGAAATTAATGCCGGATCCGGCATTCTGGCAAGTGTTCAGGATTTTTGGCTGGAGAGAAAAATACAGCGTGCTGTGGTATTTTCTCTGGCCAAAAAACGTAAGAGGGACTGAACTGATGCATCCTGATGCATACTGAACGGAATGCTCTCCATTCAGAATGCATTAGAATAAAACTGATCTGTTTTTTTCCGGTATTGAGCTGTGACGGATCTCAATACTAGAAAAGAAAAACACTAGTGTGAAAGTACCCTGAGTCTAACAGGTTTTGGAAATCTTTAAGTATCTCTTACATGCTCTTTAGTTTTGACCTCCATTTGTTCTTGGTCTGGGTTACGTTCTCCTTTTGGGATGTCTCTGTAGAGGTCTCTGAAATACTGGAGCCAGATGTTGCCGTTCTAAATATGGAGATTGTTTTTCTTCTCATTTGTGCCCAGGTGGTTCCATAGTTCCCAGAAGGAGTTATCTTGCAGGGCATCCTGAAGCTGTGTAAGTTTGGTTGAGGTATATTCTTGCTTTTTTCTACTGAGGAGGGTTTTGTATTTGCTCTGCATTGTGTCGTAGACTTCCCGCAGGTTGGTGTTTTCGGGATCTCAATGCTTTTTATTTGAGGCCGATCTTAAAGTCTTCCATACAGCTCTGCACTCCTCATCAAACCAAGTGTTGGGGTTATCTTCTTTCTGCTTCAGGTGGCTATACTTTTTCAGGTCAGCTATTTTTGCCATGGTGTAAATTAAGACTCCTTCTGGGTTTATCTCAAACATCCCTTGGATTTCTGGTTTATTGTGCACCTCTTTATATTTCTGGGCCGATGTCTTGGTCCACTTATAAGATGGAGGTAGTATGAAGAGCCCGGCCTGCTGAGGTATTTGTCCTGGTGGTTTGTTTGTGGACTTAATATATAGGGATGTTTGGTTGTGATCAGACAAGTGCGATTGTGGGGTGTTTGCGGGGTCCATGTCTGTGATGGCGTAGTCCACTACACTGCTACCCACATGGGAGTTTAATGTAGTCCTTCCTAGAGAGCCTCCCTTGGTGCGACTGTTGAGGATGTGGAGTCCTAGGCTTCGGCAAAGATTCAACAATTTTTTGCCACTATTATTTACCGTGCTGTCGTAACTGTTCCTCTCTGTACAGAGTTGTCGCCGTCTGTCTGTGCTCCATATACAGTACAGACCAAAAGTTTGGACACACCTTCTCATTCAAAGAGTTTTCTTTATTTTCATGACTATGAAAATTGTAGATTCACACTGAAGGCATCAAAACTATGAATTAACACATGTGGAATTATATACATAACAAAAAAGTGTGAAACAACTGAAAATATGTCATATTCTAGGTTTTTTTAAGTAGCCATCTTTTGCTTTGATTACTGCTTTGCACACTCTTGGCATTCTCTTGATGAGCTTCAAGAGGAAGTCACCTGAAATGGTTTTCACTTCACAGGTGTGCCCTGTCAGGTTTAATAAGTGGGATTTCTTGCCTTATAAATGGGGTTGGGACCATCAGTTGCATTGTGGAGAAGTCAGGTGGATACACAGCTGATAGTCCTACTGAATAGACTGTTAGAATTTGTATTATGGCAAGAAAAAAGCAGCTAAGTAAAGAAAAACGAGTGGCCATTATTACTTTAAGAAATGAAGGTCAGTCAGTCCGAAAAATTGGGAAAACTTTGAAAGTGTCCCCAAGTGCAGTCACAAAAACCATCAAGCGCTACAAAGAAACTGGCTCACATGCATGCCCCAGAAAAGGAAGACCAAGAGTCACCTCTGCTGTGGAGGATAAGTTCATCTGAGTCACCAGCCTCAGAAATCGCAGGTTAACAGCAGCTCAGATTAGAGACCAGGTCAATGCCACACAGAGTTCTAGCAGCAGACACATCTCTAGAACAACTGTTAAGAGGAGACTGTGTGAATCAGGCCTTCATGGTAGAATATCTGCTAGGAAACCACTGCTAAGGACAGGCAACAAGCAGAGGAGACTTGTTTGGGCTAAAGATGGACATTAGACCAGTGTAAGTCTGTGCTTTGGTCTGATGAGTCCAAATTTGAGATCTTTGGTTCCAACCACCATGTCTTTTTGCGACGCATAAAAGGTGAACGGATGGACTCTACATGCCTGGTTCCCACCGTGAAGCATGGAGGAGGAGGTGTGATGTGTGGGGTTGCTTTTCTGGTGACACTGTTGGTTTTTTTCAAAATTGAAGGCATACTGAACCAGCATGGCTACCACAGCATCTTGCAGCGGCATGCTATTCCATCCGGTTTGCGTTTAGTTGGACCATAATTTATTTTTCAACAGGACAATGACCCCTAACCTGTGTAAGGGCTATTTGACCATGAAGGAGAGTGATGGGGTGCTGCGCCAGATGACCTGGCCTCCACAGTCACCGGACCTGAACCCAATCGAGATGGTTTGGGGTGAGCTGGACCACAGAGTGAAGGCAAAAGGGCCAACAAGTGCTAAGCATCTCTGGGAACTCCTTCAAGACTGTTGGAAGACCATTTCAGGTGACTACCTCTTGAAGCTCATCAAGAGAATGCCAATAGTGTGCAAAGCAGTAATCAAAGCAAAAGGTGGCTACTTTGAAGAGCCTAGAATATGACATATTTTCAGTAGTTTCACACTTTTTTGTTATGTATATAAATCAACATGTGTTAATTCATAGTTTTGATGCCTTCAGTGTGAATCTACAATTTTCATAGTCATGAAAATAAAGAAAACTCTTTGAATGAGAAGGTGTGTCCAAACTTTTGGTCTGTACTGTATATAGATGTTTCCATTTGTAGTCAGTTATAGTGTTAATCGAGCACCGCAGTGCTTGGGCCGAACACGTCGAGATGTTCGGGTGCTCAACTGAGCACCCGAATATAATGGAAGTCAATAGGAGAACCCGAGCATTAAACCAGGTACCCACTGCTCTGAAGATGGGAGGGTTCCTGGTTCATAGGAGAAGGTCAGAAATTGATGGAAACAATACCAAAATGGTTCAGGAACAACATGGGGAGGATGTCTCGATGCATCTTGGACTCCCAGGTTGCTTTTACAGACTGATAATAAAACGCTCGAAAAAGAAAAAAAAAAATCTATTTTAAAGGAAAAAATTGTTAATAAAACATTCTTTCCTGTATATTTAGTTGTCTATAAAGTGCAAGTGCTGCCAAAAATTTCCAGGAAGGGGTACTCCGATACAACCTGTATATCACATAATGGAGGGCCTCAATTACATTGTGGTACAATAGTTCATGTAGTTGGACTCCTACACTCATAAAGCCTATTCATTAAGTGAAAGAGCTACCAAAAATTACAAGGAACCGGCACTCCAAAACACCCTTTGTTACACATAAAGGAGGGCATCATACACACCCTTGAAAAATTATGATTGATGGCCTGCTGGTGACCCTCAAAAACATTTGGAGCAAGGGCCTGCTGATATGACTATCTAAAACATTAGGGGCGAAGGCCTGCTGCTGCATTGGTGACTCTAGATAACCTCTGGGTGATTGCACGTCCCCGTGACAGCGACGATCCATTCAGATGTCTGCCCTATCAACTTTCGATGTTCTTTTCTGCGCCTACCATGGTGATCACAGGTAACAGGGAATCAGGGTTCAATGCTGGAGAGGGAGCCTGAGAAACGGCTACCACATACAAGGGAGGTCAATGGCATGAAATCTGATTGGCTGTTCTTGCCTTGCCCCTTTTTTCCTAATTGTGAACCACCCAGAGAGGGTGGGACAAAGTTATTAAAGCACAAGCGTCCAAGGAAGGCAGCAGGCGCACGGCAATTACCCACTCCCAACTCGGGGAGGTAGTGATGATAAATAACAAGAGGCCCTGTTATATGAATGAGTACACTTTCCGTTAACGAGGATCTAAGTCTGGTGCCAGCAGCAGACTTGCTCCCGGCCTCCACAACAGTCACCCAGTGTGCCGACATGGTGAGGATTGTGTTGACCAGACTCTTGGCTACTGAGAATGGACTTGTAGGTGAGGGCCTGCTGCCGCTTTGTTGACTCTAGATAACTTCTAGGCAATCACACATCCCCATGACGGCGACGATCCATTTGGATGTCTGCCCTATCAGCTTTGAAGCAATTTTTCAACAAGGACCTTCTGGTATAGCACCATTTTGCTTGTCCTCTCTGCCAGAGGAATTAGAGATGAGATGTTCTCTTTATAGCGGGGGTCAAGAAGGGTGAACAACCAGTAATCCGTGTTGTCTAAAATGCGTATAACGCGCGGGTTGTGTGGAAAGGCAGCCTAACATGAAGTCAGCCATGTGTGCCAGAGTACCAACAGGCAAGACTTTGCTGTCGTCATCAGAAGGTGAGCTGACCATGTAAGAGATTGTAGGTAAGGGCCTACAGATGAGCTAACCTTGTAAAACATTATATGCGAGGGCCTGCAGTTGAGCTGACTCTGTAAAACATTATATGCGAGGGCCTGCAGGTGAGCTGACCCTCTAAAAAGCTTATATGCGAGGGCCTGCAGGTGAGCTGACCCTGTAAAACATTATATGCGAGGGCCTGCAGGTGAGCTGACCCTCTAAAAAATTATATGCGAGGGTCTGCAGGTGAGCTGACCCTCTAAAAAATTATATGCGAGGGCCTGCAGGTGAGCTGACCCTCTAAAAAATTTTATGCAAGGGCCTGCAGGTGAGCTTACCATCTAAAAAATTATATGTGAGGGCCTACAGGTGAGCTGACCCTCTAAAAAATTATATGCAAGAGCCTGCAGGTGAGCTGACCCTGTAAAACATTATATGCAAGGGCCTGCAGGTGAGCTGACCCTCTAAAAAATTATATGCGAGGGCCTGCAGGTGAGCTGACCCTCTAAAAAATTATATGCGAGGGAATTATATGTGACAAATAAACTTGTTGATGTGATGGAAGAGGAGGATGAGAAAAGGAGGATTTAACCATATACCCTTTTTTGTGGTGGAAGGGGTGCATGGGAATACGGTGTATTGAGTACATTAAACAACACATTTAAAGTGCCTTTGTTTATCCGCCTTGTTTGTTTAACCAGGCCTTGTTCATTTTTATAAGAGTCAACCTGTCAGCATTTTCAGTTGACAGGCGGATACGCTTATCTGTTATAATGCCACCAGCAGCAGTAAATACCCTCTCAGACAAAATGCTGGCGGCAGGGCAGGCCAGCACCTCGAAGGCGTAGAGCATCAGTTCATGCCTTGTGTCCAGTTAGTACACCCAGTAGTTGTAAGGCACTGAGGGATCACTGAGGATGCTGAACCGGTCTGGTACGCACTCCTTCACCATCTTCCCAAAATGTTCCCTCCTTGTGACACTAGGCCGTGCATCAGGGTGAGGGTGCTGGCGGGGTGTCATGAAACTGTCCCAGGCCTTGGAGAGTGTCGCCCTGCCTCTGTTGGAACTGTTGTGTGTTCCCCTTGTCTCGCCTCCTCGGTTGCCCATGAAAGTACCCACTCTGTCACCAGCAATATCAGATGGAAATTTTTTAGCAATTTTTCAACAAGGATCTTCTGGTATTGCACCGCTTTGCTCATCCTCTACACCTGGGGAATAAGAGATGAGAAGCTCTCTTTGTAGCGGGGGTGTTCACCCAGTAATCCGTGTGGTCTAAAATGCGTATAAAGCGCGGGTCGCAGGAACGGCAGCCTAACATGATGTCAGCCATGTGTGCCAGAGTACCAACAGGCACGACTTTGCTGTCGTCATCAGGAGGATGACTGTCCATCTCCTCATCCTCTTCCTCCTCTTCTGCCCACCCATGCTGAACAGATGGAATTAAACTTCCATGGGTACTACCCTCTGTAGCGGAGGCAACCGTCTTCTGCTCCTCCTCCTCCTCTTCATCGTTCAATTCATGCTGAGAAGATGGACGGAGGGTGGTCTGGCTATCACCCTGTGTAATGTCTTCTCCCCCTATTTCCACCTCTTCCACATGCAAAGTGTCATCCTTAAATCGTGAGCAGCGAGCGTTTGAGTAGACACAGAAGTGGGATGGGTACACTGATAATAGCTTTATCGCCGCTCACCATCTGTGTTGATTCCTCAAAGTTTCTGAAAACCTCACAGAGGTCAGACATCCATGCCCTCCCCTCGCTTCTGATTAGCGGAAGCTGACTGGAAATGAGACGACCATTTTGCAGCTGGCATTCCACTACTGCCCTCTGCTGCTCACAAAGCCTGGCCAACATGTTGAACGCGGAGTTCCAGCGTGTGCTCACATTGCAGAACAGCTGGTGAGCTGGCAATTTCAAGCGCTGCTTGAGACAGACCGGCTGCAGATGTCGATGACTTGCGGAAATTTGCACACACGTGATGCCCCTTCACCAGTAGCTCAGGAAAATTGGGGTAGGTTTTGATAAACCGCTGAACCACTAAGTTTAAGATGTGGGCTAGGCATGGGATGTGTCTGAGCTTGCCGAGCGCCAAAGCCGCCACCAAGTTACGGCCATTATCACACACAACCATGCTTAGTTGTGGCGAGAGCCACAGCTTAGCCTGGTCTCTTATCCCCTGCAACAGCTCTGCAGCGGTGTGCTGTTTGTCCCCTAAGCATATCAGCTTCAGCACGGCCTTTTGATGCTTTCCTACTGCAGTGCTACACTACTTCCAGCTACCGGCTGATGGCTGACTTGTGCTGCACGCTGATAATTCGGAGGTGGAAGTGGAGAAGGAGAAGTGGGGGTTGGAGCCACTAACATAGGTACTGGCAGAAACCCTGATGGAATTGGGGCCCTCAATCCTCGACATCAGTAACACCTGTGCCATCCCAGGATATGACTCACTCCCGGCCTCCACAATGTTCATTCAGTGTGCCCTCAGGGAAATGTAGCATCCCTGGCCAAATGCACTTGTACATGTGTCCGTGGTTAAGTGGACCTTCCCAGTAACTGCGTTGGTCAGGGCACGCGTGACATTTCGGGACACATGTTCGTGTAAGGCGGGCCAGGCACACCTTGAAAAATAGTGGCGACTGGAGACAGAGTACCGCGGGACGGCCGCCGTCATCAGGCTGCGGAAGGCCTCAGTGTCCACAAGCCTAAATGGCAACACTTCCAGGGCCAGTCAATTTGAAAGGTGCGCATTTAGTGCTATGGCCTGTGGGTGGGTGGCTGGGTATTTGCGCTTGCATTCAAATGCCTGGGGTAATGACATTTGGACGCTGCGCTGGGACAAGGAAGTGGATGTGGTCTCTGATGGTGCTTGCGAAGGTCCATGTGGTGGGGTGGGAGGTATCCTCGTATGCGCCTTCGACAGGCGATTTGCCAGCACGTACCATAGGGCAAGAGGAGGCAGTGGTGTGACCCCCAGACATAGATTGTTAACCCAGGCATTCGTCCTACTTATTACGGTGCTTGTATGCCATGTAGTGATCATGCTGGTGGTGGTGAGGTTGCCAGTGTTCACGCCCCGACTTATTTTGGTGTGGCACAGGTTGCAAACTACTATTCTTTTGCTGTCCGCACTTTCCTAAAAAAAGCGCCGTACTGTGGAACACCTACCTTTTGGCAATGGAGATTTCTGCAAGGGGGTGCTCCGGGGAACAGTCGCGGGCCTGTGTGTTGTGGCCCGTCTTCTCCCTTTTGCCACCTCACTGCCTCTTCCAGCCTGTTGTCGTGCTGCAGATCCCTCCCCCTCTGTACTGCTGCACAGACGGATCCGTTTAGATAATACAACCACATGCATCCGTTCAGAGCGGATGCAAACATTCAGATCCGTTTGTATTATCTTTAACATTGCCCAAACAGATCCGTCTTGAACACCATTGAAAGTCAATGGAGGACGGATCAGTTTTCTATTGTGCCAGATTGTGTCATAGATAACGGATCTGTCCCCATTGACTTACATTGTCTCAGTTTCGTCAGATGGACAACAAAACTCTGAATAGGAAAGCGGAATGGAGATGGAACGAAGGCAAACTGAAGCATTCTGAGCGGATCCTTTTCCATTCGGAAAGCATTAGGGCCAAACTGATCCGTTTTAGACCGCTTGTGAGAGCCCTGAACGGATCTCACAAACAGAAAGCCAAAACGCGAGTGTGAAAGTATCCTTAGTTTTTCCTTTTTCATGAAAAGCTTTAGTCCTGCTCGATTCTGTATCCCATGGAGTCGATATTTGCCAGATTTTGTCTTAAAATTTGCTCATTACAAGGTATAAAGTGATGAAATTCAGGAGTTCATGTTCAGTGCTTCTTACTCCTGGGCAGCTCCAATCTATCTATCTATCTACATATTATCTGTCTATCTACATATTATCTTTCTATAATATGTACATAGATATTATAATATGATATATGATGTATGAGATAGATAGATATGATATAATATGAAATAGATAATATTTCATTATCTATCTATCTGTCTATCTTTAAGTTGTTATTGTTTGGAACAAGTCCATAATCTTCACTGCAAAATGCTAATAGTTTTATTGCAATTAGTATGTGAATCTTCCACATATTTTCTAATGGGCATATCAAGATGGATAATAGGAGATCAGAAGTACACTTCCAAACACTGATCAAAGGAGTTATAAATATTTCAGTATGTCCCCTTGTGCGAGGTGACAGGTTGACACACTGCCTCCGTCAGTCATTCCCTATCCTCCAGAGATTTGCTTCTCATTGTTGATGCTTGACGGACAATCTTATAAACTGACTTGAATTGCATCAGTTTCACATAGGACCGAATAGGACTAATGATAAAAAATTTGAATATAGAACAGGGCAGATGAGGGAGAAGCACAGTATGTTCCACTATATCAGCCAGTTTAGGCAATAAATTATAAACTAGAAAGTACAATTTAAATGACAAAAGATACATGGTCTCAAAAGGCAGGAAATGCTCAACCCCAAATGCAGCTGTGCATTTATGCTCGGGGGAGCAGATACTGCGCTTGTGGTCTGTTGCTAAGGGCGATCCTCAGCAAAAAATGCATACAGTGAAGGATGACCGCAGCAGGCCACAAGTGCCACAGAGACATCCTACACCAGATGGTAAAATGTGTCGATGTGGAATGATATATGGAATAAATAGTCACAAGAATAGGTGCACTACTGTGGTGGATGCAAACAGTAACATCTGACTAAACCCTCACACTGAAGTTAAAAATAAGACTTTACCCAGTATATCCTTATATTAAGGAAATACCTGAGCCTGTGCACCACGCCAAGGTTTCTCAAGTGGCACGGGACCTAACGCTAAACCTACCTGTAGCGTATGGGTAGTACCAGGATCCAGTGGGCAAATTACAGCAAACAGCTCCCAGTTCCCTCCAGTGTGACTAACCACACATACAATGGCAGGAGGGAGGAGGCTTAGAGTTCCACCCATGGCTGGTTGATATGTTGCAGGCCTGACAGGTGCACTTAAATGCTGCCTATAGATGGTAATAGAGGCGCATTTACACTGCCTGTCCCAAAAAATAGTTACCACCTGGATTTAACTAAGCAAACAATTATGAGCCTCCTATTGGATAATTACTGCATGGGCGAATATCTTTCAGCTGGCAATAAGTTATTTAACCCCAACTGGTGCAATGAGTTGCCTCTCATTTCTTAAACAACCATGCCGAAAGACACATCTCGTGGTTGTGGAAAATATGTTATTCTGTTTGAGAAGGGCCAAATCATTGGCATGCATCAAGCAGAGAAAACATCTAAGGAGATTGCAGAAACTACTAAAATTGGGTTAAAAACTAAACTTAAACGTTTGGTGAAATCAAATCGAAGATAAACAACAGTAGAACTCAGGGCTATGTTTAATAGTGAAAGTAAGAGCATTTCCACATGCAAACCACTATTCAGTGAGGCAAACCAGAAAAAAAGGCTTCAATTTGCTAGGGAGCATAAAGATTGGTCTCTGGAGCAATGGAAGAAGGTCATGTGGTCTGATGAGTCAAGATTTGACCTGTTCCAGAGTGATAGGCACATCAGGGTAAGAAGAGAGGCAGATGAAGTGTTGCACCCATCATGCCTAGTGCCTACTGTACAAGCCTGTGGGGGCAGTGCTATGATCTGCATCAGGATTAGGTTCAGCAACAGTATGTGTTCCAAGAATGAGGTCAGCTGACTACCTGAACATACTGAATGACCGGGTTATTCCATCAATGGAATCCCCCATTCAACCCCCCATTTCACCAGTTTCCCCTTGGTCCAGAAATAGTGGGATTATGTAACTGGAGCTAAGGTATTCCCAGTACTACCTCCACTGGTAAGATTTCTAGAACCAACAGGAAGCATATTTCAGAGTGACCCCCCCCCCCACAGTCAAGGATATCTCAGGGTTGGAATACTTCACGGTACCACCTACCAAGGGGTGGAATCGATAGCCATGATGTGGATGGGAGTGGGTAGTGTCAAAATTGGAATACCCAACCTTAATGCAAATTTCTGATCAATAAAGTTGGCAGCAGAACCAGAATCAATGAACGCATTGCCAGAACATTTGTTATTACCCATGGAGTAAGTAATAGGTACTAGTAACTTACTCTTGACCATATTAGGAAATACCTGGTTCTTAAGCTCTCCCGTATTGGTAGATTTACCGGAAGAAGGTCTCTTGGAGCATTGGTTAATCCAATGGTCTGACTCGCCACAATAGAAACAAGCCCTTTGTCGGCGACGCTGATCTCTACGAGTCATCCCGACCTGCATGAGTTCCTCAGAAGAGAAATCGGCTTTGCTCAGAGGACAGACCTCTGACTGGATCATCTCCTGGGAAAAAAGCAAACGTTCCTGCCGTCTCTCCCTAACACGTCTGTCAAGTCGAACCACGAGTGTCATGGTCTCCTCTAATGTCTCTGGAAGCTGGTAGTTCACTAATAGGTCTTTAAGATTTTCAGACAAATCTGACCTGAACTGGCTTTTTAGGGCTGGTTCATTCCAGCCAGAGGGAACACACCATCTTCTGAATTGGGTACAATACTCATCGGCAGGCTGGTCTCCCTGTACCAAAGCCTTAAGAGCGGTCTCAGCTACCATGGCCCTGTCTGGTTCATCATACAAGGTTCCCAGGGCCTGGAAGAACCCCTTGACAGAACTGAGACAACCAGCATCAGAAGGCAAGGAAAAAGCCCAATCCTGGGGATATCCCTATAGATGGGAGATTACTATGCCCACGCGCTGGCTCTCAGAACCGGATGACAAGGGGCGTAATCTGAAATAAAGCTTACAATTCTCTTTGAAAGAAAGAAACTTGTCGCGGTCACCAGAAAATGGTTCAGGAAGTTTAAACGCCTCCGGACCGCCTAACGCAGGATTGCGGTCCGGAGGCGGCTGACTCAGGCACAATCACGCGCCGGCGTGTCATCTCGCGAGACGGGAGATTTCCTGTGAACGCACACACACAGACGCGCGCGTTCACAGGAACTGCAGGTAAGCGAGTGGATCTACAGCCTGCCAGCGGCGATCGTTCGCTGGCAGGCTGTAGATGCGATTTTTTGAATACCCCTAAAATGGATTTTAGGGACAAGAATAGGACATGTTCTATAGGCTCTACAAAAAACGCAGTGTTCGCCCGATCAGGCCTGATCTTGCGCGTACACTTGCGTTCAGTCCGCCCCACCGCAGTGATGGAAATATTTTTTTTTCTGATCACTGCAAAAACACTGTAAAATCGCTGCGGAGCTATAAAAAGATCACTTTTGAGGGGCATGGCGAGTTCATAGATTTTTTTTGGTCAAAAGTTAGCAGAAATAGATTTTTTTTCTTACAAAGTCTCATATTCCACTAACTTATGACAAAAAAATTAAATCTCACATGAACTCACCATACCCCTCACGGAATCCAAATGCATAAATTTTTTTAGATATTTATATTCCAGACTTCTTCTCACGCTTTAGGGCCCCTAAAATGCCAGGGCAGTATAAATACGCCACATGTGACCCCATTTCGGAAAGAAGACACCCCAAAGTAATCGCTGAGGGGCATATTGAGTCCATGAAAAATTGAACTGTTTGTCACAAGTTAGCGGCAAGGGAGACTTTGTGAGAAAAAAACCCCCAAAAAAACATTTCTGCTAACTTGTGCCAAAAAAAAAACTTCTATGAACTCGCCATGCCCCTCACGGAATACCTTGGGGTGTCTTCTTTCCAAAATGGGGTCACATGTGGGGTATTTATACTGCCCTGGCATTTTAGGGGCCCTAAAGCGTGAGAAGAAGTCTGGAATCCATATGCCTAAAAATGCCCTCCTATAAGGTACTAATTGGAATTTGGGCCCCTTTGCCCACCTAGGCTGCAAAAAAAGGTCACACATGTGGTATCGCCGTACTCAGGAGAAGTAGGGCAATGTGTTTTGGGGTGTCTTTTTACATATACTCATGCTGGGTGAGAGAAATATCTCTCTAAAATGACAACTTTGTATAAAAAAAAATGGGAAAAGTTGACTTTTAGAGAGATATTTCTCTCACCCAGCATCTGTATATGTAAAAAGACACCAAACACATTGCCCTACTTCTTCTGAGTACAGCGATACCACATGTGTGACACTTTTTTGCAGCCAAGATGCGCAAAGGGGCCCAAATTCCAAAGAGCACCTTTTGGATTTCACAGGGCATTTTTTACGCATTTGGATTCCAGACTTCTTCTCACGCTTTAGGTCCCCTAAAATTCCAGGGCAGTATAAAAACCCCACAAGTGACCCCATTTTGGAAAGAAGACACCCCAAGGTATTTTGTGATGGGCATAGTGAGTTCATGGAAGTTTTTATTTTTTGTCACAAGTTAGTGGAATATGAGACTTTGTAAGGAAAAATTAAATTAAAAAAAAATCATCATTTTCCGCTAACTTGTGACAAAAAAAAAAAAAAAAAAGTTCTATGAACTCATTATGCCCATCAGCGAATACCTTAGGGTGTCTACTTTTCGAAATGGGGTCATTTGTGGGGTGTTTGTACTGTCTGGGCATTGTAGAACCTCAGGAAACATGACAGGTGCTCAGAAAGTCAGAGCTGCTTCAAAATGCGGAAATTCACATTTTGCACCATAGTTTGTAAACGCTATAACTTTTGCGCAAACCAATAAATATACACTTATTCCATTTTTTTTATGAAAGACATGTAGAACAATAAATTTAGAGAAAAATTTATATAGAAATGTAGTTTTTATTTTTTTTACTTTAC
Source organism: Bufo gargarizans (assembly GCF_014858855.1). NCBI lineage: Eukaryota > Metazoa > Chordata > Amphibia > Anura > Bufonidae > Bufo > Bufo gargarizans. The sequence goes on along the minus strand of NC_058085.1, from coordinate 159,317,591 downwards.
AACTGAAAGTGAAAAATGTAATTTTTGGGGAAAAATTTCGGTAAATTTCAATTAATAACAAAAAAAGTAAAAATTTCAGCAGCAATGAAATACCACCAAATGAAAGCTCTATTAGTGAGAAGAAAAGGAGGTAAAATTCATTTGGGTGGTAAGTTGTATGACCGAGCAATAAACCGTGAAAGTAGTGTAGTGCACAATTGTAAAAAGTGGTCTGGTCATTAAGGGGGTTTAAGCTAGGGGAGCTGAGCTGGTTAATCTGAGGCTCCATAAGATGGCTAGATAAATGCGGGATAGAAACACTGAGTCAATTAGAAACATGCTCCATCAGGGTAACCAAAGAATTCATGGTAACAGTGGTAATTTGGACCTGTTATTCTGTCACAAACACAGGGGGTGGGGAATTGACCACTGAACTCCACCCGCACCCCTGGCCCTGCCTATAGGGACAAAGGACAACTGGTCGACAAACCCTTAACTAGGAAAGTGCAGGGAAGACAAACAACACATGCAACAGGGAAGTCAAACAAGCCGCATCAATACCAAGAGAGCAGAAAGGTACTGGAGGAGCAAGCAGTGGATCTTCAGGAGAAGCCAAAGTCAAAACCAGGAGGGAATGCCAAGACCAAAAAGATGAGATGGATGGGAAATCAGAAGCCAAGCAGGAACAAAAAACAGGTAAGTATATCGCAGGAAGGCCCTCAATTAAATAGGGCGCTGGTGGAGTCATATGATGTGGCCAGCGTCACATGACTCCTGAGTTTAATGCAGCCGACCTCCGAGTGAGCCTCTCGGCGCTCATCCCCATAGTGGTTACCATGGAAGATGGCAACGTCAGGCGCGCTGATGACGCGAGCGCGCCCCGGCCGTCCCCACAGAGCGCATCAGGACAATCAGCCAGCTATGGGTGGGATTCTAAGTCTCCTCCCATTGTATGTGTGTATGTGGGGTTAGTCACACTGGAGGGAACTGGGAGCTGTTTGCTGTGAGTAGGACCTTACGCTGCTGTAATTTGCCCACTGACTCCTGGTACTACCCATACGGTACAGGTAGGTTTAGCGTTAGGTCCAGTTCTAGTTCTTTTGTCGGTTGACCAGTGACATGATTACACAGGGCAATAATTGGGAACAATTTTTTTTTTTTATTCCTGATCTTCCACTTGTGTGTAAGGACCCTTACTTTAATCTTGCAGATCCTGAAATTAGTATCATTGGTTAGTGTATCAATGGGCTGGAAAGATGCAGACACTCATGCATCCAGTAGAGGCTTCCGGTGTCTTTTTGGTTTCTAATGACTTGATTATTTAGTCTCCTGATCGCTGCTCACACCATCATGTTTAAACTTTCTGGTGGGAGAAGCAGAATTTCACATAACTGGAACTACCTTTTTATTTTAATGGTATAACAGCTAGTTGAAGTTAGTATTAAGTAGGTTTTTAGTTTCCACAAAGACAAAAGATACCTTTGTTGGTATGCCTTTAAAAAGTGTCATGAAGTACATGAAATGGCCATAGGCTTTGTACTTTATTGTCCTGCTTGACTATTCCTCAGCACTGTTTTAATGGAATGAAATAAATAGAATTTTCCATTTGTTGGACCTATTGTGATTATGTTGGTTACAAAAATGAAAAACTTCTTGGAGAAGATTGGAGAAATTGTATATGTACGCATACATTTTTTTAAAGATAGGTCTAATGTGTCTACAACTCAGCATCGCTTACCTGAAGACTTTTTTCACTTTTGGAAAAGTTTTTAGACATTTTTTTAAGTCTGTGCTTATACATTGCATTGTGACTGTGTGGAAGCGGTGTAATGTGTTTGTGCGGGAGCAGTGTAATTTAGACGTGTCAAAAATGCACAGTGCCCATGAAGTTAGTACAGTGTGTAACCCCAGCCTTTGCAAAACATATTTGTGTAGATGAAGGAATGAACAAGGATGCAAGTTGCAAGCTGGTTTGTGACCTTACAGTATTAAAAAGCCCTTGGAAGAATTACTACTCCTATCATCTTCCACTTTCTCACTTAGCTGCAGACTGCCAACTCACTTGCCAATTTAATTTGAAGAAAACCTGTGTTAAATGGTGCTTGCGGTTAGTGGAATCTATTGACCTTCAATGTGAAAGCCAAGACTCAGAGCTACTGGCCCATAATAAGCGAATCTATATTCTGAACCAATGCCAACCTAAATTCAATGAGATAATAAATCAGTCATACTACACAGGCAGAGATGTGGCATGATGTATGTAATGGGTAGTTTAATTAAATTAGAATCAAGTTGATGTTTGTTCAAAATTCAGTTTTACTGTATGTCACATCCTAAACATAAGAACCCCAGCAGCAGTTTGGAAATGCTATCTATTGACCGTTGAAAACCGAGCTAAAGATATTGTCCTTCCTTACATTAACTTTGCTTATCTATAGGAAGAAAGTACTGTATGTACAGATACAAGTGAAAGAATCAGCATTTCAGATATATCTAACAGAAAAAACAAATTACAGTTTAACTAATCTGCAAACTCCTATGCCCTTCACTATCGTCCTCGCTAAGTGAAAATGTACAGCAGCCTCCAAATTCCCCCCAGTGGAGCTTGTTTAACAGGCAAAGAACATTCTAAAAAGGGAACGAATGAGGCAAATGACACCATGGCAACTGATTAAAGACACCGTGAGAATACAATAAAGCTTATCACAATGCATATAAGAGCTAATCAATCTTTTTTCTGCTCCATGGTAAGGGAAAACAGATAAAATGTGCTATTGGGAAATTTCAAAGAGAGACGGAGATAAAATGCCAATATGACAAAGAATGTAATACACTTACATTCTTTGTCATACATCATGCTATACCTGCACAAAAGTTGCATGAGACACTTATCTCCAGGTCAAAAAATTACTTCTCTAACAATTCGTAGTTGTGATTGCGGTGGAACACCCATGGTCTACAACTGCATGTAGAGAGTTGTTCATGAAGTGTTTCATGAAATGTACACATTGCAAGTGAGCAAGTGTTTATTATGTTAACCTCCAATTTTTACAGTAACAATTTTTGAGGTAAATAGTGCCAAATGTTTTTTAATTCATACTTTATACAAAATAAATATTTAAAGGGGTTGTCTTCAACTTTTGTCCCTTGCTGCCTGAGAACTGTTTACGTGACTATCTCATGTGACTGCTGCAGCCAGTCAATAGACTTAGTGATCTCCTATTTTATACCATTGAGTCTGGTGATTGGCTGCAGCAGTGACTTGAGATATAGTGGATAGAGATGAGCGAATTTCATATTTTGAAATTCGTTCACGCTTCGTTTGGTGGTAAAAGCAGAAATGCCTTATGGATTCCATTACCACGGACCATAACGCAATTCTATGACAGAATGCATAACGGAATGTCTTCAGAGGCATTCCGTTATTCATTCCGTCATAATAGAAGTCTATGGGCTGCAAAACGGATCCATCACGTTTCCGTTATGCAGCCCATAGACTTCTATTATGACGGAATCAATAATGGAATGCCTCTAAAGTGTTCCATAATGCAATTCTGCTTTTCCCACCAAACGAAGCGTGAACGAATTTCAAAATATGAAATTCACTCATCTCTAATAGTGGACGTCACTGCTGCAGTCATGTAAACAGCTGCTAGTGGAAAAGGGCGCAGTTGCAAAGCTGGAAATGGCAGGAGAATAACTAGCGATTACAGGGGTTGTGCACCTTTGGGGGGAGGTCTGGCAAACCCTCCTCATTGGCAGAAATGCGAAGACAAGCATACTAACATGCTTCCCAGCTCTCCCCAGCCGCGGCTTCTCCGCTCAGCTCCCAGGATGTAAACTCGCTGGCCTTTCTCCCTATTTCTAATGGTCACGTGATGCAAGGGGGTCAGGTCACGGTGCAGCCAGCAATTGGCTGCAGTGGTGTCAAAACAGAACTTTACAACTTCGGATCTGAGAGAAGCAGGAGCAGGGAGTCAGCAATGGGAAGCAGGTAAGTATGTGTCCCTTTGCAGGTCTGCCAAAAAGCGCGGTTGTTTGCAACTCCCTCCCCCACCCCAATGGTGCACAACTATTTTAATTTAGATTTTATGACAGTTAGTTAATGCAGTTTTTTAGCCAAAGCCAAAAGAGGATTCAAAAGGAATGGGAGATATTAAGGAAGGACCTTTCTGCTGGAATCACTTCTGACTTTGGCTTGAAAAAATAAATAAATAAATGCATCCAAAACTATAAAAAAATTAGTCTGAAACCACAATTGTGCAGCTTTTATTACTAAAACAGACGTTAGACATGACATATTTGGAAGCTCTAGCTTGTTTTAATAGCATCTCTTTTTAATCATATGTGTATGACCACTGCATACATCGGATTGTCAAAAGATTTTACCAAACTTAGCTGGGTCTGACTGCCAGTGGTCTGCATCTAAATATTTCAATAGCCTTTTTAACTAAACTTTTAATGTATTTATTTGTAAAATGTCCTAAATGACCTAATAATACTTTTTGTAATATACTTTATTAATGGATTTTAAATTTTTGTGAATGGGGCTGCAGCTCACGGTGTACGGGCAGGAGCACATATTGCTGTGCCCCCAGTGGTTTACTAACTCCTGGCATAGCACATGGGTACTCTAACCATGTGCTATGCCAGGATTAGCTTAGCGGAGCCGGGTCCTGCCTGTGCCTGCTTCAATTAGCTAAGAGTCCTGCATGTCAACTATTAGCTTAGCGAAGCAGACACAGGAAGGAGCTAATCCGCTCAGCTATGGTTACTTTCACATCAGCGTTTTTTGCGGATCATGGATCTGCAAAAACGCTTCTGTTACAATAATACAACCACATGCATCCGTCATTAATGGATCCGGTTCTATTATGTCTTCTAAAGGCATGACGGATCCGTCATGAACACCATTGAAAGTCAATAGGGGATTTTTCTACTGTGCCAGATTGTGTCAGACGTATCCGTCCCCATTGACTTACATTGTGTGTCAAGACGGATCCGTCTTGCTCCGCACCACATGGCGGACAGGAAAAAAAACGCTGCAGGCAGTGTTTTGGTGTCCGCCTTCAGAGCAGAATGGTGACTGAACAGAGGCAAACTGATGCATTCTGAGCGGATGCTTTTCCATTCATAATGGATTAGGGCAGGGATGTCAAACTCGTGGCCCTCCAGCTGTTGCAAAACTACAACTCCCATCATGCCTGGGCATACTACAGCTATCAGGGAATGATGGGAGTTGTAGTTTTGCAACATCTGGAGGGCCATGAGTTTGACATCCATGGATTAGGGCAAAACTGATCCGTTTTGGACCGCTTGTGAGAGCCCATGACGGATCTCAGAAACGGAAAGCCAAAACGCCAGTGTGAAAGTAGTCTAATCCTGGCATAACACATGGTTACAGGGTACCCATGTGGCGGGGAGCACAGGCAGGAGCAGCAATGTGTGCTCCTCCCAGTACTCCATGCGCTGCGGCCCCATTCATGAACTATAGACATTGTACTCCATGCACCACTGAGAAGTCAGCGGTGTGCAGAAAAGTGAATTTACAGCGCACAGGGAAAGGTGCATTTTAGGGAGGGAAAACTCTATTAGAAATTAACTAATAAAGTATATTACAAAAATTATTATTAGGGCTTTTAGGACATTGTACAAATAACGTAATTAAAAGTTTAGTCACTCGTTAATGGTCAGGCCTCTGCTTTTCTTGTACGAAGCTCTGATTAGCCATTTACTTGCTTTGCTGTCAGACACCTCTGTCTCCACTTACATGTCTCCCAGATGAATGGATGATCAGGCATTTTAAAATGCACTTTTCCCCCCAAAACATACTGCGCACAAGCTGTTCTTTTGTTCTAGTGTTTTGGATGCAGCTTATCAGCACTCATCAGTCCAAAGACCTGGAGGTCTGTCTAATAACATTTAAGAAATGTGTCATTTGATCATTAATGTCAAATCTTTCAATCTAAGTTTTTACTGTTGTATTTATAATTAAGCTGCATTTACATTCAAACCATGTAGGTGTCATTCTCTGTAAGCCTCCTCTGTGCAAATCAAAGCTGGCTGAATGGTGTGTTTAAAAGGTTAAATAGTCCAGACAGAACATGCCTGGGAGGTTTTAATACTGCTCCATTAAATCTGAGACGTTTCTAGGTTTACGGAAGGGCAACAGAGCCTGAATTGCTTGGATTAGAGCAGAGCTGGGGAGAAACGACTGAACCCGCCTGCAGAAACTAAGATTGCCCTGCTGCACATTGAAGTAGATTTAATAAAGATGAACAGGAGGAGGAGATGTGGGTGTCGGGGTCAAATGAATCAGAATCAGATACAAAAAAGAAACCTATTTCCGCAGGCAGAAAGCCTCCCAGCTGGTATAAAGCAGGGTCACACAAATACATCAGTATAATTTGACAGCAACAACTCAAATGTCCCTTCATAGCAGTTAACCTAAGACAAGTGTGTGACAATAAAATCAAAACTGTGAAATAGATGGAACTGTATAAATGTACAGAGTGTTCAATTACTGTGGTGGCATACAATAATCGGGAAGGCTTTAGATCTGACATGCAGAAGTGTGGTTTTGTGATGTTGAGAAACTAAATTTGTCATTCTGTTGGCAGAGGATATATTACTGCCAGTTCAATGGAATCAATAGACATGACGCACACTGAATCCTTGGTAACATCACTACCTGGCCCATAAATTGACCAACTATTGATTCAGTCTTGAAATGCCTTAGTCTTTGTCCATTTATAGGTCATGCACTTCAATCAAGGACACAAACTGTACAATCATGCACAATTATGTATTATAGGAGGTATTTTCAACATATTTTTTACTGATGATCTATCGATATCTGTTAGGTGGGGGTCCGATACCCGGGACCCCTGCTGGTCAGCTGTCACTCACAGTAGGCCATGTGACAACACGTTCATCGGTCACACAGCCTAGGTGCAGCTCAGCCTCATTGAAGGGTAATGGGGCTGGGCTGCGATACCAAATGCAGCTACTATACATTAAATAATGAGATAAAAGAAGAAATAAATCGCATATCCACTGCTAATGCTATGATCTCATCCCTGCATTCCTGCAGGAGACAGCACTGAATAGCGCATGTGTACCACCTCCATGCTACATGCGGCATTTGTGTCACTACCAGAGCTTTGAGACGTTCTCAAAGCTCTGTGTCTCCACCCCTGTGATGATGTCACTTAGGGTTGGAGGTTTTCTCACTGTTCTGTTTCTCCGCCCCTGTGATTAGGTCTTACTCCCAGCTGTCTCTCCTGCGTTTGATTTCTCTGCCTTTAAATCACCCCTCCTCCTATTGCAGGGCGTGGATTATATTTCTCCTTTCAGTTGTAGCTCTGCCTTGAGTATCTTCACTCCTTTAGCTACTAGTTCTCTGGACCTGTGTTCTGCTGCTGCAAGCACTCCGGATATTGCCAGCGGTCCTTGGATCCGTCTTCTCTGCGGCTGCAGCTCCATCAGCTAAGTGTGCAGACTTTGTTATGTACCTGGTGATTTCCTGACTGGATCCGAGGTGGCCCCGGTTCCCTCCATATTCTGTGCAGGGCATCGGTGGCCGTGCCCCTTCCACTATTGTAGGGGTTACAGGGCTCATCAGTCTAAGGTACGCGGGCATGCCTCGTTCCACCATTTGGATCCGGGCATGTGCTTTAGCAGCATAGGGAGAGTGTTGAGGGTCTGACAGGGGTCACCCTTTCTCTTCCCTAGTTTGGGGTCCGGTCAGTAGCTCTTTTTACTGTGTATACTCTTGTTACCCTTAAACAGCCGTGACATTATAATCCACCAAAACCGTCCTTGTTGACATGGATCCGCTTTCTGACCTGGTTGACCGCATGCAGGGTCTTTCTTTGGAAGTAGCGGATCTCCGTCAATCTCTGACTCAGCTACAAGCATTGGGCTCTGCTCCGGCTCATGGAGTCTGTTGCGAGCCAAAGGTCTCACTTCCGGAAACGTTCTCCGGGGGCAGTGAGAATTTTGTTCGCTTCAGAGAGGCATGTAAACTCCATTTTTGTTTGTGTCCCCACTCCTCTGGTAATGAGGAACAGAGGGTGAGGATTGTCATCTCCCTGCTCAGAGGTAATGCTCAGACTTGGGCTTTTTCGCTGCCATCAGGGGATCCTTCCCTGCGATCCGTGGAGAGGTTTTTTGTGGCCCTGGGGCAGATATATGATGACCCGGATCGTGTTGCTCTGGCAGAATCGAACTTACGTGTTCTATGCCAGAACAAACTGTCTGCGGAGCTTTATTGTTCTGAATTTCGGAGATGGGCAGCTGATTCAGGCTGGAATGATGCTGCACTCCGAAGTCAGTTCTGTCATGGTCTCTCAGAGGATTTGAAAGATGCCTTTGCTTTCCATGAGAGACCAACATCCTTAGAGTCTGCCATGTCATTGGCGGTACGCCTTGACAGGCGTCTAAGGGAGAGAAACAAGACCTCTCTGTCCAGTCATTGTCAGTCTAGGGGCAATGGTGCGGACTCATTCAGTATGCAGGGGCCTCATCCTGTCTCGCTCCCCTCTGAGGAGGAGCCCATGCAGCTAGGCCGACTTGCCCCTGATAAAAGAGGATTTAGTCCTCAGAATATGGTGTGTTTTTGTTGTGGGGGCATAGGTCATTTGGCAAATTTTTGTCCGTCTAGGAGATTCCTGAACTGTACTAAGAGCGATAATAAGAGAAAAACCTCAAGAGGTAGATCATCAAGTTCTGCTTCATCTGCTACTTTGGGCAAAGTTGATGTGGGAATTGATGCTTTTCCTCTGACCTGCAGTTCCCGTTTTCTCCTGTCTGCCAGGGTGGCGCTAGAGAGCAAGGTCATTCCTTGTGAGATTTTTGTCGATAGTGGAGCGGCCGTCAATCTTATTGACACTCAATTTGTAGCCTTGCATGGTTTTCAGGTTTGTACATTAGAAAAGGATATACCTGTTTTTGCTATTGACTCTGCCCCACTCTCGCAGAGATCTCTGAAAGGCATTGTTCACAATATCCGGCTAGCTGTAGGTGACACTCATGTGGAGGAGATATCTTGTTTTGTCCTTAACGGATTGCCTTCTCCTCTAGTTTTGGGGCTACCCTGGCTCACTAGACATAACCCCACTATTGATTGGCAAGGAAGGCAAATAAATGAGTGGAGTGACTTTTGTAGAGAGAATTGTCTCACAGCCACTCTTGCCGAGGTGTCTACTAAAACTCTGCCATCATTTCTCTCTGATTTCTCGGATGTGTTTTCCGAGAGCGGTGTTCAGGAGCTACCTCCTCACCGGGAGTTTGACTGTCCCATTAACCTCATTCCCGGCGCCAAGCTGCCAAAAGCACGCCTCTACAATCTCTCACAACCGGAGAGACTCGCAATGCGAACCTATATCTCTGAGAGTCTCGAGAAGGGGCATATTCGTCCCTCAAAGTCGCCTGTTGCCGCGGGTTTTTTTTTTGTTAAAAAAAAAGATGGCTCTCTGAGACCTTGCTTAGATTTTAGGGAGCTGAACCGTATCACGATTCGCGATCCCTATCCCCTTCCTCTGATCCCGGACCTCTTCAACCAAATTGTTGGGGCCAAGGTGTTTTCCAAATTGGATCTGAGAGGCGCGTACAACCTGGTCAGGGTCAGAGAGGGGGATGAATGGAAGACGGCCTTTAATACCCCTAACGGGCATTTCGAGAATCTCGTTATGCCTTTCGGCCTGATGAATGCTCCGGCCGTCTTTCAGCATTTTGTTAATAGTATTTTCTATCATTTAATGGGGAAATTTGTATTGGTGTATCTTGATGATATTTTGATTTTTTCCCCTGATGTTCAGACTCATCAGGATCATCTTTTTCAGGTCCTGCAGATACTGCGGGAAAATAAACTGTATGCCAAGCTGGAGAAATGTCTTTTTATGGTATCAGAGATTCAATTTCTGGGTTTTCTCCTCTCTGCTTCTGGTTTTCGCATGGATCCGGAGAAGGTCCGTGCTGTGCTGGAGTGGGAGCTTCCTGAAAATCAGAAGGCATTGATGCGCTTTCTGGGTTTTGCTAACTACTACAGAAAGTTCATTTTGAATTATTCCTCTATTGTCAAACCCCTTACTGACATGACAAAAAAGGGGACGGATTTTTCCTCTTGGTCGGAGGAGGCGCTTGCAGCCTTTTCTAAGATTAAAGAGAGTTTTGCGTCTGCTCCCATCTTGGTGCATCCCGATGTTTCCTTACCTTTTATTGTTGAGGTGGATGCTTCCGAGGTGGGTGTGGGTGCAGTTTTGTCCCAGGGCCCCTCTCCTGCCAAATGGCGACCATGTGCCTTTTTCTCTAGAAAACTCTCCCCGGCAGAGAGAAACTATGATGTGGGAGATAGGGAGTTGTTGGCCATCAAGTTGGCTTTCGAGGAATGGCGCCATTGGTTGGAGGGGGCCAGGCACCCTATCACCGTTTTTACCGACCATAAGAATCTGGCGTACCTGGAGTCGGCCAGGCGTATGAATCCGAGACAGGCCAGATGGTCTCTGTTCTTCTCCAGATTTAATTTTGTTGTTACTTTCCGCCCTGGGATCAAGAATGTGAAGGCTGATGCTCTCTCTCGCTGTTTTCCGGGAGGAGGAAACTCCGAGGACCCGGGTCCCATTTTGGCGGAGGGGGTAGTTGTTTCTGCTCTATATTCCGATTTGGAGGCCGAGGTCCAGGCTGCCCAGTCTGAGGCACCTGCCCGTTGTCCCTCCGGGAAGTTGTTCGTGCCTCCTGAGCTACGTCACAAACTCTTTAAGGAACATCATGATACAGTTCTTGCTGGTCACCCCGGGAGTAGAGCCACGGTAGATCTCATTGCTCGGAGATTTTGGTGGCCGGCTCTTCGTAAGTCTGTGGAGGGTTTTGTGGCGGCTTGTGAGACGTGCGCTCGCGCTAAGGTCCCTCGTTCACGACCTTCAGGTTCCCTTCTCCCGTTACCCATACCTTCCCGTCCTTGGACACACCTGTCCATGGACTTTATCACGGATCTTCCTCGTTCCTCGGGGAAGTCGGTGATCCTGGTGGTCGTGGACCGTTTTAGCAAGATGGCTCATTTCGTTCCTTTCCCTGGTTTACCCAATGCTAAAACGTTGGCGCAAGCTTTTGTCGATCATATTGTTAAATTGCACGGCATTCCCTCTGAGATTGTTTCCGATAGAGGCACGCAGTTTGTGTCCAGGTTCTGGAAGGCTTTCTGTTCTCGCCTGGGGGTTCGGCTGTCCTTCTCTTCTGCTTTTCACCCGCAGTCGAATGGTCAGACTGAGCGCCTCAATCAGAATCTGGAGACATATTTGCGCTGTTTTGTGGCAGAGAACCAGGAGGATTGGTGTTCATTTCTCCCTCTTGCTGAGTTTGCTTTGAACAACCGTCGTCAGGAATCTTCTGATAAGTCACCATTTTTTGGTGCATATGGGTTCCATCCGCAGTTTGGGACATTCTCGGGAGGGGCTCTTTCTGGTTTACCTGAGGAGGAGAGATTTTCCTCGTCTTTGTCTACCATTTGGCAAAAGATTCAGAGTAATCTCAGAAAGATGAGTGAGAAGTATAAGCGTGTGGCTGATAAGAGACGTGTGCCTGGTCCGGACCTGAATGTGGGTGATCTGGTGTGGTTGTCTACAAGAAATATTAAACTGAAGGTTCCCTCCTGGAAATTGGGTCCCAAGTTTATTGGGCCTTATAAAATTTTGTCAGTCATCAATCCTGTTGCCTTCCGCCTTGATCTTCCACGGGTTTGGAAGATACATAATGTTTTTCACAGATCTCTCTTAAAACCATATGTCCAGCCCACGGTACCCTCCTCTTTGCCTCCTCCTCCGATTTTGGTTGATGGCAATCTGGAGTTTGAGGTTTCCAGAATTGTGGACTCTCGCATTGTCCGCGGTTCTCTTCAGTACCTCGTTCATTGGAAGGGTTATGGTCCTGAGGAGAGGATGTGGGTTCCGATGTCGGACATTAAAGCCACTCGCCTTATCAGGGCATTTCATAGGGCTCATCCTGGGAAGGTGGGTCCTGGGTGTCCGGAGTCCACCCGTAGAAGGGGGGGTACTGTCACTACCAGAGCTTTGAGACGTTCTCAAAGCTCTGTGTCTCCACCCCTGTGATGATGTCACTTAGGGTTGGAGGTTTTCTCACTGTTCTGTTTCTCCGCCCCTGTGATTAGGTCTTACTCCCAGCTGTCTCTCCTGCGTTTGATTTCTCTGCCTTTAAATCACCCCTCCTCCTATTGCAGGGCGTGGATTATATTTCTCCTTTCAGTTGTAGCTCTGCCTTGAGTATCTTCACTCCTTTAGCTACTAGTTCTCTGGACCTGTGTTCTGCTGCTGCAAGCACTCCGGATATTGCCAGCGGTCCTTGGATCCGTCTTCTCTGCGGCTGCAGCTCCATCAGCTAAGTGTGCAGACTTTGTTATGTACCTGGTGATTTCCTGACTGGATCCGAGGTGGCCCCGGTTCCCTCCATATTCTGTGCAGGGCATCGGTGGCCGTGCCCCTTCCACTATTGTAGGGGTTACAGGGCTCATCAGTCTAAGGTACGCGGGCATGCCTCGTTCCACCATTTGGATCCGGGCATGTGCTTTAGCAGCATAGGGAGAGTGTTGAGGGTCTGACAGGGGTCACCCTTTCTCTTCCCTAGTTTGGGGTCCGGTCAGTAGCTCTTTTTACTGTGTATACTCTTGTTACCCTTAAACAGCCGTGACAATTTGTGTACATTTTGATCAAAAGGCAATAAGCCCACTCACCACGCCAAGGTTGCTTCTATGAGTGGGTCCTAACCTAAAATTGGCGCGGCGCTACACGGCGACCACCAGCGCTGTGGCGCCATCCCGGCCGGCGGCGGGACCCAGTGGCCAAACAGCACCCCTGCTGCCTGACCATGCCATACCTAGCTCTGGGCCCCACCAACCAGCCAGAAAAACAGCACAGTGGCCCCCACGCAGCATCGCACCATGTGAACAGTTGTCAAAGCTAATCTGCTCTGAAGCTCACAGGAACTCCAACTGAGAGCATGATAGGCTAATTTAACCCCTACTACTGAATACTAGCAAATTAAAATCACCTGGCTAGTGGAAGGAGTGCAGATCCAGGGACAGAATTCTATGTATTAAATAATGAGAGAAAAGAAGAAATGAATCGCACATCCACTGCTAATGCTATGATCTCATCCCTGCATTCCTGCAGGAAACAGCACATAATAGACCATGTGTACTACCTCCATGCTACATGCTAAATGAGGCATCTCTCATTATTTAATACATAGCAGCTACTATACAATTTACAATGTAAGCAGAGACAAGGCGGTGGCGCTACTGCGAGCACTGGTGTCTTTTCAAACAGCTGATTGATGAGGTTCCCAGGTATCAAACTCCCACCGATCAGATACTGATGACCTATTCAGAGGATAGGTCATCAGTAAAAAAAACACTTTAAAACCCCTTTAAGGCTGCATTATTTTTATACAGCATTAAAGAAATTAAACACAATATATTTCAAAGGATACATCAGTGTCTTATACACATACAGTACAGACCAAAAGTTTGGACACACCTTCTCATTCAAAGAGTTTTCTTTTTTTTCATGACTATGAAAATTGTAGATTCACACTGAAGGCATCAAAACTATGAATTAACACATGTGGAATTATATACATAACAAAAAAGTGTAAAACAACTGAAATTATGTCATATTCTAGGTTATTCAAAGTAGCCACCTTTTGCTTTGATTACTGCTTTGCACACTCTTGGCATTCTCTTGATGAGCTTCAAGAGGTAGTCACCTGAAATGGTCTTCCAACAGTCTTGAAGGAGTTCCCAGAGATGCTTAGCACTTGTTGGCCCTTTTGCCTTCACTCTGTGGTCCAGCTCACCCCAAACCATCTCGATTGGGTTCAGGTCTGGTGACTGTGGAGGCCAGGTCATCTGGCGCAGCACCCCATCACTCTCCTTCATGGTCAAATAGCCCTTACACAGTCTGTAGGTGTGTTTGGGGTCATTGTCCTGTTGAAAAATAAATGATGGTCCAACTAAACGCAAACCGGATGGAATAGCATACCGCTGCAAGATGCTGTGGTAGCCATGCTGGTTCAGTATGCCTTCAATTTTCAATAAATCCCCAACAGTGTCACCAGCAAAGCACCCCCACACCATCACACCTCCTCCTCCATGCTTCACGGTGGGAACCAGGCATGTAGAGTACATCCGTTCACCTTTTCTGCGTCGCACAAAGACACGGTGGTTGGAACCAAATATCTCAAATTTGGACTCATCAGACCAAAGCACAGATTTCCACTGGTCTAATGTCCATTCCTTGTGTTCTTTAGCCCAAAGAAGTCTCTTCTGCTCGTTGCCTGTCCTTAGCAGTGGTTTCCTAGCAAATATTCTACCATGAAGGCCTGATTTACACAGTCTCCTCTTAACAGTTGTTCTAGAGATGTGTCTGCTGCTAGAACTCTGTGTGGCATTGACCTGGTCTCTAATCTGAGCTTCTGTTAACCTGCGATTTCTGAGGCTGGTGACTCGGATGAACTTATCCTCCGCAGCAGAGGTGACTCTTGGTCTTGCTTTCCTGGGGCGGTCCGCATGTGAGCCAGTTTCTTTGTAGCGCTTGATGGTTTTTGTGACTGCACTTGGGGACATTTTCAAAGTTTTCCCAATTTTTCGGACAGACCGACCTTCATTTCTTAAAGTAATGATGGCCACTTGTTTTTCTTTACTTAGCTGCTTTTTTCTTGCCATAATGCAAATTCTAACAGTCTATTCAGTAGGACTATCAGCTGTGTATCCACCTGACTTCTCCACAACGCAACTGATGGCCCTAACCCCATTTATAAGGCAAGAAATGCCACTTATTAAACCTGACAGGGCACACCTGTGAAGTGAAAACCATTTCAGGTGACTACCTCTTGAAGCTCATCAAGAGAATGCCAAAAGTGTGCAAAGCAGTAATCAAAGCAAAAGTTGGCTACTTTGAAGAACCTAGAATATTACATATTTTCAGTTGTTTCACACTTTTTTGTTATGGATATAATTCCACATGTGTTAATTCATAGTTATGATGACTTCAATGTGAATCTACAATTTTCATAGTCATGAAAATAAAGAAAACTCTTTGAATGAGAAGGCGTGGACTTTTGGTCTGTACTGTAGATCAATATGTTTATAAGACACTGTTGTATGAAGTATATTGTGTAAAATTTTAAATTGTGCACATTAATGTATTTTGTAAAACTTTACTTAATAAAAATGATTGTTCAAAAACAAAAAAGAAAGAAAAGAAATTAAGAGAATGGGTGATCTTTAGTGTTGGGCGAGCATGCTCGGCCGAACACCATTTTGACTGGAGCATCGTGGTGCTCGGTACATCTGCAGTGGCAAGGTACGGGGGATAATATTCTGTATTAGTTTGTGACGCCTATTGCAGTGTGCACAATATCCCAGGGCCCTTCCAAGGTGTTATAACGCACGTCCCAGATTATGAATGCTAGAGTGGTGTAATGGCCTATAATGTCTCTATAGTTTTGTGGTAGTTGTGTCACGGTGTCTCCTGGGTACGGCTGGACTCCTGACTCCTGGCTCGCTTGCAATAAATTTGAGTGTAGTGATAGTAGGAGTAATATAAGAACCTTGCAGAATAAATGATGTCCAGACCTTTAGATGAAGTTCAAACGTTGCTTTACTTGAAATAACTTGCATCCAAAAAGTATACAGCTTTGGTCTCTTGGTCCTAGCAGGTTTTGGCACTGATTGGCAGGAATGAGTACTTCTGCTTTAATTGTAACTTCTGCTGTGTGGGGACAGACTAGCTGAGGAAAAATTATCTTTTCCTAGGCACTGGACTTATCTCACAGATGGATTCTCAGGGGATACTTTCTTCCTGGAACTCTGGAGTTGGTCTGTAGTTTCTGCTTTCTTCATCCAGCAGAGCAGAAGGTGCTCTAGCTGGGTATATGGCCAAGTCTCAGCCGAGACTAGGTCCTTGCCGTCTTCCCTATGCAGGGGAACTCCACACACACACACCCTACCCCTAGCAGGGTTTGGGCTACACTCTCTCTAACTTCCTTCTCCACTAATGCTGCAGGATGTGGGACCAGCCCACCTCTCCACAAAGGGGGAGCTAAGCTGGAATAATCCATTCCAGCTCAGATACACTAAACTGTAGCTTGAACCTGACAATTTGTTTCTGCAACCTACTGGTAACCAGGCAAATTACATGAACAAATGCATTTAACATAGATTTATATGCACCTGTGTGGAAGACATAATTACATCAGATGACAGTATAAAGGCTCCTAGGAGATAGTAGCAGGGTAGAGGAGTGTAGTAACACAACTCTGGGGTGTTACACATCGCGGTGTTCGGCCGAACACTGTGTGTGCTCGAGTGCGATGCTCGAGTCTCCTCCCCACGCGTTTGTTGGCTGCTACGCCGCCAATAAACGTGTGGGGTTGTACTGGCACTCACTGTAATGCCGTAGCCATGTTGGTTACTGGCATTACAGTGATTGGCTGGCCAGAACGTGTCATCGGGTGCTATATAGCACATCTCCAGTATAATGTTTGCGCATCCTCAATATCTCTGACATTCAGTGTCATTTATTTGCGCATACACTTACAAAACCTGCGCTACTGTACATGTGACATACTTGCAAGCAAATATACCATTTAATATGCTCAAAGTGAGCAGTAAAGGATGGGGAAGTGGCCGTGCTGCTGATGGTGCACGCAGAGGCAGTGGCCCTGGGAACAGTGAAACTGTGCCTGCTGCCAAAGCACAAAAAACACACTTCGATACCTAGCTTCATGTCCCAGTTTGTAGGGCGGCGCAGGACACCACTCTCGAAGTCAGACCAGTGCGACCAAGTGGTCGGTTGGATTTCAGCAGATAATGCTTCCAGTCGGTTAAGCACCACCCTGTCTTCCACAAAGTCTAGTCTCAGTAGCCAAGAGTCTGGTCAACAGAATCCTCACCCTGATCCTCCTTCCTCCCACCACCTCCCAGTCTTGGCAAACAAGTGATCCCACACTCGGATATTCCGATGAGCTCTTTTCAGCGCCATTCCTTGATTTGGGCCTCTCGCCAAGCCCATTTGAAGAGGGACATGAGATCTTGTGCACGGATTCCCAAACTCTTGAGCATCCACAGTCAGGAAGATGATGATGGGGAATGGCAATTAGTGTTTCACAAGGTTGATGATGATGAGACACAGTTGCCAATAACTCAACCGCAATTAGTGTCTCAAGAGGTTCATGATGAGGATGAGACACAGTTGTCAATAAGTGAGGTTCTTGTTAGGTCAACAAGTCAGGAGGATAACCAGAGTGAGGAAGTGGAAGAAGAGGTGGTGGACGATGAAATCACTTACCCAACCTGGTAAGTGGCAAGCTGAGCGAGGACAGCAGTACAGAGGGGAAGGGATCCGCAGCACCGCAACAGGCTGGAAGAGGCAGTGGGGTGGCAAAAGGGAGAACGCGGGCCGCACCAAACAGGCCCGCAACTGACCTCCATTGTGCTCTGTAGAGCACCGAGCATCCCAAAGTGTTCTGCTCTAGCACCAGAGCAACTGAGCACTTTGGTGCTTGTTCAACATTAGAGATCTTTCTAATTATCTTTTTGTATCCTATTCCTGTGACCATGAGAGGAGGGCATCCTCCATGTCTAGAAGAAGGAAGGTTTCACCAACAACATAGATGAGGATACTTTACTGTAAGAGCAGGCATCTGTGAGGAAATGGAATTCTCTGCCAAAGGAGATTGTAATAGTTGAATCATTGTACAAGTTTAACAAGAACTTGAATGCCTTTCTTGAATGCAGAAATATTGCATGGCAAGTTGTATTCACCTCATAGGGATTTCTTGTCTTAGGCTACTTTCACACTAGCGTTTTTGCTGGATCCGGCAGGGTTCAGCAAAAACGCTTCTGTTACTGATAATACAACCATCTGCACCTATTATGAACGGATCTGGTTGTATTATCTTTAACATAGCCAAGACAGATCCGTCATGGACCCCATTGAAAGTCAATGGGGTACAGATCTGTTATCTATTGTGTAAAATTGTGTCAGAGAAAATGGATCCATCCCCATTGACTTGTATTGTGGTTCATGACGGATCCGCTTTGCTCCGCATCTTAGGACGGAAAGCATGTTGTGGTTTGCTCTCTGGTATGAGAACAGAATGGAATGCATTTTGGAGCATTCCGTTCAGTTCAGTTTTGTCCCCATTGACAATGAATGGGGACAAAACTGAAGTGTTTTTTTTTCCGGTATTGAGACCCTATGACGGATCTCAATACTAAAATTAAAACGCTATTGTGAAAGTAGCTTTACTCTGGATCAACACAGTAGGTCGAACTTGATGGATCTGTGTCTTTTTCCAAGCTTGCCAATTATGTAACCATGTAATTTAAATCGGACCTAGATTATAAAGGCCATAACATAGTGATTCCTGACAAATTAATTCCTAATTAATCAAATTTCTTGTCAAACTTATTGCAAACTTACTTTTAGAAAGTTTTTATTATTTTTTTAACCATTGGTGGAATTCTATGTTAGAAAGTATATTATAGTGCATTTGTATTGTGTGGCAGTTGTGTGCGGTTCTGCTGCGATACTGCAGGTATATAAAGGGAAAAGCGTTATTGGGACAAATAATTTCTACTGGTGTAATATACCAGTTGGCCCCCCAAAAAACTGATTGAAGTGGGGTGTTATATACCAATATACTTTCTTTATAGTGCATTTGGGTACTGTATAGTGCATTTACGCATGCGCGTACGCAAAAATTATATTGCCAATATTTAACATTGAAAAAATATTATGAATGAAGATCGCAAATTCGAAAAATACATCTGGTTCAAAAGGGAAGTAGCACCATAGGGCTTTTGGAGGACAGATTTTGCAGGATTGGCTATGTCACATATGAGGACACCCTGAGGTACCCCAAGAGTGGAAACCACCAAAAAGTGACCCCATTCTGGAAACTACACCCCTCAAGGAATATTTCAAGATGTGTAGTGAGAACTTTGCCTTCAAAGGGTATTCATGGAATTGGCTGTGAAAATGAAAAATTAAATCTTTTTCCAGAAATAGTTGCTTTACACCCACATTTTTCACTTTCATAAGGGGTAATAGGACAAAATACACCCCACAATTTGTTCCCCACTTCCCCCCGAATACTCCAACACCCGAGATGTGCTCAAAAAATGATATATAGGCAGGGCTCTAGACAGGGCTGTCTTTAATATTGATTGGACCCTGGGCAAGAATTTACTTGGGCCCCCTGGATCCCGCCTTCACACACCCTAGCATGCAATAACGCCCTCCACCACAACACACAGTGAATGGGTCCGCATCCGAGCCGCCAAAACGGCGGCTTGGATGCGGACCCAAACAACTGCCGTGTGCATGAGGCTTAAGCACATGCAGTCTCAGGAGCGGTCCACACCCTTGCTTTGCAGCCTCACAGCAGTACAGGACCAGTATCTGCACACGTATGTATGGCATAATTGGGATGCACATCACACATGACCTGACACAGGTCTTTACCAGGCTGCAGGCCAGCAGACACATTATTATTGCCACATGTGTCACATGCCACTACTGACTGTACAGCCATTCAGAGTTCAGAGTTCCGCTTCCTTCAGAAAAGCGAGCCTGCCGTGCACTCCAGCGACTTACAGATAGAGGCAGTGGAATTGCTATGGCTGGTGTCACCCTTTGCTCAGGGGGGCCCTCATGGTATGGACTGGACTGGTCATTTTTACCATTTATGTGCAAAAGAGAAAATAAGAAGTCAGCTCCAATCAGATATCTGCACATAGACCAAGACTCTTGGTCTGTGTGCAAATATCTGATTGGAGCTGACTTAGTGACTTCTTATTATCTCTTTTGCACATAAATGGTTAAACTATATTCCTTAGTAAAAATGACCATTCCACACCACACCATGAGGGCCCCCCTGAGCAAAGATTAGTAAATGTGGCCGGCTGGGTGGCCCCAGGCCACAGTTCAGCAGACAGAGAGAACCCAACCCTTTATGACTTCCGTCTCTATAATAATCCCCCTCTAATGGGGTTATTTAAATTACTAGTGGATTTTTAGAGAGACAAGAGACATAAGGGATTCTCTGTCTGTCTGCTGAACTGTGGTCTGGGGACACCACCGGCCACATTTACTAATCTTTGCTCAGGGGAGCCCTCATGGTCTGGTGTGGACTGGTCATTTTTACTAAGGAATATAGTTTAACCATTTATGTGCAAAAGGGAAAAAAAGAGGTCACTAAGTCAGCTCCAATCAGATATCTGCACATAGACCAAGAGTCTTGGTCTATGTGCAGATATCTGATTGGAGCTGACTTCTTATTTTCACTTTTGCACATAAATGGTTAAACTATATTCCTTAGTGGAAATGACCAGTCCAGTCCACACCATGAGGGCCCCTCTGAGCAAAAATTAGTAAATGTAGCCGGTGGTGGCCCCAGCCCCCAGTTCAGCAGCAGACAGAGAGAACCCAACCCCTTATGTCTCCTGGGGCCGTCTGTCTCTATAATAATTTATGAACGGATCTGGGGTTAATTATTATAAAATAAAGCTTTTTGCTTTACCTACCGAGTCCTCCCCTCCTGGCGCGGCAGTGGCAGGTCTGGTCTGGCTGTGTAAGGTAAGGTGAGTGAGTCACTGGTGGTCTGGTCACATGAGGCCGTGACTCACCACCCAATCCCTTTAGCTCCGGACCGGAGGCGGAGACTTAGTCCCTGCTGCTGGCTGCTCCTGGGGGCCCAAGGGAGCTCCGTTTCCAGAGTCCCGACTCGTGACTCCCATCCATTCAGTAATTTTATGCAGCAGGCAGCAGCGCAGCAGTCTTTGGGCCCCCAGGAGCAACTGGACCCGGGGCAGCTGCCCCTTTTGCCCTGCGGCAAAGACGGCCCTGGCTCTAGAGTCAAACAGCTTAATATGGATTTTGCTGACCTGAATTGGCAGACATTTATTTTAGGTGCCATGTCGCATTAAATACATTTCCTGAGGTGCCCAGAAATGAAAAACCCCAAGAAGTGACCCCATTTCGGAAAGAGTACCCCCGTACGAACATTTTCAATGGTGGAAAGGGTACTTTTCCGCAAATAGGTGACTCACAGAAGGCAGAAATTCTAGAGAGGGCATTTCTAAGCACACATTTGTAAAAATGAAAAATTACTAGCAGACCCTAATTTTTCACTTTCAAGGGGGTTAAAGGAGAAAATGCACCACAGTATATGTTCCCCATTTTCCCCCTTTTTGCAAACACCCCATATGTGCTTGTAGCCTGTTATATTGGGGCACAACAGGTCTCTGGAGGCAAAGTGCAAAAAATGATTTTTGCAGGCATGAATAAACAGACATGTATTTTAGGTGCCATGTCACACTAAATACATTTACTAAGATCCCCAGAAATGAAAAACCCCAACAAGTGACCCCATTTCGGAAAGAGCACCCCCATACGAACATTTTAAGTGGTGGAAAGGGTACTTTTCAGCAAACAGGTGACTCACAGAAGGCAGAAATACTAGGGAAAGCATTTCAAAGCACACATTTGTAAAAATTCAAAATTACTAGCAGACCCCAATTTTTCACTTTCACAAAGGGGTTAAAGGAGAAAATGCACCCCAGTAAATGATCCCCATTTTCTCCCCTTTTTGAAAACACCCCATATGTGCTTGTAGCCTGTTGTATGGGTGCACAGCAGGCAAACTTCTAAATATGAATTTTAATGACAGGCTTCAATTGGCAGACAAGTATTTTAGGTGCCATGTCGCATTAAATACATTTCCTGAGGTCCCCAGAAACGAAAAACCCCAAGAAGTGACCTCATTTCAGAAAGAGCACCCCCGTACAAACATTTTAATTGGTGGAAAGGGTACTTTTCAGTATAGGCGTAGCATGGGTTGCTAGCACCCGGGGCAAGCCAAGTATTACACCCCCCCAACCTGCAATCCTATCTAACACCACAGATAACACAGTGATAACTTTCTGTGTACAGATAATGTAGTAGATGGGTGTGAGCCCCCAGAATTCAGAACACGCACAGTGTTACCTGAAGTCTGGGGCCAGGCTGCTACAGTGTGGACCAAATTCTATATCCACCCTCCCATCACTACGGAACATACAGGGTAATACAACGCACATACCTCTTACATCCAGTGATGTCTCCTTTGATGTAGATGTTCTCTTTCCTCATCTTCTCCTTTCAGACGAGACCAACATTTTTCAGCCGTTTCTCTTCTCTGCGTTTTGACAAAAAAAATCTTAGTTTACTACTTTTACATCATCCTCCCATCTTCTGGAGAAATCATTCTAACATCTCCCTGCCGTGCTCCCCAATATTATGCTGCAGAAACAGATAAACCCCCTGATAATAGTAGAACCATGCAGATAGTGCCATTTAATAATTATTGGCACACAGTACCCTAAAATAACTGCGCTCAGCAAATAGTGGCCCTGACACTAATAGTGTAAACATAACATCCCTCAAAAATAATTGTGGTAAGCTGATACTGTGCCAAGGTGCCCCCACAGTAATAGTGCTCCCAAAAGTCCCACCAATAGGAATAATCTGCTAGAACACACATGTCCCCACTGTGCCCCAGAAGTAATAATGCTCCCATAGTGCCCATGCTAGTAATCATGTCCCCCCTAGGCCCCCAGTGGTAATAAAGCCCACCATAATGCCCACCAGTAGTAATAGTTTTTCTTATAATATGACAGTACCAAAAATGCCCCCTTTTAATGCCCCCGGTTGAGCTAATGTCCCCATAGTGCCCCCATAATGTGCCAGTATAAAATACCCCCATAGTGCTCCTCTCCCCCCTTCCTCCTAGTGCCCCCAGAATGTTCCAGTATAAAATGCCCTCAGTTTCCCCCATATTTTTCAAGTATAAAATACCCCTTCTTAGTGCCCCGTAGATGACCCCATAGTACTCCTCTCTCCCCTTCCCCATAGTACCCACCATAATGTTTCCCAGTATAAAATGCCTCTATACAGAGCCCCCCATATAAAATTTTCTGTCTTTGTGGCCTCAGTAGATGCCCCCAATAATGTGCCAGTAAGAAGTGCCCCATAGTGCAACCCAATAATGTACCATTAAGAAGTAAAAGTGCCCCCATAGATGCCCCCACAGTGCTCCCCAATAACGTTCCAGTAAGATGTGCCCCCATAAATGCTTCTACAGTGCCCCCCAATAATGTGCTAGTAAGATGTGCCCCCATAGATGCCCCCCAATCATGTGTCAGTGAGAAGTGCCTCCCATAGATGCCCCCCAATCATGTGCCAGTAACAAGTGCCCCCCATAGATGGCCCCCATTCATGTGCCAGTAACAAGTGCCCCCCATAGATGGCCCCCCAATCATGTGCCAGTAACAAGTGCCCCCCATAGATGGCCCCCCAATCATGTGCCAGTAGCCAGTATTGTACCATTTAAAAAAATAAACACTTATATTTACCTCCATGGCAGCGATGCGATGCAGTCCTCTTCCAGCCTGTATCCCGCGCTGTACGGCTCAGGCGGTGCGATAACATCATAGCGCCGCCTGCTCCGGCCTCTAATTAGCACCCCCTAAAGTTTTGCGCCTGGGGCAACGGCCCCATCAGCCCCCCCCCCCCCCCCCCCCCCCCCGCGCTACCCACTGCTTTTCAGCAAACAAGTGACTCAGAGAAGGCAGAAATACTAGAGAAAGCATTTCAAAGCACACATTTGTAAAAATGAAAAATTACTAGCAGACCCTAATTTTTCACTTTCACAAGGGGTTAAAGGAGAAAATTCACCCCAGGATATGTTCCCCATTTTCTCTACTTTTTGCAAACAGCCTTTTTGCTGAGGGTGGTTGGTGACAGTCACGCTGAGACAGAAATTACCTTTACTGCCTTTACTGTAGGAGATATTGCAAACAGGATAACTCGGGATTGATAGTCTCTATAACGGGCAACGTTACAGTCCTTGGGAATATACAGTACATCTATATCACACTTTTAACTATGGCACCCAGCCACCGAGTGCTGGCACTCAGTAGAGTTCTGCAGACAGTCGTACTTCCTTAAAGCGGTTGTCTCACAGGCAGTAAAGGTAATTTCTGTCTCAACGTGGCATTTATCAACGAGACAAGGTTAATACAAGACATTTACTAATGTATTGTGGTTGTTCATATTGCCTTGTTTTCTGGCTTGATTCAATTACGAATATTGCTTGTCAAGCAACTTAAGCAGGGATATCATGACTTCAGATGGAAAAAAATGACGAATATTCTAAAAAACGAATCTGTGTCTGAGGGTCACACCACTGCCTCCTCTTTCACTATGTTATGTGTAGAGATGGCCTTCCGGTTAGCCCGGCAGTCGTTTCGCGGCGATCTTTGCCTGTTCGTGACTCGCCAAACATGTGAACATATGGCGATATTCACGCCCGCCATATTCTTTTACATTGTGAAGAACTTTGACCCATGACACATCCATCAGGTGGTTCAGGACAGCCAATTGAAACGTTTCAGCACATAGACATACCCCCTATCTTATAAATAAACCTGTTCTGGCCGCCATTTTACATTCAGTCTTTTGCCAGTGTAGGGAGAGGTTGCTGTGTGGAGCAGGGACAGACTGTTAGGGACACCAAACGCTAGCTAATAGGGCCACAAAAGTCCTTTTAAGGACTGGTATAGGTGTGCTATCGATAGGTGTGATACACAGAGGGGTGCAATGTACTTATATACTTTTATAATGAGTCAAAAACACATAGATCTATATAGTGATCACCTGGAAGTCAGGGGCTTAGGGGCTAGGGGCTTACTAGGGCCATTTTTATATAGGGTAAGGTTCCGGACAGGGTCGCTCTTATCAGGGTGGGCGCTCTGTGGTTAGGCTATCAGGGCTAGAATAGCACCCCCCTGTAGAACAATATCATGGATAGATCTTTGCCCACCCTGTCCTTCAAACCACATCATCATCTAGCCCAGGGATAAATGTTTTTTGCTTTCCCTCCGGGATTCATAGATGTGCACTGGAACTTATGGGTAGGACTTATGGTTTCTGATTTGGTACCGCCGAGCACCTGATTTAGTGCCTAACCCTATAAAATACCCCTTCTTAGTGCCCCGTAGATGACCCCATAGTACTCCTCTCTCCCCTTCCCCATAGTACCCACCATAATGTTTCCCAGTATAAAATGCCTCTATACAGAGCCCCCCATATAAAATTTTCTGTCTTTGTGGCCTCAGTAGATGCCCCCAATAATGTGCCAGTAAGAAGTGCCCCATAGTGCAACCCAATAATGTACCATTAAGAAGTAA
Organism: Bufo gargarizans; assembly: GCF_014858855.1. Taxonomy (NCBI): domain Eukaryota; kingdom Metazoa; phylum Chordata; class Amphibia; order Anura; family Bufonidae; genus Bufo; species Bufo gargarizans. The sequence continues at coordinate 159,292,303 of NC_058085.1, read as the reverse complement.
AAGTGCCCCCATAGATGCCCCCACAGTGCTCCCCAATAACGTTCCAGTAAGATGTGCCCCCATAAATGCTTCTACAGTGCCCCCCAATAATGTGCTAGTAAGATGTGCCCCCATAGATGCCCCCCAATCATGTGTCAGTGAGAAGTGCCTCCCATAGATGCCCCCCAATCATGTGCCAGTAACAAGTGCCCCCCATAGATGGCACCCATTCATGTGCCAGTAACAAGTGCCCCCCATAGATGGCCCCCCAATCATGTGCCAGTAACAAGTGCCCCCCATAGATGGCCCCCCAATCATGTGCCAGTAGCCAGTATTGTACCATTTAAAAAAATAAACACTTATATTTACCTCCATGGCAGCGATGCGATGCAGTCCTCTTCCAGCCTGTATCCCGCGCTGTACGGCTCAGGCGGTGCGATAACATCATAGCGCCGCCTGCTCCGGCCTCTAATTAGCACCCCCTAAAGTTTTGCGCCTGGGGCAACGGCCCAATCAGCCCCCCCCCCCCCCCCCCCGCGCTACCCACTGCTTTTCAGCAAACAAGTGACTCAGAGAAGGCAGAAATACTAGAGAAAGCATTTCAAAGCACACATTTGTAAAAATGAAAAATTACTAGCAGACCCTAATTTTTCACTTTCACAAGGGGTTAAAGGAGAAAATTCACCCCAGGATATGTTCCCCATTTTCTCTACTTTTTGCAAACAGCCTTTTTGCTGAGGGTGGTTGGTGACAGTCACGCTGAGACAGAAATTACCTTTACTGCCTTTACTGTAGGAGATATTGCAAACAGGATAACTCGGGATTGATAGTCTCTATAACGGGCAACGTTACAGTCCTTGGGAATATACAGTACATCTATATCACACTTTTAACTATGGCACCCAGCCACCGAGTGCTGGCACTCAGTAGAGTTCTGCAGACAGTCGTACTTCCTTAAAGCGGTTGTCTCACAGGCAGTAAAGGTAATTTCTGTCTCAACGTGGCATTTATCAACGAGACAAGGTTAATACAAGACATTTACTAATGTATTGTGGTTGTTCATATTGCCTTGTTTTCTGGCTTGATTCAATTACGAATATTGCTTGTCAAGCAACTTAAGCAGGGATATCATGACTTCAGATGGAAAAAAATGACGAATATTCTAAAAAACGAATCTGTGTCTGAGGGTCACACCACTGCCTCCTCTTTCACTATGTTATGTGTAGAGATGGCCTTCCGGTTAGCCCGGCAGTCGTTTCGCGGCGATCTTTGCCTGTTCGTGACTCGCCAAACATGTGAACATATGGCGATATTCACGCCCGCCATATTCTTTTACATTGTGAAGAACTTTGACCCATGACACATCCATCAGGTGGTTCAGGACAGCCAATTGAAACGTTTCAGCACATAGACATACCCCCTATCTTATAAATAAACCTGTTCTGGCCGCCATTTTACATTCAGTCTTTTGCCAGTGTAGGGAGAGGTTGCTGTGTGGAGCAGGGACAGACTGTTAGGGACACCAAACGCTAGCTAATAGGGCCACAAAAGTCCTTTTAAGGACTGGTATAGGTGTGCTATCGGTAGGTGTGATACACAGAGGGGTGCAATGTACTTATATACTTTTATAATGAGTCAAAAACACATAGATCTATATAGTGATCACCTGGAAGTCAGGGGCTTAGGGGCTAGGGGCTTACTAGGGCCATTTCTATATAGGGTAAGGTTCCGGACAGGGTCGCTCTTATCAGGGTGGGCGCTCTGTGGTTAGGCTATCAGGGCTAGAATAGCACCCCCCTGTAGAACAATATCATGGATAGATCTTTGCCCACCCTGTCCTTCAAACCACATCATCATCTAGCCCAGGGATAAATGTTTTTTGCTTTCCCTCCGGGATTCATAGATGTGCACTGGAACTTATGGGTAGGACTTATGGTTTCTGATTTGGTACCGCCGAGCACCTGATTTAGTGCCGCCGAGCACTTGTTATTGCCTACCACATCTATGCTTTTTTCTTAACTTTAATAATTGTATTTATTTTCATTTTGAGGGTAATATTTTAGGGCCCATTCACACGTCCACAAAATGGGTCCGCATCCGTTCTACAATTTTGCTGAACGGGTGCAAACCGGTGCTTCTGTTTCCGCAAAAACGTTTTAACATGTCCTATTCTTGTCTGCGGAATGCACATTGCAAGTGTCCATGTTTTGCAGAACACTAACGGACGTGTGAATGGACCCTTAGGCCTCATTCAAATGGTCGTATGCTGTCCGCAAAAATGCGGAACAATTTTTTCGCGGACAGTTCAGCATGTCCGCAAAAGAACATATAGCATTCAGTATTTTTGCGGATCCATAGACTTCAATGGGGCCATATCCTGATTTTCATGGACAAGTATAGGACATGTTTTTATTTGTTTTGCGGAACCGTGGAATAGAAAAGAGCCCCATAGAAGTGAATGGGTCAGCATCAGCATCTAATTCGCAAAAAAACAGATCCGCATTTTTGTTGATAGCATATAGTCGTCTGAATGAGCCCTTAATAGTAACATTATTAAAGGTTCTGTTTTATCTTTATGTATTGTGGTAAGGTGAACAGAAAAGTGTATGGTAAAGTCCTGGAAGGGGTGTATATCCCACCCAGCTTCCTCAACTGGGTCAGGTAAATAAAATCCAGAAGGTTAAAATGGTCTCAGCAATGTGTAGGTTGCTGAGACAGTTTTGTTAAGTTTATGGGCTGGATTTTATTGGACTCGGAGAAGGTAGGATTGGTAGAGGGACCTCCCCAGTCCACCCCATTCCGGGACAGGTTTTCCCCTAGCCTGGGGGATTCCCAGCTGAAGCCAGCTGGGATCGTCAAGGGGAAATAAAGCACAGTCCAGGCTGTCAGTATGGGGAGAGTGATGCCTGGAGAAAGTCTGGGAAGATGGCTGCCCTGCTGGCTAGAGAAGCCGAGTTCTCTGTGTGAGTTAGGTGAGTTAGGAACTTCATTGTATTAGCCAGAGCCCAGACAGGCAGGTGTTTATTTTGGTTTATGTTTTGTGGCGCTGGACCTTCACCTTACCCAGTGAATTATAACTGGGGTTGCCTGTATTGCCGAAGTATGATAAATAAAGCAGCATTTGGACTTTAACCCTGTGGTCTGCAAGAGAATCTGTCATCGCCGCCCTACCTGAGAGTGTAATCCCTTACAGTATATTCTAATGGATTGCCTTCTTTGTACAATGTTATAATATACTTTCTAACATAGAAAGTATATTATAGTGCATTTGTATTGTGCTGCAGTTCTGTGCGGTTCAGCTGCGATACCGCAGGTATATAGAGGAACAAGCGTTATTGGAACAAATAATTTCTACTGGTGTGATATACCAGTTCCCCCCCAAAAAAAAGTGACTGAAGCAGGGGTGGTATATACCAATAATATACTTTCTATATAGTGCATTTAGGTAACGCAACAGGGCACATTTAAGAGAATTTCCATTTAACCAATCCCCTGTCGAAGGCGTCGACCCGGATGCCTCCCGCCCTGCACCTGGACATTTGCAAGCACCATCAGAGACCACATCCACTTCCGTGTCCCAGCGCAGCATCCAAATGTCCTTACCCCAGGTCTTTGAATGCAAGCGAAAATTCCCAGCCACCCACAGGCCATAGCACTAAATGCTCAGATTTCCAAATTACTGGCCCTGGAAATGTTGCCATTTAGGCTAGTGGACACGGAGGCCTTCTGCAGCCTGATGTCGGCGGCTGTCCCTCGTTACGCAGTCCCCAGTTGCCACTATTTTTCAAGGTGTGCCATGCCTGCCTTACACCATTATGTGTCCCGTAACATCACACGTGCCCTGACCAACGCAGTTACTGGGAAAGTCCACTTAACCACAGACACATGGACAAGTGCATTTGGCCAGTGACACTACATTTCCCTGACGGCACACTATGTGAACGTTATGGAGGCTGGGAGAGAGTTGTACCCTGGGATGGCACAGATGCTACAGACGCCATCAGGGTTTCTGCCAGCACCTACATTAGGGGCTCCAACCCCTACTTCTCCTCTTCCACCTTCGAATTATCTACGTGCAGCACGAGTCAGTCATCAGTCGGTAGCTGGAAGCAGTGTAGCACTGAAGTGGGGAAGCGGCAACAGGCCGAGCTGAAGCTAATATGCTTAGGGGACAAACAGCACACCGCCGCAGAGCTGTGGCAGGGGATAAGATACCAGACTGAGCTGTTGCTCTCGGCACTCAACCTAGAACCAGGCTTGGTTGTGTCTGATAATGGCCGTAACTTGGTGGCGGCTTTGGAGCTCAGCAAGCTTAGACACATCCCATGCCTTGCCCACGTCTTCAACCTTGTGGTTCAGCGGTTTCTCAAAACCTACCCCAATTTGCCTGTGCTACTGGTGAAAGTGCGTCATGTGTGTGCACATTTCCGCAAGTCACCAACGGCTTCAGACGGTCTGTCAACGCTGCAGCAGCGCTTAAAATTGCCAGCTCACCGGCTGTTGTGCAACAAGAGCACGCGCCAGAACTCTGCATTCAACATGTTGGCCAGGCTTTGTGAGCAGCAGAGGGCAGTAGTGGAATACCAGCTGCAACATGGTCATTGCCTTTCCAGTGAGCTTCCGCTATTTACAAGTGAGGAGTGGGCATGGATGTTAGACCTCTGAGGTTTTAAGAAACTTTAAGGAATCAACACAGATGGTGAGCGGCGATAATGCTATTATCAGAGTAATCATCCCACTTCTGTGTCTACTCAAAAGCTCGCTGCTCACAATTAAGGACGACTCTTTTCATGTGGAAATGGTGGAAGACATTACACTAGGTTATAGCCAGACCACCCTCAGTTTGTCTTCTCAGCGCGAATTTGACGATGAAGAGGAGGAGGAGCAGGAGACAGTTGCCTCCACTACAGAGAGTAGTACCCATGGCAGTTTAATTCCATCTGTTCAGCGTGGGTAGGCAGAAGAGAAGTATGAGGAGATTGAGAGTCACCCTTATGATGATGACAGCAAAGTCTTGCTTGTTGGTACTCCTGGCACACATGGCTGACTTCATGTTAGGCTGCCTTTCCCGCAACCCGTGCGTTATATGCATTTTAGACAACACAGATTACTGGTTGTTCACCCTTCTGGACCCTCGCTACAAAGAGAACTTCTCATCTCTCATTCCTCTGGTGGAGAAGATGAGCAAAACGGTGCAATACCAGAAGATCCTTGTTGAAAAATTGCTCCAAAAATTTTAATCTGACATCACTGGCGGCAGAGTCCATAGTTCCTTGGCCAACCAAGGAGGAGAGACAAGGGGAACACACAGCAGTTCCAACAGAGGCAGGGCAACACTCTCCAAAGCCTGGGACAGTTTCATGACACCCTGCCAGCACCCTCACCCTGATAACGGCCTACTGTCACAAGGGGAGAAACATTTTGGAAGATGGTGAAGGAGTACATAGCAGACCATGTCAGTGTCCTCAATGATCCCTCAGTGCCTTACAACTACTGGGTGTCAAAGCTGGACACGTGGCACGAACTGGCGTTCTATGCTTTGGAGATGCTGGCCTGCCCTGCCGCCAGCGTTTTGTCTGAGTGGGTATTTAGTGCTGCTGGTGGCATAACAGATAAGCGTATCCGCCTGTCAACTGAAAATGCTGACAGGTTGACTCTTATAAAAACGAACAAGGCCTGAATTGACCTTCTCGACTCCACCAGAGGAAAGCGGCTGAACATAAAGGCACTTTAAATGTGTTGTTTATAATGAACTGAATACACTGTATTTCCATGCACCCCTTACACAGGGTCAGCTCAGCTGCAGACCCTCGCATGTAATTCTTTAGAGGGTCAGCTCAGCAGCAGGCTTTCACCTACAATCTTTTACTGGATCAGCTCACAAGCAGGTGCGCACCTCAAACCTTTTACAGGGTCAGCTCACCAGCAGGCCCGCAACTCAAATCTTTTACGGGGTCAGCTCACCTGAAGGCCCTCGCATTTAATTTTTTAGAGGGCCAGCTCACCAGCAGGCATTTACTTACAATCTTTTGCAGGGTCAGCTTACCTGCAGGGCCGCACCTAAAATGTTTTACAGGGTCAGCTCACCAGCAGGCGCTCGCATATAATTTTTTACAGGGTCTACTCACCTGCAGATCCGCATCTAAAATCTTTTACAGGGTCAGCTCACCAGCAGGCCTGCCCCTAAAATCTTTTACAGGGTAGGCTCACCTGCAGGCCCTCACCTAATTATACCTAATAGGTAATTTGCTCGCATGCTGCCTTGCTTGGATGTGGTAGCCGTAGCCGTTTCACAGGCTCCCTCTCCAGAATCAAACACTTATGCCGTGTTACCCGTACTTACAATGGTATGCGCTGACAATAACATCAAAAGTTGATAGGCCAGACATCCGAATGGATTATCGCCATTACGGGGACGTGCGATCGGCCCCAGGTTAACTAGAGTCACCAAACCGGCAGCAGGCCCTCACCCATAATGTTTTAGATGGTCAGATAAGCAGCAGGCCCTCGCCCCTAATGTTTTCGAGGGTCACCAGCAGGCCGTCAATCATAATTTTTAAAGGATGTCTATGATGCCCTCCTTTATGTGCAATAAAGGGGGTATTGGACTGCCGATTCCTTGTAAATTTTGGCAGCCCTTTCACTTAGTGCATAGGCTTTGAGTGTAGGAGTCCCACTACATGAACAATTGCACCACAATGTGAATGAGGCCCTCCTTTATGTGATATATAGGTTGTATCGGAGTGCCTCTTCCTTATAATCTTTGGCAGCATTTGCACTTTATACACAAGTAAATATACAGGAAAGAATGTTTCCTATCAATTTTTGCTCTAAAATTTATTTTTTATTCGGTTTTGTGCGTATTATTGTCAGTCAGAGAAACTGGCGTACTATTCGGACAACATCGTTCCCAGCAGCGACCACGAGTCCAAGATGCATCCAGACATCCTCCCCATTCTGTTACAGAACCATTTCAGTGGTGGCTCTATACATTTCTGACACTTTCCTATGAACCAGGCACACTCCCCTCTTCAGAGCAGGGGGTATCTGGTTTAATGCTCGGGTTCTCCCAATGACTTCCATTATACTCGGGTATCGCAAATATATTGGAGCACTCTATCTGCATGTAAAGCTATTGCAATGTCCTGCCATGCCAACCATTTTCTCAGGAAACTTCTAGCAGCTTGAAAAATGTAGCAACAGTGACCCACGGCTGTATTGCATGCGCAATACGCGCATATTACATTGCTGATTTTCGCAATCAATAAAATAATCGCTAATTCTCTAATTTGCAAATATATGATGAATATTTGCAGTGTCCCAGGGGGTCAGTAGTGTATGCTGGGCTTTGTAGTGCAGATTAACCCACTAACCTGGGATCCACTGTCGTCTTCAATCGGGGCAAATACTGGAACAGGCAGGTATTTAATGTTCGTGACGCCAGTGTCAATTAAACGGTGACACGCCGTGTATAGTAATGTAGAAGAATGAAGCAACCATGGGTTAGCCAACCAAAACTGGAACTTTACTGAATGTCAGTGAGAATCATACATGGACGCAGTTGGAAGCGCAGTTCCATGGAAGACAGTTGGTTTCTATTTGAATACAGTTGGTTCTTAGAAGTACAGACTGGCCGGTTTTAGCAATGTTCTTTACAGAGTGTTAATTACAGGAGATGCAGTACAGGCGGCTTGCACACTATTCCTGACTGGTCCTGAAACATGTGACTTATTCTCCAAGGTCTAATGCCCTATAGCTGGCGTATCCTTGAAGCTGTCTTTATCTAGTACCTCCTCTGTTATCTTGAGTACCTCTTGCTTTATCTGATCGGCCTCTGTGGTATTCGGTGTCCCGGCTGGTTGCTTATGATGTTTCAGCTAATACGGATGATGACTCAGGAGGGGAACCTTTTCCTTGGATCCGGAACCCGGTTACAGGGCTTATTACCCTCTCCTAGTCGGCAGGCTTCAGGCCTGCACTACTCTCACAGGCCCATAGCCTGGCCTTGACTCAGACACAGGATCATCTCTGACTCCTTTTCGCACTGTCTGCCTGCCTACTACTTCCTGACTGGGCCTTATATAAACTAGGGTTCCCTAGCTCCCTCTAGTGACTCAGAGCTGGAATGACACCCTAGCCGGCCTGCACATGCACATTTCACAGTAACAGGAAGTACATAGCATTACATTAACAAGATGTTTTATACCAACCTCCCCATAAATACAGGGGGAACGACAGTACCCAAGTGACCCTTCTGTAGTGACGGGGTATTACTCTCCCGTACACTACATATTCGCCCAAATATTCACGAAATATAGCATATTGGAATATTGCCCCTGCCGCTCATCACTACTGCCCACTTTCTTCTTATGCCTCATTCACATGTTTTTGATTTGGTCAGTGATTTCCATCAGTGATTTAGAGCCAAAACCAGGTGCTGCTCTAAACACAGAACAGGTGCAGATCTTTCCCTCATACCTTATTTCTTTGGAGGCTCCAATCCTGGTTTTGGCTTACAATCACTGATTTAAGTTACTGACCAAAACACTGTGTGAATAGGGCTTTATTAGCATGCTCCCATGATGGATTAGGCTACTTCCCCACTAGCGTTTCTATTTTCCGGTAATTGAGATCTGTCATAGGGTCTCAATACGGGAAAAAACAGGGACAAAACGCAACTGAACAGAACGGAATGCTCCAAAATGCATTCCGTTTTCCGTTTGGTTGCGTTCCCATACCGGAGAGCAAACCGCAGCATGATGCAGTTTTATTTCTGTCATGTGATGCAGAGCAAGACGGATCCATCATGACCTACAATGTAAGTCAATGGGGACGGATCCATTTTCTCTGACACAATCGGACACAATAGAAAACTGATCCATCTCCCAATGACTTTCAATGGAGTTCATGACTGATCCTTCTTGGCAATGTTAAAGATAATACAACTGGATCCGTTCATAACAGATGGTTGTATTATCAGTAACGGAAGCGTTTTTTGCTGAACCCTGCTGGATCCAGCAAAAACACTAGTGTGAAAGTAGCCTTACAATGAACGGTAACAGGAATTCAGCAGAACTCTGAATGCAGCTTTCTGTTTGAACACCCAATAACACCTGATATGATAAAAAAAAAAGGTGCAAGATATGTAAAGCAAATAAATTTGCAAAGTAACGTAAAACATACATTCAATCATCAATTTAAAAATGGTATGCTCTTTCATGTGGTCAATAGCTTCTACAGGATTAGAATAAATGGCTGCTTTCTTCTAAAAACAGTGCCACGACTGTCCAAAGGGAATTACGACTCAAATTAATTCAATGGCAGAGCTGGAGGGGGTTCAGAGAAGGGGAACTAAATAACTGGAATAGGTGGACTACAGTACCCAGAAAGATTATCAAAATTAGGGTTATTCACTTTAGTAAAAAGACAACTAAGAGGATATCTAATTAATATGTATAAATATATCAGGGGTCAGTACAGAGATCTCTCCCATCATCTATTTATCCCCAGGACTGTGACTGTGACGAGGGGACATCCTCTGCGTCTAGAGGAAAGAAGATTTGTACACAAACATAGAAGAGGATTCTTTACGGTAAGAGCAGTGAGACTATGGAACTCTCTGCCTGAGGAGGTGGTGATGGTGAGTACAATAAAGGAATTCAAGAGGGCCCTGGACGTATTTCTGGAGTGTAATAATATTACAGGCTATAGCTACTAGAGAGAGATCGTTGATCCAGGGAGTTATTCTGATTGCCTGTTTGGAGTCGAGAAGGAATTTTTTTCCCCCTAAAGTGAGAAAAATTGGCTTCTATGTCAACCGTTTTATATATTTATTGCATTCCTCTGGATTAGGCTACATTCACATGACCGTATGTGTCTTGCGATCCACAACTTGCGGATCCACAAAAAACTAAAACGGATGACGTCCGTATGGAATCCATTTTTTTTGTGGATCCATTGTAACGATTTCTTTCCTTGTCTGCAAAACGGACAAGAATAGGACATGTTCTATCTTTTTTTGCGGGGCTATGGGATGGACATGCGGATGCGGATAGCATGCGGTGTGATGGCCGCATGTTTGGCGGACCCGTTGAAATGACTGGGTCCGCATCCTATCCACACACAAAAAAGTAAAGGACACAGAAACAAAATAACTTGCAGAATAGCAGGCTGAACTACATGGACAGGTGTTTTTTTTTTTTGCCTTATAAACTGTTACTATGGAACTGGGCTTCAATGCCAAATACAACCTATTGGCAGGTGTGGTGCTTTTTCTGGAAGAAAGCAACCATGTATTTCTAATTCTGTATAACTTCTACACGATTTCTAGTTTCTAATTTAAAAAAAATCATTGCCTTATATTTTTATATATATATTTTTTTTAGCTTTGTTTTCAATTGCAGGCTAAACTCTTCATTTATTTCAATATGGGGCAGAACAGGCGAAGGTATAAAGGACTGCAGCCCTTTACTTTCTCCCTGCTGGTCTCAGCTAGAGAGGAAATATAGCTGTAAGCTGCAGAAGCAGATCATTAGATAGACTGACCCAGGTGGACCCACTATCAACCAATGGATATGGTAAAAAGTCATACACTTGTGGTACTTTTCCTTTAAAAAAAAAAACAGAAGCAAACCAAGGAAGTAATCAGTAGGAGGGAAATAAGGCAGGTATCTTCTTCTCATTGTGACAATGAATCTCTACAGATTTCCCTGCAGAACTAAGTATAGAATGCTTCAGCAAAGATATTTCTAAAAGCCTTAAGTGGTCTTGGATTATGAAATACTCTACAGAAACAATTACCGTAGGAGCACTTCTTGAAATAAAGGAGCAATGCAGGTGCACAGATTTGGCTAAAAAAGTCTCATATCTGTTCATTTTTCAGGAAAAGCTCTGGTCTTTAAGAGTATAGTCTCAGAGAAGCTCAATGTCATATTGCAATCAAAACCAGCAAATTATCCATACTCTATACTCAAAGGTATAAACTGGCAGGAACAAGTACACAGACAACATGATTGCTGGATACATATAACTCATAGGTCTTGAGAACAGTAATCAGGAGCATTTGAATAATGCTAATAAATGACTTGCATGCAATTAGTAATCTATTCTGCAAGCTCTGAGGACTCATACAAAGTGACCTAAAAACTTTGTATGTGAATTTACGGTTAAATGTAGCATATTTCAATTTAATAAACCTGTGGTATGTTTTAAATCTGTGTTAACTCTTTCCAAATGAATAATGCAAAAGGAGAAAAATATATTGACAAGTGATCTGTATTTCTCCATTATTCTGATTGCAGGTGTTCATGTATTTTGTGCAATGGAAGCCGTAGGATAAGGAAATATATTCTGTACTATTATAATTTAAAATATGTTTTCTTGCAAGATGAAGACACACCTGATCTATTTGTTTTTTTTTAGGGCTCGTTCACACGACCGTGTGAAGGCCGTGCCTGTGCTGTGGACCGCAAATTGCAGTTCGCAGTGCACGGACACATGGGGATCGTGGACCCATTCACTTGAATGGGTCCGCAATCCCTCTGTTCCGCAAAAAGATAGAGCATGTTCTATCTTTTTGCAGTGCGGAGGCACGTAACGGAACCCCAGGAAACACTCCGTAGTGTTCCGTTCCGTGCTTCCGTTCCGCCTCTCCGGATTTGCGGACACATTAAAGTGAATGGGTCCGCATCCGTGATGCGGAATGCACATGGAATGTTGCCTGTGTATTGCGGATTCGCAAATGCAGTCCGCATTACGGCAACGGGCAGCACACGTTCGTGTGAACAAGCCCTTATACAGAACATGACATCTGCAATCCTCTTACCTTTCCGTTCGTCATATACCTGCCTAACCTGGCAATACAGCATTTGGTAATAATGATACAGACTTTTATTAACCTCTTAACCCCTTAAAGGCAACCTGTCACCAGGATTTTGTGTAAAGGGCTTAGGACATGGGTTGCTAGATCACCGCTAGCACATCCGCAATACCCAGTCCCCATAGCTCTGTGTGCTTTTATTGTGTAAAAAAAAAAAAAAGATTTCATACATATGCAAATTAACCTGAGATGAGTCCGGTCCATGAGATGAGTCAGGGACAGGACTCATCTCAGGTTAATTTGCATATGTATCAAATCAGGTTTTTGACACAATAAAAGCACACAGAGCTATGGGGACTGGGTATTGCGGATGTGCTAGCGGCCATCTAGCAACCCATGTCCTCAGCTCTATGCACAAAATCCCGGTGACAGGTTCCCTTTAATACCAGGCTCATTTTTGGTTTTGCATGTTTGTTTTTTCCTCCCAGCGTTCCAATAGCGATACATTTTTCCCCCCACTTCAAATAGACATATGATGGCTTATTTATTTTTAAACCAATCACATAGTTCAGTGGGACACAAATATATGACACAGATGTTACCTTTGTTTTGTTTTCAGATCATCCAAATCGCCCAAAAAGTAGTTGTTATGCTAATTAGCTGATATGCTAATGAGCCATCGCAAGTGCCCAGGGGCGGAGAGTTTGCTGAAATGCCCAAGTTCCCCTGCCTCATTCGCGCCTAACTCTGCCCCTCAGTAAACACCGGCCAGCCCTGTGGCTCTGCAACATCATATTTCCCTATAGGCCGTTCACGTATCGCTGCCGGGCCCAGGCATGCGCAGTGTTCTGCCCACTGTGGGCAGAGGCACAGAGATAGGCAGTGCGCAAGCGCCAGTTACTGGCGTGAAATCGGTGCATCGCCATTTTATAGGTCAGACATTTTCGCGGCGATACTTAATATGTTTATATTTCATTGTATATATGTTTTTATATGTAAAATTGGGAAAGAGAGGTGATTTAGACTTTTAATATTTTAATGTGTTTTTTTTTATTTTTTTTTACTTTTTTCCAATTTTATAACTTGATCCCTTGTCCTATTCACCCTAATAGAGCTCTATTAGGGAAAATAGGATTTTCATAGGCTCCCTGCTGCCCTGTGCTTTCTTCAGCAGCGTCCTGGCTGCCATGGCAACCGACCGGAGCCCCTCAATTTCAATGCTGGGGCTCCAATCAGAAGGCAGAGGGAACAGAGTCTGTCTGCCGTCACGCACAGCTGCCGCAATCGGCATTGATTGTGCCACCTGAGGGGTTAAATGATGGGGGCGGCATGATCGTCACTCCTTGTCAGTACAGCCGGGTGGCGGCTGTATGATACTCGCTCCATACATCCGCTGCACCACTGTGACGTACTGGTACGTCATGAAAGCTTAAGGGGTAAAGAGGATTTTCAGTTTTTTCTCAGTGATGACCTATTCTCCAGGTGAAGGTTTTCGGACCCCCGTTGATCAACTGGTTTGTGTAGCTCTGTCGACAAAAGTCAGCACTGGAGCTACACAATACTGTCAACATTATAGTGATGGGAGCTCGCTACGACAGCACTGCTCCCTTTGGCTTCAAGATCCCACTGCTACAATTATGCTGGTGCTGTGTAGCTCTGATGCTGACTTCCATTGACCAGTGATGGACAAACATCGGCCGGGACAGTTCGCGGACGCACAAACGCGATCAAATGTTCACGAACCGCAAGTTCACGGCGGGCCACATTCACTTTAGCGGCAGGCGAACCTGGAAAACCTTCAGGTCATATTTTCAGCCACCAAATACTTAGTAGAAGTGCACAAATAGTCCCACAACATGAACAGTGACATACTAGAGGGGGAAAATTCCCACAAAAAATATGTATTTTAATCAGGGGCTATTTTTCTGTGTCTTAAAGGGAAATTCTCAAAAATGTGCCCTGCTGGAGCCTAGAGAAGCTTTATTTTAGGCCACGGGAGTACGGGCCCTAAAAATTAGGCATTCACCTGACATAAAAGAACAAGTGATTATGTGGCTCAAGGTACATTATGCGGTCAATGGATACAAATTTTACTGTAGCCCACTGGACTACAGGCCCCAAACATTATGCATTAACCGTACAGAAAAGATCAAGTGATTATGTGGCTGGTGGTATATTAGACGGTCATTGGTTAACAATTTTACTGCAGGCCAGTGGAGTATAGGCCCCAAACATTAGGCATTCACCGGACAGAAAAGAACAAGTGATTATGTGGCTGGAGGTACATTAGACAATAGACAGTCATTGGATAACAATTTTACTGTTGGCCAGTTAGATTACAGGCCCCAAAAATTATGCAGTCACGGTATAGAAAAGATCAAGTGATTATGTGGCTGGAGGTATATTAGATGGTCATTGGATAACAATTTTACTGCAGGCCAGTACAAATACATGTCAAATGCATATGTTTAAAAGAACTAAAAATAAAAAATTGGATTAAATAATTGGCTAACGAAATGTCCCCTCTTAAATAAACCCCAAATAATAATAGGTGAAATTCAATAACATCTGGTCGTCATAGGTGTTGAATTTCTCAGAGGCCCCAACAATTAGGCATTCACCGTACAAAAAAGATCAAGTGATTATGTGGTTGGAGGTATTTTAGACTGTCATTGGATAACAATTTTACTGCAGGCCAGTGGAGTACAGGCACCAAACATTAGGCATTTACCGGACAGAAAAGGCCTTTAATGCCGCTTGTCACGATCCCTACTCTCGGGTCACGTCACTGGGGTGAATTATACTAGCAAGCTCATCAAGTTACCACAGAAATTCCCACCCACCTATTCTAGATGACAGAATTATGCTAACTTACTCCCTTACATGTTTTTTTTAATTTTTTTATTCTTTATTGAAAAATGTGCTGACATTACATATTATAGTAAATAACATGTTACAGAAAAGTTACTCTCTTCTCAGACACATTATAGGTATGACAATACATACAGTGGGATGCGAAAGTTTGGGCAACCTTGTTAATCGTCATGATTTTCCTGTATAAATCGTTGGTTGTTATGATAAAAAATGTCAGTTAAATATATCATATAGGAGACACACACAGTGATATTTGAGAAGTGAAGTTAAGTTTATTGGATTTACAGAACGTGTGCTATAATTGTTTAAACAAAATTAGGCAGGTGCATAAATTTGGGCACTGTTGTCATTTTATTGATTCCAAAACCTTTAGAACTAATTATTGGAACTCAAATTGGCTTGGTAAGCTCAGTGACCCCGGACCTACATACACAGGTGAATCCAATTATGAGAAAGAGTATTTAAGGGGGTCAATTGTAAGTTTCCCTCCTCTTTTAATTTTCTCTAAAGAGTAGCAACATGGGGGTCTCAAAACAACTCTCAAATGACCTGAAGACAAAGATTGCTTACCATCATGGTTTAGGGGAAGGATACAGAAAGCTGTCTCAGAGATTTCAGCTGTCTGTTTCCACAGTTAGGAACATATTGAGGAAATGGAAGACCACAGGCTCAGTTCAAGTTAAGGCTCGAAGTGGCAGACCAAGAACAATCTCGGATAGACAGAAGCGACGAATGGTGAGAACAGTCAGAGTCAACCCACAGACCAGCCCCAAAGACCTACAACATCATCTTGCTGCAGATGGAGTCACTGTGCATCGTTTAACCATTCGGCGCACTTTACACAAGGAGATGCTGTATGCGAGAGTGATGCAGAGGAAGCCTTTTCTCTGCCCACCGCACAAAAAGTGCCGCTTGAGGTGGGCTAAAGCACATTTGGACAAGCCAGCTTCATTTTGGAATAAGGTGCTGTGGACTGATGAAACTAGAATTTAGTTATTTGGCCATAACAAGGGGTGTTATGCATGGAGGAAAAAGAACACAGCATTCCAAGAAAAACACCTGCTACCTACAGTATAATATGGTGGGGGTTCCATCATGCTGTGTGGCCAGTGCAGGGACTGGGAATCTTGGCAAAGTTGAGGGACGCATGGATTCCACTCAGTATCAACAGATTCTGGAGACCAATGTCCAGGAATCGGTGACAAAGCTGAAGCTGCGCCGGGGCTGGATCTTTCAACAAGACAACGACCCTTAAACACTGCTCAAAATCCACTAAGGCATTTATGCAGAGGAACAAGTACAACGTTCTGGAATGGCCATCTCAGTCCCCAGACCTGAATATAATTGAAAATCTGTGGTGTGACTTAAAGAGAGCTGTCCATGCTCGGACGCCACCAAACCTGAATGAACTAAAGATGTTTTGTAAAGAGGAATGGTCCAAAATACCTTCAACCAGAATCCGGACTCTCATTGGAACCTACAGGAAGCGTTTAGCGGCTGTAATTTCTGCAAAAGGAGGATCTACTAAATATTGATTTAATTTATTTTTTGTGGTGCCCAAATTTATGCACCTGTTTAATTTTGTTTAAACAATTATAGCACACTTTCTGTAAATCCAATAAACTTCATTTCACTTCTCAAATATCACTGTGTGTGTCTCCTATATGATATATTTAACCGACATTTTTTATCGTAACAACCAACGATTTATACAGGAAAATCATGAAGATTAACAAGGTTGCCCAGACTTTCGCATCCCACTGTATATAGATCTACAGCAATACTTTAATGATATTCCTAACATGATATTACTCCCTTACATTCTAACACCCCAATATTTTCTATCACAATAGCTGCCACCACCTATACTATAAGGCAATAGGGGCCTATACTCAGATATTCTCTCAACCCAAATTTAACACCGTAACACAAGTTATCTATATGGGACCTAAAATTCTCTGAAACACTACTGGTAACGTTATTCCCTCCAAAAGAGCAAGTTCTATAAGACCACAAGGAAGGAACTTATCAATTTTTAAATATAATACACAATAGTGCAGTGCAATACAAAAAGAAAGTGTCAGATAAAAGATAAAAATATACATACAATAGCAATGCAGTAAAATAGATAAAATAAAAGGGATAAAATATAGAATATTGGTTTACTGAGATGCAGCAGTTATATTCCGGCTGTGGGGACAGCTGAAGATGTGGGCAGTCACTCCAAACTATGTGGATCCCCAAAATGGCTGACAATTACCTGTTCCCAAACACCCATTTTTATCCCCCCCTTACAGGGCTGGCCTTTGGGGTGTGCGAGCTGTGCGGCCGCACAGGGCGCCATGGCAACAGGGGCACTCGGCGGCCGACACAGCTTGCAGTCGGTCTCTACAGGCCTGAGCCGAGATTGGGTGCAAAATTGCAGGGGGCGCCAGGCAGCAAACACTAAAATGAGGATCATGGGAGCCTAAGGCTCCCGTCCCCTCTGTTCTTCCTCATAGGCTTCAGGCTAGTGGCCTGAAGCCTATGAGGCAGTAGAGCGAGCGTAGTGTGTAGAATGTAGTTGATCCTAGGAGGTATGATGTCGGGGGAAGAGGCGGAGTCTCGTCACCCAGGGGGCGTGGCCTAACAATGTGCGGGAGATTCTACAGAGCAGGAGCAGAGTGTGAAAGTAAGTATGTGGAGGAGAATAGTGACTGTTATTTTTACTTGGGGGGCTTTTTGCAGGGGCTGAAGGGAGAAGGAATCATCTTTGTACTGGAGACTGTATGTTAGAGGGGTCTGAAGAGAGGATAGTTGGGGTGATATTATTTACATGGGACTGTATGCTGAAGAGGCTGAAGGCAAGAGGGTGATATGCTGGAGAGGCTAAGGCAGGGAAGTGATGTGTCTTACATGGGACTGTATGCTGGAGGGGCGTTGTATCTTACATGGGACTGTATGCTGGAGGAGCTGAAGGCAGGGGGAGAGATATATTTTACATTGGACTGTATGCTGGAGGGGCTGAAGGCAGGATGAGTGATGCATTTTACATGGGACTGTGCAAGAAGGACTGGAAGGCAGGAGTGTGATGTATCTTACATGGGACTGTATGCTGGAGGGGCTGAAGGCAGACGGCAAAGAGAGGGAGTGTGATATTATTTACATAGGACTGTATGTTGGAGGGTCTGAAGGCGGAGAATGATGTATTTTACACGAGACTGTATGCTGGAGGGGCTGAAGGCAGGAGAGTGATGTACCTTACTTGGGACTGTATGCTGGAGGGGCTGAAGGCAGGAGAGTGATCTACCTTACATGGGACTGTATGCTTGAGGGGCTGATGGCAGGGAAGTAATGTGTCTTAAATGGGACTGTATGCTGGAGGGGCTGAAGGCGGGGGAAGGTTGTATCTTACATGGGACTGTATGCTGGAGGGGCTGAAGTGGGGGCAAAATTATTACTATAATACTACAGAGGGGGCCATTATAATATTAATAATAATAATAATACAGCGGAGGAAATAATAATATAAAGGGGCCAGTATATATTATAATTATACAGAGGGCATTATAGTTATGGGCACTACGGGGGAGATCTGTTATCTGAGGATGATAGTAAAGTGAGAAATCCACATAAATTTCTGTGAAACTCTGCAGAGACGAGACGCGGCTAAAGAAGTTATCATGACGGTCCTATCTCCGAATGAAGATGCTGAGGAAAGTCTACTTCACTGGAGACGTCACTGGAGTTATGTGCGGTACACTTTTTTTTTTTTTAACCAAATATCTTTCTTTAAATGGGGGCAGAGGACTGGATAAGGATAAGGGTGACAGACACTGGGTATGATTAAGGGGGCAGGGGACTAGATAAGGTGGGTGACACCGTGACAGTCACTGGGTATGATTAAGGGGGGCAGCGGACTGGGTAAGGGTGACACTGGGTATGATTAAGAAGGGCAGGGGACTGTGTAAAGGTGACAGGGTATAATTAAGGGGGGCCGGGGACTGGCTATGGGTGACAATGGGTATGATTAAGGCCCTTAATCATACCCATTGTCACCCATAGCCAGTCCCCTGCCCCCCTTAATCATACCCTGTCACCTTTACCCAGTCCCCTGCCCCCTTAATCATACCCAGTGTCAACTAAAGCCAGTCCCCTGCCCCTTTATCATAGCCAGTGTCTGTCACCCTTAATTTAAGGGTGACAATGGGTATGATTAAGAAGGGCAGGGGACTGGGTAAAGGTGACAGGGTATGATTAAGGGGGGCAGGGGACTGGCTCTGGGTGACACTGGGTATGATTAAGGGGGGCAGGAGACTGGCTATGGGTGACACTGGGTATGATTGTACTTGTTTGCACTTGCACTTAAATTATCTGTAATTAAAGAAAACTGTTTGTTACAAAGATTGTTTTCCTCTTTGTGTATGTTTAGGTGAACCGGGGAGGGGAAAGGGGGGGGGGGGGCACGAGATTAGCTCGCACAGGACGCCTGAACACCTAAGGCCGGCCCTGCCTCCTTAGCCGTGGGGTGGTCTGTGAGGGAACCTCTCTCCTTTCGGTCCGGCCTTCTGGTATGTCTGATATTATTCAGATTTTTGCCCCACCTTCCCACAAGGCTGACCGATGTCACAATACGAATCACAGTGATTCCTCGCCGTATGACAGGGACTGTGGGTACAGGTAAGATCCCATAATCTGAGTCACCTCGTCTCGGTCATGCAGACACCAAATATGATTGAGTTATTATTTCCAGAAGGCCAGATGCTGAATACCAAGAAATGCCTCATTTTCAGTATGGCGTGTATAGACTATCACTGAAGCCCATGTCAGGCTGAACACAATTATTAGGGTTCTGAGGATGTGGGTGTTATGAGATTGGAGTTATGGCTTCTGATATTATTTCATTCATCTATTGAATGGGTTAGACCACCAGCTGGACTAGCAGACAACATGTCTGGGTTTGCTCCGCATTTTTAATATCTCCCTTCCAGGTCTTCATTAGTGTGCCCAAATGGCTTGTAATTAGCGGGCCAGAGTTGAATAGAGCTTCCTCTGAGAATGTGGAGTGTCTCACCTAGTTTTCAGACTGGCTGGCACCTGGAGGTACAATTTGCTTTTACTTAATAGAGATCTCGCGAACGGCGAACGCAAATTTTCGTAAATGTGGCAGGCGAATTTTAAAACCCACAGGGACTCTTTTTGGCCACAATAGTGATGGACAAGTGGTTTCAAGGGGACTAACCCCTGGACTGTGGCATGCCGGAGGGGGATTCATGGCAAAACTCCCATGGAAAATTACGTAGTTGACGCAGAGTCGGATTTTAATCCATAAAGGGCCGTCGTGGTCGTGGTAGGAGGAGGATTGCTTTCACCTCTTCCCCTGTTAGATTCCCGTTGTGCTGTGACATCACCCTTATACGCTGTGTAACGCATACTTTTTAACTTGTTTTGGAACTGCTGCATCCTTTCCGACTTCTGGTAATTCAGTAACATTTCAGGCACTTTCTGCTTATTCCGGGGGTCTAGTAGCGTGGCCACCCAGTACAGGTCGTTCTCCTTCAGCCTTTTTATACGAGGGTCCCTCAACAGGCAGGACAGCATGAAAGACCCCATTTGCACAAGGTTGGATGCCGAACTACTCATGTCCCGTTCCTCGTCCTCACTAATCTCACTGAAGGTCTGTTCCCCCCCCCCCAGCCATGTACAACACCACGGGTACCAGATAGGTGACAACGAGCACCCTGGGATGCCTGCTGTGGTTGGTCTTCCTCCTCAAAGCCTCATTCCTCCTCTGACTCCTCTTCTCAGACTCCTCTTCCAGCGTTGCCACAGGTCCAGCAAGCGATGCTGATAAGGCTGTTTCTGGTGATGATGGTGACTACAACTCTTCCTCTTCACTGCTCATCTACGGCCTGATCCAGCACTCTTCGCAGGGCATGCTCCAGGAAGAAAACAAATGGGATGATGTCGCTGATGGTGCCTTCAGTGCGACTGACTATGTTTGTCACCTCCTCAAAAGGACGCATGAGCCTACAGGCATTGCGCATGAGGGTCCAGTAACGTAGCAAAAAAATATCCAGTTCCGCAGAGGCTGTCCTAGCACCCCGGTCATACAAATACTTGTTGACGGCTTTTTCTTGTTGGAGCAGGCGGTCGAACATTAGGAGTGTTGAATTCCAACGTGTCGGGCTGTCGCATATGAAGCGCCTCACTGGCATCTTGTTTCGCCCCTGAATATCTGAAAAGTGCGCCATGGCCGTGTAGGAACACCTGAAATGGCCACACACCTTCCTGGCCTGCTTGAGGATGTCCTGTAAGCCTGGGTACTTATGCACAAAGCGTTGTACTATCAGATTCAACACATGTGCCATGCACGGCACAAGTGTCAACTTGCCCAAATTCAATGCCGCCAACAAATTGCTTCCGTTGTCACACACCACTTTGCCGATCTCCAGTTGGTGCGGAGTCAGCCACTGATCCACCTGTGCGTTCAGGGCGGACAGGAGTGCTGGTCCGGTGTGACTCTCCAACATTTCCTTGACAGACACCAGACTGTGGGCAGATGAGCAGGAACTGCTCAAGGCGAGAGGCGGAGTGGCGGATGGTTGAGAGGGGGCAAGGAGGACCGCAGTGGTTGACGTGGCTGAAGATGCTGAACCAGGAGGAGGTTGGTGGCTTTGGGCTTGTGTGCTGCTTGTACTCGTCATCGTGTGTTGATCCCATAGGCAGTTTGTGACGACCTCTCCCTGCTTCCAACTCGTCTCCCCATCTGAACTTTCCCCCTGTTCTTCTTCTCTTCGAGCGGGCACCCACGTGACATCCACGGACACATCGTCATCATCAACTGCTTCACTTATATCTGACAACTCAGCAAAGGAAGCAGCAGCGGGTACAACATCATCGTCATCACACCGTACGTCCATGTGTGTAATGCTGCCTGACTGAGACATATATCTCTATTATCTACATCCTCTGGCAATAATGGTCGCGCATCACTCATTTCTTCCAACTGATGTGTAAATAACTTCTCTGACAGATCAAGTGAAGCAGCTGTGGTGCTAGTGTTGGTGGTGGCGGCAGGCGGGCGAGTGGTAACTTGAGAGGTGCCCGAAGCTGAGCTGGAGGAGGATGGTGCGTCAAGGTTCGGAGCGGAAGCTATAGAAGATTGGGTGTCCTGTGTTAGCCAGTCAACTATGTCCTCTGAACACTGGGCATTATTCTAGGGCCAAAGGAAATCACAGCACCAAGACCACGACGGCCCCTCCGGGGTGGCCTGCCTCTGCCTGTCATTTTCTTTTAGATTAGTTGTATTATGCGTGCAAGCTACTGGGACGCCAGATATGAATGGTGGCCCTGTGCACTGACAGTAGTTGGCACAGTACACGCTGACGCTGTAGGCCTGACACACCCGCTTGCAGGCAACTAACTGCAATTATATTACAGTCAAAAAATTATTATTATTTTTTTATGCAAGCTACTGTGACACCAGATATGAGTGGTGGCACTGGGCAAGTGGGCACAGTATATGCTGTGGGCCTGACACACAGGCTGGCAGGCAACTGCAATTAGATTAGAGAGAAAAAAAAAAAGCAGACTGATGTACTAGCCCTAAAAAAGGGCTTTTTGGGGTGCTGTAAGGACGATGTCCTTACAACAGATCAGATGAGTCTTTCAGGACTGTAGTGGACACTGAATACATTGGCCTAGCTATCGATTTCCCTATTAAATCAGCAGCAGCTGCACTGTCCCTACTCTCACTAAGACTGCAGCTTCCGAATGAATCTAAAATGGATGCTGTCCAGGAGGTGGGAGAGGTCTGGGAGGGAGGGTATGCTGCTGATTGGCTGGAATGTGTCTGCTGACTGTGAAGAACAGGGTCAAAGATGGCTCAATGATGACAAATAGGGGGGCGGACCGAACACCGCATATGTTCGCTCGCCGCGTCGAACGCGAACAAGCGATGTTCGCCGGGAACTGTTCGCCGACGAATAGTTCGGGACATCTCTATTACTTAATAGATCAACAGCCAGTGCTATACAATCAGCTATTGATAATACTTTTAGGACAATATAAAATCTATCTATCTATTTACTTCGGATTTCATTACACCTCCCCCTTTAAGACATGGCATGGGATCATTGATTTAGCAATCAATATCACAAGCCATGCTCAGCCCTAATAGTTCCTCTACCTCTCTCTTCATGTCTGCTCTCACCTCTATGGAGACTCGATAGTCCGTTTGTCTAATTGGCAGATGATCCCCAGTGTTCACGTGGTGAGTGGCCAGGGGAGTCTTTCCAGGTCTCCCTGTAAAAGTGCTGAGAAAGGGGTTAAGTACCTCCCACAGCTGGTATTTCTGAAACTCGGACAGCTGTGAGCTAACTACAGAATCCTCAAGGGAACCTACCTCCTGTGCTGCAGCCACTAAATCTGGCAGGGTGTCACTTTCCCCTTCCTCTGTTAAACTGCAGACCGGCAGGACGGATGTATCCCTGTCATGATGCACCTTGATCATAGTCACATAAAATACTTTGTGCTTCTTGCAAACATGATCGATTGTGACTACAGTCGTGGCCAAAAGTTTTGAGCATTACCTAAATATTGGAAATTGGAAAAGTTGCTGCTTAAGTTTTTATAATAGCAATTTGCATATACTCCAGAATGTTTTGAAGAGTGATCAGATGAATTGCATAGTCCTTCTTTGCCATGAAAATTAACTTAATCCCAAAAAAAAACCTTTCCACTGCATTTAATTGCTGTCATTAAAGGACCTGCTGAGATCATTTCAGTAATCGTCTTGTTAACTGAGGTGAGAATGTTGACGAGCACAAGGCTGGAGATCATTATGTCAGGCTGATTGGGTTAAAATGGCAGACTTGACCTGTTAAAAGGAGGGTGATGCTTGAAATCATTGTTCTTCCATTGTTAACCATGGTGACCTGCAAAGAAACGCATGCAGCCATCATTGCGTTGCATAAAAATGGCTTCACAGGCAAGGATATTGTGGCTACTAAGATTGCACCTCAATCACAATTTATAGGATCATCAAGAACTTCAAGGAAAGAGGTTCAATTCTTGTTAAGAAGGCTTCAGGGCGTCCAAGAAAGTCCAGCAAGCGCCAGGATCGTCTCCTAAAGAGGATTCAGCTGCGGGATCGGAGTGCCACCAGTGCAGAGCTTGCTCAGGAATGGCAGCAGGCAGGTGTGAGCGCCTGGTGTCAAGAAGGGCAGCAAAGAAGCCACTTCTCTCCAAAAAAAAACCATCAGGGACAGATTGATCTTCTGCAGAAAATATGGTGAATGGACTGCTGAGGACTGTGGCAAACTCATATTCTCAGATGAAGCCTCTTTCCAATTGTTTGGGGTATCAGGAAATGGCTTGTCCAGAGAAGAAAAGGTGAGCGCTACCATCAGTCCTGTGTCATGCCAACAGTAAAGCATCCTGAGACCATTCATGTATGGGGTTGCTTCTCATCCAAGGGAGTGGGCTCACTCACAATTTTGCCCCAAAACACAGCCATAAATAAAGAATGGTACCAAAACACTCTCCAACAGCAACTTCTTCCAACAATCCAACAACAGTTTGGTGAAGAACAATGCATTTTCCAGCACGATGGAGTACCGTGCCATAAGGCAAAAGTGATAACTAAGTGTCTCGGGGACCAAAACTTTGACATTTTGGGTCCATGGCCTGGAAACTCCCCAGATCTTAATCCCATTGAGAACTTGTGGTCAATCCTAAAGAGGTGGGTGGACAAACAAAAACCCACTAATTCTGACAAACTCCAAGAAGTTATTATGAAAGAATGGGTTGCTATCAGTCAGGAATTGGCCCAGAAGTTGATTGAGCATGCCCAGTCGAATTGCAGAGGTTCTGAAAAAGAAGGGCCAACACTGCAAATACTGACTCTGTAACGGTCAGCAGAGGAAGAGACCGTAGAGCAGGACTCAAGTACAGTGCAGCAGACAAGGAGGCTGAAGTAGAAACCGGCTTTATTAAAAGAGAACTCTAACTGCCGGAGAAGCAGATTTACAATATGAACAGCTTGGGAATTCACAATAAAGATAATGGAAATTTGCATAAAGAACACAAATGAATCACAAACACAAGTACAGACAATAGCAGGCTACTCTCTTCTAGGTAGTCCTATCTGTCCCCGCTACCCGGGGTGCACCTCTACGGTGCACTAAACTAAATCCTATTCCATTATGCCCTAGCTCAGGTTAGCATCGGTGCACTCACAGTTCGGTGTCCGCACATGCAGGCAGGTACAGTCTGGGTCCCGATCTGGTTGGTTGCTTGCTTGCTTGCTTCAGCGTGGCTCAGCTCTGGCCTCTCTTTGTAGTCTCTGTAACTCTGGTTAGAGATAATCAGCAGCTCTGGACGTGTAATCAGACAGGGCCTGGAATTCACTCACAGTTCCTCTGGTAAGTGCCTCACACTACAGCAGTCTCTCTTCTGCACCAGGACACATCAGCTCAGTCAGGGAGCAAACACACTCTAATGTCCCAGATACGGTGTCACAGCAGGCAGGGAGAAATCGCTCTAATCTTCCCTGTGGATCTCCCTCTCAGTGCACAGCGTCCTTCTTCCTGTGTACTCAGACACCTTCAGCCCAGGCTCTCTGCTCAGCCCGGGAAAAACACTTAACTCCTTGTCCTCTGGAAACAACTCCTCTCACTGTCCTACTCAGCCACAGTGGCCTCTGGTGGCTGGAGGGAAACATGACAGTCTGCTATATATATATGTGTTGGAAATGTTGCTGGATGATCAGGGCTGCCTCTTACAACTCTTTGCATAAATGTCAAGTAATTGTCGATAAAAGCCTTTGAAACGTATGAAGTGTAATTATATTTCACTACATCACAGAAACAACTGAAACAAAGATCTAAAAGCAGTTTAGCAGCAAACTTTGTGAAAACTAATATTGGTGTCATTCTCAAAACTTTTGGCCACGACTATACATAGTCCACATCATTTAAGCGTTCATGAAAGGGATACGGGCCTTCCCATGCCGCCTGGAGTTTGTTCTGGGTCATAGGGACCATCACCCATACCTTCTGACCCACCGCGTACACCCTCTCCCTGGCATTTCTATCGTACCACCTCTTTTGATTCACCTGTGCCTGAACCATGTTCTCATATACAATACAGGTCAGTTCCTGCATTCTTTCCCTGAATTTTATGACAGTCGATTTACAGAGACTTCGGGTGAAACCAATTCTCCCTCCCATGATTCCTTCAGGAGATCTAGGGGCCCCCGTACCCTCCTCCCATACAGGAGCTCAAAGGGTGAGAAACCCATTAAGGCCTGAGGTACCTCTATGTAGGAAAATAGCAGGTGCGGTAGATAATGCTCCCAGTCCCTCCCATGGGTATCCACAAGCATTTTGAGCACCTGCTTGAGGGTCCTGATAAATCGCTCGCAGAGACCGTTTGTCTGCGGGTGATACGGACTGGCTACCTCTTACAGAGGCTATCTATAAGATTGGACATAAACTGGGTCCCCTGATCCATGAGCATCTCTCTGGGGAATTCCACATGGGAAAAGATGGTGAGAAGTGCATCTGCCACCTTTCAGCCCTGACGGATGATAATGAAACGGCCTCTGGGTAACGTGTGGCATAGTCCACGACTGCCAAGATGAAGCGTTTTCCCGAGCAGCTGGGTATGGCCAAGGGCCCCACAATATCCACAGCAATCCTCTGAAAATGCTCCTCAAAGATGGGCAAAGGGATGAGGGGGGACCCAATGCACAGGTCCTGCCTTCCCCATCCTTTGGCGCACAATGCAGGAACGGCAGTAATCTGCCACATCATTCCCCAAACCGGACCAGTAAAACTTAGGTTTAAACAGCTTTTCGTTTTACTTATCCCTAGGTGACCAGCTAGTGGTATCTCATGGGCAATCCGTAGGAGTTTCTCCCGGAACTACCGAGATTCCACTAGTTGCCTGTCTTTAAAGATATATTTCCAATAAATGTTGATTGCGCTGCCTATGAGTGTAGGATTCCAATCCCAGATTCTTATCCCAAATGCGCAGTTGTTTCACCTTGTAGCCAAACAATTGGTTTCCAGAGGCTGGTGCACTCGCGTACACCTGCACCCTAGAGAGAAGTTATAACATAATAGAACAGTTCCACCAGGTAATTCTGCATAAGGGGACTTTCACACTTGCGTTGTTTGATTCTAGCAGGCAGTTCCGTTGCCTGAATGCAAACGCATGTCAATTTTTATGACTGATCAGGCATTTTTCAGACTGATCAGGATCCTGATCAGTCTGAAAAATGCCTGATCAGTGAGAAAAATGCATTGCAATACCGGATCCGTTTTTCAGGTGTCATCAGGCAAAACGGATCCGGTATTTATATTTTTTTCTCATTTTTAAAGGTCTGCGCATGCGCAGACCGGAAGGACGGATCCGGCATTCTGGTATTTTGAATGCCGGATTCGGCACTTATACATTCCTATGGAAAAAAATGCCGGATCCGGCATTCAGGCAAGTCTTCAAGTTTTTTTGCCGGAGATAAAACCGTAGCATGCTGCGGTTTTCTCTTTTGCCTGTTCAGTCAATATGACTGAACTGAAGACATCCTGATGCATCCTGAACGGATTACACTCCATTCAGAATGCATAGGGATATGCCTGATCAGTTCTTTTCCAGTATAGAGCCCCTGTGACAGAAGTCCTGACTGCGGGTTACAGAAGAAATTGACACGCCATTCTCCCCCTCTCAGTGGAGGAGGGTGGATGTGGATGTGACAGGAACTTCATGCATCTCTATGACATTTTCTGCCACTAAACCGCTACACAAGCAATTATCTTTAGATGGACACATATCACCTTCTACATTATTGTTAGCTATGCAAACTTCACCCATTGCATTGGTTACTACGTTCAGGTTATCACTAAGCACAGGATCATTATGCAATTCTAGCACATTGATAAACACAGGGTTATCACATGTAGTAGGCACGGTCTCAATATCACCATATGCGACTGGTGCCAACTCACATGGGGCTGCATCCCCGCCGGCGTCCTCCTCATTGTCTGAGGGAATATACCTGGAGACTAAATGTCCCAGATCAGTTCCTAGTAGCACATTAGTGGGAATATTATCTGTCACCCCCATTTCCATCATCCCTCTTCCCGCCCCCCAATCCAGGTAAACTCGGGCCATGGGTAAAGCAGGGGTTAGACCTTCAATTCCAGCAATGGTTAGAGTTCTTCCAGGGATGAGGTCTTCTGAGTTGACACGCTCTGGGTGCACGATGGTCATCTCGGCACCAGTGTTCCTCAGTCCCAAGGTGACTGTGTTGCCCACAGTGACCGTTTGTAAATTATCACAAGATACCCTCTGTTTCCCACCCACAAACAAAACTTCTGGGGATGAAATAGATGGTTTGGGCAAATGGGTGGTTTTCCTCTTTTCTGTGCAAGCAGTGCTGATATGCCCGACTTGGTTGCACACAAAACACATGAGGTTTTCCACAGCAGGCCTGGAGCCTTGCATTTTTAATATCTCCCTTCCAGGTCTTCATTAGTGTGCCCAAATGGCTTGTAATTAGCGGGCCATTGTTAAATTGAGCTTCCTCTGAGAAGGTGGAATGTCTCACCTAGTTTTCAGACTGGCTGGCACCCGGAGGTACAATTTGCATTTACTTAATAGATCAACAGCCACTGCTAGAAATGGAAGATGGGTTACTGCAGGTTCTAGTAGACTGAGCGTTGTTGATAGAAGACATGTCTCACACTCTGTGGCTCTCCATAATTCATTTGCAGCACTTTCACAGTGCAAGAGCAACATGGAGGATGGCTCAGGCACAGTGGGTGAGGAACAATCATGCCTAAAGTATGCAAGACTGCAGCCAAAGACAAAAAGGATAAGGTGATAACTGATAGAATCGCCCACCAACAGCTGCTTACTATCATAAGAGGTGTGAAGTTTGAGGAAAATGGTGTTGAGATGTCTCCCTGGTGCTACCGCTAGCAGGGATAGATGACGTATCCTTAATATTGTTAGGCAAGCAAAGAAGGAAAGGGAGGTGGATGTTATTGTCCATCTTGGGACAAATGATCTGGCTTGCAATAAGGTTTTAAAGGAAGCTTTTCACACACTTGGAAACGATATACGGGAGATTGCATCAACTGTTTCATTCTCTGCAGTTTTGCCTGTGCATAACCTTCAGCATGACAGGAAGATGCGCATTAAGGAATTCAATGTATGGCTTGGTGAATGGTGTCTGAACCAAGGGTTTGGCTTTGTCTCATGTTAGCTCTCGTTGGAATGGAAAAAACTGTACAAGAAAGATGGTTTGCATCTTTCGTTCAAAGGAACGAATGTCCTCAGTGAACAGTTCAAAGTATTTACTAAGGAGCATTTAAACTAGGAAAGGGGGGGCAAAAGGGTGATAATCCAGCAGTCTGACTGCCCCCCAGAACAATGCTAGAAGATGCCAGTAGCACATAGGTTAAGAAATGACAAGCTCAGAGTCTTGTCTACAAATGCTCGCAGTTTAGGGAATAAGATCAATGAACTTGAGTCTATAATGGCATCTGAGAATATATATTTAGTGGCTGTTACTGAGACATGGTTAAATGGGAGTAATGACTTGGATATAACAATACCAGGGTTCTCTCTATATAGGAAAGACAGAGAAGGGAATAAAGGGGGAGGTGTGGCCCTGTATGTGAAAGATAGCTTAAAATCAAATTTAATACAAGTTAGCGAGACCAATTTAGAGTCAGTTTGGGTTACCTTGCAGCTTGATAATCATAAGATAATTAAATATTGAGGCACTCAGTCTGGAACTTATGCACATATAACGGGCCTATGGATGGCATAGAAAAAATGAAAGAATAAAAATTACTTTATTTGCATAAGTTCCAGACTGATTGCCTCAATATTTAATTATCTGGATACGGCCTAATAAGCCCTTGATTGGCACCGGTATCAACATTCGAGAGTGCGGTTCCTCACTTCTCCACTGATAATCATAAGATAACTCATGTAGGTGTGATATATAGACGTGACGGCAGTGAGAGAGGACATCGAGGAGGTTTTTTAGGGACACCTTTGGGATCCCTGGAACCGACCCAATTCACAAGCGACTATTCGCTCAGAAACAGAAAAGGCAAAGTAAGAGGTGCGAACTAGTGGACACTTCACAAATTATTAACCTTTCTAAACGGACCTTGACTGTCGCGGAAATGACAGTCTTAAGTAAAGGTTTATCCTTTGTACCTGAGTGTAAATTTAATCCTTTTACATGGGTGAAAGATATTAACTTATTTATCAGAAAACTGAAATGGAAAAAGTTTTTTTGCACCCATGATAAGGAAGAGTGTGAAAAGTTGGGTATAGATCAGGAGGATCTTCCTGATGTTAGATTACTTGCAGATCTTCTGATGGAAAGTGATAGGAATCCAGGGGAAGGACCGTTTACCGATCTGAAACCTAGTTCTAAAAAGTTTCCTCCGCTACCCAACAATTCACCTCTAGATGTCTTTCTCACTGTCGTCACTGACCGATTAAGATCACTACACGTTCAGAATCCACATCCTAAGAATCTGTCTGAGCAGGAGCAGCTGGCATTAATACAACTACAGCAAGACTCCACCGTTATCATTAAGCCCTCAGATAAGGGGGGCAATATAGTTGTTCTTGATGTCAGCTGTTATGTTCAGATGTGTAAGAGGATTCTTGATGACAAGACCTGCTATGCCAAGTTGGATCACAATCCCCTTGAGGCCTATAAAAGAGAACTAAGCCAGATTCTCAGTAGGGCTAAGTGGCGTAAGCTAATAAATGCAAATGAGTTGGCATACCTCTTGCCCGCCTACCCGACACTACCGGCCTTCTATAGTCTACCTAAAATACACAAGGGGACTAACCCTTTAAAAGGGAGGCCGATAGTGTCGGGTATAGGTAGCCTTACTGAAAGAATAAGTGTTTATGTCGATAGAATTTTGAGACCCTTTGTGTCTAGTCTACCGTCCTTTGTGAGGGACTCGATGGACGTCCTCAGAAGATTGAATGACATCAGATGTGAGAAGGATACCCTACTTGCCAGTTTGGATGTCGAAGCTTTATATAGCTCCATCCCACACAAGCAAGGCTGTGAGGCAGCTAATGCTTTTTTACTGGAAAGAGGGTCACAATTTTGTGAGCACAATGAATTCATGATCACATTGTTGGATTTTATTCTGCATCACAACATTTTCTTGTTTGACCGTTCCCTCTACCGCCAGCTCAGGGGGGTGGCAATGGGGAGCCCTTGTGCTCCAACCTTTGCTAACCTCTACCTGGGCTGGCGGGAGAGGGAGGTTGTCTTTAACGAGGAAATGGAGCAGTGGACCTCATCCATATTATTATGGGTGAGGTTCATTGATGATATTTTCATTTTGTGGAGAGGCACGAAAGAAGGGTTTTTGAATTTTGTTTCAAGACTGAACATCAACTCTCTGGGTCTATTTTTCACATCAGATATTGATGAAAAACGACTCACCTTTCTGGACCTTACGATTGAGATTGACCCTTCGGGTCATATTGCAACAAAGGTGTTCTGTAAACCGACGGCCACGAATGCCCTCTTGAGATGGGAGAGTGGAGATCCCTACCCGCTCAAGAGGGGCATTCCAAAGGGGCAATATCTCAGGATGAGACGTAATTGCTCCCAGTGGTCCGACTTCAAGGCCTCGGCTGATGACCTTAAAGTACGGTTTACAGATAAAGGTTATCCTAAACCTATTCTGAAGGAAGCATATCAACATGCAGCAGCATGCAATAGAGAAGAACTTTTGCATCCTAGGAATAGAACATCTGAAGAGGCACAGATACGAATTATTGGCACTTTCGATACAGCAAGCAGCGAGATACGCAGACTACTCACTGAAAATTGGGACATTCTGAAAACTGATCCGGATGTTGGTCATTTGGTAGGCAGTAGCCCCATGATCACATATAGACGAGGGGGCAATATCAGGGACAAACTGGTTCACAGTGCCTTGTCACCCCCAGGGATGCCACGTGGCTGGGAACCAACAAACCTAATGGCACCTATCAGTGTGGTAACTGTGTTGCTTGCAGAGCTATCTTGAAAAGTACTAAATTTAAGAGCTCCATTACAGGACACGAATATTCTATCAAGTCCTTCATTAATTGTAGAACAGTTGGAGTGGTGTACTTGGCCACTTGTATCTGTGGCATTCAATATACAGGCAAAACGAAACGTGAATTTAGGAGGCGTGTTGGTGAGCATCTCCTAAAAATTAAAAATTCTGGAGATACCCCGGTGGCACAACATGTGGCCACTTGCCACCCTGGCAATTTGGACTGTTTTAAATTCCAAGGTATAGAACATGTTAGGCCACCACCCAGGGGAGGTGACATCGACACGCTGCTGCTTAAGAAAGAGGCACAGTGGACATTCACTCTTAACACTGTGAAACCCAATGGCCTGAATGATACGATTTCTTTTGCCTGTTTTATTGAATGACCTCTAGTTGCTAACATCACTCTCCATTATGCAGTGAAATCATTTTTATGATATGACATTTGTGGAGTAGTGACATGCTGACCTCCTTGGGATCCGCTATATCCTACATAAATACTGGATGTACTAAATTGGATATTTCTGGTGTTTATTCCTATTCATTTCTTTTCCATCAATATTGTCACTTCATTGTAACTTAGTATGGGAAGTATGGGATCATCCTCCTTTAATAACTATAATACTGTAAGTGTTCATATTGCTGGCTATGCATCTTGTTATTAGCAATGCCCTCTAAGCATGTGAAATTCTAGCAATCGCTACAGAATTGATATATTTCCTCCCTTTTACTACAATAACTGATGCAGTAAAGAGAGAAGACATCTGTCATCGGTCTCTCCCCCTCCCCTATGGATGACGTCTATGGGTGGGTGGAGCGATAGCTTTCCTAGTCCTTTACTGATGACGGGATGGGATGCGCGTCATCCGGTTGCGACGGGAGAAATGATGCGCAGTCGGATGACGTGTCCTGCTCCGGATTGGGCATCTGGTGAGGTGGCCTCACAGATGGGAGGTGTTTCCTCCATTTAAACAAGTCCGCGCTACGCGCGTGGTACGGCCACATTGCCGAAGGCTCTCTGCTGTACGCACGTCATCAGTGGCGTTCAGCATACCTCATGTGAAAACATAAAATGCTCCTGAGTTCTTTGTCAACCGTTATCCCCAGTGTAAGGGGATAATATCTAAACGGTGACAGTGAGCTTTTTGTTTAAAACAGGGCTACGTGCATGATACCAACTGCATGTAGTTTATATTTAGTCAGATAATTTCTAAAACTTCCTGTCGCTCTGTGATGCACCCGGTGTGTGAGGGGGTGACATACGGTGACAACAGTGGTTTTAGTAACTTGCTCCTGATGAACCAACAAATAAGTTGGACAAGAGAAACGCGTCGAGCAAATTTCTGTGGAAACAGCTACAGACTGACTTGCTGACTGGAGGAGCCTAGTGGCTTGTTCCTATATTTTATCACCGGCTGGGGATTGGACTATCCTAGTAGTGTTACCTGACATTGTGTGGTGTGCAGTGTCTCTGTCATAGGAGACCTGTCACATTACTCACTGTTTCAATCAGGTACCTATGTATGGATGTTATTATTTTGCCCCAGGCAGGTAGAGGAACACGCTACATACTATTGACTCCTTATACTTTGGAGTCCTAGTGGTAGGGATGATTGTAGGGATCAGCATCATCAGTCTGAGATATCCCCTCTCACCCTACCAAGCCTAACTTGTTGCAGATAATTTTAATAATTAATTTAATAAAAACAATTTTAGCGTACGTTATTTAGGCAGTAAATAGTGATATATAGACCACCTAGCCAAGTCAAATAATTAGATGATCTACTAGTTCAGAAATAGCTAAAATGACATTGAAAGGGGAAGTTATCATTATGGGAGACTTTAATCCTGATGCAAACTGGAAAACCAAAATAGGTAGTTCTGCCAGGAGTACAGATATTCTAAATTCCTTACTGGGATTATCTCTACAGCAAGTAGTTGAGGAGCCAACCCAGAAGGAGGCCATTTTAGATTTAGTATTCACAAATGGGAATTTGGTATCACACACCACACAAGAACAAAAGTTTTAGATTTTAGAAAAACTGACTTTTCTAAAATTAGATTAGTGGTATACGAGTCCCTATCAGATTGGAACAGTTTCAATGGAGTCCAGGAGAAATGGGACTACTTAAAAGTGGCACTATTGAAGGCAATAGATAATTCAAATAATTGCATTAGGCTTGTCAGTAAAAGCAAAAAAAAGTGGTACTCAACAGAAGTGGTCAAAGTCATTAAAAACAAAAAGATAGCATTTAGCAATTATAAAAAATAAAAAAGAACAAGGATGACAGGCAAATTTATAGGATTAGCACAGACAGAAGAGAAATTTGTTCAGTCAGTGAAAAAAGGCGATAAGACAGTCTTCAGATACATACAGACGTGGACAAAATTGTTGGTACCCTTTGGTCAATGAAAGAAAAAGTCACAATGGTCACAGAAATAACTTTAATCTGACAAAAGTAATAATAAATTAAAATTCTATAAATGTTAACCAATGAAAGTCAGACATTGTTTTTCAACCATGCTTCAACAGAATTATGTAAAAAAATAAACTCATGAAACAGGCATGGACAAAAATGATGGTACCCCTAACTTAATATTTTGTTGCGCAACCTTTTGAGGCAATCACTGCAATCAAACGCTTCCTGTAACTGTCAATGAGACATCTGCACCTCTCAGCAGGTATTTTGGCCCACTCCTCATGAGCAAACTGCTCCAGTTGTGTCCGGTTTGAAGGGTGCCTTTTCCAGACTGCATGTTTCAGCTCCTTCCAAAGATGCTCAATAGGATTGAGGTCAGGGCTCATAGAAGGCCACTTTAGAATAGTCCAATTTTTTCCTCTTAGCCATTCTTGGGTGTTTTTAGCGGTGTGTTTTGGGTCATTGTCCTGTTGCAAGACCCATGACCTGCGACTGAGACCAAGCTTTCTGACACTGGCTAGTACATTTCTCTCTAGAATTCCTTGATAGTCTTGAGATTTCATTGTACCCTGCACAGATTCAAGACACCCTGTGCCAGACGCAGCAAAGCAGCCCCAGAACATAACAGAGCCTCCTCCATGTTTCACAGTAGGGACAGTGTTCTTTTCTTGATATGCTTCATTTTTTCGTCTGTGAACATACAGCTGATGTGCCTTGGCAAAAACTTCGATTTTTGTCTCATCTGTCCACAGGACATTCTCCCAGAAGCTTTGTGGCTTGTCAACATGTAGTTTGGCATATTCCAGTCTTGCTTTTTTATGATTCGTTTTCAACAATGGTGTCCTCCTTGGTCGTCTCCCATGTAGTCCACTTTGGCTCAAACAACGACGGATGGTGCGATCTGACACTGATGTTCCTTGAGCATGAAGTTCACCTTGAATCTCTTTAGAAGTCTTTCTAGGCTCTTTTGTTACCATTCGGATTATCCGTCTCTTAGATTTGTCATCAATTTTCCTCCTGCGGCCACGTCCAGGGAGGTTGGCTACAGTCCCATGGATCTTAAACTTATGAATAATATGTGCAACTGTACTCACAGGAACATCTAGTTGCTTGGAGATGGTCTTATAGCCTTTACCTTTAACATGCTTGTCTATAATTTTCTTTCTGATCTCTTGAGACAGCTCTTTCCTTTGCTTCCTCTGGTCCATGTCGAGTGTGGTACACACCATATCACCAAACAACACAGTGATTACCTGGAGCCATATATATAGGCCCAATGGCTGATTACAAGGTTGTAGACACCTGTGATGCTAATTAGTGGACACACCTTGAATTAACATGTCCCTTTGGTCACATTATGTTCTGTGTTTTCTAGGGGTACCATCATTTTTGTCCATGCCTGTTTCATGAGTTTATTTTTTTACATAATTCTGTTGAAGCATGGTTGAAAAACAATGTCTGACTTTCATTGGTTAACATTTATAGAATTTTAATTTATTATTACTTTTGTCAGATTAAAGTTATTTCTGTGACCATTGTGACTTTTTCTTTCATTGACCAAAGGGTACCAACAATTTTGTCCACGTCTGTAAATGAAAAAAGGAAACTAAAACAAGGAATTAACAAATTAAAAACAAAAGAAGGAAGGTATATGGAAGAAGATAAAGAACTAGCTGACTGCCTCAATGAATACTGCTGTTCAGTTTTTACAAAGGAAAATGAAGGAAAAGGACCTCAGAAAGGAAGACTAATGAATCTTTTGATGCATGTGTCTTTGCAGAGGAAGAGGTTCTAAGTCAGCTGTCTAAAATTAATACAAATAAGTCACAGGGGCCTGATGGGATACACCCAAAGCTATTAAAAGAGCTTAGCGGTG
Source organism: Bufo gargarizans (assembly GCF_014858855.1). Classification (NCBI taxonomy): domain Eukaryota; kingdom Metazoa; phylum Chordata; class Amphibia; order Anura; family Bufonidae; genus Bufo; species Bufo gargarizans. Next base: position 159,256,246 of record NC_058085.1, on the reverse strand, counting down.
AACTAGCAAAACCATTAACAGATTTATTTAACCAATCACTAGTAACAGGAGTCGTCCCAGAAGATTGGAAATTAGCAAACGTTGTGCCCATTCAGAAGAAAGGTAGTAGGGAGGAATCGGGCAACTATAGGCCAGTAAGCCTGACATCAATAGTGGGCATATCATGGAAACCATACTTAAGGAGAGGGTTGTAGAACATCTAAAATCCCATGGATTGAAAGATAAAAAAAACAGCATGGGTTTACTTCAGGGAGATCATGTCAAACTAATCTTATTGAATTTTCTTTGATAGGGTGACTAAAATAATAGATGGTGGAGGTACAGTAGAAATCGCTTATCTAGACTTTAGTAAGGCTTTTGATACTGTCCCACATAGAAGGCTTATCAATAAATTGCAGTCTTTGTGCTTGGACTCCCATATTGTTGAATGGATAAGGCAGTGGCTGAGGGACAGACAACAGAGGGTTGTAGTCAATGGAGTATATTTAGATCATAGTCTTGTTACCAGTGGGGTACCTCAGGGATCTGTTCTGGGACCATATTGTTTAATATCTTTATCAGCGAAATTGCAGAAGGCCTCGATGGTAAGGTGTGTCTTTTTGCTGATGACACAAAGATTTGTAACAGGGTTGGTGTTCCTGGAGGGATACACCAAATGGAAAAGGATTTAGGAAAACTAGAGGAATGGTCAAAAATATGGCAACTAAAATGTAATGATGATAAGTGCAAGATAATGCACCTGGGGCGTAAAAACCCCAAAGCAGAATATAAAATCTGTGATACAGTCCTAACCTCAGTATCTGAGAAAAGCGATTTAGGGGTTATTATTTCAGAAGACTTAAAGGTAGGCAGACAATGTCATAGAGCAGGCGTGGCCAACCTTACAGACACAAAGAGCCCAAAAAAAAAAAAGTATGACCATCAGGAGCCACAAGCTATACATTTACACACGAGTCACCGTATTTTTTTGCCCTACAAGATGCACCAACATTTTAACAAAGAAAAATAAGAGATAAAAAGCTTTTTCCTCTGATCTGAGGTCTGTCTTATTTTTCATTAGCAGAGAAAAAAAGAAAAAATATATTTTTCATCAGACCTCAGATCAGACTCCTAAGGCTACTTTCACACTAGCGCTTGATCGGATCCGTTCTGAACGGATCCGATCATATTAATGCAGACGGAGGCTCCGTTCAGTACGGATCCGTCTGCATTAATAACTTAAAATTTTCTAAGTGCGCAAGATGCCTGAGCATATCCGTTCAGACTTTCAATGTAAAGTCAATGGGGGACGGATCCGCTTGAAGATTGAGCCATATGGTGACCTCTTCAAGCGGATCCGTTCCCATTGACTTACATTGTAAGTCTGAACGGATCCGCTCGCCTCCGCACGGCCAGGCGGACAGCTGAACGCTGCAAGCAGCGTTCAGCTGTCCGCCTGTCCGTGCGGAGGCGAGCGGAGCGGAGGCTGAACGCCGCCAGACTGATGCAGTCTGAGCGGATCCGCTCCATTCAGACTGCATCAGGGCTGGACGGAGGCGTTCGGGTCCGCTTGTGAGCTCCTTCAAACGGAGCTCACGAACGGACCGACGAACGCTAGTGTGAAACTAGCCTAAATCGGATCCCCAATCCTCATCTGACCTAAAATAGGATCCCCAAACCTTATCAGACCTCCAAATCAGACCCCCAATGCTCGGAACACAAATCAGACCCTCAGTGCTCAGATCTCGCCCCCCCCCCCCAATGCTCAGATCTTGTCCCATGCTCATATCTCCCCCTTCTCAGATCTGAACCCCCCCATGCTCAGACCTGACAAACCTATGCTCAAACAATACCCCTATGCTGAAATCTGAACCCCCATGCTCAGATCAGACCCCCATTGCTCAGATCAGACCCCCATTTCCCTGATCAGGACACACCCCCATGCTCAGATCAGAACCTCCCATGCATAGATCAGACCCCCATGCTCAGTTCTATCATTTAAATAAAATCTCTTCCCTCTCCTGATCAGGCACTGGGCTCCTGCTTGGGGTCCTGCTACTCTGCAGGTCTGACATGCTCTCCACTGTGACCTGATGAGCACAATGTCAGGTCATATAGTGCATGTCTCCACTTACTACGTTCTCACACTGTGTGCATTAAGATGTAGTGGAGAGTAAGCTGGAACTGCAAAGCAGCAACAGTGCCCGAGCAGGAAAAGAGATCTGAGCATGGGGTGGAGAGTCAGCCACCTGACTGCTTCCCGGCTCCACAGCTAGAGCCGCACTTGAAGAAGCAAAGAGCCGCATGCGGCTCAAGAGCCACAGGTTGGCCACCCCTGTCATAGAGCATCAGGAAATGCTAGCAGAATGCTTGGGTGTATAGGGAGAGGCATTACCAGTAGAAAGAGGGAGGTGCTCATGCCGCTCTACAGAGCACTAGTGAGACCTCATTTGGAGTATTGTGCTCAATACTGGAGACCATATCTCCTGAACGATATTGATACTTTGATACTTCTATGTTTCTATGCTATACAATCAGCTATTGATAATACTTTTAGGACAATATTAAATCTATCTATCTGTCTATTGACCTCGGATTTCGTTACACCGCTGTATTTACATAAGACGGGAACCATTCTTTGTTCTGTGTGGTGGCGGATATGTGTGGGCTGGCATGAGGAAATTCATTTAAATGTGGCTGTCACAGGTGTTGATTTCCTCTGAAATCCATGCCTCATTAATTTTTTGAAATGTGAGGTAGTCCACACTGTCGTGAGCTAGGCGTGTGCGCTTATCGGTCACAATCCCCCCTACTGCGCTGAATGTCCTTTCGGACAGGACACTCGATGAGGGGCAAGCCAAGAGTTCCATGGAAAATTGTGCCAACTCTGGCCACAGGTCAAGCCTGCACACCCAGTAGTCCAGGGGTTCCTTGCATCTGAGAGCATCCAAGTCAGCCGTTGTAGTCGGACACCGATCAGTCTCGTCGTTGCCTGAGGCTGGATCCGGAGGGCGGCTGTCGATGGGTTGGCTGCAATAATTATCTCGTATTTGAAGTAGGGTTGTTTCGATACAAAAATTTTGATTCGGTTTAGATACCATAAAAAAGTATTGCGATACTCGATACAATTCGATACCACACAAAAAAGAAAAACACAAAAAAAGCCGCATGCATACCGCATTTTATGGAACGTCCAGCCCATAATCGAAAAGTCCTCCCATTTTTTGGGGGGACAAGGTGACTAAAAAAATTTTAGAATTTTTATCTTTTACGGCTTTCACCGCACAGCCTAGTATCGATAAAAGGCAAAAGTATAGATTGGGTATCGAAAGTATGATACTCGAAACAACCCTAATCCGAAGTGACCAACACATCTTCAAACAGCCCTCTTCTTGCATGCGTGGTAGGATTGGTACCCGCTCCTGTTTCTCTGTGGGTGGAATTTCCTCTGCCAGCGCCCTCGCCAGCAGAATGCAGCATCTGTCGCAGTAAGGCCTGGAAATGCTGCATTCTGAAAGCCCTCTGTGATGCTGATAACATGTCTTATATTTTCTGTTGTACATAGCCACCAAGTAATGGTCCTTGCCCTTTTATGCTTTTTATGTGGGGGTCCCTCTTCAAACACTGGAGCATGAAGGACCCCATTTGCACTAAATTAGAAGCAGTGGAGCGCCATGGCTCCTGCTTATCGCCCAGGAGAATGTCGTCCTCGGTCTCCTCCCCCCAGCCACGGGCACACCAGGGATCCCCGAAAAGTTTAAAGCCTACTCTTCTTGCTCCTCCTCCTCCCCCAGCCACCATCCTCCTCTGACTCCTCTTCAGACTCCTGCTGACTTGTCTCACATGGATTAAAAACGGAAGTGTAGATCGGCACTCTATATATGGAATCAGTAGATATTTATTCAAGACTAAAAATGCACAGAATAAAAGGTGGTTTTCACAATTTAATAGTATCAAAATATAAAAATATAGTACGGATATAAAAACGCAAAAATGATAGCTAAAATAGAAAATAGAAAATAGGAGGAGTCAAGGGATGCACGAGCCACCCATCAAGAACGTGGTGTCCAGGTTACAGAACTATAGATCCTGGATTGCATCAGGTAGAATAGTGGTGGAACAAATATAAGCTGGACACTGTGTTGATGAGAAGTGATTAAGATATCCAGATATGATTTATGAGGGTAAAGCATAAGTTAGCTGGATATAATAATGACGTATAACAATAGTACACGGTCTCCCTTATATTTCATAAAATCACGCAGCTGCGTCTGATGCAATACAAATGCGGCTCAATACATGTACAATTATGGTTAAAGACCCAAAAGATTTTCAAGCCAGAAGGGATTACCAGTATTCTGATTAGACTACTCAGCTTCAATATCCCGTATCATGCACCGTCAAATTTCTCAGCCAGTGAGTTGATTTAATATTTCATATATATATATACAGAGCCAAGTCCTGGATATTTGACGATAGATAATTTGTCAAATGTGTGCAAATACACAAATTGGAGTAAAGTACATATATAAGGTGCAGTATAGTAGGGAAATATATAGCGGACCAGTCAATAGAAAAAACAGGTATATCCTTTTCCAAAGTGCATACCTGGAAACCATGAGTTATAGTAAATTGATTATCAATGAGATTGACAGCTGCTCCACTATCTACAAAAATCTCACAAAATAATGTTCTTGATCTCTAGCGCCACCTTGGCAGGTAGGACAAAACGGGAACTACAAGCAAACGGAAAACCTTCAATTTCCACATTAACCTTGCCAATAGTAAGAGATGGAACGTTTTTAGAGGATTTTTTTCTTTTTGTTTCTTTATCATTCTCAAAAAACTGCCTGAATCTCCTAGAGAGACAAGCATTTGCCAAATGATTTATACCTCCACAACAGAAACAAACCTTCATATGAGAGCTGAATCCTCTATTGTCAGAGGCAAGCAAACCCAGCTGCATGGGCCCCTGCTCAGAAGGGATTGAGAGCGACTGAGACCCCTGTGCACTGAATGAGACCGCCACACTGTCTTTGGACTGAGTATGACAGGAAGGAGTAATCTCTCCTCTCTCTAAGACGCCTGTCAATACGAACGGCCCGAGACATGGCAGAGTCCAAGGAGGTAGGTCTCTCATGAAAGGCAAATGCATCTTTCAATCCCTCTGAAAGACCATGGCAAAATTAACTTCGGAGTGCAGCATCATTCCAACCAGTATCAGCTGCCCATCTCCGAAATTCTGAACAGTATATCTCTGCGGACTGTTTACCCTGGCATAAAAGACGTAGTCTAGACTCAGCCAGAGCAATACGATCCGGATCATCATATATCTGACCCAGGGCTAAAAAAAAAGTATCCACTGAGCAGAGGGGCCGTGCCCCCACCGGCAGCGAAAAGGCCCAGGTCTGAGCGTTATCCCTGAGCAGCGAGATGATGATCCCCACCGTCTGCTCCTCATCACCAGAGGAATGGGGAAGTAGGCGAAAATGGAGTTTGCAAGCCTCTCGAAAACGAACAAAATTCTTACTACCCCCGGAGAACGTATCCGGGAGCGAGATCTTAGGGTCAGAATAAACTCCATGAACGCAAGCTGAACCGGTCACCTGAAACTGAGAAACTGTTTTACGGAGATCTGCTACCTCCAATGAAAGACCCTGCATGTGTTTAGTCAAAAGTGAAACTGGATCCATGCTTGAGACGGTTTTGGCGGTTTATAATGTCACGGAAGGTGTACAGAAAACTAGAAGACACAAAATGAAGATCCGACTGACTGGATCCAAAACTAAGGAACCAAAGGGAGAGCCCTGCAACAGACCTGGCTCTCTCCCTAACTGCTCAGCCTATGATGCAAAAAATCTCAATGGTAGATGATCGCATATCCTCGTTCCTCGACTGTATAACACCTGAACACCCTATAATAGTGAGGGGACACGACCACCGGCTCCCTACACTTGATACGGAGGGAGTCCGGGTCACCTGGGATCCAGCAAACAGGAAAACACCAATGAATGAACAAAACATATCTGTAGAAGACTCAGTAGTAGCATCCAGCATGCACACACTCCAGGAAGTTGTATAAACCGCAAAGTGATGCAGTATGGGAAGGGATTTAAAGGGATGCAATTAGTGCAACTACATGACAGCTGAGAGAGGCTAACGAGATGAGAAAACGAAAGCAAAACAAAAGGAACCTCAAGGAGGAGGTTCTGAAGAACGTCTGTCAGAGCTTCTCAGATGTCTGGTGGTGACAGCAGCAGAAGAGGTAGCAGGGGGAGCCTGAGTGACTTCCTTGTTTTTAAGGTGTTTACTCCACTGCAGTTCATGCTTTGCATGCAGGTGCCTGGTCATGCAGGTTGTGCTAAGGTTCAGAACGTTAATGCCTCGCTTCAGGCTCTGATGGCACAGCGTGCAAACCACTCGGGTCTTGTCGTTAGCACATTGTTTGAAGAAGTGCCATGCCAGGGAACTTCTTGAGGCTGCCTTTGGGGTGCTCGGTCCCAGATGGCGGCGGTCAGTAGCAGGCGGAGTCTCTTGGCGGCGGGTGTTCTGCTTTTGCCCACTGCTCCCTCTTTTGCTACGCTGTTGGTTCGGTCTCACCACTGCCTCTTCCGCCGAACTGTGAAAGTAAGTGGCACGACCTTCATTCCATGTGGGGTCTAGGACCTCATCGTCCCCTGCATCGTCTTCCACCCAGTCTTCCTCCCTTACCTCCTGTTTAGTCTGCGCACTACAGAAAGACACAGCAGTTGGCACCTGTGTTTCGTCATCATCAGAGACATGCTGAGGTGGTATTCCCATGTCCTCATCATCAGGAAACATAAGTGGTTGTGCGTCAGTGCATTCTATGTCTTCCACCGCTGGGAAACCCTGCCAGCAGAGTCTTCAAACAGCATAAGAGACTGCTGCATAACTTGAGGCTCAGACAGTTTCCCTGATATGCATGGGGATGATGTGACAGACTGATGGGCTTGGTTTTCAGGCGCCATTTGTGCGCTTTCTGCAGAAGACTGGGTGGGAGATAATGTGAACGTGCTGGATCCACTGTCCGCCACCCAATTGACTAATGCCTGTACCTGCTCAGGCCTTACCATCCTTAGAACGGCATTGGGCCCCACCAAATATCGCTGTAAATTCTGGCGGCTACTGGGACCTGAGGTAGTTGGTTCACTAGGAAGTGTGGCTGTGGCAGAACGGCCACGTCCTCTCCCAGCAACAGAGGGTCCACTAACACCACCACGACCATGTCCGCGTCCCTTACTAGATGTTTTCCTCATTGTTACCGTTCACCACAATAAGAAAAAAATTATTTGGCCCAATGTATTGAATTCAAATTCAGGCCTTTTTTTACAGACACCGAACACTATCTGGCTATCCATTTAGGTACCGTATTACACTAATACAGGCACAGCAGTAACGACAGATTTAGCTGAATATAAATTGTAGGCCTAGTATTTAGGCGCTGGATGACAGGTATACGTTTACGGACAGAATTAGACTTGGAAATGCACGGTAGCGTGTGAAGTTCTTGAGGATGACCCTATCCGCACCTTCAATCTAATATACCCTTTTATGGATCGATTTAAACTTGGCCTGATACAGCAGAAACCACTGATTTAGGGAATTGCTAAGTTGGGAATTGTATTTCAACCCAGAACAAAAATATATCCTTTGCCAGACAGCAGACAGTATTACAATTGGCTAGCCACAGCTAAAACACCAGATTTAGGGTACTGCTATTTTGGCAATTGTATTTCACCCCTCTATAAAATAGCAAGCACAGCCAAGCCCCTGATGTAGGATATAGCAAAAAAAAAAACACTATTGATGGTTAAATGGACTTGGTGGCAGCTTGTGCTGGCGCACCACAAGGCACAGAATGGCCGCCGATCAACCCAGAAAAAAGTGACTGAAAAACGCTCTGGGCAGCCTAAAAACAGTGAGCAATTGAATAGCAGAAGATGAATGATTCACAGCTGTAGATCGATCACTTCATTAAGTGTTTTTGCTGAGTAAATCCCTGTCTAGTGCCTAATCTCGCCCTAACAGCAGCAGCTGCATCCTCTCCCTACACTGATCAGAGCAGATGTGACTCCAGCTGGGTCACATGCTGCACTGGCCAATCACAGCCATGCCAATAGTAGGCATGGCTGTGATGGCCTCTTGGGGCAAGTAGTATGACACTTGTTGATTGGCTGCTTTGCAGCCTTTCAAAAAGCGCCAAGAAAGCTGCCAAACACCGAACCCGGACTTTTACGAAAATGTTTGGGTTTGGGTCTGTGTCACGGACACCCCAAAATTCGGTACGAACCCGAACTATACAGTTCGGGTTCGCTCATCCCTAGTCATGATGCCAAAATGTCTTCCTAGAAAACCAGACACAAAAGCAAACAGATTGGGCTTCTCTAAGTTTTGTAATGTGCTTTCATATGAGTTGATGCAAATGTACACTGCTTTCTTATTATCTCTAGAATCTTGAATCGTGCATGGAACTTTAATCACAAAAAATGAACAAACCAACAAAATACAATGCCAAACGCCTGCTGTTATAATGATGGCCACATGTTGGCACAGAAACATGAATTCCTACGTTCATTCATCTGAGTGACAGACATATTGCTCAGTGCTTGTTAAAGTGAAGTAAAATAAGAGATTGCATGTACAAAAATAAATTGCTGCTGCATATTAAACCAAGAAAACTCTGTGAAACAATGTAAACAATATAAAGAGAATATATAGAGACAGCCATGCTTGTATACAGGATATAGCAATTATTAGTTAGGCCTGCTTCACACTGCCGGCAGTAGTTCCAGCAGACAAGAGCCTGCCAGAGCTCTCTGGATCCGGCATTGCAATGGCCGTCGTTGAATACCCATCGGCTCCGTTGACTATAATGGGGTCCGGCAGAGATCTGACCACTACCTGGCAAATATGTTTGATTCGGCCGGACATAAACCACTGCACCCAGTGTGAAACTGTCCTTACTATTAGGCATTAGAGGTATTTTTTTGAATAGTTTTGAGACATGTTCAAATGAGGCAAATGTGTCCTCATTTTAGGCTACTTTCACACTTGCGTTCAGAGCGGATCCGTCTGCATTATATTGTTAAAAAATTTCTAAGTGTCAAAGTAGCCTCAGACGGATCCGTCCAGACTTTACATTGAAAGTCAATGGGGGACGGATCCGTTTGAAAATTGAGCCATAGTGTATCATATTCAAACGGATCCGTCCCCATTGGCTTACATTGTAAGTCTGGACGGATCCGCTTGCCTCCGCACGGCCAGGAGGACACCCGAACGCTGCAAGCAGCGTTCAGGTGTCCGCCTGCTGAGCGGAGCGGAGGCTGAACGCTGCCAGACTGATGCATTCTGAGCGGATCCGCGTCCACTCAGAATGCATTAGGGCTGGACGGATGCGTTCGGGGCCGCTTGTGAGCCCCTTCAAACGAGCTCACAAGCGGACACCCGAACTCTAGTGTGAAAGTAGCCTTAAGGAAATGGTAGACTATATTTTTTATGGAAGGTAAGATAGTTTAATGTTAGATGCTAGAAATACCAGATGGTGACGGCCAGCAGTATTTTTTTTTTTTTTTTGCGCTAGTCTGTTGGAGGGGTAGTGAGGGAGTAACAGATGGGAATAAATCTTTATAAAAAAGATAAAAATGGAGCACATTTACCCCAGTTCGATGAAGTTCTTGAGAAAAGGATTCAGTGGAAGTTTAAGGTTATTAGCAGTAATTAATACCAGCCCCTTTATACATTGGTTGAAAGACAAAGGAGTCATTTTAGTGAGCATTATCTTTTGATGAAATATGGTAATGATCATTATAAGAGGTCTTGTCTGCCCATGGCTATTGTTCTGTAGAATAAGACTTTGCGATTGGGAGGATTACAGGATATTGACTGATGTTAGGGAGTTTTATGATCGGGGAAGTGAGGTCTATTGATTATTTGTTTTAATATTTATGTACTTAGACTATTTTATTACTGTGCTGTAAGATTGTAACTTGCTTGTGTGCTAAGATGCTGCTATGATGACACTGTTATTTCCCATGGGATTAATAGCGTTTATCTTATCTTATCTTATCTTATCTAGAAGTTGCATTCTGGTTTAGATCAAACTTATTTTTAAAACTTTGGTCTCCAGCCCTATTCCCACCCTCAGAAAGCTGAGAAGTTGTTTTAGAAGTGGACTAGAGCATGAGTACTGCAGCTCTATGTAACAATATTGGTGTTATGGTTTCAACTAGGCTCCATCACTCATCCCCACTGACTAGAAACTTCTCATATAGCCCACTCGCTAAACCCTGAATGCAACTACTGCCGCAACTGTATGGAGGAGTATACACAGACCACATGTTTAGGTGTGTGAGTATTCACTGATTTTTTTGCATGATAGTTAGGTTTTCAATTTTATCGTAATATAGTTTTAATACCGTATTGTCCTTTGTATATTTACAACAGGGGTGGGGAAGGCGTGAGAGAAACAAAACCCAAGAGGAGCAGTCAATTGATAACACTGAGATAGCATAGAGGAAAATGAGTGCTCTAATTTAGTCAACACTCCTGCCTGGTCTTCTTGTTGGTGTGAAAGAGAGTGTTAAGTAGAACTCTGCCTACTAATGCAGAAAGAGAGTAAGTTAAAGACTAGCTAAATATACGGTAAGTTCCTTAAAGGTCACTGAGTTTTCAGGAAATTTTTATTATGTCCAGGGGTGGACTGGCCATAGACCCAACTGGGATGATTCCTGTTTGGCCGATGTCCAGTGGACCATCCAAACCTTATCATATCCTCAGAATGGCAATACAGTTGAATACTGCGGTAGAGCATGGGAGCTGTTCACTCTCATAGGCCTCAGGCCTACTCTAGTAGGGAACATTACTGGGGGCACTGTGGGAACATTACTGAGGGCACTTTGGGGATATTACCAGGGGTAATGTTGGGAACATTACTGGGTGTACTATGGGAGACATTACTGGGGGCACCGTGGGAGACATTTCTGTGGGCACTATTGGCACATTACTGTTAGTAATGTGGGGATATTACTACGGATAATGTGGAGGATTTTACTGGAGATATTGTGGGGGCATGACTAGGAATATTGTGGGGACATTACTAGGAATATTGTGGGGACATTACTAGGAATATTGTGGGGACATTACTAGGAATATTGTGGGGACATTACTAGGAATATTGTGGGGACATTACTAGGAATATTGTGGGGACATTACTAGGAATATTGTGGGGACATTACTAGGAATATTGTGGGGACATTACTAGGAATATTGTGGGGACATTACTAGGGATATTGTGGGGACATTACTAGGGATATTGTGGGGACATTACTAGGAATATTGTGGGGACATTACTAGGAATATTGTGGGGACATTACTAGGAATATTGTGGGGACATTACTAGGAATATTGTGGGGACATTACTAGGGATATTGTGGGGGACATAACTAGGGGTAGTATAGAAGACATTACTTGGGGCACTGTAGGGGATATTACAGGGGGACAGTACTGACAACACTTTGGGGGCATTATTGGGATAATGTGACTGACCTGGATAATAAAGGTAACAGGATAATTCCACCCTATCTGGAATTATTTTCCAGCTTCCCACTACATTGTATGCAATAGTAAATGATGCCGATAGAAAGTACAACTTGTTACCTCAAAACATAAGCCCTCAATTGTCTATGTGAACAGAAAAAATAAAAAAAGTTATGGCTCTGGGAAGGCAGGGAGTATATAACAAAAAAAAAGAAGTAAAAATGGAAAAACGCCTGGGGCTGAAAGGGTTCAATTCCAAATTTGTCCCTGGAATTTCCATAGCAACTTATAAAAGTTTTGATCGGTGGGGGCCTGAGTGCTGAGACCCCCACAGATTTCTAGACCAAGGATAGAGAATGGCTCACATATCATGCTCTCTTTCTTCGCTGCAGGAGAGGGACTGAGATGGACTCAATACAAAGTCCATGGGCCCATCTGAAATTAGTCCCCTACTGTGAGGAAAGAAAGCATTATACCCAAGCGATTCTCTCTCTTCCTTGTAGCAATCAGTGAGGGTCTTACCACTCAGGCCACACTGATCAAAACTTTTGATACATGTCTGACACATCTGCAGTACTCCAGACAGTACATCAGCAGGTGTGGTATGGTTGGCAATAGGTATGTGACTAACCACGGGTCTTTGTGCCTTAATACCAACTGGCCAAGCTGCTGTGGACCCCTTCAGACACTGTGCTGCTGCACCCAAGGACTTATTTGCTGCTACAGCTGCCACACTGTACTATGTGCAGCACATCAGGAAAACAGAGCTTATCAGCCATCTTGGATGCTACTGCCAAAAGCACTGCTGACCCTCCTCTTGAGCAGGAAAATGCTGCTTCATATTATGGAAACAGCGGGAAGCAGAGGAAAGAGACTGCGTCTATAGGGGGCTGCCCCAGGAGGACTGAGCACGACCGAGCCTGTGGAACTACAGCTTGTAGAGCTGCAGTCCTGTCGGCAAGCTGCCTAAAGTCAAGCAGATCATAAGAGGCGGAATGTGCCTAGAGTGAAGAACAATGTGTCAATGAATTTGCAAAGACTTTTGCCTGACTTACTATACCTGTTGTGTGTTCTGGAATGGCAGAGAGACGAGCCAGGCTGAACTGGTCACTCATGTGATGGGGTGACAACCCCGAAGTTCTGCAGTTTATGGAGCAGCAGTGGGTGGCCATAGAGTCCGCGAGTCACCATTATCATCATTCCAATCTGTACCCACTGAGACAGCAGGCACAGCTTCAGTTTCCACTCCAGTGACCAGTCTGGGGGCTATGCGAAAGTCAGGGCAGTGCTCCCACCATCAAGGTCATCACCATCAGCCTGGTGTTCAATATCAGTGACAGGCCTCAACGTACTCCAGCTCAGCCCTGGAGGTTGCCTCCAGAACAGTAGCAACCTTACCAGGAGCATATTTCACTAGATCGCCAGAGATCTAACTGCCAGCACCAATGGAGACAGAGGTTTTTCATCCTTGAACACTAGCTGTTATTTCTATTTCAAGAAGCATTCAACAAAAGTATACATTTTCTAGGATTATAACAAACCTGAGCCACAACATGCTCTAGGATCTGTGATACTGGGACTTTTTGCCAACACAGAGCTGCAGACTCAGGTTTTGTTTATCTTGATACAGAACCAAATGACTCCAATGCAGTTGAGCTCTATAGCCATGGTTCATTTAGATAGATTAAATAGGTCACCACATAGCCTCTACAAAGACTGCCACCTGGGACCTTAAGTTATACCCCCTGTGAGGAATATGGATTAATATTTACTGTCAGCCATGTCCCCACACCATACCATTTGCTGAAAGATAGCAGAGGTAGTGAACTCCACAGGAGGGACCTGCTTCAAAGCCGCAGCCAGATAGCAGAAAACTCCTAGCAGGTCACATTTGGTTAAGTGTCACACCTCCATTCAGACAGCACGGATCCTGCAGGAAAATCTCCCTGCAGGGTGTCTAACCTATTCCCCAGTTCAATAGAATCTAGCAGACAGCATGAAACTGGTGATTTATAAGGAATTATTAATCGCCCGGCCATCGCAGGCGCAAACCGGATACATATGTGTCCCGGTGGCCATGATGAACATGCCCATGGTCTTACTTTGATGGTGGGATGCCAGGGAAGGGGGATATACATAACTCCCCATAGAAACCACATAGCGGCACCATGTTTGGACTCTAGTTGTAGCCGGAACCCAGGCGGATGAATTGTCCCTACTGACATTCTGGTCTGGAGCTATGAACCCTAAAGGGTTTTGTGGGTCATTTGATGCCAGCCCAGAAGGGGGGAGTGGACCCTTCCCGGCTACAGTTTAAAAGGCTTGTGCTAACAAGCGATCGTGTCTTTTTCTGAAAGGGGGTCACATCATGCAAATGTGTTTGGAGAGACCTGGAAACCAGCTGACATCACTGCCCTCCATGTAAATACAGCAAAGGAACATTCATCTACCTGGTAACTGACTTGTACTCTGTGTAATCCTGTTTGTACCATATTACCTGTATTTGTAACCTCAGACCACTGTATTCTTAGTGTATATTGTGTTATCTAGTGTGCCCTTAAGGTGATTAAATATATAATTTAATCTTGTGCTGTCTTGTATCTTAATCACAAATTCCCACGTCCATGTTTCGGCCTAGTTATAAGCTACTGCGGGTTGGTTTCTCACCCTATATAATCCCGTTAGCGGACCGGGCTCATATCAAATGAGAAGCTGGTGGCAGATTACCCGGGCTGAAAAGGTGCTGTTTCGCTGTGGTAGGGCGTAACGTCACGTCTTGGTAACCAGGGACCATACCGCGTCTCGTGTGATTGACGTAGTTGACTTCAAGCGGGCACAAGGGGTGGTATACGTCACCCCCCCCCCCCCCATTGTAGTTAGATTTGGCCTAGGCCTTTTTAAATGTATATGTATGTGCTCATGTGCCTAATTATTTTCTCTCCACAGTAATGGGAGGTGATGGAGCCATCTGAGATTTGTATCTTTAGACATTTCCTGCCATCTACCAGGAAAGGATCCAAGTACAACACAAAGCCTTTTTGCAAGGGGGCATGGAGTACTCCAGACCTTGGGGTATCTACAATGTTTGGTTTATAATGCAATGTTATGTTCTATTTTGGCATGCAATGTAATGTTTGCACTTTACACCAGCAGGTCGGGTATGGTTGGCAATGGTTATGGGACTAACCATCACAGTGGGCTGGTCCTACTTCCTCTCAAGATAGGGCAGAGCTAGATGAATAAGTGAGGAGTGAGGGACCCTAACCATCTTATCCTCTATAGGGACTCAGGAGGCAGAGACCCAACTCCATCTCAGAGGAACACTGCTCCAGAGAGACTGCAATGTCCACAACTACAGATAATCCTCAAATCTACAGATTTTACAGTCATCAGAGTGATCAGCAACTACACAGACTTTGCTGCAGGTGAAGTTAAACATATTAAGACACCCATCACCATAGTTCAGTTCAGGCAGAATCCAAAAGCCTGCATTCCACAGTGGACACCTACAGCCACAAATGCCAGATTTCAGCTGTTAGCCAGGAGAGGAGACATCAGCAAATAGCATACCAAAGGTGCCATCATCACTTTGCCAGCCACCATACTTGATCATCAGGGAAGAGAAGTTACACTGAGAGACTTTTTTATTCTTCTACTTCTGACCTGATTCCATTTACCACCATTCGTACTGGACCAATTCCCAGGGAGCAACAGCCTGAGAGACTTCACCTTGACACATTATCTTAACAGGGCTACCCCCACTCCTAGCCACCACACCGGCTCGCTGCACATAGCAGGGACTCACTCCACATAGCTATCAGACCCCAACCGATCAAAACTTTTTATATGTCTCTATGACACATGAACATTTTCTGAATACTCAGTGACCCTTTAAATGGAATCTGTTACCACCTGTAACCCCATCAAACTGCCAGAAGTAATGTAGAACTGTCTTCCTTGCCTTTAGCAACCAATCAAATTCCACCATTCATTTTCCAAAGGAGCTGTGAAAAATAAAAGGTGAACTCTGATTGGTTGCTATGGGCAACTAGGCTAGTTCTACTTTACACTACTTTGATAAATTTCCTCCTCTGTATATGTATATTGACGGGTGTATTGCTTGCTAAACCGCATGTAGAAACCTGACCATCTGGCCACATCCTTAAAGGGAATGTGTCATCAGAAAATGACCTGCTGTTTAAATTACTTTTTTATGTTTAATATATTTGTAAATAATTTTTTATGTTGTTTTTCATTTTCCATGTCACTTTTTATATTTAAACTAAAACAAAAATTCCAGCAGTTTTTGCACTGGCCACTATGTAATAATTGGCACCACTTCTTGGTTTGTACAGATTGCTTTACTGCAGTTAACTCATTCTAATACTGTGTCTAATGACATCACCTCTGTGTATAGTCGGGATCCTCCATTCACAATGGGTAATTGTCAAATCTTATCTATTCTTTCCTTGTACAATGACCTCTGCACAGGTCACAGAGCATGTCCGGAAAACTCATAGAAGTCAATAGGGTGCCCTCCTGACCATTGTGTCTCAGGCCTATGGGGCTGCTGTAAAGCAATTTTTTTTATGCCGTATGTAGGCTGTTAAGAACAGCTGAGGCAAAATGGCTGTCCCCATAATCATGGTCAGAAATAGAATAAGAAAAATTTACAATCAGAAAATAAAAACAGATTAGATAAAAAGGATGTGTGTTACTGTCTGGTTTGAACTACAAGATAAATCTTTTGGTGACACATTTCCTTTAAATAATAAACACATACAATGAAAGAAGTGTAACACAATACAAACCTATGCTACATCTCCAAAAAAACATGAGCAGCAATAGATGTTGTTTTATTAGATGTTTCTGAAAGTTTACAAGTCTAGTAAACAGTGCATTCAAGGCAAAGTAATTGTACACATCTGTGGTCCAAAAGGTTATGATGTCAGCCATGGCTGGTATCCAGAAATGTAAGATAGGTATTCTATTGTTAAATAAGAAAAGCCTTGTCATAATCCCTGGAAATTTCATGTAGAAACAAGTCCATGAAGTGTGAGCTTCCTTCAGTGAACCTCATTTACTGAAACCATCAGTTTTGTTTCTCTGTCTGGATTTTTAGAGATGGTGGGAAGTTTTGGAGTGGGCCTGCCATTCCCTTTTCTTAAAGTTCAGGTCTTTAGACAGCTTAGATGATATTGCTGGGTTCTGTATTGGGGCACAGGTCTACAAATAGTGCAGATTAGTGTCAGAGGTAAAGGCCTTGTTACACAAGTTATGGATCGGGAGAATTATCAGTGATGGGTGTTGATACTTGATAATTTTGCTGTGTAAAGTAAATGCTCATTTGCCTGGTGGCCTCATCTTTTAAGCAGCACATAGAAACCTCATTTGTCAGCATTACATTGCCCTGTGTAAATAGTGATATGTTGCTGACAAACAAGGAAACTCTGTAGGGATGAATGACCATACGATCATTTATCCCCATAAAGCCTCGACCATTGCTGCATGTAAGTACAACTAACATCCAACCTTGATGACTGACTGCCCTCTTGGCCCATGTAAAAGGGCCTTATAAAAAACATATGTACTTTTTGTTTGTGAAGTCGGACCAGTTCAATGCAATTATGTATATGTGAGAAAATTGTTTAGTTAGCTCTGGTTTGACGTGTCTGCTGTTTGGCTGTCCTCCAAATACTTTTTCCCCAATTCTTCTATAAATCTGTGTGCTATAAAAGTGTGTGTTTCCATCCAGTATCGCCCTGTATATATTTTTAACATTGATTATTCTGTATTAGTCTCTCCTAGGAGAAAAACAACATTGAATTCCATATTACGGAAATAAAGTCCCATTTACTAATGCTGTATAAGGTTATATGCACATACAAATTTTCCACACAAAATTTCATGTGGAAAATCAGCAGTGTAGTACAGTACCAGTTAAGTAGATCCAATTTTCAAAATATCATGTACACAGCACTGAAATTTTCAGCACGGAAATCTACCTGCCGTGCCGTGTCGGATTTTAAATCCATAGCATGTCGATTGTTTGTATGGATTTTTTGTGCAGATTTGACCCTTGACAAATGCAAGATCTGGGGCAAGCCCGCAACAAAATCCACAAATAACTAGTGTTGAGCGTGACTATTCTAATTGCAAATTTTTATTGCAGATGTAGAATATAGTGCTATATCTTCGTAATCGCAAATATTCTAGATTTTTTTTTCATCAGTACCTCCCCTGCTTCTTGCTTGTGGGCCAATGGGAAGGCTGCAATATCTTGTCTGAGCTTAGCAACATCCCTAGCAACCAATAGGAAAGTTGCCTACCCCTTACTATATAAGAACTTCCCCAGCAGCCATTTTCTGTTTTTTGCAGTTCTGAGAGAGACCGAGAGAGAGAGAGAGAGAGCAGTGTCATTGCTGTGCTCTGTGCTTTGCTGAGTTATTTACATTGTTGAGTCAATTACATTAGATAGTTAGTTAGCTCATATATATAGTACAGATAGTTAGTGGGAGATAGTCAGTGTAGGTTATATAGTGATGTAGTCTAGCTGATAGGTTCCAGTGCAGGGTGTTAGGTAGTGTGATAGGAATTACTGTACTGTGCATTTTCTCTAGTCTCAGGAAACTTCTAGTAGCTTGAAAAATGTAGCAAAATTAAGTCACGCCTGTATTGTATGCGCAATACGCGCATATTACATTGCAGATTTTCGCAATCAAGAAAATAATGACTGGAGATGACGAATTCTAGAATTTACGAATCTATGGTAAATATTAGGCCAAAAATTCACAAAATATTGTGAAAACGAATATTGCCCATGCTGCTCATGACTACAAATAACCCGTGCAGATTTGATGCGGAAATGCATTAAAAACAACAATAAATTCCACATGGAAAATCCAGATAAAATACATTGCTGTGTGCTAGTTCCCTAATAGACAGCGCAAACTTATGGCGGGACTACACACCCTGATTGTCAGGCAGTTTATATGAATGCTCGATCCCAATAATCTGCGCGTTTTAAATGTGCAGCCGATCACCCGATGAACGAACAGAACTCTCCTTCATCAGGTAAACAGTTGTTCGTAAAAGCAAGTAAATTTTTATTTCGTAGCAGTAGATTGTGTTGTCTAAACAGCGATCTGCTGCCCGGAAACAATGTAGCTGTATGAGGACCAGCAATCGTAATAGTGATCGCTCATTTTCATATTGTGGACAGGGCCGTCTTTAACAAGGGGCAAAAGCGGCAACCGCCCCGGGCCCAGTTGCTCCTGGGGGGCCCAAGGCAGCTCCCTCTTGAGGCCTGCCCGAGTGTCAGGCTGTCAGCTACATAGGAGGGTGCTGTCATAATCATGCCTGCCGGCACTCCAGGCAGCGAACTGTGAGAGCTGTGATTCTATTAGGAGAAAGGACCTTAGATTACATCATCACCATGTGACCAGTAACCTAGCAATATTACTGGTCACATGACTATGATGTAATCAAAGGTCCTTTCTTTCTACCAGGAGTGTTGCTGCAGGAGAAGTTTAACTGTGGAACTTTTTTTGTTAAGATTAAATCAGGAAAAGGTGACAGGGGCAGTTGTGCTAATATACTGTAAGCTACTGTATACTGTGGGGGTCTGTATACTGTGGGGTGCTGTATACTGTGGGGGTCTGTATACTGTGGTGTGCTTTACTGCTCTACTGTATACTGTGGGGTGATGTATACTGTGGGGTGCTATACTGCTCTACTGTATACGGTGGGGTGCTGTATACTGTGAGGTGCTGCATTCTGTATCGTTTGGGGTGCTGTATACTGTATACTGTGCGGTGCTGTATACTGTGAGGTGCTGTATATTGTGGCGTGCTATACTGCTCTACGGTATAGTGTGGGGGGATATATAGTGTGGGGTGCTGTATAGTGTGGGGTGCTATACTGCTCTACTGTATACTGCGGGGTACTGTATACTGTGAGGTGCTGTATACTGTATAGTTTGGGGTCCTGTATACTGTGAGGTGCTATATATTGTGGGGTGCTATACTGCTTTACTGTATACTGTGGGGTTCTGTATACTGTGGTGTGCTATGCTGCTCTACTGTATACTGTGGGGTGCTGTATACTGTGGGGTGTCATACTGCTCTACTATATACTGTGGGGTGCTGTATATTGTGGGGTGCTGTATACTGTATAGTGTGGTGTGCTATACTATATACTGAATGCTGTGGGTTACTGTATACTATAGGGTGCTATACTGCATACTGTGGGGTGCTGTATACTATAGGCTGCTATACTGCATACTGTGGGGTGCTGTATACTATAGGGTGCTATACCGCATACTGTTGGGTGCTGGGGTGCACTGTAACGCTAGGGTGAGCAGAGCCCCGGTCTCCTTCCTGCAGAGCGGTGCCCACTTCCAGCCTGAGCCCAGAAGTATTTACAGTCATTTACTGTACTCTACCAGGTGTGTGGATTTTTTGGGTGCGTGATTTCATGCTAGGGTGTGGGAAGGTGGGATCCAGGGGGCCCAAGAAAATTTTTGCCCAGAGTCCAATCAATATTAAAGACGGCCCTGATTGTGCAAGTGATCGCTGCATTTAAATGTAGAGTTTCACCCCCACTGAACAAGCAACCAGTTGGGAAGAAACACTATCTTCACAATAATTGGCTGCTGCTCGGAACGTTTGAACCTGCCTTTAGACCAGACAGTCACAAGTGGCACAAAAAAATGTACAAGTTATGTTAGAATTCTGACACCTCTCTATGTTGCCTGCCATGTTTTTATATACTGTATGTATGTGTATATGTATGTGTGTGTGTATATATATATATATATATATATATATAATCTTTTTGTGTAATTTTTATTTAATCCTTTTCACCCTGGAGGGTTTTTGTCAAGACTGTGTCAAGACTTATCTCTGACCCTGTTGTTCCTGGGGTCAGAAGGTTGCAGCGGGTGGATACTCGCTCGGTTTCAAGGGATCGGTCCATGACCTAGTTGTGAAAATGGATTCCGGTCCAAGTTTTCCTGCTTAGGTTTGCGATCTCTTTTATCCCATTTAGGAATCAGTAGCTTTTGCTTTCAGCTGTTCTTTGTCAGCCACTCCCAGCTACTATATATTTCCCCTTCTCTTGTTGCCAGATATAAACCTTCCTTCCAGATTTTCTATTCTGACCTTTGGTGGAGTTGCTGTGGAACTGTGGAGCTGTTGGAACAGTTGGAACTGGTGCTGTCGGATCTCCGGTTCTCTCCTGTTTGTTGTCTCCCTTTTGGGGATTGTTTGTGGTGTTTGTGTTGTTTGTCCTTTACCTGTTGTTACCCTAGGTGTCAGTCATGAGGACTAGTGCTCCAATCGCCTTATTCACTACCTAGGGCTTCTTTCAAAAACAACTCTTTTTAAACCATATATTGTGATGTACTGTAACAGCAGATTTTCCTGATGAAGAGGGATTTCCTACACTCGAAACGCATAGACTATCCTGCAAATAAAACCACCTATTCACCTTATTGGTGACTTTGGTCTGAATCCATCCAAGCAAGCACCAGGAAAAAAGCAGTCAAACTTGTTTTTATGATTTTTCTCTGATACTTCCCCTGTGTACACCTTACCGAGGCACCACAGAGCGACTGCGTCTGCAGCCTGGAAGACACCGTTATGCTGGTCGGCCAACTATAATTACCAGCAAGGCTTTCTAAAGTTGTTGTGACTCCTCACAACCGCGGATGGTAAGAGTGCCCTAACTTTCGCTATATTTCTCCATACAAAACCTTACCGCACATATGGCACTACCTCCTTCTTTCTTTTTATCTTGTACATTTTGAAAAAAATAGTTCTTTCTTTTCCTTTATTCTGACCCCTAGAACTTTTTTTGTAGTTATGTCTGTGTACGGAGCTGTGTGAGAACTCATTTTCTGAGGAGCAATCTGTATTCTTTATTGATACTATTTAGGGGTGTGTATGACTTTTTGATCATTTTTTATTAAATTTTTTTGTGGGAGGTGAAGCGACCCGAAAACTATACATGGGCCATTTTGACTTTTAAAAAAAAAAAAAATTCCTTTTGCCATTTCCGTTTTATATTAAATTTTTTAAAAATATTTTTTAAACTTTTTTTTTACACTTCTTTATAGTTCCCATGGGAAACTATAACAAGCAATCATCAGATTGCTTCTCTTATATACCCCAGTGCATTGGCATTGGGGACTATGAGGATTGCATTATTTTCCACAGGCAGGGTCTCCATAGGAATTTATGTGCGGCAGACTCGGATGATTCAGGAGGACAAAGACTGTCGCACTAGCCATCCGCCTCCCCTGATCTCCTCTAGGGGAACCAGTTACATGCCTACATGCTTCCACTCCCAGATGCCATGGTAACATTTGACCACAGCATCTGATCAATGTTTAAAACAGCAGGCACCCAGCGGCTATGGTAGTGGGCGCCATCTTTAAAGACCTGCCCTGCGCCGTATATGTACAACACTGGGCGGGAAGAGGTTCATATTTTTATTTTATTTCATTGTAACAGACCGTTTCAGCAGACAAGGGGTTAAAATCAGTTTAGGCGATATGCCTCTTTCTGAGAGACAGGCACAGCTACTGCAGAACACCAAACTCCCGAACTGGATACAAAATAGCACTCCAAACTGGAACCTCGCGAATAGCTGCTAGCAGACAAACAGGAAAAGCATACAATCAGCTTACACTCCTGGCAATCAGTCTCTGACAGCATACAGGGACTCCCCCAATAACGAGACAAGGCTCCGTGTTGAGGGTCAAGCAGTGGTCTGACGTGCTGGCACACCCAGCCTGGTTTTTATTACAGTTGTTGCAAATACAGGACAGATACAACACATCCCCACAATGCATCATGGTTTCCTCCTCTCTGTCCCGGAGACAACCCAGAAGTAATCCAATTATCTCTCAGGACAAAGGGAAATCGCCAATACACATGTGGAGACAACAGGACAGACATCACCATTTAAACACACAATGGGACAATAGAAACACACCCACACAAAATCCTCCCCTCTGCCGGTGATGATTATTGAACACAATGGCGAATATAATTATCAAAGGCAGAGAAATACAGTTTTATAAAACATATCACAGGAACCCCAAAACATGCAATAACCCCATAACCAATATATCCCCGCAATCGGGGGATCTGGGTGAACCACATATCCAAAATTCACCCACATCCATTCAGTAGTTTGGAAGATACAGTTTTATGCCAGTTACATCGAAAATATACAAGTTATACAGAAAATAGTCACTAATAAATGTGAACAGTGTCTATGAGCTAAAATGGCCGCTATCTATTGTTCTCACCATGTGCTTCGTCCATTGTTCTCACCGTGGGAATAGTAAAATCCAAGCAAGTAAGGCAAATGATGCAATCCAGGGACAGAGGGCTCAGTCCCAAGTGCCTTAAGACCCAATAACTTAAGGGACCATAATCCCAGGGCAGGAGGTTGGCAAACAGGCCCCTCCAAAACACTGTGGCAAGGTTGGTTTCGCCCAATTTTTTTTTTTTTTTTTACTCTTACACTCTGTCCCTCAAAAGTAAAAATAAACTGTCACATGACAACCAGGACCAATAGAGGGAGGGCTGCTGCCTCTATGACATACACAGTGCTCATTGAGATTCATATATGTGGGAACAGAGAAGACAGAAGTATTGGAAACCTGTTGAGTTTTCCCTCCAGGGTCCCCGGCAGTCTCTGAGAGAATGGGAACCAACATTTGGTTGATCGATTGGTCAGCCAGCTAGCTAAGGTTTCCTCTTCAAATAAAGTTAAGATGGATGCACAAACATACTCTTGTTGTCATTTTGTACCTGCATGGGTGTCTCTATGAATGTCCTGTCTTTTGTAACCACTAGAGATGAGCAAATTTGTAAAAAATTTGATTTGGCCGGTTCGCGAAAAATTTGCTTTGATCCGAATTTATTTGCTGCGAATCATGTTAAAAAAACCTTCTAATTCCGGGCTGCAGAGTGCCATTATAGGGGTGTAGAACACTGCCTTGCAGTAGCATGCATTGGGAGTCTGCTGTGGTAGTGAAACAATACTGTGAGTCAGTATGACAAGCACGTGACAGGCGTTCTTAAAATCACGCTCTTAAAATCACTGCACACTTCACTTATTTGGGCAGTCACGGGGCCAACACTGACCAAATAACTCAAGTATGAACTCAGCCTTACAGGTCGATGTTAGCGTCAAGAAGAAGTACACTCCTTTTACACCGTCACCAGCTTATTCCACATAGATGTCTACAGAACCTGTTCTATTAAATGCTTATACAAGTAGAAACACCCCGGACAGAGTGGAGAGGGTGTCAGCAGTAAGTTTGCGTAAACTTCACTGATTAATTTGCCCTTCCTCTGATCCGTCAGCAGTGAAGAGCGACAGGGGCAATATTCAGATTTGCGATATTTTGCGAATATTTGGCCGAATATTCATCATATTTTCGAGAATTCATGATCTCCAGTCTTTATTTTCTTGATTGTGAAAATTTGCGATATTAAAATTTGCGATCAACACTACTCCTAAAGTCAAAGATATTGCAGCCTTCTCATTGGCCCACAAGCATGAAGCAGTGAGGTTTCATGGGTAATGATAAAAAAAACATAGAATATTTACGATTACAGATATAGCACTATATTCTAGATATTTGCAAATTCTCAAAGTGCCAATATTCACGATAAAAATTAGCGATTAGAATATTCACGATCAACACTATCTGTCAGAACAATAATCCATCAGTATTGCTAATGCCCCAAAAAAACAGGAGTAAATGTAAAACAGAGATGACACGTGAATGGAATATTTGCATGTCTTCTGTGTTTTGTACCCACTCCTGCTTTTGGTTACCGAATCATAAGCCAATTCTGATGGGACCATACAGGCCTTACAGCTGCTACACAGACAGGATCCTTTGTGCGTCTAATTTTTCCTTCCTTCTGACAGATCAGAAGAAAGGTCAAATAAATCATTATGTCAGCCAGGCCGAAAGGCAAAAAAGTGGCCCAGTCATGAAGTGGGAAGGGTGGGAACAGCATGAGAAGTCCACAGAGTGGCCCTATGACATAGTGGTGAGGTGAAAGTAGCAAGAGGAGGACACAAAATGGAACAATGGCAGAGACTGAAGGTGGCGGCAGCATCAGGAGGTGACAGAGTGGCACAAAGATCGAGTCTGGAGTTGGTGATAGTAACAGCATCAGGAGGATACCACAGAATGGCAAGGTGACATAGTGTGGAGACTACATAGGATGTCTCTGCAGTAGTTCAGTTTGTCCTCCTTTTCGGTGGGTGTAAAAATGGCCCCCATTCTGGACCGGTAGCGAGGGTCCAACAAGGTAAAGAGCCAGAAGTCATCCCTCTGCCAAATGGTGACAATTCGGCTGTCACTACGCAAGCAAGTGAGCATGCATCGTGCCATTTGTGCAAGTGAGTTGGAGGGACTCCCTGCCTCCATCTCCACTGCATACTGCCACGGTTTATCTGGGTCCTCTGTCTCGTCTTCCACCAAATACTGATTGAGGGCTGCGATATACCTTATTCCACAAATACTACTCTTCTCTACGGACTTAGGCAGAGGGTCATTTAGAAAATGACAGGCAGAGGAAGAGGCAGGCCATTCCGCAGGGGTGTTAGGGGTCGGGCAGGTACACCAGGCTGGAGCCTAAGTGGGAAGTTGCAGAAGGTATGTGCGATTACGCCAAAGGACGCACCAGAGTTGGTTGAGTGGCTCACTCAGCCTTCCGCTTCTGCACTCTCCTCATCCTCACTATCTGAACCCTCTTCACTCTCTCCTGCGTGCATCCCTAAAGACACCACCTGTCCTGTCACGGCACCTGATGGGAGGCGGATCCAGCACGACTCCAAAACAAACACTAAACACGTGCGGCTATTCTGGCCGACCTCCGCACATAGTCAGAGCCGGGCATGACACTTCCATGGCCCAAATGTTCGAGTGTAAAAAAATTACGCCGTTTAATCCTCTTGCTGAACAGCTGACCGCTGGCTTGTCGGAACTACTACCCTGCCAACTACTGCCATATAAATTGGTGGACTCAGAGGCCTTTAGAAAATTTGTGGCCATTGGCACACCTCAATGGAAGAGCCGCAGAAGGAAATATTTCTCCCAGAAGGGCATCCCAGTGCTATATGGCCACTGTAAGATACATATATGGCCTGGGAATGTACATAACTTTTACTGCCCACTGGGTGAACCTTCTGATGGCTGTCAAGCATGTAATCCGTGGCACCCATGTGGATTTGGTGTTACAGTTGAAGGCCTGCCTCTTCTTCTCCTCCTCTTACTACATTCTCTGTCTCCTCCTCAGCTGACTCCTTCTTTTCCACTGCTACCACCTCTTCCGCTGCACCTCCCAAGCTCCCCAGAACCTATTCGACAGTGCCAGGTGAGACGTTGCCATGCTGTGCTGTGGCTGTTGTGCCTGGAAGCCAAGAGCCACACCGGTCCTGCACTCCTTTCAGATCTGCGGTCACAGGCCAATCAGTGGCTAACCCCGATCAATTTGACAGTTGGTAAAATGGTGTGCGACAATGGTGGCATTCTGCTGAGCGCGCTGAAACAGGGCAAAATGACACAAGTGCAGTGCATGGCACGCGTCCTGAACTTAGTCGTGCAGTGATTTTTTTTCCAAATACCCCAGGGTCCAGAACGTCTCGCCACAGGCCAGGAAAATCTCTGGCCATTTTAGAAGATCTTACATGGCCATGGCTCGCCTTGCTGACATTCAGCGGCGCCACCACTTGCCCTTCAGATGTCTGATTTGTGACAGCCTCTCGCGCTGGAACTCCACCTTGAATATGCTTGATAGGCTTCTCCAGGATAAACGTGCCGTTAACGACTACCTGTACGAACTCTGCGGTAGGACAGGTTCTGGGGAGCTTTTTTTTTCACTGTGCCAGTGGCTGCTCATGTGCAACGGATGCAGACTTCTGTGGCCATTTGATGAGATCACCAAACTGGTCAGTCGCAGCCAGGGCACCATCAGTGACATCGTACCTTACGCCTTCTTTCTGGAGTGTGCATTGCGTCGTGTTATTGATCAAGCCGTCGAGGACCAGGAGCTGGAAGATGAGGAAGTCGCAATGCTGAATGAATTCCCAGGGGGCTATTTAATCTGAGACAAGTAATTTGGAGTCTGAAGAGGAGTCAGGGGTGAATAGTGGCTGGGGGAGGAGGAGCAAGAAAACCATGCTTTAAACTTTTCGGGGATCTCTGGTGTTGTCCGTGGCTAGGGAGAGGAGACCGAGGTCGAATTCTCTTGGGCGATGAGCAGGAGCCAGGGCGCTCCACCACTTCCATTTTAGTGCAAATGGGGGCCTTTATGCTCCAATGTTTAAAGATGGACCCCTGTATAAAAAGCATAAAGGTCAAGGACCTGTACTTGGTAGCAATGTACTTAGACCCCCGGTACAAACAAAAAGTGCCGGACATGTTACCAGCAGCACAGAGGGCTGTCAAAATGCTGCATTTCCAGGCCTTGCTGTGAGAGATGCTACATTCTGCTGTTGCAGGGCACTGGCAGAGGAATTTCCACCCACAGTGAAACAGGTCCGGGTACCAATCCTACCCCGCTTGCAAAAACAGGGCGGTTTGAAGATGTGTTGTTCACTTCTGATATGAGATCAGTCTTGCAGCCAACCCATCGACAGCCGCCCGCCGGATCCAGCCTCAGGGAACGCCTAGACCAACAGGTGTCCGACTACATTGGATTAACGGCCGATGTGGACATTCTGAGAAGCGAGGAACCCCTTGACTACTGGGTGTGCAGGATTGACAATTTGCCATGGAACTCTTGGCTTGTGTCACAACAAGTGGTGATAAAAGGAACAAAATAACATAACAAAACAAAGACAGGTGCACTCTGCGGTCTTACTAACCCTCGTACTAGTGTAAAATTGATAATTAGCCAACATATCCTGCTTGGAGGCTAATTATTAATTTTTCACCAGTACGAGGGTTAGTAAGACCGCAGAGTGCACCTGTCTTTGTTATGTTATTTTGACTGCTCATCACATCCACACAATTGCTATCCTGTGTAGGATGTCCATTGTGGTACTTGTGGTCAGCTGCAGGCATCCTCCATTGTATGCATTTTTGCTGGGGATTGCCATTAGCAACGGGCCACAAGTGCAGGATCTGCCCCCCGGTATAGATGCACCACTGCATATGGGGTTGAGCACTTCCTGCTTTTTAATACCACGCCAATTTGTAGTTTGTATTTTGACTTTTTGGAGGTGTAGAAACTCCTAGTCTGAATGTGCCTTTTTTTCCATCCACAGGCAGCATTCTGGTGCACATGTGAGGCCCGGGCTATATCAGCCAGTCTTGGGGGGGGGGCTCAGAGCTCTCTGCCTCCTCCCATTGTATGCATGGTAACATGCTGGAGGTTACTGGGAGATTGCTTTGAGTCGGACCTTGAGCGCCTGTAATTCGCCCACTGGCTCCTGGTATTGCCCATACGGCCCAGGTAGGTTTAGTGTTAGGTCCCGAGCTACTTGAGAAACCTTGGCGTGGTGCTCAGTCTCAGACATGCCCTCCAAGCAGGATATGTTGGCTAATTATCAATTTTACACCAGTACGAAGGTTAGTAAGACCACAGAGTGCACCTGTCTTTGTTTTTGTTATGTTATTTTGACTGCTTATCACATCCACAAAATTGCTATCCTGTGTAGGATGTCAATTGTGGTACTTGTGGTCCGCTGCAGGCACCCTCCATTGTATGCATTATTGCTGGGGATTGCCATTAACAACGGGCCACAAGTGCATGATCTGCCTCCCCGGTATAGATGCACCACTGCATATGTGGTTAAGCACTTCCTGCTTTTTAAAACCACGCCAATTTGTAGTTTGTATGATAAAAGGAACACCAAGTAAACAAACAGCAACAGGTAAACAGACTAGGTCCAAAAGCTAGGGAGGAGGGAATGGTAACCTCCTAACACTCCCTAAGCCTCTCACTGACTGCTGACAGTATGAGCAAGTCCTGATGGTGAATGAACTCATACGCTGGAACCTAAGCCCTGCTGACACTGAAGCAAACCCTAACTTAGGGAGCGGGGAATGATACAGCCAGTACCTTCCACCGTGAAGGGACCAGGGTCACCCTGAGACCTAGAAGCAACACACACACACACAAAGGAGAGAAAAGAAGGTAAGTAGAGGATCCAGAAACAACCTGTATAGAACTTCAGAAGGAAAATATCAACCATCAGCAGTAAGAGGCGGACTTCAATAATGCCTCTTAAACAGCTAACGAGCAAAACCTGTGGAGAGGTGGGATCCTGCCCACAACAGCAAACAGAAGGGAAACACAAAAAGACCTGTCAGATAGACTCATGTGCTGCAAGTCTATCTGATCTTTTCAGATCTCTAACAGGGCAGGAAGTGACAGTACCCCCCCTTCTATGGGTGACCTCCGGGCACCCAGGACCAACCTTATCCGGGAGCGCCCTGTGAAAAGTCTTCAGAAGGCAACTAGCACTGAGATCAGTCGCTCGAACCCACATTCTTTCTTCTGGACCGTAACCCTTCCAATGTACGAGGTACTGAAGGGAACCACGAAGAATACGCAAGTTAATTATTCTGGAGATCTGAAACTCCAGATTACCATCTACCAAGACAGGAGGAGGTGGCAAGGGAGATGGTTTAGCAGGTTCCACATAGTTTTTCAACAAAGACCTTTGAAATACATTATGGATCTTCCAATCCTGCGGAAGTTCGAGACAAAACGCAACCAGTTTAATAATGGCAGAGATCTTGTAAGGACCAATAAATCTTGGGTCCAACTTCCAAGAGGGTACCTTCAACTTAATGTTCTTAGTGAACAACCACACCAAATAACCCGCACACAGGTCTGGACTGGTCATACGTCTCTTGTCAGCCATACATTTATATCTTTCGCCCATTTATTTCAAATTGATTTGAATCTTTTGCCAGATAGATGACAATGAGGACGATAATTTTTTCTCTTCAGGTATACCAGAGGATTTAGTCCCAGAAAAAGTACCAAACTGAGAGTGAAACCCATATGCACCAAAAAATTTTGACTTTTCAGTGGACTCCTGTCTACGGTTATTTAAGGCAAACTCAGCCAAAGACAAAAATTAAGACCACTCATCCTGATTCTCAGAGACAAAACACCTCAAATAAGTTTCCAGATTCTGGTTAGTGCGCTCAGTTTGTCCATTCGACTGAGGGTGGAAAGCCGAAGAGAAGGACAACTGAACTCCCAGATGAATACAAATTGCACATATGGAATATATTAATAAAATGTATTCAATAGTTATAGCCTTGAAAACACTCAGAGGCAGACCAGATTCAGGTAGGTCTATGGGTGTCTCAAATGTAATTGTGTACCTCTAACTGTGCAGAGAGGAACAATATAAAGGGAATTGTATAATTCAATGAGACATTCAGAGGCAGACCAGATCGAGTAAGCCAATGGGCGTCTCAGATGATTATAGGCCTCTGACCACTCAGAATATAATAATGTGTATAGTGAACCAATATATGCAACATATATGAACTGTTGTAATTGTCGCAATTGTCACAATTATCACAATTCTCTTCTTACAGGTGCAGTCAGTATATACTGTGGGTGTACCTTTAAGGGTTGGACTGTGGGTCCACCCTTAAGGGTTAAATAAATATAGTAAATCCTCCTATAAAGGATTGTATATACCGTGGGTGTACCTTTAAGGGTTGAACTGTGGGTCCACCCTCAAGCGTTAAATAAATATAATAAATCCTCCTACAAGGGTCATATGTATATGATGATCATTGAAATATAGGTTATTTTAACCTATGCATACTAAGTTCCACCTATGGGGTGAGGGGAAATGGAGAGGGACAATTCCACCTCTATATCCTAGATAGGTTGTGTGTGTTGATCCTTCATCCACAGCAGAGTCACACTGATAAGAATATTGATAAAAATATATACTAAAAATGAATCCTAAAAAGTTCATCCACTAAAAAGGCAATAGCTATTGCAAAGTGCGGCTTCAGGTAGTTGCGATCCTGTAACAGAGTATCGCTACAGTGTTAAAGTGAATGTCATAACCTGGGATACATTGGATACATCGATAGTTGTTGCAGCTTTCAGCAATTGCAAGTACTCGAATTAGGAGACAATGTCCCTACTTACAATTTGATGATTCGACTGGAGCACATTCTTTAAATACCGGGATTATGAATATCATCTGCAGCAGATACGTAATATAGCGGCTAACCTTGGCTGCATTGCGATACTGCCAGGCTGTGCTCCAGTCGAATCATCAAATTGTAAGTAGGTACATTGTCTCCTAATTTGAGTACTTGCAAAGGCTTACTCGATCTGGTCTGCCTCTGAATGTCTCATTGAATATACAATTCCCTTTATATTGTTCCTCTCTGCACAGTTAGAGGTACACAATTACATTTGAGACACCCATAGGCCTACCTGAATCTGGTCTGCCTCTGAGTGTATTCAAGGCTTGAATACATTTTATTAATATATTCCATATGTGCAATTTGTATTCTTCCGGATGAGGTGTGCACAACTACACTATATACTTTATATCGATCCCTTTGTATAGACGGAGTGTGCCTATACCAGTTGGAGCACCCATTCCATATACAACAGTAGGGTGAGCCACCACAAACCAATTTGCCCAAACTCCCAGATGAATACAGAATGCCCTCTAGAACCTGAAAACAAATTGCGTCCCCCTATCACTTCAGAGGGAATGTTGTGTAATTTCACGATGTTATCAATAAACACTTGAGCGAGAGTCTTGGCATTGGGCAAACCTAATAATGATATAAAGTGTGCCATCTTACTGAAGTGGTCCACCACCACCAAAATCACCGTCTTCCCAGAGGAACTAGGCAAATCAGTGATGAAGTCCATGGACAAATGCGCCCATAAACGGGATGCGATGGACAATGAAGAAGAGATCCTGAAGGCCGAGTATGAGTAATCTTGGCACGTGCACAGGTCTCAAAGGCTGCCACATAACCCTCCACACCTTTATGTAAACCTGGTCACCAGAATCTCTGGGAAATAAGATCCACAGTGGATCTGCTTCCAGGGTGTCCCGCAAGGACAGTATCATGATATTACTTGAACACCTTGTGCCAAAGCCGAGAAGGAACAAACAACCTCCCTGGAGGACAGGAATCAGGTGCCTCACCTTGAGCTTCCAACAACTTCGCCTCAAGTTTGGGATACAGAGCGGAAACCACCATCCCATCAGCCCAAATCGGAGCAGGATCCTCCGAATCTCCCCCCAGGAAAGCTACGCGACAAAGCATCTGCCTTGACGTTTTTGACCCCAGGGCAGTGGCGTAGCGTGGGTTGCCAGCACCCGAGGGCGAGCCATGTGTTGCGCCCCCCCCCCAACCTGTGGACACGCCCCTTTTACAGCTAATGTAGCAGTCCTATGTAACACCACAGATAACATGGTGACAACGCTCTAAGTACAGATGATGTAGTAGATGGGTATAAGGCCCCAGAATTCAGAACACGCACAGTGTGACCTGAAGTCTGGGGCCAGGATGCAGCAGGGTGCGCCAAATTCTCAATCCACCCCCCCAACCCTACCGTATAACAAATATGTGTTTGGACATTGCATACATCACTACAAAATATACAGTATAATACAGCAGCACATACCTCATCCATCCAGTGACGTCTCCTGTGATGTAGACTTTCCTCAGCGTCTTCATTCAGAGATTAGACCGCCATGACACCTTCTTTCAGCCGCGTCACATCTCTGCAGAGTTTTATTAATATTAGTTATTATTATTATATATAATGCCCCACTCTGTATAATGACCCCTCTGTAATATTAGGATATATAATGGGCCATTATATATCCTAATAATACAGAGGGGGCCATTATATATAGTAATTATCCAGAGGGTCCATTATATATCCTAATATTACAGAGGGGTCATTATATATAATAATTATACAGAGGGGCATTTTATATATATATATATATATATATATATATATATATATATAATATTAATACAGAGGGGGCCATTATATATCCTAATATTACAGAGGGGTCACTATATATAATATACAGAGAGGCCATTATATATTATAGTTATACAGAGGGGGCCATAATAAATAATAATTATACAAAGGAGCCATTATATATTATACAAAGGAGCCATTATATATTATACAGAGGGGCCATTATATATTATAATAATACAGAGGGGCCATTATATATTATACAGAGGGGCCATTATATATCCTATTACAGAGGGGTTATTATATATAATAATTATACAGAGGGGGCCATTATATATCCTAATATTACAGAGGGGTCACTATATATAATATACAGAGGGACCATTATATATTATTGTTATACAGAGAGGCTATTAATAATGGGCCCTCTGTATAATTATTATATATTATGGCCCCCTTGTATAATTCTAATATATAATGGCCCCTCTGTATAACTATAATATATAATGGCCCCTTGTATAATTATAATATATAATGGCCTTCTGTATAATGTATCATGGCCCCTCTGTATAATATAAAACGGTACCCATTCTTTAAATATACTGGCCACCTCCATAGTGCCCCCAGTATGGCCCCCAGTACTGACATAAAAAAAATAAAAAGTACTCACCTCTCTTCATCACCTCTCGCAGTCTTTGCTTGGGCGTCCCGGCGCAGGCGGTCAGGAACACATCACCGTGCCCTCCTGAGCCGCGTCATCACGTCATCGTGTCATCGCGTCATCTCGCGAGACCCGGCGCAGGAGGTCACGGTCATATAATCGCGATCTCCTGGACTCCTGCGCCGCTCTACTGTGTATTAAAGCTTCATGCCAGGCGGAACGGAGGGGATGGGAGCCATAGGCTTCCATCACCCTCATTATTACTGTTTGCCAGGAGAAGGACCCTGCAACAAAACTGCTCCGACTCCCACTTCTGACGCATCAAACTCCACAATGAAAGGCTGAGACACATCAGGTTGCACCAGAATGTGAGCAAAAGTGAAACATTTCTTTATTGCAGAAAAATCATGTAATGCCTCTTCAGACCAGACAGAGAAAGCCATACCTTTCTTGGTCATATCGGTCAAAGGCTAGACAATAGTAGAATAATTCAGGCTACATTTTATGTAGTAATTAGTAAACCCAAAAACCGCATCAGAGGTTCAATACTGCACGGACCTTTTTGGAATCCATATGAAAACCTGAGGAAGAAAGCAGGTAACCCAGGACCTGCAGCCACATTTTTCTAACTTAGCATATAACTTATTCTCCCGGAGGATCAGTAATACTTGTCTTAAATGATCCTGATGAGTTTCCATATCGGGCGAGTAAATTAGTTTGTCATCAAGGTAAATAACAACAAATCTCCCCACCAAATGATGAAAAATGTCATTGATAAAGTGCTGGGGACCGCCGGGGCATTAGTCAACCCAAAATGCATGACCAAGTTTTCGAAGTGGTCCTTAGGGGTATTAAAGGTCGTCTTTCATTCGTCCCTTTCCTTGATTCTTATCATAATAAGCCCCTGTTAAATCCAACTTGGAAAACACCTGGGCTCTGAAAATCTGATCGAATAAATCCAGGATCAAGGAAAGGGGATAAGGATCACGGACAGTGATACGATTTAGCTCCCAGAAGTCTAAACACGGTCTAAGGGTCCCATCTTTTTTTTTAACAAAAAAGAAGCCAGCAGCCACCTGTGACTTAGATGGTCTAATATGTCTGCCAAACTCTCAGTAAGATACTCTTGTATAGCTACTCTTTCGGGTTGGGAAAGATTATACAACCAAGACTTTGGCAATTTAGCTCCGGGAATAAGGTTGCCCGGACAATCCTACTCTCGGTGAGGGGGTAACTTCTGATCTCCACCCTCAGAGAATACGTCAGAAAAATCTGAAAGAAACGGGGCTCGTGTGATCATTTGCAAGTCTTTCCCATATGCCCATATTTATGAAAATGAGTTTTTACATGACAAAACTGTATAGAAAGGTTATTGAATATTATGTTAGGACAATCAGAAAACTTTTTGTCACCTAATGATATTGATCTAGCTGCGCAGGTCCACCCAAGCCATCCAACAGATGTGAAGCAACTTTGAGGCTTACTAGCTCTCAGTCAGATGAGAGCTGGTTTAGAATGTCTCATAGTGCACAAGGCTGCCATTGTAAGGTATGCTAACTGTTATCTGTCTCATGGATAGATTGTTGGCTTCCACATACCTGGCTTTTGGCATTTAGCCTTTGTGTGGTTGTCTATTGTATGTCATAGATAATAGGAGTCCAAGACGCATCCCGCCATCCTCTTAATGCTGTTTCCAAACCATTTTGATGGGGTTGCCATCAATTTTTTACATTTTTTGGTTTGATGCTCGGGTCTCCCATTGACTTTCATTGTATTAAATTGTACTCGAGCACATGCAGTATTCGGCCAAGCACTGCAATGTGCCGAGCATAGCGATGCTCAAGTCGAATAGCAGTTCGGCCCAGCATGCTCGCTCAACACTAGTGGATACCACAGAAAGTGACGCGCCGTGACAGTTATCTATACAAAAATCACTCCAATTACTGATCTGTCTTGCTTGCCAATCTAAGGTAGGATTATGTCTGGTCAACCATGGAAACCCTAGCACAAGAGGGGCAGGCAAACCCTTCAGTACAAAACAAGAAATGGACTCAACATGGGAATTACCCACCCTCAAATGAATATCATGCACTATATGAGTCAGACAGTTTTGCGAGAGAGGGGCAGAATCAATAGCAAACACAGATATCCCCTTGTTTAATGCACTTGTTTTAAAACCATGACCCCACTGTCAACAAATACTTCCAATTCAATTTCGGAGTCTAGTGCCACCATGGCAGGCAGGAGAAATCGGGTACTACCTGTAAAAAAAAAATACCTTCTCAGACTCCCCACCCACACTGCAAAGAGTAAGAGAACTAGACCCATTAGTTACAACCTTTTTTTTTTCCTTTTTCTCCTTGAGGTTTAATATAAGGACATACGTTAATAAAATGTCCTTCTTTACCGCAGAAGAAACAAAGTCTGAACCCTGAAATTCCAATTACCAGGGCATGAAGAGACCTGTCCCAATTGCATAGGCTGATCACCAGACACAAGCTCGAGTGTCTCTGTACCCCACGGGACAGAAGAAGCTGTTTCCCCATATGGTAGTGCATCCCAAGTGAGGGGAACCTTGCACCTCTCTGTCAGGTGCCTATCAATCCCTATGGCCAGGGACATAGCCTCCTCCAAAGAATCAGGGTTTTCATTGAATGCCAGGGCATCTTTTAGTCTCTCAGACAGCCCTTGACCGAATTTACTACGGAGTGCTGGGTCATTCCACTCTAAATCAGTCACCCATCTCCTAAATTCAGAGCAATATGACTCTACAAAACGTTCTCCCTTACTCCAACTACGCAGGTTAGATTCGGCCAGAGAAACCCGGTCTAGGTCATCATAAATAAGGCCAAGGGCCCTGAAAAATTAATCCACCGATCGGAGGGATTAGTAACCGATCGGTAGAGAAAAGGCCCAGGACTGAGCATCCCCTTTCAGCAGAGAAAAATAATCCCCACTTTTTTTGCTAGAGATAAAAAAATTTAGCTGTCGGCCAGTACAGGCCCTTGGCCAGTACAGGCCCTCTATACGCTTTCAACAGAAATAACTTCAGAAGTGAATTGAGAATATATTTTTCTTGTTGTACGGAAATACACCCCTATATGCTTTCACCAGAAATAACTGCAACAGTGCACTGCGTATATATTTTCCTTTTTTGACTGAAATACGCCCCTATACGCTTTCACCAGAAATAACTGCAACAGTGCAGTGCGTATGTATTTTTCTTGTTGTACTGAAATATGCCCCTATACACTTTAAACAGAAATAACTGCAGAAGTGAAATGCGTATATATATTTTTTTCTTGTCGTACTGAATAAGATACTAAGATATAAGCCACTTGCAGCCCAATAACAAAAAGCTGCAATGACCGAGCTGTCTAATGACTATTTGGGTCCCCAAAAAATCGTTCCCTGCACTTGTAAATCCCTTTCCTATGAATGTCCCTAGCGCCTTCTGATGTCTCACCATGCACTAAGATGCTGTGAAATGATTCCTATCCTTTCCCTGGACTTATAAATGGGTTTTTTTTCCACAATCGTTTTTCCGCTTGCTGTCCCTAGCACCTTCACACGTCTGTCCCTGCACTCTGAATGCTGGAAAATGTCTGACTGTAAGATGGCTGACATATTTATAGAGCTGTGACATCACAGGGCTGGCTGGCTGCTGATTAGCTGCATGCAAGCATGTCAATCTGGGTGATCACACCTTCCCAGAGTTCCTTGCCCCATGTCCTCAGTACTCACATGTGTAGCCGAAAATCACATTCATTGTGAATAGAGTTGAGCGGACACCTGGATGTTCGGGTTCGACGGGTTCGGCCGAACTTCACTAAAAAGTTTGAGTTCGGGACCCGAACTTGACCCCGAACCCCATTGAATTCAATGGGGACCTGAACTTTTGAGCACTAAAATGGCTGTACAAATGTCATGGAAAGTGCTAGAGGGCTGCAAATTGCATCAAAATGTGGTTAAGAGCATGGCAAGTGCTCTGCAAACAATTGTGGATAGGGAAATGACTTTAAATAAAATAAAATATGTAAAAGTAAAAAAATTATAATCTTGATCTCGGAGGACGAGGTCCATATGGAGTAGGAGGCTGAGGAGGCTGGTGGATGTGGCGGTGTAGGTGGAAGCGGCGGTGGAGGAGGAGGTAGCCTACACTGCTTTTTTGTTTTAAATTTTTATTTTAAAAATATTGGAAAATATAACCTGTGATAACCCCCTCCAGTTGTGCTAAACACACGTTTAGACAATAAACTGGCTGCAGGGCAGGCCAGAACCTCCAAGGTGTAAAGGGCAAGCTCAGGCTATGTGCCTAAATTGGAGACCCAGAAGTTGCAAGGGGCAGAACCATCAGTCCGTTTTTTAGGCGTGTGTAAACATACTGTCCCACCATGTCGCACGTCCACGTGATGTTCATGATCCACTTGGATATCTGCTCTCGAGCGGAAATGTGAGAGAAGCTATTAAAACTGAAGAATTGAAGGAAATGAGGGGGCGCGCAGCAATTACCCACTCCCAACTCGGGGAGGTAGTGACGATAAATAACAATACAGGACTCTTAAGATGCCCTGTTATTTGAATGATTAATAAAACATTATAGGGAATGTCACTGGGGTATTTTGGATTTGGAAACGTTAACCAGGAGAGGCCCTGCTGCCGCTTTGCTAACTCTAGATAACTTCTGCCTGATCGCATGTCACTGTGACGTCCACCATCCATTTGGAAATCTTCTCTATCAACTTTCAATGTTCTTCTCTGAGCCTACCATGTTGATATCGGTTATCGGCAAATCAGGGTTCCACGCCGGAGAGGGAGCGTGAGAAAGGAAGACCTCATCCAAGGGAGGTCAATGGCTGCAATGGGATGAAGCGGAAACAAATTATTAAAGCAGAAGTATTGAATGAAAGGGCCAATTAGACGAATTTTAGAAATTAACGTCCCTGTCACCTATGCAGAGCAGGGGGTTTTTATTGACAGAAATGGGTTAATGCTGTAAAGGAAGGACCGGCACTCGCACTGGTTTCTTTATGCAGAATTTAATTTCAGTCACTTATTCATTCATAGTGACGCGGCGTTTCAGCACTAACATGTGCTTTCATCAGACTATACAAACTTATCCTCAAGACATGTCTTAAATAACAGAAAAAAGAAAAAAATAGAGGAACTGACGTCATACCACTGGCTCCTCCCCCCTGACAAGATACAAGGATAGATAAGGAAGCTCCATGTGTCTCCATTTTTAACAATGAGAGGAGTCCCATGATTAATTCCGCTGGAAAATAAAACAAAAAAATTCTTTTATATAAAACATCATATCAAACCGCTTATATTGTACTCTCGGTTCAAGCCTTTTGGATCCATCGTTTGTAAACGATGGATCCAATATGCTTCTTTTTGCAGGAGTAATTTATTTCGATCACCACCACGGCGAGGTAATGGTACGTGGGGGAAACCTCTATGAGGATCAAAGACAGGTTGAGCAAACACAAGTCCACCATCAGGAAGGGTAATTTATTGCTCCCTATACCTTATCATTTCCATGAAAAGAAACACACAATAGCACAATTACGTTACCAGGTGATTGAGGGTGTACCATTACCTCGCCGTGGTGGTGATCGAAATAAATTACTCCTGCAAAAAGAAGCATATTGGATCCATCGTTTACAAACGATGGATCCAAAAGGCTTGAACCGAGAGTACAATATAAGCGGTTTGATATGATGTTTTATATAAAAGAATTTTTTTGTTTTATTTTCCAGCGGAATTAATCATGGGACTCCTCTCATTGTTAAAAATGGAGACACATGGAGCTTCCTTATCTATCCTTGTATCTTGTCAGGGGGGAGGAGCCAGTGGTATGACGTCAGTTCCTCTATTTTTTTCTTTTTTCTGTTATTTAAGACATGTCTTGAGGATAAGTTTGTATAGTCTGATGAAAGCACATGTTAGTGCTGAAACGCCGCGTCACTATGAATGAATAAGTGACTGAAATTAAATTCTGCATAAAGAAACCAGTGCGAGTGCCGGTCCTTCCTTTACAGCTGTAACATTGGGATGCCTGCCCGTTGACACGTGCACCGCCGAGCAACTTCACTGAGCAGTGCCGGCCATTTCACTTTACATAGAAATGGGTTAATGTCACCCACCAATGGAACAGATTATTTCAAAAAAATTCGGTCCCTGTTACCTATGCAGAGCAGAGGTTTATTCATGGCAAAAATTGTAAAATGTCAACCCAAAAATGTAACAGAAAAATTAGTGAAATTTATTAACCTGTCTAATAGGTAGAGTAGGGGTATATCACAGCCAAAAATTGGTGAATTTCACCCGAAAATGTAACAGACAAATTAGTGATTTTTTTTACCTGTCTACTAGGTATAGCAGTGGTATATCGCAGCCAAAAATTGGTGAATTTCACCCGAAAATGTAACAGACAAATTAGTGAAATGACATAAAATAAAATACGTACAAAAATAAATAAATAGATTAATTAGGTGGAGGTCCATATGAAGTAGGAGTTTGAGGAGGCAGTGGATGTAGCGGTGTAGGTGGAA
Source organism: Bufo gargarizans (assembly GCF_014858855.1). NCBI lineage: Eukaryota > Metazoa > Chordata > Amphibia > Anura > Bufonidae > Bufo > Bufo gargarizans. The sequence continues at coordinate 159,216,497 of NC_058085.1, read as the reverse complement.
GTCGGTGCAGGTGGAGGAGGACGAGGTAGCCAACACAGATTTTTTATTCTAATTTTTAATTTTTTAAATTAGGGTACACTCCAAAAGAGTGTGAAATATCCAAAATACAAGAATGAGCAATTGAGCTGTAGTATAACAATGGCTGGTTAAAGCCGGTATACATGTCTGTTCTGCCCAAGGTACGGACAAGTCCTGTGGGATCCATGCCTGATTCATTTTAATGAACGTGAGCTTGTCCACATTGGCTATGGACAGGCGGCTGTGTTTGTCTGTGATAACGCCCCCTGCCGTGCTAAACACACGTTCAGATAATACACTGGCTGCAGGGCAGGCCAGCACCTCCAAGGCGTAAAGGGCAAGCTCAGGCCAAGTGCCCAATTTGGAGACCCAGAAGTTGAAGGGGGCAGACCCATCATTCAGTACGTGTAGGCGTGTGCACACATACTGCTCCACCATGTTGGGGAAATGCTATCTCCTGCTAAGACGTGCTGTCTCCTGCTAAGACGTTTCATATCAGCTGGTGGTGCTGGTTGTTGTGGCATGCTGACAAAGCTTTTCCACATTTCGGCCATGCTAACGCCAGCGGTGCCCCAGCTGCGTTGGCGACCTCTTCCTCCTCCTCTGCCTTCGCCCTGTGCTTCCACTGTGCCCCCGCTGTCAGGTGGGAATGCCACCAGCAGCACGTCTACCAGCGCGCGCTTGTACTCGCGCATCTTACGATCATGCTCCAGTGAGGGAATTAAGGACGGTACATTGTCCTTGTAACGGTGAACCAGCAGCGTGGCCACAAAATAATCAGCACAAGTTAGAATGTGGGCAACTCAGCGGTCATTGCGAAGACACTGCAGAATGTAATCGCTCATGTGTGCCAGGCTGCCCAGAGGCAATGAAAAGCTGTCCTCTGTGGGAGGTGTATCGTCTGTGTCCTTTGTATCCCCTCAACCACCCACCAGTGATGGCCATGAGCTGGTCTGGGTGCCACACTGCTGTGAACATGGTTCCTCGTCCTCCATCTTCTCATCCTCCACCTTGTCATCCTCCAGAACTGTGCCCTGGCTGGACAAATGTGTACCTGGCGTTTGTGGGTGCAGGAACCCAACCTCAGAGCCACTTGTGAATGACTGGCCGGAAAACCTATGAAAAGATCGCTCTTCCTCCTCCTCTTCCTGTGCCACATCCTCTTCTATCATCGCCAGCAGCGTTTTTTCAAGTAGGCATAGAAGTGGGATAGTAACGCTGAGAATGGCGTTATCGGCACTGGCCATGTTGGTGGAGTACTCTAAACAGTGCAGCAAGGAGCACAGGTCTCGCATGGAGGCCCAGTCATTGGTGGTGAAGTGGTGCTGTTCCGCAGAGCGACTCACCTGTGTGTGCTGCAGCTGAAACTCCACTCTGGCCAACATGTGCAAGGTGGAGTTTCACCTTGTGGACTCGTCGCATATAAGGCGGTGACCGGGAAGGCTGAAGTTACGCTGCAGCACTGACAGGCAGGGTGAGAATGCCGAAAGCGCACACAGATGGCCCGCACTTTATGCAGCAGCTCTGACATATCTGGGTAATTTTTAAGGAATCTCTGCACCACCAGATTCAGCACATGCACCAGATAAGGGATGTGCGTCAAACCGGCTAGTCCCAGAGCTGCTACGAGATTGCGCCCATTATCGCACACCACCAGGCCGGACTTGAGGCTCACTGGCACCAACCACTCATCGGTCTGTTGTTCAAGGCCCGTCCACAGCTCCTGCGCGGTGTGGGGTTTGTCCCCCAAACAGATAAGTTTTAAAACTACCTTCTGTCGTTTACCCCTGGCTGTGCTGAAGTTGGTGGTGAAGGTGTTACGCTAACCGGATGAGGAGCCGGTAGAAGATGAGGAAGCGGAGTAGGAGGAGAAAGCAACAGGAGGCAAACTGAAGCGCCCTGCAATCCTCGGTGGTGGAAGGACATGCAGCAAACTGCTATCCGCCTCAGGCCCAGTTGCCACTGCATTTACCCAGTGTGCTGTTATGGAGATATAACATCCCTGACCGTGCTTACTGGTCCACGTATCCGTAGTGAGGTGGACCTTGCACAGATGGCGTTGCGCTGTACACACCTGATTTTGTCCCCCACTTGGTTGTGCAGGAAAGGGATGGCACACCTGGTGGCGGCTGGGCACGACGTACTGTGGGACAGCCACAGCAATAAGGATTTTAAAACTTAGTTTTCACCAAACAGAATGACAGCATTTCAAAGGCCAGTAATTTTGAAATGATGGCATTCAGGGCAAGGGATCGCGCGTGGGTAGGGGGGTACTTCCTCTTCCGTTTCAGTTTTTTTTTTAGATGGAGAGCTTCCGTGGGACATTGTGGAGATGCTTGGTGACCCAGATCGTGGTATTGCTGGCAGATCCTCTGTTTGCAGGGTGGCAGGTGCCACTGTCACTCCAGAGGTGGATGAAGAGGCCGAGACTGCAGCAGAAGAGTAAGCAGGAGGAGCCACAGACCTTTCTTGGTTTTTTAGGTGTCTACTCCACTGCAGCTCGTGCTTTGTGTCTTGTCGTCAGCACATTGTCTGAACAACTGCCACGTCAGGGATCTTCTTGGAGCTGGCTTTGGTGTGCTCAGTCCCTTGCTATGGTGGGCGGTAGCAGGCGTACTGTCTAGGGGACGGCCGCTCCGCTTTAGCACTATGCTCCCTCTTCTGCTGTGCTGGTGGCTCTGTGTGACCACCGCCTCTTCCTCCAAACTACACAGTTCACTCGCACGACATTGATTCCATGTGGGGTCGAGGACCTCATCGTCCTCCATATCATCTTCCACCCAGTCTTCACCTCTGCCCTCCTTGTTGTTCTGCACCCTTTCGAAAGCCCCAGCAGTTGGCACCTGTGTTTCATCATCATCCGAAACTTGCTGTGGTGGTCCTCCCATGTACTCATCTTGAAAGATAAGTGGTTGGGCATCGGTGCACTCAATCTCTTCCACTTCTGGGGCAGGGCTGGGTGGATGGCCCTGGGAAACCCAGCTAACAGAGTCATCAAAAAGCAGAAGAGACTGCTGCATGACTTGGGGCTCAGACTGCTTGGCTGATTTGCAGAATAGAACCACAGTATCTAAAGGGTGTATCTCACACGTACAGATGTAGACTAGGCTGCAATTTAAGATTTTTGCCCTAAATGGGTGTTTTTTTAATAGCAGAATATAACAACACTATCTAAAGGGTGTATCTCATAATGACATATGCAGCAAAGGCTGAAAAATTTAGTTTTTTGCCCAAAAATTGTGTTTTTTTTAATAGCAGAATAGAACAACAGTATGTAAAGGGTGTATCTCACAATGACATCTGCAGCAAAGGCTGCAATATTAGGTATTTTGCCCCAAAATGGCGTTTTTTTTAACAAAGAAAATTATAGCTGTATTTCTAGCTTAAATTGCACACTGACTAATGCGGCAAAGGCACCAGATGTAGGATATTGCCAAAAAATGGTGTTTTTAAAAAAATCAAGATTTTTACTGCAGTATTTCAAGTTTGGATTTGAATGTCACAAAAGCACATATGCAGTGCTGGTGCACCAAGCTTGCATAAAATGGCCGCCGCCGCCCACCTAACTAACAGACGGATAAAAGTACTTTTTCTCTGTCACTGGCCTCATGGCAGGGTAAATAGATAGTGCACTGCACCTACACAATAAAATCTATGTAGATTCAATTGGAGTTCTGATTAAAAATTCTGTCCTATTCTCTCCCTCACAGCAGCAGCATCCTATCCCTACACTAAGCACAGCAGGGTGACGTGCAGCGCTACGTGACTCCAGCTTATACAGAGGCTGAGTCACATGCTGCACTGGCCAATCACAGCCATACCATTAGTAGGCATGGCTGTGATGGCTTCTAGGGGCACACAGTTAAACACTTGTTGATTGGCTGCTCTGCAGCCTTTCAAAAAGCGCTAAGAAATAGCCGAACACCAAACCCAAACTTTTACAGAAATGTTTGGGTCCGGGGTCCAAAAATCCTAAAGTACGGTACGAACCTGAACTTTACAGTTCGGGTTCGCTCAACCGTAGTTGCGAATCAAATATTTCCTGAAATTCGGATACAATTCCACTTCGTCAGCTTCGATTCGCTCATCTCTAGTAACCACCAAGTGGTGGTGGTCCAGGATACAGAAACAACATATGATTACCGAAATTATATATTTGTTGTCAGTATTGATTAACCACAATGAACATTAAATAATCGCTTAGTTAATCAAAAGGCTCAGACCAAAAATGTGTTAGCACTTGGCCTCTTTACCACAAAACAGTGTGAATTCTGGAGGAGATCTGCAATATTCTGCTCTGCTGACTTGTTCTTTAATGAAGTCTTACTTAATAAAATTACAATTCATGCCAGGGGTCTATTTAATTTAATAGGTTTTTTTCCCGCCTCCATAATACAAGGCCCTCAGGAGATGGAAGGCTGCAATGCACATAGCTTGTGTCATACAATTGTTTAGACAGGTGCCATATATTTTTATGGAATCACTGGACCACATGCAAAAAGGAAAACTTGATTGAAATAAAATTAGAAGAGCAAGACGTAATGGTTTTCTTAGGCAGATGCTGAATAATTTTCTAATGAAGGGACTGACTGCAGCGTTCAGAATGTATTTACTGTAGAATTGCTAGTGTTAAATATCAGCTGGGAGAACGCTTTCGGTAAGTCTATTACAGTAGACTGCAGTACATATAAAACTGTCCATAGATGTAATGATTTCCCAGTAATTTCAACACAATGACAATTGTTAAAGGAGTATTCCCATCTGGAAATGTATGTCATATTCACGGGATCTGCCTTAAATGGAATAGAGAAGTGGCTGTGCTCGCACAGATTTCTCCATTTAGTTTTTGGGGACTTCTGAAAATAATTAGCCATGTAAGCATGCAGAAACGTCCAACAAGTAGGGTGGCCAACTAGCCAATGTATATGGCATTGCCCTGAATATCCATGGACAGAAAATGTCTGAGAAAAAAAAAAGAATTTTCTGAATGCCTTATCCTTGGTTCCCTTGTTATTCCCCTCTATTTAACAGAAAAGCAAATTAGTATGCATGTGTTGGTGGTGTCTGGGACAGGATGTATGGGTGTCGGATGAACAAGCATCTGACTGAGAGCTATTATAAGTGTTTGAGAAGCTTAAAGGGGCTGTCCTATCTGGACATGTATGGCATATTGATAGAATATGCTATAAATGTCTGATAGATACAGGTCCGACCTCTGGGACATGCTTCTAGCTCCATAATGGGGTCACACCATGAATGGACAAAGCATGCACGTCATGCTTTTCATTGGCAGCAAGGCCCCATTCTTGGGAAAGATATGCCATAAATGTCCAGCATGTGAATACCCCTTTAATATTATATAAAGAAAGAATGTAAGAAATATCCTCACAGTGGTTGATGTTCTTGTTTTGCTGATAAAATAAAAGGAATTTTTAAAGGGGAAATATAGTCAAAACTGTTCTGAAATGTCTTGTGGCGTGCCAGAACCGCAGGGGCAACACGTGAGGTGCATCACTAAATGTGCAACTTTCCAAATTACTGGCCCTGGAAAAATTGCCATTTAGTCTTGTGGACACTGAGGCCTTCCGCAGCCTGATGTCGACAGCCATCCCTCATTATGCAGTCCCCAGCTGCCACTATTTTTCATGGTGTGCCGTGCCCGCCTTACACGAACATGTGTCCCGTAACATCACATGTGCCCTGACCAACGCAGTTACTGGGAAGGTCCACTTAACCACGGACACATGGACAAGTGCACTCGGCCAGGGACGCTACATTTCCCTGACAGGCACACTGGGTGAGCGTTGTGGAGGCCGGGAGCGAGTTGTACCCTGGGATGGCACAGGTGCTACTAACGCCAAGGATTGTGAGCCCTATGTTGATCGGGGTTTCCGCCAGCACATATGTTAGTTTGCTCCAACCCCCACTTCTCTTCCGCCTTCTCCTCCACTTCCACCTCCGAATTATCTGCGTGCCACACCAGTCAGTCATCAGTTGGTAGCTAGACGCAGTGTAGCACTGCAGTGGGGAAACGGCAACATGCTGAGCTGAAGCTGATATCAAACAGCACACCGCCTCAGAGCTGTGGCAGGGCATAAGAGATCAGTCTGAGCTGTGGCTCTTGCCACTCAACCTAGAACCAGGCATGGCTGTGCCTGATAATGGCCGTAACTTGGTGGCAGCTTTGGACCTCGGCAAGCTCAGACACATCCAATGCCTAACCCATGTGTTCAACCTTGTGGTTCAGCAGTTTCTCAAAACCTACCCCAATTTGCCTGAGCTACTGGTGAAGGTGCGCTGCATGTGTGTACATTTCCACAAGTCACTGACAGCTTCAGCCGGTCTGTCAACGCTGCAGAAGCACTTGAAATTGCTAGCTCACCGGCTGTTGTGCAACGTGAGCACGCGCTGGAACGTTCCACATGTTGGCCAGGCTTTGTGAGCAGCAGAGGGTAGTAGTGTAATACCAGCTGCAACATGGTCGTCGCCTTTCCAGTCAGCTTCCGCTATTAACCAGCGAGGAGTGGGCATTGGTGTCTGACCTCTGTGAGGTTTTAAGAAACTTTGAGGAATCAACACAGATGGTGAGCAGCGATAACGCTAAGATCATCAAAACCATCCCACTTCTGTGTCTACTCAAACGCTCGCTGCTCACAATTAAGGACAACGCTGTGCATGTGGAAGAGGTGGAAATGGGGGAAGACATTACACTGGGTGATATCCTGACCACCCTTAGTTTGTCTTCTCAGCGCGAATTGGACGATGAAGAGGAGGAGCAGGAGACGGTTGCCTCCGCTACAGAGAGTAGTACCCATGGAAGTTTAATTCCAACTGTTCAGCGTGGGTGGGCAGAAGAGGAGGAAGAGGATAAGGAGATTAAGAGTGATACTCCTGAGGACGACAGCGAAGTCTTGTCTGTTGGTACTCTGGCACACATGGCTGACTTCATTTTAGGCTACCTTTCCCTCGACTCGTGCGCTATATGCATTTTAGAGAACACGGATTACTGGTTATCCGCTACAAAGAGAACTTCTCATCTCTCATTCCTCTGGTAGAAAGGACGAGCAAAACAGTGCAATACCAGAAGAAAATTGCTTAAAAATCTTCCATCTGACAATGCTGGCGGCAGAGTCCATAGTTCCTTGGCCAACTGAGGAGGGGAGACAAGGGGAACACACAGCAGTTCCAGCAGAGGCAGGGCAACACTCTCCAAAGCCTGGGACAGTTTCATGACACCCCGCCAGCACCCTCACCCTGATGCACGGCCTAGTGTCACAAGGAAGAAAAAAAATTGGAAGATGGTGAAGGAATACATAGCAGACCATGTCAGCATCCTCAATGATCCCTCAGTGCCTTCCAACTACTGGGTGCCAAGCTGGACACGTGGCACGAACTGGCGTTCTACACCTTGGAGGTGTTGACCTGTCCTGCCACCAGCGTTTTGTCTAAGAGGGTATTTAGTGCTGCTGGTCGCATTATAACAGATAAGCGTATCCACCTGTCAACTGAAAATGCTGACAAGTTAACACTTTTTAAATGTGTTCAAACAAGGGTATTTGGTTGAATCTTCCTTTTCTCATCCTCCTCCTCTTCCATCATATCAACATGCTTATTTGTCACATATTATGCCCTCTCATATATGCCCTATGCATATAATGTTTTACAGGGTCAGCTCACATGAAGGCCCTCACAGGGCCGACACCACCGATAAGCAGAGTAGGCCACTGCGTAGAGCGCTATTGTTGCTGGGGGCGCCGAAGCTCTGGAGTCTGCCCGACAGTGGTGTTTTGCGAGGTGGGTGCAGCAGCCGCGGGCCGCATCGGATGACAACAGACTGATGGGGTGTCACCCGCCAGACCCAAGTCCAAACACCACTAGCACCCGCCCCCTTGTACTTGTGTTGCTGATCCGATCCTGTGCTTGCAGGCTGCGCGGGCATGAGTTCAGTCACTTGGGCGCGCAATCCCGCGAGACCTGTGACCTCCCGAGGTGGATCTCGCAGGATCACGTACCACAGGATAGGATTGTGCACCGAAGACACTGAACTTAACTGAACTCATGCCCGTGCAGCCGGAAAGTATAGACTGTACAGGATCACCGACACAAGTATGGGGGGTGGGGGTCAAACTACATAATGGAGGGCAGTCTGGGGGCAAAATTAACTTGTTTGGGGGCAAAATTACTTAAAATTACCTAAAATCTCTTACAGGGTCAGCTCACCTGCAGGCCCTTACCTAATTATACCTAGTAGCAAATTTGCGCGCATGCTGCCTTGCTTGGATGTGGTAGCCGTAGCTGTTTCTCAGGCTCCCTCTTCGGAATCGAACTATGATTCCCCCGTTACTCATGGTCTACATGGTTTGGGATGAAAATAACAACGAAATTTGATAGGGCAGACATCCAAATGGATCATCATTGTCACAGGAACGTGTGATATTCCCTAGGTTATCTAGAGTCACCAAAGTGGCAGCAGGCCCTTGCCCATAATGTTTTAGATGGTCAGATCAGCAGGCCTTTGCTCCAAATGTTTTTGAGGGTCACCAGCAGGCCATCGATCATAATTTTTCAAGGCGGTGTATGATGCCCTCTTTTATGTGTAACAAAGGGTGTATTGGAGTACTGTTTCCTTGTCATTTTTGGCAGCCCTTTCACTTAATGTATAGGCTTTATGAGTGTAGGAGTCCCACTATATGAGCAATTGTACCACAATGTAAATGAGGCCCTCATTTATGTGATATACAGGTTGTATTGAAGTGCCTCTTCCTTGTAATTTTTGGCAGCACTTGCACTTTATATACAAGTAAATATACAGGAAATAATATTTCCTATAAATTTTTCCTCTAAAATTTTTTTTTTTTTTTTGGTTTTGTGCGTATTATTGTCAGTCTGTAAAAGTGGCCTACTATTCGGACAACATCGTTCCCAGCAGCGAGTACAAGATGCATCCAAACATCCTCTCCATGCTGTTCCAGAACCATTTCAGTGGTGTTTCCATCAATTTCTGACATTTTCCTATAAACCGGGCACCCTCCCCTCTTCAGAGCAGGGGGTAACTGGTTTAATGCTCGGGTTCTCCCATTGACCCGATGTGTTCGGCCCGAGCCCCCTAGCACCCGAGAACTACGGTGTTCGATCAACACTACTATGTACACCTTTGGAGTCATTTTTTTTCTGATTGCATTTAACTTGTTTTTGGCTAAAAATCATATTTTCAATTGGCCTTTATTTAAAAGATTGAGCTGTTCAGTCACAAACGGTTAACTGTTTGTCTAGCTGTGTGATTCATACTTTCACTTTGTGCCAGTCATCTAAAAATCTTTATCTCTTAAATACTTAGAGGTCATAAACACTTATTTAAGCCACATTCTTATGAGTAAGATAAGGATTGAGCTTTAGGCCTCATGCACACGGCCGTGGCCGTATTGCGGCCCGCAATACACACGCAGCAGCCACGTGCACCCCGCATCACGGATGCAGAGCCATTCACTTGAATGGGTCCACAATCCAGGAGGTGCGGTGCAGAACAGAAGCATGGATCGGAAGCCCACGGAAGCACTACATAGTGCTTCTGTGGTGTTTCTGTCCGTGCCTCCGCAACGCAAAAAAATAGAACTTTTATTTTATTATTTTATTACGGAGCGGCCAGGTCACGGACCCATTCAAGTTGAATGGGTCTCGATCCGTCCCAGAAGCCGCATGGATGTTGCCAGTGTATTGGGGACCGCAAATTGTGCATGAGGCCTTAATAGGTGTTTATAATGTGAGAGACCAGAGATAAGAAGTCTGTCTGCTCCTCAGATGACAGAAAAGACAAAAAATCCACAGGCAGCTAGTGGAGTATGTCAGTTCTGTACACAAAAAAGTATAATGCAATAATCAAAAAAAATTGTAAAAGTACAAGCCATGATTTAAAATTGTAGATGAACAACCAATAAAATTATAATTTGCTTCCTTTTTCGCATCTGTAGAACCACATTATTTAGTTTATATTTAAAGGAGTTTTCAGAGATTTTTTTACTGATAACTGATGATTTCCTGATTTTTACTTATAGGTCATCAGTATCTAATCGGTTGGGTTCCAACACCCGACACTCCTGCTGATCAGCTGTTTGAGAAGGCATCAGCGCTCCTGTGAACTTCACAGGCTTCTCTCTGCTTTTCCAAGGCCAGTGATGACATCACATGGCTTAGGAGCAGTTCAGCCACATTCAAGTGAATGGGATAGAGCTGCAATACCAAGCACAACTGCTATACAATGTACAGCGCTGTACTTGGCATCGAGTAGCCAGTTGCGCTCACAGGAGGGCCGCTGTGTTCTTAAAACATAAAATCGGTGGGGATCTCGGGTGTCAGGACCCCTAGATCGATAGGTCATCAGTAAGAAAAATCTTGGAAAACCACGACTGTGAGGTCCAAAACTCATGTACAGTATATGTATGGTAACATTGATTTGTAACTGACTGAAAATATGCCTTGTTCTTATCCTAAGAATGTTACAGCAAATGTCATCTGCATACAGTATGCCCTGTTTTGGGCAGAATAGTTTTTACAAAGCATCCAACGTCTGACTGATTGGCAGTGTATAGCCTTCTTTCTATATCTAGCGGTTGTCCAAGATTAGAAATACAGTGCAACACCTGTCCACAGGATGAGTGTGGCATTGCAGCATAGTCCTATTCACTTCAATGGAGCTTAGCTGATATATCAGACACAATCCAAAATAAGATGTAGTGATGTACAACCCCATTTAGGTCTATAACTCAATTACATACTTTCACATGTTACATATTCTCATTACTCTTAATATAACAAATTAGTTCATTGTATTTCTAAATCTTAGGTCTAGGGGAAGGAATATTTCATTGAAACTAGTAAATTTTCTTGGACCTTTGATTTTTGAACACGTTCCTAAAGACATCAAGTGTTGCTTGAAGTGTTGTTCAGTCCCGTAAGGTATTATTTGGTCTCAGCAAGTGACTTAATTAATTGCCCCTGCTGACTTACCATATTATTCTGTGTAGGAATTACCAGTAGTAGTGAATTAACTTGACAGTCAGTGGTAATTAACATGAACTAAAATGATTATTTAATAACCAAGAATCTTCTCCAAGTTGGCTGTTCAGTGATTCTTCGTGTGCACTGCTATCCTCTCATCCTTCTCACAGACATGGTTATATTCATCCTCAGCCAACATTTGTTCCTAGCTGTCTGCATGCCTTATTTTTAGAGCTTACACCCATCTCTTGCTTTCAGGCAGATCATATAATTTATAGTGTTTGTTGCCTGTAAATCTCCCTGCAAAGGCTTTCATTGAAATGCTGAGTGAGTCAACCACTAATTGGAGATCTCATATATCTTGGAACAATCTATTCTTATCATCTGCTTGCTGCTCTTCCCTTCGATGTCATCAATTCCATCTGATTATTTTGATTGATGAATTCATTAGAGTTGTAATCGTATACGAAGAGAACAGAAACTTCTGTATGAAGTTTCCGATATGAGACAGGCAAATAAGAAGGGAATCAATTCTTTCCACTGGAGCAGCATTTTAGTTCTGAGACTGTGAATGTGGAACATGGGGGATAGAATTGCCTAGAGGATGTTGGCTGCCTTTCAGGGCAGCTTGTTCTAACACTGAGATCATAGGATGGACTTTTCCTTGGAGGAAAGATGTGAAGAGGCTAATTGCATGTAATACCGGCAAAATCACTACATCCCTGAGCATCTGAAGGTGTGCATCAGATGTGCACTTTAAGAGAGATGAAACTGGCGATAAGACAGCTACAGAGACAATTTTACTACTCCTGCGAAAGTAAATGCGTAGGAGGAATATATACAGTTTTTTTTCTCTCTTTTAAGGGGGGCGGTAATGTTTTCCATAGACATGCACCTCAGCATGACCTGAATATGTTTCAGTAGAGAGAGGGGAATAAGCCATTGTTAGACCCCACTATCAACCACGAGAATTAAAGATCTGCCACGTTAATTTCCAAAATGCCTTGATCCCTCTTTCCCTCAACATATGTCTAAGGTGAACCCATAAACTTGGCAGCAGCTTGTTGGTACACATTTTGGCTTCAAAACTGCATCAGAACAGAATGTCTGAAACCAGCTTTAAAGGGTTTGGTCAGCCCTATATCAATTTTTTAAAATGTCACCTACCTGCCAGACATGTAGAGTTCAGTAAACTTTCCTGCTCCCCAATGCTTGGTTTTGTCTCTTTTGGTTCACTGTAAATTTATTAAGTCCAATTATCACGATCGGCGTGACTATCACATACGTGACACAGAGGGAGGGAAAGAGGAAGGCCCTGCCCAAGTGAGAGGGAAGGTGGTGACCCCTGACTCACCTTGCTCCTGGCACCTGGCTGCCCTGACGTCCCTAGACGGGTTCCTCACCCGTACGCCGATCACGTGCCTAAAACCCTGGCTTTCCCTAAGATGAGCCCTAGATAGTGAACAGGGCGGTGGGAACACTAGTCCGCACCACTAGCTCTAAAGGAAAACACCAAGGGGAGGACAGACAATACAGACTAAACATATAATCCCAGGTGGGCGACAACAGGAGACAACAAAAAGCCCAACAGGGATCCGGAGGGTAGCACTCTGGAACAACAACCAGGATTCACAGCTCCAGTGGGTCAGTATAGAAGTCCAGGCAGGAAGCTCTATAACTGGCAACTAGAGAAGTGTGAGAGGAGAATATAAGGAGGTTGGGAGTGGCAGACAAGAAACAGCTGAGGAGGAGAAGCTACGGATCCCTGAGTGAGACAAAAAGGATTGCAAGGCAAACACAGAAAACAATCACTAAGAAACAACGTGATCTTTAGACATAGAGCGCGCAGCCACCCGCTGCGACTTCCTGACCCCGGGTATAACGGAGTCAGACGTGGCTCTTGACACCCTCGTGACAGTACCCCCCCTTTCACGAGGGGCCTCCGGACACTCAGGACCAGGTCTCTCAGGATGAGAGGCATGGAAAGCCTGAATTAACCTGTTGGCGTTTACCTCTGACGCTGGAACCCACATTCTTTCCTCGGGACCGTAACCTCTCCAATGCACCAGATACTGAAGAGAGCGGCGGACCCGACGAGAATCAACAATTCTGGATATTTGAAACTCCAGATTACCATCCACAATAACAGGAGGAGGTGGCAGCGGTGATGGTTCTAGAGGTGGAACATACTTCTTGAGTAACGACTTATGGAAGACGTTATGGATCTTAAAAGTCTGAGGTAGCTCCAGACGAAAAGCCACAGGGTTAATGACGGCTACTATTTTGTAAGGACCAATGAACCTAGGGCCCAGTTTCCAAGAGGGAACCTTCAACTTAATATTCCTAGTAGACAACCACACATAGTCATTCACTCCTAGGTCCGGACCTGGCGACCGTTTCTTATCGGCCATGCATTTATATTTACCACTCATATTTTTCAAGTTAGCTTGCACCTTCTGCCATACCGATGAAAGAGATGAAGAAAACCGTTCCTCTTCGGGAACCCCAGAAGACCCCCCCTCTTTGAAAGTACAAAATTGGGGATGAAAACCGTGTGCACCAAGAAATGGTGACTTGCCAGTGGATTCCTGACAGCGATTATTTATGGCAAACTCGGCTAACGGTAAATATGATGACCACACCTCTTGGTTTTCAGACACAAAACACCTTAAATATGTTTCTAGGTTTTGGTTGGTACGCTCAGTCTGTCCATTCGACTGAGGATGGAAAGCTGAGGAAAAGGACAAGTGTACCCCCAAACGGGAACAAAAAGCTTTCCAAAACTTAGAAATAAACTGGGTTCCCCGATCCGAAACCACATCGGAAGGGACCCCGTGAAGCTTCACGATTTCACTGATAAACACCTGAGCAAGAGTCTTAGCATTAGGAAGTGCGGGTAGCGCAATAAAGTGTACCATTTTGCTAAACCTGTCTACTACTACTACCAAGATAACTGTTTTACCCGCAGACAACGGTAAGTCAGTGATGAAATCCATTGACAGATGTGTCCATGGCCTATTGGGGATGAAAAGTGGCAATAAAGACCCTGCTGGACGTGTATGAGAGACTTTCGCGCGTGCACAAGTAGAACAAGTAGACACGAAATCCATTACATCCTGACGCAACCTTGGCCACCAAAAACGACGAGACAATAGCTCCAAGGTTGCTTTACTACCCGGGTGCCCAGTAAGTGCCGAATTATGATGTTCCTTTAATAATTCAAGACGCAGGTTTAACGGTACAAACAATTTCTCTGAGGGGCAAGAGGCCGGGGCGTCCCCCTGGGCCTCTAACACCTTTCCCTCTAGAACAGAGTGTACAGCAGAGACAACCACTCCTCTTTGTAAAATAGATACCGGATCACTAACATTACCCCCTCCAGGGAAACTACGAGATAATGCGTCTGCCTTGGTATTTTTTGCCACAGGACGATAGGTGATTACAAAGTTAAATCTGGTAAAGAATAGCGACCACCTAGCTTGTCTAGGGGTGAGACGCTTAGCTGATTCTAGGTACAGAAGGTTTTTGCGATCCGTAATCACCGTGACGGGGTGGATTGCTCCCTCTAAGAAGTGACGCCACTCTTCAAACGCCAGTTTAATCGCCAACAGTTCCCTATTTCCAATATCATAGTTCTTTTCTGCTGTAGATAACTTTTTGGAAAAGAAAGCGCAAGGACGCCATTTGCCAGGAGACGGACCCTGAGACAATACAGCCCCCACTCCCACCTCTGATGCATCTACTTCAACAATAAAAGGCTGGGAGACATCAGGTTGAATTAGAACAGGTGCCGAGGTAAATCTCTCTTTTAGAGAGGAAAATGCAATTTTAGCGGCGTCAGACCATTTAGAAAAACCAGTCCCCTTCCTAGTCATGTCAGTAAGGGGTTTAACGATCACTGAATTTTTAATGAACTTTCTATAGAAATTTGCGAAACCCAAAAACCGTTGTAGAGCTTTAAGGTTCTCAGGAAGATCCCAATCTAAAATTGCCTGGACCTTCCTAGGATCCATACGGAAACCTGAAGCAGATAATAGATATCCCAGGAACTGTATTTCCTGAACGGCGAAGACACATTTTTCAATTTTCGCATATAATTTATTCGTCCGTAGGACCTGCAGTACTTGCCTGACATGTACTTCATGTGTTTTCAGATCAGCCGAATAAATTAAGATATCATCTAGGTATATGACTACAAACCTGCCGATGAGATGACTAAAAATATCATTAACGAAATGTTGGAAGACAGCAGGGGCATTGGTCAGACCGAAAGGCATGACTAAATTTTCATAATGCCCCTCAGGGGTGTTAAAAGCTGTCTTCCACTCATCCCCTTCCTTGATACGAATCAGATTGTAGGCCCCCCTAAGATCAAGTTTGGAGAACCACCTAGCACCCGCAATCTGATTAAAAAGGTCAGGAATGAGAGGAAGAGGGTATGGGTCTCGGATGGTTATCCGGTTTAGCTCAGGGAAATCTAGGCAAGGACGCAGGCCCCCATCTTTCTTTTTAACAAAGAAAAACCCTGCAGCCACGGGTGAAGAAGAGGGTCTGATGTGTCCCTTAGCCAGACTCTCGGAGATATAATCTTTCATGGCTTGTCTCTCGGGACCCGAAAGATTATACAACCTGGACTTGGGTAATTTTGCACCGGGAATCAGGTTAACCGGGCAATCATAAGGACGATGAGGTGGTAGCTTCTGACAACCCTTTTCAGAAAAAACATCCTCAAAGTCCGAAATAAATGTAGGTAGGGAAGCTATGGAGGCGATTAAGCAATTGTTATTTAAGCAATTCTCTCTGCAATGCTCACTCCACTCCAATATCTCCCTGGCCTGCCAATCCACCACTGGATTGTGCGCTACCAACCAGGGAAGACCCAATACCACAGGAGAGGGAAGGCCCTCCAGAACGTAACATGGTGGTCCCCTACCCGAAGGTGTAAGTTATGGACAATGTGAGTGAGGTTTCTCTGAGACAGAGGAGCAGAATCAATAGCGAATATGGGAATAGGTCTCTGCAGCGTACAGAGAGACAAACCCATAGTGCGGGCAAAATGGGCATCTATCAAATTTACCCCTGCTCCACTGTCTAGAAAAAAAGAAATAGACTCCGTCTTAACACCAAAAACAATAACCGCTGGCAACACAAATTGAGATGTTCGTATGGAGGAAACGTATACCCCCCGGCTGACATCCTCCGCACAGCCTGGGGTTAGTAGTTTTCCGACGGTCTTTTGTTTTTGAGAAAGGAGGGACAGACATTAATGAAATGACCCCTCCCCCCACAGAAAAAACAAGCCCCCCACCTACGGCGAACCTCAGGAGGACGGACCTGACGAGAAGTTCCTCCTAGCTGCATAGGCTCATCTAAGTCAGTACAGACTAACTGCTGCTTGGGAGAGGTTACCAATTGCTCAGGAATTTTCGATCTCTCCCTAAGACGTCTATCTATTCTGATAGAGAGGGACATAACAGCATCAAGGGAAAGGGGGGTCTCATACAGCGCCAGCGCATCCTTAACCCTTTCAGATAACCCAGAGCAGAACTGACTCCTGAGAGCCGGGTCGTTCCACTGAGTATCCGTAGCCCACCTACGGAACTCTGAGCAATATTCCTCTGCTGGCCGATCTCCCTGTAGGAGTCTCCGTAACTTCGACTCAGCCAGGGCGACTCGGTCAGGGTCATCATATATGAGACCCAAAGCCCCAAAAAATCCCTCCACTGACCGGAGAGCCTGGGAACCAGGGGGTAACGAGAACGCCCAGGATTGCGGGTCCCCCTGAAGCAGGGAAATAACAATCCCCACCCTGCTGTTCTTCATTACCTGAGGAGTAAGGGCGCAGCTTAAAATATAATTTGCAGGCCTCACGGAACGTCACAAATTTGTCCCTTCCCCCAGAAAATCTGTCAGGAAGAACAACCTTGGGTTCTGTAACAACCTGGTTACCCATAGCAACCGCTGGGCTTGCGGTCTGCTGCATTTGCTGCTGTTGTTGGAGGACAGACGCCTTCAATCCTGCCACCTCCAAAGACAGGCCTTGAAGCTGTTTTGCCAAAGCAGCAATAGGATCCATGGCATGATGCAGGCCCCAGCTTTGCCTGGACATTAAAAACCGCTGGTATTGATACAGTAACCTGCTACAATTGTGCTGTGCCAGTGCTCCTTCAAAAAAATGTAATGGAGGGGGCAAAACATGTAATAAATTCAACTGTGCTAACACCTCCTCCCACTCCCCGCCCCCAAAATAATTTTAAAATTTCAACCATGTGGAAAGTGAGTACACAGAACTGACCCTCATCATTAGTGGAGTCAGTGGACAGTAGGCACACCACTATAGCATACTATAGTCAACAATAAGTGAAAGTAATCACATATAATAACCCTATGAGGGTATATTAGAATAGCCAAAGGTAATAATCAACTCACTTCACGGGGGGTGGCCAGCTGGATAAGCTCAATACACCAGCATGGACCAATACCCCCTAATCCGGAGCGCCTGTAGAGTCGTCCAAAGCTGACAGTTGTCCAGTAGCAATCAATAAAGAAGCCAAAGCCTTCAACAATACCACTGAAGTGAAGCCTTTCTTTTCCTACTGGGCAACTGTCAGCTTTGGACGACTCTACAGGCGCTCCGGATTGGGGGGTATTGGTCCATGCTGGTGTCTTGAGCTTATCCAGCTGGCCACCCCCCGTGAAGTGAGTTGATTATTACCTTTGGCTATTCTAAAATACCCTCATAGGGTTATTATATGTGATTACTTTCACTTATTGTTGACTATAGTATGCTATAGTGGTGTGCCTACTGTCCACTGACTCCACTTTTCTCTCTTGGTCAACCTGATCTGGGTAGATGACTAACTTCCATTTATAGGTAGTTATCGATTGAACACTTTAATTGCATACGATAATCTCTCTCCGATATACCCTGGGTTTTTTGGCTCTTCTTTTAGGGGTGTAACCTCTTCGACTTGTTAAGTCACTTTCGTTCATTTCCTCCCACACACCGATTCCTTTCAGTGTGAACACCCATTTCAGCTGCCTCCCCTGCTACTTTTTTTCTCCTGACTATGTCTTTTGCCTTTTCCGTTCTCCATCCACTGGCGCCTCTAGTTATATCCTGTCACTAGATTGGATTAACCCTCGCCTTTTTCTTTCTCTCTATACCCGCACCTCATCATTAGTGCCAGTGACATGATGCATTGCTTCAGAGAGCGTGCTGTGCCTATTGATGGCCTTGTGGTTCGCCCAGCGGTCGGTTCACGGCAAACTTTGCTTGTTTGCAATTCGCCGAACATGCGAATATATGGAGATATTCGCGCCCGCCATATCATTTTGCAGTACAGAGGTGTGTAATACACTTATAATATACTTTCTAATATAGAAAGCATATTATAGTGGATTTGTATTGTGCAGGAGTGGTGAGCGGTTCTGCAGAGATACTGCAGCTACACAGAGTGACAAACGCAATTAGAAAAAATTATTATAACTGGTGTGATGTACCAGTTGCCCCCCCAAAAAAACTGATTGAAGCGGGGTGTTATATATCAAAAATATACTTTCTATATAGTGCATTTGGGTACTGCAACATTTGTTTGTGGTTTTGCTGCGTTACCGCAGCTACACACAGTAATTATAACTGGTGTTGCATGCGTGTATGCGAAAAAATAAATAAAAAATGAATGGAGATCGCAAATTCAAATAATACATCTGGTATGTCACTGTCCATGTTGTGGGACTATTTGTACACTTCTAGTAATTATTTCTTGGCTGAAAATATGAGCTGAAGGTTTTTCAGGTTTGCCTGCCATTAAAATGAATGGGACCTGCCGCAAACCTGCGGTTCGCGAACATTTGATCGGGTTTGCGAACCGTCCCGGCAGATGTTCGTCCATCACTAGCTGTGCCAGTTCAAGCTACTGTTCCAATCTGTGTGCCGAGAAATTCATGAGGTCAGGGAACATGGTATGTGCCAGACAGTGGTCAGAGTTTAGGTAGGCCTGAACCTGGGCATTGAGGCGAGAGCTGTCGGCATGCTGACTGGCCTCTGCCTGATGTGGCATCTAGAAAAACTGCTCCATAATATTGAAGAGACTGAAATGGCTGCTGCGACTTCTGCTGCTCATGGCTGACTCAGGGGGTGGTCAGAGGGGGCCTTCCTTTCAGACGCGCTGGCGGTAGGCTGCGGCAAGTTGCATATACAGTGTTTCCTGGCAGTAACATAATTTGTTTTCCCTTTCTGCTAGAGGAAAACATTCCCCCGTTTTGCCTTGGTGGCAAGGGTCTAAAAACATGGCTATCCAGTAATCATTAGACTGCTAGATGTCACCAAACTGCCTGTCACTGTGTAAGCAAGCGAGACTACAGGTTGCAATTCTGGCCACGGTGCCCAAGGAGCCAGTACTTTCCACCTCAGCCCCCCACTGAGACGATTCGGTGTTGTGGCCGGTGACACAGTCATCATCATCATCATCATCTTCTTCCTCCTCCAACTCCTTTTCCTCCTCCTCAAGTGGCAGCACTTCTTCCTCCATGAGAGTCTCTCATTGTGGGTCCCCAAGAGCTATAGGGCCTCCTGTTGCTTGAGCATGCCCGACCTGGAAACAACACATGCTCCTTGCGAGGCGGTCTGGTGCATGACCAAATTATTCATGGCTTTTCGCTGCTCACACAGACACTTGAGCATGTGCAATGTTGAATTCCAGCAAGTTGGGACGTTGCAGATTAAGCAATGTAGCTGCAGACCATTCTGACCCTGCAAGTCCAGAAGAGTGTTCCTCATCATGTGAGAATGGCTGAAAAGAGGGACAGTCTCCTCGACATTGCCAGCATCTTCCACAAGCCAGTGAATTTTCTTTTAAAAGCCATGCATGGAGCATATGCTATTTCCCCCTGGTTCATGGCAGCCAGGATCTTGTGCCCATTGTCGCTGGCCATCTTGCTAAGTTGGAGTCAGCAAGGTGACAATCAGCGCGATGTTTGCTGCTTGATGTACTTGAGCAACTGATCGCCGGTATGGCTACTCTGTCCCTGGCCGATCAGCTCCAACATGGCATGGAAACGCTTGACTTGACACATGTGAAAGGAAAGATGCGTAGTGTAAGTGACGCTGTGGACTGTTGCTGTTGGGGACAGGCCGTATCCATGGAGGAGGAGGTCGAGGAGGCAGGTAAGTGCCTGCTGTGGGATTCAGCCCCATGATATGGAGGGAAAGGGTCAAAAGGACCGCAAAAAACATTGACCCAGTGGGCTGTGAAAGGCATGTACTAGCCCTGCCCCTAACAGCTGCACCAGGTGTTCACCATGGAGTGCAGCTTGATGCATAGTGAGAATCGCAAGGAATAGCTGTCATTGTCTGCCATGTGAGAGTACACGGCTCTACTACAATGGTACTACAGTGATTGCACTGCCAGCAACATGGCCAGGTGTGGTACTGCTTGTTTACAGGCTAATTGCTGGTGGAGAAAGGTTTTTTCATGAACAAGTGTTCCACTATAGATGTCTCACGATGGAATGAGAAAAAGAAAAATCCTCCGGCACGGTTGTCTGCTGTTAAAATCCAAGTTTTTTTCGGTATACATTAAAAGTATAAGAAAATGAGCCATAACAGGTTGACGCGTTTCAACATCAAGTTTTAGTCATAACCTACTGTTCTACTAAATCCACCTTCCTTTAAAAGAGCAAGCATGCCCCTCGTGACATGTGTGCGCATAATTAACACTCACATGTGTGCGCATAATTAATTCACCCAATCATGTCATATACAAACTGTAAATCAAGGCAAAAAAGGAAGATACATATAAATTCAGATGCTGGAATAAGAGTATCCATTTAATATTCAAATATCAGATCATGTCTATGATTTAATCCCTTTGGAATTCTGCTGTTTAACATAAAAATCCAATAGGATTCACAATTCAATATCCTTCAAATCAATAAAAATACTATCAGGAAATAATAATATCAGATCTACATAGCAAACCTAATTCTACAGAGGGGATGAAGTACCCACTCAAAGGATTAATCCCTTAAAGCAGAACGCCGTGCATGTACGGTGGGGGATGCATTTCCAGAATGCATTCCGCCGTATATGCACGGCGGGATGATCGGGCGGGCACCGGAGCGGTGCGCATCTGATCATTGCAGGGGTCCGGCAGTCCCGGGCCTCTGCTGTATCCTCCGGCATCGCTGTTTACAGCGGCGGTCATCGTCAAAGTCACAGTTAAAGGGGAGACTTTAAGCCTCCTTCTAATTATGAAGTGACCGATCTTCAAAATGCGGCGTGGCAGACAGTATAACGCTGGCAGCCACAAAAAATGATATACCCAACATAACATCATCCAATAACCCCTTATCTAATTTCCGAACCTTTGCTTGGTTTCCCTAAACGTCAATAACCCAGTCACAATACCCTAAAGGGCACCTTCCTAACAAATCCCATGTTACCTCATCCTACCTTGTAACTTAGACTAGTTCTACCCATCTATAACACTGTTTTTTTTAACCAACAAAATGAGGCAAATGCACTATTGGTATAATTCATAATCCCATGCAGATTCCTCCATATAAGAATTTCTTGATCTTTACCTTTGTTATGATTTCACAGAGTTGAAAAATTCTTAGCATTGTGTCATTATTACAGGTCAACCCGTTCCCTCCGTCCGCCACCACAAAAAAAAAAAAAATTTGAGGAGGTACCCATGGAGGAGGAGGAGTGTGAGGAGCATGCAGAGGGAGAAAATGTTAAGGCCACTTCCCCCCAGATATTTGCGAGACAGAGGAAGTTGAGACAGAGGAGGAGGCCGGAACCTTCCCAGCCACCAGATTCTGCCCCCCCTAGAAGGAGGAGGAAGAGGTGGTCTACACCCCCCACCGGGAGGGTAAATATGTGCACATATTACTATAATTTGGTATACATAACATATTCACAAGCATCCTACGATCCCCCCACCACCGTGCATCTCCGAAGCTGCAATGCACATATGTAATGAATCTGAAAAATAGCAGCCCTCAGTTAAAATGGCTGCCTGTTTAGCTGAGCAGCATTTGCACCCCGATTCACAATGGTTTATGCCTGGGGGCCTACTCTTAATGGCCGGCCGTGATGTGGTTAAAAAGTGGCAACAATGAGGGGACAACAGAAACTAGTGTAATAGGAAAAAAATAAATAAATGTGACATACTCTGTAAACTACCGAAAAACTATTAACTAACCAAATAAATAACATTATACTCTATCCAAACTATCACTAAGCAAACCAAAAGATAATTAACGTTAATATCTATAGTTATTGTATTTAGATGTAAATAGGCAATGTTTAAACACATACTACACACAATGCACTAATTGTCTTGTAAGTAACCCTAATTGGAAGGGAAAAAAAAGTTTTTTTTTCAGTAGTGAACAAGTGCATAAAGCACTTAGAAGAAAGTAAAAAATAATTCATAAATGACATGGTGGATCTAAAAAAATTGCAGCATCGCGTCAATAAGAAGGTGCGGGAAATGGAGGAAAAGCACCTTCTCCAATTACAAAAAATGGACAACATATTATTGGAGCTCAAAAAGTTGCCCTAGAGGCATGTTTTCTTATTTTTGTTATAAATACCTTTTTCAGTTTGATAAACCATGCTTTTGTTTTTTTTAAATGCTACGCTGTAATTGTATAAGTTTGTTGTAAGGCCCCTTTATTCCAGGGTCAGGACAGACAGCAGAACAGACAACATTAGGTACATAGTAACACTGTAGTATACGGCCTAGACATAACTCAGCAGTGCCAGGACCTACAACAGCAAGTATCGGTAACGGGGGAGTATAAGGCCCACACATAACTCAGCAGTGTCAGGACCTACAACAGCAAGTATTGGTAACGGTGGAGTATAAGGCCCACACATAAGTCATCAGGGTCAGGACAGACTTCAGCATCAGCAGCAGGTAGATGTTAATGGTCCAGTATAAGGCCTACACATACCTCGGCCTAACTCAGTACGACAGCCAGCAGTAGGTTTGAAGTGTGCAGCAGGAATTTGTTTCCAGGAAAGGGCCCCTACCAAACCAGGACAACACCAAAAATAAACCAAGACACCTCTGACAGCATCATGTTGTAAGTGTGCAGCAGGAATGGCTAACATGAAAAAAAAAATACACTATTTGACTCTCTAAAATTTTGGTTTCAATAAATAATTCTTTTTTTAAACAACTAGAAAAAAAAGTACAAAATTAGCTACACACGACACGACGTGTTATTCCGACTGCTAAAACTTTCAAGATCGGGCACATCAAGTCTGTGGCAGATAAATATTTTTAATAACAGTTTAACAATAACAATTTACATTTTAACAATAACTGTCCTTTCTGGCTACTTTGTTAGTTTGTAATTATTGACGGTTCCTCTGATCCATCTTCCGAACCTTGTTCGAAACCCGCCGCAGCAGCTTATGGAGAGCTAATTGATTCTTTCAATGCTTCTTCTGGAACTTGGCCATTCGTTGATGGCATTTATACATTACTGTATGTTTAAAATAAAATATTAATGCAATTTAGTTTAGCAGAAAATTTGTGCATTGTGTGGAGTAGGTGTATAAACACTTCATATTTATATCAAAATCCAGTAGTTACACATGTTTATGGTCATTATAGTGTTTTTTGGATTAGGCTGAGTTCACATCAGCGTTCAGCCTTTCCGTTCTCCTGCTCCGTTATAGGATCAGGAGAACGGAAAGGAAGGATTGGGTACATAACTGAGGCGGACGCAGCCTACGGACCCCATAGACTATAATGGGGTCCTTTAGGTTTACGCTCAGAAGATGATTTTGGAGCGGAGACGAAAGTAGTACATTGCAGGACTTTGTCTCCGCTCCAAAATCATCTTCTGAGCGTAAACCTAACGGACCCCATTATAGTCTATGGGGTCTGTAGGCTCCTCTCGGCTCAGTTATGTGCCCAATCCGTCCTTTCTGTTCTCCTGCTCCTATAACGGAGCAGGAGAACTGAAAGGCTGAATGCTGGTGTGAACGAAGCCTTAGAGATAGTTTGGATACAGTTTATTGTTATTTTTTTGGGTAGTTTATATTTTTTAGCTACTTTAGACACTTACTGTCGCGAGGGTGTCAAGAGCCACGTCTGACTCCGTTATACCCGGGGTCAGGAAGTCGCAGCGGGTGGCTGCACGCTCTATGTCTAAAGATCGCACTGTTACTTAATGGTAGCTTTCTGTGTTTGCCTTGCAATCCTTTTTGTCTCACTCAGGGATCAGTAGCTTCTTCTCCTCAGCTGTTTCTTGTCCGGCACTCCCAACCTCCTTATATTCCCCTCTCCCACTTCTCTGGTTGCCAGATATAGAGCTTGCTGCCTGGACTTCTATACTGACCAACTGGAGCTGTGTAGCTGTTATTCCTAATTGTGGTACCAGAGCATTACCCTCCGGATCCCTGTTGGTCTTTTGTTGTCTGCTGTTGTCGCCCACCTGGGATTATATGTTTCGTCATTATTGTCTGTCCTCTCCCTGGAGTTTTCATTTAGTGTTAGTGGTGCGGACTAGTGTTCCCACAACCCTATTCACTACTTAGGGCTCATCTTAAGGAAAGCCAGGGTTTAGGCACGTGATCGGCGTACGGGTGAAAAGCCCGTCTAGGGACGTCAGGGCAGTCAGGTGCCAGCCTCAAGGTGAGTTAGGGGTCACCATCTTTTCCTCTCCCTTGGACAGGGCTTTCCCTTTTCCCTCCCTATGCGTCACGTATGTGATCGGCACGCCGGCCGTGATATTATATCTGGCCCTTATTTTGTGTAGAAAAAAAACTTTTTTTGTTCTTTTTTTTCTGCCTATTTCGAATCCAGCATGGATAATATTGCCGCTTTGACAAAGCAACTTCAAGGCCTGTTTTTGCAGGTGGCAGGATTAAAGGCGTCGGTCCTCCAGCAACAGCAGCAATTGCAGCAGACCGCAAGTCCAGTGGTTGCTATGGATAACCAGGTTGCTCCGGAACCCAAGGTTGTTCTTCCTGACAGATTTCTGGAGGAAGGGACAAATTTGTGACGTTCCATGAGGCCTGTAAGTTATATTTTAGGCTGCACCCCTACTCCTCTGGAAATGAAGAACAGTGGGTGGGGATTGTTACTTCCCTGCTTCAAGGGGACCCGCAATCCTGGGTGTTCTCTTTACCCACTGATTCTACGGTCTGTGGAGGAATTTTTGGGGGCCTTGGGTCTCATATATGATGACCCTCACCGAGTCGCCCTTGCTGAGTCGAAGTTACGGAGACTCTTACAGGGAAATTGGCCAGCAGAGGAGTATTGCTCAGAGTTCCGAAGGTGGGCTACGGATACCCAGTGGAACAATCCAGCTCTCAGGAGTCAGTTTTGCTCTGGGTTATCCGAAAGGGTTAAGGATGCCATTGCGCTGTATGAGACCCCCTTTTCCCTGGATGCTTATGTCCCTTTCTATCAGAATAGATAGACGTCTTAGGTACAGATTAAAAGATCCTGAGCAATTAGTAACCCCTCCCAAGCAGCAGCTAGTCTGTATGGACCTAGACGAGTCTATGCAGCTAGGAGGAACTACTCGTCAGGTCCGTCCTCCTGAGGCTCGCCGTAGGCGTGGGGTTTGTTTTTTCTGTGGGGGGAGGGGTAATTTCATTAATGTCTGTCCATACTCAAAAACAAAAGACCGTCGGAAAACTAATAACCCCAGGCTGTGTGGAGGATGTCACCCGGGGGGTATACGTTTCCTCCATACGAACATCTCAATTTGTGTTGTCAGCGGTTGTTGTTTTTGGTGTTAAGACGGAGACTATTTCTTTCTTCCTGTAGCAGTTTTTCTTATTTTAAATATTCTCTCCTCTTTTACCTTTATGTATCTAAAAGTTTCTATCATATCCCCTCTGTCTCGTCTTTCTTCCAAGCTATAAATGTTAAGGTCCTTTAATCTTTCCTGGTAAGTTTTATCCTGCAATCCATGTACTAGTTTAGTAGCTCTTCTCTGAACTCTCTCCAAAGCATCAATATTCTTCTGGAGATATGGTCTCCCGTACTGCGCACAATACTCCAAATGAGGTCTCACTAGTGCTCTGTAGAGCGGCATGAGCACCTAGCTCTTTCTACTGGTAATGCCTCTCCCTATACACCAAAGCATTCTGCTGGCATTTCCTGCTGTTCTATGACATTGTCTGCCTACCTTTAAGTCTTCTGAAATAATGACCCCTAAATCCCTTTCCTCAGATACTGAGGTTAGTACTGTATAACTGATTTTATATTCTGCTATTGAGTTTTTACGCCCCAGGTGCATTATCTTGCACTTATCAACATTAAATTTTAGTTGCCAGATTTTTGACCATTCCTCTAGTTTTCCTAAATCCTTTTCCATTTGGTGTATTCCTCCAGGAACATCAACCCCTTTACAAATCTTTGCGTCATCAGCAAAAAGACACACCTTACCATCGAGTACTTCTGCAATTTCGCTAATAATGATATTAAACAATATGGGTCCCAGAACAGATCCCTGAGGTACCCCACTGGTAACAAGACCATGGTCTGAATATACTCCATTGACTACAACCCTCAGTCCCTCAGCCACTGCCTAATCCATTCAACAATATGGGAGTCCACGCACAAAGACTGCAATTTATTGATAAGCCTTCTATGTGGGACAGTATCAAAAACCTTACTAAAGTCCAGATAAGCGATGTCTACTGCACCTGTCATGGAAGGTGTACAGAAAACTAGAAGACACAAAATGAAGATCCGACTGACTGGATCCAAAACTAAGGAACCAAAGGGTAAGCCCTGCAACAGACCTGGCTCTCTCAATAACTGCTCAGCCTATGCAAAAATCTCAATGGTAGATGATTGCATATCCTCGTTCCTCGACTGTATAACACCTGAACACCCTATAATAGTGAGGGGACACGACCACCGGCTCCCTACACTTGATGCGGAGAGAGTCAGAGTCACCTGGGATCCAGCAAACAGGAAAACACAAATGAATGAGCAAAACTTATCTGTAGAAGACTCAGTAGTAGCATCCAGCATGCACACACTCCAGGAAGTTGTATAAACCGCAAAGTGATGCAGTATGGGAAGGGATTTAAAGGGATGCAATCAGTGCAACTACATGACAGCTGGGAGAGGCTAACGAGATGAGAAAACTAAAGCAAAACAAAAGGAACCTCAAGCAGGAGGTTCTGAAGAACGTCTGACAGAGCTTCTCAGATGTCTGGTGGTGACAGCACCTCCGCCATCTATTATTTTAGTCACCAAATCAAAAAAAAATCAATAAGATTAGTTTGACATGATCTCCCTGAAGTAAACCCAAGCTGTTTTTCATCTTTCAATCCATGGGATTTTAGATGTTCCACAATCATCTCCTTAAGTATGGTTTCCATAAATTTCCCCACTATTGATGTCAGGATACTGGCCTATAGTTGCCTGATTCCTCCCTACTACCTTTCTTGTGAATGGGCACAACATTTGCCAATTTCCAATATTCTGGGACGACTCCTGTTGCCAGTGATTGGTTAACCACTTCAACCCCCCTAGCTTAAACACCCTTAATGACCAGGCCACTTTTTACACTTATGCACTACACTACTTTAACCGTTTATTGCTCGGTCATGCAACTTACCACCCAAATTAATCTTATCTCCTTTTCTTCTCACTAATAGAGCTTTCATTTGGTGGTATTTCATTGCTGCTGACATTTTTACTTTTTTTGTTATTAATTGAAATTTAACGAAATTTTGGCAAAAAAATTACATTTTTCACTTTCAGTTGTAAAATTTTAAAAAAAACATCCATATATAAATTTTTCGCTAAATTTATTGTTCTACATGTCTTTGATTTTAAAAAAAATTTGGGTAAAAAAAAATGGTTTGGGTAAAAGTTATAGCATTTACAAACTATGGTACAAAAATGTAAATTTACGCTTTTTGAAGCAGCTCTGACTTTCTGAGCACCTGTCATGTTTCCTGAGGTTCTACAATGCCCAGACAGTAGAAAAAACCCACAAATGACCCCATTTCAGGAAAGTAGACACCCTAAGGTATTCGCTGATGGACATAGTGAGTTCAAAGAACTTTATTTTTTTTGTCACAAGTTAGCGGAAAATGATGATTTTTTTATTTATTTTTTTCCTTACAAAGTCTCATATTCCACAAACTTGTGACAAAAAATAAAAACTTCCATGAACTCACTATGCCCATCATGAAATACCTTGGGGTGTCTTCTTTCCAAAATGGGGTCACTTGTGGGGTAGTTATACTGCCCTAGCATTTTTGCAATCAAAATGTGTAAAAAATGGCCTGTGAAATCCAAAAGGTGCTCTTTGGAATGTGGGCCCCTTTGCCCACCTAGGCTGCAAAAAAGTGTCACACATCTGGTATCGCCGTACTCAGAAGAAGTAGGGCAATGTGTTTTGGGGTGTCTTTTTCCATATACCCATGCTGGGTGAGAGAAATATCTCGGCAAAAGACAACTTTTCCCTTTTGTTATACAAAGTTGGCATTTGACCAAGATATTTATCTCACCCAGCATGGGTATATGTAAAATGACACCCCAAAACACATTCCCCAACTTCTCCTGAGTACGGCGATACCACATGTGTGACACTTTTTTGCAGCCTAGGTGGGCAAAGGGACCCACATTCCAAAGAGCACCTTTCGGATTTCACAGGCCATTTTTTACAGATTTTGATTGCAAACTACTTTGCACACATTTGGGCCCCTAAAATGCCAGGGCAGTATAAATACCCCACAAGTGACCCCAATTTGGAAAGAAGACACCCCAAGGTATTTCATGATGGGCATAGTGAGTTCATGGAAGTTTTTATTTTTTGTCACAAGTTAGTGGACTTTGTAATAAAAAAAAATATATATATATAAAATCATCATTTTCCGCTAACTTGTGACAAAAAAAAAAAATTCTAGGAACTCGCCATGCCCCTCACGGAATACCTTGGGGTGTCTTCTTTCCAAAATGGGGTCACTTGTGGGGTAGTTATACTGCCCTGGCATTTTAGGGGCCCAGATGCGTGAGAAGTAGTTTAAAATCAAAATTTGTAAAAAATGCCCTGTGAAATCCGAAAGGTGCTCTTTGGAATGTGGGTCCATTTGCCCACCTAGGCTGCAAAAAATTGTCACATATGTGGTATAACCGTACTCAGGAGAAGTTGGGGAATGTGTTTACATATACCCATGTTGGGTGAGAGAAATATCTTGGCAAACAACTTTTCCCATTTTATTTTTACAAAGGTGGCATTTGTATCTCACCTAGCATGGGTATATGTAAAATGACACCCCAAAACACATTCCCCAACTTCTCCTGAGTACTGCGATACCACATGTGTGACACTTTTTTGCAGCCTAGATACGCAAAGGTGCCCAAATTCCTTTTAGGAGGGCATTTTTAGACATTTGGATCCCAGACTTCTTCTCACGCTTTAGGGCCCCTAAAAAGCCAGGGCAGTATAAATACCCCACATGTGACCCCATTTTGGAAAGAAGAGGGGCATGGCGAGTTCATAGAAAAAAAAGTTTTTGGGGCACAAGTTAGCGGAAATTGATATATTTTTTTTGTTTTTTCTCACAAAGTCTCACTTTCCGCTAACTTGGGACAAAAATTTCAATCTTTCATGGACTCAATATGCCCCTCAGCGAATACCTTGGGGTGTCTTCAATCCAAAATGGGGTCATTTGTGGGGTGTTTGTACTGCCCTGGCATTTGAGGGTCTCCGCAATCATTACATGTATGGCCAGCATTAGGAGTTTCTGCTATTCTCCTTATATTGAGCATACAGGTAATGAGATTATTTTTTTTCCGTTCAGCCTCTGGGCTGAAAGAAAAAATGAACGGCACAGATTTCTTCATTCACATCGATCAATTTGGATGAAAAAATCTCTGCCCATAAAAAAACAAGGAGGGGAGGGGAAAGGCGTCTGCCAGGACAT
Source organism: Bufo gargarizans (assembly GCF_014858855.1). Classification (NCBI taxonomy): domain Eukaryota; kingdom Metazoa; phylum Chordata; class Amphibia; order Anura; family Bufonidae; genus Bufo; species Bufo gargarizans. The sequence goes on along the minus strand of NC_058085.1, from coordinate 159,186,547 downwards.
AGGAGCTCCGCCCAACATCCATACCCACTTAGCTCATATGCCCTGGCAAACCCGATTTCTCCATTCACATCAATCGATGTGGATGAATAAATCATTGCCGGGATTTTTTATATTTTTTATATACAAAGTGTTTGCCAAAGCATATGAACACCGCCGCCTCCTCAGCTCATATGCCTCGGCAAATGTATCTTTTACTGCAGAGGAGAAATCTTGTCTTGCAGCGCCGCATACACCGACTTTTGTGTAATCTGACAGCAGCGCAATGCTTCTGTCAGAATACACATCAGTGCTGCAGCTAGTCGATCGGTTGGTCCACCTGGAAGGTAAAAAAAAAAAAAAAGAAAAAACCAGCCCGCAACGCAATAACTTTTATGAACTTTATAATAACTTTTGAACAGAGCATATAAACTTCATTTAACTTTTGGAACTGAACGTTAACTTTTTTGCTTACTGGTGTTTTTTTTTTTTTTTTTATCTTTATAGGACAAACCTCTCCTTCCCCATGGGACAATGTACAAAGCGCAAATTGCCCAAAGATGTGGCAAAGTGCATTATGCACTTTGTCCCAGGTGAAAGGAGAGGTTTGCAACAGCTGTGTGTGAATAGTCCCTAATAGCCCTGTGTACCTGTCCTGTGAGATGTGATCCCTATGCTAAGTGTACCTGTGTGTGGTACTTCCGGAAACACTCCCCTAAGCATAGGGCAGGGTTGTCAGGGCAGTGAGGACAGAAATAGCGGGTGCCACGCCTTATTCCACTCCTGCTACAGACATGACATCTTTTTCGGGGTGATGATTGGGTTGAGGTACCAGCAACGACATTGGGGAAATGTCGCTCGTGTAGATGGCTAACTACACTGGTGGATGGGGCCACGGAACCTCCTGCATCCTGTTCTCCCAGCCTTACTGTAGAGAACAAAACTATTATATGCAGCCAATTGAATCAAATATACAGACACCTTCTTATACCAGCGTCTGGTGTGTCGGGAAACTAAATACGGAGCCAACATCTGGTCATTGAAGTCCACCCCTCCCATGTGAAGGTTATAGTCGTGGACTGAGAGGGGCTTTTCAATGACACTGGTTGCTCGCTCAATTTGGATTGTCGTGTCTGCGTGAATGGAGGAAAGCATGTAAACGTCACGTTTGTCTCTCCATTTCACCGCGAGCAGTTCTTGGTTACACAAGGCAGCCCTCTCCCCCCTTGCAAGACGGGTGGTAATGAGCCGTTGGGGGAAGCCCACGCGACTAGTTCGCGCGGTGCCACAGCAGCCAATCTGTTCTAGGAACAAATGCCTGAAGAGGGCCACACTTGTGTAGAAATTGTCCACATAAAGATGGTACCCCTTGCCAAATAAGGGTGACACCAAGTCCCAGACTGTCTGATCTTTACCCTCATAGATACGAAATTTGTGGGTATAGCCTGTGGCCCTTTCACAGAGCCTATACAATTTGACCCCATACCGGGCGTGCTTGCTTGGGATGTATTGTTTGAAGCCAAGGCGCCCAGTAAAATGTATTAGGGACTCGTCTACGCAGATGTTTTTCTCAGGGGTATACAAATCTGCAAATTTCTGGTTGAAGTGGTCTATGAGGGGCCGAATTTTATGGAGCCGGTCAAAAGCTGGGTGGCCTCTGGGACGGGAGGTGGTGTTGTTGCTAAAGTGCAGGAAACGCAGGATGGTCTCAAATCGTGTCCTGGACATAGCAGCAGAGAACATGGGCATGTGATGAATTGGGTTTGTGGACCAATATGACCGCAATTCATGCTTTTTGGTTAGACCCATGTTGAGGAGAAGGCCCAGAAAAAATTTAATTTCGGAAACTTGGACTGGTTTCCACCGGAAAGGCTGGGCATGAAAGCTTCCCGGGTTGGCGGATATAAATTGAGTGGCATACCAATTTGTTTCTGCCACAACTAAGTCCAAGAGCTCCACAGTCAAGAACAGCTCAAAAAATCCCAGGGCTGAACCGATCTGAGCTGTCTCAACCCGAACTCCAGACTGGGCGGTGAAAGGGGGAACTACAGGTGCGGCTGAAGTTGGGGACTGCCAATCAGGGTTTGCCAGCACCTCAGGGATTCTAGGGGCTCTACGGGCCTGTCTGTGCGGTGGCTGTGACGGGGTAACTACTGCACGTGCCACCGTACCAGCTTCAACTGCCCTTCTGGTGCTCGCCACTTCACCATGTTGTACGGCAGTGCTGGTACTAGGTCCAGGATGGGCTGCGCTGCTGGTGTATGCCTCACCACATAATCCGACAGCGCCAGCCCCACTCTGCTGCCCTTGAAGCAGATCCTGCGCAACCTTTGGTCTAGCGACATGGGGCCGGGTACACCTGGTGCTATCAGGGACCTCAACCTCCTCATCCGAACTTTGGGTCAGACTGCCACTGCTTTCTACAGGTTCATATTCTGACCTGCTAGATTCATCAGATGAGGGTTCCCATTCCTCATCCGACTGGGTCAGAAGCCTGTAGGCCTCTCCAGAAGAATACCCCCTGTTTGACATTTGGACTACTAAATTTAGGGGTATTCCCTGAGACTACCCAAGAAAAAAAGCAAGCCTGTCTTACAAATGGGAGGCTAGCGAAGTACCGGAGGCCACTGCGATTGATAAAAAATATCAAAACTGATTTTTTTTATCGCCGCAGCGCTTGTAAAGTGATTGTGCAGTGATCAAAAAATATATTTTTTTTCTCACTGCGGTGGGGCGGGCGTGGGTGAACGCACGTGTGGGCGACCGATCAGGCCTGATCGGGCAAACACTGGGTTTTGGGTGGAGGGCGAGCTAAGGTGACACTAATACTATTATAGATCTGACTGTGATCAGTTTTGATCACTTACAGATACTATAAAAGTACAAAAGCTGATTAGCGATACGCTAATCAGCGAATAAGTGACTGCGGTGCGGTGGGCTGGGCTAACCGATCGCTAAACTACCTAACCAAGGGGCCTAAACTATCCTAAAACCTAACAGTCAATACCAGTGAAAAAAAAAATGTGACAGTTTACACTGATCACTTTTTTCCCTTTCACTAAATGATTGACAGGGGCAAGAAGGGGTGATCAAGGGGTTAATTGGGGTGCTGGGGGGTGATCTGGGGCTAAGGTGTAGTGTTTGGTGCTACTCACTGTGATGACTGCTCCTCTGCTGAGACCAACTGACGAAAAGGACCAGCAGAGTAGCAGGGAGGCCATTTAACACCTTATATTTACAAATATAAGGTGTTAGATGGCTTCTGATTAGAGATTTTAAAAATCGCCAGCCTGCCAGCAATGATCATTGGCTGGCAGGCTGGTGACGAAATGGTGCTTAAACTTTTGCCGGCCCGCGATGCGCATGCGCGGGCCGGCTCAGACCGAAATCTCGCGTCTCGCGAGATGATGCACGGATGCGTCCAGGAGGAATGAATCGACCGCCTCCAGGACGCATCCGTGCGTTAGGCAGTCCTGGAGCGGTTAAATAAATCTGTTAATGGTTTTGCTAGTTCGCCGCTAAGCTCTTTTAATAGCTTTGGGTGTATCCCATCCAGCCTCTGTGACTTATTTGTATTACTTTTAGACAGCTGACTTAGAACCTCTTCCTCTGTAAAGACACATGCATCAAAAGATTCATTAGTCTTCCTTCCTAACTGAGGTCCTTTTCCTTCATTTTCCTTTGTAAAAACTGAACAGAAGTATTCATTGAGGCAGTCAGCCAGTTCTTTATCGTCTTCCATATACCTTCCTTCTTTTGTTTTTAATTTAGTAATTCCTTGTTTTAGTTTCCTTTTTTCATTTATTTGAATGTCTTATAGCCTTTTTCACTGACTGAGTAATTTCTCTTCTGCCTGTGCTTTAGAAGCTCTTATAACTTGTTTGGCCTCTCTCTGCCTAATCTTATAAATTTGCCTGTCTTCCTCGTTTTTTTTTTTTTTTAATATAATTACTAAATGCTATCTTTTTGTTTTGAATGATTTTGGCCACTTCTGCTGAGTACCACAGTGGTCTCTTCCTTTTTTTGCTTTTACTGACAAGCCTAATGCAATATTCTGTTGCCTTCAATAGTGCCACTTTTATGTAGTCTAATTTTTCCTGGACTCTATTGAAACTGTTCCAATCTAATAGGGACTTGTATACCTCTAATCTAATTTTAGAAAAGTCAAGGTGTCTAAAATCTAAAACTTTTGTTTTTGTGTGGTGTGACTCAGTCACCGTTCTTACAGTAAACCACACTGACTGGTGATCACTAGATTCCAAGCTTTCCCTTACAGTAATATCAGATACCAAATTCCCATTTGTGAATCTAAAATGGCCTCCTTCCGAGTCGGCTCCTTAACTATAATCCCAGTAGATAATAGTTAATCCCAGTAGGGAATTTAGAATATCTGTACTCCTGGCGGAACTAGCTATTTTGGTTTTCCAGTTTACATCAGGAAGATTAAAGTCTCCCATAATGATAACTTCCCCCTTCAATGTCATTTTAGCTATTTCCTCAACTAGTAGATCATCTAATTCTTTGACTTGTCTAGGTGGTCTATATATCACACCTACACGAGTTACCTTATGATTATCAAGCTGCAAGGTAACCCAAACTGACTCTAAATTGGACTCGCTAACTTGTATCAAATTAGATTTCATCCTATCTTTCACATACAGGGTCACCCCTCCCCCATTCTTGCCTTCTCTGTCTTTCCTATATAGAGCGAACCCTGATATTGTTATATCCCAGTCATTACTCCCATTGAACCATGTCTCAGTAACAGCCACTAAATTTATATTCTCAGATGCCATTATAGCCTCAAGTTCATTGATCTTATTCCCTAAACTGCAAGCATTTGTAGACAAGAATCTGAGCTTGTCATTTCTTAACCTTTGTGCTACTGGCATCTTTTGGCATTGTTCTGGGGGACAGTCGGACTGCTGGATTATCACTCTTTTGCCCCCCTTTCCTAGTTTAAATGCTCCTTAGCAAATACTTGGAACTGTACAATGAGGACATTTGTTCCCTTGAGAGAAAGATGCAAACCATCTTTCTTGTATAGTTTATTTCCATTCCAACGAGAGCTAACATGAGACACAAAGCCAAACCCTTGGTTCAGACACCATTAACCAAGCCATACATTGAATTCCTTAATGCGCATCTTCCTGTCATGCTAAAGGTTATGCACAGGTAAAACTGCAGAGAATAAAACAGTTGATGCTACCTCCCGTATATAATTTCCAAGTGTGTGAAAAGCTTCCTTCACCTTTGAAACCGCATTGCAAGCCAGATCATTTGTCCCAAGATGTACAATAACATCCACCTCCCTTTCCTGCTTTGCTTGCCTAACAATATTAAGGATCCAAAAAAGTAGGTTAGTTGGATGCACAGGGTGGCTGATACACCAAAAAGGGTGCTCTCAAACTTACAGCGTCACCCCGCTGTTAGAAAGCAAAAGTATAAATAGGAATGATTGGGCACACCTAAGATACTTGGTAACCAATTTATTAAAGTAGTTAAAATAGTTAGACAGTAATAGAAGACAGTGATAAAAACAGCAGTACGAATTTCGCAGCAGTATGGATTTATAAAACTGCCGCGTAATAAGACGACAATCAAATGGAAATTAAATACGTTTGTGACCGAAATGAGGCTCAAAATAGTTCCTAACGGGCAATGCCAGTGATTGTGAGCCTCGTTGCGACCACAATAGACAGCAGATGTAGATATTCCAATAACAATGAATCAGATTGAATGCTTTATACTTAGAATGCAGTGTGGGTAAAAACCTATATAAATATAGATATAAAAATCAAAGTCCGGATTTAACAAGTCGGGATCCTTCTGGTATTGTAACCCACTTAAAGCAGCATGAGAGTGTTTAAAAGAAGTTGCGGTATTTAAAATCAAGGTTTCTCCGTCTCTGACCCGGCGGCGTCCCGCTTACAGTCAGAGATCGATCCCGTAATGAGACAACAGGCAATTCAGGAACAGTCTTACCAGTGTTGGAGGGTTCTCCTGATTCGGAGATACCTCGGCCGTCTATCGAAACCCTCTTTCAATCTTTGTCTTTATGGTTGGATGGATCCAGCGGTAGTTTATGTGCGTCACTTATGTGGTTGCTGCACGTGTCCCGCTTGTTTGGCTCCAAAGATGCCGGGTTTCCAGGCTTGGTTTCAGATCGGCTCCGTTCGGTATACTGGCTCAGAATGGTCCTTAAGTTAGTTAGATGCGGTGCACTCGCATAGAATTGGGGGGTCAGACCAGACGCGTTTCGGGGCTATGATGTCCCCTTCCTCAGTGGCTATCCGACCTCCCCAAATGATCATCCTTTTATACCCTATAGAAGGGCTTTACAAGACCCGATGTGGATTTTAATTCCGGAAGTCTTATATGAGTCATTAACCCATCAGATGAAAGTTCACTCTTTGATATATTGTGCCGGCTTTTCTTGCTTCATTTTAGATTAGACATGTTCGGTCTGTGCCGTAACTTATCCGATCATATTGTCTTTTACATTTATTAAAATAGCAATGGATTTGGAATTAAAAATAAAAGAAAACAATAGTGGATAATTTTGCATTTCACTTGTATTTGTGTTTTTCCCACAAACCGCCAAAGCGATTGCATATAAGATAGGGTTTCAACGGTACTTTAATTGCAACATATATAACACATTATGACCAAGGTTTATGACCAAATTCATATAATATATAAAAAAACAGTGTGTGTTAAAATATGGAATCTGGGAAGAAAAGTAAAAAGATAGATATATAAAATAATAATAAAAGGAAAAAAGATAACAATAATTTTTCTTGGTCCTGCTCTATTGATATTTCATCGTGTTCTGACATCAGAGTGTTTTCGTATAGTTTGTCCCTGTATTGGAGAATCAATACTCTGTTCCCATAAGGATAATTTATATATAGAGTTGAGCGAACACCTGGATGTTCGGGTTCGAGAAGTTCGGCCGAACATCCCGGAAATGTTCGGGTTCGGGATCCGAACCCGATCCGAACTTCGTCCCGAACCCGAACCCCATTGAAGTCAATGGGGACCCGAACTTTTCGGCACTAAAAAGGCTGTAAAACAGCCCAGGAAAGAGCTAGAGGGCTGCAAAAGGCAGCAACATGTAGGTAAATCCCCTGCAAACAAATGTGGATAGGGAAATGAATTAAAATAAAAATTAAATAAATAAAAATTAACCAAAATCAATTGGAGAGAGGTTCCATAGCAGAGAATCTGGCTTCCCGTCACCCACCACTGGAACAGTCCATTCTCAGATATTTAGGCCCCGGCACCCAGGCAGAGGAGAGAGGTCCCGTAACAGAGAATCTGTCTTCATGTCAGCAGAGAATTAGTCTGCATGTCATAGCAGAGAATGAGGCTTCACGTCAGCCACCACTGCAACAGTCCATTGGCATATATTTAGGCCCAGCACCCAGGCAGAGGAGAGAGGTCCCGTAACAGACAATCTGGCTTCATGTCAGCAGAGAATCAGTCTGCATGTCATAGCAGAGAATCAGGCTTCACGTCACCCACCACTGCAACAGTCCATTGTCATAAATTTAGGCCCAGCACTAGTGTTGAGCGGCATGTCCCATATTCGAATTCGCGAAATTTTGTGAATATTCGAAAGAATATTCGTAAAATATTCGCGATTATTCAAATTCGTTATTATTTCGCATATGCGATAATTCGAATTATCGCATAATACATATGCTATGCAAAATTCACATGTGCGCTAATGAAATCGCCTTACGAAGATTCGCAACTCAATTCAATCACTAATGTATGAATGCAATGCCCTTTGCCTCTGTTCTGGGACAAGTGTAGATATTCGCATGTGCGCTAATAAAATCGCCTTACGAAGATTCGCACCTCAATCACTTTCTAGGGAATGTGAGACTTTTGGGAATCAATCGAGATACAGTGGGGGGTGATGACAGTAGTTGACAGAGTACAGATCAATGTAATCTGTAAGGTGGAAAGTAAAATAAAAAATACGAATATTCGTAAATCGACTTTTACGAAGTTCTACGTATTCGCGAATATGGTGCTATACTATATGAATGCACAGGCCTTTGCCTCTCTGTTCTGGGGACAAGTGTAGATATTTGCATTTGCGTTAATAAAATCGCCTTACGAAGATTCGCAGCTCAATTCAATCACTAATGTATGAATGCAAAGCCCTTTGCCTCTGTTCTGGGACAAGTGTAGATATTCGCATGTGCGCTAATAAAATCGCCTTACGAAGATTCGCAACTCAATTCACTAATGTATGAATGCAAAGCCCTTTGCCTCTGTTCTGGGACGTGCCGATATTCGCATGTGCGCTAATAAAATCGCCTTACGAAGATTCGCGCCTCAATCACTTTCTAGGCAATGTGAGTAAGATCTGAGCTGTTGGACCTTTGGGAAACAATCAATTATATGTGTACTGTAATTTTGTGGGGGGGGGGGGGAAACAAAAAACGAATATTCGTTTTTACGAATATATAGCACTATATTCGAAATATTCGCGAAATCGCGAAGTTGCGATATTCGCGAAAAAAATTTGCTTTTCGAATATTCGCGCTCAACACTACCCAGCACCCAGGCAGAGGAGAGAGGTCCCGTAACAGAGAATCTGGCTTCATGTCAGCAGAGAATCAGTCTTCATATCATAGCAGAGAATCAGGCTTCACGTCACCCACCACTGTAAGAGTCAATTTTCATAAATTTAGGCCCAGAACCCAGGCAGAGGAGAAAGGTCCCGTAACAGACAATCTGGCTTCATGTCAGCAGAGAATCAGTCTTCATATCATAGCAGAGAATCAGGCTTCACGTCACCCACCACTGCAACAGTCAATTGTCATAAATTTAGGCCCAGCACCCAGGCAGAGGAGAGAGCTCCCGTAACAGAGGATCTGGCTTCATGTCAGCAGAGAATCAGTCTGCATGTCATAGCAGAGAATGAGGCTTCACGTCACCCACCACTGCAACAGTCCATTGGCATATATTTAGGCCTAGCACACAGGCAGAGCAGAGAGGTCCCGTAACAGACAATCTGGCTTCATGTCAGCAGAGAATCAGTCTGCATGTCATAGCAGAGAATGAGGCTTCACGTCACCCACCACTGCAACAGTCCATTGGCATATATTTAGGCCTAGCACACAGGCAGAGCAGAGAGGTCCCGTAACAGACAATCTGGCTTCATGTCAGCAGAGAATCAGTCTGCATGTCATAGCAGAGAATGAGGCTTCACGTCACCCACCACTGCAACAGTCCATTGGCATATATTTAGGCCTAGCACACAGGCAGAGCAGAGAGGTCCCGTAACAGACAATCTGGCTTCATGTCAGCAGAGAATCAGTCTGCATGTCATAGCAGAGAATGAGGCTTCACGTCACCCACCACTGCAACAGTCCATTGGCATATATTTAGGCCTAGCACACAGGCAGAGCAGAGAGGTCCCGTAACAGACAATCTGGCTTCATGTCAGCAGAGAATCAGTCTGCATGTCATAGCAGAGAATGAGGCTTCACGTCACCCACCACTGCAACAGTCCATTGGCATATATTTAGGCCTAGCACACAGGCAGAGCAGAGAGGTCCCGTAACAGACAATCTGGCTTCATGACAGCAGAGAATCAGTCTGCATGTCATAGCAGAGAATGAGGCTTCACGTCAGCCACCACTGCAACAGTCCATTGGCATATATTTAGGCCTAGCACACAGGCAGAGCAGAGAGGTCCCGTAACAGACAATCTGGCTTCATGACAGCAGAGAATCAGTCTGCATGTCATAGCAGAGAATCAGGCTTCACGTCAGCCACCACTGCAACAGTCCATTGTCATAAATTTAGGCCCAGCACCCAGGCAGAGGAGAGAGGTCCCGTAACAGAGAATCTGGCTTCATGTCAGCAGAGAATCAGTCTTCATATCATAGCAGAGAATCAGGCTTCACGTCACCCACCACTGTAAGAGTCAATTTTCATAAATTTAGGCCCAGAACCCAGGCAGAGGAGAAAGGTCCCGTAACAGACAATCTGGCTTCATGTCAGCAGAGAATCAGTCTTCATATCATAGCAGAGAATCAGGCTTCACGTCACCCACCACTGCAACAGTCAATTTTCATAAATTTAGGCCCAGAACCCAGGCAGAGGAGAAAGGTCCCGTAACAGACAATCTGGCTTCATGTCAGCAGAGAATCAGTCTTCATATCATAGCAGAGAATCAGGCTTCACGTCACCCACCACTGCAACAGTCAATTGTCATAAATTTAGGCCCAGCACCCAGGCAGAGGAGAGAGCTCCCGTAACAGAGGATCTGGCTTCATGTCAGCAGAGAATCAGTCTGCATGTCATAGCAGAGAATGAGGCTTCACGTCACCCACCACTGCAACAGTCCATTGGCATATATTTAGGCCTAGCACACAGGCAGAGGAGAGGTTCATTCAACTTTGGGTAGCCTCGCAATATAATGGTAAAATGAAAATAAAAATAGGATTGAATGAGGAAGTGCCCTGGAGTCCAATAATATATGGTTATGGGGAGGTAGTTAATGTCTAATCTGGACAAGGGACGGACAGGTCCTGTGGGATCCATGCCTGGTTCATTTTTATGAACGTCAGCTTGTCCACATTGGCTGTAGACAGGCGGCTGCGTTTGTCTGTAATGACGCCCCCTGCCGTGCTGAATACACGTTCAGACAAAACGCTGGCTGCCGGGCAGGCCAGCACCTCCAAGGCATAAAAGGCTAGCTCTGGCCACGTGGACAATTTAGAGACCCAGAAGTTGAATGGGGCCGAACCATCAGTCAGTACGTGGAGGGGTGTGCACACGTACTGTTCCACCATGTTAGTGAAATGTTGCCTCCTGCTAACACGTTGCGTATCAGGTGGTGGTGCAGTTAGCTGTGGCGTGTTGACAAAAGTTTTCCACATCTCTGCCATGCTAACCCTGCCCTCAGAGGAGCTGGCCGTGACACAGCTGCCTTGGCGACCTCTTGCTCCTCCTCTGCCTTGGCCTTGGGCTTCCACTTGTTCCCCTGTGACATTTGGGAATGCTCTCAGTAGCGTGTCTACCAACGTGCGCTTGTACTCGCGCATCTTCCTATCACGCTCCAGTGCAGGAAGTAAGGTGGGCACATTGTCTTTGTAGCGTGGATCCAGCAGGGTGGCAACCCAGTAGTCCGCACAGGTTAAAATGTGGGCAACTCTGCTGTCGTTGCGCAGGCACTGCAGCATGTAGTCGCTCATGTGTGCCAGGCTGCCCAGGGATAAGGACAAGCTGTCCTCTGTGGGAGGCGTATCGTCATCGTCCTGCCTTTCCCCCCAGCCACGCACCAGTGATGGACCCGAGCTGCGTTGGGTGCCACCCCGCTGTGACCATGCTTCATCCTCATCCTCCTCCACCTCCTCCTCATCCTCGTCCTCCTCGTCCTCCAGTAGTGGGCCCTGGCTGGCCACATTTGTACCTGGCCTCTGCTGTTGCCAAAAACCTCCCTCTGAGTCACTTCGAAGAGACTGGCCTGAAAGTGCTAAAAATGACCCCTCTTCCTCCTCCTCCTCCTCCTCCTCCTGGGCCACCTCCTCTTCCATCATCGCCCTAAGTGTTTTCTCAAGGAGACATAGAAGTGGTATTGTAACGCTGATAACGGTGTCATCGCCACTGGCCATGTTGGTGGAGTACTCGAAACAGCGCAACAGGGCACACAGGTCTCGCATGGAGGCCCAGTCATTGGTGGTGAAGTGGTGCTGTTCTGTAGTGCGACTGACCCGTGCGTGCTGCAGCTGAAACTCCACTATGGCCTGCTGCTGCTCGCACAGTCTGTCCAGCATGTGCAAGGTGGAGTTCCACCTGGTGGGCACGTCGCATATGAGGCGGTGAGCGGGAAGGCCGAAGTTACGCTGTAGCGCAGACAGGCGAGCAGCAGCAGGATGTGAACGCCGGAAGCGCGAACAGACGGCCCGCACTTTATGCAGCAGCTCTGACATGTCGGGGTAGTTGTGAATGAACTTCTGCACCACCAAATTCAGCACATGCGCCAAGCAAGGGATGTGCGTCAAATTGGCTAGTCCCAGAGCTGCAACGAGATTTCGCCCATTATCACACACCACCAGGCCGGGCTTGAGGCTCACCGGCAGCAACCACTCGTCGGTCTGTTGTTCTATACCCCGCCACAACTCCTGTGCGGTGTGGGGCCTGTCCCCCAAACATATGAGTTTCAGAATGGCCTGCTGACGTTTACCCCGGGCTGTGCTGAAGTTGGTGGTGAAGGTGTGTGGCTGACTGGATGAGCAGGTGGAAGAAGAGGAGGAGGAAGCCGAGAAGGAGGAGGTGGCAACAGGAGGCAAAGAATGTTGCCCTGCGATCCTTGGCGGCGGAAGGACGTGCGCCAAACAGCTCTCCGCCTGGGGCCCAGCTGCCACTACATTTACCCAGTGTGCAGTTAGGGAGATATAGCGTCCCTGGCCGTGCTTACTGGTCCACGTATCTGTGGTTAGGTGGACCTTGCTACAGATGGCGTTGCGCAGTGCACACTTGATTTTATCGGATACTTGGTTGTGCAGGGAAGGCACGGCTCTCTTGGAGAAGTAGTGCCGGCTGGGAACAACATACTGTGGGACAGCAAGCGACATGAGCTGTTTGAAGCTGTCTGTGTCCACCAGCCTAAATGACAGCATTTCATAGGCCAGTAGTTTAGAAATGCTGGCATTCAGGGCCAGGGATCGAGGGTGGCTAGGTGGGAATTTACGCTTTCTATCAAATGTTTGTGAGATGGAGAGCTGAACGCTGGCGTGTGACATGGTTGAGACGCTTGGTGACGGAGGTGGTGGTGGTGGTGTTGGTGGTACATCCCCTGTTTGCTGGGCGGCAGGTGCCAACGTTCCTCCAGAGGCGGAGGAAGAGGCCGAGGCGGCAGCAGCAGAATAGGCCGAGGCGGCAGCAGCAGAAGAGGTAGCAGGGGGAGCCTGAGTGACTTCCTTGGTTTTAAGGTGTTTACTCCACTGCAGTTCATGCTTTGCATGCAGGTGCCTGGTCATGCAGGTTGTGCTCAGGTTCAGAACGTTAATGCCTCGCTTCAGGCTCTGATGGCACAGCGTGCAAACCACTCGGGTCTTGTCGTCAGCACATTGTTTGAAGAAGTGCCATGCCAGGGAACTCCTTGAAGCTGCCTTTGGGGTGCTCGGTCCCAGATGGCGGCGGTCAGTAGCAGGCGGAGTCTCTTGGCGGCGGGTGTTCTGCTTTTGCCCACTGCTCCCTCTTTTGCTACGCTGTTGGCTCGGTCTCACCACTGCCTCTTCCTCCGAACTGTGAAAGTCAGTGGCACGACCTTCATTCCATGTGGGGTCTAGGACCTCATCGTCCCCTGCATCGTCTTCCACCCAGTCTTGATCCCTGACCTCCTGTTCAGTCTGCACACTGCAGAAAGACGCAGCAGTTGGCACCTGTGTTTCGTCATCATCAGAGACATGCTGAGGTGGTATTCCCATGTCCTCATCATCAGGAAACATAAGTGGTTGTGCGTCAGTGCATTCTATGTCTTTCACCGCTGGGGAAGGGCTAGGTGGATGCCCTTGGGAAACCCTGCCAGCGGAGTCTTCAAACAGCATAAGAGACTGCTGCATAACTTGAGGCTGAGACAGTTTCCCTGGTATGCATGGGGGTGATGTGACAGACTGATGGGGTTGGTTTTCAGGCGCCATCTGTGCGCTTTCTGCAGAAGACTGGGTGGGAGATAATGTGAACGTGCTGGATCCACTGTCGGCCACCCAATTGACTAATGCCTGTACCTGCTCAGGCCTTACCATCCTTAGAACGGCATTGGGCCCCACCATATATCGCTGTAAATTCTGGCGGCTACTGGGACCTGAGGTAGTTGGTACACTAAGACGTGTGGATGTGGCAGAACGGCCACGTCCTCTCCCAGCACCAGAGGGTCCACTAACACCACCACGACCATGTCCACGTCCGCGTCCCTTACTAGATGTTTTTCTCATTGTTATGGTTCACCACAACAACAAATATATTATTTGGCCCAATGTATTGTATTCAAATTCAGCGGGATATAAATTTGAGGCCTAGTATTTAGGCGCTGGGTGACCGGTATGGATTTAGTGACAGAATTAGACTTGGAAATGCACAGAAGCGTGTGTGTGTGAAGTTATTCTGAATGACCCAATGTGCACCTTGAATATTATATACCCTTTTAGGGATAGATTTCAAATAGCTCTGATATAGCAGAAACCACTAAATTATGAAATTGCTAAATTGGGAATTGTACTTCAACCCAGAACAAAAAATGTGCTTTGACGGACACTAAATATCTTGCCCAGCAACAACAGTACAACGGTGGGTAACGAGAGATTTAGAGGGAATTAAATTTGAGGCCTAGTATTTAGGCGCTGGGTCACCGGTATGGATTTAGTGACAGAATTAGACTTGGAAATACACAGTAGCGGGTGTGTGTGAAGTTATTCTGAATGACCCTATGTGCACCTTCAATATTATATACCCTTTTAGGGATAGATTTCAAATAGCTCTGATATAGCAGAAACCACTAAATTATGAAATTGCTAAATTGGGAATTGTACTTCAACCCAGAACAAAAAATGTGCTTTGACGGACACTAAATATCTTGCCCAGCAACAACAGTACAGCGGTGGGTAACGAGAGATTTAGAGGGAATTAAATTTGAGGCCTAGTATTTAGGCGCTGGGTCACCGGTATGGATTTAGTGACAGAATTAGACTTGGAAATGCACAGAAGCGTGTGTGTGAAGTTATTCTGAATGACCCAATGTGCACCTTCAATATTATATACCCTTTTTGGGATAGATTTCAAATAGCTCTGATATAGCAGGAACCACTAAATTATGAAATTGCTAAATTGGGAATTGTACTTCAACCCAGAACAAAAAATGTGCTTTGACGGGCACTAAATAACTTTCCCAGCTACAACAGGACAACGGTAACGAGAGATTTAGAGGGATTTAAATTTGAGGCCTAGTATTTAGGCGCTGGGTGACAGGTATGGGTTTAGTGACAGAATTAGACTTGGAAATACACAGTAGCGGGTGTGTGTGAAGTTATTCTGAATGACCCTATGTGCACCTTCAATATTATATACCCTTTTAGGGATAGATTTCAAATAGCTCTGATATAGCAGAAACCACTAAATTATGAAATTGCTAAATTGGGAATTGTACTTCAACCCAGAACAAAAAATGTGCTTTGACGGACACTAAATATCTTGCCCAGCAACAACAGTACACCGGTGGGTAACGAGAGATTTAGAGGGAATTAAATTTGAGGCCTAGTATTTAGGCGCTGGGTCACCGGTATGGATTTAGTGACAGAATTAGACTTGGAAATACACAGTAGCGGGTGTGTGTGAAGTTATTCTGAATGACCCTATGTGCACCTTCAATATTATATACCCTTTTTGGGATAGATTTCAAATAGCTCTGATATAGCAGGAACCACTAAATTATGAAATTGCTAAATTGGGAATTGTACTTCAACCCAGAACAAAAAATGTGCTTTGACGGGCACTAAATAACTTTCCCAGCTACAACAGGACAACGGTAACGAGAGATTTAGAGGGATTTAAATTTGAGGCCTAGTATTTAGGCGCTGGGTGACAGGTATGGGTTTAGTGACAGAATTAGACTTGGAAATACACAGTAGCGGGTGTGTGTGAAGTTATTCTGAATGACCCTATGTGCACCTTCAATATTATATACCCTTTTTGGGATAGATTTCAAATAGCTCTGATATAGCAGAAACCACTAAATTATGAAATTGCTAAATTGGGAATTGTACTTCAACCCAGAACAAAAAATGTGCTTTGACGGACACTAAATATCTTGCCCAGCAACAACAGTACAGCGGTGGGTAACGAGAGATTTAGAGGGAATTAAATTTGAGGCCTAGTATTTAGGCGCTGGGTCACCGGTATGGATTTAGTGACAGAATTAGACTTGGAAATACACAGTAGCGGGTGTGTGTGAAGTTACTCTGAATGACCCTATGTGCACCTTCAATATTATATACCCTTTTTGGGATAGATTTCAAAGAGCTCTGATATAGCAGGAACCACTAAATTATGAAATTGCTAAATTGGGAATTGTATTTCAACCCAGAACAAGAAATGTGCTTGAACGGACACTAAATAACTCGCCCAGCTACAGCACTAGGGACAGATTTAGCTGGATATAAATTTGAGGCCTAGTATTTAGGCGCTGGGTGACAGGTATGGGTTTAGTGACAGAATTAGACTTGGAAATACACAGTAGCGGGTGTGTGTGAAGTTATTCTGAATGACCCTATGTGCACCTTCAATATTATATACCCTTTTAGGGATAGATTTCAATAGCTCTGATATAGCAGAAACCACTAAATTATGAAATTGCTAAATTGGGAATTGTACTTCAACCCAGAACAAAAAATGTGCTTTGACGGACACTAAATATCTTGCCCAGCAACAACAGTACAGCGGTGGGTAACGAGAGATTTAGAGGGAATTAAATTTGAGGCCTAGTATTTAGGCGCTGGGTCACCGGTATGGATTTAGTGACAGAATTAGACTTGGAAATACACAGTAGCGGGTGTGTGTGAAGTTATTCTGAATGACCCTATGTGCACCTTCAATATTATATACCCTTTTTGGGATAGATTTCAAATAGCTCTGATATAGCAGGAACCACTAAATTATGAAATTGCTAAATTGGGAATTGTACTTCAACCCAGAACAAAAAATGTGCTTTGACGGGCACTAAATAACTTTCCCAGCTACAACAGGACAACGGTAACGAGAGATTTAGAGGGATTTAAATTTGAGGCCTAGTATTTAGGCGCTGGGTGACAGGTATGGGTTTAGTGACAGAATTAGACTTGGAAATACACAGTAGCGGGTGTGTGTGAAGTTATTCTGAATGACCCTATGTGCACCTTCAATATTATATACCCTTTTTGGGATAGATTTCAAATAGCTCTGATATAGCAGAAACCACTAAATTATGAAATTGCTAAATTGGGAATTGTACTTCAACCCAGAACAAAAAATGTGCTTTGACGGACACTAAATATCTTGCCCAGCAACAACAGTACAGCGGTGGGTAACGAGAGATTTAGAGGGAATTAAATTTGAGGCCTAGTATTTAGGCGCTGGGTCACCGGTATGGATTTAGTGACAGAATTAGACTTGGAAATACACAGTAGCGGGTGTGTGTGAAGTTACTCTGAATGACCCTATGTGCACCTTCAATATTATATACCCTTTTTGGGATAGATTTCAAAGAGCTCTGATATAGCAGGAACCACTAAATTATGAAATTGCTAAATTGGGAATTGTATTTCAACCCAGAACAAGAAATGTGCTTGAACGGACACTAAATAACTCGCCCAGCTACAGCACTAGGGACAGATTTAGCTGGATATAAATTTGAGGCCTAGTATTTAGGCGCTGGGTGACCGGTATGGATTTAGTGACAGAATTAGACTGGGATATGGCCAAAAAATGAACAGACTATTGCTGGTTAAATGCACTTGGTGTGACAGCTTCACCCTGATGTAGGCTTTAGCCAAAAAACAACCACACCATTGAGGGTTAAATGCACTTGGTGACAGGCGCAGCTTGCCCCTGATTTTGTATATGGCCAAAAAATGAACAGACTATTGCTGGTTAAATGCACTTGGTGTGACAGCTTCACCCTGATGTAGGCTTTAGCCAAAAAACAACCACACCATTGAGGGTTAAATGCACTTGGTGACAGGCGCAGCTTGCCCCTGATTTTGTATATGGCCAAAAAATGAACAGACTATTGCTGGTTAAATGCACTTGGTGTCACAGCTTCACCCTGATGTAGGCTTTAGCCAAAAAACAACCACACCATTGAGGGTTAAATGCACTTGGTCGCAGCTTGTGCTGGCGCACCACAAGACACAAAATGGCCGCCGATCACCCCAGAAAAATGAGACTGACAAACGGTCTGTGCAGCCTAAAAACAGTGAGCAATTGAGGATCAGCAGCTCAATGATCCACAGCTGCAGATCGATCAGTTAATCAAGTCCTTTGGAGGAGTTAATCTGCCTAATCTCGCCCTACTGTCGCAGCCGCAACCTCTCCCTACGCTAATCAGAGCAGAGTGACGGGCGGCGCTATGTGACTCCAGCTTAAATAGAGGCTGGGTCACATGGTGCTCTGGCCAATCACAGCCATGCCAATAGTAGGCATGGCTGTGATGGCCTCTTGGGGCAAGTAGTATGACGCTTGTTGATTGGCTGCTTTGCAGCCTTTCAAAAAGCGCCAAGAAAGCGTCACAAAAGCGCGAAGAAAGCGACGAACACCGAACCCGAACCCGGACTTTTACGAAAATGTCCGGGTTCGGGTCCGTGTCACGGACACCCCAAAATTCGGTACGAACCCGAACTATACAGTTCGGGTTCGCTCATCCCTATTTATATACTAATGGGTATGTCAGTTCACATTTGGTCTTCTTTAGGGTTTTGGAAACATTGTGTGTCCTATCGATACATGTTATCATTAATAACCAAAAAGACTATATATAAAAATATAAAAAATAAAAAATAAATGATGCAAGCATATGAACCATCTATAAAATTATAGAAAAAATATATGAAAAATTATCAAAAAAATATGTAAAAGATATAAAAATGTAAAAGAGGAAATTGAGATATAAAAGTAGATAAAATATATTATCGCAAAAAATTATTTTTAAGTAAGGTATAAAATATGTCATGATGGATCCTATAAAAATTCCACACAATGTGTAGGTTATGTAGATTTGAAATAGACAAGATACCTAAAATTGCTGAAGGCCAGTGTTGTTAACCCCCAAAACAAGAGAAAGAAGCAGAAAAAATGGGAAACCGTTGGAAAAATATTGGAAACATATTGGGAAAATATTGGAAAAATATATGTTTTTTAGGTCACAAACGTATTTAATTTCCATTTGATAGTCGTCTTATTACGCGGCAGTTTTATAAATCCATACTGCTGCGAAATTCGTACTGCTGTTTTTATCACTGTCTTCTATTACTGTCTAACTATTTTAACTACTTTAATAAATTGGTTACCAAGTATCTTAGGTGTGCCCAATCATTCCTATTTAATATTAAGGATCCGTCGTCTATCCCTGCTAGCGGTAGCACCAGAGAGACATTTCACAACACCATTTTCCTCTTATGATGGAATCGCCCACCAACAGCTGCTTACTATCAGTCCTCACCTTCTCCTTTTTGTCTTTGGCTGCAGTCTTGCATACTTTAAAGGGAACCTGTCACCTGGAAAAGACAATTTACACTACTCACAGTACCTTAAAGTATCTCTCATAGTGTGCCCAAAGATGTATTCATATCTTTTTTCTGCGTTGTGCTGTCTCATAAAATCGACTTATAAAACTGTGTTTGGCACCTTTTTAAAGTCGTGCTGAAGTCACGGGGGCAGCGGCCTCCTTGACTCACACGTCGGATAAGCCCGCCCCTATGCCGCTCCTTCGCATATTGATGGACATTTTTCCCTGTAGCCGGGACCGCGCTCTTCTCGCGCATGCGTCGTGCGTGTCCTGCCACAGCATGATCCCGGCTATGGCTCCCTCCCTCCCTGGCATCTTCTTGTTCACTGCGCCTGCGCCGTTCCTATACAGCACACTCGCGCCCATCGCTTCTCCCCAGCGGCGTGAGCGTGATTACTGTCTGCTTGCACTGCAGCGCAGGTGCAGTGAACATGCAGATGCCAGGGAGGGAGCAGTAGCCGGGACCGCGCTGCGGCAGGACGCGCATGTCGCATACGTAAGAAAAGCGTGTTCACGGCTACAAGGTAAAATGTCCATGAATATGCGGAGGAGCGTCATAGGGGCGGGCTTATCCGACGGTTGAGTTAAGGAGGCCGCTGCCCCCGTGACTTCAGCATGACTTCAAAGAGGTGCCAAACGCAGTTTTATAAGTCGATTTTATGAGACAGCACAACGCAGAAAGAAGATATGAATACATCTTTGGGCACACTATGAGAGATACTTTAAGGTACTGTGATTAGTGTAAATTGTCTTTTCCAGGTGACAGGTTCCCTTTAACCATGGGAGATGATTGTTTCTCACCCACTGCTCTTGCACTCTGAAAGTGCTGCAAATGAATTATGGAGAGCCACAGACTGTGGGACATGTCTTCTATCATCAACTCTCAGTCTACCAGAACCTGCAGTAACCCATCTTCCATTTCTTGGGGGCCTCTGTGGCAGTGGCATTGCAGCGTTCTCAGCCTGAGTTTGTTTAACGGTTAATTTACAAATCTCAGATTTCAAAAATGAGATCTCCTGCTGCATTATGGAGAGCTGTCTACAGATCAGACAGCATCCAAATCTCTGAAGAGTGGAACCTAAAATAAAAGCACAATTCCTGCACAGAACCAGGTCTGCCATTTTAAAGAGGGGAAAGATTATAAACAAACAAATCTTACTTGTTTAGATTGTATCCACCTCCCGATTACCTCCTGAGTATCTCCTGAATATCTTCAATGCACTTATAAAAATCAGCACTTGGAAAAATCAGCAAGCTATAATTAGGCAAGCTAATACTACACTCCCACAAAAGCTTCTTCCCCAACAACAAATTTAACACCTTAATCACCTATGCGCATTTGCAATCAGATAATAGTGATAACCTGTCTAACAAATTCCTCACCTTTTTTTAAATACAGTGTCTGAGTATCCACCAGAAAAAACACTGAAGTTCTGCTACAGTGGAAAAGCTCTGAGTTAGTCTAAGTTAGGCCTCTTTCACACGGGCGTCATGTTTTTTAGCCGGCTGCGTTCAGGGTGCGTTCAGTTAAAAGCTTGCGATTTTTCAGGCGAGTGCTGTCAGTTCATTATACGTTTGGCTCGCGTTCCGTCGTTTTTCCCGTGCGTGTGACATCCGGATGGCATGCGTTTTTTTCAACGCGCGTTAAAAAAAACGGATCAATCCACTACATTCACCTGTAACTGCACACACCATATAAATACCCCCATCATGCATTGTTTTGTTGGACAGCTCCATTTTTTGGTGGAGTGGTTTGTGTGTTGATTGGTGTGTGTGTTTGTTAGTGGATTTTCCTTTGCAGGATGTCCACTTTCACCCTGTCATCCACTGACCATGTCTTTTTGCACTGGCTGGTCTCCCGCTGTTTTGGCGAACAGCCAGAAATGCTTGAGGAGGAGCCGCGGAGGATGCGCATGTGGGTGCATCCTATACTTGCGCAGCGTGCCAGCAAAGGTATCTTTGTTGGCTTGTACGCAGAGCTCCGTGCGCACCCTCCAAAGTTCTTCAATTATTGCCGCATGTCGGTGTCTACGTTTGATCGTCTGTTGGAGGAGTTGAGGCCTTCCTTAACTTTTCAGGACACCAATATGCGGCGGAGTGTGTCACCTAAAGAACGGCTTATTATTACTTTAAGGTAAGACTATATATATTTTCATACTAAATACTTATTTAATGCCACCCTATTTTCAAATACATATTTTTTCTGTCAATGGCCTATGTATTCTAAAGTTTAAATATTATCTGCCTGAGTGCGTAAATGAAGTAGACCTGTATTGAAACTCCCTGATTTGTAGTGAGAAACTGTGTGTGGTTAGATTAGTCACACCAGAATCCAGTTCCGCAGGGGTTAATTATTCTAATGCAGCCTGTAATGATGAGGACACCTCACCTGGGTGTGTATATGTTAATTGTCTAGAACTTTATCAAGGTTTAAATGCTATTCCTTATTTACTTTGATATCCGAATATAAAATATTGGTTAACTAAATATACCACTATGTGCTTGTTTCATTTATATTTACCAGCTACTTTTCCATTAAATAATGTCAAGTAATGTTGTCGATTTACCAACATATGCTATGAAAGTATCTAATTCCATTTTTTTTTCTTTGCAGATATCTGGCGACTGGTAATTCATTTTCGTGTTTGCATTTTGTTTTTCGAATGGGCACTTCCACAATAGCTGGCGTGGTACGGGCTACATGTGCCGCCATTTGGTTGACACTGAAGGCTTCAGTGCTGCCACAACCAACCAGGCAGCAGTGGCTTGATATAGCCGATGGCTTCCAGGAAAGGGCTCAATTTCCGAATTGTATTGGTGCCCTTGACGGGAAGCACATACGGGTTAAGAAGCCACCCAACTCAGGGTCCCAATACTATAATTATAAGCAGTTTTTCTCTGTAGTTTTGTTGGCCTTGGCTGACACAAACTACAGGTTTATCATTGTAGATATTGGGTCCTATGGAAGTTCTGCAGATGCTCGCATCTTCAGGGCTTCCAGAATGGGTCGCTGGCTTCAGTCCAACCAACTGGACGTACCACAGCCAGCAAACCTTCCTGGCTCTACTGGGCCACCTGCGCCTTATGTGGTCGTAGGGGACGAGGGTTTTGCCCTTTCTAGCCACCTGATGCGTCCTTATCCTCGACGCGGTTTGGATGCCAAGAGGCGCAATTTTAATTATCGGTTAAGTAGAGCCAGAAGGTTTGTGGAGTGCACATTCGGCATTTTTTCAAATAAATGGCGTGTTTTCCAGTCGTCAATACAGCTGGCACCACAAAATGTCAATCAGGTCATCAAGGCATGTGTAGTGCTGCATAACTACATACGCACCTATGAGGCCACACCAGAAGAAGATGCCCAAGTGTACAGTACACCATCATCAAGAGACACTTTACTACTTGGACGATCTGTATCTGCTGGACTCAGAGTGCGTGAATTTTTTTCGGATTATTTTATGTCCCCTATCGGTTCTTTTCCATTTCCACAATAGTCGTCAATTCATGGACTTTTGTGTTTGGCAGTCTATTTTCATAACCAGGATGGTTTGAGTTTAGTTCAGTTTTGCTTTTTTGAAGTTAGGGACTCGCAAGATAATGAGGACCCTTGACGTGGGTTGCGAGCTTACATATTTTGCAAAAAAAGAGTCGAATCTACCTGTTAGGTGAAATATGTACTAATACCTCATTTCTCTATTACCTCTAAAACGGGGCTAAATTTCTCTAATTTGTCCAAATGTTTTTTTTTCGGTTTGATGAAAATCCCATTGAGAGGATTGAAACGTCGCATGCTTGGTGAATAAAGTTTGTCATTTTTCCTACTACGTGGATGTGCTGCGGAATTGTTTTTTAAAATGTTTGGTATGTATGTATAATAAAACAAACTCATTTACATTTATTATGACCAACATTTTGATGTAAGAAGCCCTAAAAATAAAAACTATTGAACCTCAGTGTTTGTGTGCAAAATTAACTTTTCTATTGTGTCCTATGTGGTTACTAATGTCTAGTCCAAATGTACTAGCTATATATTGTGGTATGTGTATGCCCAATAAAATAAAATCACACACATTATCAGCTTGAAAACAAAAATGTGTTTAATTTCACACAATATTAAAATAAAATCTGTGGTATATGAAAATAAATACATTTATCATCCCAAAAACCTACAAATTAACATATTGGCTTGAGGGCGAACAAGATCCCTGATAAGGAGGGCCAGAATATTGTGAGGGTCCAGCCTGATTTGGACCTTGTCCCTCATAAGGAGCCCTGGAATATTGGCCCTGTGAAGGGGGGCCAGAATATTGGCCCTGTGAAGGGGGGCCGGAATATTGGCCCTGGGAAGGGGGGCCGGAATATTGGCCCTGGGAAGGGGGGCCGGAATATTGGCCCTGGGAAGGGGGGCCGGAATATTGGCCCTGGGAAGGAGCCCTTGAATATTGGGCCTGGGAAGGTGGCCCAGCTCGACTGGGCGAGGGTCCCGGAGGACCATAGCTCGGCTCCCCCTGAATCTGGGGAACATATGGCGCCATTGGTGGCCCATAATGATCCCTTGGGGGGGGCATTTGTGGTTGGTCGGGGAATGGCTGGGAAACAGTGGGGTGTTTGGGGACAATTAGTTGCCCATAGCGGCGTAAGTTTTCTAGGGCATCATGCATGATCGAGGGATCAGGAAGCGAATTCGCTAGCTCCAGAACGATTTCTACGGAAGTTCTTGTCCGTAACAATCGTTCTGGAGGTAGCTGCCGCATATAATGGGCCAGACTACGGGCAAACATATCGTGATGATCCTCCTGCCGAGCCCGAGATAAATAATCCAAAACTTGGACATTCACGTTGGACTCGGCAGGGGGATTTGCCCGTCGTCTGGACCTGATGGGTAGAGCCAGAGGGAGGGGGGGGGGAATCAGCTCCTGATGCTGCAGGAGGGTCGGAAGGTCCTGGTGTTGGTCCCGGAAGACTCTCCTGCTGCCCAGCTGTCGGCTCCTCGTCACAGGCACTTGACAACTGGGGTGCAGATTCTTCTTCATCCTCCTCTAGGTTGTCCTCCGTTCTACAAAAGGATGAAAATATATAAACATGACGATTCGCCAAAAAACGATTAACATATTCCTGGCATGAGCTACACCATCTACATTTGTCACATAGTACTAACAGGCACAACAAACCGAGGTTTCTTTTTGGCTAACCATTCGGGGCTTGTGCCCCATATGTTTGGTCCAGTGCCCTGAATGTTATGCTGGATTGCTGATAGAATGTTAAGGAAATATTCCAGTGAATTTTTCCATTGATTGGAACTGCCCAACCCCCTGATCACCCCCCTTGTACTAGTTCCGCTACTTATCTGCTGCGATTGAGCACCGATGGCACAGAAGTGACTGAACTCATGCCAACGCAGCAGATAAGTAGCGGAACTAGTACAAGGGGGGTTGGGGGTTGATCTGGGAGTCGCCCAGATGGCTAGTCTCTTCGCAGTAGTTCTTAAACCACTTTCAGCACTCCCCCATTCACTGAAGGGGGGACTGCTGAAAGGGGTTAATAACTAGTGTGATGCCCCCCTCCCCCCCGGGGATAGCGACATAGCTTCATGGGTGGAACTTTGCTTCACGGGGGTGTTGGACAGTGGCCTTGTGCCTCAGATGTTTTCACACACTAGCAACTCCCCTGCCAACCTAAAATAGACATACAGTATGTGGTAATTGTGGTAGTATAGATGTAGCAGGGATAACCCACACACTCAGAAATACAAGGTCTCTACTCATGTATACTATCGTGTTAACTTTAACCAAAACGAGGAAACTAAAATTTGAAAATACATTTATTACACATCTTATGTCCCATAGAGCATGTGGGTTCATCCTGCTACATTATTTACGTACCATCAATCTTTACTCAACTTATCATTTAAATCTCCTACTTTAGGTTAAGAAAGGAGCAATGCGAATGTTTGCTAGTGATAAATAGGACATTTCACATTGATCCATTCAAAACATTCACAGTATGTAAAAATTCCCCATACAGTGCGTATAGCTTATTGTGTAGAATGGACTTACGGACGCAGATCCATGACCGCGCGGAGGAACATTAGCTGCTCCCGGAAGAGGTACGGCCTTTTCTTGGGGAGACCAGCCCCGCTCCGCCCCTGCTTTCGCATTTCCTTGCGGAATTGGTCTCGGCAGCTCCGCCAACGATTCTTGACCTCTTCAACTGGTAATAGAAAGGCAATAAAGGAACATGGATCAATTTCTAAAGTGATAGGTAAACAAAGGTATAACAAGGCCTATATACTAGGGAGGACATGTATACATTGTTTAACTTACTTAAATTCCGGCGACTTTGCCCTTTTGTCGTTTGCCATATGGCTGCAAATAGATCCTGGGTAACCTCCTCCCAGGCAGCGTCCTTTTTATATCGGTCCTGGTATTCAGAACAACGGAGATCCCAGAGGCAGGGCCTATCCTGCACCAGGACAATCAGCTTCTCAACATCCATGGCTCTAGGATTTTTGGGCATGCTGCAGATAATTCGCTCCGCGAGGGCTTGAAATAGATCCAGCAAACTTATCTCTCATGTGCTGCCAAAAAGCACATGCAGACCGAGACAGAGAAAAAAAACGCCTACTTCCTGGATTATATAGCCCAGGAGTGTTGCTAAGTGACTTCCGTCAAAAAAAACTGAACGCAACGCGTTGCCATCCGGATGCCATCCGATTTGCACGCACCCCATTCACTTCTATGGGGCCTGCGTCACGTCAAAATCGGACATTATAGAGCATGCTGCGATTTGCACTGAACGTACAAGTGATGCGTTAAAAACAACGCTCATGTGCACTGCCCCATAGAAATGAATGGGTCAGGATTTAGTGCGGGTGCCATACGTTCGCCGCACGGATCGCACCCGCACGGAAAAGTCGCCCGTGTGAAAGGGGCCTTAGTCTCCTGAATATCTCCAATGCACTTATAAAAATGAGCACTTGGAAAAAGCAGCAGGCTATAATAGAGCAGCCACATGAGGATAGAAAGGGCCCTCATTGTGTTCTATAGGGGAATTATCTATACAAAGGTGATATCTGTCATTGTAATTCTGTCTTCAATTATAATGCCATGGCTACTGAAAAGTCATCTTTACAGCAAATCCTTATGTTTCTTTATGATGTATTGACACATCATGATAATCTTGCAACATTTTTATATTTGTCTATAAATGTGCCCCAATATATTTCCTGCCTAATTTGACACGTTCGTAATGCTCCCTTATTTGCAAACTCTTTTTAATTAAAATACGGACAGCAGAAGGGCACTGGAGTTAACAGAACCAAGGTCTTGATCTGACCGTTAGAATATTTGTTTCTATATTATTCCTAAATTCCTATACATTCGCTGACATTCTGTAACTGGCACTGGAGAAACTGTGGCTGACTTTTTGGGAACTGTGGCTGACTTTGGGAACTGAGGCATTGATTGCACTGTGGCTAAATCTTGGTGTGTTGTGGCCTATTGAACAATTGTAGCTTACAGGCTGCATTGTTGGTGTCCCCCCCCCCCCCATGCTCCTATCTATATTAGAATAAATCATAATATCCTGCAGTTTTCATACTGGCAGCTTGGCCTAAAATATGTAAAAACTTCCTTTGAGAGCAGCCACATAAGGACAGCAGGAGACCTCATCGACTTCTATGGGGGGATTTTTCTAGGCATGCTCTGTGATCTGTGCAGAAATCAGGATCAAGTACATAAGCTGTGATATCTCCTATTGTGAATGGTGGATCCAGTTTATCTATACAAAGGTGATATCTGTCATTATAATTCTGTTTGTAATGATAATGCTATGGCTACTGAAAAGTTATAGAACAGAAAATCTCAAAATATTATTGGGTCTAGTAGTCAGTACAAAAACGGCATGATTTTATTTATTTATTTATTTTCAATATAGGTAGTGACAAATTAAAACCAAAATCACCAAAAATAATTAAACTATGTTTAGCGTAAAAATATAGTTTATTGTCTTCCAGCACATGTGTTGTTCGCTGAAGCTGCTGGCCACAGAAGCGCACAGGCGGCGAAGGCACAGACATAAGGGAGATGTGTGCCTGCGCGAGGCATGATGACAGGGTAGGAGGGGGAGAGAAGAAGAGGAGGGGAGGAGTAAGGCTCCGTTCTAATGATCGGGGCTAGGGTTCTTTGGCGATAAGTATAGCCCCTTGGGCTCTTTATGTTTGTTGGCATATCTATATATAAACTTGTTTTTCGGGAACAAATGAAGAGGGATGCAAATGGTTAACTACAGGCCGTAGCCGTGACAGACATACTCTGGCCAGTGCTTATCAAGTAGTGTCGTTTAGAGTTTATTCATTCAGATGCCCCAGGGACTCAGTAATAAGTGAACACAATTACCATACATAGTATAGCCACTAGATTGACAAAAGTGTGAAAAAACAGACCACTAACTGATTCTCAGTCATCGTTTATTTAATTGACTGAAATTCAAATGCAAAATATGAAGAACTGAGAAACATGGTGAAATGTGTTCACAGGCCTCTATAAATTTTTTACATAAGATAAAAAAAATCATCATGAATCATGATCAACACCATAAATAGAAAATGTACACTCAATGACAAAAAATACCACACCCACATTGCTGCAAAACTTAGTAGTTCTGTTATGCGGTTATGTTTCAGGCAGATATGTAAATGATTACAGGTGTGGTCTGAATAGTCTTGTCAACAAAAAGGTGTAAAAGTGATTCCCCCCTGCCCTATATATAGGTTCTCAGAGATTACTTTTGGATAGTGTACCTTTTGATGAGAGATGGTTGACTGCTAAACATGCCTCTAAGATGTATTCAAAGACATTTTGCCCAGTTGACAGACTTTGAGAGGGTGGATCATTGGACTGAGAGAAGCAGTATGATCGTTTTGATG
Organism: Bufo gargarizans; assembly: GCF_014858855.1. NCBI lineage: Eukaryota > Metazoa > Chordata > Amphibia > Anura > Bufonidae > Bufo > Bufo gargarizans. The sequence continues at coordinate 159,158,360 of NC_058085.1, read as the reverse complement.
ATTCACCCACCATCTAGGCTATTCAGATATTGCTGTTAGGAGGTGTTGAGAGCAGTAGTTACATGATGAAACACCAGCAACACAGCTCCTGATGGCCCAGACAGATGACCAGTAGAGATGATCATTTGATCTGCCAACAAACATGAGCATCTCCCACAGTTTCATTGTCTACCATCCAGAAACAGGCTGCACTTTCATTACATATCCCTGTCTTTGCCCAGACCATTTCCAGGCACTTAGCAAAAGGAAATGTGGTGTCACAGCCTGGTGTTGTGAACGACAAACCTGGACTGTTATGGACTTGAACCATATCATGTTTACCAATGAATCCAGGTTTTGCTTGGGCTCAGAAGCATACACCAAGCAGGATACTAGGGGTGTAGCTACTATACAGAAAAAGGGGATAACATAGTTTGTAAGGCTGAAAAAACAGAGAAGTCTATCCATTTCAGCCTAATATTGTGCTGGGTTGAACCAGAAGAAGGAAAGAACCTGACAAAAGCCAATTTTCCTAATCTTAGTTAAACAAACAAACAAACAAACATTCTTTGATTCTATGAACCTTCCAAGCTTTCTTGTACACTGGTGCTCAAAGATGTACACAATATCCCATGTGTGGTCTGATGAATGATCTGTAATGTGGTAGAACTATACTATTCTTATGCAGGGATGGTGTCACGGATGGTGTAACAGAAAACAAGAAGTTACAAATAAGGATCCGACTGGCTTGATCCAAAACTAAGGAACAAAAGGGTGACCCCTATTAAAGCCCTGAAGCTCTCCCTGTCTTCTCAGCCCATGCAAATATCTCAGTGATAGAAGGTTGCATGTTCACGTACCTAGACTGAATAACACCTGCAAACCCTATAATAGTGAGGGGACACAACCACCAGCTCCCTGCACTTAATACGGAGGGAGTCAGGGTCACCTAGAACCAAGCCAACAGGAAAACAACAAATACAGAAATAGACTTATCTGAAAAGCCAGCTGTAGCAACTTCTCGCAGAGAACACAATCCAGGATGTAATATAAACCACAAGGTGAGGCAGTATGGGGAGGAGATATATAGGGAGGCAATCACTGCTAATAGATGACAGCTGGAAGAGGGAGGAGAGATGTCAAAACAAAAGCAAAACAAAAGAAGATCATGCAGGAGGTACTGAAGAACGTCTATCAGAACTTCTCAAAGATCTGGTGGTGACAAATGGACTGGGAATTTAAAATGGCCCTGGAAAAAACTAAAAGTGCCTCATGCTTTAAGTGGGCCCAGATTGACAGAAGGTGGGGTGAACTCAAGAATGCAGGGGCCAGCAATATCATACCACTTTGGCATTTGGTTCTACAGCAAAACAAAATACCAAAGTACAGCACAATATACTGTCCCAGGAAAACCATATACTGCAGTGAAGCACAATATACTGCCCAAGCAGAACCGAATACCAGAGTGCAGCACAATATACTTCCCAGCAGAACCAATACTACCGCGCAGAACAAAATACTACCCCAGCAGATCCAGATACCAGAATACAGTTCATCATTCTGCCCCAGTAGAACCAAATACTAATGTATAGCACAATACACTGCCCCAGCACAACCAATACTAGAGCACAGCACAGCATACTACCCCAGCAAATCGAAACACCACAGTGCAGCACAATATACTGCCCCAGCAGAACCAAATACCTCAGTGCAGCACAATATGCTGCCCCTGCATAACCAAATACCACAGTGCAGTACAATATACTGCCCCCTGCATAACCAAATACCTCAGTGCAGTACAATATACTGCTCCAGCTAAAACAAATACCACAGTGTACACTAAAATACTACTATCCTAGTAGAACCAAATGCTACAGTATAGCATGATATATTGTCCTAGCAGAACCTCCAGATAGGCCATAAATATCTGATCTAGTGCTGGCCAACACCATGCACCCCCGCTGATTAGCTGTTCCACAGTCAGAACTACCCAGCTCTGTCCATTGTGAAGTGTACAGAACTGGTTACTACAGTGCTACACCCATTCACTTCAATGGGAGCAGTGCAGCAGTTACCAGCTATGTCCACTACACAATGGATGTTGCTGTGTGGTTCTGGCACTGACTTGGGGTGCTGGAGCTACTGCAGTAGAGCTGATAATTGGGGGTGCGGGATGTGGGACCCCGCTGATAAGATATTGATGGCCTATACTGCTTGAGAAAAAAATCTATGTGATTCAAAACATTGCTATGTTTGGTAAGTAAAGGAGATATTTTTTGCTAAAAAAAGAGGAGCTCTGCAGCTTTTCTAAAATTGGCCTATACTGAGAATATGCCGTCAATGGTAAAATCCTTAACATCCCATTTAAGAAAATTGTATCTAGAAAACCGTACACCCATTTTGAATATTCACATATAGGTTGTTAATTTGTGATTTAAAAAAAGTGACAGGATTGTACCTTTCCAGGTTAACTTTAATTTTTCACAACATATTCATAATATTCCACAGTTTAAATCTACAGTATATAAAATATTGAATATGTTTGGAAATACTTTGCTTTACTTATCTTGCACTTTGCTTTACTTATCTTGTACTGCTTCCCCTTAAGGACCCACACAGTACATGTACGGCGCTGATGGATGTGACTTAAGGACCAGCGCAGTACATGTATGGCGGGCTGATCGGGCGTGTGCAGGAGCTGGGCCCACCCGATCAGCAGCACAGACCCAGCAGTCACTGACAGCCGGGCCCCTGCTGCATACGCCGGCATCGGTGAAAACACTAATGTCGGCGTGTTAACTTCTTGTTAGGGATGAGCGAACCCGAACTGTATAGTTCGGGTTCGTACCGAATTTTGGGGTGTCCGTGACACGGACCCGAACCCGGACATTTTCGTAAAAGTCCGGGTTCGGGTTCGGTGTTCGTCGCTTTCTTCGCGCTTTTGTGACGCTTTCTTGGCGCTTTTTGAAAGGCTGCAAAGCAGCCAATCAACAAGCGTCATACTACTTGCCCCAAGAGGCCATCACAGCCATGCCTACTATTGGCATGGCTGTGATTGGCCAGAGCACCATGTGACCCAGCCTCTATTTAAGCTGGAGTCACATAGCGCCGCCCGTCACTCTGCTCTGATTAGCGTAGGGAGAGGTTGCGGCTGCGACAGTAGGGCGAGATTAGGCAGATTAACTCCTCCAAAGGACTTGATTAACTGATCGATCTGCAGCTGTGGATCATTGAGCTGCTGATCCTCAATTGCTCACTGTTTTTAGGCTGCACAGACCGTTTGTCAGTCTCATTTTTCTGGGGTGATCGGCGGCCATTTTGTGTCTTGTGGTGCGCCAGCACAAGCTGCGACCAAGTGCATTTAACCCTCAATGGTGTGGTTGTTTTTTGGCTAAAGCCTACATCAGGGTGAAGCTGTGACACCAAGTGCATTTAACCAGCAATAGTCTGTTCATTTTTTGGCCATATACAAAATCAGGGGCAAGCTGCGCCTGTCACCAAGTGCATTTAACCCTCAATGGTGTGGTTGTTTTTTGGCTAAAGCCTACATCAGGGTGAAGCTGTCACACCAAGTGCATTTAACCAGCAATAGTCTGTTCATTTTTTGGCCATATACAAAATCAGGGGCAAGCTGCGCCTGTCACCAAGTGCATTTAACCCTCAATGGTGTGGTTGTTTTTTGGCTAAAGCCTACATCAGGGTGAAGCTGTCACACCAAGTGCATTTAACCAGCAATAGTCTGTTCATTTTTTGGCCATATACAAAATCAGGGGCAAGCTGCGCCTGTCACCAAGTGCATTTAACCCTCAATGGTGTGGTTGTTTTTTGGCTAAAGCCTACATCAGGGTGAAGCTGTCACACCAAGTGCATTTAACCAGCAATAGTCTGTTCATTTTTTGGCCATATCCCAGTCTAATTCTGTCACTAAATCCATACCGGTCACCCAGCGCCTAAATACTAGGCCTCAAATTTATATCCAGCTAAATCTGTCCCTAGTGCTGTAGCTGGGCGAGTTATTTAGTGTCCGTTCAAGCACATTTCTTGTTCTGGGTTGAAATACAATTCCCAATTTAGCAATTTCATAATTTAGTGGTTCCTGCTATATCAGAGCTCTTTGAAATCTATCCCAAAAAGGGTATATAATATTGAAGGTGCACATAGGGTCATTCAGAGTAACTTCACACACACCCGCTACTGTGTATTTCCAAGTCTAATTCTGTCACTAAATCCATACCGGTGACCCAGCGCCTAAATACTAGGCCTCAAATTTAATTCCCTCTAAATCTCTCGTTACCCACCGCTGTACTGTTGTTGCTGGGCAAGATATTTAGTGTCCGTCAAAGCACATTTTTTGTTCTGGGTTGAAGTACAATTCCCAATTTAGCAATTTCATAATTTAGTGGTTTCTGCTATATCAGAGCTATTTGAAATCTATCCCAAAAAGGGTATATAATATTGAAGGTGCACATAGGGTCATTCAGAATAACTTCACACACACCCGCTACTGTGTATTTCCAAGTCTAATTCTGTCACTAAACCCATACCTGTCACCCAGCGCCTAAATACTAGGCCTCAAATTTAAATCCCTCTAAATCTCTCGTTACCGTTGTCCTGTTGTAGCTGGGAAAGTTATTTAGTGCCCGTCAAAGCACATTTTTTGTTCTGGGTTGAAGTACAATTCCCAATTTAGCAATTTCATAATTTAGTGGTTCCTGCTATATCAGAGCTATTTGAAATCTATCCCAAAAAGGGTATATAATATTGAAGGTGCACATAGGGTCATTCAGAATAACTTCACACACACCCGCTACTGTGTATTTCCAAGTCTAATTCTGTCACTAAATCCATACCGGTGACCCAGCGCCTAAATACTAGGCCTCAAATTTAATTCCCTCTAAATCTCTCGTTACCCACCGCTGTACTGTTGTTGCTGGGCAAGATATTTAGTGTCCGTCAAAGCACATTTTTTGTTCTGGGTTGAAGTACAATTCCCAATTTAGCAATTTCATAATTTAGTGGTTTCTGCTATATCAGAGCTATTTGAAATCTATCCCTAAAAGGGTATATAATATTGAAGGTGCACATAGGGTCATTCAGAATAACTTCACACACACCCGCTACTGTGTATTTCCAAGTCTAATTCTGTCACTAAACCCATACCTGTCACCCAGCGCCTAAATACTAGGCCTCAAATTTATATCCAGCTAAATCTGTCCCTAGTGCTGTAGCTGGGCGAGTTATTTAGTGTCCGTTCAAGCACATTTCTTGTTCTGGGTTGAAATACAATTCCCAATTTAGCAATTTCATAATTTAGTGGTTCCTGCTATATCAGAGCTCTTTGAAATCTATCCCAAAAAGGGTATATAATATTGAAGGTGCACATAGGGTCATTCAGAGTAACTTCACACACACCCGCTACTGTGTATTTCCAAGTCTAATTCTGTCACTAAATCCATACCGGTGACCCAGCGCCTAAATACTAGGCCTCAAATTTAATTCCCTCTAAATCTCTCGTTACCCACCGCTGTACTGTTGTTGCTGGGCAAGATATTTAGTGTCCGTCAAAGCACATTTTTTGTTCTGGGTTGAAGTACAATTCCCAATTTAGCAATTTCATAATTTAGTGGTTTCTGCTATATCAGAGCTATTTGAAATCTATCCCAAAAAGGGTATATAATATTGAAGGTGCACATAGGGTCATTCAGAATAACTTCACACACACCCGCTACTGTGTATTTCCAAGTCTAATTCTGTCACTAAACCCATACCTGTCACCCAGCGCCTAAATACTAGGCCTCAAATTTAAATCCCTCTAAATCTCTCGTTACCGTTGTCCTGTTGTAGCTGGGAAAGTTATTTAGTGCCCGTCAAAGCACATTTTTTGTTCTGGGTTGAAGTACAATTCCCAATTTAGCAATTTCATAATTTAGTGGTTCCTGCTATATCAGAGCTATTTGAAATCTATCCCAAAAAGGGTATATAATATTGAAGGTGCACATAGGGTCATTCAGAATAACTTCACACACACCCGCTACTGTGTATTTCCAAGTCTAATTCTGTCACTAAATCCATACCGGTGACCCAGCGCCTAAATACTAGGCCTCAAATTTAATTCCCTCTAAATCTCTCGTTACCCACCGGTGTACTGTTGTTGCTGGGCAAGATATTTAGTGTCCGTCAAAGCACATTTTTTGTTCTGGGTTGAAGTACAATTCCCAATTTAGCAATTTCATAATTTAGTGGTTTCTGCTATATCAGAGCTATTTGAAATCTATCCCTAAAAGGGTATATAATATTGAAGGTGCACATAGGGTCATTCAGAATAACTTCACACACACCCGCTACTGTGTATTTCCAAGTCTAATTCTGTCACTAAACCCATACCTGTCACCCAGCGCCTAAATACTAGGCCTCAAATTTAAATCCCTCTAAATCTCTCGTTACCGTTGTCCTGTTGTAGCTGGGAAAGTTATTTAGTGCCCGTCAAAGCACATTTTTTGTTCTGGGTTGAAGTACAATTCCCAATTTAGCAATTTCATAATTTAGTGGTTCCTGCTATATCAGAGCTATTTGAAATCTATCCCAAAAAGGGTATATAATATTGAAGGTGCACATTGGGTCATTCAGAATAACTTCACACACACGCTTCTGTGCATTTCCAAGTCTAATTCTGTCACTAAATCCATACCGGTGACCCAGCGCCTAAATACTAGGCCTCAAATTTAATTCCCTCTAAATCTCTCGTTACCCACCGCTGTACTGTTGTTGCTGGGCAAGATATTTAGTGTCCGTCAAAGCACATTTTTTGTTCTGGGTTGAAGTACAATTCCCAATTTAGCAATTTCATAATTTAGTGGTTTCTGCTATATCAGAGCTATTTGAAATCTATCCCTAAAAGGGTATATAATATTGAAGGTGCACATAGGGTCATTCAGAATAACTTCACACACACCCGCTACTGTGTATTTCCAAGTCTAATTCTGTCACTAAATCCATACCGGTGACCCAGCGCCTAAATACTAGGCCTCAAATTTAATTCCCTCTAAATCTCTCGTTACCCACCGTTGTACTGTTGTTGCTGGGCAAGATATTTAGTGTCCGTCAAAGCACATTTTTTGTTCTGGGTTGAAGTACAATTCCCAATTTAGCAATTTCATAATTTAGTGGTTTCTGCTATATCAGAGCTATTTGAAATCTATCCCTAAAAGGGTATATAATATTCAAGGTGCACATTGGGTCATTCAGAATAACTTCACACACACACGCTTCTGTGCATTTCCAAGTCTAATTCTGTCACTAAATCCATACCGGTCACCCAGCGCCTAAATACTAGGCCTCAAATTTATATCCCGCTGAATTTGAATACAATACATTGGGCCAAATAATATATTTGTTGTTGTGGTGAACCATAACAATGAGAAAAACATCTAGTAAGGGACGCGGACGTGGACATGGTCGTGGTGGTGTTAGTGGACCCTCTGGTGCTGGGAGAGGACGTGGCCGTTCTGCCACATCCACACGTCCTAGTGTACCAACTACCTCAGGTCCCAGTAGCCGCCAGAATTTACAGCGATATATGGTGGGGCCCAATGCCGTTCTAAGGATGGTAAGGCCTGAGCAGGTACAGGCATTAGTCAATTGGGTGGCCGACAGTGGATCCAGCACGTTCACATTATCTCCCACCCAGTCTTCTGCAGAAAGCGCACAGATGGCGCCTGAAAACCAACCCCATCAGTCTGTCACATCACCCCCATGCATACCAGGGAAACTGTCTCAGCCTCAAGTTATGCAGCAGTCTCTTATGCTGTTTGAAGACTCCGCTGGCAGGGTTTCCCAAGGGCATCCACCTAGCCCTTCCCCAGCGGTGAAAGACATAGAATGCACTGACGCACAACCACTTATGTTTCCTGATGATGAGGACATGGGAATACCACCTCAGCATGTCTCTGATGATGACGAAACACAGGTGCCAACTGCTGCGTCTTTCTGCAGTGTGCAGACTGAACAGGAGGTCAGGGATCAAGACTGGGTGGAAGACGATGCAGGGGACGATGAGGTCCTAGACCCCACATGGAATGAAGGTCGTGCCACTGACTTTCACAGTTCGGAGGAAGAGGCAGTGGTGAGACCGAGCCAACAGCGTAGCAAAAGAGGGAGCAGTGGGCAAAAGCAGAACACCCGCCGCCAAGAGACTCCGCCTGCTACTGACCGCCGCCATCTGGGACCGAGCACCCCAAAGGCAGCTTCAAGGAGTTCCCTGGCATGGCACTTCTTCAAACAATGTGCTGACGACAAGACCCGAGTGGTTTGCACGCTGTGCCATCAGAGCCTGAAGCGAGGCATTAACGTTCTGAACCTGAGCACAACCTGCATGACCAGGCACCTGCATGCAAAGCATGAACTGCAGTGGAGTAAACACCTTAAAACCAAGGAAGTCACTCAGGCTCCCCCTGCTACCTCTTCTGCTGCTGCCGCCTCGGCCTATTCTGCTGCTGCCGCCTCGGCCTCTTCCTCCGCCTCTGGAGGAACGTTGGCACCTGCCGCCCAGCAAACAGGGGATGTACCACCAACACCACCACCACCACCTCCGTCACCAAGCGTCTCAACCATGTCACACGCCAGCGTTCAGCTCTCCATCTCACAAACATTTGATAGAAAGCGTAAATTCCCACCTAGCCACCCTCGATCCCTGGCCCTGAATGCCAGCATTTCTAAACTACTGGCCTATGAAATGCTGTCATTTAGGCTGGTGGACACAGACAGCTTCAAACAGCTCATGTCGCTTGCTGTCCCACAGTATGTTGTTCCCAGCCGGCACTACTTCTCCAAGAGAGCCGTGCCTTCCCTGCACAACCAAGTATCCGATAAAATCAAGTGTGCACTGCGCAACGCCATCTGTAGCAAGGTCCACCTAACCACAGATACGTGGACCAGTAAGCACGGCCAGGGACGCTATATCTCCCTAACTGCACACTGGGTAAATGTAGTGGCAGCTGGGCCCCAGGCGGAGAGCTGTTTGGCGCACGTCCTTCCGCCGCCAAGGATCGCAGGGCAACATTCTTTGCCTCCTGTTGCCACCTCCTCCTTCTCGGCTTCCTCCTCCTCTTCTTCCACCTGCTCATCCAGTCAGCCACACACCTTCACCACCAACTTCAGCACAGCCCGGGGTAAACGTCAGCAGGCCATTCTGAAACTCATATGTTTGGGGGACAGGCCCCACACCGCACAGGAGTTGTGGCGGGGTATAGAACAACAGACCGACGAGTGGTTGCTGCCGGTGAGCCTCAAGCCCGGCCTGGTGGTGTGTGATAATGGGCGAAATCTCGTTGCAGCTCTGGGACTAGCCAATTTGACGCACATCCCTTGCTTGGCGCATGTGCTGAATTTGGTGGTGCAGAAGTTCATTCACAACTACCCCGACATGTCAGAGCTGCTGCATAAAGTGCGGGCCGTCTGTTCGCGCTTCCGGCGTTCACATCCTGCTGCTGCTCGCCTGTCTGCGCTACAGCGTAACTTCGGCCTTCCCGCTCACCGCCTCATATGCGACGTGCCCACCAGGTGGAACTCCACCTTGCACATGCTGGACAGACTGTGCGAGCAGCAGCAGGCCATAGTGGAGTTTCAGCTGCAGCACGCACGGGTCAGTCGCACTACAGAACAGCACCACTTCACCACCAATGACTGGGCCTCCATGCGAGACCTGTGTGCCCTGTTGCGCTGTTTCGAGTACTCCACCAACATGGCCAGTGGCGATGACACCGTTATCAGCGTTACAATACCACTTCTATGTCTCCTTGAGAAAACACTTAGGGCGATGATGGAAGAGGAGGTGGCCCAGGAGGAGGAGGAGGAGGAGGAGGAAGAGGGGTCATTTTTAGCACTTTCAGGCCAGTCTCTTCGAAGTGACTCAGAGGGAGGTTTTTGGCAACAGCAGAGGCCAGGTACAAATGTGGCCAGCCAGGGCCCACTACTGGAGGACGAGGAGGACGAGGATGAGGAGGAGGTGGAGGAGGATGAGGATGAAGCATGGTCACAGCGGGGTGGCACCCAACGCAGCTCGGGTCCATCACTGGTGCGTGGCTGGGGGGAAAGGCAGGACGATGACGATACGCCTCCCACAGAGGACAGCTTGTCCTTATCCCTGGGCAGCCTGGCACACATGAGCGACTACATGCTGCAGTGCCTGCGCAACGACAGCAGAGTTGCCCACATTTTAACCTGTGCGGACTACTGGGTTGCCACCCTGCTGGATCCACGCTACAAAGACAATGTGCCCACCTTACTTCCTGCACTGGAGCGTGATAGGAAGATGCGCGAGTACAAGCGCACGTTGGTAGACACGCTACTGAGAGCATTCCCAAATGTCACAGGGGAACAAGTGGAAGCCCAAGGCCAAGGCAGAGGAGGAGCAAGAGGTCGCCAAGGCAGCTGTGTCACGGCCAGCTCCTCTGAGGGCAGGGTTAGCATGGCAGAGATGTGGAAAACTTTTGTCAACACGCCACAGCTAACTGCACCACCACCTGATACGCAACGTGTTAGCAGGAGGCAACATTTCACTAACATGGTGGAACAGTACGTGTGCACACCCCTCCACGTACTGACTGATGGTTCGGCCCCATTCAACTTCTGGGTCTCTAAATTGTCCACGTGGCCAGAGCTAGCCTTTTATGCCTTGGAGGTGCTGGCCTGCCCGGCAGCCAGCGTTTTGTCTGAACGTGTATTCAGCACGGCAGGGGGCGTCATTACAGACAAACGCAGCCGCCTGTCTACAGCCAATGTGGACAAGCTGACGTTCATAAAAATGAACCAGGCATGGATCCCACAGGACCTGTCCGTCCCTTGTCCAGATTAGACATTAACTACCTCCCCATAACCATATATTATTGGACTCCAGGGCACTTCCTCATTCAATCCTATTTTTATTTTCATTTTACCATTATATTGCGAGGCTACCCAAAGTTGAATGAACCTCTCCTCTGCCTGTGTGCTAGGCCTAAATATATGCCAATGGACTGTTGCAGTGGTGGGTGACGTGAAGCCTCATTCTCTGCTATGACATGCAGACTGATTCTCTGCTGACATGAAGCCAGATCCTCTGTTACGGGAGCTCTCTCCTCTGCCTGGGTGCTGGGCCTAAATTTATGACAATTGACTGTTGCAGTGGTGGGTGACGTGAAGCCTGATTCTCTGCTATGATATGAAGACTGATTCTCTGCTGACATGAAGCCAGATTGTCTGTTACGGGACCTTTCTCCTCTGCCTGGGTTCTGGGCCTAAATTTATGAAAATTGACTGTTGCAGTGGTGGGTGACGTGAAGCCTGATTCTCTGCTATGATATGAAGACTGATTCTCTGCTGACATGAAGCCAGATTGTCTGTTACGGGACCTTTCTCCTCTGCCTGGGTTCTGGGCCTAAATTTATGAAAATTGACTCTTACAGTGGTGGGTGACGTGAAGCCTGATTCTCTGCTATGATATGAAGACTGATTCTCTGCTGACATGAAGCCAGATTCTCTGTTACGGGACCTCTCTCCTCTGCCTGGGTGCTGGGCCTAAATTTATGACAATGGACTGTTGCAGTGGTGGCTGACGTGAAGCCTGATTCTCTGCTATGACATGCAGACTGATTCTCTGCTGTCATGAAGCCAGATTGTCTGTTACGGGACCTCTCTGCTCTGCCTGTGTGCTAGGCCTAAATATATGCCAATGGACTGTTGCAGTGGTGGCTGACGTGAAGCCTCATTCTCTGCTATGACATGCAGACTGATTCTCTGCTGTCATGAAGCCAGATTGTCTGTTACGGGACCTCTCTGCTCTGCCTGTGTGCTAGGCCTAAATATATGCCAATGGACTGTTGCAGTGGTGGGTGACGTGAAGCCTCATTCTCTGCTATGACATGCAGACTGATTCTCTGCTGACATGAAGCCAGATTGTCTGTTACGGGACCTCTCTGCTCTGCCTGTGTGCTAGGCCTAAATATATGCCAATGGACTGTTGCAGTGGTGGGTGACGTGAAGCCTCATTCTCTGCTATGACATGCAGACTGATTCTCTGCTGACATGAAGCCAGATTGTCTGTTACGGGACCTCTCTGCTCTGCCTGTGTGCTAGGCCTAAATATATGCCAATGGACTGTTGCAGTGGTGGGTGACGTGAAGCCTCATTCTCTGCTATGACATGCAGACTGATTCTCTGCTGACATGAAGCCAGATTGTCTGTTACGGGACCTCTCTGCTCTGCCTGTGTGCTAGGCCTAAATATATGCCAATGGACTGTTGCAGTGGTGGGTGACGTGAAGCCTCATTCTCTGCTATGACATGCAGACTGATTCTCTGCTGACATGAAGCCAGATTGTCTGTTACGGGACCTCTCTGCTCTGCCTGTGTGCTAGGCCTAAATATATGCCAATGGACTGTTGCAGTGGTGGGTGACGTGAAGCCTCATTCTCTGCTATGACATGCAGACTGATTCTCTGCTGACATGAAGCCAGATCCTCTGTTACGGGAGCTCTCTCCTCTGCCTGGGTGCTGGGCCTAAATTTATGACAATTGACTGTTGCAGTGGTGGGTGACGTGAAGCCTGATTCTCTGCTATGATATGAAGACTGATTCTCTGCTGACATGAAGCCAGATTGTCTGTTACGGGACCTTTCTCCTCTGCCTGGGTTCTGGGCCTAAATTTATGAAAATTGACTCTTACAGTGGTGGGTGACGTGAAGCCTGATTCTCTGCTATGATATGAAGACTGATTCTCTGCTGACATGAAGCCAGATTCTCTGTTACGGGACCTCTCTCCTCTGCCTGGGTGCTGGGTAGTGTTGAGCGCGAATATTCGAAAAGCAAATTTTTTTCGCGAATATCGCAACTTCGCGATTTCGCGAATATTTCGAATATAGTGCTATATATTCGTAAAAACGAATATTCGTTTTTTGTTTCCCCCCCCCCCCCCACAAAATTACAGTACACATATAATTGATTGTTTCCCAAAGGTCCAACAGCTCAGATCTTACTCACATTGCCTAGAAAGTGATTGAGGCGCGAATCTTCGTAAGGCGATTTTATTAGCGCACATGCGAATATCGGCACGTCCCAGAACAGAGGCAAAGGGCTTTGCATTCATACATTAGTGAATTGAGTTGCGAATCTTCGTAAGGCGATTTTATTAGCGCACATGCGAATATCTACACTTGTCCCAGAACAGAGGCAAAGGGCTTTGCATTCATACATTAGTGATTGAATTGAGCTGCGAATCTTCGTAAGGCGATTTTATTAACGCAAATGCAAATATCTACACTTGTCCCCAGAACAGAGAGGCAAAGGCCTGTGCATTCATATAGTATAGCACCATATTCGCGAATACGTAGAACTTCGTAAAAGTCGATTTACGAATATTCGTATTTTTTATTTTACTTTCCACCTTACAGATTACATTGATCTGTACTCTGTCAACTACTGTCATCACCCCCCACTGTATCTCGATTGATTCCCAAAAGTCTCACATTCCCTAGAAAGTGATTGAGGTGCGAATCTTCGTAAGGCGATTTTATTAGCGCACATGCGAATATCTACACTTGTCCCAGAACAGAGGCAAAGGGCATTGCATTCATACATTAGTGATTGAATTGAGTTGCGAATCTTCGTAAGGCGATTTCATTAGCGCACATGTGAATTTTGCATAGCATATGTATTATGCGATAATTCGAATTATCGCATATGCGAAATAATAACGAATTTGAATAATCGCGAATATTTTACGAATATTCTTTCGAATATTCACAAAATTTCGCGAATTCGAATATGGGACATGCCGCTCAACACTAGTGCTGGGCCTAAATTTATGACAATGGACTGTTGCAGTGGTGGGTGACGTGAAGCCTGATTCTCTGCTATGACATGCAGACTGATTCTCTGCTGACATGAAGCCAGATTGTCTGTTACGGGACCTCTCTCCTCTGCCTGGGTGCTGGGCCTAAATATATGCCAATGGACTGTTGCAGTGGTGGCTGACGTGAAGCCTCATTCTCTGCTATGACATGCAGACTAATTCTCTGCTGACATGAAGACAGATTCTCTGTTACGGGACCTCTCTCCTCTGCCTGGGTGCCGGGGCCTAAATATCTGAGAATGGACTGTTCCAGTGGTGGCTGACGTGAAGCCTCATTCTCTGCTATGACATGCAGACTAATTCTCTGCTGACATGAAGACAGATTCTCTGTTACGGGACCTCCCTCCTCTGCCTGGGTGCTGGGCCTAAATATATGCCAATGGACTGTTGCAGTGGTGGCTGACGTGAAGCCTCATTCTCTGCTATGACATGCAGACTAATTCTCTGCTGACATGAAGACAGATTCTCTGTTACGGGACCTCCCTCCTCTGCCTGGGTGCTGGGCCTAAATATATGCCAATGGACTGTTGCAGTGGTGGCTGACGTGAAGCCTCATTCTCTGCTATGACATGCAGACTGATTCTCTGCTGACATGAAGCCAGATTCTCTGTTACGGGACCTCTCTCCTCTGCCTGTGTGTGTGCTGGGCCTAAATATATGCCAATGGACTGTTGCAGTGGTGGCTGACGTGAAGCCTCATTCTCTGCTATGACATGCAGACTGATTCTCTGCTGACATGAAGACAGATTCTCTGTTACGGGACCTCCCTCCTCTGCCTGGGTGCTGGGCCTAAATATATGCCAATGGACTGTTGCAGTGGTGGCTGACGTGAAGCCTCATTCTCTGCTATGACATGCAGACTAATTCTCTGCTGACATGAAGACAGATTCTCTGTTACGGGACCTCTCTCCTCTGCCTGGGTGCCGGGGCCTAAATATCTGAGAATGGACTGTTCCAGTGGTGGGTGACGGGAAGCCAGATTCTCTGCTATGGAACCTCTCTCCAATTGATTTTGGTTAATTTTTATTTATTTAATTTTTATTTTAATTCATTTCCCTATCCACATTTGTTTGCAGGGGATTTACCTACATGTTGCTGCCTTTTGCAGCCCTCTAGCTCTTTCCTGGGCTGTTTTACAGCCTTTTTAGTGCCGAAAAGTTCGGGTCCCCATTGACTTCAATGGGGTTCGGGTTCGGGACGAAGTTCGGATCGGGTTCGGATCCCGAACCCGAACATTTCCGGGATGTTCGGCCGAACTTCTCGAACCCGAACATCCAGGTGTTCGCTCAACTCTACTTCTTGTATGCCATGGTCAAAGCTGACAGCAGGATGCAGAGGGTTCGCAGAGGGTACGGGTGCAC
This sequence comes from Bufo gargarizans, assembly GCF_014858855.1. Classification (NCBI taxonomy): domain Eukaryota; kingdom Metazoa; phylum Chordata; class Amphibia; order Anura; family Bufonidae; genus Bufo; species Bufo gargarizans. The sequence continues at coordinate 159,143,136 of NC_058085.1, read as the reverse complement.
TCTGCTTCCCCATCGGGTCCCCGCGCTGCAGTGGCGGGGACCCGATGGCAGAGAAGGCAAGCCTGATGACTTCCATAGGCATCGGATCTTGCCTTCTACGGAAGCCTGTGAGATCCAGTCCTTAGGCTGGGTCTCACAGGCAGGCTGTCAGCATAAAAGCTGACAGCCAATGCATTACAATACAGATTGTATTGTAATGCATTGCAGAGGGGATCAGACCCCAGAAGTTGAAGTTCCAGAGTAGGACAAAATTAAAAAGTAAAAAAAAAAGTAAAAAATAGTGTTTTTCATTAATAAAAGAAAAATTCCCAAAACAAAACACTTACAATTGTAAAAAATTAAAAATAAAAATAGAAGATCAGACATATTGGGTATTGCTGCATCCATAACGACCGTCTCTACAAAAATATCACATGATCCACCCTCTCACCTGAACGCCGTAGAAAAAATAAAATAAAAACTGTGCTAAAACAATAATTTTTGTCACCTTACATCACAAAAAATGCAACACCAAGCGAAATGCCCCCCAAAATAGTACCAAAAGGCGTATGCCTCCCAAAATAGCACCAATCTAACTGTCACCTCATCCTGCAAAAAATGAGCCCCCTACATAAAACAATCGGGCAAAAAAAAATAATATATAGCTCTCACAATATGGAGACACTAAAACAGGATTTCTTTTTGTTTCAAATTTTTTGTTATTGTGTAAAACTTAAATAAATAAAAAAGTACACATATTAGGCATTGTCGCATCTGTAAGAACCTGCTGTATGAAAACATAATGATCCTAGTTGATCACAGCACTATTCTGGCTGGTGTGGGTGCTCGTCACGGACCCCAAAATAGAACCAAGCAAACCGTCATCTCATACCTAAAAAAAATTGCCCCTACATAAGACAGTCACCCAAAAAATAAAAATAAATATGGCTTTCAGAATATAGAGACACAAATTATTTTTTTTTAAATGCTTTATTATGTAAAACTGAAACAAGCAACCCAAAAAAGTCATTTTTGGTATTGTCGTTTCCGCAACAACCTGCTCTATAAAAATACCACATGATCTATCCTGTCAGATGGACATTGTAAATAACAAAAATTAAAAACGGTGCCAAAACAGCTATTTTTTGTTACCTTGCCTCACAAAAAGTGTAATATAGAGCAAACAAAAATCATATGTACCATAAAATAGTACCAACAAAACTGCCACCTTATTCCGTAGTTTCCAAAATGGAGTCTTTTTTTTTTGAGTCTCTACTGAAGGAGTCCAACAGGGGGTCTTTAAATGTGACATGGCAACTTAAAATTATCCCAGTGAACTCTGCCTTCCAAAAACCCTATGGTGTTCCTTTCCTTCTGCGGCCTGCCACGTGCCCGTACAGCAGTTTACAACCACACATGGGGTGTTTCTGTAAACTACAGAATCAGGGCAATAAATATTGAGTTTTGTTTGGCTGTTAACCCTTGCTATGTTAGCGGAAAAATTGGGCCATTTATGGGTGGTTTCTATTATAGAAGCCCCACAAAGTGACTTCAGACCTGAACTGGTCATTAAAAATTTGGTTTTGGAAACTTTCTTAAAAATTTTAAGAATTGCTTCTAAACTTCTAAGCCTTCTAACGTCCCCAAAAAGAAAATGTCATTTAAAAAATGATCCAAACATGAAGTAGACATAAGGAAAATGTAAAGTAATAACTATTTTAGGAGGTATCGCTATCTGTTTTCAAAGCAGAGAAATTTAAATTTTGAAAAGGACTTTTTTAAATAAAAATTAAATATTTTGACTCAAATTTACCACTGTTATGAAGTACAATATGTGATGAGAAAACCATCTCAGAATGGCTTGGATAAATAAAAGGATTTTAAAGTTATCACCATATAAAGTGGCATGTCAGTTCACTAGGATATGCCACCAATACCAGATAAATGCGGATCTCACCTCTAAAACAGGGCCTCGAAAACAAAGGAGAGCGCATCGCCCATAGAAGTTCCAAGAAGAGCTGAGTGTTTGGCTAAGACATAGTATTCAAAGGTTATGCACATTATTTGCATACAGTTTGAATATAGTTTATATATGTTTATATATAGTGTTGAGCGGCAGGGGTTATATTCGAGTTCGCGATACTTCATGAATATTTGGGCGAATATTCGTCATTTATTTGCAAATTAGAGATTATTTTCTTGATTGCAAAAAATCGGCAATGTAATATTTACGTAATGCACATGAAATATAGGCGTGGGTCACTTTTGCTACATTTTCCAAGCTGCTAGAAGTTTCCTGAGACTGGAGAAAATGGTTGGCACGCCAGAACATTAAAAATGGCTTTATATGAAGTTTGAGTGTTCCAATATATTCGCGATTGCGCTAATCGACACTAATGATGCAAATATTTTGGTGCAAACACGTGAAACTTCATATTTTAGCAGGTCTGCACACTACCTAACACACTGCACTGCAACAGCTACACTATATCAGGATATAACCTACACTGACTATCTCCCACTAACTATCTGTATTATATATATATATATATATATATATATATGCTATCTATCTATCTATCTATCTATCTAATGTAGTGTGGAAAGCACAGAGCAAAACAATGACACTGCTGTCTCTGTCAGAACTTTAAAAAACTGTAGAAAATGGCTGCTGGGGAGGTTCTTATATGGTAAGAGGTAGGCAACTTTCCTATTGGTTGCTATGGATGTTGCTAAGCTCAGACAAAGACATTGCAGCCTTCTCATTGGCCCACAAGCAAGAAGGGAGGTTACTGATGAAAAAAAATCTAGAATATTCAAGATTACTCATATAAATCACTATATTTGAAATATTTGCAAATTCTTGAAGTGTCGATATTCCCAATTATTATTCGCAATTGGAATATTCACGCCCAACACTATTTGTATATAGATATCATCTGCAATAACCATTGAGTAACTTTGTAATAATATTGCATGCAGTATATCTTGCTTGTCCAAAAGTGCATGTTTATTTGAATGGGAATAAAGCATAGGAGATTTTGAAATATAACATATCCAATGCTTTTTTCCCCCACATTAGATCATTAGATAATTGGCAATTCCATGGAAATCATGTTGTCTAATGTATATGCGGTTTTTCATCAGTTCTAACAAATCTACAAAATGCAAATAAAGTAAAAATCTGGAAGAAACGTACAAAGTAAACAAACCACCCTATTTAAAACATTCTTTTCTATATTAAAAAGCTAAGTGTGTTGAGGGTCTGCAGAATAATAATTGATTAGAAATGCATTAGACAGAATATGAATGTGAGAAGTCAATTCCCATAAAACTGACAACAAGCTGATGTTCTGACTGAATACAGAGCCATGTAAACAATGTAATTCAAGCAGATAAGATCTGACAGAGAACAGTTTAGTAGCATGTGGAACAAGGATTACAAGGGAAATTGCTCTAGTCTGGTGCTTCATTCATGCCATCAGTGTGGATACTGTGACCTAGCTATTCATTTACATTGTTTAAAAAAAAAAAATGGCTCTCTCTCTGTTTTATCCAACTCAGATATCTTTTCTATTTTCCTCTTTCATTGTGAGACACATCAACAAGTCCAGCCAGTTACATAGACCTATGTGGAAAACACTGTAGAGATCTGCAGTTGTAATGAGAGACAAATAGTCATAATATATCATCTACTTCACTTTACTGCTGGCAAAGCTTTATCCTGATTTACAGCGTCGTTTTTGGCATTTAGGATAGGAACTACAGACGCAAAATGACTCCTCCCCCTTGTTTAAAATTCAGGGCCATAGTTTCCAGTCAGTAAATTTATTGACTGCAGCACTGCTTCTACCAAGGCTACATTACAGTGCAGAAAAGCTTGCGGCATCCAGTCTTAAACACAAGCAAGGTCCACATTCCCTCCACATTTCTCCTAGAGTGTGGGCTTTGGAACTCTCTGTGATACAACACAGTCTCACAATAGGCTGTAATTACAATAAAGCAATTGACAAAGGTATTTGAAGGCACAGATTTAGGAAAACAATATTATTTCTGAAATATACAGGCAGTTATGCTATTCAAACAAAATGTGAATTAGTATTTGTCCTCAGTGTGTCCTTTGTAATGCTCAATGATAAATCATACATTTCCAATAAGAAGTACTTTTAAGAACATAATTGACAAATCTAGGGAAACAATATTGAAATAATGATACAGGAATCAAACAAAATGTGATTTATTTGTATTTTTATGTTTAGCATTAGGGCTGAGCGAACACCTGGAATAATTGCTGGGTATAGTTACCAGATGTTGATTCAGTTACATATTTATTCCCAGAGAATTCTTGTACAGTCACTCAGAATTGAGAAGGCTCGTTGGAAGAACGAGTGAAATGTTTTCAAGAAATCTACAGTAAGTCCAGTTGCCTTGATTTATTCTTTACAGATATTGAACACCTAAAAGTTCGGGTTTGGCCAAACTTCGCCGCAGAGTTCGGGTTCGGGACCCGAACTTGACCCCAAACCCCCTTGAAGTCAATGGGTAACCGAACTTTGGGGCACTAAAATAGTAACATAGTAACATAGTACATAAGGCGAAAAAAGACATTTGTCCATCCAGTTCGGCCTGTTATCCTGCAAGTTGATCCAGAGGAAGGCAAAAAAAAAAACTGTGAGGTAGAAGCCAATTTTCCCCACTTTAGAGGAATAAAAAATTCCTTCCCGACTCCAATCAGGCAATCAGAATAACTCCCTGGATCAACGACCCCTCTCTAGTAGCTATAGCCTGTAATATTATTACGCTGCAGAAATACATCCAGGCCCCTCTTGAATTCCTTTATTGTACTCACCGTCACCACCTCCTCAGGCAGAGAGTTCCATAGTCTCACTGCTCTTACCGTAAAGAATCCTTTTCTATGTTTGTGTACAAACCTTCTTTCTTCCAGACGCAGAGGATGTCCCCTCGTCACAGTCACAGTCCTGGGGATAAATAGCTGATGGGATAGATCTCTGTACTGACCCCTGATATATTTATACATATTCATTAGATCTCCCCTCAGTCGTCTTTTTTCTAAAGTGAATAGCCCTAATTTGAATAATCTTTCAGGGTACTGTAGTTGCCCCATTCCAGTTATTACTTTAGATGCCCTCCTCTGGACCTTCTCCAGCTCTGCTATGTCTGCCTTGTTTACAGGAGCCCAGAACTGTACACAGTACTCCATGTGTGGTCTGACTAGCGATTTGTAAAGTGGTAGGACTATGTTCTTATCACGGGAATCTATGCCCCTTCTGATGCAACCCATTATCTTATTGGCCTTGGCAGCAGTTGCCCGACACTGGTTTTTGCAGCTTAGTTTGCTGTTTATTAAAATTCCTAGATCCTTTTCCATGTCAGTGTTACCGAGTGTTATACCATTTAGTATGTACGGGTGACTTGCATTTTTCCTTCCCATGTGCATAACTTTACATTTATCAGTGTTAAACCTCATCTGCCACTTATCTGCCCAAGCCTCCAATCTATCCAGATCCCTCTGTAGTAGTATACTGTCCTCATCAGTGTAAATTACTTTACACATTTTAGTGTCATCTGCGAAAATTGATACTTTACTATGCAAGCCTTCTACAATATCATTAATAAATATATTGAAGAGAATAGGGCCCAATACTGACCCCTGAGGTACCAATCTGAGTGTGTACCGTTAATAACCACCCTCTGTTTTCTATCACTGAGCCAGTTACTTACCCACATACAGACGTTTTCTCCCAGTCCGAGCATTCTCATTTTGTATACTAACCTTTTATGTGGTACAGTGTCAAATGCTTTGGAGAAGTCCAGATATACGACATCCATTGATTCGCCGCTGTCAAGTCTAGAACTTACCTCCTCATAGAAACTGATTAAATTAGTTTGACATGACCGATCCCTCACGAAGCCATGCTGATATGGTGTTATTTGCTTATTTCCGTTGAGATGCTCTAATATAGCATCTCTCAGAAAACCTTCAAACAGTTTACCCACGACAGATGTTAAACTTACCGGCCTATAGTTTCCAGGCTCTGTATTTGGACCCTTTTTGAATATTGGCACCACATTTGCCATGCGCCAATCCTGTGGGACATTCCCTGTCAGTATAGAGTCTGCAAATATCAGAAATAAGGGTCTGGCTATGACATTACTTAATTCCTTTAGGATACGGGGGTGTATGCCATCCGGTCCTGGCGATTTGTCTATTTTAATCTTTTTAAGTCGCTGATGTACTTCTTCCTGGGTCAGACAGGACACTTTTAATGGGGAATTTATTTTTCCATTCTGCATGTCATCTGACTGTTTATTTTCCTCAGTGAATACATTGGAGAAAAAAATATTTAACAGCTTTGCTTTCTCCTCATCGCTCTCTGCAACTTCCCCCTCATTACTCTTTAAAGGGCTGACACCTTCAGATTTATACTTAACATTATATAATTGAAGAACATTTTAGGGTTAGTTTTACTCTCTTTGGCAATGAATCTCTTGGTCTCTAGTTTGGCCACTTTTATTTGTTTTTTGCATGTTCTATTTTTTTCCTTATAGTTTTTCAGTGCTTCCGTGCTACCCTCCTGTTTCAGTGAATTATATGCTTTTTTTGTTGTTGTCATTTATTGCTTTCTTTACAGTTCTATTTATCCACATTGATTTCTTTTTGTTCCTTAACCTTTTATTCCCATACGGTATGTACCTCTCACAATGAGATTTTAGGATGTTTTTTAAGATATCCCATTTAGTGGCTGTATTTTTATTTTTGAGGACTTTGTCCCAGTTAGTTCGGCCTATGGCCTCTCTTAGTTGGCTAAATTTAGCTTTTTTGAAGTTTGGTATTTTTGTTCCTCCCTGTAGAAACGCTCTTTTGAATGATAATTGGAAGGTTTTTACTTTATGGTCACTATTTCCCAGGTGTCCCCCAACCTGCACGTCTGTTGCTCTGTCAGGTCTATTGGTTAATACTTAGTCCAGTATGGCCGTCCCTCTAGTCGGGTACTGAACCAGTTGGGAGAGGTAATTGTCTTTGGTTATTGCCAAGAAGTTATTTCCCTTATGAGATATACAAGTTTCAGTTTCCCAGTCTATGCTTTAATGGCTCTAAAAAAGTCATAGAAAAGGCTAGAGGGCTGCAAAAAGAAGTAAAATAGGGGTAAGAGCAGGACAATTGCAAATCAACTGAGAATATACTGTGATAAAAAAAAAAATATATCTCTTCTCCAGGGTGTGTAATTATGGTGTGGCTGTCTAATTAGGAGAATCGGTAATTTCTAACGATAATTTGTTTTCCCTTAGTCCTAACAGCAGCACAGATGGGGTTAACTGCCCCCCGTGGACTGGTAGGGCCGGTGGAATTTTTAATGAGCCCAAAGAATAACCAATGAACAAACTCCAGCTCCCCTAAAGGGAGGGGTTCGCTCCCCAGCCCACCGTGTCTATAACAAGAAATACTTAGGGCTGGAAAATTTGTGTGCTGCTGTTAAGACTAAGGGAAAACAAATTATCGTTAGAAATTAACGATTCCCTTACGTCCTACCAGCAGCACAGATGGGGAGATAGCAAGAAGAATCCCCTAGGGAGGGTCCTCATCCTGGCAGAAGTAAGAACTGTCTGCCCAAAGGCCGAAAACTCCGACACCTTAGCATCTATCCTATAATGAGAGATGAAGGTTGATTCAGAGCTCCAGGAAGCCGCCTTACAGATCAACTCTAGGGGGAGAAGGCTTCTCTCTGCAACAGAGGTAGCTACGGCCCTAGTAGAATGGGCCCTCACAAACTCTGGAGGATCTAAGGATTGGGAGGTGAAAGCTTCCCTAATGGCTTCCTTGACCCAGCGACTTATAGTAGTTTTAGATGCTTTACGGCCTTTAGACTTACCGGCAAACAGGATGAAGAGGTTCTCATCTATCCTGAATTCTCTGAATCTATCCACATAGATCTGGAGACATCTTGCGATGTCCAGTGGATGTCTAACTGGAACATCAGAGGAGGAGGCAGAGAATAGTACAGGTAGAGAAATTACCTGGTTAATATTTTGAAAAGTTGGAACCTTAGGTCTAAAATAAGGTAGAAATTTCAGAAGGACTCTGTCCGGTAAAAAAATGATGTATGGATGTAAAGCGGATAAAACTTGCAGCTCAGAAATTCTTTTGGCTGAGGTTATAGCCAGTAGAAAAAACACTTTAAGAGTTAAACCTTAAAGCTTGCCTCCTCCAAAGGTTCAAAGGGAGATGCTAACCCCCTGAGAACTACTGATAAGTCCCATTGGGGAACTGGTTTCAGTATTATAGGCTTCAATCTTTCTGCTCCTTTAAGGAAGCATTTAATGAGCGGGTCCCGACAATATGGTCTGTTGAGACAGGCCGAGATGGCAAAAACTTGAACCTTCAGAGTAGATGGGGAGAGACCTCTGTCTAACTCATCCTGGAGGAACTGTAATATCGTAGGGAGTGGCGGATATGCAGACGCCACCTGGTTGGAGCTACACCATGATGTGAAGATCCTCATGATCCGGGAGTAGGCCTTCTTTGTACCGGTTCTTAGGACCGACTCAGAGAGCCCATCCACTCTGGGAAGGGACTGATCAACCTCCAGGCAGTCAGGTTGAATCTGTGCAGATCTGGGCAGAGATGAGTGTCCCACGACACCAGGGTCTGCTCCGGGGGGAGTCTCCAATATTGTCACCGACTCATCTGAATGAGCTGGGTAAACCAGGATCTCCTGGGCCAAAATGGTATGATGGCTATTACCGAGGCCTGATCCTGACGGATTTTCATCAATACCCTCGGTATCATGGAAAAATGAGGGAAGATGTAAGCCATTCTGAAACTCCACGGTATCGTCAGAGCGTCTATCACCAGGGGGTTGTCCTCCCTGTATAGAGAACAGAACCTGTGTGCCTTGGCATTGAACCTGGTTGCCATGAGATCAACCTCTGGCATGCCCCATCTGAGGACTAGCTGCCTGAAGATCTCTGGATGCAGTGACCACTCCATGGTCGGTAGGCCACGACTTAGGCGATCCGCAATGATGTTGAGGGAGCTTCGGATGTGAGTGGCAGATAGATGGGATAGGTTCAGCTCTGCCCACCGCAAGATTACCCCGATCTCAGAAAGAAGGGGTAAGAATCTTGTGCCTCCCTGCTTGTTTATGTAAAGCACTGCAGTCATGTTGTCTGACTGGACTTTCACTGCTTTGCCCCGGATTTGAGGGGCGAAGTGGAGGAGGGCTAGCCGGATAGCACGCATCTTGCAGAGATTCGAAGAAAGATGCCACTCCTGAGGAGACCAAGATCCCCGGTAGTGATGGCCCGAACTATTCGCCGGCGAACATAGCTTGTTCGCGTTCGCCGCGGCGGGCGAACATATGCGATGTTTGGTCCACCTCCTATACATCATCATTGAGTAAACTTTGACCCTGTACCTCACAGTCAGCAGACACATTCCAGCCAATCAGCAGCAGACCCTCCCTCCCAGACCCTCCCACCTCCTGGACAGTATCCATTTTAGATTAATTCGGAAGCTGCATTCTCAGTGAGAGGAGGGACAGTGTTGCTGCTGCTGATTCAATAAGGAAAGCGTTAGCTAGGGCATTGATCTGTGTCCACAGACTCATCTGCTGTAAGGACAGCGTCCTGACAGCACCCCAAAAAGCCCTTTTCTTCTTTTTTTCTTTATATATATATATATATATATATATATATATACACTCACCTAAAGAATTATTAGGAAACCTGTTCTATTTCTCTATTTCTATTTTCCCCTACACATGTAATAGTGCAGGAGATTTGTGAAAGAATTATGTGTAACTACAAATGCAACAGAATGTAAATTCGGAACTTAACGTATCTATTTCTTTTTGCCTTTTTAGAAATTTTTAATCTTCACAGTATTGGATGTGGATCCCTGAACTTTAAACCTGTTGGAAGCGATGCAGCCAAGTACCGACTACAGCGTCCTCTCTTCTATGCGCTATTCCAGACATGTAATCAATCCATAGTGCGATTATGTTACTGTAATGGTGAGGGATAACCCCGCTATGACCGCTTTTTCTGCCAGTAAATGGGCTACGGTTGTAGATGTCCCCCTCCGACATATACGGCCCCATGGTCCGGTATCCCTTCCGAGAGGTGGGGGTCCCGGTCCTGATACTGGCTCCTGTAGGAGATCCCTACTGCGGTTCACTATATACTTTCGATTTGTTCCGTTTTACAGTCACTGCTTTGAGTAAATATGTCTAGTTATCATCTATGTGATGAATGTGAACGGATCCATAGGGCAATTCTCCCTTAAGAAAAATGGTGTTAACAAGTGAAAACCTTGCAGAACGCATGCGCACGATCGTCAAATTGTGACTCACACGATGATGTCATTCTGGGCATGCGCACTGAGGAGATCAAGACGCTCATGGAGCATGACGGTATATGTGGGCTCCATGTCTTTCCTTGTTTTCATTTCTATGATCCTTATCCAATATGTTGTCACTATTTTATTATTCTAATTGGAATCAAGTTTTGTATATGTCTTGTTCTATATAAAGGGGATTGTATCCTATTATTATGGAACGTATGACGCTAGTCACTTTGGAAAATATTCACCTTATATTTGTATCATGTGTCTGTAATTTTAATTAATTGTAACCACACCCAGATGGGTGGGACACGTTTTGTAAATGCTTTATAAGTCTTCACTTTCACTTTCTCTATGCTTGAGGAAGGCTCGTATGAGCTGAAACGTCGCAAGATTTGCCATACTATGGGTGAATAAAACAGCTTGGATTTTCATCACAATTTGGAGTGCAGTCCTCTTTTTTCTCTTTTATACTATTGGGGATTGCCGTCACCCCCTTTTGGACTTTGCACCCATTCTCAGGTTGGTGCTCCCTTTGGACTTTCTCTTTTCATATATATATATATATATATATATATATATAAAAACACAAATAGTGCAGCAGCACAGTCAGAGTCAGTGGACTGGGTGCAAATCCCCACAGAGGCAGGCCACTCCTCCACGGTATACAGGAAATGAAAAAACGAGGCAGCACTTCCAGCTTTTGGTGTATGGGTGAAGACCCCAAACTTTAATCCAAGCGACGTTTTGGCCTACTCAATGAGCTTGATAAAGGCCTCATTGAGTAGGCCGAAACGTCGCTTGGATTAAAGTTTGGGGTCTTCACCCGTACACCAAAAGCTGGAAGTGCTGCCTCGTTTTTTCATTTCTATATATATATATATATATATATATGTATATATACACTCACCTAAAGAATTATTAGGAAACCTGTTCTATTTCTCATTAATGCGATTATCTAGTCAACCAATCACATGGCAGTTGCTTTAATGCATGTAGGGTTGTGGTCCTGGTCAAAACAATCTCCTGAACTCCAAACTAAATGTCAAAATGGGAAAGAAAGGTGATTTAAGCAATTTTGAGCGTGGCATGGTTGTTGGTGCCAGACGGGCCGGTCTGAGTATTTCACAATCTGCTCAGTTACTGGTATTTTCACGCACAACCATTTCTAGGGTTCACAAACAATGGTGTGAAAAGGGAAAAACATCCAGTATGCGGCAGTCCTGTGGGCGAAAATGCCTTTTTGATGCTAGACGTCAGAGGAGAATGGGCCGACTGATTCCAGCTGATAGAAGAGCAACGTTGACTGAAATAACCACTCGTTACAGCCGAGGTATACAGCAAAGCATTTGTGAAGCCACAACATGCACAACCTTGAGGCAGATGTGCTACAACAGCAGAAGACCCCACCGGGTACCACTCATCTCCACTACAAATAGGAAAAAGAGGCTACAATTTGCACGAGCTCACCAAAATTGGACTTTTGAAGACTGGAAAAATGTTGCCTGGTCTGATGAGTCTCGATTTCTGTTGAGACATTTAAATGGTAGAGTCCGAATTTGGAGTAAACAGAATGAGAACATGTATCCATCATGCCTTGTTACCACTGTGCAGGCTGGGGGTGGTGGTGTAATGGTGTGGGGGATGTTTTCTGGTCACACTTTAGGCCCCTTAGTGCCAATTGGCCATCGTTTAAATGCCACAGGCTACCTGAGCATTGTTTCTGACCATATCCATCCCTTCATGACCACCATGTACCCATCCTCTAATGGCTACTTCCAGCAGGATAATGCACCATGTCACAAAGCTTGAATCATTTCAAATTGGTTTCTTGAACATGACATTGAGTTCACTGTACTAAAATGGCCCCCACAGTCACCAGATCTCAACCCAATAGAGCATCTTTGGGATGTGGTGGAACGGGAGCTTCGTGCCCTGGATGTGCATCCCTCAAATCTCCATCAACTGCAAGATGCTATCCTATCAATATGGGCCAACATTTCTAAAGAATGCTATCAGCACCTTGTTGAATCAATGCCACGTAGAATTAAGGCAGTTCTGAAGGCAAAAGGGGGTCCAACACCATATCAGTATGGTGTTCCTAATAATTCTTTAGGTGAGTGTATATATATATATATATATATATATTGCAGTTGCCTGGCTGCCTGTGTGTGAGAGGCTGCAGACTCAGTCACAGACAGCCCGTGCACACCATTCATACAGGGTGCGACAGAAAATACCTCGCAGATAAAAAAAAATCTATTTAATATTTTTCTGTGATATAATCCCAGTTGCAAGCCAGTGTGTGTCAGGCCCACACAGACCGTATTGTGGCCACTGGCTAGTGGCTAGGCCTCCACTTATACCGTTACAGGGTGTCATTCACTCAAATACCTTGCAGATAAAAAATAATTCTATTTAAAAAATGTCTGTGATATAATCACATTTGCAAGCCCGTGTGTGTCAGGCCCACACAGACTGCATTGTGGCCACTGGCTAGTGGCTAGGCCTCCACTCATACCGTTACAGGGTGTCATTCACTCAAATACCTTGCAGATAAAAAATAATAATCTATTTAATATTTTTCTGTGATATAATCCCAGTTGCAAGCCAGTGAGTGTCAGGCCCACACAGACCGTATTGTGGCCACTGACTAGTGGCTAGGCCTCCACTCATACCGTTACAGGGTGTCACTCACTCAAATACCTTGCAGATAAAAAAAAAATTCTATTTAAAAATTTTCTGTGATATAATCACATTTGCAAGCCCGTGTGTGTCAGGCCCACACAGACTGTACTGTGGCCACTGGCTAGTGGCTAGGCCTCTACTCATACCGTTACAGGGTGTCATTCACTCAAATACCTTGCAGATCAAAAAAATTATATTTATAATTTTTCTGTGATATAATCACATTTGCAAGCCCGTGTGTGTCAGGCCCACACAAACTGTACTGTGCCCACTGCCCACCACTTATATAGGGTGCAAACTACCTTGCACGCATAGTACCACTTATCTAAAAAAAATATGACAGGCAGAGGCAGGCCACTCCGAAGGGGCCGTCGTGGTCGTGGTGCTGTGATTACCACTGGCCCTGGAATAATGCCTAGTGTTTAGAGGCCACGTACCCTGAACACCAAAAATTTGGAGAAAATAGTTGACTGGCTTACACAGGACACCCAATCTTCAACAGCTTCTGCTAAGAACCTTGACGCTGCATCCTCCTCCAGCTCAGCTTTGGTCATCTGCTCTCAAGTTACCATTCTCCAGCCCGCCGCCACCACCACCACTACCACCACAGCCACCAAAGCCGCTTTACTTGATCCCTCAGAGGAGTTATTTACACATCATTGGATGAAATTAGTGATGTGCAACCATTATTGCCAGGGGATGTAGATAACAGGGATATGTCTCAGTCAGGCAACATTACACACATGGACGAACAGTGTGATGATGATGTTGTACCCGCTGCTGCTTCCTTTGCTGAGGTGTCAGATACAAGTGAAGTGGTTGATGGTGACGATGTGTCCGTGGATGCCACGTGGGTGCCTGCTCGAAGAGAAGAAGAAGAGGGGGAAAGTTCAGAAGGGAAGACAGAGAGAAGGAGGAGACGAGTTGGAAGCAGGGGGAGGTCATCGCAAAGAGCTAGTGGCACAGTCAGACAACATGTATCGGCACCTGGGGTCAGCCAGACAGCACGCCAATCAACGCATGCTGTTGCCACCACCACAATGCCGTCATTGCAAAGCTCAGCAGTGTGGCATTTATTTTTGTGTGTCTGCCTATGACAACAGCGATGCCATTTGCAACCTGTGCCAAAAGAAACTGAGTCGTGGGAAATCCAACACCCACCTAGGTACAACTGCTTTGCGAAGGCACATGATCTCACATCACAAACGCCTATGGGATCAACACATGATGACGAGTAGAAGCAGCACACAAGCTCAAAGCCACCATCCTCCTCCTGGTCCAGCATCTTCAGCCACGTCAACCACTGCTGTCCTCTTTGCCCCCTCTCAACCACCCGCCACTCCGCCTCTCACCTTCAGCAGTTCCATCTCATCTGCCCACAGTCAGGTGTCTCTCAAGGAAATGTTTGAGCATAAGAAGCCAATGTGACAGAGTTACCCCCTTGCCCGGCGTCTGACAGCTGGCTTGACGGAACTCTTAGCCCGCCAGCTTTTACCATACCAGCTGGTGGAGTCTGAGGTCTTAAAAAAATTTGTCGCTATTGGGACACCACAGTCGAAGGTGGGACACCCGTACAAATTTTTTTTTCAAAAAAGGCAATCCCAAACCTCTACTCCTTTATTGAAAAGGAAGTCATGGCATCTATGGCATACAGTGTTGGGGCAAGGGTCCATCTGACCACAGATACCTGGTCTGCAAAGCACAGTCAGGGCAGGTATATCACCTACACTGCGCATTGGGTCAACCTGCTGACGGCTGCCAAGCATGGAATGCGTGGCTCTGCAGCGGAGTTGGTGACACCGCCACGACTTGCAGGCAGGCCTACTGCCACCTCCTCTACTCCTCCTACTCCATCCTCTTCCATAACCTCCTCGGCTGAGTCCTCTTCTGCTGCGGCGTCTGGCTGCACATCAACTGAATCCCCCCAGCTCCCCAAGGGCTATTCCACATCCCGGATACGACAGTGTCACGCTGTCCTGGGGTTGACTTGCCTGAAAGCAGAGAGCCACACCGGACCAGCACTCCTGTCCGCCCTGAACGCACAGGTGGATCAGTGGCTGACCCCGCACTTGTGTTGAATCTCATCGTACAACGCTTTGTGTCTAAGTACCCAGGCTTACAGGACGTCCTCAAGCAGGCCAGGAAGGTGTGTGGCCATTTCAGGCGTTCTTACACGGCCATGGCGCACTTTTCAGACATTCAGCGCCGAAACAACATGCCAGTGAGTGATTTGCGACAGCCCGACTGTCATGCCCCACTCTGACGATGTGCGGAGGTCGGCCAGGATAGCAGCACGAGTTTAGTGTTTGTTTTGGTGCCGTGCTGGATCCGCCTCTCATCAGGTGCACTGGGTGGAGTCATTTGTTTAAATGGCCTCCAGCCAAGTGCTCTGAGCGGATTAGACTAACCATTGTGGTCTGGGAAGCTTGGAGGGAAGGTTGGCTGTCTGTTCCTGCTCTGGAAAATAAGTGTCATTTCTAGTTTGGTTGTTTGTGTCATCTATCCCATCCAGGTTCTGTGCGAGCAGTCTGCTTGTATTTCCCCACTTCACCATCTCAGGGAATTCAGGGTTTTGTCAGCCCAAGCTGGAGGACACATCACACCTACCTTTAAGGTCTGCATATGGGCTGAGCAGTGCAGGGAAAGAGGTCAGGGATTAGCTAGGAGGTGACCCTTCCCCTGTCTCTCGTCCAGAGACTGGTTGGTGCGTTATCTGTTATACTGAGTGCACGTCCGCCGTGACACCGACACATTGGAATTCAACACTCCTAATGTTCGACCGCCTGCTCCAACAAGAAAAAGCCATCAACGAGTATTTGAATGACCGGGGTGCTAGGACAGCCTCTGCGGAGCTGGGAATTTTTTTTGCCACGTTACTGGACACTCATGCGCAATGCCTGTAGGCTCATGCGTCCTTTTGAGGAGGTGACAAACCTTGTCAGTCACAACGAAAGCACCATCAGCGACCTCATGCCATTTGTTTTCTTCCTGGAGCGTACCCTGCGAAGAGTGCTGGATCAGGCTGTAGATGAGCGTGAAGAGGAAGAGGAAGAGTTGTGGTCACAATCACCACCAGAAACAGCCTTGTCATCATTGCTTGCCGGACCTGCGGCAACGCTGGAAGAGGAGTATGAGGAAGAGGAGTTAGAGGAGGAATGTGGCTTTGAGGAGGAGGAAGACCAACCGTAGCAGGCATCCCAGGGTGCTCGTTGTTGTCACCTATCTGGGACCCGTGGTGTTGTACGTGGCTGGGGGGAAGAACAGACCGTCAATGACATCAGTGAGGACAAGGAACGGGAAATGAGTAGCTCGGCATCTAACCTTGTGCAAATGGGGTCTTTCATGCTGTCATGTCTGTTGAGGGACCCTCGTATAAAAAGGATGAAGGAGAACGACCTGTACTGGGTGGCCATGCTATTAGACCCCCGCTATAAGCAGAAAGTGGCGGAAATGTTACCAAATTACCGAAAGTCAGAAAGGATGCAGCAGTTCAAAACCAAACTAAAAAATATGCTTTACACAGCTTATAAGGGGGATGTCACAGCACAACGGGAATCTAACTGGGGAAGAGGTGAAAGTAATCCTCCTCCTACCACGACCACTGCGGCAAGGACAGGACGCTTTACAGATGTGTTGTTGATGGAGGACATGCAGAGCCTTTTCGGTCCTACACATCGCCACAGCCCTTCGGGATCCAGCCTTAGAGAACGACTCGACTGACAGGTAGCAGACAACCTCGTCTTAACTGCAGATATCGACACTCTGCGGAGCGATGAACCCCTTGACTACTGGGTGTGCAGGCTTGACCTGTGGCCTGAGCTATCCCAGTTTGCGATAGAATTTCTGGCCTGCCCCGCTTCAAGTGTCCTGTCAGAAAGGACCTTCAGTGCAGCAGGAGGCATTGTCACTGACAAAAGAAGTTGCCTCGCTCAAAAAAGTGTTTATTACCTCACCTTCATTAAGATGAATGAGACATGGATCCCGAAGGGACTGACAGTGGGGGATACGTTTGACTAACAAAAGGCCTGATGACATGCCTTGGCCTCAATCTGGTCCCCACGCTGCTATATTTAATGTCTGCATACCGGATGACTTTTGTGAATTATCCGCCACCAACTAGGGTTCAAGCCGCAATGTTTTAGTCACCTTTCTGCCTGGAAAACATAAATTTATAGATCACCTCACCTTTATTAAGATGAATGAGGGATGGATCCCGAAGGGACTGACAGTGGGCGATACATTCTACTAAAACAGGCCTGATGAGATGAGCTTCCTTGGGCTAAAAATGGTCCACACGCTAATGTATTTTATCTCTGAATGCCGGATGACTTGCGTGACTTATCCGCCACCAACTAGGGTTCCAGCCGCAATGTTTCAGGGCACTTTCTGCCTGGAAAACATCAGCAGCGGCTGCAACAATACCTAATTTTTCAGGCATGTGTACATGCCTAATTTTTCTGGCCTCTAGTGCTGCACTGTGGCTGCAAAAACAAAACAAATAAAAGGCACATACATGTGTCAATTCCCCTTTGTGATCGGTACCTTGTTGTGGTGAAGGGGCTTGCGTATCACAAAGAAGCGATCATCACCTCTAATTATGATCAGACTAAAAGCGATCGGCTGGATGTTTTTTCATAGAAAAAACATTATTTTTTTTATTTTTTTTAAGTTGTATGGGTTTTTAATACAAAATATAAAAAAAATCATAATAAAGTCTCTTAATAGTTTATTAGAAATAATGCAGACAATTTAAAAAATCCCCATCAATTCCAATACAAAGCAAGTACAGAGCTCAGAGCAAAATTATTTTAGGATCTCGTTAATTCGACAATGATTAATCAATTCGACACACGTCCCCGGATAGGGGACGTAACAGGGATTAAACTGATAGGAATAGAACTAGTTAAGACACCACTCATATAGGGTGTCACAGCACATTGCTCCGTGCACGCGCAGTGCCCCAACTTGGGAGTAAGAGGACCGACCAAGCTGCTTTTTCCATCTCACGGTTTCTAAAATCAATTCAGTTTGGTGTATCAGAGTTTGGTCTGTCATTGTGAAGGTAGTCGAAGGTACCCGGCCTAAATTTTTTTTCACAAAAGGCAATCTCTGATATGGGACATAACAGGGATTAAACTGATGAGAATAGTACTACAGAAAATACCACTCATATCGGGTGTGACAGTAAATTGCATGGCGCAGACTCAGTGACCGTGGCAGTGGATTTAAACAAAGGGGAGGGAGCCAGCGTTTTTTTTAACCATCTCCCCGTTCGAAAAATCAATTTTAATAAATGGACCCCATATTGGGGACGTTACGTAACAGGGATTAAACTGATGAGAATAGTACTACAGAAAATAGCACTCATATCGGGTGTAACAGTAAATTGCACGGCGCAGACGCAGTGACCGTGGTGTGGATTCATACAAAGGGGAGGGAGCCAGCGTTTTTTTAACCATTTCCCTGTTCGAAAAATTAATTTAATAAATGGACCCCAGATTGGGGACGTCACGTAACAGGGATTAAACTGATGAGAATAGTACTATAGAAAATACCACTCATATAGGGTGTGACAGTAAATTGCACGGCGCAGACGCAGTGACCGTGGCGTGGATTCAAACAAAGGGGAGGGAGCCAGCGCTTTTTTAACCATCTCCCCGTTCGAAAAATCTATTCACCTTTCGGGGACCCTTGGTATTGTACGTGGCTGGGTGGAGGAAGAAACCTTCAATGACATCAACGGGACATGGCTAGCTTGGTGTCCAACCTTGTGCAAATTGGAAGTTTGCAGTTGGGCAATGGACTGTTTGCGGTTGTTTGCGGTGCATTAAAAGGGGAGTTTGGTCTGTCAATGTCTTTGAAGCGGGCGTAACCCTTACTACCTGATCGATACAACATCATACCTGATTGTATACACACACTGGATGTTTTAAACCACGTTGTTCAAAAAAATTTAGGGTTGTTACGTGATTTATGCCCTTTATGGATTAAAATCCAACTCTGCGTCAACTATGTAATTTTCCATGGGAGTTTTGTCATGGATCCCCTTCCGGCATGCCACAGTCCAGGTGTTAGTCCCCTTGAAACAACTTTTCCATCACTACTGTGGCTGTGGGTTTTAAAATTCGCCTGCCTATTGAAGTCAATGGTGGTTCGCCCGGTTCACCCGGTTCTCCCGTTCACGAACATTTGCAGAAATTTGCATTCGCCGTTCACGAACGGAAAATTTTATGTTTGCAACATCTCTAATCCCCGGACTGGGGAGCCTACAAGGGACGCATCTGTTGTCAATATGAGCCAAACTGGTTGGGTCATAGACTTCCCTGCTGGTAGATGGAGCCACCATCTGAGGGAATTCTGGGTTTGGTTGGAAAGGGAGCACAGGGAATTTAGCCCCGCAGGGCTGCCGTTCCATTTGTCTAAAACCTCCGATTGAAGAGGACGGTGGTGCCATAAAGCCCAAGGGACTGCATCCGTAACTTCTGCCAGTTGATGATCCAGCCTAGGTGGAGCAGAAAGGAAATTGCGACATGAAGATGATGAGTAAGTATTGAGACCGAAGAGGCTAGAAGAAGCCAATCGTCCAGGTAGAGAACAACGATCAGTCCCTGGAGTCTCAGAGCTGCCACCACCGACACCACCACCTTGGTGAAGATAAGAGGGGCAGAAGAGATTCTGAAGGGGAGGCGGCAAATTGAAAATGCCTGCGCACTCCTGAAATCTGGACTGCGATCCTGAGGAATTTCCGAGAGGAGGGATGGATCGGGATGTGGAGGTAAGCATCCTTGAGGTCCAGAGTAGCCATCACGTCCCCACAACTGAGGATGTGGCTGACTGACCTTATGGTTTCCATCCGGAACCTGGTTCTCCTTACGAATCGATTGAGGAACCTCAAATCTATGATCATCCGGAGATCTCCTGTCTTTTTGGGTACCAGGAATACTGGAGAATAAAGTAGACCCCTCTCCCCAGCCGTTACCTCCTCCAGGGCTCCCTTGGAAATGTAGTCCTGAATATAGGACTCTAGAATCTTCTGTCTGGCCGGCAGAAAACTTCGGGTGGCGACGAATCTTTCTGGGGGGAGAGAAACGAGATCTATTAGATAGCCAGAAGCCACTATGCTTTGAACCCAGGGATCTGAGATTTCCTGGGCCCATACGTGCTTGAAATGGGAAAGACAACCCCCCACAAGGAGCTGAGGGAGGGGTACAGAAAAATCCAGAGGCGTAACGACAGGGGTAGCAGGGTTTAACCAAGAGCCTCTGAGAGGCCCATAGTCAGGAGGGTCTTGCCTCCTTGGTGGGTTTAGGGGAGCGTCTCAAACATTTTCTAGAATGCCCCCCCAAATCTCTACGACTGGCCTGCTGTCCGGATCTGCCTCTGCGGTCTTGTCTGCCTCGGGCCCGATAGGGCTGTTGGGGGAGACTCTTTCCCTTTTTGTCGGAGAGTCCCTCCATGATGGTGTTTAGTTCCGAACCGAATAAGCGGTCCGGTTCGAAGGGGAGCCCACAGAGATTATATTTAGAGGCGTTATCCGCATTCCAGGGCTTTAGCCATAGAGGTCTCCTGGCAGCTGACACCAGAGCCACTGTCTTGGCTGCCAATTTCAGCTGTAATTGGGACGTATCGCAAAGGAAATCCATGGCCAGATTGACGGAGTTAAATGCGGCCGGGATGTCGTCCCGGGAGTCACTTTGGGCGACATCGGACTGAATCTGGTTCAGCCTGGAATGTAGGAAGGAAGTGACCTCAGTGGCTGTGATAGAAGTTGAGGCCGAGGCTGCGGCCGCCGAGTAGCTCCTCCTCAGGGTGCACTCTGCCCTCCTAACTAGAGGGTCCTGCAGGCTAGACCCATCGTCCGCAGGAACCAGAGTGTGCCTGGACAACTTGGCTATAGCCATGTCCACCTTAGGAATGGAACCCCATGATTCAACTAAGGGTTTAGCCATTGAAAACATCAGTTTAAACCTTCGGGTGAGGACTTGACCTTTCTCCGTTTTTTTCCATTCTGTGCGCATCACAGAAAGAAGGGTCTCATCTGCCTTAAAGACCCGCTGAGTCCGACAGGTGGGATCGGAGGACTCCCCTATGTCAACATCATGGTCCCCCGACCAGGTGGACTTCAATAACTTCTGTGTTTTTTCGGGCGGGAAAAAACACAAAGTTGATTCTTCCTCATCAGAGGGAGATGACCCCACAGAGAGGGGTATGGGTCTGTCAGTAGGGGCAGCAATTTCCATCGGAGTCTGGGAGGGGCCTGGTAGCTTCTCATTCAGTAGGCGTACGACCCCCTTGATGGAGTCATCCACATAAGTCTTCACCCACTGATACATATCTTGCATCGTAGGTTCCGTAACGGTGCCTGAATGGCAACTGTCGCACCTGGAATAGGGACAACTATCGTCTAATGGCGTGTTGTAATCATAACAGGCCAGGTGTTTCCTCTTGGCCGCAGACTTACGCTGCTGGTCTGATTCTCTATGAGAAGCCATAGCTGAAACTGAAAGAGAAGATTAAAACATCCCTAAAAACCCAAGGGAGTTTAACACATACGTTTTAACGGCACGAACCAGAGGAGTAAAGACAGGCACTTTAAAAATATTAGAATCTGAAGAAATTCTGTAGTAGCAGAAATTTTTCAGCCAAACACATGGAAACTCTGGAGCTAGCTTGTTAAAGCAGCGCAACCAGAGACAGACTGAAGGGATTAGGGAGCTTAAATAGGGAAGCTCCGCCCAGGGGAGGGATTTCCTGTAACAACTCCTCCCCCAGAACGACACTGCCACAGATATTTTGTTTTAAAAACCTATACTGAGGTGAGAGAGGAATACCTCACTCCCCCTCTGCCTACTGGGAAAAAAAAACGCCCGGCTCCCTCAGACTCTGAGAGAAGACGCCATCGGCAGGATGAGAGACCGGAAGTGACGCCGCAGGAGGCTGTGCATCACTTCCGGTCATGGCGGCGCCCATGCCATGCCGGCAATGGAGGCCCGCAGACTCGCATCGCAGGAGGGAGCGCAGCATCAGATGCAGGCAAAGCATTACCCCCAGATACCGCTAGTACAAGCAAGCTCAATGGGGGGAAAAAATACAATAAAATAAAGCGCAACTTATAAGCGCCCTTTGCTAAAAAAGACGAACTCAGATAGAGTTACAAACATCTCCAAACTCCTAGAAAGGGAGAGAAAACTCGCCAGTCCACCTGTCCAAAGGACAGAAAAAAACACGGTGGGCTGGGGAGCGAACCTCTCCCTTTAGGGGAGCTGGAGTTTGTTCATTGGTTATTCTTTGGTCTCATAAAAAATTCTGCCGGTCCTACCAGTCCACGGGGGGCAGTTAACCCCATCTGTGCTGCTGGTAGGACGTAAGGGAAGGTAAAAAGCCAGCCTTGAGGGCAGCCCAGTCCTTTGTATCCAGAGGAAAAAACAGGCTGGTTTTGATAGCTCCATTTATATAAACAGGCATATAACGCGTGTTTGCACGTCGCGTGTTTAAGTGTGTGTTGTATAAGTGTGTGATTTTAGATTAAGTGAGGGAGTATCTGAGAGCTAAATTATTTGTGTGCATTGCAGAGTGGCTGTATCTGACTTTACTGTATACTGTGACTTACTTCTGCTGCAAGGTTCATTGCAAAGCAGATGAGAATATACTGTGATAAAAAAAAAAAATCTCTTCTCCAGGGTGTGCAATTAGGGTGTGGCTGTCTAAATAGGAGAAGGTAAAAAGCCGCCCTTGAGGGAAGCCCAGTTCTTTGATTCCAGAGTAAAAAAAAACAGGCTGGTTTTGAGAGCTCCATTTATATAAATAGGCATATAACGCCTTTTTTTTTGCGCGTCGAGTGTGTGTTGTATAAGTGTGTGACTTTAGATTAAGTGACTTCAGATACAGGGACTTTACTGGAGGACAGCAGTATATCAGTTTCCTCTTACTGCATTCTATTGTATTATTCGCTTTCATTGTGTAATCTCCATTTAGTATGTGTTCCATTATTGACAGCGCAGTCCAGTGCACATCTTGTCTGATGTATGAGGGTGTATATCATTGTTCAAAATGTGATCAAATTATGTTTGCGTTTGGAATCGCAAATTGAGTATCTAAAGGAGTGCCAAGGAGGCTAGCCCTGAATCTGTCACACCCCAACAAGGAATTTGACAGTGTCACGACCAGACATCTGAGAAGCTCTGACAGATGCCTTTCAGAACCTCCTCCTTGAGCTTCCTTTTGTTTTGCTTTCATTTTCGCATCTCATTAGCCTCTCTCAGCAGTCATGTAGTTGCATTGATTGCATCCCTTTAAATCCCTTCCCAGACTGCTTCACTTTGCGGTTTATATTCCTTCCTGGAGTGTGTGCATGCTGATCCTACTTCTGAGTCTTCTACAAGATAAGTTTTGTTCATTCATTTGTGTTTTTCTGTTTGCTGGATCCCAGGTGACCCTGACTCCCTCCGTATCAAGTGTAGGGAGTCGGTGGCCGTGTCCCGTCACTATTATATGGTGTTCAGGTGTTATACAGTCGAGGTACGAGGATATGCGATCATCTACCATTGGGATTTTCGCATAGGCTGAGCAGTCAGGCAGAGAGCCAGGTCTGATGCAGGGCTCTCCCTTT
Source organism: Bufo gargarizans (assembly GCF_014858855.1). NCBI lineage: Eukaryota > Metazoa > Chordata > Amphibia > Anura > Bufonidae > Bufo > Bufo gargarizans. Next base: position 159,119,497 of record NC_058085.1, on the reverse strand, counting down.
TGTTCCATAGTTTTGGGATTCAGTGAGTCGGATATTCATTTTGTGTCTTCTAGTTTCCTGTACACCTTCCGTGAGATTATAAACCGCCAAAACCGTCTCAATCATGGATCCGGTTTCACTTTTGACTGAACGCATGCAGGGTCTTTCATTGGAGGTAGCAGATCTCCGTAATACTCTTTCTCAGTTTCAGGTGACCGGTTCAGCTTGCATTCATGGAATTTGTTCTGAGCCTAAGATCTCGCTCCCGGATACGTTCCCGGGGGTAGTGAGAATTTTGTTCGTTTTAGAGAGGCTTGCAAACTCCATTTTCGCCTACTTCCCCATTCCTCTGGTGATGAGGAACGGAGGGTGGGGATCATCATCTCGCTGCTCAGGGATAACGCTCAGTCCTGGGCCTTTTCGCTGCCGGTGGGGGCACGGCCCCTCCAATCAGTGGATGAATTCTTTTTAGCCGTGGGTCAGATATATGATGATCCGGATCGTATTGCTCTGGCTGAGTCTAGACTACGTCTTTTATGTCAGGGTAAACAATCCATAGAGATATACTGCTCAGAATTTCGGAGATGGGCAGATGATACTGGTTGGACTGATGCTGCACTCCGAAGTCAATTTTGCCATGGTCTTTCAGAGGGATTGAAAGATGCATTTGCCTTTCATGAGAGACCTACCTCCTTGGACTCTGCCATGTCTCGTGCCGTTCGTATTGACAGGCGTCTTAGAGAGAGAGAGGAGAGATCACTCCTTCCTGTCATACTCAGTCCCAGGACAGTGCAGCAGTCTCATTCAGTGCACAGGGGTCTCAGTAAATCTCAATTCCTTCTGAGCAGGAGCCCATGCAGCTCGGTTTGATTGCCTCTGACAGTGGAAGATTCAGTCCTCATAGGAAGGTTTGTTTCTGTTGTGGGGGTATAAATCATTTGGTAAATGTGTGTCCCTCTAGGAGATTCAGACTGTCTTTTGAGAGTAATAAAGAGACTAAAAGAAAAAAATCCTTTAAAAATGTTCCATCTGTTACCATTGGCAAGGTTGATGCGGAAATTGAAGGTTTTCCGTTTGCTTGTAATTCCCGTTTTGTCCTACCTGCCAGGGTGGCGCTAGAGAGCAAGAACATTTTTTGTGAGATTTTTGTAGATAGTGGAGCTGCTGTCAATCTTATTGATAATCAATTTGCTATAACTCATGGTTTCCAGGTATGCACTTTGGGAAAGGATATACCTGTTTTTCCTATTGATTCCGCTCCACTTTCTCAGAAACCGTTAAAGGGCATAGTTCACAATATCCGTTTGATTGTGAGTGATGCTCATGTTGAGGATGTGTCATGTTTCGTCCTTAGCGGGTTGCCTACTCCTCTTGTGTTGGGGCTACCCTGGCTCACTAAACATAACCCCACCATTGATTGGCAAGCAAGGCAAATAAATGGTTGGAGTGACTTTTGCAGAGAGAATTGTCTCACGACATCTGTTTCTGAGGTTTCTACTAAGACTGTACCATCCTTTCTCTCTGAATTTTCGGATGTCTTCTCTGAGAGTGGTGTTCAGGACTTGCCCCCTCACAGGGAGTACGATTGCCCTATTAATCTCACCCCAGGCGCCAAGCTGCCTAAATCTCGTTTATACAATCTCTCCCAACCTGAAAGGGTCGCTATGCGTGCTTATATCTCTGAGAGTCTGAGAAAGGGACACATACGACCCTCGAAGTCACCTGTTGCCGCTGGTTTTTTCTTTGTTAAGAAAAAAGATGGTTCTTTAAGACCATGTCTGGATTTCAGGGAGCTGAACAGTATCACAATTCTTGACCCTTATCCGCTTCCTCTGATCCCGGACCTGTTTAACCAGATTGTTGGGGCTAAAGTTTTTTCGAAGTTGGATCTAAGAGGGGCATACAACCTGGTCAGGGTCAGAGAAGGAGACGAATGGAAGACGGCCTTCAATACCCCTGAGGGCCATTTTAAAAATTTGGTTATGCCTTTTGGTTTGATGAATGCTCCAGCCGTCTTTCAGCATTTTGTGAACAGCATTTTTTATCATTTAATGGGGAAATTTGTATTAGTGTATCTAGATGACATTTAGATTTTTTTTCCTGATTTCAAAACTCATAAGGAACACTTACGTCAGGTCTTGCTCATCCTGCGGGAGAATAAATTGTACGCTAAACTGGAAAAATGTGTGTTTGTGGTTCCAGAAATTCAAATTCTGGAGTTTCTTCTCTCCGCTTCTGGTTTTCGCATAGACCCCCGAGAAGGTCCGCGCTGTGCTTGAGTGGGAGCTTCCTGAGAATCAGAAGGCGCTAATGCGTTTTTTGGGCTTTGCCAATTATTACAGGAAGTTTATTTAGAATTTTTCCTCTGTTGTTAAACCACTCACTGATAAGACTAAAAGGGGGTAGATTTTTCCTCCTGGTCGGTAGAGGCGCGTAAGGCCTTTTCTAATATCAAGGAGAGTTTTGCTTCTGCTTCCATCTTGGTACAACCTGATATTTCTCTACCCTTCATAGTTGAGGTTGATTCTTCTGAGGTGGGTGTGGGTGCGGTCTTGTCTCAGGGTCCCTCTCCTGCCAAATGGCGACCGTGTGCCTTTTTCTCGAAGAAACTCTCCTCCACAGAGAGAAATTACAATGTGGGAGATAGGGAGTTGTTGGCCATCAAGTTGGCTTTTGAGGAATGGCGCCATTGGCTAGAGGGAGCCAGACACCCTATTACAGTGTTTACTGACTATAAGAATCTGGCCTACTTGGAGTCAGCCAAGCGTCTGAACCCCGAGACAGGCCCGATGGTCTTTTCCAGGTTTAATTTTGTTATCACGTTCCGCCCTGGGGTTAAGAATGTGAAGGCGGATGCCCTGTCACGTTGTTTTCCGGGAGGTGGGAATTTTGAAGACCTGGGTCCCATTTTGGCTAAAGGTGTGGTGGTCTCTGCTCTTTATCCTGAATTGGAGGCAGAGGTTCAGGTAGCCCAGTCAGAGGCTCCTGATCTTTGTCCTCCTGGGAGATTCTGGTGGCTGGCGCTTCGTTAGTCGGTTTAGGGTTTTGTGGCAGGCTGCGAGACCTGCGCTCGTGCCAAAGTTCCTCATTCACGGCCATTGTTTCCAGATTCTGGAAGGCTTTCTGTTCTCGCTTGGGGGTTCGGTTGTCATTCTCTTCTGCTTTCCACCCGCAGTCGAATGGCCAGACAGAGCGCGTCAATCAGAATCTGGAGACATATTTGTGCTGTTTTGTGGCGGAGAATCAGGAGGATTGGTGTTCTTTTTTGTCCCTTGCTGAGTTTGCTTTAAATATCCGTCATCAGGAGTCCTCTGATAAGTCACCATTTTTTGGTGCATATGGGTTACATCCGCAGTTTGGGACATTCTCTGGAGAGGGGTCTTCTGGTTTACCTGATGAGGACAGATTCTCCTCGTTGTTGTCATCTATTTGGCAAAAGATTCAGGATAATCTAAAGAGCATGAGTGAGAGAGATAAGCGTGTGGCGGATAAGAGACGTGTGCCTGGTCCAGACCTGAATGTTGGTGATCTGGTGTGGTTGTCTACTAAGAATATCAAATTGAAGGTTCCCTCCTGGAAGTTGGGTCCTAAGTTTATTGGGCCTTACAAAATCTTGTCCGTCATCAATCCTGTTGCCTACCGTCTTGATCTTCCTCAGACTTGGAAGATCCATAATTTTTTTATAAGTCCTTATTAAAACCTTATGTCCAACCCATTGTACCCTCGTCTTTGCCTCCTCCTCCGATTGTGGTTGATGGTAATCTTGAATTTCAGGTCTCTAGGATCTTGGATTCTCGTGTGGTCCACGGTTCTCTCCAGTACCTCGTTCATTGGGAGGGTTATGGTCCTGAGGAGAGGATGTGGGTCCCAGTGACGGACATTAAGGCCACTCGTCTCATCAGGGCTTTCCATAGGTCCCATCCTGAGAAGGTGGGCTCTGAGTGTCCGGAGTCCACTCGTAGAAGGAGGGGTACTGTCACCACCAGACATCTGAGAAGCTCTGACAGATGCCTTTCAGAACCTCCTCCTTGAGCTTCCTTTTGTTTTGCTTTCATTTTCGCATCTCGTTAGCCTCTCTCAGCTGTCATGTAGTTGCACTGATTGCATCCCTTTAAATCCCTTCCCAGACTGCTTCACTTTGCGGTTTATATTCCTTCCTGGAGTGTGTGCATGCTGATCCTACTTCTGAGTCTTCTACAAGATAAGTTTTGTTCATTCATTTGTGTTTTTCTGTTTGCTGGATCCCAGGTGAACCTGACTCCCTCCGTATCAAGTGTATGGATCCGGTGGCCGTGTCCCCTCACTATTATAGGGTGTTCAGGTGTTATACAGTCGAGGTACGAGGATATGCAATCATCTACCATTAGGATTTTCGCATAGGCTGAGCAGTCAGGGAGAGAGCCAGGTCTGATGCAGGGCTCTCCCTTTTGTTCCTTAGTTTTGGGATCCAGTGAGTCGGATATTAATTTTGTGTCTTCTAGTTTCCTGTACACCTTCCGTGACAGACAGATGTGCAAAGCAGTAATCAAAGCAAAAGGTGGCTACTTTGAAGAACCTAGAATATGACATATTTTCAGTTGTTTCACACTTTTTTGTTATGTATATAATTCCACATGTGTTAATTTATAGTTTTGATGCCTTCAGTGTGAATCTACAATTTTCATAGTCATAAAAAAAAGAAAACTCTTTGAATGAGAAGGTGTGTCCAAACTTTTGGTCTGTACTGTACATACCTTATAGGAATAAGAAGAAACCAATGTGGATAAATAGAACTGCAAAGAAAGCAATAAATGACAAAAATAAAGCATTTAAATCACTAAAACAGAAGGGGAGCCAGGAAGCACTAAAAAAACTTTAAGGAAAAAAATAGACTATGTAAAAAACTAATAAAAGCCGTTAAACTAGGGATGGAGAGATTAATTGCCAAAGAGAGCCAAACTAACCCTAAAATGTTCTTCATATAAATTGTAAAAAGTATAAATCTGAAGGTGTTGGCCCTCTACAAAGCAATGAGGGGGGAATTGCAGAGAGTGACGAGGAGAAAGCAAAGCTATTAAATATTTTTTTTCTCCACTGTATTCACTGAGGAAAATAAACTGTCAGATGAAAAGCAGAATGTAAAAGTAAATTCCCTATTAAAAGTGCTTTGTCTGACCCAGGATGAAGTACAACAGCGACTTAAAAAGATTAAAATAGACAAATCACCAGAACCAGATGGCATACACCCCTGTAGCGTAAGAGAATTAAGTAATGTCATAGGCAGACCCTTATTTCTCATATTTACAGACTCTATACTGACAGTGAGTGTTCCAAAGGATTGGCGCATAGCAAATGTGGTGCCAATATTCAAAAAGGGTGCAAAAACAGAGCCCGGAAACTATAGGTCAGTAACTTTAACATCTTTTGTGGGTAAACTATTTGAAGGTTTTCTAAGAGATCCTATCTTGGAGGATCTCAATGAAAATAAGCAAATAACATCATATCAGCATGGCTTCATGAGTAGAGTTGAGCGGACACTTGGATGTTCAGGTTCAGCTGAGCTTCACAAAAAAGTTTGAGTTTGGCACCTGAACTTGACTCCGAACCCCATTGAAGTCAATGGGGACCCAAACTTTTGGGCACTAAAATGGCTGTAAAAAAGTAATTGCTAGAGGCTGCAAATGCAGCAAAATCTGGTTAAGAGCATGGCAAATGCTCTGCAAACAAATGTCGGTAGGGAATTGACTTCAAATAACATAAAATACGTAAAAATAAAAAATAATAATCTTGATCTTGGAGGACGAGGACCATATGGAGTAGGAGGTTGAGGAGGCGGTGGATGTGGCGGTGTAGGTGGAAGCGGCGGTGGAGGATGATTAGGTAGTCTACACTGCTTTTTGGTTTTATTTTTTATTTATTTTTTATTTTTTGTTCAAATTAGGATACACCCCAAAACATTGGCAAATATAACCTGTTATAACCCCCTCCAGCCGTGCTAAACAAACGTTCAGATAATACGCTGGCTACAGGGCAGGCCAGCACCTTCAAGGCATAAAGGGCAAGCTCAGGCCATATGCCCAATTTGTAGACCCAAAAGTTGAAGGGGGCAGTCCCATCAGTCAGTACGTATAGATATCCTGGATCAACTTTCGATGTTCTGCGCCTACCATGTTGATCACGGTAAGTGGCGAATCAAGGTTCCACGCCGGAGAGGGAGCGTGAGAATGGGATACCACATCCAAGTGAGGTCAATGTATAAGATTAAATGTGATCGAGCGGAAATGTGGGAGAAGTTATAAAATTGGAAGGATCAAATGAAAGGAGGGGGCACATGGCAATTGCCCACTCCCGACTCGGGGAGGTAGTGACAATAGATAAGAATACAGGCCTCTTAAAATGCCCTGTTATTGGAATGATTAATTAAAAATTATAGGGAATGTCACTGGGGTATTTTGGATTTGGAAATGTTAGACAGGAGAGGCCCTGCTGCCGCTTTGTTAACTCTGGATAACTTCTGTCTTATCGCACGTCCCCGTGATGTCCTTGATCCGATTGGATATCTTCTCTTTCAATGTTCTTTCCTTTTCTGTGCCTATCATGTTGATCACGCTTAGCGGCGAATCAGGGTTTCACGCCAGAGAGGGAGCGTGAGATAGGGAGACCACATCCAAGGAAGGTCAATGGCTGCAATGTGATTGAGCAGAAATGTGGGACAAGTTATTAACTACTTCAACCCCGCTAGCTGAAACCCCCTTAATGACCAGGCCACTTTTTACACTTCTGCACTACACTACTTTCACCGTTTATTGCTCGGTCATGTAACTTACCACCCAAATGAATTTTACCTCCTTTTCTTCACACTAATAGAGCTTTCATTTGGTGGTATTTCATTGCTGCTGACATTTTTACTTTTTTTGTTATTTATCGAAATTTAACGATTTTTTTGCAAAAAAATGCCATTTTTTACTTTCAGTTGTAAAATTTTGCCAAAAAAAACGACATCCATATATACATTTTTCGCTAAATTTATTGTTCTACATGTCTTTGATAAAAAAAAGAATGTTTGGGTAAAAAAAAATATGGTTTGGGTAAAAGTTATAGCATTTACAAACTATGGTACAAAAATGTGAATTTCCGCTTTTTGAAGCAGCTCTGACTTTCTGAGCACCTGTCATGTTTCCTGAGGTTCTACAATGCCCAGACAGTACAAACACCCCACAAATGACCCCATTTCGGAAAGTAGACACCCTAAGGTATTCACTGATGGGCATAGTGAGTTCATAGAACTTTTTATTTTTTGTCACAAGTTAGCGGAAAATGATGATTTTTTTTGATTTTTTTTTTCTTACAAAGTCTCACATTCCACTAACTTGTGACAAAAAATAAAAACTTCCATGAACTCACTATGCCCATCACAAAATACCTTGGGGTGTCTTCTTTCCAAAATGGGTCACTTGTGGGGTAGTTACACTGCCCTGGCATTCTAGGGGCCCAGATGTGTGAGAAGAAGTTTGCAATCAAAATCTGTAAAAAATGACCGGTGAAATCCGAAAGGTGCACTTTGGAATGTGTGCCCCTTTGCCCACCTAGGCTGCAAAAAAGTGTCACACATCTGGTATCGCCGTACTCAGGAGAAGTTGGGGAATGTGTTTTGGGGTGTCATTTTACATATACCCATGCTGGGTGAGAGATATATATTGGTCAAATGCCAACTTTGTATAAAAAAAATTGGAAAAGTTGTCTTTTGCCAAGATATTTCTCTCACCCAGCATGGGTATATGTAAAATGACACCCCAAAACACATTCCCCAACTGGGTGAGAGAAATATCTTGGCAAAAGACAACATTTCCCATTTTTTTATACAAAGTTGGCATTTGACCAAGATATTTATCTCACCCAGCATGGGTATATGTAAAATGACACCCCAAAACACATTCCCCAACTTCTCCTGAGTACGGCGATACCACATGTGTGACACTTTTTTGCAGCCTAGATGCGCAAAGCGGCCCAAATTCCTTTTAGGAGGGCATTTTTAGACATTTGGATCCCAGACTTCTTCTCACGCTTTAGGGCCCCTAAAAAGCCAGGGCAGTATAAATACCCCACATGTGTGTTTTTTTTTGGGCATAAGTTAGCGGAAATTGATTTTTTCTTGTTTTTTTCTCACAAAGTCTCACTTTCCGCTAACTTGGGACAAAAATTTCAATCTTTCATGGACTCAATATGCCCCTCAGCGAATACCTTGGGGTGTCTTCCTTCCAAAATGGGGTCATTTGTGGGGTGTTTGTACTGCCCTGGCATTTGAGGGTCTCCGCAATCATTACATGTATGGCCAGCATTAGGAGTTTCTGCTATTCTCCTTATATTGATCATACAGGTAATGAGATTTTTTTTCCGTTCAGCCTCTGGGCTGAAAGAAAAAAAATGAACGGCACAGATTTCATCATTTGCATCGATCAATGTGGATGAAAAAATCTCTGCTAAAAAAAAAAAGGAGGGGAAAGGCATCTGCCAGGACATAGGAGCTCCGCCCAACATCCATACCCACTTAGCTCGTATGCCCTGGCAATCGATGTGGATGAATAAATCATTGCCGGGATTTTTTTTTTATATACAAAGTGTTTGCCAAAGCATAGGAACACCGCCACCTCCTCAGATCATATGCCTCGGCAAACGTATCTTTTACTGCAGAGGAGAAATCTCGTCTTGCAGCGCCGCATACACCGACTTGTGTGTAATCTGACAGCAGCGCAATGCTTCTGTCAGAATGCACATCAGTGCTGCAGCTAGTCGATCAGTTGGTCCACCTGGAAGGTAAAAGAAAAAAAAAAAACAGGCCGCAACACAACAATTTTATTAACAGAACATATAAACTTTAACTTTTTGAACTGAACATTAACCTTTTTGCGTACTGGTGATTATTTTTTTTTTTTTTTTACCTTTATAGGACAAACCTCTCCTTCCCCATGGGACAATGTGCAAAGCGCAAATCGCCCAAAGATGTGGCGAAGTACATTATGCACATTATCCCAGGTGAAAGGAGAGGTTTGCAGCAGCTGTATGTGAATGGGCCCTAATAGCTCTGTGTGCCTGTCCTGGTGAGATGTGATCCCTATGCTAGGTGTACCTGTGTGTGGTACTTCCGGAAACACTCTCCAAAGCATAGGGCAGGATGGTCAGGGCAGTCAGGACAGAAATAGCGTGTGTCACGCCTTATTCCACTCCTGCTACAGACAAGACATCTTTTTCGGGGTGACGGTTGGGTTGAGGTACCAGGAACGACATTGGGGAAATGTCGCTCGTGTAGACGGCTAACTACACTGGTGGATGGGGCCACGGAACCTCCTGGATACAGGAGGTTCTCGATGATCTCTTCCTGAAATTTGAGGAAGGATCCTGTTCTCCCAGCCTTACTGTAGAGAACAAAACTATTATACAGAGCCAATTGAATCAAATATATAGACACCTTCTTATACCAGCGTCTGGTGCGTCGGGAAACTAAATACGGAGACAACATCTGGTCATTGAAGTCCACCCCTCCCATGAGCGCATTATAGTCGTGGACACAGAGGGGCTTTTCAATGACACGGGTTGCTCGCTCAATTTGTATTGTCGTGTCTGCGTGAATGAAGAAGAGCATGTAAACGTCACGCTTGTCTCTCCATTTCACCGCGAGCAGTTCTTCGTTACACAAGGCAGCCCTCTCCCCCCTTGCAAGATGGGTGGTAACAAGCCGTTGGGGGAAGCCCGCGCGACTAGTTCGCGCGGTGCCACAGGCGCCAATCTGTTCTAGAAACAAATGCCTGAAGAGGGCCACACTTGTGTAGAAATTGTCTACATAAAGATGGTACCCCTAGCCGAATCAGGGTGACACCAAGTCCCAAACTGTCTTCCCACTGCTCCCCAGGTAGTCAGGGCAACCGACCGGCTCCAGGGTCTGATCTTTTCCCTCATAGACCCGAAATTTGTGGGTATAGCCTGTGGCCCTTTCACAGAGCTTATACAATTTGACCCCATACCGGGCGCGCTTGCTTGGGATGTATTGTTTAAAGGCAAGGCGCCCGGTAAAATGTATAAGGGACTCGTCTACACAGATGTTTTGCTCAGGGGTATACAAATCTGCAAATTTCTGGTTGAAGTGGTCTATGAGGGGCCGAATTTTGTGGAGTCGGTCAAAAGCTGGGTGGCCTCTGGGACAATAGGTGCTATAGTCACTAAAGTGCAGGAAACGCAGGATGGCCTCAAATCGTGCCCTGGACATAGCAGCAGAGAATATGGGCATGTGATAAATTGGGTTCGTGGACCAATATGACCGCAATTCATGCTTTTTGGTTAGACCCATGTTGAGGAGAAGGCCCAGAAAAAATTTAATTTCGGAAACTTGGACTGGTTTCCACCGGAAAAGCTGGGCATAATAGCTTCCCGGGTTGGCGGATATAAATTGAGTGGCATACCGGTTTGTTTCTGCCACGACTAAGTCCAAGAGCTCCGCAGTCAAGAACAGCTCAAAAAATCCCAGGGCCGAACCGATCTGAGCTGTCTCAACCTGAACTCCAGACTGGGCGCTGAAAGGGGGAACTACAGGTGTGGCTGAAGTTGGGGACTGCCAATCAGGGTTTGCCAGCACCTCTGGGATTCTAGGGGCTCTACGGGCCCATCTGTGCGGTGGCTGTGACGGGGTAACTAATGCACGTGTCACCGTGCCAGCTTCAACTGCCCTTCTGGTGATCGCCACTTCACCATGTTCTACGGCAGTGCTGGTACTAGGTCCAGGGAGGGCTGCGCTGCTGGTGTATGCCTCACCACGTAATCCGACAGCGCCAGCCCCACTTTGCTGCCCTTGAAGCAGATCCTGCACAACCTGTGGTCTAGCAACACGGGGCCGGGTACGCCTGGTGCTATCAGGGACCTCAACCTCCTCGTCCGAACTTTGGGTCAGAGTGCCACTGCTTTCTACAGGTTCGTATTCTGACCCGCTAGATTCATCAGATGAGGGTTCCCATTCCTTATCCGACTGGGTCAGAAGCCTGTAGGCCTCTTCAGAAGAATACCCCCTGTTTGACATTTGGGCAACTAAATTTAGGGGTATTCCCTGAGACTACCCAAGAAAAAAAGGAAGCCTGTCTTACAAATGGGAGGCTAGCGAAGTATCGGAGGCCGCTGCGGTTGATAAAAAATATCAAAACTGATTTTTTTATCGCCGCAGCGCTTGTAAAGTGATTGTGCAGTGATCAAAAAAAAAGAATTTTTTGTCACTGCGGCGGGGCGGGCGTGGGCGAACGCACGTGTGGGCGACCGATCAGGCCTGATCGGGCAAACACTGCGTTTTGGGTGGAGGGTGAGCTAAGATGACACTAATACTATTATAGATCTGACTGTGATCAGTTCTGATCACTTACAGATACTATAAAAGTACAAAAGCTGATTAGCGATACGCTAATCAGCGAATAAGTGACTGCGGTGCGGTGGGCTGGGCGCTAACTGATCCCTAAACTACCTAACCAAGGGGCCTAAACTATCCCTAAAACCTAACAGTCAATACCAGTGAAAAAAAAAAGTGACAGTTTGCACTGATCACTTTTTTCACTTTCACTAGTGATTGACAGGGGCAAGAAGGGGTGATCAAGGGGTTAATTGGGGTGCAGGGGGGTGATCTGGGGCTAAGTGTAGTGTTTGGTGCTACTCACTGTGAAGCGTGCTCCTCTGCTGGATCCAACCGACCAAAAGGACCAGCAGAGGAGCAGGGAAGCCATATAACACATCATATTTACTAATATGATGTGTTATCTGGCTTCTCATTGGATTTTTTTAAAATCAGCAACCTGCCAGCGACGATCATTGGCTGGCAGGTTGCTGACGTGACCCCCCTCTGACTTTCGCCGGCCCTGCGATGCGCATGCGCGGACCGGCAAAGCGCGTCTTCTCGCGTCTCGCGAGATGACGCGTATATGCGTGACTCTGCGTAGCGCTGCCACCTCCGGAACGCAAATCTGCGTTGGGCGGTCCGGAGGTGGTTAAAGCATAAGAAAGAATGAAAGGGCCAATTAAAGATGATTTTTATAAATTTAAGTCCCTGTCACCTATGCAGAGCAGGGGTTTATTCACGGCAAAAATTGTAAAATATCACCCAAGAATGTAACAGAAAAATTAGTGAAATTTATTATCCTGTCTACTAGGAAGAGCAGGGGTATATCAGAGCCAAAAATTGGTGAATTTAACCCAACTATGTAACAGAAAAATAAGTGAAATGTATTAAGCTGTCAAGTAGGTAGAGCAGGGGTATATCACAGCCAAGAATTGGTGAATGTCACCCGACAATGTAACAGAAAAATTAGTGAAATTTATTAAACTATCTACTAGGTAGAGCAGGGGTATATCACAGCCAAATATTGGTGAATTTCACCCGAAAATGAAACAGACAAATTAGTGAAATTTCTTTACCTGTCTACTAAGTAGAGCAGTGGTATATCACAGCCAAAAATTGGTGAATGTCACCTGAAAATGTAACAGACAAATTAGTGAAATTACATAAAATAAAATACGTACAAATTAAAAAAAATAATCTTGATTTATGAGGTGGAGGTCCATATGGAGTAGGAGGTTGAGGAGGCGGTGGACATAGCGGTGTAGGTCGAAGCGGCGGTGGAGGAGGACGAGGTAGCCAACACAGTTTTTTTGTTTAAATTTTTTTTATTTTTTTTTATTAGGGTACGCCCCAAAAGAGTGGGAAATATCAAAAATACAACAATGAGCAATTGCGCTGTAGTATAACAATGGCTGGGTAAATCCGGTATACATGTCTATTCTGAACAAGGTATGGACCTTGTGGGATTCATGCCTGGTTCATTTTAATAAACGTGAGCTTGTGTGCTTGTCTGTGATAACGCCCCCTGCCGTGCTACACACGTTCAGATAATACACTGGCTGCAGGGCAGGCCAGCACCTCCAAGGCGTAAAGGGCCAAGATCAAGCCATGTGACCAATTTGGAGACCCATAAGTTGAAGGGGGCAGATACGTCATTAATTACGTGTAGGCGTGTGCACACATACTGCTCCAGCAAATTGGTGAAATGCTGTCTCCTACTAAGACGTTCCATATCAGCTGGTGGTGCTGGTTGTTGTGGCGTGATGACAAAGCTTTTCCACATTTAAGCCATGCTAACCCTGCCTTCTGAGGTGAAGGCGGTGCCCCAGCTGCATTGGCGACTTCTTCCTCCTCCTCTGCCTTCGCCTTGTGCTTCCGCTAAGCCAGTGTGCGCTTGTACTCATGCATCTTCTGATCATGCCTCCGTGATGGAATTAAGGACGGCACATTGTCCTTGTAGTGGAGATCCAGCAGGGTGGCCACCCAGTAGTCAGCCCTGGTTAGAATGTGGGCAACTCGGTGGTCGTTGCGCAGGCACTGCTGCATGTAGTCGCTTATGTGTGCCAGGCTGCCCAGAGGCCACGACAAGCTGTCCTCTGTGGGAGGTGTATTGTCTGTGTCTTCTATATCCCAGCAGCCACACTCCACTGATGCCCATGAGCTGCTTTGGGTGCTACCCTGTTATGAACATGGTTCCTCCTCATCATTTGTCTGCCACTTGGTTGTGCAGGGCGGGGATGGCTCGCCTGGAAAAGTAGTGGCGCCTGGGAACCACGTACTGTGGGACAGCCACCACCATAAGTTTTTTTCAAAGTCTCTGTCTCCACCAGACAGAATGACAGCATTTCAAATGCTAGGAATTTTGAAATGCTGGCATTCAGGGACAGGGATTGCGGGTGGGTTGGGGGGTACTTCCTCTTTCTCTCCAGTGTTTGGGAGATAGATAGCTGAACACTTCCATGGGACATTGTGGTGATGCTTGGTGATGGACGTGGTGGCGTTGCTGCCACATTCTCTGTTTGCAGGGTGGCAGATACCACTGTCACTCCAGAGGGGAAGGAAGAGGCTGAAACAGCAGCAGAAGAGGGACCAGGAGGAGCCTGAGATCTTTCGTGATTTTTGAGGTGTTTACTCCACTGCAGCTTGTGTTTTGCATTTAGAGGCCTGATCATGCAGGTGGTGCCCAGGTTTAGAACATTTATACCTCGCTTCAGGCTCTGATTGCACAGCGTGCAAATCACTCACGTTTTGTCATCAGCACATTGTCTGACGAACTGCCATGCCAGGGAACTCCTTAGGGCTGGCTTTGGTGTTCTCAGTCCCTGGGTGCGGTGTGCAGTGGCAGGCATACTGGCTATGGGACGGCCACTCTGCTTTTGCACACTGCTCCCTCTTTTGCTTTGCAGCTGGTGGTGTATGACCACCACCTCTTCAACCGAACTGCACACGTCACTCACACGACCTTGATTCCATGTGGGGTCTAGGACCTCATCATCCTCCACATCATCTTCCACCCACTCTTCACCCCTACCCTCCTTGCCAATCTGCAGACTGCAGAAAGCCACCTCAGTTGGCACCTGAGTTTCGTCATCATCAGAGCTGTGCTGCTGTGGTCCTCCCATGTCCACATCCTGAAACATAAGTGGTTGCGCATCAGTGCACTTAATCTCTTCAACTTCTGGAACAGGGCTATGTGGACTGCCCTCGGAAATCCTGACAGCAGTCATCAGAAATCATAAGAGACTGCTGCATGACTTGGGGCTCAGACTGCTTGGCTGATTTGCAAGGAGGTGAGGTGAAAGACCTATGCCCATGGGCTGCAGGCGCCAATTCTGCGTTTTCAGCAGGCGACTGGGTGGGAGACAATGTGAAGGAACTGGAGGCACTGTCAGCCACCCAATTTACTACCGCCTCTACTTGTTCTAGCCTCACCATTCGTACACCGGTATTCGGGCCTACAAAATAGCGCTGAACGTTCTGTTGCCTACGTGCACCTGAGGAAGGTGTTTCATGTGGGCTTGTAGCTGGCACAGATCGACCACGTTCTCTCCCTGCAACAGGAGCTCCCCCAACCCCAGCAGTACTACGACCAGGGCCATGTCCCTTATTTGATGCTCTCTTCATTCTGAACACCCACTGAACTAACAGACAGATAAAGTATATTATTTTCTCTGTCATGTATGCAGTGCATGTGTACTTCACGCAATAAATGGGTATAAGACACGCACCTAACTAACAGACTGATTAACTATATCAATTTCCCTGTCACGTATGCAGTGCAGGTGTACTTCACGCAATAAATGGGTATATGACGTGCATCTAACTAACAGATGGATTAACTATATAAATTTCCCTCTAACATATGCACTGCAGGTGTACTTCATGCAATAAATGGGTATATGATGTGCACCTAACTAACAGACGGATTAATGATATCAATTTCCCTGTCACGTATGCTGTCACGTCTGTTAGTTAGGTGCACGTCATATACCCATTTATTGTGTGAAGTACACCTGCATTAGGTGTACTTCACACAATAAATGGGTATATGACGTGCACCTAACTAACAGACGGATTAACTATATCAATTTCCCTTTCACGTATGCACTGCAGGTGTACTTCACACAATAAATGGGCATATGACGTGCACCTAACTAACAGCCGGATTAACTATATCAATTTCCCTGTCACGTATGCAGTGCAGGTGTACTTCACGCAATAAATGAGTATATGACGTGCACCTAACAGACGGATTAACAATATCAATTTCCCTGTCACGTATGCAGTGCAAGTGTAATTTGTGCAATAAATGGGTATATGACGTGCACCTAACTAACAGCCGGATTAACTATATCAATTTCCCTGTCACGTATGCAGTGCAGGTGTACTTCACGCAATAAATGAGTATATGACGTGCACCTAACAGACGGATTAACAATATCAATTTCCCTGTCACGTATGCAGTGCAAGTGTAATTTGCGCAATAAATGGGTATATGACGTGCACCTAACAGACAGATTAACTATTATATTTGTGTGTCAGGGGTACAAAGTACAATGTTGCATTGCACCCACACAAAAAAAAAAATCATTGTAGGTCACCCACAGAATTAACAGCCAGATTTCTGATTAGCTTTCTGTGTCAGGGATGCAAAGATGGTGTATTGCACCCGAAACAAATTGCACTAACACTGTCCCTCACTTCAGCTGCCTGCTTTCTGTTCCTTCACTACTGAGAGCTGATGGATGGTGCTACATGTGATCCAGCTTATATAGAGGCTGGGTCACATGATGCACTGGCCAATCACAGCCATGCCATTAGTAGGGGTTCACTCAACACTATTTAGCATTGTTTACATTTATTCAGAAAAAAATCTGTCCCCTTGTCCTTATGCCAAATTTTCACTTGGTTGCCCATCTCTAACACCAGACAGATGGCTCCTGTAGACAGAAAGCTACAAGCCAACCCTATGTCAGACCAAGCTTCTGTTTTCTTGCTTCTACTGTACAAATACTCCATACATGTTGGTTGCACTAAATATTTAATCATCAAAGAATGTTTCTACATAAGAGTCCAAAAATGACCAGTAAATATAACCCACAAACCTTGGGAGAAACAATTTATATATTATTACATCAACTACACTGTACAGAGTTTTTATCAGACTTTCCTAGAGTCGTGAGTGGCACATATATCTAATGTATCCCATATTCCTATAAAATCAGGTAGTCCTTTAATTTCTTAATATAATTAATGCCTCAGGTAAATAATTGTTAGTACGCCAAATTGAAAAACACCACTGTCTGAAGGAGCCATAAATAAAAATTGGAAAAAACACCACTGTCTGAAGGAGCCATAAATACATCATCTTTACTTCATGACTTTACAGTACAGTAAGGACCATGGAGACTGGAAGTAAGAGCCAAATGCCATATGGTGAATATTGTTGGCTGCTCAATTACATCATGCAGCTTTTAAAGCCAGTAATTAAACTCAGTTTGGAAGAACAATCTGCAGATGAATCCAAGTGTTCCATCATAATGAATTACCAAGGAATTTTATACAACAGAGTTAACTTTCTTTAGACCAGATCTCTTCAGCAGGGGTAGATTGGGAAACTAAAGGGGCTTGGGAAAAAAATCTGAGAGTGGCCTTGTGGTACAAACTAGCATCAGGCAAGGCCAGCGTTAGTAGGTGGGGTCAATAAACCATTAGTCATAGCCAAATTGATTAATTGTAGGTAGGGTCATAAAATTTACATTTATAAACAGGTTTTTGCAGTGTCCTTGAGATCTACCTCTACTTTTTGTTTCACATAATGTAACTTATTTTCAAATGAAAATGTATTTGAACTGATAATTCATCTAGACCTATTACTGCTGCTCCACACGACACTGTATTCTCTATTGTCTTGCATAACATAAGAACAAAGCACACAGAAAGTAGCATTGCAGACATTAAAGTGGCAATTCTAATAATTGGTTCAGCCTGTAATAATTAAAGCCCTGCTGGAAGTTTATTACATAGATACAATTACAGACCCCAAGCTTACTACATAGATATGGTTAGAGACCCATACTGCATACAGTACAATGCAAAAGTTTTAAACAGATGTGGAAAAAATGATGCAAGTAAGAATGATTTCAAAAATAGAAGTCTTAATAGTTTATTTTTATAAATTAACAAAATAGAAATTGAATGAACAAAAGAGAAATCTAAATCAAATCAATATTTGATTTGACCATCCTTTGTCTTCAAAACAGCATACATTCTTCTAGGTATACTTGCACAATTTTTAAAAAAACTTAACACAGAGGTTGTTCCATACTTGAAGAACTAACCTGTCTTTTCATGAAATCCCAGATAGACTCGATTATGTTGAGATGAGAACTTTGTGGGTGTTGTATAGGGTGGGCCATTTATGTGGATACACCTTAATAAAATGGGAATGTTTGGTGATATTAACTTCCTGTTTGTGGCACATTAGTATATGTGAGGGGGGAAACTTTTCAAGATTGGTGGTGACCATGGCGGCCATTTTGAAGTCGGCCATTTTGAATCCAACTTTAGTTTTTTTAAATAGGAAGAGGGAATTTCACAAGAAAAACAATGGTGTGCTTGGGTTTAACGTAGCTTTATTCTTTCATGAGTTATTTACAAGTTTCTGACCACTTATAAAATGTGTTCAATGTGCTGCCCATTGTGTTGGATTGTCAATGCAACCCTCTTCTCCCACTCTTTACACACTGATAGCAACACCGCAGGATAAATTCTAGCACAGGCTTCCAGTATCCATAGTTTCAGGTGCTGCACATCTCGTATCTTCACAGCATATGCTGACAACGCTGGCTGCAGAGTACATAGTTCCTTGGCCAACTGGGGAGGGGAGATGAGAGGAACACACATCAGTTCCAACAGAGGCAGGGCAACACTCTCCAAGGCCTGGGACAGGCATTTGCGTAACTGGGTGCGAACCTGGTGCCCATGGCTGTGCTTCGAGTCTGTAAATAAAAATCCATTAAAATTAAAATAATTATGGGATAAAATAAAACCTATTCAATTATTTACAGACTCGAGGCACAGCCATGGGCACCAGGTTCGCACCCATGTTACGCAAATTTATTCATGGCGTATTGGGAGGGACTATATATTGCCCCCCCCCCCCCCAACTGGGGACGGACCTGGTGCTCTGGCAAAGATACATCGACGATGTATTCTTTATTTGGAAATTGGGTAGGGAAAAGCTGGATGATTTTTTAAAAGAAATTGATTTAAATATTTTAACCTTACATTTTCAGGTGCAATAAACAATGAAAAATTAGAATTTCTGGATTTAAACATCTATGTTGAGAATAATAAAATAAAATGCAGTACGTATATTAAACCAGCAACCAGAAACAGTTACATCCTCTATAGCAGTTGCCACCTCCCAAGCTGGCTCATTAATATTCCTCAGGGCCAATTTCGGAGGATAAAACGCAATTGCACGGCTAATGACCAATTCGAGAAGGAAGCAGTAGAAATGAAAAGAGCTTTTTTAGAGAAAGAATACCCCATGGAACTTTTAGACAGAGCACTTAATAAAGTAAGGGATATGAAAAGAGAAAATTTCTTTAAAGAAGAGGAGGGAGAAAAGCAGGAACAGAAAGAAATGGACCTCCGTATGATTTTACCTTTCAACAGTGAGTATAAGAGAATAAGAAAGATAATAAACAAACATTGGCATTTAATAAAAAAAAAAGGACAAGATATTGGGCCCCATTACTTCACCTAACCCCCTTATCACATTTACTAAGGCCTCATGCCTAAATATTAAAGAGGCCCCAACAATTAAGAAAGAAAATAAGCAAATTTGTTCAGTTCAAAGTTGGGCAAATATTAATGGCTTCTTTAGGTGCGGACAATGTGGAAACTGCAAGGTTACCGATTTCCCACGTAGGACGAATGAAATTGTTTCCGCAACGAATAAGCACAAACATAGAATTGGGGAATTTTTGTCATGCAATTCGACAGAAGTCATTTACGTGATTGAATGTCCCTGCGGGAAACAGTACGTAGGGAGAACCAAAAGGACTTTAAAAAAAACGCATGACTAATATCAGGAAAGGTTTGGAAACACATTCATTGTCTAACCATTTCAAGGTAGTACATAAGCAATACCCAACTGGCCTTAAGTTTGCAGCCATCGATAAGGTTCATAAGGATTGGGGGGGGGGGGGTAATTTTATTGGTAAAATGTTAAGACTGGAAACACAACGTATTTTTGAATTAAATACTTTACTTCCAGGGGGGCTCAATGCCGAATTCGAATTATTTTATAGAGTGGATGGATGCCCCCTGCTGATGGTGTAACCCCACCTAGTACTTGATAATGGGGAGGTTCGTCCTTAGCAGTGGGCTTCCACTCTATACTACATTATCTTGAATAACACCGTGAAAATATGTAAAAAGATTGGCAAGTCAAGTAGTTTTCTCTCTTAGGGTTAAACATTATAATCTATATGGCCCACCGACAGACTGTTTTAGTTGGTGACCACATACAATTTTAAAGTTTATTTCCCTTATATTTTGATTCTGGGGACTTTTAAGAGTATAGAAGTATTATAAAAAGGTGTCCGAGTCATTTGCCGCAAAAAAACGCATCAAAACCGCATGGAAACCGCATGGTGTCAGATGCGTTTTTTTTTGTTTTTTTGTTGTTACATTAGAATCACCAGGCTTCGGTCTATATGGGGATGAAAGGGTTTTTGCATATTCAGCTGCAAAGCCAAATTAGAGCACATTTTAGATTGTGATTAAGATTTTAAATGTAGTATGTCGAAACTTATTTTAACTTTCATTTAGCATATATGTGTATTTATACATTAAAGGTAATTGGATTTTATACAACGTTGTAAAGATTTAGAGAAAGGAAAATAGAAGCAATGATAGAGTGGACCAAACAATTAATCCACTCCAGGTTTTTGGAATACTTAATCCTGATTTTGGGAATAGCCTATTCACTATATAAGAAAGGACTTCTTTGGGGGACTGATAGCTACTGAGGAAGGGGTATTTTGATACCCCGAAATGCGTCTAGCCTAGACAGGACCCGAGAAACTTGGACCACTTGGGAATCTGGAGAATCGACTGGATATCCGTTAAGAAGGAATCGTTCTATAGGGCAATTCTCCCTTAAGTAAAATGGCGTTAACAAGTGAATACCTTGCAGAACACATGCGCACAATCGTCAAATTGTGTACTCACACGATGATGTCATTCTGGGCATGCGCACTGAGGAGATCAAGACGCTCATGGAACATGACGGTATATGTGGGCTCCATGGCTTTCCTTGTTTTCATTTCTATGATCCTTATCCAATATGTTGTCACTATTTTATTATTCTAATTGGAATCAAGTTTTGTATATGTCTTGTTCTATATAAAGGGGATTGTATCCTATTATTATGGAACGTATGACGCTAGTCACTTTGGAAATATGCACCTTATATTTGTATCATGTGTCTGTAATTTTAATTAATTGTAACCACACCCAGATGGGTGGGACACGTTTTGTAAATGCTTTATAAGTCTTCACTTTCACTATCTCTATGCTTGAGGAAGGCTCGTATGAGCTGAAACGTCGCAAGATTTGCCACATGGGTGAATAAAACAGCTTGGATTTTCATCACAATTTGGAGTGCAGTCCTTTTCTTTCTCTTATATATATATATATATATATATATATATATATATACAGGTCCTTCTCAAAAAATTAGCATATTGTGATAAAGTTCATTATTTTCTGTAATGTACTGATAAACATTAGACTTTCATATATTTTAGATTCATTACACACCAACTGAAGTAGTTCAAGCCTTTTATTGTTTTAATATTGATGATTTTGGCATACAGCTCATGAAAACCCAAAATTCCTATCTAAAAAAATTAGCATATCATGAAAAGGTTCTCTAAACTAGCTATTAACCCAATCATCTGAATCAACTAATTAACTCTAAACACCTGCAAAATATTCCTGAGGCTTTTAAAAACTCCCAGCCTGGTTCATTACTCAAAACCGCAATCATGGGTAAGACTGCCGACCTGACTGCTGTCCAGAAGGCCATCATTGACACCCTCAAGCAAGAGGGTAAGACACAGAAAGAAATTTCTGAACGAATAGGCTGTTCCCAGAGTGCTGTATCAAGGCACCTCAGTGGGAAGTCTGTGGGAAGGAAAAAGTGTGGCAGAAAACGCTGCACAACGAGAAGAGGTGACCGGACCCTGAGGAAGATTGTGGAGAAGGACCGATTCCAGACCTTGGGGGACCTGCGGAAGCAGTGGACTGAGTCTGGAGTAGAAACATCCAGAGCCACCGTGTACAGGCGTGAGCAGGAAATGGGCTACAGGTGCCGCATTCCCCAGGTCAAGCCACTTTTGAACCAGAAACAGCGGCAGAAGCGCCTGACCTGGGCTACAGAAAAGCAGCACTGGACTGTTGCATGTCATTCGCAAATCAAGGTGCCAGAATCTGGAGGAAGACTGGGGAGAGGGAAATGCCAAAATGCCTGAAGTCCAGTGTCAAGTACCCACAGTCAGTGATGATCTGGGGTGCCATGTCAGCTGCTGGTGTTGGTCCACTGTGTTTTATCAAGGGCAGGGTCAATGCAGCTAGCTATCATGAGATTTTGGAGCACTTCATGCTTCCATCTGCTGAAAAGCTTTATGGAGATGAAGATTTCATTTTTCAGCACGACCTGGCACCTGCTCACAGTGCCAAAACCACTGGTAAATGGTTTACTGACCATGGTATTACTGTGCTCAATTGGCCTGCCAACTCTCCTGACCTGAACCCCATAGAGAATCTGTGGGATATTGGGAAGAGAAAGTTGAGAGATGCAAGACCCAACACTCTGGATGAGCTTAAGGCCGCTATGGAAGCATCCTGGGCCTCCATGCCACGCCGCATTGAAGCAGTCATTTCTGCAAAAGGATTCCCAACCAAGTATTGAGTGCATAACTGAACATAATTATTTGAAGGTTGACTTTTTTTTGTATTAAAAACACTTTTCTTTTATTGGTCGGATGAAATATGCTAATTTTTTTAGATAGGAAATTTGGGTTTTCATGAGCTGTATGCCAAAATCATCAATATTAAAACAACAAAAGGCTTGAACTACTTCAGTTGGTGTGTAATGAATCTAAAATATATGAAAGTCTAATGTTTATCAGTACATTACAGAAAATATGCTAATTTTTTGAGAAGGACCTGTATATATAAAGCTCAGTTCAGGCCTAGTTTTGAGTAGTAGTTGAAGGAGTGAGAGTGCAGCTGCTAGCAGTGTTAGTGGAAGTCAGCTCAAGTGAGAGGGAGTGGGTAAAGTCACAAAGGACAATAGCCATTTTACCAGGCTTTAAGGACCTTTGGATTCAAGGTGAAGGATTTATTAGCTTCAGGCAGCCTCACCATTAATAAGCTGGAGAAAAAAGTTCTTAGTTGGATTTGAACCCTGTCTCATTCTTTTATCTCCTTACTACAACCACTCTCATCATTTTGCACCACCAAGGTGCTGGCATCACAATTCTACCTAATTCAAGGGCCCAGCGGCACAAGCAGACAGAAATCCAATCACCATCAAGGGCACCTCAATAACCACCTGGCCAATGTCCCCTGTAAAAGAGTGTACCCCGAAGAAATGGGTGCTGTTCTTCCCTTCACTGCAGCCCGGCCCAGGGAGCGTCAAAACTGTGAGTAAAGAATTAGCTACCACTATTTCTCGGTCCACCGTTACCTCACAAGTTGTACCCCTGTGGCCTGGGTGTTGCAAAATTCTTTCCTAACCACTGTTCCTAGTGACCTTCCCTTCTCTCCCTGCACTAAGTTCACAGTAAAATGGTAGAGACTAGGTAGGATGAGTCTTTTTCTAAGGCTGTGACACCACAGGGCTGGCTATCTGCTAATTGGCTGGCTGCTTGTCTTTATGAATGATCCCTCATTGCGGGGCTTCTTACTTTAATTTTGTAACATTTAACAAATCTGATTTGTTACCACGAATCGCCAGGAAATTCGGATTTGTGCCGAATGAAATTTTCCCTGAAAATTGGATGTATTCCACTTTCTCAAATTTGATTTGCTCAACACTAATTGTAGGCTAAGGTTAAGCCCAGGAGAGGCAGTTCTGTTAGCGTTACGTACCCATCTGCAGAAGCCACCTTGACGTCAGTAGATGGGCCCAACACACGTTTGATTAAAAATCTGTGCAAAGAGCTTTCATTTTTCATGTATAGGAGGTATAGTATCACAGTAATCTCTAATCCCTAGTTCTATTGTTTGCATGCATAACAGTGTGCTGTCATATTTTGCTTGTTGTTTGTATGTTAGCTGTTATCTCCCTGTAACTTTGAATGCGCTAGTCAAAATTCTCATGCAGTATGCTCCCTATAAGACACAGTGCCACTTTCCCCCCAGTTCTTATAGGGTGAAAAATATGGTAATTTGTTTCATGGTAGCATTTCTTTTTATTATCAAGATGTGTTGTATATTGGGGCCCAGTGGGGACTGTTAATTTTAGTTCTAGTCCTACACATTGACTAGGGCTACAAACTATTCTATGCATACATTTCTGTGAAAATCCTTGTAAGCATATGTGCAACACGCCAGACCTGCAGGGGATGACGAAGTGAGGTCACAGTTATGGGCAATCGAGGGTACTCACTATATTTGAAGAACCCTGGGCAGGCGCGTGGCAGTGAAGGAGAGGTAGACACAGTTCCTCTGGGGCACGCTCTGTAGATAGGGACCAGGCCTGATGGTAGTTGAGGTGCCCTGGATGTTACCGGTATTTTGTGTGCCTGGGGCAAGGTCCCTGTGGTATTCGTGACGCCAGTGCCTTTGGCCGGTGGCACGCCGGTTGGTGGTTGGAAAGATAACGGTACACAAGTATGCAGTGAACCAAACGGAAACTTTACTGGACAATCCAACTTTGTACAGCAGGGAGTAGTATAGTCTTCAGTATTACAGTTCCACAAAAAGGGGCTTATTCACAAGTATGGCAGGCAATAGACATGCAAGTTACACTGAAGGTAAATTCCACAAGCACTCAGCAGCAGGTTGCACTTTTACACTGTCCTTTATAGAACTCCTACTCTGGCTTGATAATTCCCAAGGCCCGGATGCCTAAAAGGGTGGCTTATATCCTTGGTTACTTCCTTCCTCAGGTATTATACTGCTTGCAATGGTTCCTAAGTTCCTCTGCCTATCAGGGGCACGTGGCTTACCCTGGGACGCCTCCTCCTATCAGGTGGATAACTGTCGGTTTCTCCCAGGAGGTTGAATCCTGCAACTGGGGTATCTCTTCAGAGCTAACTTAGGCTCTCTTGTTCTTCAGGCAGGCTGGAGCTTCTCAACAGCCTCCTGGACATCACTAGCAGCCAGGGCTATCCAGCTGCATGTCAGGAGCAGGCTTACTGGCCTCTGTCTTCTCAGACTCCTGACTCTGCACTCCCTCTCCCTGTCTGGGCCTGGACATTTATACTAGGGGCTCCCTATCTCCCTCTAGTGTCTGGGATGTCTAACTACACCCAACTAGGCCTGCTGCTGCATTAGACAGGGGTACATTGCATCTAACAACACAGTAAAACATACATTAAATGCAGAATAAAATATGACATTTCTGTTCCTTGTGAGTAAGAGTAATGCGCACACCAATTGACCCTTGTGTAGTGCCCACCCATACCTAGTGGGACACTACATATGCAGTGTCCTGAAATACACTGCAAAGCAGTGAAAGTGTTAATATCACTGTATTTTATATATTATATGTATGTACTGCTATCCCATAAGGTTGTATAGAGAGTGATAGATCTCAAGTGGCTAGGCAGGGCTGTCTCCACCTTTCCTCTCTAGGAGGAACTTTTTGGAGTCTATAAGCAAAGCAGCAAAGAGCAACCTCAGAGCAGAAAGGAGCAGATCCCGTAGGATGATCTAATTCCCCTACACAGTACCAGTAATTTATGTGCCAGGCCTCAGAAGCAGGGTAGGTGCAAGTATTTTTGCCAACACAAGCGAAGCTACATTTTGGTGCCCCCCGTCACATCACCCCCCCATGTCATATTTCTCCCCCCATGTCACATTTTACCCCCTCAATGTCACATTTCTCCCCCTCCATGTCACATCACCCCCTCCTTTTTACATCGCCCCCTTCATATCACATCACATCACCCCCTTTATGTCACATTTGTCCCCCTCCATGGCACATCATTCCCCCCCTATGGCACATTTCTCCCCCTCCATTGTGATTTATTTAAAGAGGACCTTTCATGGGTCCAAACATTGTAAGATAACTATCTGTATATGTAGTGCGTTGCCCAGGGATCTCCCTGCAACTACTATTATACCTAGGCGCCGCTCCATTCGCCAGCTGTGGCCCCCGTTACCATCTCCGGCGCTATATGATAATAACTACTATCGGAGCAATGGGGAGGAGACATCAGCTTCTCTCCTGGGCGTTCCTTCTCCCTGGCTGTAGCGCTGTCCAATCGCAGCGCAGAGCGTCACAGCCAGGGAGAAGGTGATGAAGGAATGCCCAGGGAGTGAAGAAAGCTGATGTCTCCTCCCTGTTGCAAAGTTAGTAGTAATTAGCATACATTTTGGGAGACAGTAACGGGGGCCACAGCGGGCGAACAGAGCGGCGCCCAGGGATAATAGTAAGTGCAGTGAGATCCCTGGGCACCGCGCTACATATGCAGATATATATATACTAAAAAAATGTTTAATTTTTCCACCTCCCTCTTGGCTTGGCCTCTCTGCGCCCTAAGGCAGCCGCTTGGTTTGCCTTATTATAGCACCGGGCCTGCTTAAAAGGGAAAAGATCTACAGAAGATTTTGCTGTCACAAAGGGATTCCGGACTACTTTGGCAAAGAAGATAGCCGCTGCTAATCTAGCTATAGCCTCCTCTGCATGTGGTGGGAACACTATAAACTGCCCATCATAACCAAAATACAGGAAGGCACCCCTGTTCAGAGTCTGTATTCTCTTTGGGTTACTGTGGATACAATATGCATATATATAAACGGAGCAATTAAATAGTCTGTGAGAGAGAGAAAAACTAGGCTCCATATGTAACCTTTGGGAATTACTTGAGTCAACTGTAAAGACTGCATTTCATGTGAATAGTGCTTTTGTGGATTACCTGTTGAACAGCTTCATTAAACTACTGTGGATTTGTTGCACCAAAACCGGCCTCATCATTAGTGATGGGGGGTCATAGTCGATGGCAGGGGTCATATTCGAATTTGCAATATTTCGTAGAGTATTCGTTGAATATTCATGAATTCGAATATTCGTTAGGAGCCGTGTTGATTGCAAATTTTCGGAATGAGAATTTTTGTAATGTGTAATTTTTGTAATACTGAAAACTCAGATCTGATGGTATATTCTAACCCCCAGGCGTTCCCATGGTGATGGGGACGCTTGTTGGGGAGGAGTATGCCAGATTTTTTTTTTTTTAAGTCGAATATGCTAGAAAACTAATATATTTGTTTTTCGAATATTCTTAATATTCAAAAACAAGAATATATATAGCAATATAGAGAATATTCTGAAAAAAAACGAACATAGAGCAATTTAGCTAATATAGTGCTATAAGCTTCTTTGTCTAATAGTTGTAATTTTTTTCTCATCTGAAGTCTACTATTAAAAAAAAGATTATAGCACTATAATAGCTAAATTAGTCTACATTCTTTTTTTTTCGAATATTCGCTATATTGCTATATAGTCTTGTTTTTTAATATTACAAATATTCAAAAAGCAAATATATAGCACTATATCGAATATATTTGTTTTTTAGAATATTTGTCTTATTTTCCATCTGAAGTCATGATTCCTCCCTGCTTAAGTTACTTACTTCAGTTGGAAAAAGATAGGAATATTCTAAAAACAAATATATTCAATATAGTGCTATTTTTGAATAGTCGTAATATTCTAAAACAAGAATATAAAGCAATATAGCGAATATTCAAAAAAAACGAATGTAGAACAATGTAGAACTTCAGATGAGAAAGAAATTACAACTATTAGACAAAGAAGATTATAGCACCATATTAGCTAAATTGCTCTATATTAGTTATTTTTTGAATATTTGCTATATTGCTATATATTCTTGTTTTTGAATATTACGAATATTCAAAAAAACGAATATATTAGTTTTTTAGAATATTCATATTTTTTTTTATTATCTGTACATTTGTTCCACTTTAGCATAATCCTCCCCGACAAGAGTCCCCATCACTATGGGAATGCCTGGGGGTTAGAATATACCATCGGATCTGAGTTTTCACAAACTCATTGATTCTTATTACGAAAATTCTCATTACAAAAATTTGCAATCAACACTACTCCTAAAGCCAAAGATATTGCAGCCTTCTCATTGGCCCACAAGCTAGAAGCAGGGAGGGATCATGTCTACCGATTTAAAAAAAAATCTCGAATATTCGAAATGACGAATTTGTGTTGAAACTGCCGGTTAAATGAACATACGAATATTGTACAGCAATGGGGCAATTGATTTGAATTCAACCATATACATTTTTTTATAGAGTTTGCATGTTTACTTAGGATACTCTGTTCTATTCCCAATCTCCAAAAACAAATTTAGGTTAACTGGCTTCCAATGATATAGGCTTTGTATGTGTCAGCCACAAACCAACACAGTAAAGTGTGTTAGCCAATTTGAAGCTGTGGTGTCACCATGACAATGATTAGCCATGCCTCCTCTCTGTTTACAAAGCCGAGATTCAGCTGCATCCTGGCATAGTGTGTGCGGTAATTCTTCCAAGACCTAAAAGTGGTGTCTCTTCAGTCCCACAGTGCTTGGTTATCAGCTTCTATGGTAAATTTCTTAACTTAGGGTTATTCACTTTAGAAAAAAGACGACTGAGGGGAGATCTAATAACTACGTATAGATATATAAGGGGTCAGTAAAGAGATTTCTCCCATCATCTATTTATTCCAAGGACTGTGACTGTGACAAGGGGACATCCTCCACGTCTAGAGGAAAGAAGGTGCAATGAGCAGGATATGGGTACACTGACACCAAATTATGCAATGTCTGGGTCAGGTGTAGATAATAGTCTATGTTTGTTCATGAAGCCAATTGCAGCGTGCGCAGGGTACAATCACAGGGCCCTTCAAAGGTGCTATAACTCACGTCCCAGTTTAGGAATGCCAAAGTGATGTAATGTCTCTGTATGGTAGTGATAATTGTGTCAACGGTGTCTCCTACCTGGGTACGGCTGGACTCCTGGCTCCTGGCTCACTTGCAATAAATTGAGTGTAGTGATAATAGGAGTAATGGAGGGATTTTGCAGCAGAAATTAAGATCCAGACCTTTAGATGAAGTTCAAACTTGTCTTTACTGAGAGTAACTTTCATCCAAGCAAGGTACAGCTTTTTATCTTAGGTCCCAGCAGGCTTTGGCAATGGTTGGCAGGAATTTATCTTCTGCTCTATCAACCTGGAGCTTGCAGGAAAGGACGTCTGCTTTGCAGCTCTATGCTGTGTGGCAGGAATTTGGCTTCTGCACTTTCTATCTTCTGCTGTATAGAGACTGACTAGCTGAGGAGGATTATGACTTCTCCTGGGTCTCTGGACTTTACTCACAGTCATCTTCTCAGGGTATACTTTCTTCCTGGAACTGGAGGTTGTCTGCTGTTTCATCCAGCTGAGGCTGCAGGGCTCAGGCTGGGGATTTGATCAATGTCTCGGCATGAAACTGGATCCTGGCTTGGTTCTCTATATCTGGAGACTCCTGAACTCTATTACACAGCCTTCCCCAACAGGGGTGGCTGGCACACTGACTCTAACTTCCTTCTCCACCCAAGCTGCAGGATGTTGGCACAGCCCACTCTGCTCACAGAGGGGGAGCTAAGCTGGAATGAACTATTCCAGCTTAGAAATACTAAACTGAACCAACACATTGCTGCCACCTGCTGGTGAACATGGAAAACTACAACATTAAACATTTAACATGGTTTATAATGCACAGTTGTCAAAACATAATGTAAAATCATATCAGATGACAAGGTTAAGGCTCATAACAGATTGTAGCGGGTAGAAGCATTTCGTAATGCAACTCTGGGGTGTTACACATAGAAGAGGATTCTTTATGGTAAGAGCAGTGAGACTATGTAACTCTCTGCCTGAGGAGGTGGTGATGGTGGATTAACTAAAAGAGTTTAAGAGGGGCCTGGATGTATTTCTGGAGTGTAATAATATTATAGGCTATAGCTACTAGAGACGGGTCGTTAATCCAGGGAGATATTCTGATTGCCTCATTAGGGTTGGGAAGTAATTATTTTCCCCTAAAGAGAGGTAAATTGGCTTCTACCTCGCAGTTGTTGTTTTTTTTGCCTTCCTCTGGATCAACTTGCAGGCCAACAGGTTGAACTGGATGGACAGATGTCTTTTTCAGCCTTATAGACTATGTTATTATGTTATTTTTCAGTAAAAATTTTCAGTGATTTTCTGTGTTTGACTTCCGACCTCAGTTGTACCTTCTGATCTGGCTTTCTTTTATCTATTTTGACCAGTGGCGGATCCAGGGGGGGCAACGGGGCAATTTCCCCCCCGAGCTGGCGGCGGTGGCTGGGCACAGGGAGATGAGCGCTTCCATTGTGGAAGCGTTCATCTCCAGTCATCTGTATCGCCGTCCTCAGGACAGCGATACAGATGCCTGTGCTGCAGTAGGGGAGGGAGAGGCGTTTCCCTTCCTCTGATAGGCTGCCGGCCTAGTTCCTGCAGCCTATCAGAGGCCGGCGCATGCGGCGCGATGACGTCATCGCACCGCCTGAGCCATACAGCGTGGGACACAGGCCAGAAGAGGCCTGCATCGCATCACTGACATGGAGGTAAGTATGTATTTTTTTTGTTGTTGTTTTTTTATTATATACAATACTTTTACTGGCGGGGGCTGTTATTACTGGCGGGGGCTGTTATTACTGGGGCGGGGGCTGTTATTACTGGCAAAGGGGGGGCTGTTATTAATGCATCACAAAGGGGGGGCTGTTATTACTGGCAAAGGGCGGGGCTGTTATTACTGGCAAAGGGCGGGGCTGTTATTACTGGCAAAGGGCGGGGCTGTTATTACTGGCAAAGGGGGCTGTTATTACTGGCGGGGGCTGTTATTACTGGCAAAGGGGGGGCTGTTATTACTGACGGGGGCTGTTATTACTGGCAAAGGGGGGGCTGTTATTACTGGCGGGGGCTGTTATTACTGGCAAAGGGGGGGCTGTTATTACTGACGGGGGCTGTTATTACTGGCAAAGGGGGCTGTTATTACTGGCACAGAGGGGCTGTTATTACTGGGGGCTGTTATTACTGGCACAGGGGGGCTGCTATTACTGGCAAAGGGGGCTATTATTACTGGCAAATTGGGGGGCTGTTAATACTGGCACATGATTGGGGGCACTATAGGGGCATCTACTGAGGCCACAAAGAAAGGGTATTTTATATGGGCTCTCTGTACAGTACAATTTTATACTGGGACACATGGTGGGTACTATGGGGAGGGGGGGGGAGAGGAGTACTATGGGGTAATCTACGGGGGGCACTAAGAAGGGGTATTTTATACCTGCAAATTATGGTGGACACTGAGGGCATCTACTGGAGCATTTTATACTGGTACATTATGGGGGGCACTAGGAGGAAGGAGGGTGTGGAGCACCATGGGGTCATTTACTAGGGGCACTATATAGGGGTATTTTATACTGGCACATTATGGGGGCACTATGGGGACATTAGCTCAAATGGGGGCATTACAAGGGGGTATTTTTTGCACTGTCACATTATAAGGAGAATTATTACTACTGGGGGGGGGCATTATGGTGGGCTTTATTACTCCCTCATGGTATGACCCCCTAGTAGCAGCACCATCCTCTCCCTGCTCTGCTATCCCTCTGCCCCTTCTCCAAATCCTTATTATGAAATCTTTCTCATTAGGATAAAACACCTCATCAGCTCCACCGAGCCCCCGGCCAAAGTGTGGAAGTGGCGTCCGAGATCCCCAAGGGCCAAGCCAAGTAACTGTAAGTTTTCATGTGAAATATGTTTATGTTGTACACATATAGTGTACACTGTGCAACACAATATACAGTATACCGCTACACTGTGGAGTCTGCTCTAAAAGAACCAATGTTTTGTGGCGGCGGACAGAAAATAATCTGAAAGTGCCCCTCCCGAGACCAGGCTCTGGATCCGCCACTGATTTTGACTTGATGTTCTTCAGTCTAGGGGCGGACATATCGCCTCAGCAGCTGGTTCGGCTGCAGAGGGGCCCAGTGTGGGAGGGGGGCCCTTTATGACTGACGGCAGGGCAGCAGAAGTGATAATGAGCGCTTCCATTGTGGAAGCGCTCATCTCTATATTCATCTGTATCGCCGTCCTTAGGACAGCGATACAGATGAATGGTGCAGCGGAGCACGGAAAAAGGCATCTCCCTTGCCAGTTCCTTTGATAGACTGCCAGCCTAGTACTTTTAGCCTATCAGAGGCCGGTGCAGGCTGGGCGCGATGACGTCATTGTGCTGCCTGAGCCATGCAGCGCGGGACACAGGCCGGAAGAGGCCTGCATCACATAACTTAAAGCAGCAGGTAAGTATGTGAGTTTATTGGTTTCATTATTTTTAGTATAGTATGGCAAGAAGAGAGGAGGGGGGCCCTATCTACTAGCACATTATGGGGGGCGCTATGGGGAAGGGGAAGGAGCACTTTGGGGGCCCTATATACTGGCACATTATGGGGCACTATGGAGAATGGGGGAAGGTGCAATTTGAGGGCTTTATATACCGTCACATTATGGGGGGCACTATAGAGAATGCAGGGAAGGAGCACTTTGGGGGCCCTATATACTGGCACATTATGGGGGGCACTATGGAAAAGTGGTGGGAGGAGCACTATGAGGACATTATATAGGGGCATTTAATACTGGCACCCATTTTGGTGCCACTATGGGGAAGGGAGGAGAGCAGCATTATGGTGGCATCTACAGTTGTAAGAAAAAGTATGTGAACCCTTTGGAATGATATGGATTTCTGCACAAATTGGTCATAAAATGTGATCTGATCTTCATCTAAGTCACAACAATAGACAATCACAGTCTGCTTAAACTAATAACACACAAAGAATGAAATGTTACCATGTTTTTATTGAACACACCATGTAAACATTCACAGTGCCGGTGGAAAAAGTATGTTAACCCCTAGACTGATGACATCTCCAAGAGCTAATTTGAGTGAGGTGTCAGCCAACTGGAGTCCAATCAATGAGATGAGATTGGAGGTGTTGGTTACAGCTGCCCTGCCCAATAAAACACACACACCAGTTATGAGTTTGCTTTTCACAAGAAGCATTGCCTGATGTGAATGATGCCTCGCACAAAACAGCTCTCAGAAGATCTACGATTAAGAATTGTTAACTTGCATAAAGCTGGAAAGCGTTATAAAAGTATCTCCAAAAGCCTTGCTATTCATCAGTCCACGGTAAGACAAATTGTCTATAAATTGAGAAAGTTCAGCACTGCTGCTACTCTCCCTAGCAGTGGCCGTCCTGTAAAGATGACTGCAAGAGCACAGCTCAGACTGCTCAATGAAGTGAAGAAGAATCCTAGAGTGTACAAATGTCTCTGGCATATGCTAACATCCCTGTTAGAGAATCTACGATACGTAAAACACTAAACAAGAATGGATTTTATGGGAGGATACAACAGAGGAAGCCACTGCTGTCCAAAAAAATATTGCTGCACGTTTACAGTTTGCACAAGAGCACCTGGATGTTCCACAGCAGTACTGGCAAAATATTCTGTGGACAGATGAAACCAAAGTTGAGTTGTTTAGAAGAAACACACAACACTATGTGTGGAGAAAAAAAAGCACAGCACACCAACATCAAAACCTCATCCCAACTGTGAAGTATGGTGGTGGGTCCATCATGGTTTGGGGCTGTTTTGCTGCGCCAGGGCCTGGACGGATAGCTATCATCGAAGGAAAAATGAATTCCCAAGTTTATCAAGACATTTTGCAGGAGAACTTAAGGCCATCTGTCCACCAGATGAAGCTCAACAAAAGATGGGAGTTGCAACAGGACAACGACCCAAAGCATAGAAGTAAATCAACAACACAATGGATTAAACAGAAAAAAATGCGCCTTCTGGAGTGGCCCAGTCAGAGTCCTGACCTCAACTCGATTGAGATGCTGTGGCATGACCTCAAGAAAGCTATTCACACCAGACATCCCAAGAATATTGCTGAACTGAAACAGTTCTTTAAAGAGGAATGGTCAAGAATTACTCCTGACCGTCTGATCTGCAACTAGAGGAAACGTTTGGTTGAAGTTATTGCTGCCAAAAGGAGGTTCAACCAGTTATTAAATCCAAGGGTTCACATACTTTTTCCACCTGCACTGTGAATGTTTACATGGTGTGTTCAATAAAAACATGGTAACATTTAATTCTTTGTGTGTTATTAATTGAAGCAGACTGTGATTGTCTATTGTTGCCACTTAGATGAAGATCAGATCACATCTTATGACCAATTTGTGCAGAAGTGAATATAATTCCAAAGGGTTCACATACTTTTTATTGCAACTGTATGTGGGGCAGTCTATAGGGGAATTTTATACTGGCACATTATGGAGGGCACTATGGGGACATGAAAAAAGCACTATGGGGGCACTATATAGGAGTATAGGAGTATTTTATACTGGCACAAATTTTAAGGGCACTATGGGCACATAAGCTCAACTTTTGGCACTAAGTGTTTATTGTAGTGGCACACAGTATGGGTAATTGAGGGCACTCTGGGGACATTGGCTCTACTGGGGGCACTAAGAGGAGGTTTTTCTTTTTATACTGCCACACAACGGGGAATTTTTTGTACTGAAGCACATTATAAGGGGGCGTTTTTTTTACTGTCACACATTATAAAGAGAATTATTACTATCGGGGCATTATGGTGGGTTTTATTGCAACTGGGGGACTATGGAAGAATTATTACTTGTGGGTCACCATTACTGTTAGGGGGACTGTAGGAGCACTATTACTACTAAATGCACTTTGGCAAAGAAATAATTACTATTGTTGGGACTTTGGGAGCACTATTACTGTGGGGGCACCCTGGCTCAGCATCAGCTTAGCACAGTTGTTTTTGGGGGACATTATGCATACACTATTAGTGTCAAGGGCACTATTTGCTGGGTTCCAATAATTATTGAAGGGGGCACTATCTGTGTGTAACTAGTATTTTCAGTGGGTTTATCTGTTTCTGCAGTATAGTTTTGAGAAGCACAGCTTCACAGTATTGGGAGTGCATGATGGATTGTTAATTGGAGGATAATGGAAAAGTAGGAAACTACGATGTCTGTCAAACTCTGCAGAGACATGAGATGGAAGAAAGAGAACATCTACATCAAAGGAGACGTCACTGGATGTAAGAGGTATGTGGCACTGTATTAGACTACTTTCACATCTGTGTTAATGATCCTGGCAGGCTGTTCTAGCTGAGAACAGCCTGCTGGAATTCACTGGATCTGGAACTGGTGGATGCAGACAGAATTCCCCCCAGCCCCAATAACTATAATAGGGTACTGCAGAGATCTGGCCACAATCTGGCAAAAATGCAGAGAATCAGTTGGACACAAACCGCTGCATGTTATGGTTTGTGTGCAGCCGATTCCTTGCATTTTCTGCTGGATTAGGTGGCCGGATTTTACTGTCACAGGTGTGAAAGTGTGTATGTAATGTTAGGATACAATAGGTTAGGTTGGTTGAGATTCTTTGCACAGGGGCCTTCTGTTGTCTGTGTCCGCCCCTGGTTCAGTCTATTGCCAAACTGGATTTGCCACCAGACTATAGCTAGAGCCCAGACAGCTTTTCACTCTCTGACTGTATATAAGTGCCTACTCAGTGGCCCACGACTTTGGATTCTGTCCAGTAAAGTCCACATCTCCTTGTAGAGGTTAAGTGTGGAGAAAGGAGGATACAATAGACTCTGCAACTCAAATTTGCTTGCTCCAACTTAATAACTGTCTCCTGGTAATGATCCCTAGCTTGCTGCTAGAGTCTTCCAAGAAAGTATGACTTGGTCTAACTTAATGCTGTGCTACTCTGTCTCCCTGGCCAGAAGGCCTGCCTTCTGCATATCTGCTTCCAGCTAACCAGGAAATGGTAACCAGGTATACTCTTGGGCTAGAACCTGTGGAGACCATAACAGTAGTATATGCATAAGACAGATTTGATAGAGAGCAACTTGAGGGCAGAGACCAATGTGAATGCCTCTCTTTGGGCATGATCACATCTACGTTGGACACTTCTTTCAGGCTAAACAAAAATCACAGAAAAAACATAAAAAACAAAGATAAAAACATCCTGCACAATATGATAAATAAATATGTGGATGTCCATGGCTACATTTATGAAAAAAATCACAGAATACCAAAAATTATGCACTAACATAATAGATGCAAGCATTATAGATGGAATAAGCCCTCATTCTGATATAATAAAATCTGAGACTCTTAGCCAATATATTTTGATCAAAACACGTCTGTGCCTACCTACCCTCGCCAAGGTGGTCTCAGTCAGGCAGGTCCTACTCTTAACCTACCTCTGCCTTTGGGCATCTACCGTATATTCAGGAGCGAAGACTCTGCACATATAGTGTGCTGCTCCTAGTCAACTCTATGTGCATCCAGCAACCAATGAGAGGAGGAGCAACCACATGTCATGGACGTTCCCGCGACAGGCGTCCGGAGATCGGTGAGACTGGCAACATGTGGTTTGATCTGACATGTTTTCGGTTTGGTGCTTGCCACACCTTCTTTCCCCAGGTGTGGCTATTATGGTCATTTAACCTTCTCTATTTATTGTTGTTTCTCCTACTATGCTATGCGGTTTATAGCTTCTGTTGGAGCTGTGGATAGATGGTGTGTGGATCTCAGCTGTGTTCCTGGTGCTGCCATAGCCACTTGAAGTTAAGTGTTTTCTTTCCCGTTTGTATTTTGTTTGGGTTATTTTGTGTGTTGCATTTCCCTGTCATTTGTACTCAGGCCTGAGGGAGACTCCTGTCTGTTCTTCCTTTTGAAGGAACAGGTGTTCTCAGTCCTGACATTAGTACCAGGTTCCTATAGGGTGCGTTAGGACTAGTGATGGACAAATATCGGCCGGGAAGGTTTGCAAACACGATCAAATGTTTGCGAGCCGCATGTTCAAGCCGGGCACCCTTAACTTTAATGGCAGGCGAACCTGAAAAACCTTCAGCTCATATTTGCAGCCACCAAATACTTAGTAGAAGTGTACAAATAGTCCCACAACATGGACAGTGACATACTAGAGGGGGATCAATGTAAAAAAATCCAACAAAAAATATGAATCCTAATCTGGGGACATTTTAATGCGTCTTCCAGGGAAAATCTCTAAAATGTGCCCTGTTGGAGCCTAGAAAATGTTATTTTTGGCCACTGGAGTATGGGTCTTAAAAATTAGGCATTCACCTGACGTAAAAGAAATTCTAAATATGTGGCTCGAGGAGGTACATTATGTGGTCAATGGATAAAAATTTTACTGTAGGCCGCTGGACTATAGGCCCCAAACATTAGGCATTCACATGACAGAAAAGATCAAGTGATTATGTGGCCGGAGGTATATTACACGGTCAATGGATATAAATTTTACTGCAGGCCATAACAAATACAGGTTAAATACATATGTTTAAAAGAGCAAAAAACATAAAATTGGATTAAAAACATGGCTAACGAAATCCCCTCTCTTGAAAAAATCCCTAATGATAATAGTTGAAATTCGATAACATGTGGTCGTCACTGGTGTTGAATTCCTCTGAGGCAGCAACAATTATTCATTCAGCATACATAAAACAACAAGTAAGTATGTTGCTAGAGGTAGATTACACAGTCATTGGATATCAATTTTACAACAGGCCAGTGTACTACAGGTCCCAAAAATTATGCATTCAACATACATAAAAGAACAAGTAAGTATGTGGCTAGAGGTCTATTAGATGGTCAAAGGATATCAATTTTACTGAAGGCCAATAGAAATACAGGTCAAATACATAAAATACTAAAAATATAAAATTGGATTAAAAACATGGCTTACAAAATCCCCCCTCTTGAAAAAAACCCTAATGATAATAGTTGAAACACATGGTCATCACAGGTTTTGAATTCCTCTGAGGCCCAAAACATTAGGCATTCGTGCTCTTATCGGTCACGATCCCCCCTGCTGCGCCGAACGTCCTTTCAGACAGGACACTGGACAAGGTGCAAGTCAACAGTTCCATGGAAAATTGTGCCAGCTCTGGCCACAGGTCAAGCCTGCACACCCAGTAGTCCAGGAGTTCCTTTCTTCTCAGAGCATCCACATCGGCCAGTAACCCGATGTACTCGGACACCTGTCGGTCTAGGAGTTCCATGAGGCTGGATCCGGAGGGAGCCTGTCGATGATCTCATATCTGAAGTGACCAACACATCTTCAAACCGCCCTTTTCTTGCATGCGCTGTTGGATTGGTACCCGCAACTGTTTCTCTGTGAGTGGAAATTCCTCTGCCAGCGCCCGCAAAAGCAGAATGCAGCATTTCTAAAAACAAGGCCTGGAAGTGCTGCATTCTGACAGCCCTCTGTGATGGTGGTAACATGTCCGCCATTTTGTGTTTGCACCGCAGAGGTCTAAGTACGTTGCCACCGAGTACTGGTCCTTGGCCTTTATGCTTTTTATACGGGGTCCCTCTTCAAACACTGCAGCATGAAGGCCCCTATTTGCACTAAACTGTAAGCGGTGGAGTGGTCTGGCTCCTGCTCATTGTCCAGGATAATGTCGTCCTCGGTCTCCTCACCCCAGCCACGGACAACATCAGGGATTACAGAAACATTTAAAGCATGCTCTTCTTGTTCCTGTTCCGCTCCAGCACCATCCTCCTCTAACTACTCTTCAGACTCCTGTTGAATTGTCTCAGATGGAGTGGCCCCCTGGGGATTCATACAGCATTGCAACTTCCTCATCTTCCTGCTCCTGCTCCTCGACGGCTTGATCAAAGACATGACGCAATGCATGCTCCAGAAAGAATGCATAATGTACGATGTCACTGATGGCAACCTGGCTACGACTGACCAGTTTGGTGATCTCATCAAATGACCGCAGAAGTCTGCATGCATCGCGCATGAGCAGCCACTGGCGCGGTGAAAAACAACCAAGCTCCCATAACCTGTCCTGTCGCAGAGTTCCTACAGGCAGTCGTTAACTGCACGTTTCTGCTGGAGCAGCCTATCAAGCATATACAAGGTTGAGTTCCAGCGCGCTGGGCAGTCACAAATTAGACGAGCCATTGCTGTGTAAGATCTTCTAAAATGGCCAGAGATTTTCCCAGCCTGCCGCAAGACGTCCTGGACCCCAGGGAATTTGGCAATGAATTGCTGCACGACTAAGTTCAGGACGTGTGTCATGCATGGCATGTGTCATTTTGCCCTGTTTCAGGACTTTTAGCAGATTGGCACCGTTGTCACACACCACTTTACCAACTGTCAAATTGAGCGGGGTTAGCCACTGATCAGTCTGTGACCGCAAAGCTGAAAGGAGTGCAGGACCACTGTGGCTCTTGGATTTCAGGCACAACAGCCACAGCACAGCATGGCAGCGTCTCACCTGGCACGTCGAATAGGTTCTGTGGAGCTTGTGGGGCACAACGTAAGAAGCGGTAGCAGTGGAAAAAGAGGAGTCCGCTGAGGAGGAGACAGAGGATGGAGTAGGAGGAGGAGAAGAAGAGGCAGGCATGCATGCAATCCGTGGCGGTAACACCAAATCCACACGGGTGCCACGGGTTGCATGCTTGACGGCCGTCAGAAGGTTCAACCAGTGGGCAGTAAAAGTTATGTACCTTCACTGTCCGTGTTTGCTAGACCACGTGTCTGTGGTCAGATGTATCTTGGCACCGACACTGTGTGCCAGAGATGCATTCACTTGCCGCCGAATGTGGGCATATAGATTCGAGATGCCCATCTGGGAGAAATATTTCCTTGCGGGCACCTTCCATTGCGGAGTCCACCGATTTATGGCAGTAGTTGGTGGGCTAGCAGTTGTGACAAGCCGGTGGTCAGCTGTTGGGCAAGAGGGTTATCTGGCATCATTATCTTTTTACGCTCAAACATTTGGGTCACGGAAGCCTGCCTATTGGCAGATTAACGCGATGATGGCAAGGTGGAAGGTGGAGTGGAGGACAAATGGGAGGAGAGAGGAGAAGGGGAAGAAGAGGCAAAACGTGGAGCACCAAGAGTGTGTCTTTGTGGGTTCTAACGGTGTTACTTCCACTGGGCTCGGAGATGGGAGGCCAGGTGCCTTCTTAAGGCGGTCGTCCCTAGGCAAGTGTTGGGCTTACTGCGACTTATGCGTTGACAGCACAGTCTGCAGATGTCAACACTATTGTCAGCAGCGGACATGTTAAAAAAAGCCCACACTGAGGAGCCATGTGCCGGCGTCCTGGGAGCACCAGATGTGACCATGCATGGTGGATAGCTCATTCCAGATACATTATCAGTCTGCTTTTTGCCTCCTGTGCACTGTAAGTTCTGCCTGCTTCTTCTCCTTCTCCTCCCTATCTTCTGCTCGGTCTCTCCCTGTGAACTCCCCTCCTCTTCCTCTCTTGTGGGCACCCACATAATGTCCATAGACACATCATCATCGTCCCCTTCACCACCACTGACATTTGAGATCTCGGAGTAGGCAGCAACAGCGGGGACCGCCCTCCTTGGGCTGATCTGGGTACTGTCGTCAGATGGCAACCGTTGCTACCTCCTCTTCCTGATCCAATGCCAAGAATGGTTGCGCATCGGTAATGTCTTGTAATGGATGGGAAATGTTGGTGGTGTCCTTGGGGGGGCACACAGCAGAGAGTGAAGAGGGTGCAGATAGAGAGGATGAGGAGGATGCAGAAGCGGAAGGCTGAGTGAGCCACTCAGTCAAGTCTGATGCGTCCTTTGTCGTAATCGCACGCACCTTCTGCAACTTCCCACTTAGGCTCTGGCTTGGTGCACCTGTCCAACCCCTACCACCACTGCTGAATGGCCCGCCTTCTTCCTCTGCCTGTCATTTTCAAAATAACCCTGTGACAGAAGTCTCTATTGAAGAGCAGTATTTGTAGAAGAAGGTATATCACACCTCTGCTTCAATCAGTTTTTTTGTCGGGCAACTGGTATATCACCAGTAGAAATTATTTGTTTCAATGTCGTTTGTCCCTATCTGTAGCTGAGGTAATGCAGCTAAACCGCAAACCAATGCTGCACTACCCAACTGCACTATATAGAAAGTATATAATTGGTATATAACACCCCTGCTTCAATCAGTTTTTTTGGGGGGCAACTGGTATATCACACCAGTAGAAATGATTTGTTCCTTATGTCGTTTGTCCCTATCTGTAGCTGAGGTAACGCAGCAAAACTGCAAACAAATGCTGCACACCTAAATGCACTATATAGAAAGTATATTATTGGTATATAACATCCCTGCTTCAATCAGTTTTTTGGGGGGACAACTGGTATATCACACCAGTAGAAATTGTTCCAAAGCATTTGGCACTCTGTGTAGCTGCAGTATCGCAGCAGAACCGCACACAACTGCTGCACAATAAAAATGCACTATAAAATACTTTCTATGTTTGAAAGTATATTTTAAGTATATTACACCCCTCAGTAAGTCACATCTATCGATAGCACACCTATACCAAGGTGTGGCCCTATTAGCTAACGTTTAGTGTCTCTCACAGTTTGTCCCTGCTCCACACAGTAACCTCTCCCTACACTGGCAAAAGACTGAATGTAAAATGGTGGCCAGATCAGATTTATTTATAAGGTAGGGGGTGTGTCCATGTGCTAAAACGTCTCAATTGGCTGTCCTGTACCACCTGATGGATGTGCCATGGGTCAAAGTTCTTCACAATGTAAAATAATATGGTGCCGGCGAACATCGCTATATGTTCGCCCATTCGGCAAATCGCAAACGAGCAAAGTTTGCCGTGAAATGACTGCCAAGGCCATCTCTAGTTAAGACACTAGGTATCCCCGTGTATGAACTCACCTACCTCTGGGGTTTGCTCATACTGGTAGTTAGTCAGGGCTTTGATTAGGGTTTTACAAGGAGGTGTCCATCTCCTTTCCCTAGTTTCCAGGTCTTATTCCCTCACCCCTTTCCCTCCTATGTTCGGTGTGGTGTTTCCCTTCTACACCCAAACATGACAGCACAGCTATATGTACCACCCTAATCAAGGTCGCCTGTTAGATAGGAGGGGCAAAAGTGCACAATAATTCTACTCCCAGGATAAAATAGAAGCGCATTCACACTTGAAGGTGCCACTCCCTCAAGTATATACTACACACAAATGACAGAAAAAAAACAAAAAAAACAAAGATAAAAACATCCTGCATGACATGATAAATAAATATGCGAAGGTCCATGGCTACATTTATGAAAAACATAAGAGAATACAAATAATAATGCACTAACATTATATGTGGACTAAGCCCTCTGTTATTGCAACATTATTTGTTTTCTGTGATTTTTTTACACTTCATTTAGGGCCTCCATCATAGAGTTAGCCAAAGTGCAGAGGAAAAAAAAAACAAGCACTTGTTACCTATTGTGTCACCCCCATCGCCTCATACATTGTAAGCTCTTGTGAGCAAGGCTCTCATTCCTCTTGTTTTAATTGTTGACCTGCTTGCTGCTATGTTATTTATGGCTCTGTTTGTTCATGAACCCCCTGATTGCAAAACATTGAGGAATTTCTTGGCGCTATATAAATAAAGACTATTATTATTATCTCTTCGGGTCCATTCCTGTCAATTATGTACTGAATCTTCCAGCACTTCCAGCACTCCTATAACACAGCAGAACAATGGAAATAAAGAATGCTGATGTGAAAGAGCCCTTACATTGTATTATTATTATTCTTTTTCAATGACAATTTTTTTTTTTTTTGTGAAATACCACTGTCATTTTGGAAAGCTTTCAGAACAGATATGCACCATTTTAGCTACAGGTTTGACAACTATTATTATATTTTGATTTCGGTGAATGTTCCCAGTTTTATGGTATGTAGGTTGCAACACAGTTATCTGAAAACACTGTTGAATGGCAATGTATGGTACAGCAACTGTAACAGCTGAGAGAATGCCAAGGTACTAA
This sequence comes from Bufo gargarizans, assembly GCF_014858855.1. Taxonomy (NCBI): domain Eukaryota; kingdom Metazoa; phylum Chordata; class Amphibia; order Anura; family Bufonidae; genus Bufo; species Bufo gargarizans. Next base: position 159,076,960 of record NC_058085.1, on the reverse strand, counting down.
TCAGGTCTCTGGCTGCCTCTCACTAGCTGTGGTTAAGCTGTTTAATCATTGCCCAGGCAGCTGGCTTTAATTATCTACACTGGACCCACAGCTGCAGGAATGAAATGTGCACCGACCTCTTACCACTCTGTGCCATAAATCCAGCTTTAAAAATGAAACAGAAATCCTTAAACCAGCATACCTTGATATGTGATATTTTCTATTGGGAGAGTTTGTTGATGTCCTGCCTACTCCCAGGCTCTGTGAAGAGGAATTCTTCCATGACTGCAGTGTCCCTCAGCTAACCTCTGGTAACAGGTCACACATTGTGTGACTGACCTGGCATTTGCTCACTCAAGCTGCAAAATTAATTTTAACAATCTCCTGCCCCATGCTTAATTAAAGACAAGCCTTCTATTTAACAAAAAGATACATCACATTATACAAATTAGGGCATTCTGTAATCTTCCAGGAATTCTGAAAATAATTGTGCACTAGCGGGTACCGTATATACTCGAGTATAAGACGAGTTTTTTGGCACATATTTTTGTGCTCAAAAAGCCCCCTCGTCTTATACTCGAGTCTAGGTCTGTATTATGGCAACTTACATTGCCATAATACAGACCATGACATGTTGGGGGCCGGAGAAGCTGTTACTTACCTTTACAGTCAGCTCCCAGCACGTCCGCGCGGCACCATCTGTTAAGCTCCCAGTGTAAATCTCGCGAGACACGTGGGCCGCGAGATTTACACTGGGAGAAGACCGCGAGATTTACACCGGCAGTAAGTACCGGCCCCTGCACAGCCTCCCCTCCCCCTGGACAGCCCTCCCTCCCCCTGGACATCCCCCCTCCCCCTGGACAGTCCCTCCTCCCTGGCCAAGTATGAAGTAGGGAGGGGTATTTTCTTGATTGCGAAAATTCGCTAAAAAATCGCATAAATATTCGCATGAACTGGTATTTTCCCAAAAACCGTATATTCGTTTTAGTTGGTTTAACCTACTGAACCTTTAACCTACTGATGCCTCAATTAATGTAATTTTATTGGTACGGTATCTATTTACCAGTAGCTGCTGCATTTCCCACCCTAGTCTTATACTCGAGTCAATAATTTTTCCCATTTTTTGGGGGTAAAATTAGGGGCCTCGGCTTATATTCGGGTCGGCTTATACTCGAGTATATACAGTAATTCTTATTGGCAGCCATCTTTACTGCAGGACAATGTCTGAAGTCTACTTGCTAGTTGGAATCGTCATCATTAGGCTACATGCACACGACCGTTTTGTGTTTTGCGGTCAGCAAATCGCGGATCTGCAAACCACAGCCTTTAATATAACTGCCTATTCTTGTCCGCAAAGCGAGATCAAGAATAGGACAGGTTCTATTTTTTTTTGCAGACCATGGAACGGAGCAATGGATGCGGACAGCACACGGAGTGCTGTCTGCATCTTTTGCGGCCCCATTGAAGTGAATGGGTCCGAATCCAAGCCGCCAAAACTGCTGCTCGGATGCGGACCAAAACAACGGACATGTGCATGAGGCCTTACTTGAATGAGGCTGAGCTCAGTCCCAGTCCCAGCTGATGGAGAAGAGCTGTGCTTATAACTCATCTCACACACCTCCATTAAAGGGGTTCTCTGGGAATTTATAAAATAAAATTACTGAAAATACTTAAATATTATTTTATTATAAATATATTCTCAAATATCTTTCATTAGTTATTAGTGTTACTTTAATCAAAGTATCCGAAGTGGACCTAAATATGTATTTCAGGTAAAATTTGATTCTTTGTGAAGCCTAATTTCATTGTGCTTCGTGGTAACAAATCAAATTTTCCTTGAAATGGTGGTAAAAATTAAAAAAATCATCCTCACCTCAACCATTTGAGCGTGAAGAGGCTTCCCCGGCCATCTTGCTTTTGGATCCTGTGTAAAATCTTGTGCACATTGATGTATAACATCATCATCACGCCAGCTAGCGTGATGACATGTGACAAATGAGCAGCAGCACTTGTATGCAATTGGCTATATTACCAAAGCCACACATTACCAAAGTCTATTTTGTAAGTCCTCTCTTTACTTACAGCTGTCTTCTCATGAGCTCCATTCCTACAGAGATTCCGCTGAAGATCTTATTAGCTGTATTTAGGATTATAAAACAGAGCAGATAGGAGGATGAGGCAGCTCTTTAGCTTAGTGTCCTGAAGTAACTTCTGCTGTGTGATTAGGACAGGTTTTGTGTACTAACAGGATGGAGGCCTTTTTATTTTCTCTGATGATTGCTCTCTACTAGTGTTGGGCGAGTACCAAAGTGCTTGTGTGCTGGAGTAGAGCACTTCGCGATACTCAGGTGTTCTACCGAGCACAATGTGAGAACCACAGGCGCCCCCTGCTCTAAAGAGGGGATGGTGTTGGGACTCTAGTTCGGCTTAGTAGTCCCTGCTCTAACTCCATATATAGCTATATCCATATATGTCAGTGCCTGGGGACCCCCCCTAGTGTATTTAAATCTAGTTTCTGAAAAGTTTCTGCCAGTATTTGAACTCCAAACGTTGTACATTAGAGGCAAGGACATTAACCACTACACTATAGAGCTACAGTAACCTGCAGAGAGAGACACTAACCTGCACAGAAATATAAATAAGTCTTCTGCTGAATAGGAATACTCACTACATCAGAAACTACTATGAGGTTTTTCTGACACTGTTTAGCATTCAGCTTTATAGCTGAGTGAATAAGGTCCTTGCCTCTATTATACAAGAGGTTGGGAGTTCAAATCCCATCAGAAACTTTTCAGAAATAGATGATAAATTACATTAAAATACACTGACTCCAGCATTGCGCTCGAGCACACACGGCGTTCGGACGAGCATGTTTGCCCAACACTACTCCCTAGGCAAAACAAACCATTATAACTAATGAAACGTATTTTGAAATATATTTATTATAGTGCATATTTATTTTAGAAATATATTTATTTCATTTTAGTATTTTCAGTACTGTTAAGTACTGTAACATCACTTTATGATGCTTGCACTGCAGCATCTAGAACAATGCTAATGATAATCTGTTGTCACAAGTGTGTTGCTTTATTAGATTTAATTGATAACATTACTTTTATTTTATATTCGCCACCATTTTGTACCTTCATCAGGTCCTCATCAGATCCATCATGGTTATATGCCCGCTCATCTGTTTAACCAGTTCTCTATGAAAGATATACTAGAGTGAAAAGATTTTGTACAGTATCACAATCCAACACTGTTATTAATCCTCTGGCCAAGAATGCACCTATATTCGGGATAGGAACAGAAAAAGTGATTGTCCCATATCTGCGTTCCCTTTTTAGCTAAATGAAAGTATCTATGTATTGCTGTAAAAGAAATTTACCAATACACAAGCAAAGATTCAGCCTTTTATTTTCTTTGTTTACATTGTGCCAGACTCATAGGTGAGAATTTATCAAGCCCTACATTTCAGAATTCTGGCTTCAACAAGTCGCAAAATACTGCTTTTATGACATTTTGGGCAGTTTCACACAGTTTTGAAAAGTTGATGGGAAAACTCACTTTTTGCAAAGTTTTGAAAGGTGGGTGGAAATCAGGCATGGTTAGGTAGGTTAATGAGTTTCACTCCAGATTTGTCACTGTGACTTTTTTAAAGTTGGAAACTCACTAGAGTAGGAGGGTGGTGTTACATTTAAAGATATGCTAAATTTAACATTTTGACAAAAATGGTGTAAAGAACGCCAACATAAACTCAAGCAAAACTTACTTCATATATTATTATGCGAGTTATGTTACCACTAAGGATGGGAATGGATCATTTCATGGGTCCTTTATTGTTGCATGACTGCTTCCATAGATTGGTTTATTAGCACCACAGTAACGAGAGTGCCATTGTAAGGACCTGGTAACTGAAAATCAAGCAATCCATGTTACTAAAGAGACAAAGACATTAGCACTGTATAAAAAACGATTGACTTTTTATTCTATATACATTATACTGTTTTGTAAGCTTTGTTTGCTGTGAATATGGGTATACTTTGTAATGAACCACCAAAAACACAAAAAGTGCTTCTTTATTAAGAAATAAATTATAAGCACATATACTACAAACCGGATTCCCCAAAAGTTGGGACACTAAACAAATTGTGAATAAAAACTGATGTGGAGATGGCAAATGTCAATATTTTATTTGTAATAGAACGTAGATGACAGATCAAACGTTTAATCCGAGTAAATGTATCATTTTAAAGGAAAAATACGTTGATTAAAATTTTTACGGTGTCAACAAATCCCCAAAAAGTTGGGACAAGTAGCAATAAGAAGCTGGAAAAAGGAAATTTGAGCATAACGAAGAGCTGGAAGACCAATTAACACTAATTAGGTCAATTGGCAACATGATTGGGTATAAAAAGAGCTTCTCAGAGTGGCAGTGTCTCTCAGAAGCCAAGATGGGTAGAGGATCACCAATTCCCACAATGTTACGCAGAAAGATAGTGGAGCAATATCAGAAAGGTGTTACCCAGCGAAAAATTGCAAAGACTTTGCATCTATCATCATCAACTGTGCATAACATCATCTGAAGATTCAGAGAATGTGGAGCAATCTCTGTGCGTAAGGGTCAAGGCCGTAAAACCATACTGGATGCCCGTGATCTCCGGGCCCATAAACGACACTGCACCACAAACAGGAATGCTACTGTAAAGGAAATCACAGAATAGGCTCAGGAATACTTCCAGAAACCATTGTCAGTGAACACAATCCATCGTTGCCAGCTGAAACTCTACAGTGCAAAGAAGAAGCCATTTCTAAGCAAGATCCACAAGCTCAGGCGTTGTCACTGGGCCAGGGATCATTTAAAATGGAGTGTGGCAAAATGGAAGACTGTTCTGTGGTCAGACGAGTCACGATTCGAAGTTCTTTTTGGAAATTTGGGACGCCATGTCATCCGGACCAAAGAGGACAAGGACAACCCAAGTTGTTATCAACGCTCAGTTCAGAAGCCTGCATCTCTGATGGTATGGGGTTGCATGAGTGCGTGTGGCATGGGCAGCTTGCATGTCTGGAAAGGCACCATCAATGCAGAAAAATATATTCAGGTTCTAGAACAACATATGCTCCCATCCAGCCGTCATCTCTTTCAGGGAAGACCCTGCATTTTTCAACAAGATAATGCCAGACCACATTCTGCATCAATCACAACATCATGGCTGCGTAGGAGAAGGATCCGGGTACTGAAATGGCCAGTCTGCAGTCCAGATCTTTCACCTATAGAGAACATTTGGCGCATCATAAAGAGGAAGGTGCAACAAAGAAGGCCCAAGACGATTGAACAGTTAGAGGCCTGTATTAGACAAGAATGGGAGAGCATTCCTATTTCTAAACTTGAGAAACTGGTCTCCTCAGTCCCCAGACGTCTGTTGAGTGTTGTAAGAAGAAGGGGAGATGCCACACAGTGGTGAAAATGGCCTTGTCCCAACTTTTTGGGGATTTGTTGACACCATGAAATTCAGATTCAACATATTTTTCCCTAAAATGGTACATTTTCTCAGTTTAAACTTTTGTTCCGTGATTTATGTTCTATTCTGAATAAAATATTATTATTGTTGGCACCTCCACATCATTGCATTCAGTTTTTATTCACGATTTGTATAGTGTCCCAACTTTTTTGGAATCCGGTTTGTACACAAAAGAGCCAATACATGCTAGAAAATCCACAAAAGGTGAGCCACAATCACACACAGATGTAATAATCTCAGCTTAGGCAAAAAAAAAATCAGAAGGCAAAAGAAAATTGGTACATAAAAAGTACATGGGGGTTATTTCTTATCCTGAAATCTGCCTTTATTAGATGTATTTCAAGCGCCGAAATCTGCAACTTTTCCCTGCTCATGCCAGGTCTAAAAAGTGGGCGTGACATGCGAGGGGAAGGGGAGGGGCCGGCAGTCCCGTCTCAGTCAACATTTTCTATGCCTGTTTTAGCCATAGAAAATGGTCTAAATGTAAGACAGCTAGGAAGCTGACTAACATTCAGACTGGCGCAGGATGCACCAAAGTTATGTAAAGGTAGATTTTCGGGTTACCTGATTAATTGGGCCAAGTCATCGCTCCTCCCACTAAACCGCAAGGCTGTAGATGAGGGGAGTGGAGTAAGGGTTCTTGCCCCGAATGATACCTTGGATTACCTGGAGATTAAGATTCGTCTCCCGATCAAGAGGTTTTACGAGCTTAACTTGGTTCCGGTCTTGAACAAAGTAAAGTCTAAAATATGCGCTTGGCAGAAACTGATTCTAGCTCAGACGGATCGAATAGCGCTGATCAAGATGATTATTCTTCCTATTGTGATGTACCCGATGTGTGCTTCCCCAGTGGATTGATGATATATTTTTCTATAGATTGGAGACCCTTATTAACGATCTAATATGGGGAAGAAAGAGGGTGCGAATAAAACAAAAATATCTATGGTTGTCAGACTCAGACGGTGGGCTTTCACTCTCTTTTTTTCAAAGATATTATTTATGTGCACAGGTTCAGCGGTGTTGTATATTCACTGGTAGTTTATTAGCACAATATCTGATGCAGGTTTTGGGAAAATCAATAGATAATATTTTTACATGTTTGGAGTCTGGTTATTTGGGGGTGAAGAAGTCCCTATTGCTCCCTTGGTCCCTACAAAGAGTTTGGAATAAGCTTAAGAGGATTTTGAAGGTCGATCACTCTTTTGGTTTTACCCCTTTGTGGGAGAACAGGAATTTGACGGAATTCTTTAAAATCAAAGATTTTGCTTACTGGTCACGCAGGGGGAGGTGAATATGTCTCATATGTTTGTAAATGGTCATTTTAAATCTTTTTCAGATTATAATTTTACGAGTAATACACTATTAGATGTGTTTATGTATTCACGTTTAAAACACGTCTATGAATAAAAGTTATATGTATCCACGGGAGAATGCATTTTTTGATTATTGTTACGCTCACATAGGGGAGAGGATTAAGATAGCTAGCCTGTATGGTAAATTTAGAACAGCATTAGCAATTGTGACTCTATATAAAAGTTAGAGTAAGTGGGAGCAAGAGCTGCATTGCCCGGCACTACAATGGTCTAGTATTTATAGGAATGTAAGGAAGGCTACATTCTCTAATGCCCATAGATTAATCCAATTCTATATCCTTCACCGGTTGTACTATACACCAAAAACCCAAGCAAAATTTTCCCGGAATAGAGTCCGAGACTGTTGTTGCCCAAAATGTGGGTATGTGAATGCAGATTTTAGGCATGTACTCTGGGACTGTAGTAAAATATAAAGGTATTGGGAATTAGTTTTTGAAGCTCTACAGAAGGAGTCCTCTTCGAGGTATAGTCCTAAGATGGTGACAGCGCTGCTGGGAGATTATTCGTTAGATATGGAAGTCTCGGCCCACGTTAGACAGATTTGGATGAGGGGTCTTATAGTGGCAAAAGTTATTCTAGTTAGACATTGGGGCTCTGTTTTTCTACCCTCGATAAATGAATGGATCCTTTACCATCAACAAATTTAAATGTATGAAGATATGTAAAGGAATTGGAGAGAGGCACGTAGGTCTTTTTATACATAGTTACCATGCGAAACGGTGCAGGTTTTTTCCGGAGCTGGTAGTGACAACAGCCAATAGGAGGGAAGGGGAGGGGTTGTTATAGTTATAGGTAATGTAGAAAGATGAAAAAATAGCGGCACTCACCAGTGTGGTCAAATATTGCAGCTTTATTGTAATCCACAAAAACATCAGGCAGTGGGGGAGAGGCAGTTCACCGCACGCACAGGTCAGCGGCGGCCGTTTCGCGCTAAATGCGCTTCATCAGGCTGAACGTCAGTGCGTGCTGGTGCACAGCTCCTTTTTAAGTGCCGGCGTGAGCTGCTGTCATGGAAACTGACAACTCAGGTCACGTCCGCACTGGGGAGATAATTAAAACAACGTACATATTAAAACAATGTGCAAGTAATGCGCATGCAATCGCCAAAGAAAGCGCACATGTAGAACACGGTAAAGGGGGGGGAAATGAAAGAGTGGAAGCCCTGCATACTTAGGATATTACAAAAACGGACTTAGATCATTTCTATCATTGAGTCCTAATTCCCCCAGGGCTCCCGTGCGCAATACCCATTTGGCTTCTCTCTGTAGCAGGAGGCGGTGTCTATCTCCCCCTTGAGGGGGCGTGGATACGACTTCCAACCCGGAAAAACAGATACACTTCGTGTCACCATTGTGCACACTTCTGATATGTTCTATCAGTCTCGGACAACCTTTGCCGGTTTTGATAGAATTGAAGTGTTCTCTTATCCGTTCGAAGAGGCATCTAATGGTTTTACCGATGTAAAACCGTCCACACGTGCACATCAATAAGTAAACCACATAGGTACTCCGGCAATTGATGAAATTATTGACTTTATGCCGAATACCGGCAAATTCAATAATCTTTTTCTGTGGATTATTGGTGCAAAGTGAACAATTTCCACACCTGTAATTACCATTAGGTCGATTACTTGTGAGCCAATTTTTACTGCTGTCTTTTTGGAGCCTACTTCTAACAATTTTGTCTTTAACTGTGTGACTCCTTCTGAAGGAGATAAGGGGTCTCTGTCCTGTCAGCTCATTTAGAGTTGCGTCCCTCCTTAAAACGTCCCAGTTTTTGAATATGACTGATCGGATGCGGTCAGCCATAGGGCTGTATTTAAAGGAGAACGCAAATCTACTGCTTTTTGCTGAATCTGCACCTTTCTCCCTTCTCCGATTCTCACCCCTCAAGAGATAATCTTGTGAGAAGATTTCCTCTACCTTTTCCATATCTTTATTGAGTGTATTTTCAGGGTAACCTCTCTTCATTAGACGATGTTTGAGGTCATTCGCCTGTCTACGATAACCACTGTCTCTGCTATTTATACGTCTCAGTCTAATGAATTGACCGTATGGGACAGCTTTTTTGACACTCTCTGGGTGGAAGCTGTCGTGGTGGAGCAAGGAGTTGGTCGCCGTGGGCTTACGGAAGCCCTCCGTGACCAACTCGTCGCCTTCCACCAAGACAGCCACATCCAGGAATTGCAATTTATCTCCCCCGAAGTTCACCGTGAAAGTCATGCCCATATCATTTCTATTCATATAATCAACGAAATGATTGCACTCTTCCTCTGTACCTTCCCAGACTATGAATATATCATCTACAAACCGCAGATATGTCTTTAATTTGGACAGAAAGGGATTACTCACAGAATAAACATACCTATCCTCTAGTCTGGAAAGGTACATATTGGCGAAGGTGCAGGAGACGGGGGTCCCCATAGCCGTGCCGAGTTTTTGTCTGAACCACTCGCCATCAAATTGGAATACATTGTTGGTTAAAACAAATTTAAGCGCCTCCCCTACAAACTCACAATATATAGGGCTCTTACCCAGGTTCACGACGATGTCAAGGACAGCCTCTACACCGGCATCATGAGGGATGCGGGTGTAGAGGCTCTCCACATCGAGGGATACCAGATGGTAATTCTTCTGCCAACAAATATCCTTCAGGGCCAATAGAAAATCATTGGTGTCCCTGAGGTAGGCGGGGGCGCTACTGAGTACCGGTCGCAACAGCCAATCCAAATACTTGGAGATAGGCTCAGTCACTGAGCCAATCCCCGCGACGATAGGACGTCCCGGGGGGTGGCTCAGTGACTTGTGGATTTTCGGAAGAAAATACCATGAGGGTTTGGCTGGTGAGAGCGGGACAAGTTTTTCTCGGCACGGCTATGGGGACCCCCGTCTCCTGCACCTTCGCCAATATGTACCTTTCCAGACTAGAGGATAGGTATGTTTATTCTGTGAGTAATCCCTTTCTGTCCAAATTAAAGACATATCTGCGGTTTGTAGATGATATATTCATAGTCTGGGAAGGTACAGAGGAAGAGTGCAATCATTTCGTTGATTATATGAATAGAAATGATATGGGCATGACTTTCACGGTGAACTTCGGGGGAGATAAATTGCAATTCCTGGATGTGGCTGTCTTGGTGGAAGGCGACGAGTTGGTCACGGAGGGCTTCCGTAAGCCCACGGCGACCAACTCCTTGCTCCACCACGACAGCTTCCACCCAGAGAGTGTCAAAAAAGCTGTCCCATACGGTCAATTCATTAGACTGAGACGTATAAATAGCAGAGACAGTGGTTATCGTAGACAGGCGAATGACCTCAAACATCGTCTAATGAAGAGAGGTTACCCTGAAAATACACTCAATAAAGATATGGAAAAGGTAGAGGAAATCTTCTCACAAGATTATCTCTTGAGGGGTGAGAATCGGAGAAGGGAGAAAGGTGCAGATTCAGCAAAAAGCAGTAGATTTGCGTTCTCCTTTAAATACAGCCCTATGGCTGACCGCATCCGATCAGTCATATTCAAAAACTGGGACGTTTTAAGGAGGGACGCAACTCTAAATGAGCTGACAGGACAGAGACCCCTTATCTCCTTCAGAAGGAGTCACACAGTTAAAGACAAAATTGTTAGAAGTAGGCTCCAAAAAGACAGCAGTAAAAATTGGCTCACAAGTAATCGACCTAATGGTAATTACAGGTGTGGAAATTGTTCACTTTGCACCAATAATCCACAGAAAAAGATTATTGAATTTGCCGGTATTCGGCATAAAGTCAATAATTTCATCAATTGCCGGAGTACCTATGTGGTTTACTTATTGATGTGCACGTGTGGACGGTTTTACATCGGTAAAACCATTAGATGCCTCTTCGAACGGATAAGAGAACACTTCAATTCTATCAAAACCGGCAAAGGTTGTCCGAGACTGATAGAACATATCAGAAGTGTGCACAATGGTGACACGAAGTGTATCTGTTTTTCCGGGTTGGAAGTCGTATCCACGCCCCCTCAAGGGGGAGATAGACACCGCCTCCTGCTACAGAGAGAAGCCAAATGGGTATTGCGCACGGGAGCCCTGGGGGAATTAGGACTCAATGATAGAAATGATCTAAGTCCGTTTTTGTAATATCCTAAGTATGCAGGGCTTCCACTCTTTCATTTCCCCCCCCTTTACCGTGTTCTACATGTGCGCTTTCTTTGGCGATTGCATGCGCATTACTTGCACATTGTTTTAATATGTACGTTGTTTTAATTATCTCCCCAGTGCGGACGTGACCTGAGTTGTCAGTTTCCATGACAGCAGCTCACGCCGGCACTTAAAAAGGAGCTGTGCACCAGCACGCACTGACGTTCAGCCTGATGAAGCGCATTTAGCGCGAAACGGCCGCCGCTGACCTGTGCGTGCGGTGAACTGCCTCTCCCCCACTGCCTGATGTTTTTGTGGATTACAATAAAGCTGCAATATTTGACCACACTGGTGAGTGCCGCTATTTTTTCATCTTTCTACATTACCTTCAGCTTGAGTCTTGCTTTCATAGCTGAGCACCGCCGCTTGTGTGTGTCCTCCACAGCCATATCCTGCATTGGATTCTGGCACGCTTGCACGCCGAGCCGCCGTGAGTGGTGCCGCCCCCATCTCGTTTTTGCTACGTTGTTATAGTTATATTGTATGTTTGTAAGTATGAATTCACAGCCCTCGTTATACTTTTTGTAGGATGCTGCTGTTCGTCTATAGAATGGTGGTTTATTTCTGTATAGCGGTTTCTTGTGTAATGGCTGTTTTCTCTACTATAATGTGTGCTGTTATTTATTTATGATAAAAAAAAGGAGCATGTACAAACACTATTTGACAGCGAAAAAACTTCATAGCTTTGGCTGATTCACCGCCAGATATAGGGGTTATTAACATCGGTCTTAAAATATGACCCCCATAGTGTACTAAAGCAGAGCTCAAATTCTACATCCAGTGTGCTTTTCTCCAAGGCTATGTAATTTACATTTCTGTTCACCCTACCTTACACTTCCCCCTTTGTCCTCATTTGTAGGGATGAGCGAACCCGAACTGTATAGTTCGGGTTCGTACCGAATTTTGGGGTGTCCGTGACACGGACCCGAACCCGGACATTTTCGTAAAAGTCCGGGTTCAGGTTCGGTGTTCGTCGCTTTCTTGGCGCTTTTTGTAAGGCTGCAAAGCAGCCAATCAACAAGCGTCATACTACTTGCCCCAAGAGGCCGTCACAGCCATGCCTACTATTGGCAGGGCTGTGAATGGCCAGTGCAGCATGTGACCCAGCCTCTATTTAAGCTGGAGTCACATAGCGCCGCCAGTCACTCAGCTCTGATTAGCGTAGGGAGAGGTTGCAGCTGCGACAGTAGGGCGAGATTAGGCAGTGATTAACTCCTCCAAAAGACTATATTCAGAGATCGATTTGCAGCTGTGAATGATTGAACTGCTGCTATTGAATTGCTCACTGTTTTTTAGGCTGCCCAGAGCGTTTTTCAGTCACTTTTTTCTGGGGTGATCGGCGGCCATTTTGTGTCTTGTGGTGTGCCAGCACAAGCTGCCACCAAGTGCATTTAACCCTCAATGGTGTGGTTGTTTTTTGGCTAAATCCTACATCAGGGTGAAGCTGTCACACCAAGTGCATTTAACCAGCAATAGTCTGGTTATTTTTTGGCCATATACTACATCAGGGGCAAGCTGTCACCAAGTGCATTTAACCCTCAATGGTGTGGTTGTTTTTTGGCTAAATCCTACATCAGGGTGAAGCTGTCACACCAAGTGCATTTAACCAGCAATAGTCTGTTTATTTTTTGGCCATATACTACATCAGGGGCAAGCTGTCACCAAGTGCATTTAACCCTCAATGGAGTGGTTGTTTTTTGGCTAAATCCTACATCAGGGTGAAGCTGTTACACCAAGTGCATTTAACCAGCAATAGTCTGTTTATTTTTTGGCCATATACTACATCAGGGGTCAAGCTGCGCCTGTCACCAAGTGCATTTAACCCTCAGTAGTGTGGTTGGTCAAGCTGTCACACCAAGTGCATTTAACCATCAATAGTGTGGTTATTTTTTGGCCATATTCCAGTCTAATTCTGTCAGTAAACGTATACCTGTCACCCAGCGCCTAAATACTAGGCCTCAAGTTTATATCCAGCTAAATCTGTCATTACTGGTGTGGCTGGTCAAGTTATTTAGTGTCCGTCAAAGCACAGTATTTGTTCTGGGTTGAAATACAATTCCCAATTTAGCAATTTCCTAATTTAGTGGTTTCTGCTGTATCAGGCCTACTTTAAATTTATCCCTAAAAGGGTATATCAGATTTAAGGTGCACATAGGGTCATTCGGTATAACTTCACACACACGCTACTGTGCATTTCCAAGTCAAATTCTGTCAGTAAACCTATACCTGTCACCCAGCGCCTAAATACTAGGCCTCAAATTTATAGTCAGCCAAATCTGTCATTACTGGTGTGGCTGGTCAAGTTATTTAGTGTCCGTCAAAGCACAGTTTTTGTTCTGGGTTGAAATACAATTCCCAATTTAGCAATTTCCTAATTTAGTGGTTTCTGCTGTATCAGGCCTACTTTAAATTTATCCCTAAAAGGGTATATCAGATTCAAGGTGCACATAGGGTCATTCTGAATAACTTCACACACACTCTACTGTGCATTTCCAAGTCTAATTCTGTCAGTAATTGTATACCTGTCACCCAGTGCCTAAATACTAGGCCTCAAATTTACATCAATCTAAATCTGTGGTTATTGCTGTGGCTGGTCAAGTTATTTAGTGTCCGTCAAAGCACAGTTTTTGTTCTGGGTTGAAGTACAATTCCCAATTTAGCAATTTCATAATTTAGTGGTTTCTGCTGTATCAGACCTACTTTAAATCTATCCCTAAAAGGGTATATTAGATTCAAGGTGCAGACAGGGTCATTCTCAATAACTTCACACACACGCTACTGTGCATTTCCAAGTCTAATTCTGTCTGTAAACGTATACCTTTCACCCAGCGCCTAAATAATAGGCCCCAAATTTACATTCATCTAAATCTGTGTTTATTGCTGTGGCTGGTCAAGTTATTTTGTGTCCGTCAAAACACAGTTTTTGTTCTGGGTTGAAATACAATTCCCAATTTAGCAATTTCCTAATTTAGTGGTTTCTGCTGTATCAGACCTACTTTAAATCTATCCCTAAAAGGGTATATTAGATTCAAGGTGCAGACAGGGTCATTCTCAATAACTTCACACACACGCTACTGTGCATTTCCAAGTCTAATTCTGTCTGTAAACGTATACCTTTTACCCAGCGCCTAATTAATAGGCCTCAAATTTACATTCATCTAAATCTGTGTTTATTGCTGTGGCTGGTCAAGTTATTTAGTGTCCGTCAAAGCACAGTTTTTGTTCTGGGTTGAAATACAATTCCCAATTTAGCAATTTCCTAAATTAGTGTTTTCTGCTGTATCAGACCTACTTTAAATCTATCCATAAAAGGGTATATTAGATTCAAGGTGCTGATAGGGTCATCCACAATAACTTCACACGCTACCGAGCATTTCCAAGTCTAATTCTGTCCGTAAACGTATACCTATCATCCAGCGCCTAAATACTAGGCCTCAAATTTATATTCAGCTAAATCTGTCGTTACTGCTGTGCCTTTATTAGTGTAATACGGTACCTAAATAGATAGCCAGATAGTGTTCGGTGTCTGTAAAAAAAGGCCTGAATTTGAATTCAATACATTGGGCCAAATAATATTTTTCTTTTTGTGGTGAACGGTAACAATGAGGAAAACATCTAGTAAGGGACGTGGACATGCTCGTGGTGGTGTTAGTGGACCCTCTGGTGCTGGGAGAGGACGTGGCTGTTCTGCCACAGCCACACGTCCTAGTGTACCAACTACCTCAGGTCCCAGTAGCCGCCCTAATTTACAGCGATATTTGGTGGGGCCCAATGCCGTTCTAAGGATGGTAAGGCCTGAGAAGGAACAGGCATTAGTCAATTGGGTGGCCGACAGTGGATCCAGCACGTTCACATTATCTCCCACCCAGTCTTCTGCAGAAAGCGCACAGATGGCGCCTGAAAACCAAGCCCATCAGTCTGTCACATCACCCCCATGCATACCAGGGAAACTGTCTGAGCCTCAAGTTATGCAGCAGTCTCTTATGCTGTTTGAAGACTCTGCTGGCAGGGTTTCCTAAGGGCATCCACCTAGCCCTTCCCCAGCGGTGGAAGACATAGAATGCACTGACGCACAACCACTTATGTTTCCTGATGATGAGGACATGGGAATACCACCTCAGCACGTCTCTGATGATGATGAAACACAGGTGCCAACTGCTGCGTCTTTCTGCAGTGTGCAGACTGAACAGGAGGTCAGGGATCAAGACTGGGTGGAAGACGATGCAGGGGACGATGAGGTCCTAGACCCCACATGGAATGAAGGTCGTGCCACTGACTTTCACAGTTCGGAGGAAGAGGCAGTGGTGAGACCGAGCCAACAGCGTAGCAAAAGAGGGAGCAGTGGGCAAAAGCAGAGCAGCCGCCGCCAAGAGACTCCGCCTGCTACTGACCGCCGCCATCTGGGACCGAGCACACCAAAGGCAGCTTCAAGGAGTTCCCTGGCATGGCACTTCTTCAAACAATATGCTGACAACAAGACCCGAGTGGTTTGCACGCTGTGCCATCAGAGCCTGAAGCGAGGCATTAACGTTCTGAACCTTAGCACAACCTGCATGAACAGGCACCTGCATGCAAAGCATGAACTGCAGTGGAGTAAACACCTTAAAAACAAGGAAGTCACTCAGGCTCCCCCTGCTACCTCTTCTGCTGCTGCCGCCTCGGCCTCTTCTGCTGCTGCCGCCTCGGCCTCTTCTGCTGCTGCCACCTCGGCCTCTTCTGCTGCTGCCACCTCGGCCTCTTCTGCTGCTGCCACCTCGGCCTCTTCCTCCGCCTCTGGAGGAACGTTTGCACCTGCCGCTGTCACGACCGCTATCCCAGCAGCAGTCGTGTCGCACCAGACAGAGGGGAAGGGGGACCCTTATCTACAGATGGGAAATAGAATGGTCACCCCTGACTAACCCTAAGCTGGCACCTGTCTGCCCTGATACCCTAGACGGGGTGTGAACCCGTGCGGCAAGCAGGATGCCTAAACCCTCAGTCACCCTTACAAGACTAGACTGGGGAAAGGCAGATGGGAGCATTAGTCACCATCACTCACATCTAGGAGAACAACAGGGGAAGACAGCAACAAACAAACAAACAAACAAACAATCTATAACATAGATAGACTTATCCAGTCACGAGCAGAGAAGGTGATCCCAATAACGACAGTCCACGCCAGACCAGAGCTCCACAGCAATACCGTCAAACGATCTTTTTCAAAGGTCAGAATAGCACTGGAAGTAAGGACTATATCTGGCAATGACTGCAAGTGAAACTGAAACTAATATAGTAGCTGGGAGTGGCAGACAGGACTCACCTGAGAAGGATGCCTACAAACTCCCAGTCAGGACAAAAAGGGTCACAAGGCAAAACCCGGATGACATACCCTGAACCACGGAGCAAACTCACAAGCTATCGCGAGTAGCAAGTCGCTGCGACCTTCTCCTCCCAGACCTGTCTGGATTAGTCACAGTCGTGACAGTACCCCCCTTTCTACGAGGGGCCACCGGACCCTCAAGACCAGGCCTCTCCGGATGGGACCTATGAAAAGCCCGAATAAGTCTGTCCGCCTTTATCTCTGATGCTGGCACCCACATTCTCTCTTCGGGACCATAACCTCTCCAGTGCACCAGGTACTGAAGAGAGCGGCGAACATATCGTGAATCAACAATCTTTTCTACCTGAAACTCAAGACTGCCATCAACAACCACCGGTGGAGGCGGTAGTGGCAATGGTTCAGGAGGTTCTACATATCTCTTAAGCAGAGATCTGTGGAAGACATTATGGATCCTTAGAGTCTGAGGTAGCTCCAGACGAAAAGCCACCGGGTTAATGACCTTAATTACCCTATAAAGACCAATAAATCTCTGACCTAATTTCCACGAGGGAACCTTCAACTTGATATTTCTGGTAGACAACCACACCAAGTCATTCACCCCAAGGTCCGGACCTTCAGAGCGCTTCTTATCAGCCACACGTTTGTATCTACCACCAATTCTCTTCAAACTTTCTTGCACACTCTGCCACACTGATGAAAGTGAAGACGCAAATCGTTCCTCCTCGGGAATCCCAGACGGCCCCCCCTCACTAAACGTACAAAACTGAGGATGGAAACCATACGCACCAAAAAATGGTGACTTATCTGTGGATTCTTGACGACGATTATTAATGGCAAACTCGGCTAACGGTAAATAAGATGACCATTCCTCCTGATTTTCGGAAACAAAGCATCTCAAATATGTCTCTAGGTTTTGATTGGTACGTTCAGTCTGACCGTTGGACTGTGGATGGAAAGATAAGAAAACGACAGATGAACCCCTAAACGAGAACAAAAAGCTTTCCAAAATTTAGAAACAAATTGGGTACCACGATCCGAAACAATATCGGAAGGGACCCCGTGAAGCTTCACGATGTGGTCAATAAAAACCTGAGCCAGTGTATTAGCATTAGGCAATGCGGTAAGAGCAATAAAGTGCACCATTTTACTGAATCTGTCAACAACTACAAGAATAACAGTCTTCCCAGCTGATACTGGTAGATCCGTAATGAAATCCATTGATAGGTGCGTCCAAGGCCTGTTGGGGATGGCCAGAGGTAAAAGACGCCCTGCTGGACGAGTATGATCTACCTTAGAACGAGCACAGGTAGCACATGCAGACACAAAATTAAACACCTCCTGGCGCCACTTAGGCCACCAGAACCGACGAGACACTAATTCAGAGGTTGCCTTACTACCTGGGTGTCCTGCCAGTGTGGAGTTATGGTGTTCTTTTAGTATCTCCAGGCGTAAATTTTCTGGCACAAACAGTTTACCCGAGGGGCAGGAGGCCGGGGCGTCCCCCTGAGCTTCCAACACCCTCCCCTCTAAACCTGAGTGTAATGCAGAGACCACCACCCCCTTTTGCAAAATAGGCTCTGGTACCTCAACATCACCCCCTCCAGGAAAACTTCGAGACAATGCATCCGCCTTAGTATTTTTTGCCCCCGGGCGATAGGTTATTACAAAATTAAACCTAGTAAAAAATAACGACCACCGAGCCTGTCTAGGGTTGAGACGTTTAGCAGACTCCAGATATAATAAGTTTTTGTGATCAGTAATCACTGTGACGGGATGAACCGCCCCCTCCAAAAAATGACGCCACTCCTCAAAGGCCAACTTAATAGCCAAAAGTTCCCTGTTGCCAATATCATAGTTCCTTTCTGCAGTAGACAATTTCTTCGAAAAAAAAGCACACGGACGCCATTCACCAGGGGACGGGCCCTGAGAAAGTACCGCTCCCACCCCCACCTCTGATGCGTCAACCTCTACAATAAAAGGAAGCGAGACATCTGGCTGTATGAGAATAGGGGCCGAGGTGAATCTCTCCTTCAGAGATGTAAAGGCAGTTTTGGCTGCATGCGACCATTTGGAAAAATCGGATCCCTTTCGGGTCATGTCAGTCAGTGGTTTGACCACCAAGGAATAGTTCTTTATAAACTTTCTATAAAAATTGGCAAACCCCAGGAAGCGTTGCAATGCCTTCAGGTTCTCAGGCAGATCCCAGTCCATAATTGCCCGGACTTTCTCTGGATCCATGCGGAAACCTGAATCTGACAACACATACCCCAGAAATTGCAGTTCTTATACGGCGAACACACATTTCTCTAATTTAGCAAACAATTTGTTGGCCCTTAATATCTGCAGCACTTGTCTCACATGGATCTTATGTGTCTCCAAATCCGGAGAATAGACCAGGATGTCATCAAGATATATCACAACAAATCTCCCGATAAGGTGACTAAAAATATCGTTGACAAAATGTTGGAACACCGCAGGCGCATTAGTAAGACCAAATGGCATGACCAGATTTTCATAATGCCCTTCTGGAGTATTAAAAGCCGTCTTCCACTCATCCCCCTCTTTGATGCGAACCAGGTTATAGGCTCCTCTGAGATCCATTTTAGAGAACCATTTAGCACCAGCAACCTGATTAAAGAGGTCGGGAATGAGAGGAAGAGGATAGGGATCTCGGATAGTTATCCGGTTTATTTCCCGGAAATCCAGGCAAGGACGCAAGCCCCCATCTTTCTTTTTAACAAAAAGAACCCTGCAGCCACGGGTGAAGAAGAGGGTCTGATGTGTCCCTTAGCCAAACTCTCCGAAATATAATCTTTCATAGCCTTCCTCTCCGGGCCGGAAAGATTGTATAACCGGGTTTTAGGTAGTTTTGCCCCAGGTAAAAGATTAATCGGGCAATCATATGGAATATGAGGTGGTAACCCCTGACAACCCTTCTCAGAAAACACATCCATAAAATCTGACAGAAAGGCAGGTAGAGATGTTACAGAGAGTGTAGAGAACCTACTACTCAAGCAGTTGTCCTTACAATGTTCATTCCACTCCACAATCTCCCCGGCCTGCCAATCTACCACTGGATTGTGAGTCACCAGCCAGGGAAGCCCCAATACCATAGGAGCCGGAAGACCGTCCAGGACATAACAAGAGATATGTTCTTTATGGAGGTCCCCTACCTGCAGATGGATATTATGGATGATCTGAGTTAACTCTCTCTGAGTAAGAGGGGAGGAGTCGATGGCAAAAACAGGAATAGTTCTGCGTACCGGTTCCGGAGTAAAACCCAGAGCCTGAGCAAACCGTGAATCCACCAAGTTGACCCCTGCCCCACTAGTCCAAAAAGACGGAACAGATCTCAGTCTTATTGCCCGCCTCAACGGTAGCGGACAACAAAAACTGAGACATGCGTATGGAGGAAACAAATACGCCCAGACTGTTATCCTCCGCACAATCTGGGGACTCTAGTTTTCCGGCGGCTCCTTTGTTTGTGGTCTCTTGGGTTCTGAGGGACATACCTTTACAAAATGACCCCTCCCCCCACAACGAAAACAAACCTCTGACCTACGGCGGACCTTAGGAGGATTCACCCGTCTAGTGGCGCCCCCTATTTGCATTGGTTCGACTGGATCATAACAAACCGATCCCTGCCCTATAGAGGCCTCTGTAGAATTTAATAGTCTCTCCCTGAGTCGTCTGTCGATTCTTATGGACAGAGACATAGCAGCCTCAAGAGACCCAGGGACCTCGTATACCGCCAGCGCGTCTTTTAATTTTTCAGACAACCCCTGGCAGAACTGACTCCTAAGGGCCGAGTCGTTCCATAATGTATCAGTAGCCCACCTACGGAATTCGGAACAATATAGTTCAGCAGACCGGTTCTCTTGCCGAAGTCTACGTAGCTTAGACTCAGCCAGTGAGACCCTGTCCGGGTCATCATATTCGAGACCCAGGGCTTCAAAAAACTCCTCCACTGATCGTAAGGCCGGAGAGTCTGATGGTAGGGAGAAAGCCCAAGCCTGCGGATCTCCTTGCAGGAGCAAAATTACAATGCCCACCCGTTGTTCCTCACCACCGGAGGACCTAGGGCGTAACCTGAAGAACAATTTACAAGCTTCTCTGAAGGTTACAAATTGGTCTCTTCCTCCTGAGAACCTATCAAGGAAAGCCACTTTTGGCTCAGGAGTACCCTGGTTTTCCGTAGCAACAGTGGAACCCAAGGATTGCTGTTGCTGCTGCTGCTGCAGCACAGTTGCTTTTAATCCTGCCACTTCAAGGGATAACCCCTGTAATTGTTTCGCCAAAACCGTAACCGGATCCATAGTGGAACAGAAAAATACAAAGCAAAACAGCAAGCAAAAAAAAAAGAAATGTCACTTTTTTTTTTTTTTTTTAAAGGGCCAGATATACTGTCACGACCGCTATCCCAGCAGCAGTCGTGTCGCACCAGACAGAGGGGAAGGGGGACCCTTATCTACAGATGGGAAATAGAATGGTCAACCCTGACTAACCCTAAGCTGGCACCTGTCTGCCCTGATACCCTAGACAGGGTGTGAACCCGTGCGGCGAGCAGGATGCCTAAACCCTCAGTCACCCTTACAAGACTAGACTGGGGAAAGGCAGATGAAAGCACTAGTCACCATCACTCACATCTAGGAGAACAAAAGGGGAAGACAGCAACAAACAAACAAACAATCTATAACATAGATAGACTTATCCAGTCACGAGCAGAGAAGGTGATCCCAATAACGACAGTCCACGCCAGACCAGAGCTCCACAGCAATACCGTCAAACGATCTCCTTCAAAGGTCAGAATAGCACTGGAAGTAAGGACTATATCTGGCAATGACTGCAAGTGAAACTGAAACTAATATAGTAGCTGGGAGTGGCAGACAGGACTCACCTGAGAAGGATGCCTACAAACTCCCAGTCAGGACAAAAAGGGTCACAAGGCAAAACCCGGATGACATACCCTGAACCACGGAGCAAACTCACAAGCTATCGCGAGTAGCAAGTCGCTGCGACCTTCTGCTCCCAGACCTGTCTGGATCAGTCACAGTCGTGACAGCCGCCCAGAAAACAGGGGATGTACCACCAACACCACCACCTCCGTCACCAAGCATCTCAACCATGTCACATGCCAGCGTTCAGCTCTCCATCTCACAAACATTTGAGAGAAAGCGTAAATTCCCACCTAGCCACCCTCAATCCCTGGCCCTGAATGCCAGCATTTCTAAACTACTGGCCTATGAAATGCTGTCATTTAGGCTGGTGGACACAGACAGCTTCAAACAGCTCATGTCGCTTGCTGTCCCACAGTATGTTGTTCCCAGCCGGCAATACTTCTCCAAGAGAGCCGTACCTTCCCTGCACAACCAAGTATCCGATAAAATCAAGTGTGCACTACGCAACGCCATCTGTGGCAAGGTCCACTTAACCACAGATACGTGGACCAGTAAGCACGGCCAGGGACGCTATATCTCCCTAACTGCACGCTGGGTAAATGTAGTGGCGGCTGGGCCCCAGGCGGAGAGCTGTTTGGCGCACGTCCTTCCGCCGCCAAGGATCGCAGGGCAACATTCTTTGCCTCCTGTTGCCACCTCCTCCTACTCGGCTTCCTCCTCCTCTTCTTCCACCTGCTCATCCAGTCAGCCACACACCTTCACCACCAACTTAAGCACATCCTGGGGTAAACGTCAGAAAGCCATTCAGAAACTCATATGTTTGGGGGACAGGCCCCACACCGCACAGGAGTTGTGGCGGGGTATAGAACAACAGACCGACGAGTGGCTGCTGCCGGTGGTGGTGCAGAAGTTCATTCACAACTACCCCGACATGTCAGAGCTGCTGCATAAAGTGCGGGCCGTCTGTTCGCGCTTCCGGCGTTCACATCCTGCCGCTGCTCGCCTGTCTGCGCTACAGCGTAACTTCGGCCTTCCCGCTCACCGCCTCATATGCGACGTGCCCACCAGGTGGAACTCCACCTTGCACATGCTGGACAGACTGTGCGAGCAGCAGCAGGCCATAGTGGAGTTTCAGCTGCAGCATGCACGGGTCAGTCGCATTGTGGAACAGCACCACTTCACCAGCAATGACTGGGCCTCCATGCGAGACCTGTGTGCCCTGTTGCGCTGTTTCGAGTACTCCACCAACATGGCCAGTGGCGATGACGCCGTTATCAGCGTTACAATACCACTTCTATGTCTCCTTGAGAAAACACTTAGGGCGATGATGGAAGAGGAGGTGGCCCAGGAGGAGGAGGAGGAGGAGGAGGAAGAGGGGTCATTTTAAGCACTTTCAGGCCAGTCTCTTAGAAGTGACTCAGAGGGAGGTTTTTTGCAACAGCAGAGGCCAGGTACAAATGTGGCCAGCCAGGGCCCACTACTAGAGGATGAGGAGGACGAGGATTAGGAGGAGGTGGAGGAGGATGAGGATGAAGCATGGTCACAGCGGGGTGGCACCCAACGCAGCTCGGGCCCATCACTGGTGCGTGGCTGGGGGGAAACGCAGGACGATGACGATACGCCTCCCACAAAGGACAGCTTGTCCTTACCTCTGGGCAGCCTGGCACACATGAGCTATTACATGCTGCGCAACAACAGCAGAGTTGCCCACATTTTAACGTGTGCGGACTACTGGGTTGCCACCCTGCTGGATCCACGGTACAAAGACAATGTGCCCACCTTACTTCCTGCACTGGAGCGTGATGGAAAGATGCGCGAGTACAAGCGCACGTTGGTAGACGCGCTACTGAGAGCATTCCCAAATGTCACAGGGGAACAAGTGGAACCCCAAGGCCAAGGCAGAGGAGGAGCAAGAGGTCGCCAAGGCAGCTGTGTCACGGCCAGCTCCTCTGAGGGCAGGGTTAGCATGGCAGAGATGTGGAAAAGTTTTGTCAACACGCCACAGCTAACTGCACCACCACCTGATACGCAACGTGTTAGCAGGAGGCAACATTTCACTAACATGGTGGAACAGTACGTGTGCACACTCCTCCACGTACTGACTGATGGTTCGGCCCCATTCAACTTCTGGGTCTCTAAATTGTCCACGTGGCCAGAGCTAGCCTTTTATGCCTTGGAGGTGCTGGCCTGCCCGGCGGCCAGCGTTTTGTCTGAACATGTATTCAGCATGGCAGGGGGAGTCATTACAGACAAACGCAGCCGCCTGTCTACAGCCAATGTGGACAAGCTGACGTTCATAAAAATGAACCAGGCATGGATCCCACAGGACCTGTCCATCCCTTGTGCAGATTAGACATTAACTACCTCCCCTTAACCATATATTATTGTACTCCAGGGCACCTCCTCATTCAATCCTATTTTTATTTTCATTTTACCATTATATTGCGGGGCAACCCAAAGTTGAAGGAACCTCTCCTCTGTCTGGGTGCCGGTGCCTAAATATATGACAATGGACTGTTACAGTGGTGAGTGACGTGAAGCATGATTCTCTGCTATGATATGAAGACTGATTCTCTGCTGACGTGAAGCCAGATTCTCTGTTACGGGACCTCTCTCCTCTGCCTGGGTGCCGGGGCCTAAATTATGACAATAGACTGTTACAGTGGTGGGTGACGTGAAGCCTGATTCTCTGCTATGACATGAAGAATGATTCTCTGCTGACATGAAGACAGATTCTCTGTTACAGGACCTCTCTCCTCTGCCTGGGTGCCTGGGCCTAAATATCTGACAATGGACTGTTCCAGTGTTGGGTGACGCGAAGCATGATTCTCTGCTATGATATGAAGACTGAATCTCTGCTGACATGAAGCCAGATTATCTGTTACGGGACCTCTCTCCTCTGCCTGGGTGCCTGGGCCTAAATATCTGACAATGGACTGTTCCAGTGTTGGGTGACGTGAAGCATGATTCTCTGCTATGACATGAATACTGATTCTCTGCTGACATGAAGCCAGATTCTCTGTTACCGGACCTCTCGCCTCTGCCTGGGTGCCGGGGCCTAAATTTATGACAATGGACTGTTACAGTGGTGGGTGACGTGAAGCCTGATACTCTGCTATGACATGAAGACTGATTCTCTGCTGACATGAAGCCAGATTCTCTGTTACAGGACCTCTCTCCTCTGCCTGGGTGCCTGGGCCTAAATATCTGACAATGGACTGTTCCAGTGTTGGGTGACGTGAAGCATGATTCTCTGCTATGACATGAAGACTGATTCTCTGCTGACATGAAGACAGATTCTCTGTTACGGGACCTCTCTCCTCTGCCTGGGTGCCGGGGCCTAAATTTATGACAATGGACTGTTACAGTGGTGGGTGACGTGAAGCATGATTCTCTGCTATGATGTGAAGACTGATTCTCTGCTGACATGAAGCCAGATTCTCTGTTACGGGACCTCTCTCCTCTGCCTGGGTGCCTGGGCCTAAATATCTGACAATGGACTGTTCCAGTGTTGGGTGACGTGAAGCATGATTCTCTGCTATGACATGAAGACTGATTCTCTGCTGACATGAAGCCAGATTCTCTGTTACGGGACCTCTCTCCTCTGCCTGGGTGCCGGGGCCTAAATTTATGACAATGGACTGTTACAGTGGTGGGTGACGTGAAGCCTGATTCTCTGCTATGACATCAAGACTGATTCTCTGCTGACATGAAGCCAGATTCTCTGTTACGGGACCTCTCTCCTCTGCCTGGGTGCCTGGGCCTAAATATCTGACAATGGACTGTTCCAGTGTTGGGTGACGTGAAGCATGATTCTCTGCTATGATATGAAGACTGATTCTCTGCTGACATGAAGCCACATTCTCTGTTACGGGACCTCTCTCCTCTGCCTGGGTGCCTGGGCCTAAATATCTGACAATGGATTGTTCCAGTGTTGGATGACGTGAAGCATGATTCTCTGCTATGACATGAAGACTGATTCTCTGCTGACATGAAGCCTGATTCTCTGCTGACATGAAGCCAGATTCTCTGTTACGGGACCTCTGTCCTCTGCCTGGGTGCCGGGGCCCAAATTTATGACAATGGACTGTTACAGTGGTGGGTGACGTGAAGCCGGATTCTCTGCTATGACATGAAGTCAGATTCTCTGTTATGGGACCTCTCTCCTCTGCCTGGGTGCCTGCGCCTAAATATCTGACAATGGACTGTTCCAGTGTTGGGTGACGTGAAGCATGATTCTCTGCTATGACATGAAGACTGATTCTCTGCTGACATGAAGCCAGATTCTCTGTTACGGGACCTCTCTCCTCTGCCTGGGCCTAAATATCTGACAATGGACTGTTCCAGTGTTGGGTGACGTGAAGCATGATTCTCTGCTATGACAAGAAGACTGATTCTAGGTAGAGTCACCAGAGGAACATGGCTGCGGTAGCCTCAGATCTTTTAAGGATACTAAGGCTGCTGCAGGGAATGAATGGCTCCCCAGATCACTGCTAGGGGGAGCCGTTCCAGCCCTGTAAACGAAGCATTCCTGGTTTATAGCACCTAAAGGGGTTAACTGAGAGTATAAAATGTCCCCCCATATGCCGGGCCACTCACATGGAATATAATAACCCAGCTCCTGGCATATGGGGGGACATTTTATACTCTCGGATAACCACTTTAAATGTCATAGTCACATTTGACCACAACATGTGAGGGGTTAAATGTCTGAGACTGGCCTTATTGCTGATCGCAGCCATTAGCTCCGGGTATCTGCTGTGTGAAACAGACAACATCTTTAAAGGGACAACATCGGCTCTACATGTACTGCGGATGTCGTCAAGGTGTTAATAACTACACAGGGATATATACACTATCATACTATGATACTTTCTAAAGAAGTGGATATCGATTCTAAATGGGATGACATCTTTCCATATTTAGGTTACGTGAAGTTTGGTGCCAAAGCTCAAGATTTTCAGCTATAGATTTAACAAATCAGAAAATTTACTTAATGGAATCATCCTGTGATGGAGCATGGTGGATGCATGTCTGTCCCAACATAGACAGCACTCCATCAGTCCCATAGAAGTAAATGGAGCGGTGGATCAACATGTGCACTACCACTCCATGCAGAGTGGGGACATGGAGACCACCCCACATTTTCAGTATGCTAGTGATCCCAGCATGGGAGTAAACTACCAGAGTAGCATGGGGCCTAACAACAAAGGCCATAAGTAGCAGTTAGTAACAAAATGTATATAGGATGCCATGGGAAATTTTATACAACCTCATTTTAAGTTTTAGTGCCTCAAGGTTACTTCTTCTTTTTGCATTTTCCCTTCTGCATGTCAATTATTTTTGCATTTTTCTTGTACTTTGACATCACTACATAATTAATGTACTGTGACATTATATGTGCATTAAGCCTCATTCACACGTCACTGTTTTTGGCATCAGTGATTGCGAGCCAAAACCAGGACAGACATAAGGTATAAGGGAAAGATCTGCTTCTTTTCTGTGTTTAGAACCACACCTGGTTTTGGCTTAAATTCACTGATGGAAATCACTGAGCAAAACACTTATGCGTGAATGAGGCTTTATACTTGCAAGCTTGCTATGGGACCCCATGGTTATTTGTTACAGCCGTGGATCCTAGCAGTCGGACTCCCAGAATTCCAATATTTATAACCTATTGTTTTGATAAATGCCTTAAAATAAACAATGCTGCAAATATGCCAAATCAAAACCCAAATTAACTATATTGGCTTAAAAAGGGCCAATAATGGCTACAAAGCTTTTGTAATTTGTTTGGTTCTGCTGCCCCATTTTTAATGGCTTCCGAAATTTCACAGCACGCATTTAGCCACATGTTTCAGGTCATTTGGTTTTAGATATTAAGAGCTTACAGAGAAATAGATGCAATTATTTCTGTCTGGTCTTGTGTGTAAGTTCATAGTTCTGAGCTCTGCATAAGAAAATCTCAAAGCTGCAAAAAAAAAAATGATGTATCAAAACCTGAGACATGATATTAGGCTTCACTTCCTTTCTGAAAATGTCATTAATGGACTAAAAAGCCATTAGTATATTAAATATTTATTTCCAAAGAAAATGAACAGCAGGCCTCTGTTAGGTTAATCTCTGACTTCCAGCAACATCTGTAATTATAGCACTGTAATACATTACTGCTGGCCACTTAGCTCCCATGGATGGTCTGCACCAATAAATATTTAGACTGGTGAAGAACACGCCTTCAGATATGTTTGATATGTGCAGGCAGAATGGATTTTACTATAAACAAGAAGTATGCATCACTGAAGGTCTGTTAACTAGGGAAGGGTTACATAACTGACCTGCACACATTCTATGTGTAAGTCACAGAACCAGAAACTTAAGTGCTTGTATGCCAAGGGGCACCTCAGACAACAACAGAGGGTTCTTCAGTATTTACTCCATCAAATATGCATTTGCGAATTAAAGAGCACCAAACTGAAATAGTTGAAATGTCTGAAAAATCCTTCACAAAATGTTAAAATCAATGTTTTGTCACGTTAGGGTATGGGAGGGAAACACCACACCGAACATAGGAGGGAAAGGGGTGAGGGAATAAGGCCTGGAACCTAGGGAAAGGATATGGACACCTCCTAGTAAAACCCTAATCAAAGTCCTGACTAACTACCAGTATGAACAGATCCCAGATGTAGGTTAGTTCATACACCAGAATACCTAGTGTCCTAACTGACCCTATAGGACCCTAATACTAATGTCAGGACTGAGACAACCTGTTCTTCCAAAAGGAAGGACAAACAAGAGTCTACCTCAGGCCTTAATGCAAATGACAGGGAAATGCAACACACAAAATAAAACAAACAAAATACAAAAAGAGAAAGAAAACACTTAACTACAAGCACCAGGAACTCAGCCGAGATCCACACACCAGCTAGCCACAACTCAAACAGAAGCTATAAACCAAATAGCATAGTGGGAGAAACAACAATAAATAGAGAAGGTTAAATGAACATATAAGCCACACCTGGGGAAAGAAGGTGTGGCAAGCACCAGAAACAACACAGACGTCATTTGATCCAAACGGAAAACATGTCAAATCAAACAACGTGTTGCCAGTCTCAACCATCTCCTGCCACCTGTCACAGGAACATCCATGACAGTACTCCCCCTTCTATGGGTGACCTCCGGGCACCCAGGACCAACCTTATCCGGATGAGAGAAAGACTTTCACCAAACAACTGGCATTCACGTCAGATGCTGGTACCCAAATCCTCTCCCCTGGTCCATAACCCTTCCAGTGAACAACTTGACCCGAACTGCACCCCGAACCCGGACCCCATTTAGGTCAATGGGGACCCAAACTTCACTTTATTATTTTCCGTTATAACAGAAAATAATAGCATTCTTAAAACAGAATGCTAAATAAAATGTCTATTGAGGGGTTAAAAATAAAAAATAAAAACACCTCATCCACTTGATCGCGCAGCCGGTATCTTCTTTAGTTTAGGGCCTGCAAAGGGACCCGCTGTGACGTCACCGCATGTCCTTTTGCAGGTCCTGAAGAAAAGAAGATACCAGCTGTGCGATCAAGTGGATGAGGAGAGTTTTTTTTACCCCTCAATAGACATTTTATTTAGCATTCTGTTTTAAGAATGCTATTATTTTCCGTTATAACTAGGGATGAGCGAACCCGAACTGTATAGTTCGGGTTCGTACCGAATTTTGGGGTGTCTGTGACACGGACCCGAACCCGGACATTTTCTTAAAAGTCCGGGTTCGGGTTCGGTGTTCGTCGCTTTCTTGGCGCTTTTTGAAAGGCTGCAAAGCAGCCAATCAACAAGCGTCATACAACTTGCCCCAAGAGGCCGTCACAGCCATGCCTACTATTGGCATGGCTGTGATTGGCCAGAGCACCATGTGACCCAGCCTCTATTTAAGCTGGAGTCACATAGAGCCGCCCGTCACTCTGCTCTGATTAGCGTAGGGAGAGGTTGCAGCTGCGACAGTAGGGCGAGATTAGGCTGATTAACTCCTCCAAAAGACTCCATCCAGTGATCGATCTGCAGCTGTGGATGATTGAACTGCTGCTATTGAATTGCTCACTGTTTTTAGGCTGCCCAGAGAGTTTTTCAGTCACTTTTTTCTGGGGTGATCGGCGGCCATTTTGTGTCTTGTGTTGCGCCCGCACAAGCTGCCACCAAGTGCATTTAACCCTCAATGGTGTGGTTGTTTTTTGGCTAAATCCTACATCAGGGTGAAGCTGTCACACCAAGTGCATTTAACCAGCAATAGTCTGTTTATTTTTTGGCCATATACTACATCAGGGGCAAGCTGTCACCAAGTGCATTTAACCCTCAATGGTGTGGTTGTTTTTTGGCTAAATCCTACATCAGGGTAAAGTTGTCACACCAAGTGCATTTAACCAGCAGTAGTCTGTTTATTTTTTTGGCCATATACTACATCAGGGGCAAGCTGTCACCAAGTGCATTTAACCCTCAATGGTGTGGTTGTTTTTTGGCTAAATCCTACATCAGGGTGAAGCTGTCACACCAAGTGCATTTAACCAGCAATAGTCTGTTTATTTTTTGGCCATATACTACATCAGGGGCAAGCTGCGCCTGTCACCAAGTGCATTTAACCCTCAGTAGTGTGGTTGGTCAAGCTGTCAAACCAAGTGCATTTAACCAGCAATAGTCTGTTTATTTTTTGGCCATATACTACATCAGGGGCAAGCTGCGCCTGTCACCAAGTGCATTTAACCCTCAGTAGTGTGGTTGGTCAAGCTGTCACACCAAGTGCATTTAACCATCAATAGTGTGGTTATTTTTTGGCAATATCCCAGTCTAATTCTGTCAGTAAACGTATACCTGTCACCCAGCGCCTAACTACTAGGCCTCAAGTTTATATCCAGCTAAATCTGTCATTACTGGTGTGGCTGGTCAAGTTATTTAGTGTCCGTCAAAGCACAGTTTTTGTTCTGGGTTGAAATACAATTCCCAATTTAGCAATTTCCTAATTTAGTGGTTTCTGCTGTATCAGGCCTACTTTACATTTATCCCTAAAAGGGTATATCAGATTCAAGGTGCACATAGGGTCATTCTGAATAACTTCACACACACGCTACTGTGCATTTCCAAGTCTAATTCTGTCAGTAAACCTATACCTGTCACCCAGCGCCTAAATACTAGGCCTCAAATTTATATCCAGCTAAATCTGTCGTTACTGCTGTACTGTTGTGGCCGGGCAAGTTGTTTAGTGTCCGTCAAAGCACATTTTTTGTTCTGGGTTGAAATACAATTCCCAATTTAGCATTTTCCTAATTTAGTGGTTTCTGCTGTATCAGAGCTATTTGAAATCTATCCCTAAAAGGGTATATAATATTCAAGGTGCACATAGGGTCATTCTGAATAACATCACACACACGCTACTGTGCATTTCCAAGTCTAATTCTGTCAGTAAACCTATACCTGTCACCCAGCGCCTAAATACTAGGCCTCAAATTTATATCCAGCTAAATCTGTTGTTACTGCTGTACTGTTGTGGCTGGGCAAGTTATTTAGTGTCCGTCAAAGCACATTTTTTGTTCTGGGTTGAAATACAATTCCCAATTTAGCAATTTCCTAATTTAGTGGTTTCTGCTGTATCAGAGCTATTTGAAATCTATCCCTAAAAGGGTATACAATATTCAAGGTGCACATAGGGTCATTCTGAATAACTTCACACACACGCTACTGTGCATTTCCAAGTCTAATTCTGTCAGTAAACCTATACCTGTCACCCAGCGCCTAAATACTAGGCCTCAAATTTATATCCAGCTAAATCTGTCGTTACTGCCTTACTGTTGTGGCTGGGCAAGTTATTTAGTGTCCGTCAAAGCACATTTTTTGTTCTGGGTTGAAATACAATTCCCAATTTAGCAATTTCCTAATTTAGTGGTTTCTGCTGTATCAGAGCTATTTGAAATATATCCCTAAAAGGGTATATAATATTCAAGGTGCACATAGGGTCATTCTGAATAACTTCACACACACACGCTACTGTGCATTTCCAAGTCTAATTCTGTCAGTAAACCTATACCTGTCACCCAGCGCCTAAATACTAGGCCTCAAATTTATATCCAGCTAAATCTGTCGTTACTGCTGTACTGTTGTGGCTGGGCAAGTTATTTAGTGTCCGTCAAAGCACATTTTTTGTTCTGGGTTGAAATACAATTCCCAATTTAGCAATTTCCTAATTTAATGGTTTCTGCTGTATCAGGCCTACTTTAAATACATCCCTAAAAGGGTATATCAGAATCAAGGTGCTGATAGGGTCATTCTCAATAACTTCACACACACGCTACTGTGCATATCCCAGTCTAATTCTGTCCGTAAAACGTATACCTGTCACCCAGCGCCTAAATACTAGGCCTCAAATTCGTAGTCAGCTAAATCTGTGGTTACTGCTGTGCCTGTATTAGTGTAATACGGTACTTAAATAGATAGCCAGATAGTGTTAGGTGTCTGTAAAAAAAGGCCTGAATTTGAATTCAATACATTGGGCCAAATAATATTTTTGTTGTTATGGTGAACGATAACAATGAGGAAAACATCTAGTAAGGGACGCAGACATGGTCGTGGTGGTGTTAGTGGACTCTCTGGTGCTGGGAGAGGACGTGGCCGTTCATCCACATCCACACGTCCTAGTGTACCAACTACCTCAGGTCCCAGTAGCCGACAGAATTTACAGCGATATATGGTGGGGCCCAATGCCGTTCTAAGGATGGTAAGGCCTGAGCAGGTACAGGCATTAGTTAATTGGGTGGCCGACAGTGGATCCCACACGTTCACATTATCTCCCACCCAGTCTTCTGCAGAAAGCGCACAGATGGCGCCTGAAAACCAACCCCATTAGTCTTTCACATCACCCCCATGCATATCAGGGAAACTGTCTGAGCCTCAAGTTATGCAGCAGTCTCTTATGCTGTTTGAAGACTCTGCTGGCAGGGTTTCCCAAGGGCATCCACATAGCCCTTCCCCAGCGGTGGAAGACATAGAATGCACTGACGCACAACCACTTATGTTTAATGATGATGAGGACATGGGAATACCACCTCAGCACGTCTCTGATGATGACGAAACACAGGTGCCAACTGCTGCGTCTTTCTGCAGTGTGCAGACTGAACAGGAGGTCAGGTATCAAGACTGGGTGGAAGACGATGCAGGGGACGATGAGGTCCTAGACCCCACATGGAATGAAGGTCGTGCAACTGACTTTCACAGTTCGGAGGAAGAGGCAGTGGTGAGACCGAGCCAACAGCGTAGCAAAAGAGGGAGCAGTTGGCAAAAGCAGAGCAGCCGCCGCCAAGAGACTCCGCCTGCTACTGACCGCCACCATCTGGGACCGAGCACCCCAAAGGCAGCTTCAAGGAGTTCCCTGGCATGGCACTTCTTCAAACAATGTGCTGACGACAAGACCCGAGTGGTTTGCACGCTGTGCCATCAGAGCCTGAAGCGAGGCATTAACGTTCTGAACCTTAGCACAACCTGCATGACCAGGCACCTGCATGCAAAGCATGAACTGCAGTGGAGTAAACACCTTAAAAACAAGCAAGTCACTCAGGCTCCCCCTGCTACCTCTTCTGCTGCTGCCGCCTCGGCCTCTTCTGCTGCTGCCGCCTCGGCCTCTTCTGCTGCTGCCGCCTCGGCCTCTTCCTCCGCCTCTGGAGGAACGTTGGCACCTGCCGCCCAGCAAACAGGGGATGTACCACCAACACCACCACCTCCGTCACCAAGCATCTCAACCATAGCACACGGCAGCGTTCAGCTCTCCATCTCACAAACATTTGAGAGAAAGCGTAAATTCCCACCTAGCCACCCTCGATCCCTGGCCCTGAATGCCAGCATTTCTAAACTACTGGCCTATGAAATGCTGTCATTTAGGCTGGTGGACACAGACAGCTTCAAACAGCTCATGTCGCTCTCTGTCCCACAGTATGTTGTTCCCAGCCGGCACTACTTCTCCAAGAGAGCCGTGCCTTCTCTGCACAACCAAGTATCCGATAAAATCAAGTGTGCACTGCGCAACGCCATCTGTGGCAAGGTCCACCTAACCACAGATACGTGGACCAGTAAGCACGGCCAGGGACGCTATATCTCCCTAACTGCACACTGGGTAAATGTAGTGGCAGCTGGGCCCCAGGCGGAGAGCTTTTTGGCGCACGTCCTTCCGCCGCCAAGGATCGCAGGGCAACATTCTTTGCCTCCTGTTGCCACCTCCTCCTACTCAGCTTCCTCCTCCTCTTCTTCCACCTGCTCATCCAGTCAGCCACACACCTTCACCACCAACTTCAGCACAGCCCGGGGTAAACGTCAGCAGGCCATTCTGAAACTCATATGTTTGGGGGACAGGCCCCACACCGCACAGGAGTTGTGGCGGGGTATAGAACAACAGACCGACGAGTGGTTGCTGCCGGTGAGCCTCAAGCCCAGCCTGGTGGTGTGCGATAATGGGCCAAATCTCGTTGCAGCTCTGGGACTAGCCGGTTTGACGCACATCCCTTGCTTGGCGCATGTGCTGAATTTGGTGATGCAGAAGTTCATTCACAACTACCCCGACATGTCAGAGCTGCTGCATAAAGTGCGGGCCGTCTGTTCGCGCTTCCGGCGTTCACATCCTGCCGCTGCTCTCCTGTCTGCGCTACAGCGTAACTTCGGCCTTCCCGCTCACCGCCTCATATGCGACGTGCCCACCAGGTGGAACTCCACCTTGCACATGATGGACAGACTGTGCGAGCAGCAGCAGGCCATAGTGGAGTTTCAGCTGCAGCACGCACGAGTCAGTCGCACTACGGAACAGCACCACTTCACCAGCAATGACTGGGCCTCCATGCGAGACCTGTGTGCCCTGTTGCGCTGTTTCGAGTACTCCACCAACATGGCCAGTGGCGATGACGCCGTTATCAGCGTTACAATACCACTTCTATGTCTCCTTGAGAAAACACTTAGGGCGATCATGGAAGAGGAGGTGGCCCAGGAGGAGGAGGAGGAGGAAGAGGGGTCATTTTTAGCACTTTCAGGCCAGTCTCTTCGAAGTGACTCAGAGGGAGGTTTTTTGCAACAGCAGAGGCCAGGTACAAATGTGGCCAGCCAGGGCCCACTACTGGAGGACGAGGAGGACGAGGATGAGGAGGAGGTGGAGGAGGATGAGGATGAAGCATGGTCACAGCGGGGTGGCACTCAACGCAGCTCGGGCCCATCACTAGTGCGTGGCTGGGGGGAAAGGCAGGACGATGACGATACGCCTCCCACAGAGGACAGCTTGTCCTTACCCCTGGGCAGCCTGGCACACATGAGCGACTACATGCTGCAGTGCCTGCGCAACGACAGCAGAGTTGCCAACATTTTAACGTGTGCGGACTACTGGGTTGCCACCCTGCTGGATCCACGGTACAAAGACAATGTGCCCACCTTACTTCCTGCACTGGAGCGTGATAGGAAGATGCGCGAGTACAAGCGCACGTTGGTAGACGCGCTACTGAGAGCATTCCCAAATGTCACAGGGGAACAAGTGGAACCCCAAGGCCAAGGCAGAGGAGGAGCAAGAGGTCGCCAAGGCAGCTGTGTCACGGCCAGCTCCTCTGAGGGCAGGGTTAGCATGGCAGAGATGTGGAAAAGTTTTGTCAACACGCCACAGCTAACTGCACCACCACCTGATATACAACGTGTTAGCAAGAGGCAAAATTTCACTAACATGGTGGAACAGTACGTGTGCACACCCCTCCACGTACTGACTGATGGTTCGGCCCCATTCAACTTCTGGGTCTCTAAATTGTCCACGTGGCCAGAGCTAGCCTTTTATGCCTTGGAGGTGCTGGCCTGCCCGGCGGCCAGCGTTTTGTCTGAACGTGTATTCAGCATGGCAGGGGGCGTCATTACAGACAAACGCAGCCGCCTGTCTACAGCCAATGTGGACAAGCTGACGTTCATAAAAATGAACCAGGCATGGATCCCACAGGACCTGTCCATCCCTTGTGCAGATTAGACATTAACTACCTCCCCTTAACCATATATTATTGTACTCCAGGGCACTTCCTCATTGCAATCCTATTTTTATTTTCATTTTACCATTATATTGCGAGGCTACCCAAAGTTGAATAAACCTCTCCTCTGCCTGGGCGCCTGGGCTTAAATATATGCCAATGGACTGTTCCAATGTTGGGTGACGTGAAGCCTGATTCTCTGCTATGACATGCAGACTGATTCTCTGCTGACATGAAGCCAGATTCTCTGTTACGGGACCTCGCTCCTCTGCCTGGGTGCTGGGCCTAAATATATATGACAATGGACTGTTGCAGTGGTGGCTGACGTGAAGCCTGATTCTCTGCTATGACATGCAGACTGATTCTCTGCTGACATGAAGACAGATTCTCTGTTACGGGACCTCTCTCCTCTGCCTGGGTGCTGGGCCTAAATATCTGACAATGGACTGTTGCAGTGGTGGCTGACGTGAAGCCTGATTCTCTGCTATGACATGCAGACTGATTCTCTGCTGACATGAAGACAGATTCTCTGTTACAGGGACCTCTCTCCTCTGCCTGGGTGCTGGGCCTAAATATATGACAATGGACTGTTGCAGTGGTGGCTGACGTGAAGCCTGATTCTCTGCTATGACATGCAGACTGATTCTCTGCTGACATGAAGACAGATTCTCTGTTACGGGACCTCTCTCCTCTGCCTGGGTGCCTGGGCCTAAATATATGCCAATGGACTGTTGCAATGGTGGCTGACGTGAAGCCTGATTCTCTGCTATGACATGCAGACTGATTCTCTGCTGACATGAAGACAGATTCTCTGTTACGGGACCTCTCTCCTTCTGCCTGGGTGCTGGGCCTAAATATATGACAATGGACTGTTGCAGTGGTGGCTGACGTGAAGCCTGATTCTCTGCTATGACATGCAGACTAATTCTCTGCTGACATGAAGCCAGATTCTCTGTTACGGGACCTCTCTCCTCTGCCTGGGTGCTGGGCCTAAATATATGCCAATGGACTGTTGCAGTGGTGGCTGACGTGAAGCCTGATTCTCTGCTATGACATGCAGACTGATTCTCTGCTGACATGAAGACAGATTCTCTGTTACGGGACCTCTCTCCTCTGCCTGGGTGCTGGGCCTAAATATATGACAATGGACTGTTGCAGTGGTGGCTGACGTGAAGCCTGATTCTCTGCTATGACATGCAGACTGATTCTCTGCTGACATGAAGACAGATTCTCTGTTACGGGACCTCTCTCCTCTGCCTGGGTGCTGGGCCTAAATATATGACAATGGACTGTTGCAGTGGTGGCTGACGTGAAGCCTGATTCTCTGCTATGACATGCAGACTGATTCTCTGCTGACATGAAGACAGATTCTCTGTTACGGGACCTCTCTCCTCTGCCTGGGTGCTGGGCCTAAATATATGCCAATGGACTGTTGCAAGTGGTGGCTGACGTGAAGCCTGATTCTCTGCTATGACATGCAGACTGATTCTCTGCTGACATGAAGACAGATTCTCTGTTACGGGACCTCTCTCCTCTGCCTGGGTGCTGGGCCTAAATATATGACAATGGACTGTTGCAGTGGTGGCTGACGTGAAGCCTGATTCTCTGCTATGACATGCAGACTGATTCTCTGCTGACATGAAGACAGATTCTCTGTTACGGGACCTCTCTCCTCTGCCTGTGTGCTGGGCCTAAATATCTGACAATGGACTGTTGCAGTGGTGGCTGACGTGAAGCCTGATTCTCTGCTATGACATGCAGACTGATTCTCTGCTGACATGAAGACAGATTCTCTGTTACGGGACCTCTCTCCTCTGCCTGGGTGCCTGGGCCTAAATATATGCCAATGGACTGTTGCAGTGGTGGCTGACGTGAAGCCTGATTCTCTGCTATGACATGCAGACTGATTCTCTGCTGACATGAAGACAGATTCTCTGTTACGGGACCTCTCTCCTCTGCCTGGGTGCTGGGCCTAAATATATGACAATGGACTGTTGCAGTGGTGGCTGACGTGAAGCCTGATTCTCTGCTATGACATGCAGACTGATTCTCTGCTGACATGAAGACAGATTCTCTGTTACGGGACCTCTCTCCTCTGCCTGGGTGCTGGGCCTAAATATATGACAATGGACTGTTGCAGTGGTGGCTGACGTGAAGCCTGATTCTCTGCTATGACATGCAGACTGATTCTCTGCTGACATGAAGCCAGATCCTCTGTTACGGGACCTCTCTCCTCTGCCTGGGTGCTGGGCCTAAATATATGCCAATGGACTGTTGCAGTGGTGGCTGACGTGAAGCCTGATTCTCTGCTATGACATGCAGACTGATTCTCTGCTGACATGAAGCCAGATTCTCTGTTACGGGACCTCTCTCCTCTGCCTGGGTGCTGGGCCTAAATATATGCCAATGGACTGTTGCAGTGGTGGCTGACGTGAAGCCTGATTCTCTGCTATGACATGCAGACTGATTCTCTGCTGACATGAAGCCAGATCCTCTGTTACGGGACCTCTCTCCTCTGCCTGGGTGCTGGGCCTAAATATATGCCAATGGACTGTTGCAGTGGTGGCTGACGTGAAGCCTGATTCTCTGCTATGACATGCAGACTGATTCTCTGCTGACATGAAGCCAGATCCTCTGTTACGGGACCTCTCTCCTCTGCCTGGGTGCTGGGCCTAAATATATGCCAATGGACTGTTGCAGTGGTGGCTGACGTGAAGCCTGATTCTCTGCTATGACATGCAGACTGATTCTCTGCTGACATGAAGACAGATTCTCTGTTACGGGACCTCTCTCCTCTGCCTGGGTGCTGGGCCTAAATATATGACAATGGACTGTTGCAGTGGTGGCTGACGTGAAGCCTGATTCTCTGCTATGACATGCAGACTGATTCTCTGCTGACATGAAGCCAGATTCTCTGTTACGGGACCTCTCTCCTCTGCCTGGGTGCTGGGCCTAAATATATGCCAATGGACTGTTGCAGTGGTGGCTGACGTGAAGCCTGATTCTCTGCTATGACATGCAGACTGATTCTCTGCTGACATGAAGACAGATTCTCTGTTACTGGGACCTCTCTCCTCTGCCTGGGTGCCTGGGCCTAAATATATGCCAATGGACTGTTGCCAATGTTGGGCTGACGTGAAGCCTGATTCTCTGCTATGACATGCAGACTGATTCTCTGCTGACATGAAGACAGATTCTCTGTTACGGGACCTCTCTCCTCTGCCTGGGTGCTGGGCCTAAATATCTGACAATGGACTGTTGCAGTGGTGGCTGACGTGAAGCCTGATTCTCTGCTATGACATGCAGACTAATTCTCTGCTGACATGAAGACAGATTCTCTGTTACGGACCTCTCTCCTCTGCCTGTGTGCTGGGCCTAAATATATGACAATGGACTGTTGCAGTGGTGGCTGACGTGAAGCCTGATTCTCTGCTATGATATGCAGACTGATTCTCTGCTGACATGAAGCCAGATCCTCTGTTACAGGACCTCTCTCCTCTGCCTGGGCCTAAATATATGCCAATGGACTGTTGCAGTGGTGGCTGACGTGAAGCCTGATTCTCTGCTATGACATGCAGACTGATTCTCTACTGACATGAAGCCAGATTCTCTGTTACGGGACCTCTCTCCTCTGCCTGGGTGCTGGGCCTAAATATATGCCAATGGACTGTTGCATTGGTGGCTGACGTGAAGCCTGATTCTCTGCTATGACATGCAGACTGATTCTCTGCTGACATGAAGCCAGATCCTCTGTTACGGGACCTCTCTCCTCTGCCTGGGTGCTGGGCCTAAATATATGCCAATGGACTGTTGCAGTGGTGGCTGACGTGAAGCCTGATTCTCTGCTATGACTTGCAGACTGATTCGCTGCTGACATGAAGCCAGATCCTCTGTTACGGGACCTCTCTCCTCTGCCTGGGTGCTGGGCCTTAATATATGCCAATGGACTGTTGCAGTGGTGGCTGACGTGAAGCCTGATTCTCTGCTATGACATGCAGACTGATTCTCTGCTGACATGAAGACAGATTCTCTGTTACGGGACCTCTCTCCTCTGTCTGGGTGCCTGGGCCTAAATATATGACAATGGACTGTTACAGTGGTGGCTGACGTGAAGCCTGATTCTCTGCTATGACATGCAGACTGATTCTCTGCTGACATGAAGCCAGATTCTCTGTTACGGGACCTCTCTCCTCTGCCTGGGTGCTGGGCCTAAATATATGCCAATGGACTGTTGCAGTGGTGGCTGACGTGAAGCCTGATTCTCTGCTATGACATGCAGACTGATTCTCTGCTGACATGAAGCCAGATTCTCTGTTATGGGACCTCTCTCCTCTGCCTGGGTGCTGGGCCTAAATATATGACAATGGACTGTTGCAGTGGTGGCTGACGTGAAGCCTGATTCTCTGCTATGACATGCAGACTGATTCTCTGCTGACATGAAGCCAGATCCTCTGTTACGGGACCTCTCTCCTCTGCCTGGGTGCTGGGCCTAAATATATGCCAATGGACTGTAGCAGTGGTGGCTGACGTGAAGCCTGATTCTCTGCTATGACATGCAGACTGATTCTCTGCTGACATGAAGACAGATTCTCTGTTACGGGACCTCTCTCCTCTGCCTGGGTGCTGGGCCTAAATATATGCCAATAGACTGTTGCAGTGGTGGCTGACGTGAAGCCTGATTCTCTGCTATGACATGCAGACTGATTCTCTGCTGACATGAAGCCAGATTCTCTGTTACGGGACCTCTCTCCTCTGCCTGGGTGCTGGGCCTAAATATATGCCAATGGACTGTTGCAGTGGTGGCTGACGTGAAGCCTGATTCTCTGCTATGACATGCAGACTGATTCTCTGCTTGACATGAAGACAGATTCTCTGTTACGGGACCTCTCTCCTCTGCCTGGTGCTGGGCCTAAATATATGCCAATGGACTGTTGCAGTGGTGGCTGACGTGAAGCCTGATTCTCTGCTATGACATGCAGACTGATTCTCTGCTGACATGAAGCCAGATCCTCTGTTACGGGACCTCTCTCCTCTGCCTGGGTGCTGGGCCTAAATATATGCCAATGGACTGTTGCAGTGGTGGCTGACGTGAAGCCTGATTCTCTGCTATGACATGCAGACTGATTCTCTGCTGACATGAAGCCAGATCCTCTGTTACGGGACCTCTCTCCTCTGCCTGGGTGCTGGGCCTAAATATATGCCAATGGACTGTTGCAGTGGTGGCTGACGTGAAGCCTGATTCTCTGCTATGACATGCAGACTGATTCTCTGCTGACATGAAGCCAGATTCTCTGTTACGGGACCTCTCTCCTCTGCCTGGGTGCTGGGCCTAAATATATGCCAATGGACTGTTGCAGTGGTGGCTGACGTGAAGCCTGATTCTCTGCTATGACATGCAGACTGATTCTCTGCTGACATGAAGCCAGATTCTCTGTTACGGGACCTCTCTCCTCTGCCTGGGTGCTGGGCCTAAATATATGCCAATGGACTGTTGCAGTGGTGGCTGACGTGAAGCCTGATTCTCTGCTATGACATGCAGACTGATTCTCTGCTGACATGAAGACAGATTCTCTGTTACGGGACCTCTCTCCTCTGCCTGGGTGCTGGGCCTAAATATATGCCAACTGGACTGTTGCAGTGGTGGCTGACGTGAAGCCTGATTCTCTGCTATGACATGCAGACTGATTCTCTGCTGACATGAAGCCAGATCCTCTGTTACGGGACCTCTCTCCTCTGCCTGGGTGCTGGGCCTAAATATATGCCAATGGACTGTTGCATTGGTGGCTGACGTGAAGCCTGATTCTCTGCTATGACATGCAGACTGATCCTCTGCTGACATGAAGCCAGATCCTCTGTTATGGGACCTCTCTCCTCTGCCTGGGTGCTGGGCCTAAATATATGCCAATGGACTGTAGCAGTGGTGGCTGACGTGAAGCCTGATTCTCTGCTATGACATGCAGACTGATTCTCTGCTGACATAAAGCCAGATCCTCTGTTACGGGACCTCTCTCCTCTGCCTGGGTGCTGGGCCTAAATATATGCCAATGGACTGTTGCAGTGGTTGCTGACGTGAAGCCTGATTCTATGCTATGACATGCAGACTGATTCTCTGCTGACATGAAGCCAGATCCTCTGTTACGGGACCTCTCTCCTCTGCCTGGGTGCTGGGCCTAAATATATGCCAATGGACTGTTGCAGTGGTGGCTGACGTGAAGCCTGATTCTCTGCTATGACATGCAGACTGATTCTCCGCTGACATGAAGCCAGATCCTCTGTTACGGGACCTCTCTCCTCTGCCTGGGTGCTGGGCCTAAATATATGCCAATGGACTGTTGCATTGGTGGCTGACGTGAAGCCTGATTCTCTGCTATGACATGCACACTGATTCTCTGCTGACATGAAGCCAGATCCTCTGTTACGGGACCTCTCTCCTCTGCCTGGGTGCTGGGCCTAAATATATTCCAATGGACTGTAGCAGTGGTGGCTGACGTGAAGCCTGATTCTGTGCTATGACATGCAGACTGATTCTCTGCTGACATGAAGACAAATTCTCTGTTACGGGACCTCTCTCCTCTGCCTGGGTGCTGGGCCTAAATATATGCCAATGGACTGTTGCAGTGGTGGCTGACGTGAAGCCTGATTCTCTGCTATGACATGCAGACTGATTCTCTGCTGACATGAAGACAGATTCTCTGTTACGGGACCTCTCTCCTCTGCCTGGGTGCTGGGCCTAAATATATGCCAATGGACTGTTGCAGTGGTGGCTGACGTGAAGCCTGATTCTCTGCTATGACATGCAGACTGATTCTCTGTTGACAGGAAGACAGATTCTCTGTTACGGGACCTCTCTCCTCTGCCTGGGTGCTGGGCCTAAATATATGCCAATGGACTGTTGCAGTGGTGGCTGACGTGAAGCCTGATTCTCTGCTATGACATGCAGACTGATTCTCTGCTGACATGAAGCCAGATCCTCTGTTACGGGACCTCTCTCCTCTGCCTGGGTGCTGGGCCTAAATATATGCCAATGGACTGTTGCAGTGGTGGCTGACGTGAAGCCTGATTCTCTGCTATGACATGCAGACTGATTCTCTGCTGACATGAAGCCAGATCCTCTGTTACGGGACCTCTCTCCTCTGCCTGGGTGCTGGGCCTAAATATATGCCAATGGACTGTTGCAGTGGTGGCTGACGTGAAGCCTGATTCTCTGCTATGACATGCAGACTGATTCTCCGCTGACATGAAGCCAGATTCTCTGTTACGGGACCTCTCTCCTCTGCCTGGGTGCTGGGCCTAAATATATGCCAATGGACTGTTGCATTGGTGGCTGACGTGAAGCCTGATTCTCTGCTATGACATGCAGACTGATTCTCTGCTGACATGAAGCCCGATCCTCTGTTACGGGACCTCTCTCCTCTGCCTGGGTGCTGGGCCTAAATATATGCCAATGGACTGTAGCAGTGGTGGCTGACGTGAAGCCTGATTCTCTGCTATGACATGCAGACTGATTCTCTGCTGACATGAAGCCAGATTCTCTGTTACGGGACCTCTCTCCTCTGCCTGGGTGCTGGGCCTAAATATATGCCAATGGACTGTTGCAGTGGTGGCTGACGTGAAGCCTGATTCTCTGCTATGGCATGCAGACTGATTCTCTGCTGACATGAAGACAGATTCTCTGTTACGGGACCTCTCTCCTCTGCCTGGGTGCTGGGCCTAAATATATGCCAACGGACTGTTGCAGTGGTGGCTGACGTGAAGCCTGATTCTCTGCTATGACATGCAGACTGATTCTCTGCTGACATGAAGCCAGATCCTCTGTTTCGGGACCTCTCTCCTCTGCCTGGGTGCTGGGCCTAAATATATGCCAATGGACTGTTGCATTGGTGGCTGACGTGAAGCCTGATTCTCTGCTATGACATGCAGACTGATCCTCTGCTGACATTAAGCCAGATCCTCTGTTATGGGACCTCTCTCCTCTGCCTGGGTGCTGGGCCTAAATATATGCCAATGGACTGTAGCAGTGGTGGCTGACGTGAAGCCTGATTCTCTGCTATGACATGCAGACTGATTCTCTGCTGACATGAAGCCAGATCCTCTGTTACGGGACCTCTCTCCTCTGCCTGGGTGCTGGGCCTAAATATATGCCAATGGACTGTTGCAGTGGTTGCTGACGTGAAGCCTGATTCTCTGCTATGACATGCAGACTGATTCTCTGCTGACATGAAGCCAGATCCTCTGTTACGGGACCTCTCTCCTCTGCCTGGGTGCTGGGCCTAAATATATGCCAATGGACTGTTGCAGTGGTGGCTGACGTGAAGCCTGATTCTCTGCTATGACTTGCAGACTGATTCTCTGCTGACATGAAGCCAGATCCTCTGTTACGGGACCTCTCTCCTCTGCCTGGGTGCTGGGCCTTAATATATGCCAATAGACTGTTGCAGTGGTGGCTGACGTGAAGCCTGATTCTCTGCTATGACATGCAGACTGATTCTCTGCTGACATGAAGACAGATTCTCTGTTACGGGACCTCTCTCCTTTGCCTGGGTGCCTGGGCCTAAATATATGACAATGGACTGTTACAGTGGTGGCTGACGTGAAGCCTGATTCTCTGCTATGACATGCAGACTGATTCTCTGCTGACATGAAGCCAGATTATCTGTTACGGGACCTCTCTCCTCTGCCTGGGTGCTGGGCCTAAATTTATGCCAATGGACTGTTGTTTTTGGCAAAATTTCCATTTGAATCCTTTTTTTCCGGTAATAAAGCAAGGGTTAGCAGCCAAACAAAACTAAATATTTATTGCCCTGATTCTGTAGTTTGCAGAAACACCACATATGTGGTCGTAAATGGCTATATAGCCACATGGCAGGGCATAGAACGAAGGGAACTCCATTTGGTTTCTGGACAGCAGATTTTGATGGACTGGTATATTTACACCAAGTCCCATTAGAAGCCCCCCTGATGTAGCCTAGACTAGAAACTCCAAAAAAGGGCCCCCCATCTGAGAAACTACACCCCTCAAGTTATTCAAAAGTTACTTTACAAACTTTGTTAACCCTTTAGGTGTTCCACAAAACTAAATAGCGAATGTAGAAACAATTTTAGAATTAAAATTTTTTGTTACCTTGCCTCAAAAAAGTGTAATATAGAGCAACCAAAAATCATATTTACCCTAAAATAGTCCCAAAACAACAACCACATTATCCCGTAGTTTCCTAGATGGGGTCACTTTTATGGAGTTTCTACTCTAGGGGTGCATCAAGGGGCTTGAAAGGGCACATGGTGTAAATAAACCGGTCCAGCAAAATCTGCCTTCTAAAAACCATATGGCGTTCCCCTTCTTCCATGTCCTGCCGTTTAGTCAAATAGTAGTTTACGACCACATATGG
Source organism: Bufo gargarizans (assembly GCF_014858855.1). Lineage (NCBI taxonomy): Eukaryota > Metazoa > Chordata > Amphibia > Anura > Bufonidae > Bufo > Bufo gargarizans. Next base: position 159,032,291 of record NC_058085.1, on the reverse strand, counting down.
GGTGTTTCTGCAAACTACAGAATCAGGGCAATCCATATTGAGTTTTGTTTGGCTGTTAACCCATTTTTTCCAGTAATAAAGTAAGGGTTAAAATGGAAAATTTTCAAAAAAATAGAAATTCCAAAATTGTTTCTCCATCTGCCATTAACTCTTGTGGAACACCTACAGGGTTAATAAAGTTTGTAATCCCAGTTTTGAATACCTTGAGGGGTGTACTTTCTTAGATGGAGTCACTTTTTTGGAATTTCTATTCTAGGGGTGCAACGGGGGGCTTGAAATGGCACATGGTATAAACAAAACCAGTCCTGCAAAATCTGCCTTCCAAAACCCATTTGGCGTTCCCCTCCTTCTATGTCCTCCCGTTTGGCCAAACAGTAGTTTAAGACCACATATGGGGTGTTTTTGTAAACTACGGAATCAGGGCAACCAATTTTGAGTTTTGTTTGGCAGTTAACCCTTAATTATATTGGAAAAATTTCCAAAAAATCAAAATTCTTAGATTTTATGTCCATTTGCCATGAAGTCTTGTGGAAGACCTAAAAGGTTAACAAAGTTTGTAAAATCAGTTTTGAATACCTTGAGGGCTGTAGTTTCTAAAATGGGGTCATTTTTGGATGGTTTCTATTACGTAAGCCTCACAAAGTGACTTCAGACCTGAACTGGTCCATAAAAAGTGGGATTTGGAAAATTGCAGAAAAATTTCAAAATTTGCTTCTAAACTTCTAAGCTATGTAACATCCCCAAAAAATAAAATATAATTCCCAAAATGATACAAACATGAAGTAGACATATGGGGAATGTAAAGTCATCACAATTTTTTGGGTATTACTATGTATTACAGAAGTAGAGAAACTGAAACTTAGAAATTTGTTAATTTTTCAATTTTTTTTTAATTTGGTATTTTTTTATGCAAAAAAATTAACTTTTTTGACCCAATTTTAGCAGTGTCATGAAGTACAATATGTGACGAAAAAACTTTCTCAGAACGGTCTGGATAAGTAAAAGCATTTTAAAGTTATCAGCACTTAAAGTGACACTGGTAAGATTTGCAAAAAATGGCCTGGTCCTTAAGGTGAAATAGGGCTGTGTCCTTAAGGGGTTAATGGCAGGCGAACCTGAAAAACCTTCATATTTGCAGCCACCAAATACTTGGTAGAAGTGTACAAATAGTCCCATAACATGGACAGTGACATTCTAGAGGGGATCAATGACAAAAATTCCAACAAAAAATATGAATCTTAATCAGGAAACATTTTTATGCTTCTTAAAGGAAAATTCTCTGAAATGTGCCCTGTTGGAGCCTGGAAAATTTATATTTTTGGCCACAGGAGTATGGGCCTTAAAAATTAGGCATTCACCCTACATAAAAGAAATTCTGATTATGTGGCTCGAGGTACATTATGCGGTCAATGGATAAAAATTTTGCTGTAGGCCACTGGACTACAGGCCCCAAACATTAGGCATTCACCGGACAGAAAAGATCAAGTGACTATGTGGCCTGCGGTATATTACACAAACAACGGATATCAATTTTACTACAGGCTAGTACAAATACAGGTCAAATATATATGTTTAAAAGAACTAAAAATATAGAATTGGATTAAAAACATGGCTAGCGAAATCCCCCCTTTTGAAAAATGATAATAGTGGAAATTCGATAACACATGGTCGTCACTGGTGTTGAATTCCTCCGAGGTCAGCGTACATAAAAAAACAAGTAAGTATGTGACTGGAGGTAGATTACACGTTTATTGGATATCAATTTTACAGCAGGCAGGTGTATTACAGGTCCCAAAAATTATGCATTCAGCGTATATAAAAGAACAAGTAAGTATGTGGCTAGAGGTAGATACACAGTCATTGGATATCAATTTTCCAGCAGACCAGTGTAATACAGGCCCCAAAAATTATGCATTCAGAGTACATAAAACAACAAGTAAGTGTGTGGCTGGAGGTAGATTATACGGTGTGGGGATTCACTCTGGTAGGCAGGTTAGCGGACGCAATATAGAGGCAATGGACCAGGTTTTAAATCAACCTTCAGTGTTTATTCACACGCATCACATAACAGAACAGTCCCTTTTCAGGCTTGGTGCTTGTTCACGCACAGAAAAACAAAATAACATTCACCTGGTATCCTGGGTGTCAGTTCACACCCGGCTGAATGCTCAGCCTCAGAAAGTTCACTTGCAGGCTGTAAGGCGGCTTGCTCGCCTGACACAAGGCCTTCAGACCTCAGCGTAGAGAGCTCCCAAAATCACAGCGTCTCCACAGCTTCACTGTGAAATAGAAGCTAATCCCCTCAGCTGAGACTGCTGGCTGGGTTTTTATCCCAGCCAAAACCCGGCCTGGAGCGTGGGGAGCAGCCACCCACCCTACACTTTGGCTGCTCCCAATAAGAGCCGGCCTGGATAGGCTTTACAGCCATACTAACTAAGGCCTCTTTCACACTTGCGTTGTCCGGATCCGGCGTGTACTCCACTTGCCAGAATTACACGCTGGATCCGGAAAAACGCAAGTGTACTGAAAGCATTTGAAGACGGATCCGTCTTCAAAATGCTTTCAGTGTTACTATGGCACCCAGGACGCTATTAAAGTCCTGGTTGCCATAGTAGGAGCGGGGAGCGAGGGAGCGGTATACTTACAGTCCGCGCGGCTCCCGGGGTGCTTCAGAGTGACGTCAGAGCGCCCCATGCGCATGGATGACGTGCCATGTGATCACGTGATCCATGCGCTTGGGGCGCCCTGACGTCACTCTGGAGCGCCCCGGGAGCCGCACGGACGGTAAGTATACTGCTCCCCCGCTCCCCGCTACACTTTACCATGGCTGCCAGGACTTTAGCGTCCCGGCAGCCATGGTAACCATTGAGAAAAAGCTAAACGTCGGATCCGGCAATGCGCCGAAACAACGTTTAGCTTAAGGCCGGATCCGGATCAATGCCTTTCAATAGGCATTAATTCCGGATCCGGCCTTGCGGCAAGTCTTCAGGATTTTTGGCCGGAGCAAAAAGCGCAGCATGCTGCGGTATTTTCTCCAGCCAAAAAACGTTCCGTTCCGGAACTGAAGACATCCTGATGCATCCTGAACGGAATTTACTCCATTCAGAATGCATTAGGATAAAACTGATCAGGATTCTTCCGGCATAGAGCCCCGACGACGGAACTCTATGCCGGAAGACAATAACGCAGGTGTGAAAGAGCCCTAACAAATAGTGTCAGTCAGCACTAACTGCCGCTGACACTTAAAATACCAGCTCTTACCTCACCGAGGCCAGGAATCTTGGTGTCACATACCTTCCGTCAAAGACGGACCCTTGCGCCTTCCTCCAACGGTCATTGGATATCAATTATCCAGCAGGCCAGAGTACTACAGGCACCAAAAATTATGCATTCAGAGTACCTAAAGGAACAAGTAAGTAAGTGGCTGAAGGTAGATTACACGGTCATTAGATATCAATTTTCCAGCAGGCCAGTGTACTACAGGCCCCAAAAATTAAGCATTCAGCGTACATAAAGTAACAAGTAAGTATGTGGATGGAGGTCTATTAGATGGTCAATGGATATCAATTTTACTGAAGGCCAGTACAAATACAGGTCAAATACAGATGTTTAATAGAGATGTACCGAACTATTCGCCGGCTAACAGTTCCCGGCGAACATTGCTTGTTCGCGTTCGCCGCGGCGGGCGAACATATGCGATGTTCGGTCCGCCCCCTATTCATCATCATTGAGCAAACTTTGACCCTGTACCTCCCAGTCAGCAGACACATTCCAGCCAATCAGCAGCATACCCTCCCTCCCAGACCCTCCCGCCTCCTGGACAGCATCCATTTTAGATTCATTGGGAAGCTGCAGTCTTAGTGAGAGGAGGGACAGTGTAGCTGCTGCTGATTTAATAGGGAAATCGATAGCTAGGCCAGTGTATTCAGTGTCCACTCCAGTCCTGAAAGACTCATCTGATCTCTGCTGTAAGGACAGCATCCTGACAGCACCCCAAAAAGCCCTTTTTAGGGCTAGTACATCAGTCTGCTTTTTTTTTCTTCTCTGTAATCTAATTGCAGTTGCCTGCCAGCGTGTGTCAGGCTCACAGCGTATACTGTGCCCACTTGCCCAGTGCCACCACTCATATCTGGCGTCACAGTAGCTTGCATTTAAAAAAAAACAAAAAACTTTTTGGACCGTAATATAATTGCAGTTAGTTGCCTGCAAGCGTGTGTGTCAGGCCTACAGCGTGTACTGTGCCAACTACTGACAGTGCACAATACCACCAGTGCCACTCATATCTAGCTTGCATTTAAAAAAATAAAAATAAAATGTTTTGACTGTAATATAATATCAGTTTTCTGCAAGCGTGTGTGTTAGGCCTACAGCATCTACTCTGCCAACTTCTGCCAGTGCCACTCATATCTGGTGTCACATTAGATTGCATTTAAAAAAATAAAAATAAAATTGACTGTAATATAATAGCAGTTGTCTGCAAGCGTGTGTGTTAGGCCTACAGCGTCTACTCTGCCAACTTCTACCAATGCCACTCATATCTGGTGTCACAGTAGCTTGCATTAAAAAAAAAATACAACAATTTTGACTGTAATATAATAGCAGTTAGTTGTCTGCAAGCATGTGTCAGGCCTACAGCGTCTACTCTGCCAACTTCTGCCAGTGCCACTCATATCTGTTGTCACAGTAGCTTGCATTTAAAAAAACAAAAAACAATTTTGACTGTAATATAATAGCAGTTGTCTGCAAGCGTGTGTGTTAGGCCTGCAGCGTCTACTCTGCCAACTTCCGACAGTGCCATTCATATCTGGTGTCACATTAGCTTGCATTTAAAAAAATACATTTTGACTGTAATATAATAGCAGTTGTCTGCAAGCGTGTGTGTTAGGCCTACATCGTCTACTCTGCCAACCACTGCCAGTGTACAGTACCACCAGTGCCACTCATATCTGGTGTCACAGTAGCTTGCACGCATAGTACAACTAATCTAAAAAAAATGACAGGCAGGGGCTGTCGTGGTGCTGTGATTCCCTTTGGACCTAGAATAATGCCCAGTGTTCAGAGGCCACGTACCCTGAACTCCAAAAGTTGACTGGCTAACACAGGACACCCAATTTTCTACAGCTTCCGCTTGGAACCTTGATGCACCATCCTCCTCCAGCTCAGCTGCGGGCACCTCTCAAGTTACCACTCGTCTGCCTGCCGCCACCACCAACACTAGCACCACAGCTGTTTCACTTGATCTGTCAGAGGAGTTATTTACATCAGTTGGAAGATATGAGTGATGCGCAACAATTATTGCCAGAGGATTTAGATATCCCTGTTATGTCTCAGTCAGGCAGCATTACACACATGGACGTACGGTGTGATGATGATGATGTTGTATCCGCTGCTGCCTCCTTTGCTGAGTTGTCAGTGAAGCGGTTAATGATGACGATGTGTCCATGAATGTCACGTGGGTGCCTGCTCGAAGAGAAGAAGAACAGGGGGAAAGTTCAGATGGGGAGACAGAGAGGAGGAGGAGACGAGTTGGAAGCAGGGGGAGGTCATCGCAAGGAACTAGCGGCACAGTCAGACAGCATGTATCGGCACCCGGGGTCAGCCAGACAGCACGCCAATCAACGCATGCTGTTGCCACCACCAGAATGCCGTAATTGCAAATGTCAGCAGTGTGGCATTTTTTTGGTGTGTCTGCCTCTGATAACAGCGATGCCATTTGCAACCTGTGCCAAAGGAAACTGAGTCGTGGGAAGTCCAACACCCACCTAGGTACAACTGCTTTGCGAAGGCACATGATCTCACATCTCAAACACCTATGGGATCAACACATGAGTACAAGCAGCACACAAACTCAAAGCCACCATCCTCCTCCTAGTCCAGCATCTTCAGCCACGTCAACCACTGCTGTCCTCCTTGCCCCCTCTCAACCACCCGCCACTCCGCCTCTCGCCTTGAGCAGTTCCTGCTCATCTGCCCACAGTCAGGTGTCTGTCAAGGACATGTTTGAGCGTAAGAAGCCAATGTCACAGAGTCACCCCCTTGCCCGGCGTCTGACAGCTGGCTTGTTGGAACTCTTAGCCTGCCAGATTTTACCATACAAGCTGGTGGAGTCTGAGGCCTTCAAAAAATTTGTAGCTATTGGGACACCGCAGTGGAAGGTACCCAGCTGAAATTTCTTTTCACAAAAGGCAATTCCCAAGCGGTACTCTATTATGCAAAAGGAAGGGCTAAAAATGGTCCACACACTGCTGTATTTTATCTCTGAATGCCGAATGACTTGCGTGACTTATCCGCCACCAACTAGGGTTCAAGCCGCAATGTTTTAGGGCACTTTCTGCCTGGAAAACATAAATTTTTCTGGCCGCTGCTACGGCTGCAACAATACCTAATTGTACATGCCTAATGTTTCTGGCCTCTGGTGCTGCACTGTGGCTGCAAAAAAAAAAAAAAAAAGGCACATACATGTGTCAATTCCCCTTCGTGATCGTTACCTTGTTGTGGTGAAGGGGTTTGCGTATCAAAATGAGGCGACCACCTCTATGAGTGTGTTGGCAATGGCAATGTTGGCACACCCCAGATGATAAGGTCGTTGCTTCATTGTGAACAGACCAAAAGCGATCGGCTGGATAATTTTGCATAGAAAAAACATTAATTTTCTTTGTGATCATCTAAGATGATCATTAAAGCCTACTAGGCCAACAATGGGCCCACACTGCAGAATCATTGTTTTCTGGGTCACCTAACTGTCACTGAACTACCTCAGCATGACCATAGGCTTTGAAAAAACCCCATCGCCTGCAATCTCCCAAACGTGCGCACAAGCACAGTCATCACTACACCAAGATTGACGCATAGAGGAAAAAAAAATTATGTTGTGAGTGTGTCAACTATTGACAACTCTTTGCAGTTGTCTAAAATCTATTCCATACACGTCCCCTGATAGGGGACGTAACAGGGATTAAACTGATAGGAATAGTACTACTTAACACACCACTCATATCTGGTGGCACAGTACATTGCACAGTGCACGCGCAATGCCCAAGATTGGAAGTAGGAGGACCAATCAAGCATCTTTTTCCATCTCCCGGTTTCTAAAATCTATTCCATACACGTCCCCTTATAGGGGACGCAACAGGGATTAAACTGATAGGAATAGTACTACTTAACATACCACTCATATTGGGATTGCATAGTACATTGCACGGTGCACGCGCCGTGCACAAAATTGGAAATAAGAGGACCGACCAAGCATCTTTTTCCATCTCCCGGTTCCTAAAATCTATTCCATACACGTAACAGGGATTAAACTGATAGGAATAGTACTACTTAAAACACACCACTCATATCTGGTGGCACAGTACATTGCAAGCCGTATTCTCAGTGCCCCAAATTGGAAGTAAGAGGACCGACCAAGCATCTTTTTCCATCTCACTTTTTTGATCACTGCACAATCACTTTACAAGCGGTGCGGCGATAAAAAAATCAGTTTTGATATTTTTTATCAATCACAGCGGCTTCCGGTACTTTGCTAGCCTCCCATTTGTAAGACAGGCTTGCTTTTTTTCTTGGGTAGTCTCAGGCAATACCCCCTAAATTTAGTTGACCAAATGGCAAGCAAGGGATATTCTTCTGAAGAGGCCTACAGGCTTCTGACCCAGTCGGATGAGGAATGGGAACCCTCATCTGATGAATCCAGTGGGTCAGAATACGAACCTGTAGAAAGCAGTGGCTGTCTGACCCAAAGTTCAGACGAGGAGGTTGAGGTCCCTGATACCACCAGGTGAACCCGGCCCCTTGTTGCTAGACCACAGGTTGCGCAGGATCCACTTCAAGGGCAGCAGAGTGGGGCTGGCGCTGTCGGATTACGTGGTGAGGCATACACCAGCAGCGCAGCCCATCCTGGACCTAGTACCAGCACTGCCGTACAACATGGTGAAGTGGCGAGCACCAGAATGGCAGTTGAAGCTGGTACGGTGGCACCTGCATTAGTTCCCCCGTCGCAGCCACCGCACAGACAGGCCCGTAGAGCCCCTAGAGTCCCTGAGGTGCTGGCAAACCCTGATTGGCAGCCCCCAACTTCAGCCCACCAGTAGTTCCCCCTTTCACCGCCCAGTCTGGAGTTCGGGTTGAGACAGCTCAGATCGGATCGGCACTGTTTTTTTTTTAGCTGTTCTTGACTGCGGAGCTGTTGGACTTAGTCGTGGCAGAAACAAATCGATATGCCACTCAATTTATAGCCGCCAACCCGTGAAGCTTTTATGTCCAGTCTTTCCGGTGGAAACCCGTCCAAGTTTCCGAAATTAAAACTTTCCTGGGCCTTCTCCTCAACATGGGCCTAACAAAAAAGCATGAATTGCAGTCATATTAGTGCACAAACCCAATTCATCACATGCCCATGTTCTCTGCTGCCATGTCCAGGACACGATTTGAGACCATCCTGCGTTTCCTGCACTTTAGTGACAACAGCACCTCTCGTCCCAGAGGCCACCCAGCTTTTGACCCGCTCCACAAAATTCGGCCCCTCATAGACCACTTTAACACCAAATTTGCAGATTTGTATACCCCTGAGCAAAACATCTGCATAGACGAGTCCCTTATACATTTTACCGGGCGCCTTGGCTTCAAACAATACATCCCAAGCAAGCGCGCCCGGTATGGGGTCAAATTGTATAAGTTCTGTGAAAGGGCCACAGGCTATATGCACAAATTTCGAGTCTATGAGGGTAAAGATCAGACCCTGGAGCCGGTCTGTTGCCCTGACTACCTGGGGAGCAGTGGGAAGACAGTCTGGGACTTGGTGTCAACCTTATTTGGCAAGGGGTACCATCTTTATGTGGACAATTTTTACAGAAGTGTGCCCCTCTTCAGGCATTTGCTTTTAGAACAGATTGGCTGCTGTGGCATCGCGCGACCTAGTCGCCGGGGCTTCCCCCAACGGCTCTTTACCACCCGTCTTGCAAGGGGGGAGAGGGCTGCCTTGTGTAATGAAGAACTGCTCGCGGTGAAATGGAGAGACAAGCGTGACGTTTACATGCTCTACTGCATTCACGCAGACACGACAATCCAAATTGAACGAGCAACCGGAGTAATTGAAAAGCCTCTCTTGGTCTACGACTATAATTTGCTCATGGGAGGAGTGGACTTCAATGACCAGATGTTGGCTCCCTATTTACTTTCCCGCAGAACCAGACGCTGGTATAAGAAGGTGTCTGTATATTTAATTCAATTGGCTCTGTATAATAGTTTTGTTCTCTACAGTAAGGCTGGGAGAACAAGATCCTTCCTCAAATTTCAGGGAGAGATGATCGAGAACCTCCTGTATCCAGGAGGTTCCGTGGCCCCAACCACCAGTGTAGTGAGCCGTCTACACGAGCGACATTTCCCCAGTGTCGTTGCTGGTACCTCAAACCAACCGCCACCCCGAAAAAAATGTTGCGTGACACCCGCTATTTCTGTCCTGACTGCCCTGACCACCCTGCCCTATGCTTAGGGGAGTGTTTCCAGAAGTGCCACACATAGGTACACTTAGCATAGGGATTGCATCTCACAGGACAGGCACACAGGGCTCTTAGGGCCATTTCACTCACAGCTGCTGCAAACCTCTCCTTTCACCTAGGACAAAGTGCATAATGTACTTCGCCACATCTCTGGGCGCTTTGCGCTTTGCATATTGTCCCATGGGGAAGGAGAGGTTTGTCCTATAAAGGTAAAAAAATAAAAAAATAAAAATAAATCACCGGTAAGCAAAAAAGTTAATGTTCTGTTCCAAAAGTTCATCGAAGTTAATGTTCTGTTCAAATGTTATTATAAAGTTCATGTTAATAAATTTATTGCGTTGCGGCCTGGTTTTTTCTTTTTTTTTTCTCTTTTTTTTTTACCTTCTTTGTGGACCAACCGATGAACCAGCTGCAGCACTGATGTGCATTCTGACAGAAGCATTGCGCAGATTACACAAAAGTCGGTGTATGCGGCGCTGCAAGACGAGATTTCTCCTCTGCAGTAAAAAAGATATGTTTGCTGAGGGGCAGTGTTCATATGCTTTGGCAAACACTTTGCATAAAAAAAAAAAACGGCAATGATTTATTCATCCACATCGATTGATTTGAATGGAGAAATCGGGTTTGCCAGGGCATACGAGCTGAGTGGGTATGGATGTTGGGCGGAGCTCCTATGTCCTGGCAGACGCCTTTCCCCTCCTTTTTTTTTGGCAGATATTTTTTCATCCACATTGATTAATGCAAATGAAGAAATCTGTGCCCAGAGGCTGAACGGAAAAAAAATAATCTCATTACCCGTATGCTCAATATAAGGAGAATAGCAGAAACTCCTAATGGTGGCCATACATGTAATGATTGCGGAGACCCTCAAATGCCAGGGCAGTACAAACACCCCACAAATGACCCCATTTTGGAAAGAAGACACCCTAAGGTATTCGCTGATGGGCATAGTGAGTTCATAGAAGTTTTTATTTTTTGTCACAAGTTAGTGGAAAATGAGGTTTTTTTCTTTTTTTTTTCTTACAAAGTCTCATATTCCACTAACTTGTGACAAAAAATAAAAACTTCCATGAACTCACTATGCCCATCACGAAATACCTTGGGGTGTCTTCTTTCCAAAATAGGGTCACATGTGGGGTATTTATACTGCCCTGGCATTTTAGGGGCCCTAAAGCGTGAGAAGAAGTCTGGAATCCAAATGTCTAAAAATGCCCCCTAAAAGGAATTTGTGCCCCTTTGCGAAACCTAGGCTACAAAAAAGTGTCACACATGTGTTATTCCTGTACTCAGAAGAAGTTGGGCAATGTGTTTTGGGTTGTCTTTTTACATATACCCATGCTGGGTGAGCGAAATATCTCTCTAAAATGACAACTTTGTATAAAAAAAATGTAAAAAGTTGACTTTTAGAGAGATATTTCTCTCACCCAGCATGGGTATATGTAAAAATACACCCCAAAACACGTTGCCCTACTTCTTCTGACTACGGCGATACCACATGGATTTCAAACTACTTCTCACGCATTATGAGAAAGAAGACACCCCAAGGTATTTTGTGATGGGCATAGTGAGTTCATGGAAGTTTTTATTTTTTGTCACAAGTTAGTGGAATATGAGACTTTGTAAGAATTTTTTTTTTATCATTTTCCGCTAACTTGTGACAAAAAATAAAAACTTCTATGAACTCACTATGCCCATCAGCGAATACCTTAGGGTGTCTTATTTCCAAAATGGGGTCACTTGTGGGGTACCACATGTGTGACACTTTTTTGCAGCCTAGGTTGGCAAAGGGGCGCAAATTCTAAAGAGCACCTTTAGGATTTCACAGAGCATTTTTTACACATTTGGATTTCAAACTACTTCTCATGCATTAGGGCACCTAAAATGCCAAGGCAGTATAACTACCCCACAAGTGACACCATTTTGGAAAGAAGACACCCCAAGGTATTTCATGATGGGCATAGTGAGTTCATGGAAGTTTTTATTTTTTGTCAAAAGTTAGTGGAATATGAGACTTTGAAAAAAAAAATCATCATTTTCCGCTAACTTGTGACAAAAAATAAAAACTTCTATGAACTCACTATGCCCATCAGCTAATACCTTAGGGTGTCTTCTTTCCAAAATGGGGTCACTTGTGGGGTATTTATACTGTCTATGCAATGTAGAACCTCAGGAAACATGACAGGTGCTCAGAAAGTATGAGCTGCTTCAAAATGCGGAAATTCACATTTTTGCACCATAGTTTGTAAACATTATAACTTTTGCGAAAACCAATAAATCTACACTTATTGCATTTTTTTATCAAAGACATGTAGAACAATAAATTTAGAGATAAATTTATATCAAAATGTAGTTTTATTTTTAAAACTGAAAGTAAAAAATGTCATTTTTTTTGCAAAAAAAATTGGTAAATTTCGATTAATAGCAATGAAATACCACCAAATGAAAGCTCTATTAGTGAGAAGAAAAGGAGATAAAATTCATTTGGGTGGTAAGTTGTATGACCGAGCAATAAACTGTGAAAGCAGTGTAGTGCAGAATTGTAAAAAGTGCTCTGGTCATTAAGGGGGTTTAAGCTAGGGGAGCTGAGGTGGTTAATCACGGCAAAAATGGTCAAATGTCACCCAAGAATGTAACACACAAATTAGTGAAATTTGTTTACCTGTCTACTAGGTAGAGCAGGGGTATGTCACACCCAAAAATACCCGAATATGTAATAGACAAATTAGTGAAATGTTTTTACCTGTCTACTAGGTACAGCCGGGGTATATCAAACCCCAAAAAGTGGGGAATTTCACCCGAATATGTAGCAAACAAATTAATGAATTTTTTTTAACTGTCTACTAGGTATAGCAGTGGTATATCACAGCCCAAAATTTGTGAATTTCACCCAAAAATGTAACAGAGAAATTAGTGAAATGTTTTTACCTGTCTACTAGATACAGCCGGGGTATATCACACCCAGAAATTGGTGAATTTCACCCAAATATTTAACAGACAAATTAGTGAAATGTTACCTATCTACCAGGTAGAGCAGGGGTATATCACACCCAAAAATTGGTGAATTTCACCCGAAAATGTAACAGACAAATTAGTGAAATAGCATAATATAAAATACGTACAAATTAAAAAAAAATAAACTTGATTTATGAGGTGGAGGTCCATATGGAGTAGGAGTTTGAGGAGGCGGGGGACGCAGCGGTGTAGGTGGAAACGGCAGTGGATGAAGACAAGGTAGCCAACACTGGTTTTTGGATTAAATTTTTTATTTTATTAGGGTACACTCCAAAAGAGTGTGAAATATCCAAAATACAAGAATGAGCAATTGTGCTGTAGTATATCAATGGCTGGTTAAGGACGGAATACTTGTCTATTCTGCACAAGGTACAGACAAGTCCTGTGGGATCCATGCCTGGTTCATTTTAATGAACTTGAGCTTGTCCACATTGGCTGTGGACAGGCGGCTGCACTTGTCTGTGATAACACCCCCTGCCGTGCTAAACAAACGTTCAGATAATACACTAGCTGCAGGGCAGGCCAGCACCTCCAAGGCATAAAGGGCAAGCTCAGGCTATGTGCCCAATTTAAAGACCCAAAAGTTGAAGGGGGAAGACCCGTCATTCAGTATGTGTAGGCGTGTGCACACATACTGCTCCACCATGTTGGTGAAATGCTGCCTCCTGCTAAGACGTTCCATATCAGCAGGTGGTGCTGGTTGTTGTGGCGTGCTGACAAAGCTTTTCCACATTTCAGCCATGCTAACCCTGCCTTCTGAGGTGCTGGTGGTGCTCCAGCTGCGTTGGCGACCTCTTCCTCCTCCTCTGCCTTTGCCTTGTGCTTCCATTGTGCCCCCGCTGTCAGGTGGGAATGCCACCAGCAGCGCGTCTACCAGCGTGCGCTTGTACTCGCGCATCTTACAATCATGCTTCAGTAACGGAATTAAGGACGGTATGTTGTCCTGGTAACAGGGATCCAGCAGCGTGGCCATCCTGTAATCAGCACAAGTTAGAATGTGGGCAAATCGGCAGTCGTTGAGGAGACACTGCAGCATGTAATTGCTCATGTGTGCCAGGCTTCCCAGAGGCAACAAAAAGCTGTCCTCTGTGGGAGGTGTATCGTCTGTGTCCTCTGTATCCCCCCAGCCACGCACCAGTGATTACCATGAGCTGGTTTGGGTGCCACTTTGCTGTGTACACGGTTCCTCCTCCTCCATCTACCCCTCCTCACCCTCCACATCCTCCAGAACTGTGCCCTGGCTGGACAATTGTGTACCTGCCGTTTGTGGGTGCAGGAACGCACCCTCTGAGCCACTTGTGAATGACTGGCTAGAATCCCTATGAAATGATCTCTCTTCCTCCTCCTCCTATGCCACATCCTCTTCCATCATTGCCAGGAGCGTTTTTTCAAGAAGGCATAGAAGTGGGATAGTAACACTGAGAATGCCGTTATTGGCCATGTTGGTGGAGTACTCGGAACAGCACAACAAGGAACACAGGTCTCGCATGAAGGCCCAGTCATTGGTGGTGAAGTGGTTTTGTTCCGCAGAGCGACTTACCCGTGCGTGCTGCAGCTGAAACTCCACTATCGCCTGCTGCTGCTCACACAGTCTGGCCAGCATGTGCAAGGTGGAGTTCCAACTTGTAGGCATGTCGCATATGAGGCGTTGAGCGGGAAGGCCGAAGTTACACTGCAAAGAATGCCAAAAGCGCACACAGACTGGCTAGTCCCAGAGCTGCTACGAGATTTCGCCCATTATCGCACACCACCAGGCCGGGCTTGAGGCTCACTGGCACCAACCACTCATTGGTCTGTTGTTCAAGGCCGTCCACAGCTCCTGCGCGGTGTGGGGTTTGTGCCCCAAACAGATAAAACTAAAACTGTCTGCTGTCGTTTACCCCTGGCTGTGCTCAAGTTGGTGGTGAAGGTGTTACACTGACCGGATGAGGAGCCGGAGAGGATGAGGAAGCGGAGTAGAGGGAGGAAGCAACAGGAGGCAAACTGAAGCGCCCTGCAATCCTCAGTGGTAGAAGGACATGCGCCAAACTGCTATCCGCCTCAGGCCCAGCCGCCATTGCATTTACCCAGTGTGCTGTTATGCAGTTATAATGTCCCTGAACATGCTTACTGGTCCAAGTATCTGTAGTGAGGTGGACCTTGCCACAGATGGCATTGGGCAGTGCACACCTAATTTTGTCCCCCACTTGGTTGTGCAGGGAAGGGATGGCATGCCTGGAAAAGTAGTGGTGGCTGGGCACGATGTACTGTGGGAAAGTCACCGCCATAAGGCTTTTAAAACTTTCCGTCTCCACCAGACGGAATGACAGCATTTCAAATGACAGTAATTTTGAAATGCTGGCATTCAGGGCCATGGATCGCGGGTGGGTAGGGGGGTACTTCCTCTTCAGCTCCGGTATTTGGGAGATGGAGAGCTGAACGGTTTCGTGGGACATTGTGGAGATGCTTGGTGACCCAGGTGGAGGTGTTGCTGGCAGATCCTCTGTTTGCAGGGTGGCAGGTGCCACTGTCACTCCAGAGGTAGATGAAGAGGCTGAGACTGCAGCAGAAGAGGAAGCAGGGGGAGCCAGAGACCTTTCTTGGTTTTTGAGGTGTCTACTTCACTGCATCTCGTGTTTTGCACTTAGATGCCTGGTCATGCAGGTTGTACTCAGGTTGAGAACGTTTATGCCTCGCTTCAGGCTCTTATTGCACAGCGTGCAAACCACTCATGTCTTGTCGTCAGCACATTGTCTGAAGAACTGCCACGCCAGGGAACTCGTTGGAGCTGGCTTTGGTGTGCTTGGTCCCTTGCTGTGGTGGGCAGGAGCAGGCATACTGTCTAGGGGACGACCGCTCCGCTTTGCACCCTGCTCCCTCTTCTGCTGTGCTGGAGGCTCTGTGCAACCACCACCTCTTCCAACGAACCACCAGGCTTTCGATAGAGTGCAGACTGACAAGGAATGAAGGGGTGAAGACTGGGTGGAAGATGATGTGGAGGACGATGAGGTTCTCGACCCCACATGGAATCAAGGTTATGCTAGTGACCAATGTAGTTCAGATGAAGAAACGGTGGTCGCACAGAGCCACCAGCACGCACACCAAAGCCAGCTCCAATGAGTTCCCTGGCGTGGCAGTTCTTCATACAGTGTGCTGATGACAAGACGTGAGTGGTTTGCATAAATGTTCTGAACCTGAGCACAACCTGCATGACCAGGCATCCAAGTGCAAAGCACGAGCTGCAGTGGAGTAGACACCTCAAAAACCAAGAAAGGTCTCTGGCTCCTCCTGCTTCCTCTTCTGCTGCAGTCTCAGCATCTTCCTCCACCACTAGAGTGACAGTCAACATCTGCCAAATACTGGAGCTGAAGAGGAAGTACACCCCTACCCACCCACGATCCATGGCCCTGAATGCCAGCATTTCAAAATTACTGTCCTTTGAAATGCTGTCATTTCTCTGGAGACAGAGAGTTTTAAAGGCCTTATGGCGGTAGTTGTCCCACAGTACGTCGTGCCCAGCTGCCACCACTTTTGCAGGCGAGCCATCCCTCCCTGCACAACCAAGTAGGGGGACAAAATCAGGTGCGCACTGTGCAACGCTATCTGTGGCAGGGTGCACCTCACTATGGATACTTGGACCAGTAAGCGTGATCAGGGACGTTATAGCTCCATAACAGCACACTGGGTAAATGCAGTGGCGGCTGGGTCTGAGGCGGATAGCAGTTTGGCACATGTCCTTCTACCACCAAGGATTTCAGGGCACTTCAGTTTACCTCCTGTTGCTTTCTCCTCCTACTCTGATTCCTCATCCTCTACCGGCTCCTCATCCGGTCAGTGTAACACCTTTACCACCAACTTCAGCACAACCAGGGGTAAACGACAGCAGGCAGTTTTAAAACTTATCTGTTTGGGGGACAAACCCCACACCGCGCAGGAGCTGTGGACAGTCCTTTAACAACAGCGTAACTTCGGCCTTTCCGCTCACCGCCTCATATGCAACGTGCCCACAAGGTGGAACTCCACCTTGCACATGCTGGCCAGACTGTGCAAGCAGCAGCAGGCGATAGTGCAGTTTCAGCTGCAACACGCACAGGTAAGTCGCACTGTGGAACAGAACCACTTCACCACAAATGACTGGTCCTGTATGCCAGACCTGTGTTCCTTGTTGCGCTGTTTTGAGTACTCCACCAAAATGGCCAGTGCCGATAATGCTGTTCTCAACATTACTATCCCGCTTCTATCCCTCCTTGAAAAAACGCTCCTGGCGATGATGGAAGAGGATGTGGCACAGGAGGAGGAGGAAGAGGGATCATTTTGTAGGGTTTCCGCCCAGTCATTCACAAGTGGCTCCGAGGGTGGGTTCCGACACCCACAAACGCCAGGTACACAATTGTCCAGCCAGGGCACAGTTCTGGAGGATAATGAGATGGAGGATGAGGAGATGGAGGAGGAGCACCTCAGAAGGCAGGGTTAGCATGGCCGAAACGTGGAAAAACTATGTTAGCATGCCATAACAACCAGCACCACTAGATGATATGGAACGTCTTAGCAGGAGGCAGCATTTCACCAACATAGTGGAGCAGTATGTGTGCACACGCCTACACATACTGAATGACGGGTCTGCCCCCTTCAACTTCTGGGTCTCCAAATTGGGCACATGGCCTGAGCTTGCCCTTTACATTTTGGAGGTGCTGGCCTGCCATGCAGCCAGTGTATTATCTAAACGTATGTTTAGCAAGGCAGGGGGCGCCATCACAGACAAGCGCAGCCGCCTGTCCACAGCCAATGTGGACAAGCTCATGTTCATTAAAATGAACCAGACATGGATCCCTCAGGACTTGTCCGTACCTTATGCAGAATAGACATGTATACCGGCACTAACCAGCCATTGTTATACTGCAGTGCAATTGCTCATTCTTGTATTTTGGATGTTTCACACTCTTTTAGAGTGTACCCTAATTTAGAGTGTACCCTAAAAATAAAATGAAAACCAAAAACCTGTGTTGGCTACCTCGTCCTCCTCCACCGCCGCTTCCACCTACACCGCTACGTCCACCGCCTCCTCAAACTCCTACTTTATATGAAACTCCACCTCATAAATCAAATTTTTTATCTTTATTTGCACGTATTTTATTTTTGGTAATTTCACTACTTTGTCATTTACTTTTTCAGGTGAAATTCAGCAATTTTTGGGTGTATAGTACACTGCTATACCTTTTAGACAGGTTAAAAAAATTGTCATTTACATTTTCGGGTGAAATTCACCAATTTTTGTGTGTATAGTACCACTGCTATACCTAGTAGACCGGTAAAAAGATAAAAATAAATTGTCATTTACATTTTCGGGTGAAATTCACCAATTTTGGGGTGTATAGTACCACTGCTATACCTAGTAGGCAGGCTAAACAAAAAAAAAAAAAAAATTGTCAGTTACATATTCTGGTGAAATTCACTAATGTTTGTGTGTGATGTACCACTCCTATACCTAGTAGACCGGAAACATTTTTTATAATTTGTCAGTTACATTTTCTGGTGAAATTTTTTAGTTGTAGAATTTTTGAGTGTGATGTACCACTGCTATACCTAGTAGATAGGTTAAAAAAAAAATTGTCAGTTACATTTTCAGTTGAAATTTAACAATTTTTGGGTGTGATGTACCACTGCTATACCTAGCAGACAGGTTAAAAAAATAAATAAATAGTCATTTACATTTTTGGGTGAAATTAACCAAGTTTTGGGTGTGAAGTACCACTGCTATACCTAGTAAACAGGTTAAAAAAAATTGTCAGTTACATTTTCTGGTGAAATGCAACAACTTTTGGGTGTACCACTGCTATACCGAATAGACAGGTAATAAAAAAATGCTTAAACTTTAAACAGTTGTCACACTTTTATGCTTTAATAATTTCTCCCATAATTCAACTCTATAATTTTAAATTTGAAAAAATGTATCCTCCCTTGGATGTCGTCTCTCTTTCTCACGCTCCCTCTCCTGTGTGGAACCCTGATTCCCCGCCACCCGTGATCACCATGGTAGGTGCAGAAAAGAACATCGAAAGTTGATAGAGCAGATATCAAATTGAATCGTGAACATCACGGGGACGTGCGACATGGTGGGGCAGTAAGTTTGCACACACCTACACGAACTGACTGACAGGGGTCAGCCCCTGCAACTTCTGGGTCTCCAAATTGGGCACATGGCCTGAGCTTGCCCTTTACTCCATGGAGATGCTGGCCTACCGTGCAGCCAGTGTATTGTCTAAATGTGTTTTTAGCACGACTGCAGGGGGGTTATCACAGGTTATATGTTTTGGGGTGTACCCTAATTTAAAAAATAAAATTTAAAACCAAAAAACAGTTTAGGCTACCTCCTCCTCCACCGCCGCTTCCACCTACACCGCCACATCCACCGCCTCCTCAACCTCCTACTCCATATGGACCTCGTCCTCCTAGATCAAGATTATTATTTTTTATTTTTACGTATTTTATGTTATTTAAAGTCATTCCTCTATCCACATTTGTTTGCAGAGCACTTGCCATGCTCTTAACCACATTTTGATGCCATTTGCAGCCCTCTAGCCCTTTCCATGACATTTGTACAGCCATTTTAGTTCTCAAAAGTTCGGGTCCCCATTGACTTCAATGGGGTTCGGGGGTCAAGTTCGGGTCAAGTTCGGGTCCTGAACTCGAACTTTTTTCCAAAGTTCGGCCGAACCCGAACATCCAGGTGTCCGCTCAACTCTATCCGTGATCTGTATCCCCTCCCTTTGATTTCTGATCTATTTGATCAAATTGTCGGAGCCAAGGTGTTCTCCAAGTTAGATTTAAAAGGAGCTTATAATCTGATCAGAATATAGGCAGGAGATGAGTGGAAAACGGCCTTCAATACACCCGAAGGTCATTTAGAGAATCTTGTCCTGCCCTTTGGTTTAACTAATGTGCCATCGGTCTTTCAGCGATTTGTCAATGATATTTTCCATCATTTAGTGGGAAGGTTCATTGTTATTTACCATGTTATTTACCTCCGGGCGGTACTAGAATGGGACCGGCCTGAGAATTAGAAAGCTCTAATGCAGTTTCTGGGTTTAACCAATTACTACAGAAAATTCATCTTGAATTATTCCACCATTGTAAAACCTTTCACAGATATGACTAAAAAAGACGCAGACTTTTCTGTCTGGTCGGATGAGGCATTACAGGCCTTTTCTGCTATTAAGAAATGTTTTGCGTCTGCTCCCATTCTGATGCAACCTGATGTGTCTCAACCGTTCGTCGTGGAGGTGGATGCATCAGAAGTGGGGATCGGAGCAGTTATGTCGCAGGGTCCACATCCTACCAAATGGCGTCCGTGTGCTTTTTTTCTCCAAGAAACTCTCAGCCGCTAAAAGAAATTATGATGTAGGAGATAGAGAGTTGCTGGCCATTAAATTGGCCATTGAGGAATGGCGTCATTGGTTGGAGGGGGCTACTCATCCTATTACGGTATATACTGACCACAAGAATTTGGCTTACCTGCAGTATGCTAAGCGCCTGAATCCTAGACAAGCTAGATGGTCACTGTTTTTTACTAGGTTCAATTTTGTGGTCACCTTTCGCCCTGGGGTTAAAAACATCAAGGCAGATGCGTTGTCACATAGTTTTCCTGGGGGGAGTGATTTGGAGGATCCCGCTCTGATTTTGGCTGATGGGGTGGTGGTTTCTGCTCTGTACCCTGAGTTGGAAATGGAGGTGCTGGGGGCCCAGGAGGAGGCTCCTGATTCTTGTCCTCTAGACAAGTTGTTTGTTCCTGCTGAACTGCGATACAAGGTGTTCAAGGAACATCATGATACGGTCCTTGCGGGACATCCTGGAAGCAAATCCAACATAGATCTTATTTTTCTGGTGGCCAGGGTTGCGCAAGGGTGTGGAGGGTTATGTGACAGCTTGTGAGTGGCTCACACTCGGCCTTCCGGATCCCGTCTTCCTTTACTCATTCCGTCTCATCCTTGGACGCATTTGTCCATGGACTTTATTACCGATTTACCGAGTTCCTCTGGGAAAACTGTGATTTTGGTGGTAGTGGACCGCTTTATTAAGATGGCCGACTTTGTACCGTTACCTAGCTTGCCCAATGCCAAAACTCTCGCTCAGGTTTTTATCGATAACATTGTGAAACTACATGGCATTCCCTCTGATGTGGTGTCTGATAGGGGGACGCAATTTGTTTCCAGGTTTTGGCACATATGCTTTTTACCCTCAGTTTGGTACTTTTTCTGGGACTGGATCTTCTGGGATGCCAGAAGAGGAGAGATTCTCTTCCGCCTTGTCCTCTATCTGGTGGAAGATCCAAGTTAATTTGGAATAGATGAGTGAAAGATATAAACGGATGGCTGACAGGAGACGTATGGCTGGTCCGGACCTGTGTGTCGGTGTGGTTGTCCACTAAAAACATTAAGCTGAAGGAACCATCTTGGAAATTGGGTCCAAGATTTATTGGCCCTTACAAAATCTCTGCGATTGTCAACACGGTGGCGTTTCGTTTTGATCTTCCGCAAACCTGGAAGATCCATAATGTGTTTCACAGGTCTTTATTAAAGAAATATGTGGAACCTGTGGAACCATCTCCATTGCCACCTCCCCCTGTCCTGGTGGATGGCAATTTGGAGTTTGAGATCTCTAAGATTCTCGACTCATGTGTTCTTGGGGTTCCCTCCAGTGCCTGGTGCACTGGAAGGGATACGGTCTAGAGAAAAGAATGTGGGTTCCGGCTACTGATGTCAGTGCTTGCCGCCTGGTGAGGGCCTTTCACAGGGCACACCCGGATAAAGTTGGTCCGGGGTGTCCGGAGGTCACTCGTAGAAGGGGGGTACTGTCACACCTTGCCCTGGGATTGTGCAGAGGTCTGTCAGACTGGCTGCACATGTCTGACTTCTCTGCTTGTTTTGATTTGGGTTTGGGCTGGATCCACCTTCCCTCAGGTGTACTGGGTTTCATTGTTAGTGAGGCTAGTTATCCCTCCTTCCCCTAGTGGCGTGTGTGGGTTATAGTTCTTTCCTGGGAAGCGCTTGATGTGTGGTGGATTGTCTGCTCCAGCTCTGCTCAAGATAAGTCCTCTCCGTTATTTCCCTTTGTGTGTTTTATCTAGGCCTCTAGGGAGACGCTTGCTTCCTCCTGGTTTGAGGGAGGAGGTTGCCTCTTCCCTTTTCCCTGCTGCTTAGGGTTTGCCCAGGGTGTTAGTGTGTTGCCCAAGCTGAATAGGTTTAGGCACGAGGGCATGTGCATATCCACCATAAGGGTATGCACATGGGCACAGCAGTTTAGGGAAAGCTTTTAGGGATCGCTAGGAGGTGACCCTTTTCTCCCTAGCTTTTGGGCCTAGTCATTTGCTTTGTTTGTTTTCCTGTGTTTGGTTATTTCCCCGCTTACCTACCTATCGTGACACATTCACCCCAGTCTCACCAGGATCTCACCCTTTCCTATCAGGTAAGAAGCCGTTTGATCATCCGGTAAGTCAAAATACACCTGCTGGGGTCCAGATGCCAGGAACGGAGCGACGACCTCAGCCCATTGCTCGCGGGGTACCTTCTCTCTCACGGCTACCTTCTCGAAGATCACAAAATAGGTTTCAACGTTGTCTGCAGGAGTCATCTTGGGGATCACCGCATGGCCCTTTTTCCGGGCATCATTGACGCTCTGGGATGCTACTGCTGCTTGTAAAGCCATCACATGTTGGAAGAGCAGCTGGTTTGTTTCCTGCTGCTACTTATTGGCCTCCCGCTGTTGCAGGTTAACCTCCACGAGGGCTTCCATTTTGACGAAGGACACGGGTTGTGATCTCGCTGGTTTGATGTAGGACATACAACCATGCTCGGAAAAACAAAAATATTTTGGCCTTCACACCAGCCTTACTGCGATGCTCGCATACTCCACCAATTGTGGGGATTCGTTCTGGTAGACAGGACAAGCAAACACAGTATAGAGGCAAAGACCAGTTTGTAATTCAAAAAACGTCAGTGTTTTATTCACACTTATGGCAACAAAACAGTACGACAATCCATTTGCAGTTTGGGTGTTTGTTTACACCTAGACAGTTCATACAGCAACACAGTCACCTGTTATCCAAGGTGTTAGTTCACACCCGATTGGCATTACTCAGGACAGAGCAGACCTCCAAAACTCAGGCCTCCAGCCTAGCACACGGCTCAGATTCCAATCCAGCGATTGCCCGAGCTCCTCTGTCAGAGAGGTAATGACACCCAGCTGACACTGCTGGCTGGGTTTTTCATAAGCCAGTCAAGACCCAGCCTGTAACGTGGGGAGGTAGTCACCCACCCAGCACTTTGACTACTCTCAGTAAATAGCTAGGTGTCAAACAGCAACTGCTGCTGACACATGAAAACTGGTTCTTACTCCACCAAGGCCAGGAACCTCTGTGACACATACAGTACAGACCAAAAATTTGGACAGACCTTCTCATTCAAAGAGGTTTCTTTATTTTCATGACTATGAAAATTGTAGATTCACACTGAAGGCATCAAAACTATGACTTAACACATGTGGAATTATATACATAACAAAAAAGTGTGAAACAACTGAAAATATGTCATATTCTAGGTTCTTCAAAGTAGCCACCTTTTGCTTTGATTACTGCTTTGCACACTCTTGGCATTCTCTTGATGAGCTTCAAGAGGTAGTCACCTGAAATGGTCTTCCAACAGTCTTGAAGGAGTTCCCAGAGATGCTTAGTACTTGTTGGCCCTTTTGCCTTCACTCTGCGGTCCAGCTCACCCCAAAGCATCTTGATTGGGTTCAGGTCCGGTGACTGTGGAGGCCAGGTCATCTGGCGAAGCACCCCATCACTCTCTTTCATGGTCAAATACCCCTTACACAGCCTGGAGGTGTGTTTGGGGTCATTGTCCTGTTGAAAAATAAATAAATAAATGATGGTCCAACTAAACGCAAACCGGATGGAATAGCATGCCGCTGCAAGATGCTGTGGTAGCCATGCTGGTTTAGTATGCCTTCAATTTTGAATAAACCCCAACAGTGTCACCAGCAAAGCACCCCCACACCATCACACCTCCTCCTCCATGCTTCACGGTGGGAACCAGGCATGTAGAGTCCATCCGTTCACCTTTTCTGCATCGCACAAAGACACGGTGGTTGGAACCAAAGATCTCAAATTTGGACTCATCAGACCAAAGCACAGATTTCCACTGGTCTAATGTCCATTCCTTGTGTTCTTTAGCCCAAACAAGTCTCTTCTGCTTGTTGCTGCTTGTTAGCAGTGGTTTCCTAGCAGATATTCTACCATGAAGGCCTGATTCACACAGTCTCCTCTTAACAGTTGTTCTAGAGATGTGTCTGCTGCTAGAACTCTGTGTGGCATTGACCTGGTCTCTAATCTGAGCTGCTGTTAACCTGCGATTTCTGAGGCTGGCGACTCGGATGAACTTATCCTCCGCAGCAGAGGTGACTCTTGGTCTTCCTTTTCTGGGGCGGTCCGCATGTGAGCCAGTTTCTTTGTAGTGCTTGATGGTTTTTGTGACTGCTCTTGGGGACACTTTCAACGTTTTCCCAATTTTTCGGACTGACTGACCTTCATTTCCTAAAGTAATGATGGCCACTCGTTTTTCTTTACTTAGCTGCTTTTTTCTTGCCATAATACAAATTCTAATAGTCTATTCAGTAGGACTATCAGCTGAGTATCCACCTGACTTCTCCACAACCCAACTGATGGTCCCAACCCCATTTATAAGGCAAGAAATCCCACTTATTAAACCTGACAGGGCACACCTGAGAAGTGAAAACCATTTCAGGTGACTACCTCTTGAAGCTCATCAAGAGAATGCGAAGAGTGTGCAAAGCAGTAATCAAAGCAAAAGGTGGCTACTTTGAAGAACCTAGAATATGACATATTTTCAGTTGTTTCACACTTTTTTGTTATGTATATAATTCCACATGTGTTAAATCATAATTTTGATGCCTTAAGTGTAAATCTACAATTTTCATAGTCATGAAAATAAAGAAAACTCTTTGAATGAGAAGGTGTGTCCAAACTTTTGGTCTGTACTGTACGTCACTACTGAGAACAAGATCTGGAGGACTTTTATACGTTCACCTTTCTATGTGGTTTCTCACGAATCGATTATATGATCAACTGTTCAATCTATTGTTCGATTGTTTTTTTTAGATTATATTTATTTATAATTTTCTTCTTCTCATTAAAAACATGACATAAATGGGATTTAACCATTACAGAAATACATATATATACCGTCATAAATTGAAAAAGGATATCATAACAATACAAATATACACCATTATACAAAGTCATGTCATAACAGCTTATCCCCTTCATTTTAACTTTTAGAAAAACCTCATAACAAAGATAGCTTCCCCCCCCCTCCTCCCATCCCCAACCCCCCCTCACCTCCTCCCTCCCCTCCACCCTTTTTGGTTGTCTTGGGAGTATCCAAATGGCCTTTCCTTTCAGTCACCTCATTTTAGAGTCTTGTAGTTCCCCCCTTTTTACTCCTTATTTATTCATTGGCTTCACCTGCCTGGCTTTCTCGTATCTTGTCACCCTTTCACATAAATTTTTCCATTCTACCACGCTTGGCGGGCTGTCCGCTCCCCATCCTCTGGCCAAGACAACACGTGCCAGCATCAGACCTTTTTCCCATTTTCTTTCACTTTCTCTATCTACCCCTATTCTTCTCGTATCTCCCAGGACTGCTATGCTAATCTCAAAAGGAGCCGATTTCTTTGTCTCTCTCTCGAGGTGCTGGAAAACTTGAGACCAGTACCCCTGTACAGTCGGGCAAAACCAGATCAGATGGACAAAGTCGGCCCTCTCCTCTCCACACTTCCAACACTTTGCATCTCCTGTTTTATACATCTTGCTCATAACCCTTGGGGTGACATAGGTCCGGTGAAGGATAAAGAACTGCGTCAATCGGAAGCCACTGGAGATTGTACTCCTTTTAACGTTTTTATATATATTTCTCCAGTCCAAGACTAAGGGTGCCACCTCTTGTGCCCATTTCTTTTCACTGTTAAATCTAATCACCCCTCCCAAACCCTTCTTTATCCTTTTATAAATCTGTGAAATTGAAACTTTACTCCCTATTCCCTGATAGCAAAAATCAGCAAATTCTGAATGCTTTGTAATAAAGTATTCTTTATTCTTCGTTTTATCAAAAGCGTGTTTCAGTCTACTATATCTAAACCATGTGAGATAGTCTTTATCTATACTTAAACCCATTTCCTCTGGTGTCTTCAGCCTTCCTTCCACTACTATATGGGGCACAAATCTAATACCCTTTTTATCCCAAAACAAATAATCCTCAAACTTCAAGAATTCTTTTAAATTAATATTTCCCCAAATGGGTGAAACCTTTAGTGTGTGCTTTATTCCTAGTAATTTTTTAATATTAAGCCAAACTAAGTGTACCATCTTACTAATTGGGCATTGCCTCCCCTTAATTTTTATCATTCCTGCTTCCAATGTACTAATAATGTTATATTGGAGAGCTCCCGACTCCCCTTCCAAGAAACGACGCAGTCTGTCATCCTCCATCATTAACCACTGGAGCTGGGATGCAAAATAATAGCCCCTAAAGCATGGGATGGACAGTCCTCCATCTTCCTCACCTAACCATAGGTATTTCTGTTTCAGCCTGACCCTTTTTCTCCCCCAGATAAGGTCGTTTATCGTTCCTTCTAACGCATTGAAAAAATGGTCCCCTATCCAAATTGGGCACGAGGAGATAACATACAAAATCTGTGGCAGTAGAACCATCTTTATTATTGCTATTCGGTCCACTTGTCGGATCAGCAGCTTTTGCCAAACACTTGTTTTTTCCCTAACCCTTTTTAATAGAGGGTCAATATTAAGTTCTAAATACTCCTGTATCCTCGAACTAACTTTTATTCCCAGGTATTCAAACGATTCCGTAGGTTTCAAGATTTTAATGTTAATTTCCTCCGGCCCAATTTCCTGACCAATGGGGAGCAGCACCGACTTTGTCCAGTTCACCTTAAAGCCGGAAACATGGCCAAACTGGTTAACTACCTCCATCAGATGCTGTACCATTGGTACCCCTCCATCCACAAAAAACAGAATATCATCGGCATAGAGGCATATCTTATCCAGTACACCATTTCCTCCAAATCCCCTTATTTTTCCGTCTGCTCGGATCTTACAAGCTAGTGGCTCAACAAATATAGCGAACAATAGTGGGGAGAGGGGGCACCCCTGACGGGTTCCCCTCTGCAAGGGTATTGCCTCTGATATTACTCCATTGACCCTAACCCTAACTTTCGAATTGTTATATAAAAGCTGTACCCATTTAATAAATTTCTCCCCCAGATTGAACTCATGCATAGTCTTCCAGAGGTATGCCCACTCCACCCTGTCAAACGCTTTTTCAGCGTCCAACGACAGGATGGAGTGGGCGCCCTCCCCAACCATCTGCATATTCAACAATGTCCGTCTAATATTCGTCTGCGCCTGACGTTTGGGTACAAACCCGGTTTGGTCCGGGTGTATTAATTTTCCAATAACTTTTCTTAGGCGGTTTGCAAGCAACTTAGCACATATTTTAAAATCGGTGTTGAGGAGAGAGATGGGGCGATACGAGTCCACCCTTCTCTCATCCTTCCCCTTTTTGAGTATCAAACTTATTACAGCCTCGGAGAGAGAGGACGGGAGTTCACCACTGTCCATTGATTCATTTAAAACCTGTACTAACACTTGGAAGAATGACCTCTCCATACCTTCTATATATCTCAAAGGGTAGGCCATCCAACCCAGGACTGGTATTCCCCTGAATAGTTTTCAGTGTGTCTCGTAGTTCCTCAACTTCAATAGGGCCGTTCAGCCATTCCCTCTCCTCCTCCGAAAGTCTGGGAATCGGGGCTCCCTCCATGAAGATTCTGATTTCTTCAGACCCCCCCCCCTTCCGAGGAGTAGAGGCCCGCATAATATTCCACGAATTCACGCTCTATCTCTCCTTGGCTGGACACCAGCCCCCCAGCTCTCCCCTCAACACCGTCAATCCTATTACCCCCCCTCTGATTCCGTATAAGTGTGGACAGCAGTTTTCCCGACTTCCCAGATTCTCTAAAGTATCGTTCCCCCTCAAAAAACACCTTTTGTTGTGCCTTATCGCTCAGATAATTCCTCAATGTACTTTTAGCCTGATCCAACTGGTTTATCAATTCAGGGATTTTCTTGGTCATAAGTTCTGCTTCTATTTCTTTTGTCCTATCTGTCAGCTTTCTCTCCTGTTCTGCAAATCCCCTTTTCAGGCCCTTAATTTTACTTATCAAGATGCCGCGTAGAAATGCCTTAAAGGCATCCCAGACGTATCCTGAGCCTGCTGACCCTAAATTATATTTCCAGAATTCATCTATATTCACTCTAATGTCATCTTCCTCCTTGATTAAATTCAACCAGTGAGGGTTCAAACGAAACTCACGAGTTGTTGGTCTTGAGTTTGTCTTAAACCGCAGGCAAACAGGGGAGTGATCTGAGATACTATTCACTTCATACTTCATACTGGAGATTTTATGTACTAATTCTGAGCTAACCAGTGCCAAATCTATCCTGGACATTATTTTATTTCCCCGGCTGAAACAGGAGAACCCTGGCTTGTCATCGTAGAGATATCTCCACACGTCTATTAAGGATAGTTCCTGCGATATTTTCCACAGCACTGATTGTCGCCCTGTCATCTGTTTAACCTTTGGGAACACAGAGTATCTGTCTAACTCGTCATTCATAACGTTATTTAGATCTCCCATAATTAATATGGGGCATTTACCTCTTGAATCTGCATACTCCACTAATCTATGGATAACCGTTAGGGAAAATGGAGGGGGTATATACACAAAGGCCAGAATGCATACAATGCCATTCCATTGACAATGAAGAAATACATATCTACCCCTGTCATCTATTTTCTCGTCAATTGGGCGGAAATCTACTTTATAATGAACATATACACTAACTCCAGATGAGTATGTAGAGAAGCATGAGTGGTATTGATACCGGGCCCATTTCTTCTTTAACAGGTTTATTTTATCCTTTATACTATGTTTCTCCATTAATCCTACAATCGCCGGGAGATGTTTACAAACAATATCAAAGACCATTACCCTTTTAACCCTATCTCCTAGGCCCCTTACATTCCATGTCATAATACTACTCATACTACTCATCTAGATTGGTCACTGACTTTTTCTTCACCTTAGACCCTATTAGATCTCCCAAGACAACCATTCCCACCCTACTCCCTCTCCCCCCCCTCGTCCCTCCCTCTCCCCTCCCCCCCCCCCCCACCATCTGGTCGGCAGAAATCGAGAATTTCCCCCACCTCTCACACACGACCCCTTCCCACCCCCTACCCCTCCCCCATGAATCCGTCTGGCACCTTTCATGTTCCTATTCCTTTATCATCCAACCACTCCGCCACCTCCTCCGGGGAGCCAAAAAACCTAACCTGTTCACGATATATTATACGTAGCTTAGTAGGGTACAACAGGGAATATTGTATCTGAGCCTCCGCTAATCTCTTTTTCACTTCTTTGAACTCACGCCTCTTAATCTGGGTGGCCCTGGAGAAGTCAGGATAAATCGCTATATTATTTCCGTTAAACTCAATTGTTTGCAACATTCTTTTGGTTCGCATTATTGTATCCCTGTCTTTAGCACTTTGTATTTTGGCAAGGATTGCCCTCGGGGGAGCCCCTTTTATAGGGGGTCTTCCTGGTATTCTATGGGCTCTTTCCACTGAAAACAGGTTAGTTAGGCCCTTATCTTTAAAGCTATCTTGCAGCCACTGTTGAATAAACCCTGTTGTATCCTCACCTTCCGTTCCCTCAGGAAATCCGACTATTCTGATATTTGATCTCCTGGATACATCTTCCATTATTGTAACTCTCTCTAAAAGAGTCTTCTTTTCCTCCTCCATTCCCTCCACTCTTTTCTTTAACCCCTCTATATCCTTTTTCATAATTCCTGATGTTATTTGCAGCTCCTTCACCTTCTCCCTAACTTTATTCATATCCTCCTTTATGAAGGAAAGGTCAACCTGTACCGAAGCAATCTTAGTTGTCAGATCCTCCAGGCTATGATTAGTTTTTTGCACTGCGCCAAGGATTTCCAGTAGCTTATTATCTACCAGGTTGATTCTTTCCTCCATTCCTACTCCGCTACCCCCCCTCATTTCCATTCTCCCATGCTCCTCAGGGGGAACCACTTCACAACTATCCTTTTGTATTTCCTTATTACCTCGTAGAGAGCTCTTAATTTTAGGGGGGGATCTAAGATATTTCTCCAGGCTAGTTGTTGTAGTGCTGCCCTTCCCACCCCCTGGCGAGGAAGAGCCAGCCATGCCAGCGGATCTTCGATTTACGCCCTTTGGAGGCATGTGTTCAATCCCCCCAACCACCAGAGAGAAGGGAGAAAAATAAAATAAAAATAAAATAAAAATAAAATAAAAAATAAATAAATAAATAAATAAACAATTACAGGAATAGGAGAAGGATAAGAGGGATAAGAAGACAACAAGTATATAGATATATCAACACATAACAATTAGCTAATGATTATATATCCCTTACTGAGGGAGGAGTCATGTACATAATCTCGTCCAGATTTAAACTATTGAAGTATCTACCCAGTCTATATATATAGACAACATACAGTCCAATAATCCCTTTAAGAGGGTATAATCCGCCACCTGTCTGGAGCAATATTTCCAGAGGAGAAAAAGAGAATAAAAAAAAAATAATACGTCAATTGATGGTACTTGGGTATTACTCCATTATTATGAAGACTATACGGAGTATAATCCAAAAATCATTCACAAGGGAAACTTAGTTAACTTATATCCAGAAACCCAACCCCTTCATCCGAAAAAAAAAAAAAAAAGAAAAGAGAGAAAGGGAGGTTATATTCATCCGTTCCCTGGAGGTGCCTCCTCTGCAAAAATAAATATATTCAGCGGATCCTCTTCTTAGTTGCATACCCTATAGGCAGAACGTTCCACCGTTCTAGGCGAGTTTATTCATTACTTGTTCAGCACTTCACCCGCTTGCAGGTGTATCTCAAATACATACAGGGGAGTGTGTTCAGCATCTCAACAACTTATCTAAACAACCGCTAAACCGCTAAACCTCTCTCCTTTCTCCCTTCTTTCCCCTTCCTTTCTCTCCTCCTCCTTTTTAAAGTTCAGCAGTTCGTCTAGTCACATAAGACCGGAGAGAGGGACTTGGAAGAGGAAGCAAATCCAAATAACAAACATAAATGTCCAATGATGCAGGGGAGAAAAAAAAAAAAAAAGTAAATATTGTACTTCGGCAGGTTAAGTAAGTTGACTAGGACGAAGGGACGGTGCGCTCGTCACGGGGAAAAGTGTAAGGAGATTCCCTCCTCTTTCCTTCTCTTCCTCTCTTCCTCCTCTCTCCCCCCTTCACTCTTTCCCCACGGCGCTCATCTCCCTGGGTCATGTAGGTGGAATCCCCGGGTAACCAGACCTCTGGTGACTTTTAACGAGACAGTACGTGCCCCAAAGTCCGCTTCTCTCCTCTCCAACTGGTCCCACATGCAATCAGCGCTGCCAGCACATCATTTCCCAGTGAAAAAAGGAAAAGAGAAAACCAGTACCTTCTTTCTCAGGCACATCCGAGGCAAATGGAGACCTTACAGGGCCGCTTGTGGGGAGGGTCAAGAGGGAGCCCACACCCCCCTGCATCCTCTACAGCCCGTTCCACTTCTTCTTTAACAGCTGTTGCAATCGGGGGACCCCTTCTGCAACGGATCCCAGGCACTCCGGACGGTCTCCCTGCAACACAGAAGCCGTGGGGGGGAAGAGGAGGTCGCGGTCCACTACCGCCGCAACAGCTGCCGCGTCACCACAACACTCGGCCCGACCATCTGCGCCGCACCGCTGACATCCGACCGTAGGTGGCAGGTGCTCGGACGCCCAGCGTTCAGGCGCTGCGATCCATGAGGCAAGGGAGGGGGCGGGAGCACGGCACGTCCTACATCATGCCGTTACGTCATGATGTCCAGCTATTGTTCGATTGTTCATTGATTACTTCTACCAATCAATTATTTGAATTATTATAGAATAGATTTATTATTCGATTTATTGTTCGATTTATTGTTCGATCATCTCAACAACATGAAATGATGTTTTTAATTATGTTTGTTTTTATACTTTTATGTTTAATAAATTTACATTTTGATGCAGCCCCCTATGGTTTAAGTGCCTGTTGTACTTATATACTAATAAAGAAATTTAGCCTCCCTTTTGGCAACAGGAAAACATCCCCTCATTTTGCTGTGATAGAAAGGGAGGGTATAAAAGCATGGCAATCCAGTAGTCATCATCCGTGATATTTCTGCCATTGTTGCTGACCACCTTGCCCAGTTGGAATTGACGTGGAAACAGCCAGTGGAATGGAATTTAGCAAGTGACCGTCTGTGTGGCTACTCTTATCCAGTCTGATCCACTCTAATGCCACATGACAATGCTTGACTTTATACATATTATAGGAAGGAGGGGGAGTGGCAGGGAAGGACGTGGAGGAGGACTTGGAGGAGGAGAATAAGCACCTGGTTAGAACCAGACAGACAGTTGAGGAGTCAATAGACTCCCCTACATAACAGAAACGGGACAGATCCGTTTTGCAGCCAATAGACTTCTATTATGACGGAATGAATAACGGAATGCCTCTAAAAGCATTCCGTTATCCATTCTATCATAGAATTGCGTTATGGTCCGTGGTAACGGAATCCATAAGGCAATTCACCTTTTACCACAAAGTGTGAACGAATTTCAAAATATGAAATTCGCTCATCTCTACATATTATACTTACTAAATAGCCCGATTAAAGGTATTGGAGTGATATTTGTACAGATTCTCCTTTTTGGTTTATAGCATGCATCGAAGAGAATACATTATTTATTCCCTAAGTGTATACATTTTTCTTTGAACTAAACAAACAATTATCGTGATTGAAAGCAGTTTTTCCTTTTTGCATGAAAATGTATGACACTAGAGAAAAACACAGAGCATTATATTATAGCTTAATGCTACCTAAATATTTCGCCCCCTCACATAACATGCAGGCTACGCTTTACAGTAGTGATCCATTCTTGGCTCCTGATTCTTAGCCTGGAACATTTATTAACTGCGATGTCTCAGGTACCTGAATTCATAGCAGAGCCCTGAAAAATAATGGGTGTTATCAAGGATAGCTGATGAGGTCTAAATCTAGGTGCTTTTTTCAAACAATTTATGCTATAAAGCAAACATTCTCTATCCAAGGATCCGGTAAACTACATGTCTATCAAATTTACAGCATGTCACAAAGCAATATATGTCAGGCACATTTAATGTTAGTAATCTAGGATGAGACTAGTTATGCTTGGTACTACTATAAGGTATAGATTGTATTCCCTACATTTTAAAACATTGCTAGGAATGAATGCTCTAAGACAACTGATTTCAGGAATAGGACAGTGATTGCTAGGTTCTATAAAAGAGTGAAATAACTAAAACAGAACATTTATCTGTAGCACAGAAACCTGTCATTTAACACTTCAGTATTCAGGTGTCCTGAACTGCTTGTTTCATATCAGCGGTGCACAATCTTTGATGGTCTGAGGGCAGCAGTGTCATATTGCTCTAAGGCAAGGGTCAGCAATAATAATTTTGCCTCACAGACTTTCAATAGCCATAACAATTTTTGTTTATATGCAGTCATGAGAAAAACAAAGTACACTCTTTGATTTCTATGGTTTTACATAGCAGTACATGATAAAACATCTGGTCCTTAGAAGGTCCTAAAATTCGGTAACTACAACCAATTTGGCAAAAATGAAGCCAAAATGGAAAAGCTGTGTGTGTACACTCCATGAATCAATAGCCTGTAGTGTGGCAGGCACAGCACTATGAAGTGCCTTTTGCGCTCTGGCATTAGAAGAAATTTGTTATCTCTGACTTTTAGTCTAACCAGACTGTCTATTACTCTGTAATTTCTCTAGCGCCGTTCTATGGACACAGTAGGTTTAAAGAGCACACCAAATGCTTGAAATAACTTCTTTATTAACTTCAACTTTTCTTCATATATAACACTGCCGCCTCCGCAGCAGATAGTCCATGTAGAAAACATGTGTTGAATAAAGTATCATAAAATGGCGTAAGGCATAAGATGGTTGTTCAACTGTTCAATCTTGTCATTGAACATAAAATGGTGGATATATTTCTCTCTTGAGTATTGTACTCTCACTTTAAGTTCTTTAAGCACTTTATGATCTCTCTGAGAGATATATCTGAGGTCTAACTAATAGTTCACTTGCTGAAATTGGTTGTAATATGCAATATGCAGTTAGCAGTAACTATTTGCAGATTGGTTGAGTATGATCTGTATGGTTGTATACAATTTGGAATACAATATGGAATTTGAATTGTGAACTTTGTAGTTTGCAATTGGTGGAACTGTATGTAAACACACATATAAATGGTTTAGTACACAGTTCTAATCACTATATTAACAGTAGGAACATTATATAAGCTGTGTGTGAGGCTGGCTGTGATTGGCCAAGACTCCTGCTGTGTGTGAGGCTGGCTGTGATTGGCCAAGACTCCTGCTGTGTGTGAGGCTGGCTGTGAGTTTGGTCTAGACTCCTGCCCAGCAACAACAGTTTAACTCTATGCTTTCTGTTGTTTCTGCTGTGTCATTGAGCTTACCTCACATCCATATAATGAATCTTAAAGGCATATTATCTTTTCTGCTTCTGTGAACACAATATATATAACAGTGATATGACATCCAAACATGAAGTCACTGTAAATAGCTCTGCTTTTGTCTTTAACACACAAACATAGGAACTGTGTAAGAGGCAGTCCTGAATCAACCAGCAGCATTTCCAGCACTTATATCTATGCAGACTGTCATGTTTCCCTCCGGCCACCAGAGGCCACTGTGACTAAACAGGAATCTGAGTAGTGCTGGCCAGAGGCTGAGAAAGAGTTAAGATGTTTTTCCCAGGTTGTTCCAGAAGTTGCTGGGACCTGGCTGAGACAACAGGGAGAGATAGACTGCTGAGAGATAACAGAAAAAGACTGTAGCAGCAGGAGGCTATATTAGCTGAGATTTTCCTGACAGTTGGGCAGCTGCACACAGAGGACTTCACTGTGTGTTCCAGAGAAGTGGGACCGTGTGTAGAGACCAGCCAGATCCTTCCTGCCAGAGGTGGAGAGCTGCATCTGTTTTTACCAGAGAGAGAAAGACAGACAAGCAAGCGACAGGATCTGGAGAATCTGCAGAACTGTGAGTGGCACCGATGCTTATCTGTGATAGGTTATAGAGTCAGGGACTTAGTGCACTGAAGAAGGGTCCCCTGGGTAGCAGGGCTAGATAGGAAATTGGTAGTGAGAGTAGCCTGCAAGCTGACTGCTGTTTAGCTTATTCTGTGTCTATGCAAAATCTCATTACCACTGTTGTTGTGTTATGATCACCTGTTCATATCATTCCTGTCATTGACCCATTGTGGCACTGGTGCAGTGGTACTTTTTTTACTCAGGTTTTTTTACTCAGGTTTTCCGGCAGTTTCATTTTGCTCCTTAATAAAGCCGGCTTTTGCTTCAGTCTCCTTGTCCGCTGTACTGTACTTGAATCCTGCTTTGCGGTCTCTCCCTCCTCTGACCGCTACAACTGTATTAAGGTTATTGGCAGGTCTAGCTATATAAACATATAAACATATAATCTGTATTAGCAACCTAGGACAGGTCTTAGCTGGCCAGTGTCACGGAAGGTGTACAGGAAACAAGACAATGCAAAATGAATATATGACCCACTGGATCCAAAACTAAGGAACAAAAGGGAGACCCCTGCATAAGACCTGGCACTCTCCCTGACTGCTCAGCCTATGCGAACACCCCAATGGTGGAGGATCACATATCCTCGTACCTCGACTATATAACACCTGAACACCCTACAATAGTGAGAGGACACGACCACCGGCTCCCTACTCTAGACACGGAGGGAGTCAGGGTCACCTGGGATCCAGCAAACATAAAATCACAAATGAATGTACAACACTTATCTTGTAGAAGACTGGGAAATAGGATCAGCATGCACACACACTCCAGGAAGTTGTATAAACCGCACACTAATGCATTATGGGGAGGAATTTAAAGGGATGCAATCAGTCCAACTACAAGACAGCTGAGAGAGGCTAACGAGATGAGGAACTGAAAACCAAAACAAAGAAAGCTCAAGGAGGAGGTTCTGAAAGGCATCTGTCAGAGCTTCTCAGATGTCTGGTTGTGACAGCCAGCTACATGTAGAAATGCCTTTAGAAGCAATATCTTGAAGTTCTCTTTTTTTTTTTTGCATGACTTTATCAGTCTCTCATATTGTTCTAGAGGAATTGTTGCTCACTATTCTGTACATTGTTGCATCAGTTCATTGAGGTTTGTAGGCATTTGTTTATGCATAGCTCTTATAAGGTCTTTCCACAGCATTTCAATTGGGTTGAGATTTGGACTTAGACCAGGTCATTGCAATGACCTTAATTCTTTTTTTTTTCCTGTTGTAGATTTGCTGGTATGCTTGGGATCATTGTCCTGTTGCAAGATCCGGTTTTCACCAAGCTTTAGAATACTTTGTTTTACACAGGAGTTA
Organism: Bufo gargarizans; assembly: GCF_014858855.1. Classification (NCBI taxonomy): domain Eukaryota; kingdom Metazoa; phylum Chordata; class Amphibia; order Anura; family Bufonidae; genus Bufo; species Bufo gargarizans. The sequence goes on along the minus strand of NC_058085.1, from coordinate 158,996,117 downwards.
ATGGTTCACTTAATGACTGCAAGGTTCCCAGGTCCTGTAGCTGCAAAAAAGTCCATATCATCACCCCTCCACCACCATGTTTAACAGTTGATATGAGCTGTTTCTGCTGATATGCTGCGTTTGGGCACCTGCAGCACCTGGCTACATTGGATATTGCATTGATATGACTGTGGCAGCAAGGCTAGCCCTCTAGATTACCTGGACCTGTACTACATGTATGTACCGTAATGAATGTGTCACCATCTGCACAGTATAATCACCACATGAGTCAATCAGCACTTATGTCCCCAGCTCTGCATATTCTAGGTTAAATCAAGATTTATTAATGTACATCAGCAAATGTGCAATACAATTGTTGACAGGACATATCCAAGATACAAAGGTTAAATTGTCTGGACAAATGCACTAGTCAATATATTGGAAATTCAGATGTAGGACAAGACAAGACACCCTAGGGAGGGGTCCTCAAATATCTATACAGAGAAAACAAATGGCTTAAAGTGTTAGTGGTCTAGGGTTCATTACTCTTAAGCAGGTTGACCTCCTTCAAGCCAAATATGAAATCTAGGGGATTTGAGAAAGGAGATCCATGAGAGCCACATGAAATGGAAGGAGGGGCAACTCCCTTTCTCTGATTAAACCATATCTTCCATCCTCATGATTCTATGTAGTTCCTCAGCCCAAGTTGCTCTAAAGGTAGAAGAGGTAGATTTCCAAAAACTAGGAAATACCAATCGCATGACTACAATGAAGCAGCTAGAAATGCCTTTCCTAATATGATATATAGGACCATGGAACATGGATAGCGACCACCTCCAAATAAATAGAAATGGATATGTGGAATAATGTATTATACAAAGCAGTAATATTGAGCCACAATTGATGGATCTTGGGGCAATGCCACCAAATATGCTCTATGGTCCCTATCACACTCTCGCATCTTCAGCACACAGCTGAACATGAGGGATACATCTAATATAGACAGGATTTTTTAGATGTTATCCAGTACAGGCCCCAAAAATTAGGCATTTACCTGACAGCAAAGAACTTGTGATGATGTGGCTAGAGGTACATTAGGCAGGTCACTGGATACAAATTTTACTGTAGGCCAGTACAGGCCCCCAAAATTAGGCATTCACCTGACAGAAAAGAACTTGTGATGATGTGGCTAGAGGTACATTAGGCGGTCACTGGATACAAATGTTACTGTAGGCCACTGAAGTACAGGCCCCCAAAATTAGGCATTCACCTGACAGAAAAGAACTTGTGATGATGTGGCTGTAAGTACATTAGGCCGTCACTGGATGCAAATTTTACTGTAGGCCAGTATAGTCCCCAAAAATTTGGCATTCACCTGATAGAAAAAAACTTGTGATAATGTGGCTGGAAGTACATTAGGCGGTCACTAGATCCAAATTTTACTATAGGCCTGTACAGGCACTAAAAAGTAGGCATTCACCTGACAGAAAAGAACTTGCAATGATATGACTGGAGGTACATTAGGCGGTCACTGTATAAAATTTATGCTGTAGTCCACTGGAGTATAGGCCCCAAAAATTAGACATTCACCTGACAGAAAAGAACTTGTGATGATGTGGCTAGAGGTACATTAGGCGGTCACTGGATACAAATGTTACTGTAGGCCACTGAAGTACAGGCCCCCAAAATTAGGCATTCACATGACAGAAAAGAACTTGTGATGATGTGGCTGGAAGTACATTAGGCTGTCACTGGATGCAAATTTTACTGTAGGCCAGTATAGTCCCCAAAAATTTGGCATTCACCTGATAGAAAAAAACTTGTGATAATGTGACTGGAAGTACATTAGGCGGTCACTGGATACAAATTTTACTATAGGCCAGTACAGGCACCAAAAATTAGGCATTCACCTGACAGAAAAGAACCTGTGATGATGTGGCTGGAGGTACATTAGGCGGTCACTGGCTAAAGAAATTTCTATAGGCCTGTACAGGCACTAAAAAGTAGGCATTCACCTGACAGAAAAGAACTTGCAATGATATGACTGGAGGTACAGTAGGCGGTCACTGTATAAAATTTATGCTGTAGTCCACTGGAGTATAGGCCCCAAAAATTAGACATTCACCTGACAGAAAAGAACTTGTGATGATGTGGCTAGAGGTACATTAGGCGGTCACTGGATACAAATGTTACTGTAGGCCACTGAAGTACAGGCCCCCAAAATTAGGCATTCACCTGACAGAAAAGAACTTGTGATGATGTGGCTGGAAGTACATTAGGCCGTCACTGGATGCAAATTTTACTGTAGGCCAGTATAGTCCCCAAAAATTTGGCATTCACCTGATAGAAAAAAACTTGTGATAATGTGGCTGGAAGTACATTAGGCGGTCACTGGATACAAATTTTACTATAGGCCAGTACAGGCACCAAAAATTAGGCATTCACCTGACAGAAAAGAACCTGTGATGATGTGGCTGGAGGTACATTAGGCGGTCACTGGCTAAAAAAATTTCTATAGGCCTGTACAGGCACTAAAAAGTAGGCATTCACCTGACAGAAAAGAACTTGCAATGATATGACTGGAGGTACATTAGGCGGTCACTGTATAAAATTTATGCTGTAGTCCACTGGAGTATAGGCCCCAAAAATTTGACATTCACCTGACAGAAAAGAACTTGTGGTGATGTGGCTAGAGCTACATTAGGCAGTCACTGGATACAAATTTTACTGTAGGCCACTGGAATACAGGCCCCCAAAATTAGGCATTCACCTGACAGAAATGAACTTGTGATAATGTGTCTAGAGGTACATTAGGCGGTCACTGGATACAAATTTTACTGTTGGCCAGTACAGGCACCAAAAACTAGAAATTCACCTGTTAGAAAAGAACTTGTGAGGATGTGGCTAGAGGTACATTAGGCGGTCACTGGATACAAATTTTACTGTAGGCCACTGGAGTACAGGCCCCAAAAATTCGGCTTTCATCTGACAGAAATGAACTTGTGAGGATGTGGCTAGAGGTACATTAGGCGGTGAGTGGATACAAATTTTACTGTAGGCCAGAACAGGCCCCAAAAATTAGGCATTCATCTGACAGAAAAGAACTTGTGATGATGTGGCTGGACGTACATTAGGCGGTCACTGGATACAAATTTTACTGCAGGCCAGTATAGTCCCCAGAAATTAGGCATTTACCTGACAGAAAAGAACTTGTGATGATGTGTCTAGAGGTATGTGTATTAGGTGGTCAGTGGATACAAATTTTACTGTAGGCCAGTACAGGCCCCAAAAATGAGGCATTCACCTGACAGAAAAGAACTTGTGATGATGTGGCTGGAAGTACATTAGGCGGTAACTGGATACAAGTTTTACTGTAGGCTAGTACAGGCCCCAAAAATTAGGCATTCACCTGACAGAAATGAACTTGTGATGATGTGGCTAGAGGTACATTAGGCGGCAACTGGATACAAATTTTACTGAAGGCCAGAAAGGGTCCCAAAAATTAGGCATTCTTCTGACAGAAAAGAACTTGTGATGATGTCTCTAGAGGTACGTGCATTAGGTGGTCAGTGGATACAAATTTTACTGTAGGACAGTACAGGCCCCAAAAATTAGGCATCAACCTGACAGAAAAGAATCTTGTGATGATGTGGCTAGAGGTACATTAGGCGGTCACTGGATACAAATTTTACTGTAGGCCAGTACAGGCCCCAAAAATTAGGCATCAACCTGACAGAAAATAACTTGTGATGATGTGGCTAGAGGTACATTAGGCGGTCACTGGATACAAATTTTACTGTAGGCCACTGGAATACAGGCCCCAAAAATTTGGCTTTCATCTGACAGAAATGAACTTGTGATGATGTGGCTAGAGGTACATTAGGCGGTGAGTGGATACAAATTTTACTGTAGGCCAGTACAGGCCCCAAAAATTAGACATTCACCTGACAGAAAAGAACTTGTGATGATGTGGCTGGACGTACATTAGGCGGTCACTGGATACAAATTTTACTGCAGGCCAGTATAGTCCCCAGAAATTAGGCATTTACCTGACAGAAAAGAACTTGTGATGATGTGTCTAGAGGTATGTGTATTAGGTGGTCAGTGGATACAAATTTTACTGTAGGCCAGTACAGGCCCCAAAAATGAGGCATTCACCTGACAGAAAATAACTTGTGATGATGTGGCTGGAAATACATTAGGTGGTAACTGGATACAAGTTTTACTGTAGGCTAGTACAGGCCCCAAAAATTTGGCATTCACCTGACAGAAATGAACTTGTGATGATGTGGCTAGAGGTACATTAGGCGGCAACTGGATACAAATTTTACTGAAGGCCAGAAAGGGTCCCAAAAATTAGGCATTCACCTGACAGAAATGAACTTGTGATGATGTGGCTAGAGGTACATTAGGCGGTCACTGGATACAAATTTTACTGCAGGCCACTGGAGTACAGGCCCCAAAAATTAGGCTTTCATCTGACAGAAATGAACTTGTGATGATGTGGCTAGAGGTACATTAGGCGGTGAGTGGATACAAATTTTACTGTAGGCCAGTACAGGCCCCAAAAATTTTGCATTCACCTGACAGAAAAGAACTTGTGATGATGTGGTTGGACGTACATTAGGCGGTCACTGGATACAAATTTTTCTGCAGGCCAGTATAGTTCCCAGAAATTAAGCATTCACCTGACAGAAAAGAACTTGTGATGATGTGGCTGGAGGTACATTAGGCGGTCGCTGGCTAAAAATTTTACTATATGCCAGTATAGGCCCCAAAACTTTGGCATTCCGCTGACAGAAAAGAACTTGCACTGATGTGACTGGAGGTACATTAGGCGGTCACTTTATAAAACATTTTCTGTAGGCCACTGGAGTATAGGCCCCAAAAATTAGGCATTCACCTTACAGAAATGAACTTGTGATGATGTGGCTAGAGGTAAATTAGGCGGTCACAGAATAAAAAATGTACTGTAGGCCACTGGAGTACAGGCCCTAAAAATTAGGCATTCATCTGACAGAAAAGAGCTTGTGATGATGTGGCTAGAGGTGCAATAATCGGTCACTGGATACAAATTTTACTATTGGCCAGTATGGGCCCCAACAATTAGGCATTCACCTGACAGAAAATAACTTGTGATGATATATCTAGATGTACGTACATTAGGTGTTCAGTGGATACAAATTTTACTGTAGGCCAGTACAGTCCCCTCAAATTAGGCATTTACCTGACAGAAAAGAACTTGTGATGATGTGGTTGGACGTACATTAGGCGGTCATTGGATAAAATTTTTACTGCAGGCCAGTATAGTTCCCAGAAATTAAGCATTTACCTGACAGAAAAGAACTTGTGATGATGTGGCTAGAGGTACATTAGGTGGTCACTGGATACAAATTTTACTGTAGGCCAGTACAGTCCCTACAAATTTGGCATTTACCTGACAGAAAAGAACTTGTGATGATGTGGCTGGAGGTACATTAGGCGGTCGCTGGCTAAAAATTTTACTATATGCCAGTATAGGCCCCAAAACTTTGGCATTCCGCTGACAGAAAAGAACTTGCACTGATGTGACTGGAGGTACATTAGGCGGTCACTTTATAAAACATTTTCTGTAGGCCACTGGAGTATAGGCCCCAAAAATTAGGCATTCACCTTACAGAAATGAACTTGTGATGATGTGGCTAGAGGTAAATTAGGCGGTCACAGAATAAAAAATGTACTGTAGGCCACTGGAGTACAGGCCCTAAAAATTAGGCATTCATCTGACAGAAAAGAGCTTGTGATGATGTGGCTAGAGGTGCAATAATCGGTCACTGGATACAAATTTTACTATTGGCCAGTATGGGCCCCAACAATTAGGCATTCACCTGACAGAAAATAACTTGTGATGATATATCTAGATGTACGTACATTAGGTGTTCAGTGGATACAAATTTTACTGTAGGCCAGTACAGTCCCCTCAAATTAGGCATTTACCTGACAGAAAAGAACTTGTGATGATGTGGTTGGACGTACATTAGGCGGTCATTGGATAAAATTTTTACTGCAGGCCAGTATAGTTCCCAGAAATTAAGCATTTACCTGACAGAAAAGAACTTGTGATGATGTGGCTAGAGGTACATTAGGTGGTCACTGGATACAAATTTTACTGTAGGCCAGTACAGTCCCTACAAATTTGGCATTTACCTGACAGAAAAGAACTTGTAATGATGTGGCTGGAGGTGCATTAGGCGGTCACTGGCAAAAAATTTTACTATAGGCCAGTATAGGCCCCAAAACTTTGGCATTCCGCTGACAGAAAAGAACTTGCGCTGATGTGACTGGAGGTACATTAGGCGGTCACTTTATAAAACATTTTCTGTAGGCCACTGGAGTATAGGCCCCAAAAATTAGGCATTCACCTTACAGAAATTAACTTGTGATGATGTGGCTAGAGGTACATTAGGCGGTCACTGGATACAAATTTTACTGTAGGCCACTGGAGTACAGCCCCCAAAAATTTGGCATTCACTTAAAAGAAAAGAACTTGTGATGATGTGACTGGAGGTACATTAGGCGGTCAATGGATACAAATTTTACTGTAGGCCAGTATAGTCCCCAAAATTTGGCATTCACATGACGAAAAAGAACTTGTGATGATGGATGTTGTCATGATAGCCTTCACAAATCCATGCCTCATTTATTTTTAGAAATGTGAGGTAGTTAACACTGTCCTGAGCTAGGCGAGTGTGCTTATTGGTCATGATCCCCCCTGCTGTGCTGAATGTCCTTTCGGACAGGACACTTGACGAGGGGCAAGCCAAGAGTTCCATGGCAAATTGTGCCAGCTCTGGCCACAGGTCAAGCCTGAACACCCAGTAGTCCAGGGGTTCTTCGCTTCTCAGAGCATCCACATCGGCTATTAACCCAATATAGTCGGACATTTGTCAGTGTTTCCTGAGGCTGGATCCGGAGGGCGGCTGTCAATAGGTTGGCTGAAAAAATGATCTCATATCCGAAGTGACCAACACATTTTCAAACCGCCCTCCTCTTGCAGGCACAGTAGGATTGGTACCCGCACTTGTTTCGCTGTGGGTGGATATTCCTCTGCCAGCGCCCGCAACAGAAGAATGCAGCATCTCTCACAGCAAAGCCTAGAAATTCTGCATTCTGACAGCCATCTGTGATGCTGGTAACATGTCCACCATTTTATGTTTGCACCAGGGGTCTATGTACGTTGCCACCCAGATCAGGTCTTTGACCTTTATGCTTTTTATACACTTTTCAAACACTGGAGCATGAAGGCCCCAATTTACACTACATTGGAAGCGGTGGAGCTCCCTGGCTCCTGCTCATTGCCCAGGAGAATGGTGTCCTCGTTCTCTTCCCCCCAGCCACGGACAACACCAGGGATCCCCGAAAACTTTAAAGCCTACTCTTCTTGCTGCTCCTCTTCCTGCTCCTTCCCCCAGCCACCATCCTCCTCTGACTCCTCTTCAGACTCCTGCTGACTTGTCTTAAATGGAGTAGCCCACCCTGGGAATTCATTCAGCATTGCAACATCCTCATCTTCCAGCTCCTGCTCCTCGACAGGTTGATCAATGACATGATGCAATGCACACTCCAGAAAGAAGGTGTAATGTATGATGTCACTGATGGCGCCCTGGCTGTGACTGACCAGTTTGGTGATTTCATCAAATGGCTGCATGAGTCGCGCATGAGCAGCCACTAACGCGGTAAAAAGAAACCAAGCTCCCCAGAACCTGTCCTGCCGCACATTTCGTACAGGTAGTCATTAACGGCACGTTTCTGCTGTAGCAGCCTATGAAGCATATCCAAGGTGGAGTTCCAGCGAGTCGGGAGTTCCAGACGTCAGAATGGCAAGTGGTGTCACCGCTGAACGCCAGCAAGGCGAGCCATGGCCGTGTAACATCTTCTAAAATGGCGAGAGATTTTCCTGGCCTGCCGCAAGGGGTATTTGGAAATGAATCACGACTAAGTTCAGGACGTGTGCCATGTACGGCACGTGTGAAATTTTGCCCTGTTTCAGCGCGCTCAGAAGATTGTCACCGTTGTCGCACACCACTTTACCAACAATCAAATAGAGCGGGGTTAGCCACTGATTGGCCTGTGACCGCAGAGCTGAAAGCAGTGCAGGACCGTTGTGGCTCTTGGCTTCCAGGCACAACAGCCGCAGCACAGCATGGCAACACCTCAGTTCAGGGATTCCCTTCTGGGAGAAATATTTCCTTCTGGGGACATTCCATTGCGGTGTGGCAATGGCCACAAATTTTCTAAAGGCCTCAGAGTACACAAATTTATATGGCAGTAGTCGACGGGCTAGCAGTTCCGACAAGCCAGCGGTCAGCTGTTGGGCAAGAGGATTATCCGGCGTCATCATTTTTTTACTCTCAAACATTTGGGCCACAGAAGCCTGCTTGTGCTATATGAGTGAGATGACGGCACGGTGGAAGGTGGAGTGGAGGACAAATGGGAGGAGAGAGGAGAAGGAGAAGTAGAAAAGGCAGGACGTGGTGCGCCGGGATTGTGGCTTTGTGGGTTCTGACAGCATTGCTACCACTGGGCTCAGTGATGGGAGGCCAGGTGCCTTCTTAAGGCACCTGGCCTCCCTAGGTGAGTGTTTGGTTTACCGCAACTTATGCGACTTATGACAGCACAGACTGCAGATGGCAACACTATTGTCAGCAGCTGACATGTTAAAAAAAGGGCACACTGCGGAGCCATTTTTTCCCGGCATCCTGGGAGTGCAATATGTGACCATGCATGGTGATTGGCTCGCTCCAGATAAATTTGCAGTCTGCTTTTTTCCTCCTGTGCACTGCGAGTTCTGCCTGCTTCTCCTCCTTCTCCTCCCTATCTGTTGCTCCGTCTCTTCCTCTGAACTCCCCTCCTCTTCCTCTCTTGTGGGCACCCATGTGACGTCCATCGACACATCATCATCGTCACCTTCACCACCACTGACATTTGAGATCTCAGAGTAGGCAGCAACAGCGGGGACCTCCCTCCTTTGGCTGATCTGGGTACTGTCGTCGGACCGCTGGGTGGCAGCCGTTGCTACCTCCTCTTCCTCATCCGATGCCAAGAATGGCTGTGCATCGGTAAGGTCTGGAAATGGATGGGAAAATAATTCCTCTGACTCGAGTGGAGGGGCTATGGTGGTGGTGGTGGTGTCTTTGGGGGTGCTAACAGGAGAAAGTGAGGAGGGTGCAGATACAGAGGATGAGGAGGGTGCAGAAGCGGAAGCCTGAGTGAGCCACTCAACCAACTCTGGTCCATCATTTGTCATAATCGCATGCACCTTCTCCAACTTCCCACTTAGGCTCCGGTCTGGTGCACCTGCCTGCCTGACCCCTACCACCCCTGCGGAACGGCCTGCCTCTTCCTCTGAATTTTCATTTTTAAAATGACCCTGTGCCAAAGTCCTTAGAGAAGAGCAGTATTTGTGGAAGCTGATATATGGTAGGCCTCAATCAGTTGTTAGTTGAAACTGGTATAACCTTCAAGCAGTAATTTTGTGGATGCAGGTATATGGAAAACCTCTATCACTATTTTGTGGAAGCTGATACAGTCCTGATCAAAAGTTTAAGACCACTTGAAAAATGGCAAAAAAATCATATTTAGCATGGCTGGATCTTAACAAGGTTCCAAGTAGAGCTTCAACATGCAACAAGATGAAATGGGAGTGAGCCAAAACATTTTATGAGCATTCAATTTAATGAAAACAACGAATAAACTGAAACAGGCTGTTTTTCAGTTCTGATCAAAAGTTTAGGACCACACCCCCTTGCCATCCATCCCCAAAGTTCTTAATTAGATTTAGATCAGGGGAACATGCAGGATGGGCCAAAAGAGTGATGTTATTCTCCTGGAAGAACTCCCTTGTCCAGCGGGCATTGTGTACTGTAGCGTTGTCCTGTTGAAATACCCAGTCGTTACCACACAGACGAGGGCCCTCAGTCATAAGGAATGCTATCTGCAACATCTGGACATAGCCAGCAGCCGTTTGACGCCCCTGCACTTCCTGAAGCTCCATTGTTCCACTGAAGGAAAAAGCACCCCAGACCATTATGGCGCCCCCTCCACTGTGGCGCGTAGAAAACATCTCAGGTGGGATCTGCTTATCATGCCAGTAATGTTGGAAACCATCAGTACCATGAAGGTAAAAAAAATTCTCATCAGAGAATAAAACTTTCTTCCACCTTTGAATGTCCCATGTTTGGTGCTCTCTTGCAAAGTCCAAACGAGCAGTTCTGTGGCGTTCAAGGAGACGAGGTCTTTGAAGATGTTTTTTGTTTTTGAAGCCCTTCAGTCTCAGATGCCGTCTGATGGTTATGGGGCTGCAGTCAGCACCAGTAAGGGCCTTAATTTGGATCGTGGATCGTCCAGTGTTTTGACGGACAGCCAATTGGATCCTCCGGCTCAGTGCTGATGAAATTTTTTGGGGTATTCCACTTGACTTTTTTGTTCCATAACCCTCAGGATCATTTAAGAAATTCCAAATGACTGTCCTTCTGTATCCTACCTCAGCAGCGATGGCGCGCTGTGAGTGCCCTGCTTATGCAGTTCAACAACCCGACTACGTTCAAAAAGGGAGATTTTCTTTGCCTTTGCCATCACAACGTGTGACTACCTGACAGAAAATGACAATGAATCCACATCTTTGCACAGATTTTGCCTTTTAAAGGCATATGGTCCTAAAATTTGGATCAGCTGAAAAACAGCCTGTTTCAGTTTAATTGTTATTTTCAATTAATTGAATGCTCAATTGAATGTCTCACTCTCATTTCTTCTTGTTGCATGTTGAAGCTCTACTTGGAACCTTGTTAAGATCCAACAATGTAAAATAAGATTTTTTGCCATTTTTCAAGTGGTCTTAAACTTTGTGGAAGCTGATATATGGAAGCCCTAAATCATTTGTTAGTTGAAGCTGGTATATCACCCTCAAGCAGCAATTTTGTGGACGCAGATATATGGAAAACCTCAATCACTGTTTTGTGGAAGCTGATATATGGCAGGCCTCAATCAGTTGTTAGTTGAAGCAGGTATATCAAAACCCGCAATCTGTATTTTGTGGATACAGGTATATGGAAAACTTCCATCATTATTTTGTGGAAGCTGATATATGGAAGGCCTCAATCAGTTGTTAGTTGAAGCTGGTATATCACCCTCAAGCAGTAATTTGGTGGACGCAGGTATATGGAAAACCTCTATCACTATTTTGTGGAAGCTGATATATGGCAGGCCTCAATCAGTTATTAGTTGAAGCTGGTATATCACCCTCAAGCAGTAATTTTGTGGAAGCAGGTATATGGAGAACCTCTATCACTATTTTATGGAAGCTGATATACAGCAGGCCTCAATCAGTTGTTAGTTGAAGCTGGTATATCACCCTCAAACAGTAATTTTGTGGATACAGGTATATGGAAAACCTCAATCACTATTTTGTGGAAGCTGATAGATCGCAGCCCTCAATCAGTATTTTCTGGAAGTACACAAATGCACTATAATATACTTTCTATGTTAGAAAGTATATTATAAGTATATCACAACCCTTTGTGTATTACACCTATCGATAGCACAACGTTACCAGTCCTTAAAAGGACTGTTGTGGTCCTATTAGCTAGCGTTTGGTGTCCCTAAGTTCCTAACAGCCTGTAGCTTCTCCAAAATCCAACCTCTCCCTTTCCTTGCAAAAAACATAATATAAAATGGATGCCAGATCGGGTTCTGTTATAGGGTTGGGGGTGTGTCCATGTGTTGAAACGTCTCAAAATGCTGTCCTATCCCACCTAATGGATGTCTCTAAGTTTGGCGGAATGCAAAAGAATATGGCGCACGAGGACATCGCCATCTGTTTGCATGTTCGTCGGATCGCGAACGCTCAAAGTTCGCCGCAAACCGACTGCCGGGCGAACCGCAAGGCCATCACTAGTGAGCATAATATCAACGCAGATGCCTTCAGATGCCAAACTCACAGGTATCAGGTCAGCCAGTTTTAAGGGTACAAATCTGCATCTGGCAGATGACCTTTATGTGGAATATCTCATGTATTTGATTTTAGTTTCTTTAATCATCTGCAAGTTTGTAGAGGAGAAATGTGCTTTTCTCAATATTATTCTAAATGTTGCAGCTATCCATTCTTCAATAATGTGATACATATATATATTCTGCATTACTAGTACTCAAAAGTGAATACTAAGTCAGTACTAAGCCTACAATATTTCTGAGTCATCAGTGAACTCCTTGTCTCTTCAACTCCAGGTAAGTATATGAAACACACTTCTCTAAATAGAGACACTCTCATGGTGACTCACCTTACAAACACCTTCCAGGAATTTCTTCTACTTATAGCAATAAAAAGCATCTCTAAAAACATTTACAGTCAAACTTCATGTCCTGGTTCATTCCTGCCCAACTCAAGTTTCACATAATTTGTTTCTTCCAGGGTTTGGTTATTGGAAGAACATCAAATAATTCATACTAGACCCAATGATTCCTACTCTTTAATTAAAATACTTATTAATTAATATTCACACACCAATGCCAATCCATATAACAAGTTTAAAACACCAGTAGACAAAATTGATATAGGGGTGCTTGAAAGGTTGTGAACCCTTTAAAATTTCCTATATTTTTGCATAAATTTCACCTAAAACTACATCACATTTTCACACTAAAGTAAAAAAAGATTATCAAATCACACAAGTAAGTCATAATATTAGATTTGGACATGTCAGTGAGTGGCAGGAGTATGTGAACCTTTAGGATTAGCAGAAAAATAATAATAAATATTGTTTTATTTAACCCCCTAATGAACAGCCTGTTTTTGGCCTTACTGACCAAGCGTTTTTCTTCCTATTTTTTATCGTCGAGTTCCAAGAACTATAACTTTTTCATTTTTCCTTCTATATAACTGTATGATGGCTTATTTTTTTAGGGAAAAGTTTTAGTTTTTAATGGTGCCATTTTGTGGTACACATAACTTTCTGATAAATTTTTATGTAGAGGTAACTCTTTCTGGGAGGGAGATGGGAAAAAAAGCAATTCTGCTACTGCGTTTTTACAATATAAATTTTATGGCGTTCATTTTTCAGTATAATAAAACAGAATATCTTTATTCTCTGGGTCAGTACGATTACAGTGATACCAAATATATATAGTTTTTTACGTTTTGCTACTTTTTTTGCAATAAAACCCCTTTTTTTAAAGGAAAAATTTTTTTTTGCATTGCCGATGTGAGGGCTTGATTTTTCTGGGACAACTTGTATTTTTCATTGGAATAGTTTTGGAGTAAATGACAGTTTTTGATTGCTTGTTATTAAGTTTTTTTCTAGCAACTAAGAATAAATTAGGAATTCTGTAATTAAAAAATAAAATAAAAATTTACGTTGTTCACTGTAGGGTATAATTTACGTGATATTTACGTAGTCTGAGTCGTAACGGATGCGGCAATACCAAACATATGAGGGAGATTTTTTTTTTTCAATTTTTTTCATTTAAAACCATATTTTTTTCTTTTAATGGATTTTTTATTTAATAAATGTTTTTTTTTTATTTTTTTACCACTTAATAGTCTCACAAGGGGACTATAACAGACAGTATTTTGATTGCTTTTAAAATGCAATGCACTATCCCTATAGTGCATTGCATTTTAATGGCAATGCCATTCTAACATTGACCAGCAGGCTGCACCAGAGAAGCGCATCAGACCCCAGCCAGCCTTCACATGCAACGGCACCCTGCAATCACATTTGCGGGGTGCCAATGGGAAACAGAGGTAGTCCGCTCTCTCTGTCACCGCTTTACATGCGGCGGGCGCCAGTGCCCACTGCATGTAAAGTGTTAAACAGCCCGGATCGTCAGTCCTGCCAGTCTGGGCTGTGAAAGCAGTGCCGCGGCTCTCATGTGAGAGCCAGGTCTCCGCTCCCCACTGCATGGGGAACCAGTGCTGCACTTAAACTGGGCAGCTGTAAAAAAGCGACGGCCCAGCCTAAGGTCCCTTAGCGACCGCCGAAAAAACACTTATAGGTGGTCACTAAGGGGCTAAAGAACAGGGATCAATCAAAGTCTGATCTTCATAACACATGCCATGAACAAAGGAGTGTCACACCCCACCCTGTGGGTGTTCTGAGGAGATCTGTCAGAGTTGCTGCATGTGACTCAATCTGACAGTTTGTTTTGTTGTGGGTTTGAACTGAATCCCACCTCCTCCCAGGTGTTGTTCTTTAGGTAATTGGTGAGGCTATTTATTCCCCCCTCTCCCTATAGCCTTTGTGGGTTATAGTTCTGCCTTGTTTGAGCTCTGGAAGTTTGGTGGATCGTCTTCTCCAACACATTTCTAGATAAGTCCTTTTATCTTTTTCCTTCTGTGTCTGTTTTTACTAGGTCTCTAGTATGACGCTAGCTCCTTTGGTTGTTGAAGGAGCAGGGTGTCTCTTTCCCTCTTCCCTACAGCTGAGGGTTTGGTTCAGTGTGATATGCACATGGGCATAGCAGCTTAGGGAAAGTTTTTTAGGGATTGCTAGGAGGTTACCCCTTTGTTCCCTAGCATTTGGGGCCTAGTAAATTGTTTTGTTTGCCTTGTCGTGTTCTGTTTACTTCCCTTATCTTACCTACCATGACATTATAACCCCACCATACCGTTTTTTTTCCCTTGCCGTTTGCAAAATGGAAACTATTGATGCTTTGGTTGATCGCATGCAGGGATTGTCTTTGGAGGTAGCTGACCTCCGTAATTTGGTTGCACGGTGTCAGAGTACTTTGGCGTCTGGCGTCGCCTGGAACCTAAGGTCGCTGTCCCTTAAAAGTTTTCAGGGGGAAGTGATAACGTTTCGGTTTAGGGAGTCCTGTAAATTGTATTTTCGTCTGCGCCCGATTTCATCTGGAGACGAAAACCAAAGAATAGGGATTATTATTTCTCTGCTAAAAGGTGACGCTCAGTCTTGGGCTTTTTCTCTGCCGACCGGTTCACAGTCCCTCCGGTCAGTGGATTAATTTTTCGGAGCCCTGGGCCTGATTTATGATGACCCAGACCAGGTCTCTATGGCGTAATCTAAATTGATCAGCTTGTGCCAGGGAGAACATACAGCTGAGTCATATTGTGCTGAATTTAGAAGATGGGCTACTGACTCGGAGTGGAATGATCCTGCACTCTGTAGTCAGTTCTGTCAGGGGCTATCTGAGAGATTAAAAGATGCCCTTGCATTTCATGAAAAACCTGATTCTTTGGAGGTGGCCATGTCTTTGGCCGTACGGATTGAAAGACGTCTTAGGGAGAGGTGCAAGGTTCCCCTCGGGCAGGGGGTGCTGTCTTGTGGAGAATCAGTTCCTCCTGTCCCACGGGGTCCTATGACACTTGAATTAGGAGCTGGAGAGGAGCCTATGCAATTGGGTCAGGTTACTTATTGCTCTGGTAATAGGAATTTTAGGTAGCTGAATAGACTGTGTTACTTCTGTGGTCAAGAAAGCTCCCTTACTCTTGGTAGCGTGAATGGGGAATCAGAGCAGGCATATTAGTATCCTACCTTTAGTACCCGATACCTCCTGCCTTGACAGTGGAGCAGGGGTTAATCTTATTCTTCAGAGTCATGGTTTTAAAACTAGCGCATTAAGCAAAGAGATACCAGTGTTTGCTATAGAGTCTGCCCCCCTCTCGCAAAGATGTCTAACTCATATTGTTCAGGATATTCATTTGAGGGTGGGTGATTTTCATGTTGAGTTAATTTCTTGCATTGTCATGAATGGTTTGCCTGCTCCGATGGTTCTGGGTCTACCATGGTTGATAAAACATAACCCTACCATTGACTGGCAAACAATACAAATCAGTAATTGGAGTGAATTTTGTATGAACAACTGTCTTAGTGCCTCTATTTTGGCGGTGTCCACTAAGGTGTTGTCTCAGTTTCTTTCCGATTTTTTTTTTACATATTCTCGGAGGGGGGAGCTCAGGAGTTGCCCCCTCACCGAGAGTATGATTGTCCGGTCAATCTTATCCCCAGAGGAAAATTGCCAAAATCTTGGTTATATAATCTTTCTCAACCCGAAAGAGTAGCTATGCAGGAGTATATTTCCGAGAGTTTGGCAAAGGGACATATTAGACCATCTAAGTCTCCTATCACCGCTGGCGTCTTTTTCGTAAAGAAGAAGGACTGATCCCTTAGACCGTGCCTAGATTTCCAGGAACTGAATATAAGTACTGTCCGTGATCCTTATCCCCTTCCCTTGATTCCGGATCTATTTGATCAGATTGTTGGTGCCAAGGTGTTTTCTAAGTTGGATTTAAGAGGAGCTTACAATCTGATCAGAATCAGGGAAGGAGATCAATGGAAAGCAGCCTTCAGTACCCCCGAGGGTCACTTTAGAACCTAGTCATGCCCTTTAGTTTAAATAATGCTCCAGCAGTCTTTAGCGCTTTATCAATTACATTTTTAATCATTTGTTGGGGAGGTTCGTTGTTATTTACCTCAATGACATACTAATTTACTCATTGGATATGAAGACTCATCAGGATCATTTGAAACAAGTGTTATTGATCCTTAGGGAGAATAAATTGTATGCTAAGTTGTAAAAATGTGTGTTTGCGGTTCAGGAGCTGCCGTTTTTGGGGTACTTGCTTTCTGGAATAATTCAGGATGAATTTTCTGTAGTAATTTTGCTTTCTGAATCTCCGGCTGGTCCCATTCCATTACCGCACATACCGAAAAGGTATGTGCGGTAATGGAATGGGACCAGCCGGAGATTCAGAAAGCAAAATTACTACAGAAAATTCATCCTGAATTATTCCACCATTGTCAAACCTTTGACAGCTATAACTAGGAAGGGTGCTGACTTCTCTGTCTGGTTGGATGAGGCATTACAGGCTTTTTCTGCTATTAACCACTTCAACCCCCCTAGCTGAAACACCCTTAATGACCAGGCCACTTTTTACACTTCTGCACTACACTACTTTCACCGTTTATTGCTCGGTCATGCAACTTACCACCCAAATGAATTTGACCTCCTTTTCTTCTCACTAATAGAGCTTTCATTTGGTGGTATTTCATTGCTGCTGACATTTTTACATTTTTTGTTATTAATCGAAATTTAACAATTTTTTTGCAAAAAAATGACATTTTTCACTTTCAGCTGTAAAATTTTGAAAAAAAAACGACATCCATATATAATTTTTTTTCTCAATTTATTGTTCTACATGTCTTTGATAAAAAAATAATGTTTGGGTAAAAAAAAAAGGTTTGGGTAAAAGTTATAGCATTTACAAACTACGGTACAAAAATGTGAATTTCCGCTTTTTAAAGCAGCTCTGACTTTCTGAGCACCTGTCATGTTTCCTGAGGTTCTACAATGCCCAGACAGTAGAAAAACCCCACAAATGACCCCATTTCGGAAAGTAGACACCCTATGGTATTCGCTGATGGCCATAGTGAGTTCATAGAACTTTTTATTTTTTTGTCACAAGTTAGAGGAAAATTATGTTTTTTTTTATTTATTTTTTACAAAGTCTCATATTCCACTAACTTGTGCCAAAAAATAAAAACTTCCATGAACTCACTATGCCCATCATGAAATACCTTGGGGTGTCTTCTTTCCAAAATGGGGTCATTTGTGGGTTAGTTATACTGCCCTGGCATTTTAGGGGCCCAAATGTGTGGGAAGTAGTTTGAAATCAAAATCTGTAAAAAATGACCGGTGAAATCTAAAAGGTGCTCTTTGGAATGTGGGCCCCTTTGCCTACCTAGGCTGCAAAAAAGTGTCACACATCTGGTATCGCCGTACTCCGAAGAAGTAGGGCAATGTGTTTTGGGGTGACTTTTTAAATATACCCATGCTGGGTGAGAGAACTATCTCGGCAAAAGACAACTTTTCCCATTTTTTTATACAAAGTTGGCACTTGACAAAGATATTTCTCTCACCCAGCATGGGTATATGTAAAAAGACACCCCAAAACACATTCCCTAACTTCTCCTGAGTACGGCGATACCACATGTGTGACACTTTTTTGCAGCCTAGGTGGGCAAAGGGGCCCACATTCCAAAGAGCACCTTTCGGATTTCACAGGCCATTTTTTATACATTTTGATTGCAAACTACTTCACACGCATTTGGGCCCATAAAATGCCAGGGCAGTATAAATATCCCACAAGTGACCCCATTTTGGAAAGAAGACACCCCAAGGTATTCCGTGAGGGGCATGGTGAGTTCCTAGAATTTTTTATTTTTTGTCGCAAGTTAGTGAAATATGAGACTTTGTAATAAAAAATAAAAAAAGTATAAAAAAAATCATCATTTTCCGCTAACTTGTGACAAGAAATAAAAAATTCTAGGAACTCGCCATGCCCTCACAGAATACCTTGGGGTGTCTTCTTTCCAAAATGGGGTCACTTGTGGGGTAGTTATAGTGCCCTGGCATTTTAGGGGCCCATATGCGTGAGAAGTAGTTTGAAATCAAAATCTGTAAAAAATGCCTTGTGAAATCCGAACGGTGCTCTTTGGAATGTGAGCCCATTTGCCAACCTAGGCGGCAAAAAAGTGTCACAAAGTTATACAAAGTTGGCACTTGACCAAGATATTTATCTCACCCAGCATGGGTATATGTAAAATGACACCCCAAAACACATTCCCCAACTTCTCCTGAGTACGGCGATACCACATGTGTGACACTTTTTTGCAGCGTAGATGCACAAAGGTGCCCAAATTCCTTTTAGGAGGGCATTTTTAGACATTTGGATCCCAGACTTACGCTTTAGGGCCCCTAAAAAGCCAGGGCAGTATAAATACCCCACATGTGACCCCACTTTGGAAAGAAGACACCCCAAGGTATTCAATGAGGGGCCTGGCGAGTTCATAGAATTTTTTTTTTGGCATAATTTAGCGGAAATTGATATTTTTTTGTTTTTACTCACAAAGTCTCACTTTCCGCTAACTTGGGACAAAAATGTCAATCTTTCATGGACTCAATATGCCCCTCAGCGAATACCTTGGGGTGTCTTCTTTCCAAAATGGGGTCATTTGGGTTATTTAAAAACAAAAGATAACAGCAGTATCTAGCACGTGTATTTCACACTGACAGATGCAACAAGGGCTGTAAAATTTTGTCTTTTGCCCAAAAAAGGGTGTTTTTTAAAACCCAGAACATTATTGCAGTATTTCAATCTTAAATTTCACACTGACAAATGCTAAATAGGCCCCAGATGGAGGGTATTGCCAAAAAGGGGTGCTTTTATAAACCCAGAAAATTATTGCAGTCTTTCAAGCTTGTATTTAACAATGTCAGATGCAGCAAACGCTGCAAAATTAGGATTTTTTTAACCAAAATGGGTGATTTTATTTAATAACAGAATATGACAGTAGTATCTAACGCTTGTATTTCACATTGACAGATGCAGCAAGGGCTGTAAAATTTAGTCTTTTGCCCAAAAAGGGTGTGTTTTAAAACCCAGAAAATTATTGCAGTATTTCAAGCTTGAATTTCATACTGACTAATGCCGCATAGGCCCCAGATGGCGGGTATTGCCAAAAAGGGGTGCTTTTTTAAACCTAGAAAATTATTGCAGTCTTTCAAGCTTGTATTTAACAATTACAGATGCAGCAAACACCATAGATGTAGGGTCTTGCCAAAAATGGGTGATTTTTTTAAACCCAGAATATAATTGCAGTATTTCAAGCTTCTATTTGACTGTTACAAATACACATATGCTATGCTGGTGCACTGAACTTGCATAAAATGTTATTTTTCTGTGTCACTGGGCTAAGGGCAGGGTAAAAAGATTGTGCACTACACCCACAAAACAAAATCTATGTAGATAGTTAACAAGCACTTCAGATTAAAGATTCATTCCTATTCTCTCCCTCACAGCAGCAGCATCCTATCCCTACACTAATCAGAGCAGAGTGACGTGCAGCGCTACGTGACTCCAGCTTATATAGAGGCTGGGTCACATGCTGCACTGGCCAATCACAGCCATGTCATTAGTAGGCATGGCTGTGATGGCTTCTAAGGGCACACGAGTTAAATGCTTGTTGATTGGCCTTTCAAAAGGCACCATTAACTCATCAAACATCAAACCCGAACTTTTACTGAAAAGTTCGGGTTCGGGTCTGGGGTCCAAATATCCAAAAGTTTGGTACAAACCTGAACTTTGCACTTTGGGTTCGCTCAACCCTAACCATGACTTCTTGAGTCCACCAGAGGAATGCTGATGAACAAAAGGGCACTTTACATGTGGTGTTTTTAATGTAGTTAATTGGCTGTACCCCATGCACCCCTTCCACCACAAACAAGGGTATATGGTTGAATCTTTCTTTTATCATCCTCCTCCTCCTCCTCTTCCGTCATATCAACATGCATTGCTTATTCGTCACATATAATGCCCTCGCATAAATGGCCTTCGAAAATATTTTTTTTTAAGGGTTAGCTCACCAGCAGGCCCTCACATAAATTTTTTTACATGGTCCGCTCACCAGCAGGCCCTCACATATAATTTTTTAGAGGGTCAGCTCACCAGCATGCCCGCAACTCTAATCTTTAACAGGGTCAGCTCAGCTGCAGGCCCGCACCTAAAATCTTTTAGAGGGTCAGCTCACATGCAGGCCCACAACTCAAATATTTTACTGGGTCATCTCACATACAGGCCCAAACCTAAAATCTTTTACTGGGTCAGCTCACCTGCAGGCCCGCAACTCAAATCTTTTACAGGGTCAGCTCACATGCAGGCCCTGGCATATAATTTTTTAGAGGGTCAGCTCAGCCCACAGGCACTCACATATAATGTTTTACAGGGTCAGCTCACCAGCAGACCCACACCTAAAATCTTTTACAGAGTCAGCTCACCTGCAGGCCCGCAACTCATGCTGCCTTGCTTTGAAGTAGTAGCCGTTTATCATGCTCCCTCTCCGAAATCAAACAATGATTCCCCGTTACCGGTGGTCACCATGTTAGGCGCATAAAAGAACATGGAAAGTTGATAGGGAAGATATGAAAATGGATTGTGTACATCGCAGGGACGTGCTATCAGGTAAACGTTATCTAGAGTCAACAAAGCGGCAGCAGGGCCTCTCCTGTATAACATTTCCTCATCCAAAATACCGCAGTGACATTCCCTGTAATTTTTCATTACTCATTCTAATAACAGGGCATATTAAGAGTCCTGTATTGTTATTTATTGTCACTACCTCCACAAGTCGGGAGTGTGTGATTTGTGCGCCACCCGCTTGCCTTCCTTGGATGTGGTAACCGTTTCTCAAGCTCCCTCTCCGGAATCAAACACTGATTCCCTGTTACCTGTAGATTACAATGGTTTTGAGCTGAAAATTACATCAAGAGGTGATAGGCCAGACATCCGAATGGATCGTCGCCGTCATGGGGATGTGCCATCAGCCCCAGGTTAACTAGAGTCTCCAAAGCGACAGCAGGCCACCGCCCATAATGTTTTAGATGGTCAGATCAACAGGCCCATGCTCCAGCGAGTACAGGATGTAACCATACAATCCTCCTGTCACGGTAGGTAAGATAAGGGAAGGAAACAGAACACGGCAAGGCAAACAAAACAATTGACTAGGCCCCAAATGCTAGAGAACAAAGGGGTAACCTCTTAGCAATCCTTAAAACACTTTCCCTAAGCTTTTTCATCAGAACACCCACAGGGCAGGGCATGACAGTACCCCCCCTCCTCTACTGGTGACCTCCGGACACCCAGGTCCTACTTTATCCGGGTGTGCCCTGTTGAAGGCATTGACAAGGCGGCTAGCATTAACATCGGTAGCCAGAGCCCACATTCTTTCCTTGGGAACGTATCCCCTCCAATGCATCAGGTACTGAAGTGAACCCCGAAGAACACGTGAGTTGAGAATTCTAGAGGTCTGAAACTCCAGATTACCCTCAACCAAAACAGGAGGAGGAGGGAGAGGAAAAGGAGATGGTACCGCAGGTTCCACATATTTCTTCAACAAGGCCCTGTGAAACACATTATGGATCTTCCGGGCCTGCAGAATTTCCAGATGAAACGCCACCGGATTTGCAATGGCCGAGATTTTGTAAGAATCAATAAATCTTGGACCCAATTTCCAAGAGGGCACCTTCAGCGTAATGTTTTTAGTGGACAACCACACCAAATCACCCACATACAGGTCCGGACCAGTCATACGCCTCTTGTCAGCCATCAGTTTATGTCTTTCACCCATTTTTTTCAAATTAACTTGAATCTTCCGCCAGATAGATGACAAAGAGGAAGAGAATCTCTCCTCTTCCGGTATCCCAGAAGATTTGGTCCCAGAAAAGTACCAAACTGAAGGTGAAAACCATATGCGCCAAAAAATGGTGAGTAGAGTTGAGCGAACACCTGGATGTTCGGGTTCGAGAAGTTCGGCCGAACATCCCGGAAATGTTCGGGTTCGGGATCCGAACCCGATCCGAACTTCGTCCCGAACCCGAACCCCATTGAAGTCAATGGGGACCCGAACTTTTCGGCACTAAAAAGGCTGTAAAACAGCCCAGGAAAGAGCTAGAGGGCTGCAAAAGGCAGCAACATGTAGGTAAATCCCCTGCAAACAAATGTGGATAGGGAAATGAATTAAAATAAAAATTAAATAAATAAAAATTAACCAAAATCAATTGGAGAGAGGTTCCATAGCAGAGAATCTGGCTTCCCGTCACCCACCACTGGAACAGTCCATTCTCAGATATTTAGGCCCCGGCACCCAGGCAGAGGAGAGAGGTCCCGTAACAGAGAATCTGTCTTCATGTCAGCAGAGAATTAGTCTGCATGTCATAGCAGAGAATGAGGCTTCACGTCAGCCACCACTGCAACAGTCCATTGGCATATATTTAGGCCCAGCACCCAGGCAGAGGAGGGAGGTCCCGTAACAGAGAATCTGTCTTCATGTCAGCAGAGAATTAGTCTGCATGTCATAGCAGAGAATGAGGCTTCACGTCAGCCACCACTGCAACAGTCCATTGGCATATATTTAGGCCCAGCACACACACAGGCAGAGGAGAGAGGTCCCGTAACAGAGAATCTGGCTTCATGTCAGCAGAGAATCAGTCTGCATGTCATAGCAGAGAATGAGGCTTCACGTCAGCCACCACTGCAACAGTCCATTGGCATATATTTAGGCCCAGCACACACACAGGCAGAGGACAGAGGTCCCGTAACAGAGAATCTGGCTTCATGTCAGCAGAGAATCAGTCTGCATGTCATAGCAGAGAATGAGGCTTCACGTCAGCCACCACTGCAACAGTCCATTGGCATATATTTAGGCCCAGCACACACACAGGCAGAGGAGAGAGGTCCCGTAACAGAGAATCTGTCTTCATGTCAGCAGAGAATCAGTCTGCATGTCATAGCAGAGAATGAGGCTTCACGTCAGCCACCACTGCAACAGTCCATTGGCATATATTTAGGCCCAGCACCCAGGCAGAGGAGGGAGGTCCCGTAACAGAGAATCTGTCTTCATGTCAGCAGAGAATTAGTCTGCATGTCATAGCAGAGAATGAGGCTTCACGTCAGCCACCACTGCAACAGTCCATTGGCATATATTTAGGCCCAGCACCCAGGCAGAGGAGGGAGGTCCCGTAACAGAGAATCTGTCTTCATGTCAGCAGAGAATTAGTCTGCATGTCATAGCAGAGAATGAGGCTTCACGTCAGCCACCACTGCAACAGTCCATTGGCATATATTTAGGCCCAGCACACACACAGGCAGAGGAGAGAGGTCCCGTAACAGAGAATCTGGCTTCATGTCAGCAGAGAATCAGTCTGCATGTCATAGCAGAGAATGAGGCTTCACGTCAGCCACCACTGCAACAGTCCATTGGCATATATTTAGGCCCAGCACACACACAGGCAGAGGAGAGAGGTCCCGTAACAGAGGATCTGGCTTCATGTCAGCAGAGAATCAGTCTGCATGTCATAGCAGAGAATCAGGCTTCACGTCAGCCACCACTGCAACAGTCCATTGTCATAAATTTAGGCCCAGCACCCAGGCAGAGGAGAGAGGTCCCGTAACAGACAATCTGGCTTCATGTCAGCAGAGAATTAGTCTGCATGTCATAGCAGAGAATGAGGCTTCACGTCAGCCACCACTGCAACAGTCCATTGGCATATATTTAGGCCTAGCACACAGGCAGAGGAGAGAGGTCCCGTAACAGACAATCTGGCTTCATGTCAGCAGAGAATCAGTCTGCATGTCATAGCAGAGAATGAGGCTTCACGTCACCCACCACTGCAACAGTCCATTGGCATATATTTAGGCCTAGCACACAGGCAGAGCAGAGAGGTCCCGTAACAGACAATCTGGCTTCATGACAGCAGAGAATCAGTCTGCATGTCATAGCAGAGAATCAGGCTTCACGTCAGCCACCACTGCAACAGTCCATTGTCATAAATTTAGGCCCAGCACCCAGGCAGAGGAGAGAGGTCCCGTAACAGACAATCTGGCTTCATGTCAGCAGAGAATTAGTCTGCATGTCATAGCAGAGAATGAGGCTTCACGTCAGCCACCACTGCAACAGTCCATTGGCATATATTTAGGCCTAGCACACAGGCAGAGCAGAGAGGTCCCGTAACAGACAATCTGGCTTCATGACAGCAGAGAATCAGTCTGCATGTCATAGCAGAGAATCAGGCTTCACGTCAGCCACCACTGCAACAGTCCATTGTCATAAATTTAGGCCCAGCACCCAGGCAGAGGAGAGAGGTCCCGTAACAGACAATCTGGCTTCATGTCAGCAGAGAATTAGTCTGCATGTCATAGCAGAGAATGAGGCTTCACGTCAGCCACCACTGCAACAGTCCATTGGCATATATTTAGGCCTAGCACACAGGCAGAGCAGAGAGGTCCCGTAACAGACAATCTGGCTTCATGACAGCAGAGAATCAGTCTGCATGTCATAGCAGAGAATCAGGCTTCACGTCAGCCACCACTGCAACAGTCCATTGTCATAAATTTAGGCCCAGCACCCAGGCAGAGGAGAGAGGTCCCGTAACAGACAATCTGGCTTCATGTCAGCAGAGAATTAGTCTGCATGTCATAGCAGAGAATGAGGCTTCACGTCAGCCACCACTGCAACAGTCCATTGGCATATATTTAGGCCTAGCACACAGGCAGAGGAGAGAGGTCCCGTAACAGACAATCTGGCTTCATGTCAGCAGAGAATTAGTCTGCATGTCATAGCAGAGAATGAGGCTTCACGTCAGCCACCACTGCAACAGTCCATTGGCATATATTTAGGCCTAGCACACAGGCAGAGGAGAGAGGTCCCGTAACAGACAATCTGGCTTCATGTCAGCAGAGAATCAGTCTGCATGTCATAGCAGAGAATGAGGCTTCACGTCACCCACCACTGCAACAGTCCATTGGCATATATTTAGGCCTAGCACACAGGCAGAGCAGAGAGGTCCCGTAACAGACAATCTGGCTTCATGACAGCAGAGAATCAGTCTGCATGTCATAGCAGAGAATCAGGCTTCACGTCAGCCACCACTGCAACAGTCCATTGTCATAAATTTAGGCCCAGCACCCAGGCAGAGGAGAGAGGTCCCGTAACAGAGGATCTGGCTTCATGTCAGCAGAGAATCAGTCTGCATGTCATAGCAGAGAATCAGGCTTCACGTCAGCCACCACTGCAACAGTCCATTGTCATAAATTTAGGCCCAGCACCCAGGCAGAGGAGAGAGGTCCCGTAACAGACAATCTGGCTTCATGTCAGCAGAGAATTAGTCTGCATGTTATAGCAGAGAATGAGGCTTCACGTCAGCCACCACTGCAACAGTCCATTGGCATATATTTAGGCCTAGCACACAGGCAGAGGAGAGAGGTCCCGTAACAGACGATCTGGCTTCATGTCAGCAGAGAATCAGTCTGCATGTCATAGCAGAGAATGAGGCTTCACGTCACCCACCACTGCAACAGTCCATTGGCATATATTTAGGCCTAGCACACAGGCAGAGCAGAGAGGTCCCGTAACAGACAATCTGGCTTCATGACAGCAGAGAATCAGTCTGCATGTCATAGCAGAGAATGAGGCTTCACGTCACCCACCACTGCAACAGTCCATTGGCATATATTTAGGCCTAGCACACAGGCAGAGCAGAGAGGTCCCGTAACAGACGATCTGGCTTCATGTCAGCAGAGAATCAGTCTGCATGTCATAGCAGAGAATGAGGCTTCACGTCAGCCACCACTGCAACAGTCCATTGGCATATATTTAGGCCTAGCACACAGGCAGAGGAGAGAGGTCCCGTAACAGACAATCTGGCTTCATGTCAGCAGAGAATCAGTCTGCATGTCATAGCAGAGAATGAGGCTTCACGTCACCCACCACTGCAACAGTCCATTGGCATATATTAGGCCTAGCACACAGGCAGAGCAGAGAGGTCCCGTAACAGACAATCTGGCTTCATGACAGCAGAGAATCAGTCTGCATGTCATAGCAGAGAATGAGGCTTCACGTCACCCACCACTGCAACAGTCCATTGGCATATATTTAGGCCTAGCACACAGGCAGAGCAGAGAGGTCCCGTAACAGACAATCTGGCTTCATGTCAGCAGAGAATCAGTCTGCATGTCATAGCAGAGAATCAGGCTTCACGTCAGCCACCACTGCAACAGTCCATTGTCATAAATTTAGGCCCAGCACCCAGGCAGAGGAGAGAGGTCCCGTAACAGACAATCTGGCTTCATGTCAGCAGAGAATTAGTCTGCATGTCATAGCAGAGAATGAGGCTTCACGTCAGCCACCACTGCAACAGTCCATTGGCATATATTTAGGCCTAGCACACAGGCAGAGCAGAGAGGTCCCGTAACAGACAATCTGGCTTCATGACAGCAGAGAATCAGTCTGCATGTCATAGCAGAGAATCAGGCTTCACGTCAGCCACCACTGCAACAGTCCATTGTCATAAATTTAGGCCCAGCACCCAGGCAGAGGAGAGAGGTCCCGTAACAGACAATCTGGCTTCATGTCAGCAGAGAATTAGTCTGCATGTCATAGCAGAGAATGAGGCTTCACGTCAGCCACCACTGCAACAGTCCATTGGCATATATTTAGGCCTAGCACACAGGCAGAGCAGAGAGGTCCCGTAACAGACAATCTGGCTTCATGTCAGCAGAGAATCAGTCTGCATGTCATAGCAGAGAATCAGGCTTCACGTCAGCCACCACTGCAACAGTCCATTGTCATAAATTTAGGCCCAGCACCCAGGCAGAGGAGAGAGGTCCCGTAACAGACAATCTGGCTTCATGTCAGCAGAGAATTAGTCTGCATGTCATAGCAGAGAATGAGGCTTCACGTCAGCCACCACTGCAACAGTCCATTGGCATATATTTAGGCCTAGCACACAGGCAGAGGAGAGAGGTCCCGTAACAGACAATCTGGCTTCATGTCAGCAGAGAATCAGTCTGCATGTCATAGCAGAGAATGAGGCTTCACGTCAGCCACCACTGCAACAGTCCATTGGCATATATTTAGGCCTAGCACACAGGCAGAGCAGAGAGGTCCCGTAACAGACAATCTGGCTTCATGACAGCAGAGAATCAGTCTGCATGTCATAGCAGAGAATCAGGCTTCACGTCAGCCACCACTGCAACAGTCCATTGTCATAAATTTAGGCCCAGCACCCAGGCAGAGGAGAGAGGTCCCGTAACAGAGGAATCTGGCTTCATGTCAGCAGAGAATCAGTCTGCATGTCATAGCAGAGAATCAGGCTTCACGTCAGCCACCACTGCAACAGTCCATTGTCATAATTTAGGCCCAGCACCCAGGCAGAGGAGAGAGGTCCCGTAACAGACAATCTGGCTTCATGTCAGCAGAGAATTAGTCTGCATGTCATAGCAGAGAATGAGGCTTCACGTCAGCCACCACTGCAACAGTCCATTGGCATATATTTAGGCCTAGCACACAGGCAGAGGAGAGAGGTCCCGTAACAGACAATCTGGCTTCATGTCAGCAGAGAATCAGTCTGCATGTCATAGCAGAGAATGAGGCTTCACGTCACCCACCACTGCAACAGTCCATTGGCATATATTTAGGCCTAGCACACAGGCAGAGCAGAGAGGTCCCGTAACAGACGATCTGGCTTCATGTCAGCAGAGAATCAGTCTGCATGTCATAGCAGAGAATGAGGCTTCACGTCAGCCACCACTGCAACAGTCCATTGGCATATATTTAGGCCTAGCACACAGGCAGAGGAGAGAGGTCCCGTAACAGACAATCTGGCTTCATGTCAGCAGAGAATCAGTCTGCATGTCATAGCAGAGAATGAGGCTTCACGTCACCCACCACTGCAACAGTCCATTGGCATATATTTAGGCCTAGCACACAGGCAGAGCAGAGAGGTCCCGTAACAGACAATCTGGCTTCATGACAGCAGAGAATCAGTCTGCATGTCATAGCAGAGAATGAGGCTTCACGTCACCCACCACTGCAACAGTCCATTGGCATATATTTAGGCCTAGCACACAGGCAGAGCAGAGAGGTCCCGTAACAGACAATCTGGCTTCATGTCAGCAGAGAATCAGTCTGCATGTCATAGCAGAGAATCAGGCTTCACGTCAGCCACCACTGCAACAGTCCATTGTCATAAATTTAGGCCCAGCACCCAGGCAGAGGAGAGAGGTCCCGTAACAGACAATCTGGCTTCATGTCAGCAGAGAATTAGTCTGCATGTCATAGCAGAGAATCAGGCTTCATGTCAGCCACCACTGCAACAGTCCATTGGCATATATTTAGGCCTAGCACACAGGCAGATGAGAGGTTCATTCAACTTTGGGTAGCCTCGCAATATAATGGTAAAATGAAAATAAAAATAGGATTGAATGAGGAAGTGCCCTGGAGTCCAATAATATATGGTTATGGGGAGGTAGTTAATGTCTAATCTGGACAAGGGACGGACAGGTCCTGTGGGATCCATGCCTGGTTCATTTTTATGAACGTCAGCTTGTCCACATTGGCTGTAGACAGGCGGCTGCGTTTGTCTGTAATGACGCCCCCTGCCGTGCTGAATACACGTTCAGACAAAACGCTGGCTGCCGGGCAGGCCAGCACCTCCAAGGCATAAAAGGCTAGCTCTGGCCACGTGGACAATTTAGAGACCCAGAAGTTGAATGGGGCCGAACCATCAGTCAGTACGTGGAGGGGTGTGCACACGTACTGTTCCACCATGTTAGTGAAATGTTGCCTCCTGCTAACACGTTGCGTATCAGGTGGTGGTGCAGTTAGCTGTGGCGTGTTGACAAAAGTTTTCCACATCTCTGCCATGCTAACCCTGCCCTCAGAGGAGCTGGCCGTGACACAGCTGCCTTGGCGACCTCTTGCTCCTCCTCTGCCTTGGCCTTGGGCTTCCACTTGTTCCCCTGTGACATTTGGGAATGCTCTCAGTAGCGCGTCTACCAACGTGCGCTTGTACTCGCGCATCTTCCTATCACGCTCCAGTGCAGGAAGTAAGGTGGGCACATTGTCTTTGTAGCGTGGATCCAGCAGGGTGGCAACCCAGTAGTCCGCACAGGTTAAAATGTGGGCAACTCTGCTGTCGTTGCGCAGGCACTGCAGCATGTAGTCGCTCATGTGTGCCAGGCTGCCCAGGGGTAAGGACAAGCTGTCCTCTGTGGGAGGCGTATCGTCATCGTCCTGCCTTTCCCCCCAGCCACGCACCAGTGATGGACCCGAGCTGCGTTGGGTGCCACCCCGCTGTGACCATGCTTCATCCTCATCCTCCTCCACCTTCTCCTCATCCTCGTCCTCCTCGTCCTCCAGTAGTGGGCCCTGGCTGGCCACATTTGTACCTGGCCTCTGCTGTTGCCAAAAACCTCCCTCTGAGTCACTTCGAAGAGACTGGCCTGAAAGTGCTAAAAATGACCCCTCTTCCTCCTCCTCCTCCTCCTCCTGGGCCACCTCCTCTTCCATCATCGCCCTAAGTGTTTTCTCAAGGAGACATAGAAGTGGTATTGTAACGCTGATAACGGTGTCATCGCCACTGGCCATGTTGGTGGAGTACTCGAAACAGCGCAACAGGGCACACAGGTCTCGCATGGAGGCCCAGTCATTGGTGGTGAAGTGGTGCTGTTCTGTAGTGCGACTGACCCGTGCGTGCTGCAGCTGAAACTCCACTATGGCCTGCTGATGCTCGCACAGTCTGTCCAGCATGTGCAAGGTGGAGTTCCACCTGGTGGGCACATCGATTATGAGGCGGTGAGCGGGAAGGCCGAAGTTACGCTGTAGCGCAGACAGGCGAGCAGCAGCAGGATGTGAACGCCGGAAGCGCGAACAGACGGCCCGCACTTTATGCAGCAGCTCTGACATGTCGGGGTAGTTGTGAATGAACTTCTGCACCACCAAATTCAGCACATGCGCCAAGCAAGGGATGTGCGTCAAATTGGCTAGTCCCAGAGCTGCAACGAGATTTCGCCCATTATCACACACCACCAGGCCGGGCTTGAGGCTCACCGGCAGCAACCACTCGTCGGTCTGTTGTTCAATACCCCGCCACAACTCCTGTGCGGTGTGGGGCCTGTCCCCCAAACATATGAGTTTCAGAATGGCCTGCTGACGTTTACCCCGGGCTGTGCTGAAGTTGGTGGTGAAGGTGTGTGGCTGACTGGATGAGCAGGTGGAAGAAGAGGAGGAGGAAGCCGAGAAGGAGGAGGTGGCAACAGGAGGCAAAGAATGTTGCCCTGCGATCCTTGGCGGCGGAAGGACGTGCGCCAAACAGCTCTCCGCCTGGGGCCCAGCTGCCACTACATTTACCCAGTGTGCAGTTAGGGAGATATAGCGTCCCTGGCCGTGCTTACTGGTCCACGTATCTGTGGTTAGGTGGACCTTGCTACAGATGGCGTTGCGCAGTGCACACTTGATTTTATCGGATACTTGGTTGTGCAGGGAAGGCACGGCTCTCTTGGAGAAGTAGTGCCGGCTGGGAACAACATACTGTGGGACAGCAAGCTACATGAGCTGTTTGAAGCTGTCTGTGTCCACCAGCCTAAATGACAGCATTTCATAGGCCAGTAGTTTAGAAATGCTGGCATTCAGGGCCAGGGATCGAGGGTGGCTAGGTGGGAATTTACGCTTTCTATCAAATGTTTGTGAGATGGAGAGCTGAACGCTGGCGTGTGACATGGTTGAGACGCTTGGTGACGGAGGTGGTGGTGGTGGTGTTGGTGGTACATCCCCTGTTTGCTGGGCGGCAGGTGCCAACGTTCCTCCAGAGGCGGAGGAAGAGGCCGAGGCGGCAGCAGCAGAATAGGCCGAGGCGGCAGCAGCAGAAGAGGTAGCAGGGGGAGCCTGAGTGACTTCCTTGGTTTTAAGGTGTTTACTCCACTGCAGTTCATGCTTTGCATGCAGGTGCCTGGTCATGCAGGTTGTGCTCAGGTTCAGAACGTTAATGCCTCGCTTCAGGCTCTGATGGCACAGCGTGCAAACCACTCGGGTCTTGTCGTCAGCACATTGTTTGAAGAAGTGCCATGCCAGGGAACTCCTTGAAGCTGCCTTTGGGGTGCTCGGTACCAGATGGCGGCGGTCAGTAGCAGGCGGAGTCTCTTGGCGGCGGGTGTTCTGCTTTTGCCCACTGCTCCCTCTTTTGCTACGCTGTTGGCTCGGTCTCACCACTGCCTCTTCCTCCGAACTGTGAAAGTCAGTGGCACGACCTTCATTCCATGTGGGGTCTAGGACCTCATCGTCCCCTGCATCGTCTTCCACCCAGTCTTGATCCCTGACCTCCTGTTCAGTCTGCACACTGCAGAAAGACGCAGCAGTTGGCACCTGTGTTTCGTCATCATCAGAGACATGCTGAGGTGGTATTCCCATGTCCTCATCATCAGGAAACATAAGTGGTTGTGCGTCAGTGCATTCTATGTCTTTCACCGCTGGGGAAGGGCTAGGTGGATGCCCTTGGGAAACCCTGCCAGCGGAGTCTTCAAACAGCATAAGAGACTGCTGCATAACTTGAGGCTGAGACAGTTTCCCTGGTATGCATGGGGGTGATGTGACAGACTGATGGGGTTGGTTTTCAGGCGCCATCTGTGCGCTTTCTGCAGAAGACTGGGTGGGAGATAATGTGAACGTGCTGGATCCACTGTCGGCCACCCAATTGACTAATGCCTGTACCTGCTCAGGCCTTACCATCCTTAGAACGGCATTGGGCCCCACCATATATCGCTGTAAATTCTGGCGGCTACTGGGACCTGAGGTAGTTGGTACACTAGGACGTGTGGATGTGGCAGAACGGCCACGTCCTCTCCCAGCACCAGAGGGTCCACTAACACCACCACGACCATGTCCACGTCCGCGTCCCTTACTAGATGTTTTTCTCATTGTTATGGTTCACCACAACAACAAATATATTATTTGGCCCAATGTATTGTATTCAAATTCAGCGGGATATAAATTTGAGGCCTAGTATTTAGGCGCTGGGTGACCGGTATGGATTTAGTGACAGAATTAGACTTGGAAATGCACAGAAGCGTGTGTGTGTGAAGTTATTCTGAATGACCCAATGTGCACCTTGAATATTATATACCCTTTTAGGGATAGATTTCAAATAGCTCTGATATAGCAGAAACCACTAAATTATGAAATTGCTAAATTGGGAATTGTATTTCAACCCAGAACAAAAAATGTGCTTTGACGGACACTAAATAACTTTCCCAGCCACAACAGGACAGCGTTAACGAGAGATTTAGCAGGATATAAATTTGAGGCCTAGTATTTAGGCGCTGGGTGACCGGTATGGATTTAGTGACAGAATTAGACTTGGAAATGCACAGAAGCGTGTGTGTGTGAAGTTATTCTGAATGACCCAATGTGCACCTTGAATATTATATACCCTTTTAGGGATAGATTTCAAATAGCTCTGATATAGCAGAAACCACTAAATTATGAAATTGCTAAATTGGGAATTGTATTTCAACCCAGAACAAAAAATGTGCTTTGACGGACACTAAATAACTTTCCCAGCCACAACAGGACAGCGTTAACGAGAGATTTAGCAGGATATAAATTTGAGGCCTAGTATTTAGGCGCTGGGTGACAGGTATGGGTTTAGTGACAGAATTAGACTTAGAAATACACAGTAGCGGGTGTGTGTGAAGTTATTCTGAATGACCCAATGTGCACCTTGAATATTATATACCCTTTTAGGGATAGATTTCAAATAGCTCTGATATAGCAGAAACCACTAAATTATGAAATTGCTAAATTGGGAATTGTATTTCAACCCAGAACAAAAAATGTGCTTTGACGGACACTAAATAACTTTCCCAGCCACAACAGGACAGCGTTAACGAGAGATTTAGCAGGATATAAATTTGAGGCCTAGTATTTAGGCGCTGGGTGACAGGTATGGGTTTAGTGACAGAATTAGACTTAGAAATACACAGTAGCGGGTGTGTGTGAAGTTATTCTGAATGACCCAATGTGCACCTTGAATATTATATACCCTTTTAGGGATAGATTTCAAATAGCTCTGATATAGCAGAAACCACTAAATTATGAAATTGCTAAATTGGGAATTGTATTTCAACCCAGAACAAAAAATGTGCTTTGACGGACACTAAATAACTTTCCCAGCCACAACAGGACAGCGTTAACGAGAGATTTAGCAGGATATAAATTTGAGGCCTAGTATTTAGGCGCTGGGTGACAGGTATGGGTTTAGTGACAGAATTAGACTTAGAAATACACAGTAGCGGGTGTGTGTGAAGTTATTCTGAATGACCCAATGTGCACCTTGAATATTATATACCCTTTTAGGGATAGATTTCAAATAGCTCTGATATAGCAGAAACCACTAAATTATGAAATTGCTAAATTGGGAATTGTATTTCAACCCAGAACAAGAAATGTGCTTGAACGGACACTAAATAACTCGCCCAGCTACAGCACTAAGGACAGATTTAGCTGGATATAAATTTGAGGCCTAGTATTTAGGCGCTGGGTGACAGGTATGGGTTTAGTGACAGAATTAGACTTGGAAATGCACAGTAGCGGGTGTGTGAAGTTATTCTGAATGTCCCTATGTGCACCTTCAATATGATCTACCCTTTTAGGGATAGATTTCAAATAGCTCTGATATAGCAGAAACCACTAAATTATGAAATTGCTAAATTGGGAATTGTATTTCAACCCAGAACAAGAAATGTGCTTGAACGGACACTAAATAACTCGCCCAGCTACAGCACTAAGGACAGATTTAGCTGGATATAAATTTGAGGCCTAGTATTTAGGCGCTGGGTGACAGGTATGGGTTTAGTGACAGAATTAGACTTGGAAATACACAGTAGCGGGTGTGTGTGAAGTTATTCTGAATGACCCAATGTGCACCTTGAATATTATATACCCTTTTAGGGATAGATTTCAAATAGCTCTGATATAGCAGAAACCACTAAATTATGAAATTGCTAAATTGGGAATTGTATTTCAACCCAGAACAAGAAATGTGCTTGAACGGACACTAAATAACTCGCCCAGCTACAGCACTAAGGACAGATTTAGCTGGATATAAATTTGAGGCCTAGTATTTAGGCGCTGGGTGACAGGTATGGGTTTAGTGACAGAATTAGACTTGGAAATGCACAGTAGCGGGTGTGTGAAGTTATTCTGAATGTCCCTATGTGCACCTTCAATATGATCTACCCTTTTAGGGATAGATTTCAAATAGCTCTGATATAGCAGAAACCACTAAATTATGAAATTGCTAAATTGGGAATTGTATTTCAACCCAGAACAAGAAATGTGCTTGAACGGACACTAAATAACTCGCCCAGCTACAGCACTAACGACAGATTTAGCTGGATATGAATTTGAGGCCTAGTATTTAGGCGCTGGGTGACAGGTATGGGTTTAGTGACAGAATTAGACTTGGAAATACACAGTAGCGGGTGTGTGTGAAGTTATTCTGAATGACCCAATGTGCACCTTGAATATTATATACCCTTTTAGGGATAGATTTCAAATAGCTCTGATATAGCAGAAACCACTAAATTATGAAATTGCTAAATTGGGAATTGTATTTCAACCCAGAACAAGAAATGTGCTTGAACGGACACTAAATAACTCGCCCAGCTACAGCACTAAGGACAGATTTAGCTGGATATAAATTTGAGGCCTAGTATTTAGGCGCTGGGTGACAGGTATGGGTTTAGTGACAGAATTAGACTTGGAAATGCACAGTAGCGGGTGTGTGAAGTTATTCTGAATGTCCCTATGTGCACCTTCAATATGATCTACCCTTTTAGGGATAGATTTCAAATAGCTCTGATATAGCAGAAACCACTAAATTATGAAATTGCTAAATTGGGAATTGTATTTCAACCCAGAACAAGAAATGTGCTTGAACGGACACTAAATAACTCGCCCAGCTACAGCACTAAGGACAGATTTAGCTGGATATAAATTTGAGGCCTAGTATTTAGGCGCTGGGTGACAGGTATGGGTTTAGTGACAGAATTAGACTTGGAAATGCACAGTAGCGGGTGTGTGAAGTTATTCTGAATGTCCCTATGTGCACCTTCAATATGATCTACCCTTTTAGGGATAGATTTCAAATAGCTCTGATATAGCAGAAACCACTAAATTATGAAATTGCTAAATTGGGAATTGTATTTCAACCCAGAACAAGAAATGTGCTTGAACGGACACTAAATAACTCGCCCAGCTACAGCACTAACGACAGATTTAGCTGGATATGAATTTGAGGCCTAGTATTTAGGCGCTGGGTGACAGGTATGGGTTTAGTGACAGAATTAGACTTGGAAATGCACAGTAGCGGGTGTGTGAAGTTATTCTGAATGACCCTATGTGCACCTTGAATATTATATACCCTTTTAGGGATAGATTTCAAATAGCTCTGATACAGCAGAAACCACTAAATTTTTAAATTGCTAAATTGGGAATTGTATTTCAACCCAGAACAAAAAATGTGCTTTGACGGACACTAAATAACTTTCCCAGCCACAACAGGACAGCGGTAACGAGAGATTTAGCGGGATATAAATTTGAGGCCTAGTATTTAGGCGCTGGGTGACCGGTATGGATTTAGTGACAGAATTAGACTGGGATATGGCCAAAAAATAACCACACTATTGCTGGTTAAATGCACTTGGTGATGGGCGCAGCTTGCCCCTGATGTAGTATATGGCCAAAAAATGAACAGACTATTGCTGGTTAAATGCACTTGGTGTCACAGCTTGACCAACCACACTACTGAGGGTTAAATGCACTTGGTGACGGGCGCAGCTTGCCCCTGATGTAGTATATGGCCAAAAAATGAACAGACTATTGCTGGTTAAATGCACTTGGTGACGGGCGCAGCTTGCCCCTGATTTAGTATATGGCCAAAAAATGAACAGACTATTGCTGGTTAAATGCACTTGGTGTGATAGCTTGACCAACCACACTACTGAGGGTTAAATGCACTTGGTGACGGGCGCAGCTTGCCCCTGATGTAGTATATGGCCAAAAAATAAACAGACTATTGCTGGTTAAATGCACTTGGTGTGACAGCTTCACCCTGATGTAGGCTTTAGCCAAAAAACAAACGCACCATTGAGGGTTAAATGCACTTGGTGACAGGCGCAGCTTGCCCCTGATGTAGTATATGGCCAAAAAATAAACAGACTATTGCTGGTTAAATGCACTTGGTGTGACAGCTTCACCCTGATGTAGGCTTTAGCCAAAAAACAACCACACCATTGAGGGTTAAATGCACTTGGTCGCAGCTTGTGCTGGCGCACCACAAGACACAAAATGGCCGCCGATCACCCCAGAAAAATGTGACTGACAAACGGTCTGGGCAGCCTAAAAACAGTGAGCAATTGAGGATCAGCAGCTCAATGATCCACAGCTGCAGATCGATCAGTTAATCAAGTCCTTTGGAGGAGTTAATCTGCCTAATCTCGCCCTACTGTCGCAGCCGCAACCTCTCCCTACGCTAATCAGAGCAGAGTGACGGGCGGCGCTATGTGACTCCAGCTTAAATAGAGGCTGGGTCACATGGTGCTCTGGCCAATCACAGCCATGCCAATAGTAGGCATGGCTGTGATGGCCTCTTGGGGCAAGTAGTATGACGCTTGTTGATTGGCTGCTTTGCAGCCTTTCAAAAAGCGCCAAGAAAGCGTCACAAAAGCGCGAAGAAAGCGACGAACACCGAACCCGAACCCGGACTTTTACGAAAATGTCCGGGTTCGGGTCCGTGTCACGGACACCCCAAAATTCGGTACGAACCCGAACTATACAGTTCGAGTTCGCTCATCCCTAATGGTGAGTTATCAGTTGACTCCTGCCTATGGTTATTCAAGGCAAAGAACGAGGACCACTCATCCTGATTCTCAGCGACAAAACACCTCAAATAGGTCACCAGGTTTTGTTTAGTGCGCTCAGTTGGACCATTCAACTGAGGATGAAAAGCCGAAGAGAAAGACAACTGAATACCCAGACGAGAACAAAATGCCCTCCAAAACCTGGAAACAAATTGCGTCCCCCTAACAGACACCGCATCAGAGGGGATGCCATGTAATTTCACAATGTTATCAATAAAAACCTGAGCAAGATTGTTTGCATTGGGCACACCTGATAATGGTACAAAGTAAGCCATCTTGCTGAAGTGGTCCACTACCACCAAAACCACAGTTTTCCCAGAGGAACTCGGCAAATCAGTAATGAAGTCCATTGACAAATGCGTCCAAGGACGAGATGGGATGGACAAAGGAAGAAGAGATCCTGATGGCCGAGTGTGAGCCACTTTCGTGCTTGCACAGGTCTCACAAGCTGCTACATAACCCTCAACACTTTTACGCAACCCTGGCCATCAGAATCTCCAGGAAATAAGATCTACAGTGGAACTACTTCCACAAGGACAGTATCATGATGTTCCTTGAACACCTTGTATCGCAGTTCAAATAGAAAAACAACTTGCCTGGAGGACAAGAATCAGGTGCCTCCTCTTGAGTCCCCAAAACTTCCATCTCCAGCTCGGGGTAAAGAGCGGAAACCACCAACCCATCAGCCAAAATTGGAGCGGGATCCTCCGAATATCCCTCCTTCCTTGGAAAGCTACTTGACAACACATCCGTTTTTAATCCCAGGACGATAGGTGACCACAAAATTGAACCTGGTAAAAAAACAATGACCATCTAGCCTGCCTAGGATTTAAAGGGAATCTGTCACTAGCAATTTACCAATTTTTTTTTTTCATGAATCCATGTTTAACAGAGTACCTTTTTTCCACCTGTCTTGTTCTTTTGATTGTGAGTCTTGTAGTTTCTTCAAAAAATCGATTCTTATGATATGTAAATGAAGCTGTAAGGAGCCCAGAGGGGCGTTATTCTTATTCCACGGTGCCCAGGAATGCCCCTCTGAAGTGCCGTGCCCAGCTAAATTTGAAAAGTAATGACGCCTCCAAGCAATCTAAATCGCCTCCCAGAGGCGCGGCTAAGTGCTCAACAACACCCCCCAAACCCCCGCCCCCCCCACCAGCGCCGCGCTCAGCGGCAAAGACCCAGATCCTCCACTCAACGGCAACCCAAATCCCGCGCATGCGCAGTGCCGTCAGTCATCTTATCATAGCGCAGGCAATCGCCGGCGCTGCGCATGCGCAGGATTTGGGATGCCGGCGAGAGGAGGATCCGGGTCTTTGCCGCAGAGCGCGGCGTTGGTGGGGGGGGGGGGGCGCGGATTCGGTGTTGAGCACTTAGCCGCGCCTCTGGGAGGCGATTTAGATTGCTTGGAGGCGTTATTACTTTTCAAATTTAGCTGGGCACGGCACTTCAGAGGGGCGTTCCTGGGCACCGTGGAATAAGAATAACGCCCCTCTGGGCTCCTTACAGCTTAATTTACATATCATAAGAATCGATTTTTTTAAGAAACTACAAGACTCACAATCAAAAGAACAAGACAGGTGGAAAAAAGGTACTCTGGTAAACATGAATTCATGAAAAAAAAAAATTGGTAAATTGCTAGTGACAGATTCCCTTTAAACGCTTTGCAGATTGCAGGTAAGTCAGATTCTTATGGTCAGTAAATACCGTAATCGGATGGGTAGCCCCTTCTAGCCAATGATGCCACTCTTTAAAGGTCAATTTAAAGGCCAACAACTCTCTATTCCCAACATCATAATATATTTCGGCCGCCGAGAGTTTCTTGGAGAAAAAAGCACACGGGCGCCATTTGCTAGGAGAGGGACCCTGCAACAAGACTGCTCCGACTCCCACTTCTGATGCGTCAACCTCCACAATGAAGGGTTGAGATACATCAGGTTGCATCAGAATGGGAGCAGAAGCAAAACATTTTGTAATAGCGCAAAAAGCCTGTAATGCCTCATCTGACCAGACAGAGAAGTCAGCGCTTTTCCTAGTCAAATCTGTCAAAGGTTTGACAATGGTGGAATAATTTAGGATGAATTTTCTGTAGTAATTAGTAAATCCTAAAAACGGCATCATTGCTTTCTGATTCTCTGACCGATCCCATTCCAGTACTGCACGGACCTTTTCGGGAACCATACAAAAACCGGAGGCAGGAAGCAAATACCCCAAAAACGGCAGCTCCTGCACCGCAACCACACATTTTTCCAACTTAGCATACAATTTATTCTCCCGAAGGATCAATAACACTTGTCTCAAATGATCCTGATGAGTCTTTATATCGGGTGAGTAAATTAGTATGTCATCGAGGTAAATAACAACGAACCTCCCCAACAAATGATTAAAAATGTCAGTGATAAAGCGCTGAAAGACTGCTAAAGCATTAGTTAAACTGAAGGGCATGACTAGGTTCTCGAAGTGACCCTCGGAGGTATTGAAGGCTGTTTTCCATTCATCTCCTTCCCTGATTCTGATCAGATTATAAGCTCCTCTTAAATCCAACTTAGAAAACACCTTGGCACCAACAATCTGATCAAATAGATCCAGAATCAAGGGAAGGGGATAAGGATCACGGACAGTAATGAGATTCAGTTCCCGGAAATCTAGGCAAGGTCTAAGGGATCCGTCCTTCTTCTTCTTTACGAAAAAGACGCCAACGGTGATAGGAGACTTAGATGGTCTAATATGTCCCTTTGCCAAACTCTCGGCAATATACTCCCGCATAGCTACTCTATCGGGTTGAGAAAGATTATATAACCTAGATTTTGACAATTTAGCTCCGGGGATAAGATTGACCGGACAATCATACTCTCGGTGAGGGGGCAACTCCTGAGCTCCACCCTCCGAGAATACGTCTGAAAAATTGTAAAGAAACTTAGGCAACACCTTAGTGGACACCCCCGAAATAGAAGCGCTAAGACAGTTGTTCATACAAAATTCACTCCAATTACTGATTTGTCTTGTTTGCCAGTCAATGTTAGGGTTATGTTTTATCAACCATGGTAAACCCAGAACCATCGGAGCAGGCAAACCTTTCATAACAAAGCAAGAAATTAACTCAACATGAGAATCACCCACCCTCAAATGAATATCCTGAACAATATGAGTTAGACATCTTTGCGAGAAAGGGGTGGAATCTATAGCAAACACTGGTATCTCTTTGCTGAATACGCTAGTTTTAAAACCATGACTCTGAAGAAATTGAAAATCAATAAGATTAACCCCTGCGCCACTGTCAACAAATACCTTTAACTCTAGCGCCACCATGGCAGGTAGGACGAATCGGGTACTGCAGGTAGGATACAAATATGCCTGCCATTACCACTTCAAGGTTTTAATAAAAGGGCACACTTTAGCAAAATGACCCTCTTTCTTACAGACGTAACACAGTATTTTCAGCTTCCTAAAATTCCTATTACTAGAGCAAGAAGTAACCTGACTCAATTGCATAGGCTCCTCTCCAGCTCCCAAATTCAAGTGTCATAGTAGACGATAGCAGATTGGCACACTAATACATACAAAGCCACATGGAAGCAAGCTTCACAATTTATTATAGCTAATTAAACTGGTTAAAATAATACAATAAAAATGCACATAAAGTAA
Organism: Bufo gargarizans; assembly: GCF_014858855.1. Classification (NCBI taxonomy): domain Eukaryota; kingdom Metazoa; phylum Chordata; class Amphibia; order Anura; family Bufonidae; genus Bufo; species Bufo gargarizans. The sequence continues at coordinate 158,955,196 of NC_058085.1, read as the reverse complement.
AAATATCCAATAAGATAATACAATATACTATACAGTATTCCCAATGGATTCAGTTCACGGTTCCCAGTCACCTTGGTCAGGTTTTGGTTATGAGGAATCGACCACTGGTGGATATCCACACGAGAAGTGCAAATACCCTAGATGTTTCTTTGATTTATAACCTGCTCTGCTGGTGTGCAGGGAATTACTATTGCGCATGGGTTATAGGTCTTGTCTTGATAAATACTATGTTATTCATGTAGCTGATTGACACATCTCACAACAGTTTTAGTTGGAATAGGAATGCACCCAGTTTGCAAGTGTCACAAGATGGTGGTGGTCACTGCTATGTCTCCTATGTCCTCCACTTCTCAATACAGTCCACGTATTTACCACACACTCTATGGTCAATTTTGGGTAGTTGGAATATTCACAAAATTTCTCACATATTTTCACATAAACTTTCGTATAAAAAATCCACATAAAAAATTGTCATTAAAAAACGTTTAAAACATTTGCATGCCAAATCGCGGTGTTCACACGATATGTATTACAGTCAATACCGGTGACCCACGTTCGTGGGCTTACCTTCTCTTGTACCCGGCTGGTTGTTAGTTAGATCCGGCTGCAGGCCGGCGTCTCGGCTTCTGCTACGTTGGCGTCTCAATGGTGAGTATGTTTGTCACGTGGGTTGTGCTTCCAGTGATAATCTTCCAGCAGGTTTAAAGTGAATTTAATGAAGCGTATATTTTCATGTCTTCGAAATACTTATAGATGACAGTGCACTGTTCAATCGTGGTTCAGATTCTTGTGGGGTAAAGCATTAACCATACGCGTTTCGGGGATGGCTCTCCCCTTCCTCAGTGGCAGCACCCCTTGCAAGTGGATTGTGAGTTTTTATACCCTTCAGGGATCTTGTGAAAGAAAGGATGTGGATTCCATGAATATGGATTTTCCACATATATGATTATTCCATCGATTTTATAACATTTCTTATTGTTGTGACTACCCATATTTACTTATGTACTTCATAGTCAATACGGTACCCATGGCGGTGCCCCTCAGCTGTAGATAATACTCATCATTGAAGAAAAAATAATTGTGATGGCGAATATGGTCTACACCGTCAACTATAAATTCTATTTGTTCCTGCTGAAAAGTGCCATTGGTGTTAAGTTGATTTCTTAAAGCTGAGGTTCCCTGTATATGATCCATTACAGTGTAATTGGGTACCAGGTTCTCCCCCAGCTTATTTATTTTTGGCCCAGTGGGAACAAGATCATATAGATCCCAAGCTGGGGGGCGACCTGGTCCTATGGCGGCGCTACATCGACGATGTGATTTTCACTTGGAGAAATGGTGAAGATAGACTACAAAAATTTATGGAAGAAATCAACAATAATCCATATAACTTGCGTTTTACGGCAGGCATAAATAGAGAGAAGGTGGACTTTCTAGATATACAAATAACAAAAAAAGGTATTGCACAGATATTTATTTTCTATCACAAACCTACATCTAAAAATGGGTTTATTCTTTTCTCTAGCTGCCATTTGCCAAAATGGCTTATAAACGTTCCTTTTGGACAGTTTCGCCGTATTAGGAGAAACTGTACCGAAAATGAAAACTTTGAGGAAGAAGCCATTAAAATTAATTTACAGTTTAGAGAAAAACATTACCAAGTGAAAATATTAGAAGAAGCATTGGGAAAGACAGCTGGACAGAAAATCCTTCTTTGAAGCCAAACCCCCAAAGGAACCCGTTAAAGATTCTGAATTCAGAATAATCCTGCCATATAATGCTCCTGGCAAATAACACAGTTAATTAAACTGCATTGGCATCATGTTCTATATGATAAAATCATCGGTCCTATATTACCGGCCCAACCACTCATCACATACACCAAGGCCCCAAATTTAGGCATACAGATAGCCTCCTTAATAAAAAACAAAGCAAAAAAAAACTATCCACTATCAAAGCATTTTAAAGAGATGCACAAAAAGAGCTGTGGAGGCTTATCATTTATGGCGCTGGAGAAGATAGACACACACTGGAGGGGGTGGAATCACATAGAGATGTCGAGAGCGGAATCTAGACAAATCTATGATTTTGGAAGTTTGATACCAATGGGATTAAATTCAGAATTAGAGATTTTCGGCTTTCTGTAGTTGTAGGGTCGTCCACCCATGTATTCATGGAGGATTCCATGTATGGCTGTCTATCAGCACTGCAATCCTCCCTGGATTGTAGGTGTACGTCACCTGACTCTTCCCTGAATGTGCCAGGTTAACAACAACACGGCCGAGATACGGCCTAATATCTTTGAAGATAGCTATTTGAACATAACAATCACCATAAATACAAAATATATTGAGAAATGTGCCTTTAATTGGGATTGGGGACGTTATTTTAAGGAAATATTACATACAGTAAACCAAGCATTGACAAATGTAAAGAATATGAAAAAAACACACTAAGAAAGAAAAAAAGCACCATGAAAGAAAAAAATAAATCGCACAACAATCGCACCAAAGCCGCATATGCAAAAACATTTGAAAAAGAGCAAAATCGTATTGACTATGAAGTACATAAGTTAATTTGGGTAGTCACAACAATAAGAAATGTTATAAAATCGATGGAATAATCATATATGTGGAAAATCCATATTCATGGAATCCACATTCTTTCTTTCACAAGATCCCTGAAGGGTATAAAAACTCACAATCCACTTGCAATTGGTGCTGCCACTGAGGAAGGGAAGAGCCATCCCCGAAACGCATATGGTTAATGCTTCACCCCACAAGAACCTGAACCACGATTGAACAGTGCACTGTCATCTATAAGTACAAACCGGATTCCAAAAAAGTTGGGACACTAAACAAATTGTGAATAAAAACTGAATGCAATGATGTGGAGATGGCAAATGTCAATATTTTATTTGTAATAGAACGTAGATGACAGATCAAACGTTTAATCCTAGTAAATGTATAATTTTAAAGGAAAAATACGTTGATTCAAATTTTCACAGTGTCAACAAATCCCCAAAAAGTTGGGACAAGTAGCAATAAGAGCCTGGAAAAAGTTAATTTGAGCACAACGAAGAGCTGGAAGACCAATTAACACTAATTAGGTCAATTGGCAACATGATTGGGTATAAAAAGAGCTTCTCAGAGTGGCAGTGTCTCTCAGAAGCTAAGATGGGTAGAGGATCACCAATTCCCACAATGTTGCCCAGAAAGATAGTGGAGCAATATCAGAAAGGTCTTACCCAGCGAAAAATTGCAAAGACTTTGCATCTATCATCATCAACTGTGCATAACATCATCCCAAGATTCAGAGAATCTGGAACAATCTCTGTGCGTAAGGGTCAAGGCCGTAAAACCATACTGGATGCCTGTGATCTCCGGGCCCTTAAACGACACTGCACCACAAACGGAATGCTACTGTAAAGGAAATCACAGAATGGGCTCAGGAATACTTCCAGAAACCATTGTCAATGAACACAATCCACCGTGCCATCCACCGTTACCAGCTGAAACTCTACAGTGCAAAGAAGAAGCCAGGGATCATTTAAAATGGAGTGTGGCAAAATGGAAGACTGTTCTGTGGTCAGACGAGTCACGATTCAAAGTTCTTTTTGGAAATCTGGGACGCCATGTCATCCGGACCAAAGAGGACAAGGACAACCAAAGTTGTTATCAACGCTCAGTTCAGAAGCCTGCATTTCTGATGGTATGGGGTTGCATGAGTGCATGTGGCATGGGCAGCTTGCATGTCTGGAAAGGCATCATCAATGCAGAAAAATATATTCAGATTCTAGAACAACATATGCTCCCATCCAGAAGTCATCTCTTTCAGGGAAGACCCTGCATTTTTCAACAAGATAATGCCAGACCACATTCTGCATCAATCACAACATCATGGCTACGTAGGAGAAGGATCCGGGTACTGAAATGGCCAGTCTGCAGTCCAGATCTTTCACCTATAGAGAACATTTGGTGCATCATAAAGAGGAAGGTACAACATAGAAGGCCCAAGACGATTGAACAGTTAGAGGCCTGTATTAGACAAGAATGAGAGAGCATTCCTATTTCTAAACTTGAGAAACTGGTCTCCTCGGTCCCCAGACGTCTGTTGAGTGTTGTAAGAGCAAGTGATGGCGATTAAAATAGAGAAAGGCGCTCATAGGGTGAGTATGTTCAAAACAGAAAAAATCTACTATAGGATGTATTATGCTCACCTATTGGGGTTGCACCAGTTTGAGTGCAACCGCAAGGAAGACTGAATAACAGGGAATTTCAACGGTTGGTGCAGCCTAGATTCGTCCGGTCTCCTTGGGCAGGAGCCACCCTGCCACTCGGGTAACGGTAGAAGAAACGAGACGGTGAACTTTACGTCCAACGTATGGACCTTAAACGGCGCACTCACACAACCGATCGTAGACAGTATTAGAGTATCAGCTATTTTTTTGCTTTATTCATAGACAACGCGTTTCAGGGTACTAGGGACCCCTTTATCAAGTCTAAAAGGTAAGGTTAAAATAAGGGGGGAGAAGCAAATATATGGAAAGACATAATACAGATGTATCCGTCAATAGGGAAGTAATAGTATAAAAATAAATATAAAATGATAGAAAATACGTATATGTATATAAAGACATGTATATATCAGACGGGAAAATGATCAATAAAAATATGTACACATAAAATTTATAAAGGGTATTACATATACATGGAGGCATGTAGTTTAAAACAACAAAAAAAAAAAAAAAATACATATATATATAAAAGAAAAAATATATATAATCTAATCACTACTGTCGCATATATTTTGAAAAAATAGTAGTTTTGAGAAAAACAGCAGTGAATGAATGTCCACTGTTTAAGTGAAGGCCACTATATTGTGCTAGGCCATTAACCACAAGGACCAAGGTAGGAATATATATATGTTCTCTCAAATTAGAAGCAGAATATGGCTGGAAGGTCTAAGTGTATGTTCTAAAGACTGTTGTAGAAGATAGGGTTACTAGCAAAAGGAATAATGGACTCTGATGTAGAAGTATTAACATACCTGGATCGGATCAGCAGAGCGGTGCTGCTGCTGAATCCGGGAAGCACGAGGAGGACGCTGACCTGCTGTGGCGCGCGCACTGCTGGGGGTTAAGAGGTGGCTGCGCTTGTATGGGAGGGCCTGACTTCCTTCATTGGAGGTGCGTCCGTGGGGGGGGGGGCCGAGGGTGGAGTCGGGGGGCGGAGTTATCAGCGGCGCACGGAGAGATGAATGGGGGATAGAACAGAGCGGGCAGAGAGAGGGATCGGGGTACGGATGGTGTCAATTAAAAACCTGAAGCTGAGGTGGGGACGTGTGTATGAAAGCAAGCCTGATATTAAGTCGATCGTGGTGGCTGTGG